>NC_058518.1:310851740-312163240 GCF_904849725.1 Hordeum vulgare subsp. vulgare
CTCGTTGTGCTTCAATTCTTGTCTTTTGTGTGAGCATCATTGAATTATCAACGCCTAGCTAAGGGCGTTAAACGATAGCGCTTGTTGGGAGGCAACCCATTGAATATATTTTTTTGCTTTTCACTTTCTGTTTTCTTGAGTCCACACCATCATTATTTTGTTATGATTGTGTTTTCTATGTTTTAATTAGTGTTTGTGCCAAGTAGAACCTTTATGATTAGTTTTGGTGATAGTTGTTTAATCTTGCTGAAAAAGACAGAAACTTTGTGCTCACGAAATTATTTTTAATTCCCATCCAGAAAGAGCTTTTGAGTTGATTAATTTTTCTGCTGATTGATATGCAAATTTACCTAATTTTCATAATTGTTTCAGAATTTTTGGGATAGCAGAGGTATACGAAATATACAGATTGCTACAGACTGTTCTGTTTTTGACATATTCTGTTTTTGTTGTGTTGATTACTTATTTTGATGACACTATGGTTAGTATCGGGGTGTACGAGCCACGGATAAGTGAGAATACAGTAATATAACATCAATCTAAATGGAAATTAAGTTTACTACAGTACCTAAAAAGTTGGTGGTTTGTTTTCTTATGCTAATGATATCACGAGTTTCTGTTTAAGTTTTGTGTTGTGAAGTTTTCAAGTTTTGGGTGATGTTCTTATGGACAATGGAATAAAGAGTGGAAAGAGCCTAAGCTTGGGGATGCCAAAGTCATCCCAAGCCAAATTTAAGGACACCAAAAATCCTAAGCTTGGGGATGTCCCGGGAAGGCGTCCCCTCTTTCGTCTTCAATCCATCTGTAACGTTACTTGGAGCTATATTTTTATTAACCACATGATATGTGTTTTGCTTGGAGCGTCATGTATTATAGGAGTCTTTGCTTTTTGTTGTATCACAATCATCCTTTCTGCACACCTTTTTGAGAGGGACATGCACTCATCGTGAATTTGCTAGAATACTCAATGAGCTTCACTTATATCTTTTGAGCTAGGCAATTTAGCTCCCATGACCTTCACTTATATATTTTGAGCTAGATAATTTTGCTCTAGTGCTTCACTTAAATCTTTTTAGAGCACGTCGGTGTGATATTTTGTAGAAATAAAAACTCTCGATCTTCACTTATATCATTTTGAGAGTGCTCTCTCTAAGTAACTTGGTAATTGGCGTGTGCTATGAAATTAGTCCTAAATATGATAGGCATCCAAAGAGGATACAATAAAAACTTTCATATTCAAGTGCATTGATTGGCAAGAGAAGTTTGATTCCTCAAAATTAGTTTTGAGATATGGATATGGTAATATTAGAGTCATGTTAGTAGGGTGTTGTGAATCTAGAAATACTTGTGTTGAAGTTAGTGATTCCCGTAGCATGCACGTATGGTGAACCGCTATGTTAGGAAGTCGGAGCATAATTGATTTATTGATTGTCATCCTTTGTGTGGCGGTCAGGATCGCGCGATGGTTAACACCTACCAACCCTTCCCCTAGGAGTATGCGTTTAGCACTTTGTTTCGATTACTAATAAAACTTTCGCAATAAGTATATGAGTTCTTCATGACTAATGTGAGTCCATGGTATAGATGCACTCTCACCTTCCACCATTGCTAGCCTCTCTAGTGCCGTGCAAGTTTCACCGGTGCACAAACCCACCATATACCTTCCTCAAAACAGCCACCATACCTACCTATTATGGCATTTTCATAGCATTTCCGAGATATATTGCCATGCAACTTCCACCGTTCCGTCTTATGACATGTGCCGTCATTTTCATTTTTCCATTGCATGATCGTAAGATAGCTAGCTAGATGTTTCAACGTCATACGCTAAGCTAGATCATTGCACATCCTGGTACACTGCGGGGGGCATTTCATATAGAGTGATTATTGTTCTAAGTATTGAGTTGTAAGTAAATAAAAGTGTGATGATCATTATTATTAGAGCATTGTCCCATGTGAAGAAATAAAAAAAGGAGGCCAAAGATGCCCACCAAAAAAATGAAATGAAAAGAAGAGGCCAATGAGCCCAAAAAAATGATGAGAGAAAAACAGAGAAGGGACAATGCTACTATCTTTTTCCACACTTGTGGTTCAAAGTAGCACCGTGTTCTTCATGATAGAGAGTCTCTTGTTTTGTCACTTTCATATACTAGTGGGAATTTTCATTATATAACTTGGCTTGTATATTCCAATGACGGGCTTCCTCAAAATTGCCCTAGGTCTTCGTGAGCAAGCCAGTTGGGTGCACACCCACTAGTTTTCTTTTTGAGCTTTCATACACTTTTAGCTCTAGTGCATCCGTTGAATGGCAATCCCTACTCATTCACATTGATATCTATTGATGGGCATCTCCATAGCCCATTGATATGCCGAGTCGATGTGACCATCTCCTCCTTTTATCCTCACAACCTCCACCACACTCTATTCCACCTATAGTGCTATATCCATGGCTCACGCTCATGTATTGCGTGAGGTTTGAAAAAGTTTGACAAAGTAAGAGTGCGAAAACAATTACTTGGCCAATACCGGGGTTGTGGATGATTTAAATTCGCTGTGTGGGGATGATGGAGCATAGCCAGACTATATGATTTTGTAGGGATAACTTTCTTTGGCCTTGTTATTTCAAAAGTTCATGATTACTTTGCTAGTATGCTTGAAGTATTATTGTTTTCATGTCAATATTAAACTATTGTTTTGAATCTTATGGATCTGAACATTCATGCCACAATAAAGAAGTTACGAAGAACAAATATGTTAGGTAGCATTCCACATCAAAATTTCGGTCTTTATCACTTCCCTACTCGAGGACGAGCAGGAGTTAAGCTTGGGGATGCTTGATACGTCTCCAACGTATCTATAATTTTTGATTGTTCCATGCTATTATATTATCAACTTGGGATGTCTTATATGCATTTATATGCCATTTTATATCATTTTTTGGGACTAACCTATTAACTCAGTGCCTAGTGCCAGTTTATGTTTTTTCTGTGTTTTCGACCTTTTTTAGAAAAGAATATTAAACGGATTCCAAACGGAATAAAACCTGAGGGGTGATTTTTCCATAACAGAAGATACCTAGAAGACTTGAGAACCAAGGCAGGCAGTGTCGTGGGAGGTCACGAGCCCCCTCGGCGCGCCCCAAGGGGGCACGCCTAGCAGGCTCGTGAGTCCCCCTTGCCTCCTTTGCCCTGCCTCTTTCGCCTATAAATTCCCTAAAATCCCGAAACCAACAGGGAGAGACACGAAAATACTTTTCTGCCGTCGCAAGCTTCTGTCTCCGCGAGATCCCATCTGGGGACCGTTCTGGTGCCCTGCCGGAGGGGGATTCGGGCACGGAGGGCTTCTTCATCAACACCATTGCCTCTCTGATGAGGCGTGAGTAGTTCACCACAGACCTTCGGGTCCATATCTAGTAGCTAGATAGCTTCTTCCCTCTCTTGGATCTTCAATACAAAGTTCTCCATGATCTTCATGGAGATCTATCCGATGTAACTTTCTTTTGCGGTGTGTTTGTCGAGATCCGATGAATTGTGGATTTATGATCAGATTATCTATGAATATTATTTGAGTCTCCTCTGATTTCTTATATGCATGATTTCGTATCCTTGTAATTCTCTTCGAGTTATGGGTTTCATTTGGCCAACTTGATCTATAATTCTTGCAATGGGAGAAGTGCTTGGTTTTGGGTTCATACCATGCGGTGTCCTCACCTAGTGACAGAAGGGGTAGCGAGGCACGCATCATGTTGTTGCCATCAAGGGTAAAAAGATGGGGTTTATATCATATTGCATGAATTTATCCCTCTACATCATGTCATCTTGCTTAAGACGTTACTCTGTTTGTTATGAACTTAATACACTAGATGCATGCTGGATAGCGGTCGATGTGTGGAGTAATAGTAGTAGATGCGTAAAGTATCGGTCTACTTGTCTCGTACGTGATTCCTATATGTATGATCATTTCCTTAGATATCGTCATGACTTTGGTCGATTCTATCAATTGCTCGACAGTTATTCGTTCACCCACCGTAAAACTTGCTATCATGAGAGAAGCCTCTAGTGAACACTTTGGCCCCCAGGTCTATTTTACCCATTATATATTCAGATCTACATACAAAAATACCAAAAATACCTTGTTGCATTTTTATTTTTATTTACCTTTTATCACTATCAGATCTCACCTTGCAATTAATCGTAAAGGGATTGACAACCCCTTTATCGCGTTGGGTGCAAGTTTGTTTGTTTTTGCTGAGGTTCATTGGTGCCTCATCTTGATACTCCTACTGGATTGATACCTTGGTTCTCAAACTGAGGGAAATACTTATCTCTACTTTGCTGCATCACCCTTTCCTCTTCAAGGGAAAAACCAACGCAAGCTCAAGAAGTAGCAGTGGTGCAGGCTCCAAGGCCTCATATTCAAATTTTGGCAACAAGCAGCGACACATGTAGCTTTTAGTTTGTCCGTGTCATTCCTGTCTGTATCCCTCTTCGGCGGCCAAGCCCTTTGTCCATATTTTAGTGATGGAGTCATGTTCAGCTTTGAGCTGCCTCTACTTTAGCTTAAGACTCCGAGCAGTGGCTATGAGGTACCGTCTGAATAGTTCCTGATCTAGTGGGTCTTCAGGGCGATGAAATCCTCGTCTCCCAAGTTGTCATCCTCCTCGGTCAGAGGGACATTTTTATTGTCTTCGGAAAGAGGTTGTCGGGTTTGTCTGTAACCATGTAACCTAGTAGGCCGGGGTCGTATTCAGGGTCTGTAGGTTTCAGGAATTTGGCTGGATCTTTCGTATCCTCGGGGTTTAAATTTTCCCTGGTGCCCATGTTGCTTTCCTTGCCCTTACGAGCTTTAGGATTTTTGCACCATCGGCGGCGCTTAATGGGATCATCACTGTTGTTTTTTGCCGGAGTGTCATCATCGTTTTTCCCCGTGGTGTCCTCGTCCCTAGGGCTTTCCACCATGTAGACGTCATACATGGAGGTGGTTATCCATCATCCCGTTACGGGAGGATTGGGTGATTGAATAGTCGTGTCCATATCTTCGGCTTTTTCAAAGAGAAGTCTAATAGATCAATTAGATCATCAATAGTGGCGATGAAGTGGGTGGAGGGTGGGGAATAAAGTTCCCCGCACCTAGTTCCAGGGCCAGAAGGGTCCTGGATCGGGGTGAGTTTGTCTGAACCGTCAGCTGTTTGGGATTGGGTCATTGTCTCATTTGACCATGAGAGATTTGCTAGACTAATCCTCACATCCCTCGTGTAGTTGCACTCCCGAGCTTCTGTGTAGGAAGCGTGTTCAGGCGGGATTACCATAGGGCCTCCAAAAACAATGGTTAGATCCTAGCTCGAGGCCGAACCAAGGTTAGAATCTATTCCAGACTCAAGGTCGGGAAGAAGACCCGAAGTTAAGGTTTCGGAGTTTTCGAGAACCTCGACCAATGCTGAGACCTCGGAGAGGATTAGGTCGTCCCGGGTGTTAGCAACGAATTCCAACTTGCCAAACTTCAATTCCTGACCCAAGGTGAGCCCATCAATATGGTGATGAACCGCCTTGACGTGCGGGGTGGTACTGCTGAAAGCGGGGGATTGGTCGGAGATGAAGGTATCTCCGGCCTTGGTGCTATCACTGGTGATGAAGTGAACCTTTGACCATCTTTGCAATCTCATAGCATATCTCTCAATGAAAGCACCAATGTCGGTGTCAAAATCGGATGATCTCGAGTAGGGGTCCAAACTATGGATCTAGGGTCGATGGGTAACAAGAGAAGAAGAAGATTGTATTTTACCCCGGTTTGGGCCCTCTTGATGGAGGTAGAACCCTACGTCCTACTCTTGTTCATATTGATGGAGTAGTACAGAGTACAGAGTTGAGCTACTGCGAGATCGGATGTTGTGGTCTAAACTCTAATCGTAGTGAGATTAAGGTATCCTATGAACTATGGCCCCTTGGCTTATGTAGATACGATGTGTGCTAAGGTTACACAAAATTGGTTACAATGGGGAAGGAATATGCCTATTACTACGTTGCCTTGGATTACACGCCAAGTCTTCACAAGAGTCCCACCTGACTCCGATACTTCTAATGATGGTCGAATAGGCTCGGTTGTCCGGCCCATGAGAATAGGTAGACTACCCGAGCACCCCTAGCCACGAACTCCCTCAGCCTCCCAAAATGCCATGATAAGCCTCTATCCCTCCACATCCCAGCAAACCATTGTTTGGCTATGTTACCACTTGCTCAGCCATTCTTATAGCATTGCTAGTTGTAGGTGCAGGTCGTTCCATGTGACAACATGGGTATCTCGGGATATCACAATACTAGTGCTATTTAATTTAATGTACATATATATTTGGTAAAAGGTGGATGGCTGCTGGGTGTTTTATTCCACCTTTGCCTCCCTAGTTACTTGTGTACCGATGTTATGTTCCATATTGAACACTCCTAACATGCTTGGGGTTGTTATGGGGACCCCTTGATTTTTTTGGTATAATAATCTTCCGGAAGGGCCCAACAATGGTACTACATTCTTCTAATAACTAATAAAACTTGCATAGGGATTTTCCGGACCCCGTGGATAATCAATCAATAACTCGGGCTAGTGCTCCTCATGAGTGTTGGCCCAACCCAAAGCAACTTATTAACGCCGCCCGGGGCAACTCGGTGATTGGCGTGCTAACCATCGCTCATCCGTCGTGTCCTGAGAATGAGATACACGGCTCCTATCAGGATCGTCGACATGCCGAGCAGTCTTTCTGGATTTGTTTTACTCTTCTCGAATGTCTTGTGCACTGATATTTTGAGATACCTTGGGCTATCTCAAGGTTGAGGTTTTCCAGCGTAGCTTGTGGCTAGTTTGTGATGGATGAGTTGGAGCACCCATGCAAGGTTAAATATTTTGGACAACCATGCGTGCGATTATGTAGCAACTTGGAAATTTGTTTAACATCTAGTCATAGAAAGCTTGAAGTAAACTCAAATAAAATACACCAACCGTGTGTGTTACCATGACTGTCTCCTCTCTTGAGGTTTGAACAAAGAAGGGAACACGATGGGGTTATGTTTGACTCATAAGTAGGTGTTCAGGATCACTTCTTGATCATTAATAGTTCATTTCTGTTAATGCGTAGAATGCTCTTCCTATTCTTATACTCGTAAGTTATCCACTCAAATATATGATTACTACTTGTTGCATCCTCACCACTTAACCATGCCTCACCCATTAAGCTTTGCTAGTCTTGATACCCTCGGAAATGAGGTTGCCGAGTCCATGTGGCTCACAGATTACTGCAACGAAAGTTAAAGTTACATGTATTGTGATGCTCTGACATGAGTGTGATGCTTGATTGATTTAGAGTTCTTCTTATTCTTCTTAATTGATCATATGATGGGTTCGAGGACGGAAGTCTGGGAATAGCAAGGATGGATGTCGCTTTTATCGTTTGATTTCATCCGTAGTCGGACCCTGCTCTTCTATATGGTGATTGATTGTATTGTTGTATTGATACGATCATGATGTAGCTTGTGGCGAGTGTAAGCCAATTCCATATACTCATCCCTTCTTTACATGTACTTGTAACAATATCCATTCAAGCGGAACGACGAGATGCGCTTCTATCTCCGTCGAGGCCCTCGAGCCAAAATAAGGATAGGCACGCATCTTGGGCGTTACACATGACCCGTTGTGCGTCATTACGAGGGCATTAAATGAGAGTAATTACGAGTGTTACTAGAAACTATAGCTTTAACTAAGGGCGTTACAGGTAACACTAGTCTTGAGTGCACTTCATTATGGTGTTAAGTCCCTCGGTCATTGTAGCTCCCATGATGTCCAGGCTTCTCCTCTGCCCGAGTGTTACACAATGGCCGAGTGATTGGAATACATGCAAGTGACTCCATGGGTCCCAGTGGATCCAGTGTATGCATGTGAATGCATTTGTAGTCCTGAGACTTTAATGACCACGTGGGGCCCCTAGGTGGGCCCTGGATGTTTGGTCCATGACCCTACCACCAGTACGTGACCCCATCATTAGCCCCTGAATTAGTTGAGGTTTGATTGATCGAGTGAAAGGCACTTCAAGGTGTCTCCGGTGCCCCGGGGGCATCCAAAAAGTAGCTCAGGGCTTTCCCCAGTAGGTTCCAAGATGAATCCACAATATATTCATGATTTAAGACTTCTGAATGATCGGACTGGTTTAATTGCTATGTGTAACCCGATGACACTTGGTTGTCTCTTGGGAGAGACAACCTAGTAGCCTGCGTTCGAGCATGCTAGGAACTCCGAGTGATCACAAAGAGTGAGCATTGATCCTCTCTAGGTCCTAGGGGAACTCTTTCGGTCATGTTCATGTGTGTCCGGGTGAACAAAGACCTGCATGGGCGTATTCTGTGGATCGAAATGCATCGTTTTGAACAAGTGGGCACGGAGACCACTCCGGCCAATTCGCTGCAGAATTTTCATGGAATTCAGTACATGGGCACTCCATGCACGTAGTGGGGTAAGTGGGTGCGTGATGACCCACAAGTGTAGGGGATCTTTCATAGCCTTTTTGATAAGTAAGAGTGTCGAACCCAACGAGGAGCAGAAGGTATTGACAAGTAATCTTGAGCAAGGAATAACTGCAAGTACTGAAATGTAACTTTTTATGGGTTTTCTAGTATAAGCAACAAGGTAACAAATGCAAGTAAAGTAAATCGTACCGAGGTGCAGTAAGTGGCCCAATCCTTTTAAATACAAAGGATAAGCCGAGGGACTAAACTTATAAAGACTAAGGCATTCTTGAGGACACACGGGAGGGATAGTCAAGTGCTTTCGCCATACTCTGTCTAGTACTATGTTTTGCATTGATAAGTGTAATGTGGGTGGATCTTAACTAGTGCATCGTCTAGGCTAAGACAAGTACACTCTTATGATTAATCCCTCTTGCAAGCATCCGCAAATAGAAGAGAGAAATTAAGGCAAAGCCTAACCATACCAATAAGCTTTAGGATCCAATACTCCCTCATGCAAAACTATGCGAACTGGGTTTCAGGTTTCTGTCACTCCGGAAACCCACCATAAGCATTCTTTATACACGATGCATTCCGCTAGGTCCTTAAAAAGGCGAAGTGTTATGTAGTCGACGTCCACATAACACCACTAGGAGAATAACACAATAACTTAAATATCAATCAACACATATTACTTCAACATCATATGACTACTAGCATCTAGACTTTTCCCATGTCCTCAAGAACTAAAGGAACTACTCACAAGACATAAAAGAGATCATGATCATAGGTGATGAAAATATGATTAACAATCTGGTCATGACAATAATTCTCCAACAAACCTCAATATCATTCACCACAAAAGAGTAATCAACATCGGTAGAGTAGAGGGGATGAATAGTGCAAGGTACAACTCCGATTACAAAGGTGAAGTAGATGGGATGAAAGTGGAGATGTTGCTGGTGTTGGTGATGATGGTGATGATGATATCGATGATGCCCGTAACAATGGTGATGACTATGAGGATGATCTCCCCTTCCGGGAGGAGTTCTCCCCGGCGGAATCTGCCCGCCGGAAAGGTCTTTTCTTCTCTGTAGGTTTCCGTCACGGAGCGGCTGCGGAATTGTCAAAAAATCTTCTGTTCCCTGAATTTTTAGGTCAATAGGGACATATAGGCTAAAGGAGAGCGCCAGAGGCTGGGCCCATCACCCAGACGGCCTCCCTCTGGCTCTTCTTTGGCCTGTCTTCGGGACCTGTTCGGAAACTTCTTCCCTCAAAATTTCAGCGCAATTGGAGATGTTCTCATATTACCACTCTTCGTGCTATTTTCTCCGTTGAATCCTGCGTCTTCTGTTTGGCACCGGAAAGTTGTAAACTGTTTAAAATAAGCCAAAACACTATACATACATCATCATAAAGTGAAATATATCAATAAATAGAGACAAATTATGATTCAAAATAATGATGCATTTTGGACGTACCAGTGTGGCGCCTCGATAACTGCACAAGGAATTCCGCCACGTGCCTCAAGGGTGTTGTGTGCGGGATCTCGCATATCTCACCTCGCGTGCTGATTGATGGTTGGAGATACGCCGGATCGGGGCTTAAAGGCAGTGGGCGGAGAGAGATATCACTTTCCCTCTTTCAACTCTTCCGCCACTCCGCCAAATCCCGTGCTCCCATCAACTCACCCTCCAGGGCCGAGCTAACCAAGGGAGATGACACGAAGCATGACTATGAGGGTCGAGCGAGCAAAGAAAGGTTCGCGTGGGTCATCCTCGAGCTTGCGCATCGAGTGGGCAGACTCAGGGAGACTAGCTGGCATCACGGTTCACTCAGCACGGCCTGCTAGAGCTGGAGAGCGAGGGGCCTAGCTGCTGGGAGCTGGCGGCTGCTAGTAGAAGGCGAGCTCGAGCCCTCACTACAAGGGGACGAGTGGGTCCTCCTTGTGACCCATGTCGAGCAAGGCTTCTGTGTGCATCAACACCCGTTTTTCTGAGTTTTTCTTGCTTATTTTGGAGCACAACTCCATTATCTCCCCCAATGTCGTCTCCTATTTGGCTGCCTTCGTCTCTCTTTGCGAAAACTTCATCGGTTGTCCCCTGCACTGGGGCTCTTTAAGCACCTCTTCACATGTCGTGCAATGACTATAAAGAAGGCCTCTGTGAGAGGGGAGAAACTTCATGTGAGCCAGCTGTGTGAGGGTCTAGGTATCTAGCTTAGGGGGAAGGTTAGCTTCCCATCGATGCCATTTCCTAACTTAGTGAAGGGTTGGCAATACTTATGGTTTCACTGCAAGGACATCGTGGTTGCTGGTGGTAAGTTGGGTCTCCCGTCGTACTCGGCAGAGAGAGCACCATCCCCTCCATGACCGTGTCCAAGGAGGATAAGGTTGATGTAGAGATTCTGGTGATGGCTGATACTTGTGATCTGCGTTGGGTTTTCCATGAACACGAACGGGTTATCGCAGCACAATGTGAGTAAGTATCTCCCTCAGTTATGAAACCAAGGTTTATCGAACCAATAGGAATATCAACCACAACTATCTATAGCCGCTCCACACAAAAGAACAAACAACTTGCACCCAACACGGGCAAGAGGGTTGTCAATCCCCTTATCCTTGTTATTTACAAGTGAGTGAGGTGTGTAGATAATTGTGTAGATAATTGTAAATTGTGCAACACCTTCTGTTGGGGATATTATCCCGTTGTAAGACCCGCCCTGTGGGTCGGGTCAGGATAATGGTGGCTCTATGCCTATGGTCAAGATGGGTCGTTATTAAAGAAGCGAAAGGCACCAGATGAGACGGTTGGCCCAAGACTCAACAAAGGCGACTTGTAGTCCATGTAAGGAAAGAGACACCAGTAGTTTCCTTGCGCGGGAGACAAGGCGAGTTAGAGATAAACCGGTTTACAAATTGTAATGAGAGTTGGACTCTTGTAAGACCTAGAGCCTCGACCTCTATATAAAGGCGAGTCTCTAGGTTAGATAGGGTTAAGTTAACATCAATTAAGAGCTAGTTCAGGTGAATCCTCACCCTTAATCGATTCCCACAGCAATATACACAAAGCAGGACGTAGGCTTTTACCTCAATCTGAGGGGACGAACCTGGGTAAACTTGTCTCCCGTTTCGGAATCAACCCCTTTGAGTCGCCACATAGCTGCGATGACCTCATCACTAAGTCTTTTCACGAGGACATCTGTCGTGACAAAACCACGACAGTTGGGGCCCACCATGGGGCCTGTGCACGGTGGAGTTGAGTTCTCAAAGGGAGCACTTCCAGGGTTCGGGAGCTATGCGGTCGGCCTTATGAAGAAGAGTCGCCACGACAAGTACTACATGGACAACTCAAGCTGGGGACGTGAGGCCGGATCGATCGAATCCGGGTACCGGGTCCCCTTCAGCAAGATCCACGTCTTCATCGGTAAGGTTGGAATGCCGGTTCCCGAGCCAGACATTTGCACCGACATCGTCGAGCCATCTCGGCTCGCCCAACCCGCCGCGCGTCAGCTCAGACGACGTCGCGCCTTCGTCAGCTTCACGCAAGTGTCGAGAAACCGACACCTATGGGAAACTCGAGCGGTCCCTTGATCGTTCAGCGGGGAGATAGAGGTACGGCGTCGAGAGCGGAGCTAGCGATCAACACCGGTAAGGTCTTTTACCCAGGTTCGGGCCGCTTGGTGCGTAAAACCCTACTCCTACTTAGTTTGCATTATGTGCTTACTGTAGGGTGATTTGCTATAGTAACTTAGTAGGTTATTAGGGAGTCTCCGATCCCAAAAAGTCCCCCCTCTAAGAATTAGCCTTGGGCCTCCTTTTATTGGGAAAGGGGTCACCAACACTGTGCTCATGGGGTGCATAGTGAACATTATTCACCCCTCTTCTTCTTCAGTTGTGTCAGGGGCAATAAATGCCTTGTCTGACCCCTGACCTGCCGCAAGGTGGTTGTGACACGTACCCAGGTGAATCGACACCTGGGTCTTGTGCTGGAACATGAGGGATGTGCTGGAGCGGTCGGATTGTGGTAAAAACGAGGGAGGACACCTGGCGAGCGGAAGGGGCTTGCTGGCCAGGAGTGTCTGTCAGATAACTTGGTCACCTTCCCGGCAAGGGGTGCTTGCCGGGGGTTTGAACACTTGCCCGGCAAGGAGGGCTTGCCGGGAGCTTCGCAAGTCCATGCGAGCCTTCCCAGCAAGGGAGGCTTGTTGGGGTCTTGATATTCTTCGGGAGTCTTCCCGGCAAAATGGGCTTGCCAGTGTCTTGGGAATCTTCCCGGCAAGGAGGGCTCGCCGGGCCTTGCATCTGGAACCCTTGTATTCCACGCCCCTGGAGAGAGGGAAGGGCGTGGCCTTGGTGGGTCTTGGATTGGCTTTCTGCTATTCTTCCCGGTTCACTGCTGTCAGGGGCGTCACCGATGCCCGTGCACAAGTCTGGGGCACAAGGGACCCCAGTCTCTAGTGCACCAACAGGAGCCCCCGGGCCACGCACGCTTGTGGGGAGTTGTTGGGCCAGGCCCAAAGTAGTGCACGGGCTTCCTTGGCAGGGGACTCTGTAGCTCTGGAGCCGTTCTAGAAGGCCCTTCCCCATGTCGCGTATCAAGCGCGCGAGGTGGAGAAGTGCATGCACAGTAGCTTCCCCACCTCCCAAGGCGTTACTGTCACGCGTGAAGCATGCACGGTAATGGTTAGGCAAGTGGCGTTCGTGGCCATAAAGGCCGCGGTTGTGGCAGGACCCGCCCCCGCATGCGTTGGCGCAGCAGGGCGGTTCCCTGTTCGCCCGTGACTATGGGTGATTGGGCGAGAGGGGTGGCGGTTTCTGGAGTGAGGGGAGCTAGCCCCCTGTGCCTCACCCTATAAATTAGGAATTTTGCGAGGGGGTTCTTCTCATCCATCAACTCCTGAAACATTCACCACCCCCAGCTTGCATCTGTAGAATCTTCTCTAGTTCCAGGTGGCGCTCTCCCCTAACCATGTCTTGGGGACAAGGGAGGCCACCATCGGCTGCCAGGGCGGCAAGGGGATCCCACTCGGATCATGCCGCAGCTGCGGAGGGCGGCATGAGCGCCCATGGTGGCGGAGAGGCGAGGGGCCGTGGTCGCCGCGTAGGACGTGGTCGGGGGAGGCGGAGTGCTACTCCAGCACCTCCGTCTTCTCCTCCACGGAGCAGGCACTAGACGGCGCTGGAGTTCGTCGTGGAACTGCACGACGTCCCTCGGGGCTATTTGCACCTCCCTCGCCCTTTTGCTAGGGCGATGGAGGCCGCCAAGCCCCCTGTCTTGTGGTTGCGGGCATACGTTTGCTCCCACGATGCTATGCAGGTGCACGTGGAGTACCCGAAACGCCGCGCCATGTTGCTTGGGTGGGGCTGGAAAGCCTTCGCCCGTGCCCACAACCTCGAGGATGGGCATGTCCTCCGCTTTAAGCTAGCGGAGGATAATATGCTATCCATCAAGTTTTATGGGTGCTTAGGTGTGCGTCTCGGCTGCTGCGAAGAGAGCTCGAGCGGCGTCGAATGTCCCTCCTCAAGCGATAGCGATGAGGAGGACACCGGCGGCGGTGGCACTCTTGATAGGTCAGGATCTCGGGGGGTCAAGTCAGAGTACGACTCCTCGAGCTCCGACTAACTGCCGGCCCTGGCGCCGAGGCCTGCTCACGCCTCTCCCCCGCCTGGTGGGGTTATCTTGCTAGAGCTAGCCTTGGTGCCTCGTGTTCGAGAGGGAGGCACCTCCACAAGCTCTAACTTCACCAACCCCCCTGCTTGGTCCACCTCACCAGAGCGGGTGCCGGTCCCCTGGCTCCAGGAGGAGGCGCGTTCGCGGGCTCCAGATCCTTCGCCCCTTCCTGTGCCCTACCCTCTGGTATCAAGCCAGAAAGGGCGAGGTTGTTCTTGTCGGGGCTGGTCCCGTTCTGGTCAGCACAGTGCTGGTCCTCGTGGAGCCAGCCCTGATCGTGCCGCGAGCTCTGCCTTTTTGTCCTCTTGAACTTCTATCCGGCGAGCATGTCCCTCGCCAAAAGAGAACACCATAGGTTAGAGTAGCGAAAACCATTCATGTAATATGTCTAAGTTTGTTTCAAACAAATGAATGAAATGTTGTTTCCCTTGCGTCTGATCCTTCCTCTTGTATGATACACCTTTTGCATTTTCTAGAAGCTTGCCGGCGTGACTAGTCCTGCCGCTATTGCTTTCAGGAACGGATCCTTAGCAGTTCGCTTGAGGGGTCGTTACCGGCATGGCTCCTTGCCACACTCAGTGCAACCGTTAGGTCGTCGAGCGCGGCTCGAGGCGAAATAAGGTGTTGTGTAGCCGCTTAGTCTGTTGAACAGGTTCGAAACAGTGTGAAGGCGCTCTGCGGCCGTTCAGGTCGTTGAACTAGTTCGGAACAGAACTAAGGCGCACTGATCCTGACAAGGTTCCATCTACGCGTAGGTTTCTCAAACAAGGTTTGGGATCTTCCGGAAAGGAAACAGCCTATCTACTCTGAAATCTCATCTGATATATTTATCACTTATCTGTCGTGTCGCGGCACTTCTCCCCGCGGCGCTTGGGTCCTTTGTCGGGGCTTCAAGTCCCCTCAAGTAGGAGACAATACTTTCCCAGCAATTTCCCCTCCGGTAAGGTACTTGCCGATAGTTCTTGACTATCGTACAGAAGGGGTTGCCGGAGCATAAGTCCTTTTCCTATTTTGCCAGGCCTTGCTGACGGAGCCCCCGAGCACACCTTTGGTGACGGCATGGTGCTTCCGGGGGGAAAGCGCTTCGGCTAGAGTGTGTGCCTCGGTTTCGAGGCCGGTAGGCGCATTCTCGACGGCTACGCATCACTTCGTGGAGGTTTGTCAGCCGGAGTATGCGCCGGAGGCCTTGCCGAAGCCCCCAGGCACACCCTCGATAGCAACGCACTGTCCCAGAGCGGCACATCAGCCTAATGCCTTCAAGCTCGAGGTCTCCATCTCCCGAGCTTGCGTTCACGCAGCGGGGCGCCTGCGCGGGCGTTAGGAGGCCGTGGTGAAGTAGAGTGACCACCGTTGCGCCCTGCTTCGAGGGACCGCAGTGGTGCGCGCTACGACCCAAGATTTGACGCGGAACTTGCTTGTATCCATGAAAAAGCTCCCAACCACCGCTCCTCCCTACCTGGCGTGCCAAAGATGTCGAGAAACCGACATCCATGGGAAACTTGAGGAGTCCCTTGATCGTTCGGCGGGGAGAGAGAGGTACGGCATCGAGAGCAAAGGTAGCGATCAACACCGGCAAGGTCTTTTACCTAGGTTCGGGCCGCTTGGCGCGTAAAACCATACTCCTTCTTAGTTTGTATTATGTTCTTACTGTAGGGTGATTTGCTATAGTAACTTAGTAGGTGATTAGGGAGTCTCCAATCCCAAAAACTCCCCCCTCTAAGAATGAGCATTGGGCCTCCTTTTATAGGCAAAGGGGTCACCAACAGTGTGCTCACAGGGTGCATAGTGAACAGTGTTCACCACTCTTCTTCTTCGGTGGTATCAGGGGCAGTAAATGCCTTGTCTGACCCGTGACCTGCCGCAAGGTGGTTGCGATACATACCCAGGTGAATCGACACCTGGGTCTTGTGCTAGTACAGGAGGGATGTGCTGGAGCGGTCGGATTGTGGTAGAAACGGGGGAGGACACTTGACGAGCGGAAGGGGCTTGTTGGCCTGAGTATCTGTCGGATGACTAGGTCACCTTCCCGGAAAGGGGTTCTTGCCGGGGGCTTGAACACTTTCCCGACAAGGAGGGCTTGTCAGGGGCTTCGCCAATCCATGCGAGCCTTCCTAGCAGGGGAGGCTTGCCGGGGTCTTGCTATTCTTCAGGAGTCTTCCCGGTGAAATGGGCTTGCCGGGGTCTTGGGAATCTTCCCGACAAGGAGGGCCTGCCGGGGCCTTGCATCTGGAGCCCTTGTATTCCATGCCCCTGGAGAGAGGGAAGGGCGTGGCCTTGGTGGGTCTTGGATTGCCTTTCTGCTGTTCTTCCCGGTGCACTGCTGTCAGGGTTGTCGTCGATGCCCGTGCACAAGTCTGGGGCACAAGGGACCCTAGTCTCTAGTGCACCGACACAAGGATTCGCCCTCCGAGAAGAGCCGGAAGCTGGCGGAGACAGTCCTGTAAACTCTGATGGTGAGTCATTGATTGGAGACACCGATTCAATCTGGCCTCTCCATGAGGGAAGGCTTGGCTGTTTCCCTGAGGTGGCGATTTCCGAAGAACCACATGGACACCCCCCGTCAGATCGCCATCTATATGGCAGGGGCTACGGCAGCTCAGGATCAGCCAAACAACGGAAACGCCAACGGAGCCAACGGATCAGGCAAAACCCCAGCTTAGGCTATGTCATATTTGACGATAGAGATGGCAAAACTCATGGAGGTGGTTGTGGCGGCTGACAATCAGGCGGAGGTCAATGCCGAATTAGCTAAACTCCATGAAGAGATGGCCCAGATACAGCACCAAATCGATGCGGAGAAGACCCGGATGACGGATCAACGAGCCTGGATGGACGAGGAGGTCAGCGCCGGTGAGTTGTGTCAGAAGCCATGTACGAGCGGACGTGCCAGGGTCGCATCCCGCCCAATATTAATCCAACCCACTTGTTCAGCAGCCCGCAAACGTCCAGGCAAGATCGCAACCCGCCAGGACAAGGTAATCCGCATGGGGAGATCATCCGACAGCCAATGCAGCCCCACTTGAACCCGCAGGCGAGTCAACACTTCCAAACACCTCAAGGCCACCTCTCCAATCCGGTGGATAACGTGCTGGCTGCGACCCTCCATATGGAGTCTCTCCCTATCCGTGGGAATACTACCCTGGAGGTGGAGGCACGAAACGCCATAGAGATGTTAAAGATTGCGGTCGTCCAACATGCTCTATTCTCATACAGTCGCGATCGTCTGCGTTCCACACCTCAGGCGAGTCGTACGAAAAGTTGTCCAAATGACCCTCTGACGATTTCCAGTGTAGCCCGTTGACATCAACCTCAGGCCAATCCACTAGAGCCGCCAACACCCAATGCACAAGCGCTTGTCAACGCTGCACGAGTCGCCCGACATGCCAAAGCGGAACTAACGGCAGCCCTGGCGGGTCAGGGAATTCCGGATCATGCTCAGCCAGTCTCGGGACATGGTGGCCAAGGTAGGAACATCGGTGTCCCTTGCCTATCACCCGCCCTACGCAATGAACGCATGCCCAAAGACATCAAAGGTCCCTGCAAGGTGCCCAACTACACTCCTGATCTTGAGCCGGGGGCATAGGTGGAAAGTTATGAGCTGGCCATGGACATGCTCGATGCGAGTGATGCGGTCTGCGCCAAATACTTCACCATGATGTTGGATAGGCCGGCTCATACGGGGTTGAAGAACCTACCACCAAACTCCATCAACACCTGGGCAAAACTCAAGGAGCGTTTTGTCAATAATTTCTGCAGGACTTGCAAGTGTCCGATGACCATTGTGGATCTCCAACATTGTGTTCAGCGACCAGATGAATCCGCCCATCATTGGACCCGTCGGGTCACGAAAATCATCCACTCCTCGGACGATATTTCGGCGGCTCATGCCGTGTTGATTCTGGAAAAGAACTATCATTTCGAACCCCTGGTGTTGAAGCTTGGCTGCCTCAAGCGGAAGGTGCATGATATGGGCGAATTGATGGATACCCTCACTAGGTATGCTGAGTCGGATGGGACAAAGGACGCTGGCACTGATGATGAGAAGGTCAATGAAGCCAGAAGAGTTGAAGGAGGCAAGAGTCACCACCAACACTCTGGGCGCAATAATAACCAGGGAGGTCACGGAAAGAGGAGGCAACAGGATGGTGTCTCTGATTTTGTTGCTAACACCAATGCCGGGCTGCGAAATCAATGCCGTAACACGAGTCAGGGTGGTTTCCAAGACCGAGGCTTCACTGGGAAGAAGCCACGTAATTACGAGGAGATGCTCAAGGGACCTTTCCCTAAGCAGAGTACCCCAGGTGTCCCGTCTACTCATTCTTGGGGATATTGCTTTGTGATGCAGGAGTTTCGCGTTCAGGCGTCCCGGGGTCATCAAGGAGGTGGCGAAGGCGCCCCCCATGATCAGTTTGGTTCGGGCGGGTCACGTGGCTCTTCGTTCGGTGATTTTCCTAACTCGGGGCTCAAGGGTGAGGCGACTCACATAGCAATGGTGGACAGTCGTCTGGTCAAGGCATTCAGCAGTATAATGATCGAGGAGAATTCAAGCAGCCAAACAATCAGGGCGGGTTCCAGAGCAACCCTAAGCAGCTGAATGGTGGACAATACCATGTTTTTACCACGAGCTCTTGCAAGAGGGACAAGAAGGTGAGACGGAGGACTATCAGTATGACTGAGCCGGCGGTTCCCCGATACTTAAATTGGTCTGAGCAACCTGTGATGTGGAGCAGGGCCGATCATCTGCCCCAGATTGATAACCCTGGCGAGTTGGCATTAGTGGTGGCGCCTCAGGTTGGAGGGTATAGGCTTTTAAGGTCCTTACGGATGGAGGTAGCAGCATCAATATTCTATACTACGACACCTTCCGGCGGATGAAATTTAAGGAAGAGAATTTGATGCCCTCGACCACGGTCTTCCACGGCATCGTCCCGGGTAAGTCGGCATACCCTCTTGGGCGGATTAAGTTGAATGTGGCTTTCAGTGATTAGTTCAATTACAGAAGCGAGTCATTGATGTTTGAAGTCGTCAAGATCAAGAGCGCTTATCATGCTTTGTTTGGACGGCCGGCTTACGCCCGTCTCATGGCCCGGCCTTGCTATGTGTATCTCAAACTTAAAATGTCGGGTCTCAATGGTACCATCACGATCAATGGAAGTCGGAAGATAGCCCAGGAATGTGAAGAGGGGGACGTCGCGTATGCTGAGTCAGCGTGTGCTACAGAAGAGCTGAAGTACCACCAAGCCAATGTGGATCCGGCTGACATGAGCCCATTGAAGAGGCCCACAATCGACTCTGAACCGCCCCTTAAGTTTAAGCCAACGGGTGATACCAAGCAGGTGGATTTTGTCCCTGGCGACTTTTCAAAGCAGTTCACCATTGGGACCGGCTTGGATCCCAAATAGGAAAGCGCGCTCATCAAATCCATCCTTGAGAATCGGGACATCTTCGCATGGAAACCTTCTGACATGCCAGGTGTACCGAGAGAATTCGCTGAGCACCATCTCAATGTAGATCCCAAGATTAAGCCGGTTCGCCAATACCTTCATCATTTTCACAAGGAGAGGCACAAGGAAATTGGAGAGGAAGTCACCCAGCTCTTAGCTGCTGGTTTCATTGTCGAAGTTTTTCATCCTGAATGGTTGGCTAACCTGGTCCTGGTTCTCTAGAAGAACAGCACCTTCCATATGTGGATCGACTATATGGATCTTAACAAAGCTTGTCCCAAGGATTCTTTTGTGCTGCCCCGTATTGATCAAATCATCGACTCTATGGCGGGTTGCGAGCAGATATGCTTTTTGGATGCGTATTCAGGTTACCATCAGATCAAAATGACCAAGGAGGATCAGGAGAAGACAACTTTTATCACCCCCTTTGGTGCCTTTTGTTATGTTTCAATGCCCTTTGGGCTCAAGAGCGCAGGGGCGACCTATCAGTGTTTCATCCAGAATTGTCTTCACGGTCAGATTGGGTGCAATGTTCATGCTTATGTTGATGACATTGTGGTAAAGTCGCAGAAGAAGGAGACGCTTCTAGGTGATCTCAAGCAGACGTTTGACAACCTTCGGGTCTATCAGATGAAGCTTAACCCCATGAAGTGCGTGTTTGGGATCCCTGCTGGAAAATTACTTGGGTTTTTGGTATCCGAGCGTGGCATAAAGGCTAACCCAAACAAGATTAAGGCCATTACCTCACTTGGGAAGCCGGCCAACATTAACCAGGTCTAGCATATGGCGGGTCGTATCACGACACTTAGTCATTTTATAAGTCGCCTGGGTGAGAAGGACATCCCGTTCTATCAACTGCTCAATAAGACAGGGCAGTTCATTTGGACTGATGCTGCCAATGATGCATTTAAGACCCTCAAAAGACAACTTGCTGAGCCGCCCGTGCTGGCAGCCCTAGCTGACAAGGAGAAAATGCTCTTGTACATTGCTGCTAATTCTAAAGCGATGAGCGTGGCCGTGGTTGTTGAATGCAAGGAAGAAGGCAAGGAATACCCAGTCCAACGGCCAGTGTATTTCGTTAGCGAGGTGTTAGCCTTGTCCAAGCAGCGGTATCCACATTGGCACAAGTTGGTTTTTGGGATCTTTATGGTGAGCCGGAAGTTGAAACACTACTTTTTGGAGCACCCCATTACCGTAGTCAGTTCTTCACCTATTGGGGACATTATACAGAATCGAGAGGATACAGGTCGGATTGCTAAATGGGCGATGGAACTTGGTCCCATCATGTCAAGTATGCACCGCCTATAGCTATCAAGTCTTAGGCGTTGGTGGACTTCATCAATAATTGGACCGAGCTGCAAGTGCCGGAAGGCAAGCCAGACAGAACTTACTGGATGATTCATTTCGACGGCTCTAGGCAATTGGAAGGTTCAGGCACCGGTGTGGTGCTGCATCTCCAAGAGGGGACAAGTTTTGTTACGTTCTGCAACTTATGTTTCCTTGCACGAACAATGCAGCTGAGTATGAAGCTTTATTACACGGGCTCATAATAGCTAAGGAGATGAATTTGAGCCGAGTCAGGTGCTTGGACAACTCAGATTTAGTGGCTCAGGACGTGTCAAGTACCTGGGATTCCAAGGATCCGTTGATGGCAGCTTACATGCAAGCGGTCACCGAGGTGGCGGGTTATTTCCATGTCTATCAGCTTGATCATATTGATCATCGACAGAACGAGGCGACTGATGCTCTTTCCCGGCTTGGATCACAATGTAAGCCTGTCCCTCCTAATGTGTTCTTGTATGTTTTGCATAACCTTTCGGTGAAATTGCCCTCGAAAGAAGACATAGCAATTCCTCACCCGGAGTCGCAATTGGTGGCGGCCCTCAGAGCAATTCCTGATTGGTCGATACCTTACATGGCTTATCTGGCTCGAGGAAAGTTGCCATCTGATGAAGTCTTTGCCAGACAAATCGTGCATCGATGCAAATCCATGGTTATACATAAAGGCGAGTTGCACAAACAAAGCACTTGTGGGATTTTATAGCGTTGTGTCTCACCCGAAGAGGGGAGAGAGATTCTCAATGAGATACATGCGGGCGACTGTGGACATCATGCCGGGTCATGATCTCTGGTGTCAAAGGACTTTCGTCATGGTTTTTACTAGTTGACGGCTCATGCCCATGCTGAAGACATAGTACGTCGATGCGATGGATGTCAGAAGTTTGGATGTCAGGCACACGTGTTGGCTCAGGAGTTGCGCATGATTCCCATTACGTGGCGTTTTGCAGATTGGGGGCTTGACATGGTTGGCCCTTTTAAAAGATCTTCACACAATAAGACACATCTCCTGGTTGCGGTTGATAAATTTACCAAGTGGGTTGAAGTGGAACCAGTTAGTAACTGTGAAGCAGAAACGATAGTCAAGTTTCTCAAGAAGATGATCTTTCGTTTTGGCTACCCTCATAGCATCATCACCGACAACAGTACTAATTTATCTAAGGGGGCAATGAAGGATTTTTGTCAGCGAGAGCACATCCGGCTTGATGTGTCTGCAATAGCACATCCACAGTCTAATGGTTAGGCTGAACGGGCTAACCATGAGATATTGCGTGGGATCAAGCCCCGACTCATGGCTCCTTTGCAGCGCACTCCAGGTTGTTGGGTTGAAGAGCTCCCCTCCGTGTTATGGAGTATCAGGACAACACCTAATAGGTCGACTGGGTACACTCCTTTTTTCCTTGTCTATGGGGCAGAATCGGTTCTTCCAATTGATATGAAGCATGCTTCTCCCAGAGTCGCCGCATATGTTGAAGCTGATAATGAGCAGGCACATCAGGATTCCTTGGACGCCTTGGAATAGAAGCGTGATTTGGCTGCTGCACGATCGGTGATTTACCAGCAATACTTACGTCGTTATCATAGTCGACGTGTTAAAAGTCGGGTCTTCCACGAGGGCGACTTGGTGCTTCAGTTGATTTGAAAGTGCGTTATATCGACTAGAGGGGGGTGAATAGGAGATTTTAAGAATTTCATCACTGAGGAAATTCCTTTTGAGGAAATTCCTCACCGATGACTAATTTACAACGGAAACAGTAAAGGATCAGAAGTGCAAAGTTTCACAACAGCAGTTTTTCAGAGTGAAGAATGTGAAAACAGATTGCACAGTGAGCAGGCACGCAGAATTCAGATGAGGATTAACTGACGTGAAGAATTTGGGGTTGAAGAAATTCAGAGAAAGTCTTCATCAAATTCTTCAAACAGTCATAGTGAAAATCATCAACACATAATACGGGGAAAGTAAGGAGTTGAGGAATTAGAACCCGTTTCTCAGTGAAGACAGTCGTTGATGACCCAGTTCCAACTGTTGTGACAGTCGTACATCTGGTTTGGAGCGGCTTGCTATTGAAACCAAAGGACACACAGTCCCGGGACACACAGTCCCTACCGTATTCTCCTTGAGCTAAGGACACACAGTCCCCGCCCAACACTCGTGGTAAGTCTTCAGGGCAAACTTCCAAACCCTCACAAACTTGGTCACCCGGCGATCCACAATTGACTGCTGGAAAGCTCTTGACCATGACGCCTAACCGTCTGGAGGATGCACAGTCCTCAAAGTTAAAAGGCTTCAGTCCCACACAGGAACAACTTCTTCAGTGATGCTCAATCACTAGGTTTGGTTTGTGGTTTCGGTGTATGGTGTATTTCCTCACTGATGAATTACTCTCGAAGGCTTTGAGGAATTGGGTTGCTCTTATGACAAGTGTTAGTTTCTAACGGAGCAGCCAGCCAACTAGTGGTTGTGGGGGTGGCTATTTATAGCCTGGGAGCATCCCGACATGATTTGACACTAATACCCTTAAGTAATATGACCGTTGGAGTGGATAAGACCAGTGACTTGGCGTGGCTATCGAAACGGTCGGAACCCTCAACTGTGAGAGTCCTCATGTCACTCGTATTCCTCATTTGAGGCTTTTGGTAGGATTGGGCTTGGGTTGAGCATCATGAGGAAATTCATTCCATAGTGTAACTTCGACCCCCTTTAACAGTACGGTGTTCCTATTACTCAAATGCGAAGAAAGTAAAACAGGAAGTGTAAATCTTCATGCTTCAAATTCTTCAGAGTGATTTTCTTCAGGACACACCGGACTTCTCAATATCAGTATCTTCATGAGGAATATCAATTTTATCGCAGATTCCTCGCGATTCAATTCTTCAGCTTCAGACCATTTTCTTCAACTGAAGGCATACATTTTGAGGGGTCGATATTCTTCAAATATCTCAAACTCCTCAATGACTTATAGATCCTGTGTACACTCACAAACACATTAGATACTTAACCTATAAGTCTTCAAACCACCAAAATCACTAAGGGGCACTAGATGCACTTACAATCTCCCCCTTTTTGGTGGTTGATGACAATTAGGTCAAGTCTTCAACAGGGATCAAAAATATGAAGTGTAAATACTCATTTGAGGAATTTGAAATCAAGATTCAGAGAGACTCCCCCTGAAGATGTGCACATCTTGAGGATTTTGCTTTTTACAACCAATGCACACTGATGATTTATATCATGGAGATCTCCCCCTGAGTCTTGTAAATCATGCATATATGTAACATATCATATGAAGAAAATGAAGATGCATGATGACAAATGGTATCTGACGAATTCCAGCATGCGTGCATTAAAACTCGAGGAATAAGCATGCGAAGAAAAACGTTCAAATGCGTCAGAGTACCATCGGGCTTAAGTTACAACTCATTACATAAAAACTTCAGAAGAGCCAAGAGTTTGTAACTTAAATATAGTTCATAAGCCCCAAAAATATCCCGCTTGAAGACTAACTCTCAAGTTTCTCCCCCTTTGTCATCAAGTGACAAAAAGGGGCAACCGTGAAGACTTCACTTCGTGGCAGTTGATGAAGAGCCGTGATGCTTCTTGGGAGTAGTCTTCTTCCTTGGACTGGTAGCAGTGTCGAGCTGTTCTTCATCAGTTTCAGCAGTGCGGAATGAAGAAAAGGAGTTGTCTTCAAGGTCTGGCACTGGAATAGGCCTAAACTTCTTCTTGGGAGGCCACGACCATTCAAAGTCTCGCCCAAAGTCAATTTCTTCAAGCTCAGTCTGAGTCTTCAGATGTGCAAGTGTAGCCCAGGTGCGATCAAAAACCTCATGCAGATAGTGATGGTTGAGCTTCACAGAGTTCTGTGTTTCATTGAGGGTTTTCACAATGGCACCAAACTGGCGTTTGACCCATTTGTGGTTGCGATCCACCTTTTGGTGAAGACTGAGGAGGAGCTCTCTGGTATTCATCACGCGAGGAGGAACGAGGCCTGCCGGACGAGTCTCAGTATCATCCCATGAAGAATAAGCTTCTGGCTCTCTGAAGTGGCCATCAAGGGGCCTACTGCCTTCTTCAATCACAGATTTGCCTTTTCCTTCAATGGACTCGAAAGTCTTCTTGTTGACCCGGATAGGAGGCATATAACCAACATGGTTTTGGAAATCAGTGTGGAAGTTGATGCGTGTCCTTCTCCTGATGAATCTCATGATCCATGGGGCATATATCTTGTGATCAAAAGGACACATAGCACTGTCGGCCAAAGTCCTCAAGAAGAAATCATGGATGTTGATAGGAATACCATGAATGATGTTGAATATGATATTCTTCATGAGGCCTACAGCATCTTCTTCATCGTCATGGCCTTTGATCAGCACGAGCACACTGCAGAGGATTCTGTAGACAGACGTGGGTGTGTACTTGAGCTCGTGGATGAGGAAGGTTGTTCTCGGAGATTTTCCTTCATCCAATGGTTTCATGAGGACTTCCATCATCCCATTTGTCAGCTCACGCTCACCATAAAGCTTCACAGCCTCATCTGAGGGAATTGGTACATGCAGTTCACGGAGAATCTCAGTAGCAGGCGCCTTGTAGTGAGTGTTTTGTGTCATCCAGTCAAACACCCAAGTGTTAATTTCTTCAGGGTTGCCGGAGATGTGAAGAGTGGCATAGAATTGAAGAATTAGCTCGCTGTTCCAGTCAGAGATGTCGGAGCACATTGGTAGTAAACCAGCATCATGGAGTACAATGAGGACTGGCGCCAGGCACGGTATTGCTTCAAGTTCAACATGAGGAATATGCTTGTGCTGGAATATCTTGTTTCGTCCACATAGCACAGAGTCATAGTAATTCATCTGAGTCCTAGTCCAAAACTTCAGATGCCTCATTTGAGGCTTGTCATAGGGGTTCTCTCCAAAGAAGTACATGCGTTCTTCAAAGAAATTTCCTTTTGAAACTTAGGACGCTTGGAGAATGGCTAACGCTGAACTGGCTTTAGATTTTGCTGAGGAACAGGAGGGGAGACAACAATGGCAGTCTCTGGGTTGAGCACGATGAATGCATTGTCTTGGTTCGGTGCATTTTCCTCAGCATTTTCCTCAGGGTGAGGAATTTCAGCAGCTGGTACTTCAGGCTGAGGAGATGGTGCTTGCTGGGCGTCAGGCTGAGGGGCTTGCTCTGGCTGTGCTTCAGGCTGAGGAATTGCTTCTTCTTGCTCAGTTGGAGGAGTTGGATCAGCCTGTTCCTCATCTTGAGGATTCTGCTCAGAGCGTTGAATTTCATCAGCTTGAGGATTTTCAGTTTGTTCTTCCTCAGCTGGCTTGGTGGCAGAGGCAGTTTCATCAGCTGGTGCAGCTGATGCTCGAACATTGTCTTTCTGAGGAATGAAAGGCTGAGGACTGTCGTCTATATGAATTTCCTCGTCAGTGTGTTCCTCAGAGGCGGCATCTTTCATTTCCTCATGTGCCTTTTCCGCTGGATCATCAATGATGACCATTTCATAGGAAGGAGCGACATTCAGGGGCACAGGGTCTAGAGGACCAGTTTCTTCAAGTGCTTTGAGGCGCTTTGCCTCTGTTTCTTCTTCTGCTGAGGAGGACTTTCTCTTTTTGGCTTCCATTTCAGCAGCCCTGGTTTTCTTCACGTCTGATGCAGACAGAGTCATCTTCTTCACCGTTGAAGCTTTTGGTGAAGGGGTTCTCTTGACAGATTCTTCAGCTAGTATTGAGGAACCAGCTGGAACAGAGTCATCAGCTTGCTTTGGCGAAGCAGCTGGGTCAGGGACAGTCTCATCAGCCGTAGCAAATTCATCAGCAGGAGTTTCCATGATGATTTCTTCAATAGCCGGTTCATCCATACGGCGTTCTTGGTGTACTTCCTCAGCTTGAGGAGTTTCCTCATCATGAGGAGATTCATTTGCTGGCTCCTCAATCAGGGGCTAAGAAGTTGGTGCTGGGGGTGCAGCCTTCTTATTGTAATCATCAACAGCACTAGTGGCCAGCTTGATGAAATTGCTTTTGAGACTTCCACGATCTGACAGCTTGGAGTACTTATCAGTCAATTTCTTCAGCTCTGCCTGTGTTGACACGAGTGCATCAGGAGTAAATTTGAGGAGATTCTGCTTGAGGAATTTCTCCTTTTTCAGCTTTGCAACTTTGGCCTGCCTGGCCTGCTGTTCTTTCCACTTGGCTTCATTGATGAAAGTGGTCACCATATGGCTGATGCCAGGGGGAAGCTTCAAATCATCAACTGGAGTGTTTGGGTCCTCATACCAGATGTTGATGTAGTCAAGGAGGACCTTGGGGTCCATTGTCAGAGGAATGGCACTGCCCGATGCTTGAGCTACTCTTTCCTGCTTGTTTCTGATGATGGCTTGCAGGGTTTCATCATCAAATTCATCACTTCCCTCTGATGCAGATGGGACGATGATGATTTTGCTGGGGCTTGGCAGAGTTGCACGTTCAGCAGTTACCAAAGTCTTCGCAGGAGGTGTTGAAGACTTTGTCTCCGAGCTGGTTGCAGCTGGGAGTGAGGAGCTGGAGCTGGCGGTCATAGGCTTCATGACTTGCTTCTGTACTGGTTTCTCTTGAGGCTTTGGAGGTGGAGGTGAGGATTTTGGAGCTGAGGAGATTGGTACTGAGGGCTTTGGCGCTAATGGTTTTGGTGTTGAAGGTTTTGGTGCTGAGGGTTTTGGTGCTGAGGGTTTTGTGACTGAAGCCTGAGCAGACTTCTCTTGAGGCTTTGGAGCCCTTGGCTTTGATGGCACAGACTGCATTTGAGGAATTTCTGAGCCAGAGGTTTCTGCGGCAGAGGAAGTAGCAGCAGCTGAGGATTCATTGAATTTCCTCACTGTAGCTTCTGCCTGCTTCTTGAGCTTAGCCAGATGCTTTTCCTTCTCATCTGGATAGTCATCAATAGTCATGAGGCTTGAGGGATGTGCTACTTGATGATCCTAAAGTGGGGCCCTTCTGCCAGGGGGCTTCAGAGCGAATTTCTTCGCATATTTGGGAGTCACAAACCTGTATTCCTTCCATTCCTTCGCCCATCGGCGTTCTATCTTCTGCAGCCGTATCTTTCTCTTGGCCATTGTCTCATTTTCATCAGGCATGCAATAGTCCAAGTAAATATCCTCAGGGATATCCATAGTTGTGTTTTTCTCAAGTTTCTTTCCTCCCTTCTGTTTTCTGTCATCCTCCATTTTCTTCAGTTGAGGATTTTGCTGATGAGATTGAACTCTTGAGGATTCTGATGAGACTTGAAGATTTTCTTCCAGAAACGCTGCAAATGAGTTAATGTGATGAGAACCGAGAGATTCATCAGCTGACATGTGTGTATCTGTGAACAGAGTATAGTTGCGAGGAATTTGGAGAGGTCATATGCGTTCTCAGATTTGAAGAAAATGAAAAAGTTTGACAGTTTGAGGAATATAACCAGTGGTTGAGGAATTTGCCTAAGCATACTGTTCTTGGGTTCCAGAGTTGTACAGATCCGAAAATTCGCACAATTGAGGAATCTCGTGAAAATCTTAGATGCTTAGCATAGTTCATCAATGATGTGGTGATAGACAGTGTTTGAGGAATCAAGTGTTTATCGTTTCTTGAGGAAAAACAGATTTCACATAGAAGATGTATAATTTTAGATCTAACTTGCTGTAAAAATGGGATTTATTTACCCTGGAAGGTGCGCACGAAGAACACAGAAAGGTGTGTGTGGAGAAGCTCTTCGGTCGTGTGTCCAATGCACCCTAACCCGGCGACAGAGGACGTCTACGGCGGCGGCGGACGAAGATGGTCCGACTCCGACGTGGTTCCGGCAACGGAGAAGTCGAGGCAGTGAAGCTCTTCCTCACCGGCGACGAGAGTACCAGCGATGGCGCTAGGGTTCGGTGGTGTATGCTGTGGCAGGAGAGCGATGGAGCGAAGAAGAGTATGCCGAGGGGGATAAGGACATAATTATAGCCAAAAGTTACTGTTGGCGTGAAAATTTCGGTCCAAACAACCCCTGCCTCTAAGTCTCCGTAGGACACATGTAGCTCCCGAATGATGCGGTGGCGATAGTGGAGATCGTGGTTATCCGATCGTGGGAAGTGGGGTTCAGTTACTGTGTATTAAAGAAACAATTTTTGAAGATTTGAGGATTTTCGTTACAAAATCACCAGCTGACAAGGACGCGGTGAGGATTTTGAACAAAGTTTCAAGTAGAACGCATATGAAGAATTGAATAGACTGGATGAGTATAGCATAGAGGGAAAGTAGGGTCCGATCACATTCACTTAGCAGAAATATCAACTTGAAGAAATAGCAATAAGTGAATGATGTTGAGGACTTGAAATCACAGTCTATCTAGTCGAATGAAAGTTATCAAGTGTTTTTGAACATTTTGTGATAAATCATCACAATGAAGAACAACTGTTTTGAAGAAAAACACATTTTGAGGAAATAGAACATTTGAAGAAAATCAACTTGAGGAATTTCACATTAGGTGGTGGCGTGACCCACCATATAAGAATGTTGATTACGGACGCCGCATACAATTGTCGTAGGGCCCTGAGAATCAATTTCTTTGTTAATTTCTTCACATTTAGAGTGACATTCTTCATTAGTTGAAGAAAATCGATTCATCATGTGTTGCACATCTAAGTCATCAACTTTGCATAAGTGTTAGGATGTGTGCATGTTTTTACAAAACATTTGAAGACTCTAAGATATTTAGCTCACACCGCAACTTGCAAAACCTTTTCTCATCCAAGGGCTTAGTGAAGATATCTGCCAGTTGATCATCAGTCTTCACATGGTCGATGAGGATATTGCCCTTGAGGACATGGTCCCAAAGAAAATGATGACGAATCTGGATGTGCTTGGTCTTCGAGTGCTGTACTGGGTTGTATGCAATCTTGATAGCACTCTCATTGTCATAGTAGAGAGGCACATTCTCCATGTTGATGCCATAGTCCTTGAGGGTTTGCTTCATCCATAGCAATTGAGCACAGCAAGAACCAGCAGCAATGTACTCAGCTTCGTCAGTGGAGAGTGATACGCAGTTCTGCTTCTTTGAGGACCAGCAAACTAGTGATCTTCCAAGGAAATGACATGTGCCAGAAGTTGACTTGCGATCCACACGGTCACCAGCATAGTCAGAATCAGAATACCCTACGAGATGAAGATTTCAGCCCTTGGGATACCATAATCCTAGTGTTGGTGTGTGAGCTAAGTATCGAAGAATATGTTTCACAGCCTTATGGTGTGATTCCTTCGGTTTTGCTTGAAAACGTGCACACATGCAAACACTAAGCATTATATCTGGCCTAGATGCACATAGGTACAATAAAGTGCCAATCATAGAACGATATACCTACTGATCGAAGTCTTTACCATTTTCATCACTGCCGAGGTGGCCGTTGGTAGGCATTGGAGTCTTGGCACCTTTGCATTCATGCATGTCGAATTTCCTCAGAACATCCTTGAGGTATTTCTCCTGTGATATGAAGATTCCATTGCTTTGTTGACGAATTTGAAGACCCAAGAAGAATTTCAGGTCCCCCATCGTGGACATCTGATATTCTTCACTCATCATGTAGGCAAATTCATCACTGTATCGTTTGTCAGTACGGCCAAATATGATATCATCGACATATATTTGACATACAAATAGCTCATTATCATAGGATTTTGTGAAAATAGTTGGATCGAGTGAACCAGGTTTGAAGCCTTTCTTCATGAGGAATTCCTTCAATGTATCATACCATGCCCGAGGGGCTTGCTTGAGACCATAAAGAGCCTTTTTGAGTCTGAAGACTTTGTCTGGATTCTTTGGATCCTCAAAACCTGGGGGCTGAGGAACATATACTTCTTCCTCAAGCTTACCATTGAGGAATGCACTTTTCACATCCATTTGATATAAGATGATGTTATGATGATTAGCATAAGCAAGTAGTATTCGAATAGCTTCAAGTCTAGCAACAGGTGCAAAAGTTTCATCGAAATCTATTCCTTCAACCTGGGTGTAGCCTTGGGCTACAAGTCGTGCCTTGTTCCTCGCCACTTGACCGTCCTCATCTTGCTTGTTTCGGAAAATCCACTTGGTGCCGATGATGTTGTGCTTGCGAGGATCTGGTCGTTTGACGAGCTCCCATACGTCATTTAGCTTGAATTGAAGAAGTTCGTATTACATAGCTTGGATCCACTCCGGTTCCAGAAAAGCCTCAGCAACTTTTGAGGGTTCTGTGATGGATACAAAGGAAAAATGCCCCCAAAAGTTAACTAAGTGTGAAGCTTTTGAGCGAGTGAGAGGACCTGGTGCGTTGATGTCGTTGAGGATTTTTTCAAGTTCTACTTCGTTTGCAATCCTTGGATGAGCTGGTTGAGGATTTTGTCTAGGCTGAGGAAGTGGTACTGGTGCAATTTCCTCAGGAGCATCTTCTTGATTTTCATCAGTGATGGGGATCATTTCTTCACCAATTTCCTCAGTGGGGACAATGTCTTCAGTAGGCTTGAGCTTTATTGCTTCCTCGGGAGACAGCTTATCTGGATCAGAAGGCAATTGCTCTCTTTGCGAGCCATTAGTTTCATCGAACCGCACATCTACAGTCTCAACAACTTTGTTGTGATAGTTGTTGAAGACTCTGTAAGTGTGCGAGTCCTTTCCATAACCGAGCATAAAACCTTCATGTGCCTTAGGTGCAAATTTTGAGCTATGGTGAGGATCTCTACTCCAGCATTTTGCACCGAAGACTTTGAAATAACTTACATTGGGTTTCTTGTCAGTGATGAGTTCATGTGAGGTTTTCTTGAGGAATTTGTGAAGATATACCCTGTTGATGATATGGCATGCAATGTTGATTGCTTCAGGCCAAAAGCGACGTGGAGTCTGATATTCTTCAAGCATAGTTCTAGCCATTTCAACCAGAGTCATGTTCTTCCTTTCGATGACACCATTCTGCTGAGGAGTATAAGGAGCAGATAATTCCTGAGTAATACCAAGTTCATCAAGATAATCATCAAGAACAGTGTTTTTGAACTCAGTTCCATTATCACTCCTGATATGTTTGATCTTGATGCCAAAGTTCGTCGAGGCCCTTGAAGAAAATCGTTTGAAGATTTCCTGCACTTCAGTTTTATACACTATGATATGCACCCAAGTATATCTAGAATAATCATCAACTATGACGAAGCCATATAAAGATGTTGCATTGGTTAGTGTGGCATAGTGAGTAGGTCCAAATAAATCCATGTGAAGCAATTCGAATGGACGTGTAGTGGTCATGATCGTTTTTGAGGGATGCTTGGATCTGGTCATTTTCCCAGATTCACAAGCACCGCAGAGATGATCCTTGAGGAATTTGACCGATTCGATGCCGATGACATGCTTCTTCTTCGCGAGCGTGTGCAAATTCCTCATGCCTGCATGACCTAGTCTTCGGTGCCACAACCATCCTTCTGAGGTTTTTGCTAGTGAGCAAGTGGCTGGTTGAGGACCTGTAGAGAAATCAAGAATGTACAAATCCCCTCTTCTTACACCTTCGAAGACTTTGGATCTGTCAGATTCCATGATGACTACACATCTATATCTACCAAAGATAACAATCATGTCAAGATCACAAAGCATCGAGACTGACATAAGGTTAAAACCAAGGGAATCAACAAGCATCACTTTGTCCATACGCCTATCCTTGGAAATAGCCACTTTGCCGAGTCCCAATACCTTGCTTTTACCTTTGTCAGCATATGTGATTTGCTTCAGAGGTGATGGAGTTAGTGGCATATTCATCGGTAAGCTTTTATCACCAGTCATGTGATATGTGCAGCCACTATCAAGAACCCACTCAGTATTCTTGGGTTTTGTCATCGTGCAGATGAATTAGTACAGCTTACCATCTCATATGCTTCAGATTTGAAGAATATGATACTAATTTCATCAGATGAGTAATTTCATCATAACAAAAATGTAAGGACGTGTAAAATATTTCTATTTCATCAATCATTAGCTTGCGTCCTATCAAGCATTTCCTCAGGTCTCCAGCAAATTCTTCAGATGATGATTTTCATCTGGAGACCTGACCTGCAGAAGTGATTAGTTCGATTTCTTCACCACCCACATCTGAAGGGGTGGCAAAGCATTCATCATCCTGCGAGCACCATATGAGAAAGGTGGCATTGAAGCCAATGCACTTCTCTTAATAGTAGGGGGGTTAAAGTACTCATATGAATATGCAGAGAACTGGTTAGAGGATTTATGAACATAATGATTTGAGGAGTAACGCTCATATTCATATTCCTTGTAGTTTCCCTGCACGTTAGATGCATTAGCATGGGTACGAGCATAGTTTTGACCAGTTGAGGATTTTGATCCTCTTGAAGACTTTGGTCCTCCTGAGGAATTTGATCTAGGGTTCAGAATCTTCGGTGGTGGTGTCATGAGGACATTCACCTGAAGATTTTCAAGACAGCTTTTGGGAACCCAGATTTTCCTCAAGGGAGGGCCATTCCTGTAGTTACTTCCAACATATCGAGCAAATACTTCACCAGATTGATTTTTGAACAATTTATAGTTGGAGTCAAATGACTCATCTGAGGAATAGGATAATTCACATGAAAAGCCAGTTAGATTAGATGGATCAAAAGGAGGCCCAGTAGCAGCAACCCATGAGGTTTTGGGATACTGCTCAGGTTTCCAATAAGATCCATCAGCATTTAATTTCCTCTCAAAGGCAATTCCTTCTTTCCTCGGGTTCCTGTTCAAGATCTGCTTTTTGAGCACATCACAAAGGGTTTGATGTCCTTTGAGACTTTTGTATATGCCTGTCATGTACAATTCCTTCAACCCTGCATTTTCATCAGTAACATTTGTGTTTTCCTCAAGTGAGGAAATAGACACAACAGGTGCAGTTGAAGAATTTGTAGCAATGGTAGCGTTTGATGATTCTGGTGAGGAATTAGCAGTTTCGCGTTCAATGCATTTAAGACATGGAGGAATAAATTCAACTTGACCAGCGTTGATCTGTTGATCTAGTAATGAATCATTTTTATACATAGATCATCATGAGACATCCTCAGCTTCTCAAGATCAAGCTTCCTTTGAAGAAATTCATAGGAAAGCTTCTCATGATTAGTGAGGAGTGTATCATAACGATCCTGAAGATTATCAAATCTAGACTGAAGACTTTTCACATCATCAGTGCGGATTTGGTTAAGGTTCATTTCATCATTCAACAGATCATCACTTTTATCTAGCAGTTTCTAAAGATTTTCCAGAGCAGTTTGTTGTTTAGTGGCAATGATAGCAAGTTTACTGTAACTGGGTTTCTTATAATCATTAGGTTCACAATCACTTGAATCAGAGGAGGAGGCATTATTTGGTACCTTTGAACCTTTTGCCATGAAGAATTAGGTTGGAGCAAAGTCATCAGCATAGTCATCAGTATGGATGGTGCAATCATTTTCTTCAAGATTGAAGATTGACTTGCTGACGAAAGTGGTTGCCAGTGCAAGACTAGCCTGTCCGGATTCTGAGTCTTCATCAGAACCCTCTTCTTCATCACATTCCTCTGATTCTGCCTCGGAGTCCATTTCCTTGCCAATAAGTGTCCGAGCCTTTGTGAAACTAGTCTTCTTGTGTGATGAGGGCTTTGAAGATGAGGATTTTGAAGATTTCTTCTTCTTCTTCGAGTCATCAGAACTGTCATCCTTGTATTTCTTCTTCTTTGATTCCTTTCCCCAACGGGGACAATCAGCAATTTAATGACCTGATTTCTTGCACTTGTGACAGGTTCGTTTCTTGTAGTCCTCAGATGAAGATTCTGATTTCCTCATGTCTCTTCTTGAAGATTTACCGAACTGGCCACGTCGTGTAAATCTCTGGAATTTCGTCACAAGAATTGCAAGCTCGTGTCCAAATTCTTCAGCGTCACAAATGTTGTCATCTGTGTCTTCTTCTTCAGATGAGGAAATTGCTCTAGACTTCAGTGCACGTGGTCTGGAATAGCTTGGTCCATATAGATCTCTCTTTTCTTCTAGTTGGAATTCATGAGTATTTAGCCTTTCAAGTATATCAGCTGGATCAAGCATCTTGTAGTCTGGTCTTTCTTGAATCATCAGAACTAAAGTATCAAATGAAGAATCCAAAGATCTCAGCAGTTTCTTCACAACTTCGTGATCGGTGATGTCTCGAGCTCCCAGTGCTTGCAGTTCATTTGATATGTCAGTGAGGCGATCAAAGGTGTCTTGGCAGCTTTCATTGTCATGTCTCTTGAAGCAATTGAAGAGATTCCGAAGAATATCAACACGAGAGTCGCGCTGGGTTGATACTCCTTCATTTACCTTGCACAGTCTCTCCCAGATCAGTGTTGCAGAGCCCAAAGCACTTACTCTTCCAAACTGGCCTGGGCTCAGATGGCCACAGATGATGTTCTTCGCTTGATAATCGAGTTGCTTGAACTTCTTCACATCAGCAGCAGAGACACTAGTAGAGATGATGGGGACGCCATGTTCCACAATATACCAGAGATCATTATCAATAGCTTGTAGATGCATTTGCATTTTGTTCTTCCAGAAGGGAAAGTTCTTTCCTTCGTAGGTAGGACATGCTGCATTCACCTTAAACATGCCTGCAGTCGACATAACTAAAACTCCAGGTGGTTAAACCAAAATCACACAGAACAAGGGAGTACCTTGCTCTGATACCAATTGAAAGTGCGTTATATCGACTAGAGGGGGTGAATAGGAGATTTTTCGAATTTCATCACTGAGGAAATTCCTTTTGAGGAAATTCCTCACCGATGACTAATTTACAGCAGAAACAGTAAAGGATCAGAAGTGCAAAGTTTCACAACAGCAGTTTTTCAGAGTGAAGAATGTGACAACAGATTGCACAGTGAGCAGGCACGCAGAATTCAGATGAGGATTTACTGACGTGAAGAATTTGGGGTTGAGGAAATTCAGAGAAAGTCTTCAGCAAATTCTTCAAATAGTCATAGTGAAAATCATCAACACATAATACGGGGAAAGTAAGGAGTTGAGGAATTAGAACCCGTTTCTCAGTGAAGACAATCGTTGATGACCCAGTTCCAACTGTTGTGACAGTCGTACATCTGGTTTGGAGCGGCTTGCTATTGAAACCAAAGGACACACAGTCCCTACCGTATTCTCCTTGAGCTAAGGACACACAGTCCCCGCCCAACACTCGTGGTAAGTCTTCAGGGCAGACTTCCAAACCCTCACAAACTTGGTCACCCGGCGATCCACAATTGACTGCTGGAAAGCTCTTGACCATGACGCCTAACCGTCTGGAGGATGCACAGTCCTCAAAGGTAAAAGGCTTCAGTCCCACACAGGAACAACTTCTTCAGTGATGCTCAATCACTAGGTTTGGTTTGTGGTTTCGGTGTATGATGTATTTCCTCACTGATGAATTACTCTCGAAGGCTCTGAGGAATTGGGTTGCTCTTATGACAATTGTCAGTTTCTAACGGAGCAGCCAGCCAACTAGTGGTTGTGGGGGTGGCTATTTATAGCCTGGGAGCATCCCGACATGATTTGACACTAATGCCCTTAAGTAATATGACCGTTGGAGTGGATAAGACCAGTGACTTGGCGTGGCTATCGAAACGGTCAGAACCCTCAACTGTGAGAGTCCTCATGTCACTCGTATTCCTCATTTGAGGCTTCTGGTAGGATTAGGCTTGGGTTGAGCATCATGAGGAAATTCATTCCATAGTGTAACTTTGACCCCCTTTAACAGTACGGTGTTCCTATTACTCAAATGCGAAGAAAGTAAAACAGAAAGTGTAAATCTTCATGCTTCAAATTCTTCAGAGTGATTTTCTTCAGGACACACCGGACTTCTCAATATCAGTATCTTCATGAGGAATATCAATTTTATCGTAGTTTCCTCGCGATTCATTTCTTCAGCTTCAGACCATTTTCTTCAACTGAAGGCATACATTTTTAGGGGTCGATATTCTTCAAATATCTCAAACTCCTCAATGACTTATAGATCCTGTGTACACTCACAAACACATTAGATACTTAACCTATAAGTCTTCAAACCACCAAAATCACTAAGGGGAACTAGATGCACTTACATGATTCAAGATCATACGGGTATGCACAAGCTTCCCCCCTTGGGAGGGGCCTTTCGTTGTCAGCAGGAACCTCCGCAACTGCTCGTACTACCTAATTGATCTACGCCCCGACAAACCAACCACGAAGGAGGAGACAACCCGCCCCTGGAACATTGCTCATCTGCGGCCTTACTATACTTAGAGCCATTGGCTCCTTATCTATGTACATATTTCGATCATTGTGTACTCTTTACATTATATCAATAAAGTCGACGCCCATGAAATTTGGAGTCTTTGCCGTTTCAGCCCACATGTGAGCATGAGTCTTTATTGATTAAATTTAAGTCGCCCAAGAGGATAAGTCGCCATTGGGGAGGCTATTCAAACATGGACACTACTGGTATCAAAGAGAGTAAGTCACCTTGATGTCACCACTCAAACATAGGTACCAGTAAAGCCAAAGAGGATCAAGTGCCATGATACAAGGTTCAAACATAGGCGCCTATTTATGATCATGAACGATAAAAACCGGCTTACTTGGGGGCTACTAGTTCCCAAGTCGTTTAGCAGTAATAGCATTGTCTTCTGCTATCCTATGCCCGTTTTTCCTTGATCATGGGTCATTTGGGGGCTTCTGACTCATTGTGTCCCGCCTTAATACCCTCTTGGCCAGCGGAAAATTAACGCATTACTAAATGGTTATACTAGACTGTATGTTTTGCGACTCGCCCTTAAGACCCCTAAAATCTTGGCGAGTCAATCCAAGTATTGGACCCTAAACTCCCAAGGTCAAAACGTTGAGGTACTTGCGAGAGCCAGCATATGGAAAATAGACAAACCATGGGTTCACTGAAGCTTGACTTGAGCCTGATCAGCCAGTCTAAACACATAAAGGTTTCTGCAAAAACCTCTTAGGGTATGATTAGAGCCTTGCAAGCCCATCTACCCACCGTCAGTCACAGAGCCGACTCATTTTACACCTTATATGGTGACTATGCTTTCAAGCAGAAGAGTCAAACAACAAAGACTAAACTCAACCAAACAGGTGGTGGTCAAAGCAGGAATCTAACACTTCTTCAACTCGCCCAATCAAGGCGACTTCTATTGCAAAGGTAATGTCATGAAAATTTAAACATTTAGTGCATAGACAAAAGCAGTTGTTGGACATGTTCCGAAACAACGATTACATGGCTCGTTAAGGCCAAAAAATTTCTATGTTACAACCCGGTTGCAAGGTTTCATCGGGTTCAATTTCTTCTACATCCTCAAGATTCATAGAGTCGCCACTTCTAAGCCGCCGCCGGCTCGTCCTGTGCTGAGGTTTCGGGTCTTGGATCTGGAAGTTGACCACATCCCAGGTGCAATTAATTAAGGCGTGAAATTCAGCTTCGTCTGTTAAGATGGTTGACAGATCAACATCAGGGGCAAAAGGAGGCTTACGGTGCTGAGGTGCTAAGTCCAAAGGTGCAAAGCCGGGAGTCGCCATGCATTTCCGTTGATCATCATAAGCTGATTGGTATTTTAGAAGGTCAAGGCTTTTAGAAAGGCGGCTTGCTACATGGTGAATGTCCTTTACGTATTGCGTGTAGTCTTCTTCTGTGAATTCTGAACCATCATCCTTATATTCAGGGAAGCCGCCAGTTGTTCCATCTGGCTTGAGTTCCGGAGCATAGGCTAGTGCCCGGCTCATGGCTGCCATCACTCCCTTGCACACCGATGATTTCCTTATTTCAGCTATATCTGGGGGATAGTTGAGAGTCGCCTCAGCATGTCTTTGATGTACATTACTGGGTCTTTATCTCCCCAAACAGCCTTGACAGTCAGCAAGCCGCCAACATAAAGTTGCTCCATCAGAGTGTATATGGCCTTTAGCTTCAAAGCGGAATCATCTTGAAGGTTGGCAGATCGAGGGCATATAAAGGAACAAGGGAGATATAAGTCGCCGAGCACCTCCTGTCCTTTGTCACAACGATAATAGGTTTTGTGAAGGACTTACCAAAAATAGAGTTGGTCATCTTGGAGATATGTTGGCGCAGGCCAGACAATTCTGTTGTAGCTTCTGCAAGTTGACTCTTAGCTTTCTCTGCTCGTTTTTCAAGGGCGGCTTGTTCCGCCATGGTTGACTCATTATACTTCAGATATTTAGTTCTGACCTATCCAAGCTCTGTTGTCGTGGCCCCAAGTTTTTCTTCTAGTATGGCCCTGGCGTCTTGTTGTCATCCCAGCCTTTTTGCATCTCGCTTAGGGATACGTCAGTTTGCCTAATCGTCTCCTATGAAATCAGACAGGAAAGATCAGTGACCTTAATATTATAGGGTTGCATTGAAAGCTGGACGGACAAGTCTCAAGCATATTGGAAGCAATCCACTTGACACTTGGGGGATAATGTACTTGTTTTTCTAACAGGGAAGATAAGTTTTTCATTTCCACTAAGCAAGACCCGGCTCATCTTCTAGAAGACCACTCGGCCCTTGGGGGCTACAGGTTGAAGCTTTCTACATGATATTAAACAAGACCCGGCTCATCTTCAAGAAGATGACCCAGCCCTTGGGGGCTACAGGTTGAAGCTTTCGACAAGATATTAAACAAGACCCGGCTCATCTTCAAGAAGATGTCCCGACCCTTGGGGGCTACCGGTTGAAGCTTTCTACAAGTTATTGCACAAGATCCAGCTCATCTTCAAGAAGATGACCCCACCCTTGGGGGATAAAGGAGGATATATAAGACAATTTGTTCCGTAGATACCTCATATCTTTTCTTCATCATATTTAATAAGTCGGCTTAAAAATCTCGGCTCGACACGAGACGGTTCAAGTATCCTGCAAAAAGCTCTTCGAAGTTTCACTTCTCGATGTTTGGAAGGTCAAGTACAAACTTTCCTGCCGTCATCTTGGTGGAGACGTCCCCATCAGTGTGCTTTGCCAACACATTACGGACAGGGGTTGTATGACATGTCCCAGTGATAATGACGGCATTGCCTTTGGGTAAAGCACCTTTGGTTGACTTCATGGGACATCGCGGCTTGAGTTTCTCTTTGTTACTCGGCTCCACCACCTTACTATCAGTTCTGGATGGAGTAACTTGGGCATCAGGGATATTATCTGTGGTAGCTCCTTCACGACGATCAGCATAAGCCCCAATATCTTCATCCGAAATGTCAGGGACATGAATATTTGCTTCATCCATTCTAGGCTTGTCAACGTTTAGAGTTGACCCGCTCATTTTCCGTTTCTTAGCTTGAGCTCTACAAAGATGAAAGGTCAAGACACACTTAAATTGAACATCATAAGGAAAAATACATACAACACTTGATGTCATACCCTGGGAGATGGACAAGAGGTAGTAGTTTGGAAGATGCAGAGTCGCCAGATGAAGGGAGAGACACCTGTTATAGTCACAGGGTTTGATGAATGTAGGCAAAGGTTGTCAATAAAACTTGACAGGAAATGAGAAAGTACCTCAGTTCGATGTTTGCGACCGGATGTTTTTACCGGCGGCTTGACGACCTTGCGTTTCCATAAGGGTGCATTTTTCTACAAAAAGGGAAAGTTCGTTCTACCAAGGAACATAAGAAGGCATCAAATCAAATGATGAGAGGTAAAATTATCTACCTTAGGAGCAGGGTTGGCACGACAGAATGACTTTAGACCAATTTTGGAACAATCCTCTTTGGTTTCACCACATAGCTTTTTCACGGGACTTGATTTCTTCAGTGTCAAGCATGACATTCGATGAAAGCTGAGCATTGTTGAAGTTACCATCATACTGACACATCAGACCCTCATGACAGCTTGGAGGCATCATCCGCCATTCAATCCAACATCAGATCAAGTCGACGCCGGTCAAACCATTGGCGTTCAGAGCCCTCAGCCAGGGCCAAATAGATTTGTGGGCGGCTTGTTCTTCTGAAGTGAGAGGTTCAGGGAGTTGAAAGTCCATTGGAAGGCGATCTTCTCTATAACCTGGTAGGGGATTCTCGTGATCTGGAGCGGTGTTCTTGCAGTAGAACCAGGTCTTTCCCCCAACCTTTAGGATGGCTGGGCAAGGCGGCAGCAGGGAAGCCAGTTTCACGATGCTGCTGGATGGTAATTCCGCCAAGCTCCAAGCTAGGACCATCAACACATTCTGTTTGGTCATTTAAATAGAAAAAAATCTCTAAACAAAGAAATGGTGGGTTCTATTTCCAAATATGCTTCACAATAAACCTGTAATTGGCACATGTTACTGATTGAATTGGGACCCAGATCTTGGGGTGGAGATGGAAAAGGTTGAGGGTGTCTCGAAAGAACTTTGAGCGAGGGGGAGAAGCCTCGTTCTAAGTGGTATGGAAAGACTACCACTTCCCCTTCTGCTGGTTGAGGTAGAGCTTCTTTGGCAGGAGACCTCCATTCAATCACCTCTTTAGGAAGCAAGATCCCCATTGACACAAAATGTTGTAAGGCGACTTCGTCAATATCAGAAGGTAACCAATCGCATTTCGATGGTTTGGACATAATGTCTTAAGACGGAAAAAGGTCAGCTACATGGATATAAATGACGGGTTATTCTGGAATAACTAGCAAGAAGGGACATTGCAATGTTCTAAGTCACCTAAGAATGGGAGGGCGCATGATAATGGCGAGTCACGAAAATGGCTAAGTCAATTTCACCATAAGTCGCCATTAGGTCATGAAGGACCCCAAATGATTGAATCTTGCTAAGTGTTGGAAGAATAGTTTTTTATCAATACTATGGAACAGTTTGGATCTACTAGCAGTGCGGAAAAGAAAAGTTAATGGCTGAAATAAAAACAGCGAAGAACAGCGGCGACAACAACTAAAAGGCGACAGATTTATCATGCAGAGATATCAATAAAGTTTCTGCTAGATTCATCCCGCATCCGCTTCCATTACTTGCTAAGGGAGTTTCGTTGCGTTTAAAGGAAGTACATCAACTAGCGTCGTTAATGGAGGTGCGATGAACCCTAGAGAAGCTCCGACGAACTACGACACGCGATTTGAGTAAATCTATACAAGGAGGTGAAGGCGTACCTGATGGCGTCGAGTGGCGGAGGAAAAAGATCGAAGCTGGGCACAAAGATGAACGAAGAAGGAATCCGTGCTTCACAGAGGATCGCCGGAGAAGATGCAGCGGCGGTGCGTCAAGGGTCGAGCAGCTTGAGGAGGAAGAAGATGAGCTAGGGTAAAAAGTAAAAAAGATACCCCGTCGATACTGGAGGGGGGAAATGGAAACGGCAGGCGCAGGAAACTTGGAAGCACAGTAAATCCGGAATTGATGGCCCCTCGATTTTTAGCCTGTACAAATAAGATCGGTAGGAGCCGTTGGGTAATGTCGTGGAGATTTCTGGAATTACGGAGCAAGTGACGTCATTACTCCACGTGGCGGAAAGTCAGAGAAAGGTTTACAAGCCGGCGATTTTTCCGTTAGAAATAAGATGACGTTCCGTTTGAGCCGCCAAAGGTTGAAATAAAATTTATTGACATGAATAAATTTAAGTCAATTTGGGGCCTAATGTTGGGGATATTATCCCATTGTAAGACCCACCCTGTGGGTCGGGTCAGGATAATGGCCGTTCTATCACTATGGTCAAGATGGGCCGTTATTAAAGAAGCGGAAGGCGCCAGATGAGACGGTTGGCCCAAGACTCAACAAAGGCGACTTGTAGTCCATGTAAGGAAAGAGAAACCAGAAGTTTCCTTGCCTGGGAGACAAGGCGAGTTAGATAAAATGGTTTACAAATTGTATTGAGAGTTGGATTCTTGTACTCCCTCCATCCCAAAATAAGTGTCTCAACTTTGTACTAGCTCTAGTACAAAGTTGTACTAAGCTTGAGATAGTTATTTTGGGACGGAGGGAGTAAGACCTAGAGCCTCGACCTGTATATAAAGGCGAGTGTCTAGGGCAGATAGGGTTAAGTTAACATCAATTGAGAGCTAGGTCACGCGAACCCGCACCCTTGTAATCGATTCTCACAGCAATATACACAAAGCAGGACGTAGGCTTTTACCTCAATCTGAGGGGCCGAACCTGGGTAAACTCGTCTCCCGTTTCCCGATCAACCCCTTTCAGTCGCCACATAGATGCAATGGCCTCATCACTAAGTCCTTTCACGAGGACATCTGTCGTGACAAAACCATGACACCTTCTCTCACAATCGGACATACTTCCACCAATGTGCATCCTCCATGAGCCGCTCATAGAAGCCCGTCCTCTGTCTCTGGTGCACTAGGCAGAGCTTCGACTTTGGCTAAGCTCGACTCCTTCAAGGTAATTACACGTCTCACTAACATATCTATAATTTTCCTTTTATGCTGCCTTTCAAATGTCCGATGCCATAGACATGTCTTGCATGCCAACAAAACCATGTGCACTATAGTATACATGATCAATGGCCAGAAGGTGGATGTGGGAAAGGCAACGATACAGAAGCCCTTGGAGTGCTTGTTCCACGGCCAATGGATGCCCGTTGGCACCTTTAGGTTTTCCTTGGCGACTGCACAAGCAGACCACGAGGATTTGGCTCCTCCTATATGACTCGAGGGATAGGAGGACGAGACCCCAATGCGGCTTTGAGAATGCAAGGGTTGGATGCCGTTGTGGCAGAAGAGTCTTCTTCATGTGGAGGCAATTAGGAGGACACCAACGACAACACATCAACAAGGTATGGACACCACCCTCATACTTGTGATCTGCGTTGGGTTTTCCGTGAATAGGAATGGGTAATCGCAACACAATGTGGGTAAGTATTTCCCTCAGTTATGAAACCATGGATTATCAAACCAATAGGAATATCAAACACAACTGTGTTCAACGGCTGCACACAAAAGAACAAACAACTTGCACCAAATGCGGGCAAGAGGGTTGTCAATCCTCTTGTCTTGTTATTTGCAAGAAAGTGAGGTGTGTAGATAATTGCAGATAGCAAGACAAAATAAAAACAATTAAATAACACTGAGGTAATGAAGGTTTTATCAATATGTTGTGAATAGACCCAGGGGCCATAGCTTTCCTTAATGGAATCTCTCATGAAAAATAACATATGGTGGGCAAACAAATTACTATTAGGAAATTGACAGAAAAGCGGATACTTATGTGATATTAACGGCAATGATCATGTGTATATAGGCATCACGTCCATAAACAAATAGGCCATCCCTTGCCTGCACCTATTACTATTACTCCACGCATCGACCACTATCCACCATGCATCTAGAGTTTTAAGTTAAATAGAGTAATGCATGGAGAACAATGACATGATGTAGACAAAGTAAACTCAAGCAATATGAATAAACCCATCATTTCATCCTTAGTAATCTAGTTGTCCAAAGACGAATCTTGTCCCCTTATGTCACTAGGTTATAGAAATTCGCCTGGTTGAACCTACCATAATGCACCTCTCTCACCGAAGAAATATCGATCTAATTGGCCAAACTATTTCAATAGATCGGAGAGAATTACGAAGCTATCATAATCATGCACATAAGAATCATATACGTATTCGGAGGATACTCAAATATTTATCATGAATAATCTGAACATAAACCCATAATTCATCGGATCCCAACAAATGCACCGCAAAAAAGGAATTACATCATGTGGATCAAAGTGAAGATGTGATGATCATTGTATTGAAGATCAAAGAAAAAGAGAGATATTGCCATCTAGGTACTTGCTATGGACCCGTAGGTCTGTGGTGAACTAGTCACACATCATCGTGAGGGCAGCAAGGTTGATGAAGCGGCCCTCCGTGATCGATCCCCCTCCGACAGGGTGCCGGAACGGATCTCTAAATGGCCTGCCATTGGAACAGAGACTTGCGGTAGCATAAAAAGTGTTTAGGGACTCCCTCTGATGTTTTTATGGTATTTGAGAATTTATATGCCAGAGCACGGAGTAGGGAGGGCCACGAGGGAGACACAAGCCATCAGGGCACCCCCAGGCCGCGCCATGTTGGCTTGTGGGCCCCTCATGAGGCCTCTAGCCTTCTTCCAATGCTCGTTGGTCTTCTTTTAGTCCTAAAACATCACCAAAAAGTGTTAGGGCAATTGGACTTAGTTTGGTATGGAAAACCTAAAAAGTAGAAAACACGCAGAAAACAGTAAGTGGCACTGGGCAATGGATCAATAGGTTAGTGCTAAAAAATAATATAAATTGTTAAATAAATACCCCAAAAGTATTCTAGAATGATAATATATCAGCATGGAAGAATAAAAAAATTATAGATATGTTGGAGATATATCAATGGCCGTTGTGACCATATGAGGAAGGGCCTCAACGGGATGGACCCTCCCGAGCTTTTCCTTCACTCGAGGATCCAACCTGTGCAAGTGAGGATCCACCCCATGTGGATGTATGAGGTGCTGAGTGACCCCTCGCGGGCTCACCCGGAGGAGCTTGAATTGCAGGTGATAGAAGCAAATCTCATGGTCATCACTTCCGTGTGTGAGAACCCTTGGGATACCAGGGTGATAGTCTCCTTTGACAAGGAGAACCTGTCGACGGAGGTGAACTTGAATATTTTTTGTTCGAGTGCACTTGGTCTTGGTTGTTGTTTTTTCAACTGAATTTCTTTTTTGACTCGACAGTATTTCACAGAGATGGTGAGCGTGGTGTTGGTCTTGGATCGCACGCCTGTTGACGTGGCGAGCAACAATGAGCACAAGGAGGGCTCGGTATATGAAGAGAACAGCAAGGACAATGATGAGACCGACGAGGATAGCAACAAACACTAGGAGGGAGATGAGGCGGACTCCTCCCCATCGGAGGTCGTTCCAACTAAAACCCATTCCAAGGCACGCCAGGACCCACGGGCCCATACCGGCGGTGACAAGGGTCCGGGTGCCTCTAAGATGACTGTGTCGGCCCTTCCGACCAACAGCTCGAATCAAGGGTGAGGCGAGCTCGCAATATCACCCGAGAGGGCGGCCAAGTAGCCCAAAATCCTGTCGGTAAAGCCTTAGAAGATAACTATGCCACGGATCAAAGTGAGCATGCTCGTGGCGTCAGCGTAAGTGTCTTTGTTGCTTGTTTCTTATATCCCAACTGTTGTCCGAGTGATTTGACCTTCCGAATCAATTTTGTTGCAGTGCTGATACTTCAACTACTTTTCTTGATCCTAAGGCTTTCGAGAAGGTCCGGACAGAGGTGGATGCTGCGTCCTTAGAAGGTAATCTTCGAACTTGCTCGGATTTCATTCGGTTTCCATGTTTTTCCATGCTTCCAACATCTGAGTGTTCTTGAGTGCTTGTAGGGCCACGCCAGGTGATCGAGCTCGACGGGGACGACAAGGCCGACACGCCGAACCCTTCGATTGATGAGGACGTCGTGATGCATGATTCTTCTCCTCCTCGAGTGACCAGGATCTCTCTAGGCAAGGCCCCGACTCCAATTTAGTGTACTATTCCAAGGGTTAGAGTCGCACTCGGAGCCAGCTCATCAGCACCTTTGTTGGCCTCTCTGGTGGACAACATCTTTACACTACACCACGTCCTAGAGGATTAGGTGGGCACAGGCAAAGAGCCCTTTGTCCAGGTGGAGTTGATGAACGGCCGGCTGAAGGAGTCCTATGATGCATGCGAGCAAGGCTCTAAAGAATAACGTTCGAGTAAGTACTCTCATAAATACCAACCTTGGTCGAGAGCTTTGATTTGTATGTTGTTTAATTTTGTTTTGGGTCTCAAGTGGGTTTGCATGGGGCACACCCACTGGATGTTCTCTAGTTCCAGTGGATGCACGTTGAGCACACCCACTGGGTGTAGTCCCTGAGACTGCCGTCGGCAGGAGTCATGGAGTCATTATATGCTTTAAGTAGACCATCGGGTGTAGAACCTGTTGCAGAGCTTGTGGAAGCATCTCATACCAACCTTATCGAACTAGGTGGAGTGATACTTGTCGAAGAGGATGTCGTGATGGTCCATGTACCAGAGCTTCTCGACATTGACCGTCGGGGTGTAGAACCTGTTGCTGAGCTTGTGGAAGCCTCTTGACCATCTATCCTTGTAGTGGGGGCACGTTGAGCGCACCCACTAGCTGTAGTCCTTGAGACTGTCGTCGAATGTGGCGGTCGGCGGGAGTCTTCGAGTTATTTGTTTTGTTTCACTCGAATGACCGAATGTTTTTTCATCATATCCGACTCATATCATTTGTATATCTTTGTTTCCTGTTGGTAGAGTGTCCGCGAGCTCGGGGCTCACTATAGTGCCATGGAAAAGGAGGTGCAGGACCTCCGTATCAGCATGGAGGCCAAGAAGGCTAAGAGCATATGTCTGGAGCAAGAGAAGCGCGGACTCGAAGGTAAGCGAATCTCGTCTGACTGTCTCTTGACCATTGTTTCTTCCCCCCGTCCGACTTAGGTTTCTTCACTAGATGTTCCTGTTGGAAATATGCCCTAGAGGCAATGATAAAATAGTTATTATTATATTTCCTATTTCAAGAAAATCATTTATTATCCATGCTATAATTGTATTGAATGAAAGCATAGATACATGTGTGGATATATAGACAAAACAATGTCCCTAGTAAGCCTCTAGTTGACTATCCAGTTGATCAAGGATGGTTAAGGTTTTCTAACCATATGCAAGTGTTGTGACTTGATGACTGGATCACATCATTAGGAGAATGATGTGATGGACAAGACCCAAATAATAAACGTAGCATGTGATCGTGTCATTTTGTTGCTATTATTTTCTGCGTGTCAAGTATTCATTCCTATGACCATGAGATCATGTAACTCACTGATATCGTAGGAATACCTTGTGTGTATCAAATGTCGCAACATTACTGGGTGACTATAAAGGTGCTCTACAGGTATCTCCGAAGGTGTCCATTGAGTTAGCATGGATCTCCGGGCCCACTCGGTAATACAACATCACATATAAGCCTTGCAAGCAATGTGACTCAAGTGTTAGTCACGGGATCTTGTATTACGGAACGAGTAAAGGGACTTGTTGGTAACGAGATTGAAATAGGTATAGGGATACTGACGATCAAATCTCGGGCAAGTAACATACCGAAGGACAAAGGGAATGTTATACGGCATTATATGAATCCTTGGCACAGAGGTTCAACCGATAAGATCTTCTTAGAATATGTAGGATCCAATATGGACATCCAGGTCCCGTTGTTGGATATTGACCGGGGAGTGTCTCAGGTCATGTCTGCATAGTTCTCGAACCCGCAGGCTCTGCACACTTAAGGTCCAGTGACTTTTCGGTATAGTTGAGTTATAGGTGTTGGCCCACCAGCCCTTAGTGAGAGTGAGCCTAATAGCCCAAGGGTGGCGCACCAGCCCTTAGTGGGAAAAAAACCAAAGAAAAAAAAGAGGGAGATGGGAAGGAAGAGGAGGACTCCTCCTTCCCCAAACCGAATTGGAGTTGGGGTCCTCCTCCTCCTCTCGACCGGCGCCCTCGGGGCTCTCTTGATCCCCAAGGCTAACCCCTCCCCTACTCCTATATATACTGACGGTTTTAGGGTTTTTGAGACACAACTTTGCCACATGCAACTCAAACCTCTACTTCGTAGTTCTTCCTCTAGATTGGTTTTCTGCGGAGCTCGGGCGGAGCCCTGCAGGAATAGATCATGACCATCACCGGCGCGCCATCACGCTGCCGGAGAACTCATCTACTTCCCTGTCTCTCTTGCTGGATCAAGAAGGCGGAGATTGTCATCGAGTTGTACGTGTGATGAACGCGGAGGTGTCGTCTGTTCGGTGCTAGATCTGAACGGGTCGTGGGATGACGGTGATTTGAATCACGAAGTTGTACCACTACATCAACCGCCTTTCTTAACGCTTTCCGCTTAGCGATCTACAAGGTTATGTGTATCTGATCTCCCTCTCGTAGATGAACATCACCATGATAGGTCTTTGTGTGCGTAGGAATTTTTTTTGTTTCCCATGCAATGTTCCCCAACAGTGGTATTAGAGCTAGGTTCATGCGTAGATGTAATCTCGGGTAGAACACAAAAGTTTTTGTGGGCGTTGATGTTCGATTTGCTGCCCTCCTTAGTATTTTCTCGATTTGGCAGTATTGTTGGATTGAAGCGGCCCGGACCAACATTACTCGTACGCTTACGAGAGACCGGTTTCATCGACCAACATGCAACTCGTTGCATAAAGATGACTGGCGGGTGTTGGTTTCTTCAACTTTAGTTGAATTGGATTTGACCGAGGTGGTCCTTGACGAGAGGTTAAATAGCAATTTGCATATCTTCGTTGTGGTTTTTGCGTAAGTAAGATGGGATCATGCTAGATACCCATAGCAGCCACGTAAAACATGCAACAACAAATTAGAGGACGTCTAACTTGTTTTTGCAGGGTATGCTTGTGATGTGATATGGCCAAAGACATGATGTGATATATTGGATGTATGAGATGATCATGTTGTAATAGTTAATATCGACTTGCACGTCGATGCTACGACAACCGGCAGGAGCCATAGGGTTGTCTTTAAACTAACGTTTGTATTTGCAGATGTGTTTACTATATTGCTAGGTTGTAGCTTTAGTAGTAATAGCATAGATAGCACGACAACCTCTATGGCGGCACGATGATGGACATCATGATGATGGAGATCATGGTGTGGCGCCGGTGATGATGAAGATCATGTCGGTGCTTTGGTGATGGAGATCAAGAAGCACAAGATCATGGCCATATCATGTCACTTATGAATTGCAGGTGATGTTAATCCTTTTATCACCTTATCTTGCTTAGGACGACGGTAGCATCATAAGGTGATCCCTCACTCAAATTTCAAGATAAAATTGTGTTCTCCCCGACTGTGCACCGTTGCGATAGTTGATATCCCACAAGTATAGGGGATCGCAACAGTTTTCGAGGGTAGAGTATTCAACCCAAATTTGTTGATTCGACACAAGGGGAAGCCAAAGAATATTCTCGAGTATTAGCAGTTGAGTTGTCAATTCAACCACACCTGAAAGACTTAGTATCTGCAGCAAAGTTTCAGTAGCAGAATAGTGTGATAGCAATGGTAGCAACGGTAACAGTAGCAACAGTGACAGCAGTAGCGGTAACAGTAGCAGCAGTGACAGCAATAGCGGTAACAGTAGCAGGAGTAGCGGTAAAGTAACATAGAAGGACGAGTAGGAAAAACTTGTAGGCATTGGATTGGTGATGGATAATTATGCCGGATGACATTCATCATGTAACAGTTATAACATGGGGATATATGTAACTAGCTCCAGTTCGTGAATGTAATGTAGGCATGCATTCCGTATATAGTCATACGTGCTTATGGAAAAGAACATGCATGACATCTATTGTCCATCCCTCCCGTGGCAGCGGGGTCCTAATGGAAACTAAGGGATATTAAGGGTCTCCTTTTAATAGAGAACTGGAACAAAGCATTAGCACCTAGTGAATACATGAACTCCTCATACTATGGTCATCTCCGGGAGTGGTTCCGGTTATTGTCACTCCGGGGTTGCCGGGTCATAACACATAGTAGGTGACTACAACATGCAATATAGGATCAAGAACACACATATATTGATGAAAACATAATAGGTTTAGATCTGAAATCATGGCACTCGAGCCCTAGTGACAAGCATTAAGCATAGCAAAGTAGTAGCAACATCAATCTCAGAACATAGTGGATACTAGGGATCAATCCCCATCAAAACTAACTCAATCACCATCCAGCAAGCCTACAATGAGATTACTCACGAACGGTGAAGAGCATCATGGAATTGGCGATGAAGGATTGTTGGCGATGACGAAGGCGTCGATTCCCCTCTCTGGAGCCCAGAACGGACTCCAGATCTGCCCTCCAGAGGAAGAATAGGTGGTGGCGGCGGCTCCGTATCGTAAAACCCGATGAACTCTTCTCCTTGATTTTTTTCCGGTCGAAAGAGAATATATAGAGCTAGAATTGGAGGCTGCGGAGCTACGAGGGGCTCATAAGCCTGCCAGGCCCAGCTAGGGGGGGCTGGTGGGCTTGTGAGCTCCTCGCTCCGTCCTCCACGTGATTCTTGCGCCAGTATTTTCTATATATTCCACAAAAAATCCTCGTAAATTTCCAGGTCATTCCGAGAACTTTTATTTCTACACAAAAACAACACCATGGCAATTCTGCTGAAAACAGCATCAGTCCAGGTTAGTTCCATTCAAATCATGCAAATTAGAGACCAAAACAAGGGCAAAAGAGTTTGGAAAAGTAGATACGATGGAGACGTATCAACTCCCCCAAGCTTAAACCCTTGCTTGTCCTCAAGCAATTCAGTTGACAAACTGAAAGAGACAAAAGGAAAACTTTTACGAACTCTGTTTGATCTTGTTGTTGTAATATGTCTAACTCACATTCAGATTTTCAGCAAGATCATAAGCCAGCCACATAAACAATGACATTTAGGTCTCAAGATGTACTCATATTCAAGTTTCAAATGTCAACACTTCAATCAAAACAATCATGAAGCAATATGAACATGTGGTATCTCGCTAGCTCTTTCTGAGACCGCAAAACATAAATGCAGAGCACCTTCAAAGACCAAGGGCTGACTGAACATTGTAATTCATGGCAAAGAAGATTCGGTCACAGTCATACTCAATATCAATTAATAGCAAAGCATGAAAATGACAGAGGTGCTCTCTAATTGGTGCCTTTTATAACAAGAGGATGACTCAAAAGAAACGTAAATAGATAGACCCTTCGCAGAGGGAAGCATTGATTTGCAGAGGTGCCAGAGCTCAAGCTTTTAAAACAGAGATAAATAATTTTGGGTGGTATGCTTTCATTGTCAACGCAATGACCAGAAGTTTTCACCATCTTCCATGCTACACATACTATAGGCGGTTCCCAAATAGAAAAGTAAAGTTTTGACTCCCCCACCACTGATCAATCACACTCCACGACTAGCCGAATCCTCGGGTGCCGTCCATACCAACAACAATCCAGGGGGAGTTTTGTTTGCAATTATATTTTTGATTTGAGCATGGAACTGGGCATTCCAATTACGGGCCCCTTTCTCGTGAGTGATAGTGAATAAACACGTATCGAGGATAACACGCCTAGCATGGAAGATACTGACTGCCCCTCGTCACCACATGAGTGGTTCGGGAATACAAAACAGATTATTACATGAAGATTTAGAGAGTGGCACATGCAAATTTACTTGGAACGGCAGGTAGATACCACATATAGGTAGGTATGGTTGACTCATATGGAACAACTTTGGGTTTATGGAAGTGGATGCACAAGCAGTATTCCCGCTTAGTACAGGTGAAGGCTAGCAAAAGACTTGGAAGCGACCAACTAGAGAGCGACAACAGTCATCAATATGCATTGAAATTAACCAACATTGAGTGCAAGCATGAGTAGGATATAAATCACCATGAACATGAATATCATAGAGGCTATGTTGATTTTATTTCAACTACATGCATGAACATGTGCCAAGTCAAGCCACTTGAATCACTCAAAGGAGGATACCATCCTATCATACTACATCATAATCATCCTGAAACTCATGTTGGCATCCAAGACAAACCATTATAAGCTCCTAGCTAATTAAGCATGGCATCAGAAACTATGATCTCTAAGTTGTCATTGCAAACATGTTTCTCTTATAACAAAGCTGAATTAAGAATGATGAGCTAGTCATATTTACAAAAACAAAATAGGTCGAGTTCATACCCGCTTTTCCAGGCTCAGTCACTTCATCATATCTCATCATTATTGCCTTTCACTTGCACGACCGAATGATGTGAATCATAATGAGAGTGTTTGTGCATTGGACTAAGCTAGAATCTGCAGGTAAACACAAAGGAGAAGAAAAAGTAATATGGCTCTTTGACGGATAAACAAATATGCAAGTGAGAGCCACTAAACATTTTAACCATGGTCTTCTACCTTGACCCAAAGAAAAAGAAAACTATTTACACGGGAAAGCTCCCAACAAGCAAAAGAAGAAAGGGAAATATTTTTGGGTTTTCTTTTTAAAACACCACTAAGCAAGCAGAAAAGTAATCTTACGACTATTTTTTTTGTTTTTCTCAAATCAAACTAACACACGAGAAGAAAGCAAGAAAAAGAAATAAACTAGCATGGATGATACAATGGCAAGGTGTGAACACCGACTAACACAGTGAAAGTGTAAGCAAGAATATAAAGTCGGTGAGAAACACGTACTCCCCCAAGCTTAGGCTTTTGGCCTAAGTTGGTCTACTCCCACGGCTGGTCCGGGCGATATCCAAAATCATGATGGGGGTTGTACGGGATCGTCGGAGCTACCGCCTGAATAGCTGCCTCGCGGAGGCGAGCAGCCTTCGCCTCCCTCTCATACTCCTCTGCCTCTCCTCTGGTTATGTAATATCTCCGTTTTACCTGAAAGTCAAAGAAGGTAGGAGCAGGAAGGGTAATATGGAAAACACGATGTCCGTTAAATATTAATCGGTATAGGAGGGATTCATTATCCCTCCCAAGGAATTGATAACGTGTCATAGCGGTGCGATCAAGGAAAGATGTATGTAGCGGGGGTTCTCCTTCGCGGATGGGGACTCCAAGAAAATTTGCTATGCGAATGGCATAGATCGCACCAAAGAAATCCCCTTCATTAGCATTATTATTTAGCCTCCTCGCGATTATAGCTCCCATGTTGAAACTTCTATCACCCGTTACTGCGCTCTTAAGAATACAAAGTCACGTGCGCAGATGTGACAATGATCAATCTTGTCGTTAATGCATCTACCTATGAAGAGGGCAAAATAATGTAAGGTACGGAATTGAATGCTCCCCAAGGTAGCCTGCGTAATATCTCTAGTTTCTCCAACAGTTATACTAGAAAAGAAATCTCTAACCGAAGACTTAGGAGGATCATTAGGACTACCCCAATCAGGTATCTTGCAAATTCTATTAAAATCCTCTAAATCCATGGTTTACAATTTGTCATAAAGATCAAACAGTATGGATGAGTTACGGCCAACTGAAAATCTGAATCTACGAACAAAAGAGGCAGTGAGCATAGTATATTGTTTGCATTTGTTGGAGATGAATTCTTTGAGCCCGGTGTTGTGAACAAATGTGTCAAACTCTTCTTTGAAACCTGCATCAATCATGTATTCATCGGAAGGCCATTCACATGGTTGTACGTGTGCGTTCCTCGGCTGATAAGAGTCGGGCTCCCGAATCGAGAGACGGGGACGCCTTTTGCTTGAGGAACCACCATGATAGTTTCTCTTGAACATCTTCCCTCTTTTTTTCTCTGAAATTTTTAGTGACTCAAGAGAAAAGTGAACGAGGCTCAACAAAACTCATAGCAACTACTCCTACAAGTGCCTAGAGGCAATATCATGCATCAAAACTACTTGGGACCAACTAACATGAACATGCAAAGCTCAAGAATAGGGTCACCAAGGCAACAAAAATACGCAATGAATAAAGCACTAGAGCAAAAACTAATTGGACCAATGGAGGAGTCACATACCAAGGAACAATTTCCCCAAAACTGTTTGGTGAATGGGGCTTTGCACAAGGAGATCAAAAAATGCAGCAAGAGGAGCAAGAACACGGGTTTGAGCTATGGAATGATTTTTTTGGAGGTAGGAGAAGGATATGGGAGCTGGAATAAGTGGAGGGGCCCACGTGGGGCCCACAAGCCTGCCAGGCCCGACCAGGGGGGTGGCCGGGCCTCCTGGGCTTGTGGCCCTCTAGCGCATCCCCCTGACTAGCTCTCTATCTCCGAATTTTTGAAAAATTCCAGAAAAAATCATACTTGAATTTCAGGGCATTTGAAGAACTTTTATTTTCGGGACACTTTTCTAAGGGACGGGGAAAGCAGAAAACAGGAAAATAAAACTAAATTTATCATTTTTCTTCTAAGCAACAGAAAGTACAAGTTGGGAACAGAGGGTTGTGACTCCTAGATTCATCCATCTCATGGTCATCAAAAGAAATCCGTCAATGAGGTTGATCAAGTCTCCTTGACAAACTTTTTTCGAATCACATAAAATCGGAGAATTTTCGAATAATCACTAGGTTACCTCAACGAGGATGTGCATATCCCCAACAAGTAAATCATACTTCATCTTGACAGTAGGTATAGGGCATTCAAAGCTTCGAATAAGAATTGATGAAGATTTTTAAATAGCATTGATGCAATGTACTCGATATTGTTTCTTCGGAAAGTGCACCGTGTGCTCATTGCCATTAACATGGAAAGTGACATTGCCTTTGTTGCAATCAATAACAGCCCCTGCAGTGTTTAAAAAGGGTCTTCCAAGGATGACACCCATGGCATCATCCTCGGGAATATCCAAAATAACAAAGCCCGTTAAGATATTAACGTTAGCAACCACAACAGGAACATCCTCGAAAATGCCGATAGGAAAACCAGTTGATTTGTCGGCCATTTGCAAGGAGATTTTAGTGGGTGTCAAATTATCCAATTCAAGTCTACGATAAAGAGAGAGAGGCATAACACTAACACCAGCTCCAAGATCGCATAAAGCAGTTCTAACATAATTTCCTTTAATGGAGCAAGGTATAGTGGGCTCTCCGGGATCGCCTAGTTTCTTAGGAGTTCCACCCTTGAAGGTGTAGTTGGCAAGCATGGTGGGAATCTCAACCTCGGGTATCTTCCTTCTATTGGTCACAATATCTTTCATGTACTTAGCATAAGGAGACATTTTGAACATATCTGTCAAACGCATTTGCAGAAAGACAGGTCTAATCATTTCAACAAAGCGCTCAAAATCCTCATCATCCTTTTTCTTGGATGGTTTGGGAGGAAAGCGCATGGGTTTTTGAACCCATGGTTCTCTTTCTTTACCATGCTTACTAGCAAAGAAGTCGTTCTTATCATATCTCTTGTTCTTAGGTTGTGGGTTATCAAGATCAACACTAGGTTCAATCTCCACATCCTTATCATTACTAGGTTGAGCATCATCATGAACACCACTATCGATATTATCACTAGGCTCATGTTCATCACCAGATTGTGTTTCGGCATCAGAAACAGAGATATCGTTTGGATTCTCAGGTGTAACAGCAACAAGTTTGCTAGCATGCAAGTTCCTATCATCTTTCTTTTTCTTCCTATTATCAGGATGACTAGATGCATCTATGCTAACTCCTTGAGAATCTTGTCCAATTCTCTTAGGATGGCCCTCGGGATACAAAGGTTCCTGAGTCATTCTACCACCTCTAGTGACGACTCTAAGGGAATTGTCATTCAACTCGTTGAGCAAGTCATTTTGAGCCTTAAGTACTTGTTCTACTTGAGTAGTGACCATAGAGGCATGTTTACTCAAAAGCTTAAGATCATTGACATTTCTATCCACACAAGCACTTAAATGACTAAGCATACGAGCATTTTGTTCCAATTGTCTGCTAACATAATCATTGAAACTTTGTTGTTTGGCAACGAAGTTATCAAATTCATCTAAGCATAAGCTAGCAGGTTTATCCAGAGGAATATCACTCTCATTGAATCTACGAAGAGAATTTACCTCTACTACCTGTGTCGGGTTATCAAGACCATGTATTTCTTCGATAGGTGGTATATTCTTAACATCTTCAGATTTAATACCTTTCTCTTGCATAGATTTCTTGGCTTCTTGCATATCTTCATGACTGAGGAATAGAATACCTCTTTTCTTCGGAGTTGGCTTCGGAGGTGGTTCGGGAATTGCCCAAGCATTATCATTGCTCAAGATATTATTCAATCGAATTTCATCTTGTTCCATAGTTCGTTCCCTGAGAACACAACCAGCACAACTATCTAGAAGCGTCGGTTAGTCCATTATAAAAGATATCAAGTATTTCATTCTTCTCAAGAGGGTGATTAGGCAAAGCATTCAGTAACTGGAAAAGCCTCCCCCAAGCTTGTGGGAGACTCTCTTCTTCAACTTGCACAAAGTTATATATATCCTGCAAGGCAGCTTGTTCTTATGGGCAGGAAAATATTTCTCAGAGAAGTAGTAGATCATATCCTGGGGACTACGCACACAACCAGGAGCAAGAGAAGTGAACCAAGTCTTAGCGTCATCCTTTAGCGAGAAAGGAAACAGCTTAAGGATATAGTAATGGCGAATCTTTTCCTCGCTCGTGAATAGGGTGGCTATATCATTCATCTTGGTAAGATGTGCTACAACCGTTTCAGACTCATAACCATGAAAAGGATTAGATTCGACCAAAGTGATTAACTCAGGATCGATAGAGAATTCATAATCCTTATCGGTTACAAAGATGGGTGAAGTAGCAAACTTGGGATCGTATTTCATTCTAGCATTCAGTGATTTTTCCTTCCACTTGCGCAGTAAATTCTCAAGATCATAACTATCCTTACAAGCAAGAAAGTCCTCAGCTACCTCTTCCTCCATAACATAACCCTGAGGTATATTAGGCAATTCATATCTAGGAGAGCTAGTTCTAACAGGTGAAATAGCAGGTTCTACTTCAATAATTTCAGCAGTTTCAGAAGTAGCATCATCAAGCACATGCGACATATCAGAGTTTCTAGTAGGTGGTGGTGTCGCAAACTTACTCATAACTGAAGGTGAATCAAGTGCAGAGCTAGATGGCAGTTCCCTACCTGTCCTCGTAGTTGAGGGCAAGTCTTTAGTTTTTGGATCTCTCGGATTCCTCGTAGTGACCAACAGACGTAAATCCCAAGTGACTCAGAGAATAGAGCTATGCCTCCCCGGCAACGGCGCCAGAAAATAGTCTTGATAACCCACAAGTATAGGGATCGCAACAGATTTCGAGGGTAGAGTATTCAACCCAAATTTGTTGATTCGACACAAGGGGAAGCCAAAGAATATTCTCGAGTATTAGCAGTTGAGTTGTCAATTCAACCACACCTGAAAGACTTAGTATGTGCAGCAAAGTTTCTGTCGTGGCTTTTTCACGGCAGATGTCCTCGTGAAAGGACTTAGAGATGGAGCCATCGCACCTTGGTGGTGACACGGAGGGGGTGAGCGAAGGAAGACTCAGATTTACCCAGGTTCAGCCCCTCAGGAGGAGGTAAAAGCCTACGTCCTGCTTTGTGTATATTAATGGTGGTTTCGATTACAAGGAGGGCGTAACTCGCCTGACCTAGCTCTCGATTCTGTCTAACTCGCATGACCTCTCCCTTGGACTCGCCTTTATATACAGGTCTAGGCCCTAGGGTTTACAAAGTCCTGCCATACTACTCTTTGTGGCTTCCCTTATCTCTAAGTCGCCGTGTCCTCCATGATCTGGAGCTGTCTTGGCAATCCATCATCCGCACGATCTCTTGAACCGCCATACGGCTTCTGGGCCACAGGACACGTGGTAAATGGTAAGTTGACCCTTTGGCGACCCGACCCACTAAGGGCGGGTTACCCGCGGGTAATATCCCCAACATTATGCCCTAGATTGTCCTAAATTCATTCATGTCAATAAACTTTCACCAATTTGGGGCGACTCTTACCATTTCCATCCTTCGTCGAACAATAAGTTGCCACCTGCTGTAACTTGATCTAAGTCGCGGGGTAGTTTTGGATGACATCACCTCATCCCCTTAATTCCGGGACTTTTAGCACCTATCCCGAAACGGATCTTTTGTTCATAATCACTTATCCCGAAAATCTAGGCGCCATCATCACAGTCTCTGACTTGTCGCCTCGATCTCTGCCTCGACAACCTCGATTTCCGTTCCTGCCCTTTAAATAACAAGGGAAATGGGGGGAAGAAATCTCGTCACCTACCTCCATCTCTTCCTCGTCTTCCTCGCGCACTTCTTCTTCGAGCACCAGCGCCCCGACGTCAACACCGGCTTCCGGAGCTCCTTCATCGACCGTGGCCTTCCGGGCAATGAGGAGCACAAAGCACTGCGCGTTCGTCCACGACACCGATCTCCTTCTCCCAGGTACACATATTCCCCCATTTTAGGGTTAGGCCGAGCACTTCATGACCTTAGTTTCCTGCAAGGTAGTTTCCGCGATGTGATGAACACCCTGGCCTGCCGTAGATCCATTTCGTGTTTTCGCAAATAGATTCTAGGCGGTAGCAGGCTTCGGCCACTTTATCACGTATTTTCGTTAGCTTAGACATTCATGCTGCAGACCTAATGTTGTCGCTACGCTATGTGCACGCTTCTCTGCCATTATTCTAAGCAATATCCTTCTGTTTTGACCCATTCGTAGATCCATAATTTACTGCATGTTTTTAGAAACATGTTTGCTCATCTGTCGAGAATATCCCTAAAGAAGAAAACACCTCTGAGAGTCACCGTTTAGCTCCAGCCTCCATAGCGACTTAACTTTATCACCATAGCTATGACACCTTCCCTTCCAGTTTGAAGGGTGAGTTATAATACTTTGAAGATACATTCACGAATCAGCTGAATAGCGGGTTACGATGTATATCAACCATTTGGCGAGTCACCAAATCTTTTTCGAACACCGTAGACCCATACCAGCGGGTTAGAACACTTCCTAGTTTTTCACTGAATCACCTCATTCCCCTCTCCTTTATAGTTACGGCCATTACAAAGTGTAACTGGTTACCGACAAAAGTCGACGATGCTATGCTCGAGAAGTTTGTTAAGGCGGGTCTCCATGATAGTAAAGAAACCATTGGTTGGAGAACTCCCCCGGGCGAGTTGACTCCCAACCCGGCTCCAGGAGAAGTAGTAATCTTTACTGATTACCTCGAGCATGGTTTCAAACCTCCCGGGTCAAAGTTTTTCCGGGACGTCTTGCATTTCCTCAATGTTCATCCTCAAGATGTGGGACCCAACTCCATGAGCAACCTATGTCAGTTCCAGGTCTTCTGCGAAGTATATTTGCAGAGAGAGCCCGTAGTCCCTTTGTTCTAGAAACCTCCCAGACCGAGTTTCCCAACGGTCCCAACCACAAGCTTGGAGGAGTCAACATCCAAAGACGTCGCGAACGTGGATTTCCAAAAGTTCTCTTGTCCAGGCATCCCCAAGGTTGGGCCGAGTCATGGTTCTACTGCCGAGACACCTCACCACCCGGCGAGAAGCCTCTTCCGGGCTTCAGAGCAGATCACCGGCCCATGGACTTCAAATTACCCGAGATGCTCATAGAGGAAGAAGAGTTGGAGTTTATCCTCATTTTCTCCGAGTTGAAATCCTTTACCAACAACGGGCTCATCGGGATTGATCTGCTCTGCTGATGGATAGAATGGAACATCCTCCCTTTGAGCCGCCAGGCGGGCTGATGTATGACTACGATGGCACCGTAGACCATCCATAGTGCTTCAGTCGCAAAAGACTCTCAGAGAGAGAAATTGCCGGAGTCATCAAGAAATAAACCGGAGAAACCTTGGAAGAATGTGCTAGGATTGGGCTCAAAGCTTTCTGACGCGCCAACCTGGTGCCACCAGGAAGAATCCAAGCCGCCTTTTGTCTTCTTTATGCTTTAACAATGCTTTCGGTCTGAAATTCGCTTCTATTCATCAGAAAACCGATGCATTTTGGCGAAGGGGCCCCAAAGTGACTGCCCAAAAGTCCACCAAGACGCCACCAAAAAAGAAGAAGACGGTGAGCAAAAAGAAAGCCGCCACAAAGATTCATCTTTTGTTGGCGAGTCACAAGCTGACGAAGCGCGCTCAGAGGTAATGCTTCCCCCTCACTCATTATCTATGTACTTCAGCTTATGTTTACACCATGTATCCTTGTGTGTAGGGCGAGGACAACGAGAGCCAAGACGAGGCGGTCCAGGTAATTTCCATTTCTTCCGACTCATCTTCTCCCTCTCCTAGACCAGCCAGGCGGATATGTGAAAAAGTACCCATGTATCCCCATATGCTTACATGGACCCTCATTTCCTTTAGAAGAAAGCAAGATATACCCCCAAACGCAAGACTCATAGTCTCTTTGGCTACTTAATCACCGGACTGCCTGAGAAGACAACTGGTCGGAAACGCACTAGCGAGGTATACTTTTGTCTTTATCATACCCTTTCTTGTGTAAAATGTGACTCGCCGCTTCTTGGACCTCAAGCCTTTGTTCTCTCAGACTTCTCCCCCTACATATGGCGACTCGGCAATATCAGCTCTCCCGCCGATGATTCGTGTATAAGGGTGAGTCTCTTTGTTAATCCCAGTTCCTTGTAAATAACAATATGTGCTTTTAATCTTAGTGCTTTTGTCGCAGGGCACAAGCGAAGAGAAGGAAAACCGGCGACCTATATTCTGCTCCCAAAGTATCTGATGCCTTGGGCACGAGTGTCTCTGTCCCTGAGACTGATGAGGAGCAAACTACAGCTCCTGATATTCCTGCGGATGATATCCCTGAAGCCCAGAATGACTCGCCCGTTATTTTGGGGGAAGCCGCTCATAAGGGTAACCCGCCATGCCCTCTGAAGGCGACTGACGATCCAGACGACGTCGTGGTCACCGGTACTGGATATTCCACTCCTCCAAGTGGAGTACTTTCCAAGCATACCTCCAAGGCAACTCGCCAATCTCCTGGTGAAGACACAGACAGCCTCAAGCTCCCCCAATACGAGAAGCTGGAATTCGACCAACTTTGTTCCGGCTTCACCAGTCATCTGGAGAGGGACTATGAGATGAACAAGAGCTTGATTTGTCTTATGAGGATTAGGCATGAGGTACGCCTGTTCGTGTATTTTCCTTCACCCATTAGCCTTCCAAGGTCCGACTCATCTTTTGAAAGATGAGCCAGGTCTTGTGAAAAAAATCTTCAACCTGTAGCCCCCAAGGGCCGGGTCATCTTTTGAAAGATGAGCTGGGTCTTGAATAGAATAAAAAAATTCAACCTGTAGCCCCCAAGGGCCGGGTCATCTTTTGAAAGATGAGCCGGGTCTTGAATAGAATAAAAACTTCAACCTATAGCCCCCAAGGGCCGGATCATCTTTTGAAAGATGAGCCAAGTCTTGAATAGAATAAAAACTTCAACCTGTAGCCCCCAAGGGCCGGGTCATCTTTTGAGAGATGAGCCGGGTCTGGAATAGAATAAAAACTTCAACCTATAGCCCCCAAGGGCCGGGTCATCTTTTGAAAGATGAGTCGGGTCTTGAATAGAATAAAAACTTCAACCTGTAGCCCCCAAGGGCCGGGTCATCTTTTGAAAGATGAGCCAGGTCTTGAATAGAATAAAAACTTCAACCTGTAGCCCCCAAGGACCGGGTCATCTTTTGAAAGATGAGCCGGGTCTTTAATATGGTATGATTTTGAAGAAAATCATACATTAGCCCCCAAGTATCAGGAGTATTGCTTGAAGTAATGCTGAAACTTGTCTCCCCAAATTTGATGTGCACGAGTCTGTGACACAAACTGAGTCGGCGGTAGCCGACTTAAAGAAAAGTATGGCTGAACAACAGGATGCACACTCCAAGTTGGAGAATAAATTCCGCTTGCTTCAGGCTGAGCTGGAGAAGATGAAGACTGACCAGCAAAACTTTGAGAAGAAAGCCAAAGCCGACCAAGCCGCCATTCTTAAGCGTGTTGAGCAGGCTGAGGAAAACTTGGAAGCCGCCCAGCACGAGCTAACCGGCTTAAAGAAGCATGTGTCCAATATGACAGTCGCCATGTTCGGTAAGTGTTAACCTTTGACTGTTGATTAACTAATCTGGTATCAAAATTTATCAAATACTGATGTGCCCTTTGCAGGTGCACAAGCCGCCAATCTTCCAGACGACTGCCTGCTTAAGTTAAAAGCTATATATACCTTCGCTGAGCATATATACACCGGGGGCGTGCTGACGATCAAGGCGGTGATGGGCAGCAAAGAGCGAGTCAGAACTATCAAGCACATGCTCGGCTTTCTGTCCACCTTGCCTCCTCAGATAGAAGAATTAAGACGGACAGCCGCCCGGAAGGGAGTCTTGAATACCCTGAGTCGGTGCTTAGCCTATGCCCCGGAGCTAAAACAGGAAGAAATAGCCGCCGGCTACCCCGAGCTGAAGGATGACGGGTCAGAATTTACCGAGGTGGACTATCACCGCGTTATCATAGAATCTCGCTATGCGGCGACTCAACTGGAAGCCAGTTTGGACTTGAGCAAATACCAAGCCGCCTATGACGAGAAGGAAAAGAAGGTGACGCCTCCTTCATATGAAACTGCTAGCTTGGTTCCTAGTCGACCCAAGAATCCTTTTGATCTTGACATGGACCTATATCTCTTCCTTGATGATGAAGACGAGTTTGTGGCCTTGTCCAAGTGTAATTGGAAGTTGGGCGACTTACGAATCGAAGGCGGGGAAAGCTCAAGGCAAGGTGACTCGGCGGCGGCCTAATTCGCCCATGGACCTTCCTTCACTGGGGGATGACACCCATTTTGGCCACGCGAGCCATGTAATAGCCTTGTTAGTGTGTGTGAAACACCAATTAGGTAGTGGTACCTTTTGATGGAAACAGTGTTAGTCCTTGAATTTATGCATGACTCGCCTTTTGATGGAACCACTGGTAGTCCTTGAATTTATGCATGACTCGCCTGCAATTTTGATAAATCAAGGGATGTCATAATGTGATTGCATGACCAGGAATAAACCAACCCCCTTGATCATGGCAAGAAATAAGTCAGCCCCCGGGTTATGGTGAGAAATAAATCATCCCCCGGGTTATGGCGAGAAAAATGAGTCGAGGCGAGTTATAATCAAATCCGGCTCAAAGATATTTTAAGAAACCTTGTGGTCCTGTCATCAAGAAGTAAAATTTTATCGACTCAATGAGTTTTGATAGGGTAAGACGAGTTTGCAAAACTCTAGTGTTACCCTTATAAAGCTTTTGCAAAAATCCTTGTTGTTTTAGACCGGCTGATCAGGCGCGAGTCAAGCTTCCGTGAAGCAGGTTCAATGAACTAATGGTTTCTCTATTTCCCATGTGTGACTCTGGCCGGTACCTTTTATGTTTTAACCAAGGTGAGTTCACGGTCCAACTAACGGATTGACTTGCCCTGAGTACATAGGTCCATGTGGCGACTTTGTTCAGCACATAGTCCAGTATAACCATTTGTAATGCGGTAATTTTTTTCGCTAGCCAAGAGGGTATTCAGGCTGAACTCAGTGAGTGGAAGCCCCCAAGTGACCTATGATTTAGGAAGAAACCAGGCATAGGGTCACAGAAGCGTATACGCTCTTACTGTGAAACGACTTGGGGACTAGTAGCCCCAAGTAAGCCGGCTTAATTCTCAAAACCACATAAGGCGCCTATGTTTGAACCGTGCAACATGGCAACGTTGGTCCTCTTTGGCTTTATCAAAGCCCAGTTTTGAAGGAAGTGCAGCATGGCGACTTACACTCTTTGACTTTGATAGCGTCCATGTTTGGGCGACTTATAGAACAATAAAGACTCATGCTTTCAAAAGCTGAAACGGCAAAGGACCCCGAAATTCGTGGGTGCCGGCTTTATTGCTTTCATAATTCATGGATTACAATTTTCTGAAAACTGATAAAGAAAAAAGGGGAGCTCATAGCCCTAAGTGTAGTAAGGCCGCAGATGGGCTATGTTCCAGGGGCGAGTTGTCTCAACCTCTGTACTCGGCTGATCTGGGCGAAGATCCACCAAGTAGTATGAGTTGTTCTGAAGATTCTTGCTGACGACAAACGGTCCTTCCCACGGGGGTGATAGCTTGTGCATACCAGTATGATCTTGAATCAAATGGAGCACCAAGTCGCCTTCTTGGAAAGCCCGGCTCTTGACCCGGCGACTATGGTAACGTCGCAAGTCATGTTGGTAAATCGCCGATCATGAGGCGGCCAAGTCACGTTCCTCCTCCAAGGCGTCCAGTGAGTCTTGTCGCGCAAGATTGTTGTCCTACTCCACGTAGGCGGCGACTTGTGGGGAATCGTGTTTGATGTCACTTGGTAACACCGCTTCTGCTCCGTAGACCAGAAAGAAAGGAGTAAACCCCCTGAACCGCGATCCTCTCATCGTACCTCCGGCAACCACGCCCTCTCTGGAGTCCTACCCTAGGTGGCCCTGTGTCCTCATGACACCTGCCACCGTCGTGGCCAAACTAAACTTGTCCCAATCGGGGACGGGCTCTATCTCAACTGGGGTCACAGGGTTATCACCGCCTACCGGGCCAAGGTAGCATGCATGCATAACCCTCCCTCTTTGGAGGTACCGGTGAGAGCGATCACGCGATCAGCTCAAGTCACGGTCGTCCCATACCGGCAACATGTGGCTGTACGATACTGCCCGGACAGGTGACTCGATCAACCAACTAGATTGTCTCAACTCAGATAATGTATCTGCCATAGCTGACACTCTGGTGTCACAGCAATCCGATGATAGATAAGCTCAACCACTACTATTGATGCATAGCCATAAACCGTCGAGTAAAATAATCATAGACTGTAATCTCAACAGTACGATATAACTAGCAAGAAATTCCTTTACCGGTTATAGTTGTAGGTGGGACCATCAGAACCCTCACATAGAATCAGCAAATAAATCGGTAGCCACCAGATCGGTCTTTACAACACAGATCTCGGACATTACCAGAATAACTCAACCCCGACTCAAGACGGCTGGAAAGTAGCTCAGAGCATGAGGCGGTGTCGGTAAGAAGAATGTAGCAGTTCCCTAAGACGGCCGAATGATAGCTCAGAGCATAGGGTCACTGTCACGGAAAGAAATCCAACAGTTGCTCGTGACGGCCGAAAAAACAGCTCAGAACACGAGACAACTGCTGACAAGAGAAATATAAAGTTGGCATCCACCCCGGACGGCTGGAAACAGCACCGACTCAGGCATGGTGCCATTATCGAAGAAAATGCGAGCAAGGGTTCGTCGGTGTCTCCCACGTTACATTGCTCAGTTATGAATATCAAAAATTAAATATGTAAGAGCATCATATAACAAAGTGTGAGAGTACCTCCTATATGAAAAGCACTACGGAGGAATATACCACTGCCATTACCGATGGATATAAACACAAAGTACCGGTGTTGCAAATAGTCACACAGAGTGCAAGCAAAGCTATCACACATATCCGGAGCTCATGATAAGAAGTTGACTTGCGTGGGGGTCATCGAATACACCGCGGAGAAGCGCACTACGATACCGAGAAACTTTACCACAGAGGGTTCTCTCTCGACGGGCTCGATCGGAGGGCAAGGGCAAAATGGTCAATTTTTACTAAGCAAACATCTCATTAAAATAACATAGTCGAGACGGGCTCGACGAGACGAAGACGTGGCCGTTGGTTTTACCTCGATCGGAGCTACGAGCGAAAAGATACGGGAGAGAGAAGATCAGGGACCAATCTGCAATAAAAATATCTGCACATAGGCCCTGGGCTGAAACCGAAAGCGCCTTTCGTCGGAATACGTTTTCCTAACAGGAAAACGTATTTCTCAGAAATACGTTTCCACTTACTCCCCTGGGCCCGGCTCTCTCTCTCTCTCTCTCCTACACCTGGGGCCCACCCCATCTCTCCTCTCCTCTCCTCTCATCTCCTCTCTGCCCGTCCCCTACCTCGAGCCGCGACAGGGCCAGGAGGGGGGGCTCCGGCCGGCGCTGCTTCTGCTGCTCCCATGCACGGGAGGTACAGCCGGCGGCAGGGGCGGGTGTCCCGTGCCTCACCGCGCCCATGCGAGGCGGCTCCGCCACCGGGGGCGGCCGAGGCGAGGTGCGGCGACGGCGGAGGTGCCGCGGACATGGCGGCCGAGGAGCTCGAGGCTCGGGGGGCTAGGAGACTAGGGAAAGGGGTGAGTGGCTCTGCTGCTCCTTAGGAGGGACTCGGGGATGCCTTAAGTAGCTCGGGAGGGGAGGTTCTAGCGACGCCGGGAGGAAGCTCCGAGATCCATGGCGAACTCCAATGGCAGGCACCTCCAGAGGCAAGAGGACAAAGGGGAGAGAGCTCTAGAACGTGCAGGAAGACTTGGGAAACCTCCTAGATATCCATGGACATGTTGGAACCAGTTGGAGTGAAGCTCCCATCACCTCCAATGCACAGAGCACCGATTTGGCAGTCTCTGCCCATGGTCACCACGTGTCCATGGACTTGACCTATCCTATGAGATGCCAAACCATGTCTGGGGTGTTCACAAAGGAACATTGAGTTGCACTATGCCTTTGGATAGCCATGGGGAACAGTGAGGTGACTACAACAAGGTCAAATAGTTCCCAACAGCAAGGTGTTTGTGCTATTTTTTCACCACCACAGTACACCTTTTGGCAAGATGCTTGGTCTGAGGTTGACCACTCACTAAGGTCACTATGCTGGCCGAAATTCAGCTCAATCCAACAAGTCTATGGGGCACTTCCTTTGTAACTTGGCATACTGACCAGAAATGAAGAAGTTGTTGCTGGGGTCAATTTGCTAAATGGAAATGGCTGAAATTTGGAGGAGACCCATGATTTAGGCATATGAAGTCACTGTAAAAGTTTCATACCATTTGCACCAGTATAAATGGTACTTCCTTCACAATGCTTCAATCTGGACAGGATCTTAGATCATTTGTTGGGGAAGATTGGAGTCATCACATAGGCTGAATTTTGGTGGACAAGGATGATTTAACATGTTGAATCACTCTCCAAAGTTTCCACTCAAGTAGAATAAGGAATCAATCACTTCCTTCACAAACAGAAGCTCTGGACAGAATTTGCAAAGGGTGCTTGTGCTCAATTTTTGAATTGGGGAACCAGGGATCTTGATGTAAATGATCAATATATGGGCGTGAGAAGCTCCACAAATTAATTGGGATTTTTCCTAGCTACCAAAATGGTAGTTGCTTTGGAAAGCACCCAAATTGCCATATTGGCATAAAATAGGAAAATGCAATTTTCCTTTATTCTATGATGGCCAATATTTTATGAGAGCTTCGTAGGATCACAAACAACATTTCCACCAATTTTCATGAGCATAGGAGATGGATAGATATTTTCTTGGATTTAATTCCTCAGACAAGCAGAAACAGAAATTAATTCCAAAGGGGAAATATTGCATATGACTTTGCAATATTTTTGCATATCTGGGGTTTATGAGGGAATGAGGATCTCTGGGAAGACTTGGAGGATCAACAGAGAAAGAGAAATGGATGGCTCCTTTGAAAACACAAGGACAGGATTCCTAGTTCCAATACTTCGGAGCTAGGGTTCCCAAGAAGTTCGGAGAACAAACTAGCACACGGAGATGGGAAAAGCACGGAGAGGTTGAGAATGAACTGGATTCACCTCGTCATTTGCCATACTCCAAAGGAAAAAAAATCCGGGAGAGAAAAGCTAGGAAGGAATAACAGCACAAAAATCGATAACCTGATTTTTGGGGTGTTACACACATGCTTTATGATGCTCTCGTTGTGCTTCAATTCTTGTCTTTTGTGTAAGCATCATTGAATTATCAATGCCTAGCTAAGGGCGTTAAACAATATCGCTTGTTGGGAGGCAACCCAATGAATTTATCTTTTTCTTTCTGTTTTGTTGAGTCCACACCATCATAATTCTGTTACGATAGTGTTTTTTGTGTTTCTTTTTGTGTTTGAGCCAAGCAAAACCTTTATGACTAGTCTTGGTGATGGTTGTTTGATCCTGCTGGAAAAAGACAGAAACTTTTCACTCACGGGATTATTTTTCATTTTTATTCAGAAAGAGCTTTTGAGTTGATTCTTTTTTCTTCTGGTTGATATGCCTTTTTCCCAGGCAATCGCAAGTTTTCAGAATTTTTGAGGCACCAGAAATATACTAAGTATACATATTGCTACACACTGGTCTATTTTTGACAGATTCTGTTTTTTGTTGAGTTGGTTGCTTGTTTTGATGAAACTATGGATAATATCAGGGGGTACTAGCCATGGAAAAGTGAGAATACAGTAATATAACACCAATATAAATAGAATTCAAGATCGCTACAGTACCTAAAGAGGTGGTAGTTTGTTTTCTTGTGCTAATGATATCACAAGTTTCTGTTTAAGTTTTGTGTTGTGAAGTTTTCAAGTTTTGGGTGATGTTCTCATGGACAAAGGGATAAAGAGTGGAAAGAGCTCAAGCTTGGGGATGCCCAAGGCACCCAAGCCATTCAAGGACACCAAAAAGCCTAAGCTTGGGGATGCCCCGGGAAGGCATCCCATGTTTCGTCTTCAATCCATCGGTAACATTACTTGGAGCTATATTTTTATTCACCACATGATATGTGTTTTGCTTGGAGCATCTTGTATCGTAGGAGTCTTTTATTTTCGTTGTGTCACAATCATCCTTGCTGCACACCTTTTGAGAGAGACATGCACTCATCGTGATTTTGCTAGAATGCTCATCGTGCTTCACTTATATCTTTTGAGCTAGATAATTTTGCTCTATGTGCTTCACTTAGATCTTTTAGAGCACGGCGGTGCGTGACTTGGTAGTTGGCTTGTGCTATCAAAGTAGTCCCAAAGGTGATAGGTATCGAAAGAGGATACAAAAACCTCCATCTTCATGTGCATTGAGTAGAAAGAGAAGTTTTGATTCCTCTCAATTAGTTTTGAGACGTGGATTTGGTAATATTAAGAGTTATGTTAGTAGGATGTTGTGAATCTAGAAATACTTGTGTTGAAGTTAGTGATTCCCGTAGCATGCACGTATGGTGAACCGCTATGTTAGGAAGTCGGAGCATAATTGATCTATGGATTGTCATCCTTTGTGTTGAGGTCGGGGTCGTGCGATGGTTTACACCTACCAACCCTTCCCCTAGGAGTATGCTTTTAGCACTTTGTTTTGATTACTAATAAAAACTTTCACAATAAGTATGTGAGTTCTCCATGATTAATGTGAGTCCATGGTATAGATGCACTTTCACCTTCCACCATTTCTAGCCTCTCTAGTACCGCGCAATTTTCGTCGGTGCACAAACCCACCATATGCCTTCCTCTAAACAGCCACCATACCTACCTACTATGGCATTTTCATAGCCAATCCGAGATATATTGCCATGCAACTCCCACCGTTCCGTCTCATGACTTGTGCCGTCACTCTCATATTTCCATTGCATGATCGTAAGATAGCTAGCGAGATGTTTTAATGCCATACGCCAAGCTAGATCGTTGCACATCCAGGTACACTGCCGGAGGCATTTCCTATAGAGTCATCATCATTCTAAGCTTTGAGCTGTGAGTAAATAAAAGTGTGATGATCATCATTATTAGAGCATTGTCCCATGTGAGTAAATAAAAAAAAGAGCCCAAACAAAAGAAAGGATGCCAAAGAACCCAAAAAAAAGAGAGAAGGGACAATGCTACTATCTTTTTCCACAATTGTGCTTCATAATAGCACCATGTTCTTCATGATTGAGAGCCTCTCATTTCATCACCACCACATGCTAGTGGGAATCTTCATTATATAACTTGGCTTGTATACGTGAGCAAGCAAGTTGGATGCACACCCACTAATTCTCCTTTTGAGCTTACACATACTTATAGCTCTAGTGCATCCTTTGTATGGCAGTCCCTACTCATTCACATTGATATCTATTAATGGGCATCTCCATAACCCTTTGATACGCCGAGTCAATGTGACCATCTCCTCCTTTTTGTCTCACAACCACCACCACACTCTATTCCACCTATAGTGCTATATCCATGGCTCACGCTCATGTATTGCATGATAGTTTAAAAAGGTTTGAGAAAGTAAGAGTGCGAAAACAATTACTTGGCCAATACCGGGGTTGTGCATGATTTAAATTAGTTGTGCGGGGATGATGGAGCATAGCCAGACAATATGATTTTGTAGGGATAACTTTCTTTGGCCTTGTTTTTTCGAAAGTTCATGATTACCTTGCTAGTTTGCTTGAATTATTATTGTTTTCATGTCAATAGCAAACTATTGTTTTGAATCTTATGGATCTAAACATTCATGTCACATGAAAGAAGTTACAAAGGACAACTCTGCTAAGTAGCATTCCACATCAAAAATTCAGTCTTTATCACTTCCCTACTCGAGGACGAGCAGGAGTTAAGCTTGGGGATGCTTGATACGTCTCCAACGTATCTATAATTTTTGATGGTATCATGCTATTATCTTGTCAAAACTTTGGATGTTTTGTATGCCTTTTATATCTTTTTTGGGACTAACTTATTAACTCAGTGCCAAGTGCCAGTTCTTGTTTTTTCCGTGTTTTTAACCCTTTCAAAGAAGTAGTTAAACGAAATCCAAACGGAACGAAACTTCCAAAAAGATTTTTTTCCAAAACAGAAGACGGTCGGGAGACTTGAGAACCAAGGCATAGGGTCAACAGGGACCCCACAAGCCCCCTGGCTGCAGCCAGGGGGGCTGCGCCTCCCAGTCTTGTGGGCTCCCTGGACCTCCTCTGCCCTAGGTCTTTCGCCTATATATTCCCTAAAATCCCATAAAAAATCAGGAGAGTCTCGAAAACACTTTTCCGCCGCCACAAGCTTATGTCTCTGCAAGATACCATCTGGGACACGTTCTGGTGTCCTGACGGAGGGGGGGATTCGGATACGGAGGGCTTCTTCATCAACACCATGACCTCTCTCATGATGCGTGATTAGTTCACCATAGACCTTCGGGTCCATAGCTAGTAGCTAGATGGCTTCTTCTCTCTCTTGAATCTTCAATACAATGTTCTCCATGATCTTCGTGGAGATCTATCCGATGTAATATTCTTTTGCGTTGTGTTTGTCGAGATCCGGTGAATTGTGGATTTATCATCAGATTATCTATGAATCTTATTTGAGTTTCTTCTGATCTCTTATATGCATGATTTGATATCCTTGTAATTCTCTTTGAGTTGTGGGTTTTGTTTGGCCAGCTTGATCTATGATTCTTGCAATGGGACAAGTGCTTGGTTTTGGGTTCATACCGTGCGGTGACCTCACCCAGTAACAGAAGGGGTAGAGAGGCACGCATCATGTTGTTGCCATCAAGGGTAAAAATATGGGGTTTTCATCATTGGTTTGAGTTTATGCCTCTACATCATGTCATCTTGCTTAAGGCGTTACTCTGTTTCTCATGAACTCAATACACTAGATGCATGCTGGATAGAGGTCGATGTGTGGAGTAATAATAGTAGATGCAGAAAGTATCGGTCTACTTGTCTCGGACGTGATGCCTATATGTATGATCATTGCCTTAGATATCGTCATGACTTTGCGCGGTTCTATCAATTGCTCGACAGTAATTTGTTCACCCACCGTAATATTTGCTATTTTGAGAGAAGCCTCTAGTGAAAACTATGGCCCTCGGGTCTACTTCACATCATATTTTCAGCCTTACACTTTTACTTCGTTGCACTTTCCGCCTTCAGATCTCACTTTGCAATCAATCTTGAAGGGATTGACAACCCCTTCATAGCGTTGGGTGCAAGCTCTTTTGTGTTTGCACAGGTACTCTCGACTTGACGCGATTCTCCTACTGGATTGATACCTTGTTTCTCAAACTGAGGGAAATACCTACTGATCCTGTGCTGCATCACCCTTTCCTCTTCAAGGGAAAAACCAACGCAAGCCCAGTCTCTGTCAACGTGTCAATTCCTGGCGCTGTTGTCTGTTGTCGTAGCATGGTGCCATTGATCTACAACAGAAAATATGCAATCACTAAGCAATGTGTTTATGTAGAGTAATTCAAGCCTTAAATAGAACTAAACCCACTGAAGTCGGTATCCCTTCGCAAACTCTAAGTGATTCAGGATCCTTCTAGCATGAGCGACTAGTGAGCTTTAGCATTACTGCTAGCCAACTTGCCTATTCGGTAAGCAACACCTTGCTAATCGAATCTCTATATGACTCTTGTCGGTAGGGTAGGTATCTTATACCCCGACTCCCAACCTTCTTTGCCACAAGGCCCAAAACCGTTTTGATAGATTTGTCAAGTTATCTTGATGCAGTGCATGTCCGTGTCCGACACGAACCCTCCAGTTCAAGGACACCTAGTAGCACCTCAATTTTATGAGCCCACCACTAGACGTACTTGACGAGCGAAGGTGCAACATCCGGAATGGCAATGTGCTTGATATTAATGAGGGATCTTTCTACACTATAACATGCATAGAAAACAAGAAGCAGTATCAATCACATATAAACATAAATATGTGAAATAGTATGGCTCCTTCATGGACATCCTTCCAGGACGACTCCAACTCTGATGGTCAGGGCGGAACTCCATCATGTTCGTCATGCTGGTACGCCAAAGCCTCGAACTTGATCTCGGTCCTCCAACTAATACAACTAGTAATGACTTTAGAAAGAATCACAGTCGACTTGTTGGTCGTTATAAAATATAATGACAATACTTTGGCTCCTGCTGGCCCACAATCATGACACGTAGGTCATGTTAAATTACACACATGCATCACATACATATGAGCCATAATATTCACATCAAACCTGCAAAACAAACTTATCCATAGAATCGCATTCTACTGGTTTGTGTGGTTGTGTATGAAATGTTCGGTGCTACACACACGACGCGGTTCGAAGGAGCAGTGCCCCTCATGGGTGCGGACAGCGCCCGACGTTTCACAAATCACAGATCAAATGTGTCCTCCGATCACACCGAATTTTCTGTTCTTAACAATCTCATCAAGCATCGTGAACCCGATTCGGATTTATGTTTCACTCTTAAACCTGATGTCGGAAACCGACGGGTAGGGGTAGGTTGTGTCACGACCTCATCAATTCCGATGGACAAAAAACATAGACACAACGATCCCGATGTGCAGTTGATCTCATCAACCGTGCACATAGCCGATCTCAAGAATGACGATGGATCTCATATGTCGCCTCCACATATAAAATATGCATATGGTTTGAATACCAAATCCTATAGCAGAGGCTCTGATACCACTGTTGGGTTCTACCATAGGCGCATCGCATGCAAATTAAAATTTTCCTACGCGAAGAACAACCAAGAACATTCTACGGAGATGGATCATAGATCGTTACCACTAGACACTCAGTGTTGTGCTGCCGAAGTAGATGTGCAGCATGTTCATGTGGTCTGTCTCATCCTCGTACGATCTCCCTCGAATAACCGGTCGTGGGATTCCACGTACAGGTTCGCCGGAGCGGTGTAGGTGCACCACCTCTAACGGTATCTGCGTGTGTAGGAGGAACAACGGGCGGCGTACTGCTAGGTCTGGATCACACGGTCGGTGGCAGCGAGTGGAGATTGCTAGTTGCAACACATGTAAAGCCCTAATGACAGCATCATAGCGATCAACGGAATAAGTGTGCCGCACCTCCACTATATATAGGCGTACAATGCGGGCTCAACTCTTGGGCCTCGCACGGAGCCTAAAGCCCACGTGTTCCTTCCCTTAAGCGCGTGACCCCTTAGATTCTTGTTCACTTGGTTGCGAGTCATACCACGTCCGAGTCGGCTAGTCAATACCGGCCTCTAGCAAGACGCGCCGACTCCAAGTGTTCGATGAAGCTTGTTAGGCGAACTTGTACTTCATACTTATGTTCCCTTTGCCACATGATATACGTTGCCGTGCTTAAGGCGACATGGTCATCCTTGTTGTTGCACGACCTCCTTCTCATTTTGGTGAATCTGACCAACATTCAGATTATCTCATAATCCTCATCGCATGGCCATGCTTATCCAGGTCAGATCACTTGAGGTGCCCAGAGTATATCTCTCCTGATCGGAGGGGCAAATCACATCTTGCTTGACCACGTCTCGCAACATGGGTCTGGACAAACCCGAAACCTACCTTTGTAACTACCCAGTCACGGAGTAGCGTTTGGTCGGACCAAAGTTGTCACCATCCCGAGTACATGTGCCAGCTCAGGTCTTAGGACATAGAGTGTATGTTGTACTAGATACTCACACATGACCCATCACTGTGTCTCATAGTTGGGTTTGTCCAACTCAGACCTTATATCGTCTTGAAGACGTCGAATCCGACCAGATCTTTCCGAGTCCATATTATCGGGCTAGCATCCAATGCTACATGGTCAGTGAGACCGAACCATCCACCATATGATATGGTAGTCTAGTTGGGTGCGCGTCCACACAACTCTTTCGACTAGGGACCAGTTAGGATAGTCATCATACAATGTATAGTTTCACAAACAAGTCACGTACTTGTTAATACACATCACTGATAATGTCCAAGGACTATCTTTATTCATAAACACATAGGAACTATCATCATACATGATTGCCTCTAGGGCATATATCCAACATAGTCGAGCATAGAAGTTTTGGATAATCATCCACAAGTTCAAACCATGAGTGGTGCAATTCTTATCATCAATTTCATTCTCTCCCAAGCTTGTGCAACATGTTCTTGATCATGTTGTTTAAAATTCATTATTTTATTTCTAAGGGACTTGATCTTAGCACGAGGAAAATACTTGGCAATAAAAGCATATTTACATTTATCCCATGTTCCAATACTATTACCTCGTAAAGATGAAAACCAAGCTTTAGCTTTATCTCTTAGTGAAAAGGGAAAGAATTTTAATATCACGGTATCATTATCCATATCATTTTTCTTTTGCATATCACAAAGTTCAACAAAGGTATTTAGATATGAAGCAGGATCCTCATTAGGACTTCCCGAAATTGATCTTCATTAAAAGATTCAGCAATGCAGCATTAATATCAAAAGCCTCCGCACTAGTGGCGGGTGGTATAGGAGTAAAAATAAAATCATTGTTCTAAGTATTTGATAAGTCACACAACTTAGTAGTATCTTGAGACATGGTGACCGAGCAAGCAAAGTAACAAGCAGGACAAGTAAACTAGAGAGTAAAGCAAGCAAACTAGTGAAAAGCAAAGATAAATATTTTGTATTGTTACTTTTTAAGAGACAAACTAAATATACCAGCAAATAAAAATAGGAATGAGTGAATGAAAATTTGTGTGAAGTTACTTGGTAGTTGAAGATTATATTCCCCAGCAACCGTGACAGAAATCCTTCCTGCTACTTGTGATCTGCATTGGGTTTTCCGTGAAGAGGAACGGGTTATCGCAGCACAATCTGGGTAAGTATTTCCCTTGGTTATGAAACCACGGTTTATAAAACCAATAGAAATATCAACAACAACCGTATTCAACGGTTGCACACAAAAGAACAAACAACTTGCACCCAACACGGACAAGAGGGTTGTCAATCCCTTTGCTCTCATTATATGCAAGCAAGTAAGATGTGTAGATAATTGTAAATTGCAAAACAAAATGAGAACAAGTAAATGGTAGCAAGGTATTGAAGGTTTTGTAAGTACTAGCAAAAGGGCATGTGCGTTGCAACGGGACAAAGAAATGCATGATAATTTTTTAAATCAGCAAACATTTTATAAATGAAAAACTATTTCATAAGTCACAAATCATTGTTTTTTTGAACTTTTAGAATATTTTTCCATTCATGATCATTTTTAGAATTGACAAAATTTTACACAATTTCATTATAAAAAGTACTTCATGAACTTTTAAAAAATCATGAACATTGTTTGATTTCTCGAATATTTGTTTTCAAAATTTCAAACATTTTCTGCAAAGTCGCGGGTATTTTTGAATCCACAAACATTTTATAATTTATTAATCATTCTATTTCAAAATTCCCACTTTCTTAAATTTTCGAATTTTTTTTGAAGCCCCAAATTATTTAAAGTAGAACAAAATTCCCGAAGAAAAAAATTCACGAGGGAGTCACCGACGGCGAAGTACTTAGTGAGCCCGTCGGCGTCCTCGTAGGGCAGGGCCACCGTAGCGCAAACAAACCAAAATTAAAGATGTGTGACCACCGGCTGACCCGTGGGGCCCACGGCAAGTGGCCACCACCTGACCACCGGGCCCCACAACCGTCACACACCGGCTGACCTGCGGGCCCGGCAAGGGATGGCCCTCCCGTGCCACTGCCACTTTCCCCGAGAGCAGATCGGCTTCCGCTCCCCTCGAGCTAATCCCAACCTCCCTCCCTATGCTACGCGCACCCAAAACCCTCCTCCCTGCAGCCGCTGACAGCCATGGCCCATCGCACTCCCACCCCGCTGCTCCTCCTCCTCTTCCTGCTCGTCGCCATCGCCACGTCGGGAGAGGAGGGGGCGGGCTCGTCGTCGGCTAGAGATGGGGAGGCGGGGATGTTGGAGCGACACGCGGTCCAGCTAGCGTGGCTGGAGGAGGTCGCGGAGTCGATGGCCAGGACCATGCGCGTGCTGGAGGCCGCGCTCGCCAGATCCGCCCCCGCCGGCGTCGCAGGCGCATCAGCAGACGGAGCAGCGGCAGCAGGGGGAGACGGTCTCCGACGCCGAAAGCCATGGCCCACCGCACTCCCACCCCGCTGCTCCTCCTCCTCTTCCTGCTCGTCGTCGTCGCCGCGTCGGGAGACGAGGGGGTGGGCTCATCGTCAGCCAGAGACGGGGGAGGCGGGGTTGCTGGAGCGACACGCGGTCCAGCTAGCGTGGCTGGAGGAGGTCGCGGAGTCGATGGCCAGGTCCGTTCGTGCGCTGGAGGCCGCGCTCGCCAGATCCGCCCCCGCCAGCGTTGCAGGTGCATCAGCAGACGGAGCAGCGGCAGCTGGGGGCGACGGTCTCCGACGCCTTGGCGGAGGAGGCGCCGGGCGGGGGCGCAGGGGGCGCAGATCCACCCCATCCCTGGACCGGTGGAGGACAGGGGCTGTTTTAAAAAACGAAATGTTTTTCCCACTTAAGAAAGTACTGCGGGTTGATTAACTGAAAACGGAGGGACTTTTTCGTAAAAATGCCACGACGGACGACCAGAAACCCTATTTGCTTTATTATTAGGGAGAGGTATAGTGAATAGACCCAGGGGCCACAGTTTTCCCTAGTGGCATCTCTCATGAAAACAACATACGGTGGGTAAACAAATTATTGTTCGGCAATTGATAGAAAAGCGGATAGTTATGCGATATTCACGACAATGATCATGTGTATATAAGCATCACATCCATAAACAAATAGGCCAGCTCCCGCCTGCACCTATTACTATTACTCCACTCAACGATCGCTATCCAGCATGCATCTAGAGTATTAAGTAAAACAGAGTAATGCATGGAGAACAATGACATGATGTAGACAAAGTAAACTCAAGCAATATGAATAAAACCCATCGTGTTATCCTTAGTAGCAGCAACACAAAGATGCATCGTGCCCCCTTCTGTCACTGGGACATAGAAACTTGCGAGGTTGAACCTACTACAACACATCTTAATATGTTGATACGTCGATTTTGCATCATGCTTTTATGTTGATATTTATCGCTTTATGGGCTGTTATTACACTTCACGGTACAATACTTTTGCCTTTTCTCTCTTATTTTGCAAGGTTTACATGAAGAGGGTGAATGCCGACAGCTGGAATTCTGGCGTGAAAAAGGAGCAACTTTGAGATACCTATTCTGTGCAACTCCAAAAGCCGTGAAAATCAACGAGGAATTATTTTGGAATTTATAAAAAATACTGGGTGGAAGAAGTACCAGAGGGGAGCCACCAGGAGGCCACAAGCCTGCTAGGCTCTGCCTACCCCCTGGCCACGCCTAGGGGGCTTGTGGGCTCCCTGTTGGCCACCTGGCCCCTCCCTTTTGCTATAAGGAGGGTTTCGTTCCAGAAAAAATGAAGAGGAGGCTTTCGGGAGGAACCGCCGCCACCACCAGGCGGACCTTGAGCAGAACCAATCTAGAGCTCCGGCAGGGCCGTCCTGCCGGGGAAACTTCCCTCCCGGAGGGGGAAATCGTCGCCATCGTCATCACCAACACTCCTCTCATCGGAGGGGACTCATCACCATCAACATCTTCATCATCACCATCTCATCTCCAAACCCTAGTTCATCTCTTGTAACCAATCTCCGCCTTGCGACTCCGATTGGTACTTGTAAGGTTGCTAGTGGTGTTAATTACTATTTGTAGTTGATGCTAGTTGGATTACTCGGTGGAAGATTATATGTTCAGATCCTTGATGCTATTCAATACCTCTTTGGTCATGAATATAATTATGCTTTTTGAGTAGTCACTTTTGTTCCTGAGGACATGGGATAAGTCTTGCTATAAGTAGTCATGTGAATTTGGTATTCGTTCAATATTTTGATGCGTTGTATGTTGTTTTTCCTCTAGTGGTGTTATGTGAACGTCGAATACATAACACTTCACCATTATTTGGGCCTAGAGGAAAGCATTGGGAAGTAGTAAGTAGATGATGGGTTGCTAGAGTGACAGAAGCTTAAACCCTAGTTTATGTGTTGCTTCGTAAGGGGCTTATTTGGATCCACTAGTTTAATGCTATGGTTAGACTTTGTCTTAATTCTTCTTTCGTAGTTGCGGATGCTTGCGAGAGGGGTTAATCATAAGTGGGATGTTTGTCCAAGTAAGGGCAGCACCCAAGCACCGGTCCACCCACATATCAAACTATCAAAGTAGCGAACGCGAATCATATGAACATGATGAAAATTAGCTTGACAAAAATTCCCATGTGTCCTCAGGAGCGCTTTACCCCCTATAAGAGTTTGTACAGGCTTGTCCCTTGCTACAAAAGGGATTGGGCCACTTTGCTGCACCATTGTTACTATTGTTACTTGCTACTTGCTACAAATCATCTTTTCACACAACTATGTGTTACCGATAATTTCAGTGCTTGCAGAGAATACCTTGCTGAAAACCACTTGTCAGATCCTTCTGCTCCTCGTTGGGTTCGACACTGTTACTTATCGAAAGGACTACGATAGATCCCCTACACTTGTGGGTCATCATACGTCCATTTTGCATCATGTTTTATTATTGTTATTTATAGTGTCTTTATGCATTTTGACACTTGGTAGAGTAATTATAATGCCTTTTCTCTCATAATATGCAAGGTTTACATCAAGTGGGAGAATGCCGGCAGATGGAATTCCTCCCCTGAAAAAGCTACGTCACAGATACCTATTCTGTACATCTCCAATTGGGCTGAAAAATTTACGGTGATTTATTTTATAATAAATAAGAAATACTGGAGCGAAGAAGTGCCGGAGGGGCAACCAGGCGCCCACTAGACATCAGGGTGTGCCAGGCACCCCTGCCGCGACCTGATGTCTAGTGGGCCCCCTGGCCCACCTCTGGCGATCATCCTCTGTTATAAATTCTTTTTTACCCTAGAAAATTAAGGAGAGGAATTTTGGGAAAAGGTGTCGTTATCTCGAGGCGGAACCTGGGCAAGAGCACTTTTGCGCTCCGACGGAGCGATTCCGCCGGGGGAACTTCCCTCCTTCAGGGAGAAATCAAGGCCATCATTATCACCAACAATCCTCTCATCTTTGGGAGGCCAATCTTCATCAACATCTTCATCAGCACCAACTCCTCTCAAAACCGTAGTTCATCTCTTGTACTCAGTCTTGTACCGGAACCTCGGATTGGTACGTGGGGTGTGTCTAGTAGTGTTGTTTACATCTTGTAGTTGATGCTTTATGGTTTATTTGGTGGAAGATCATATGTTTAGATCCATCATGCTATTTAATAGTTTTTTGATCATGAACATGTTTATCACTTGTCAGTAGTTACTTTTGTTCTTGAGGCCATGGGAGAAATCATGTTGCAAGTAGTCATGTGAAATTGATATTCGTTCGGTATTTTGATGATATGAATGTTGTGATTCCCTTGGTGGTGTTATTTGAATGTAGACTACATAGCACTTCACCATATTTGGGCCTAAGGGAATGCATTGTGGGGTAGTAATTAGAGGGTGGGTTGCGAGACTGACAAAAACTTAAACCCCAGTCTAGGCACTACTTCGTAAGGGGCTGATTTGGATCCCTATGTTTAATGCTATGGTTAGAATTTATTCTTAATACTTTTCTCGTAATTGCTGATGCTTGCGGCAGGATTAATCATAAGTGGGGGGTTTATTCAAGTAATAGCAACACCCAAGCATTGGTCCACCCACATATCAAATTATCAAAATACCAAACGCGAATTAACCCAACATGATGAAAGTGACTAGATGAAATTCCCGTGTGCCCTCAAGAACACTTTGCCTATTATAAGAAATTTTTATGGCTTGTCCTTTGCCACAAAAATATTTGGCTACCTTTTTTCACCTATTGTTACTATTGCTACTTGTCACTAGTTATAATTATGTTGCTATCAAACAACTTGTTACCGCTATTTCAGTGCTTGCACAAATTACCTTGGTAAAAACCGATTGTCATCTCCTTCCGCTCCTTGTTGGTTTGACACCCTTACTTATCGAAAGGACTACGATTGATCCCCTATACTTGTGGGTCATCGCACCTATCTCACCAAATAAATATAAATCTAGTTGGCCAAACTATTTCAATAGATAGGAGAGAATTACGAAGCTATCATAATCATGCACATAAGAATCATATTATAATTCAGAGAAGACTCAAATATTTATCATGAATAATCTGAACAGAAACCAACAATTCATCGCATCCCTACAAACACACCGCACAAAAGGATTACATCATATGGATCAAAGCGAAGATCCGATGATCATTGTATTGAAGATCAAGAGAGGGAGATTGCCATCTAAGTACTAGCCATGTACTCGTAGGTCTACGGTGAACTACTCACACATCATCATGAGGGCAGCAAGGTTGATGAAGAGGTACTCTGTGATTGATCCCCCCTCCGGTAGGGTGCCAGAATGGAGCTCGTGATGGCCTCTCATCGGAGCAGAAACTTGCGGTAGTGTAAAAAGTGCTTCGGGACTACCCTTAGGGTTGTTGGAATATATGAGAATTTATAAGCCAGAGAACGGAGTCGGGAGATCCTCGAGGGGCCCACAATCCATGAGGGAGCCTCCATGCCGCGTCCTGTTGGCTTGTGAGGCCGTCGGGTGGCCCCCAGCCTTCTTCTGATACTCATTGGTATTCTTTCGGTCCAAAAAATCTCCAAAAAGTTTTAGGTCAATTGGACTTTGTTTGGTATAGAAAAACTAAAAAATGAAAACATGCAAAAAACAGCAATTGGCACTCGGTGCTAGGTTAACATGTTAGTGCTAAAAAATAATATAAATTTGTAAATAAATACAAAAAGAATATCCTAGAATGATAATATATCAGCATGGAACAATAAAAAATTATAGATACATTGGAGACGTATCATGGACAAGCTGAAGTCTATTGGGAAGCTTGAGGAGGAGAACGGGACCTTGAAGGCTGCGGTGGAGAAGACCATGGAGGAGCTTGCTGAGTTGAAGAAGCACTACGTCAAGTGGGAGTCCAAGTACAAGCTTCTTTCTTCCAACAAACTCGAGCTGGAGCAATATGTCGAGGAGTTTGGCAATGATATGTGAGAAGCTCAAAGGTAACTGACTACCCAAATGATTTATGCGCTGCTTTGGCATCTTATTCATTACTGGTTTTCTTCACTCTTTCTTATTCATAATTCTGCATCGACGTCGAGTCTGATAATGAGAATATCTAGAAGGAGCTGGATCCGTCTCGGCAAATCCTCGGGGCCTTGGTCGTGCTCCGATTGGAGGAACACACCGAGAAGGTGTTCGGCTACCTCCATCGGCTCTGATGAGTCGCCATGAAGATTGACCACGAGATCACCCCTGGTGAGGAGCTTCCTAATGACTTCAAATCCATCATGGACCGAGTGAGGGATAATCCAAGCCGAGTGCAGGCCTGGAAGAAGTCACCAGCTTGGTGCGGGGATAACATAGCCCTTTCCCTTGTCCAAGTTCATTGCAAGGGCGTTGAGGAGGAGAAATTGAAGCCACTATCATGGACCAAGTGAGGGATAATCCAAGCCGAGTGCAGGCCTGGAAGAAGTCACCAGCTTGGTGCGGGGATAACATAGCCCTTTCCCTTGTCCAAGTTCATTGCAAGGGCATTGAGGAGGAGAAATTGAAGTCACTCAAGGTTCTCGACACGAAGCACGTCAAGTTCCAAGACTTCATGGAGATGTTTCTCTAGGCTGTCACTCAAGTTGCCGATGACATCGACCTCGACACCTTCATTGATGCAGCAGCTCCCTCTCCTTTCGAGTGATCCTCAGAGAAAAACTTTAAAACTGATTTGCCTTGGAATGCTGAGTGGTTAATGTAATCAGTGAACCATAAGTGATCCTAGGGCTTGTGCCATTTGAAATTTTGCTTTAACAATATGCAATTTGCTTGCCTCGTTTTCATTCGTCTCTTTGAGTATTTTTCACTCATACCTTGAACAGGTCAGGCTGAGGCCCCGAGTGTGTCGTCAGACCTCACCCGGGGTATCAGGTGACTTAGACGAGTGTTGGGCCACGGCTAAGTCATCGAGTGCGAGTTATGCTCACCCTCGGGTCGGTTAGAACTTGGGCCAATTTAAGTCAGCGTGCAAATCCCCGAGGGAGGAAGTCTCCTTGCTTGACATATTCTTGCTTAAGCGACTGCAGGGTCGCGGCTAAGTTCCCGAGCGTGGAAATTCTTGACACATAGGGTTTTATTACTTATACAAAGTCAGGTTCACAGCTAAGGTTCCCAAATGAAGAAATCTTCTTACACTCGGGATGTTTAGAACTCAGGCAAAGTCAGGTTTGCAACGGAGCCCTCGAGCATGGAATTCTTCCTTGGTCACAACGTTATAGCTTAGACGACAACAAGGTCACATCTAAGCCCCCAAGTTTGGAAATCTTCCACACTCAGGATTTTTTAACTTATATGAAGTTAGGTTCGCACCTAAGTTTCCCGAGGTAAGAAATCTTCTTACACTTAGAACATTTAGAACTCAGACGAAGTCAGGTTCACAGTGGAGCCCTCGATCGTGGTAATCTTCCTTGCTCGGAATGTTATCTCTTAGATGACAACAAGGTGCAACTAAGCCCCCGAGTGTGGAAATATTCCACACTCAGAATCTTTTAACCTAGGTGAAGTTAGGTTCGCAGCTAAGGTTCTCGAATGAAGAAATCTTCTTACAGTCGGAACATTTTGAACTCAGGCAAAGTCAGGTTCGTGACGGAGCCCCCAAGCATGGAAACCTTCCTTGCTTGAAACGTTATAGCTTAGACAACAACAAGGTCGCAGCTAAGCCCCTGAGTGTGGAAATCTTCCACACTTGGAATTTTTTTAAGTTAGCCTAAGTCAGGTTTGCAGCTAAGGTTCGCAAGTGAATAAATCTTCTTACGCTCGGAACGTTCAGAAGTCAAACGAAGTCAGATTTGCAGCGGAGCCCCTGAGCATGGAAATCTTCCTTGCTCGTAACATTATAGCTTAGGTAACAGCACGGTCGCAGCCAAGCCCCCGAGTAAGGAAATCTTCCACACTCAGGATTTTTGAACTTAGGCGAAGTCAGGTTTGCAGCTAAGTCATTTTGCCAACTCGGGGAAATGAGAAGTATGTTATGGGAATCACGAGAGTGAAAAAGTGAAATTTTGACAAAGCAAAACAAAGGTGGACTTTTATTCATCAAAATCACACTAAAATTCATTATAGAAATAGGAAAAGTTTTGTTGGTCCTAAGTGAAGAACTTGTGGAGTAGGTCCGTGTTCCAAGCTCTGGGCTCTTGTGTTTCCTTTGTGAAGTTGTATAGATGATAGGCTCCATAGTTAAGGACTTTGGAGATTGTGAAAGGACCTTGCGCCGGAGGCGCAATCTTGTGAGGTTTTTGTTGATCCAGTTTGAGGACGAGATCACCTTCCTGAAAGACGCATCATGTGACCTGTTTGTCATGGTAGCGCCTCAAATCTTGTTGATAGAGTGTTGACCTAATGAGGGCTAGACCCCTTTCCTCGTCCAGGATATCAAGGCCATATTTTTGCGCTTCTTTAGCTTGGGCTTTAGAGTAAAGTTCCACTCGGGGGGAATTGTGCAGCAAGTCACTCGGCAAGATGACTTTGGATCCGTAGACCAAGAAGAAAGGGATACAATTGGTGCTCCGATTCAGGGTCGTTCGCAGACCACATAGTACTGACAGCAGTTCTTCGACCCAGCCCCTGCATCATACTTCAGATCTCTCATGAGACGCGGCTCTAGGGTTTGTAGGATCATCTCATTTGCCTGCTTTGCTTGACTATTCGACTACGGGTGAGCCACGGAGGCATAGTCGACCCGAGCTCCTTGGGTATAGCAGAATTCATGAAATTCATCCGAGTCAAAGTTAGAACCATTGTTTGTGATGATGTGGGGACCCCAAACTTGAGATGATTTGCCTGATAAAACTGATGGCGGTCGATGAACTTAGGTCCTTCATAGGTTTCACTTCAACCCACTAGGTGAATTTATCCACCGCTACTAATAGGTGGGTGAAACCACTCGACCCGGTTCGCACGGGTCCGACCATGTCGATTCCCCAAATAGCAAACAACCAGATGAGTGGAATCGTCTTGAGTGGTGACATGGGCTTGTGGGATTGGTTCTTATAGAACTCGCACCCGACACACTGAGCGATGATGTCTCTCGCTGCTTCATTAGCATGGGCTAGTAAAAACCTGCTCGGAAAGCCTTGGCAACCAATGTCAGAGAGGATGCGTGATGGGCGGAAGTTCCCGGGTGGATCTCGTGCAGGACTTGTAGCCCTTTGTTAGAGCATATTTCTCCATATGTGGTTTTGGTAATTGATGGCAATCCCTATGGACTAATGGTTGCCTTAAGTTATATTCGAAGGATTTGTCCATAGGCACTTCTTGAAATCCATCTGTTGGTTTCAAGGAGTTTATATGATGACCAAGGTGGTATTCAAGGTATTATCCAAAGAATGGTCATAGAGACACAAGGTTGATCAATACTAAGACAAAGAGTAAATCAAATTGATCAACACACAAAGCGTACAAGATGTACCGAGAGGGATCAAGTGATCCCATGGTATGGTAAGCATTGTCCATTATGCTTTTGTGTACTAACCCATGGTCTTATTGAGAGTTCTATGTGGGGTTAGGTGTGTTTCCATGGGTTTGCGTCAAGAGGAAGATCTCATTCAACCTATGAAGGATGAAATCAAGTGATGATTGTCATCAACATTGCGGTGTGCAAGTTCAAGTGGAGCATCACGAAGATATCATGCTTGAAGCTTGCCGTCCATTGTGGTGGGAATGGACTTGTGAAGATGTGCTAAAGAGTGGCTCACCCATAGTAAGTATGGGGGAGCAATCAAGAAAGGTGGTTCATCTTGAGGAAGCTAATATCATCATCATCTAGCTCAAGAGGACTAGGTGCAAGGTATAGGTTTGCCCTTCATAGGTTTTTCAATTTTAGGATAGATTGACGTACTGTCAAGGGGGGATCTCAAGTGAGTAACTTGATCGTATTGTTCGTTGAGAGCTCAAACCATTTGCATACTTGCATCATATTTTTTGGTTCTTGTTTGGTGCTTCTCTTTGTGAGAGGGCTTATGGTCATCTTCATGACAAGCTCGAGTTCATCGAAAACGGAGTCCATACGAATCTTATATGATGTTTTTTATGTTGGAAGATTTTGCCGGTTTGTCATTCATAGACGTTTCACATCTCTATATCATTGGCATTTTCATAACTGCATGACAAGCTCACTTTTTTGCATAGCTCTTGTCGTCCTGAATCCAACAAGCTTGAGTTTTCTCGATTCAGATCTCGTATGCAAAAGTTATGGCAGTTTGAGTACGAGAGTTGTTTTTCTCTAAACAGGTGGTAGTGTCGCTCGGTGTCACGGTAGTCCGCTTGGGCGATACTTCCATTGTATACTACCACAACTACTTCCGCTAGAATATTTTCCCTGGCTTCTTTGGGGTCGTTTTTCATCTTGGACGGTAGTACCGCACGTGCTAGCGGTAGTACTGCTCCTAGCAGCGGTAGTACCGCTGTCACTAGCTTCTACTACGAGTGCCTACGTTAGTATGAGCGGACGAAGTTTTTTACTACCGCCCTGAGGCGGTAGTACCGCAACTGTGTCCGGTACTACCGTGATGTCGGACCTTTTCACAACCGTGGCCTCAATGGAGGTAGACATGGAAGTATTTTTTTTACTTCCGTAGCAGTTGGATACTACCCTGCGGTAGTACCGTAAGGGCGCATGGTAGTACCGCTTCGGCGGTTCTACCGCTGGTTGCCCTGTGCAGTAATTCCCCCCTCTACCACCACCGTGCGTGCGGTAGTACCGCACCGGCTACGGTAGTACCGCTGTGTTCAGGCTGAAAGTGGGGGTAACGGGCAGATTCTTTACCCCACTATATAAAGGGGATCTTCTTACCCATTGGACCTTATCCATCTTTTGAGCTCGTTTTCTTCCCCCATTGTTGACCTTCTTCGAGCTTGCTAACTCTCAATCCCTCCAATGATTCTTGCTAGTTCTTGAGGGAAAAGATAGAGGAGATCTAGATCCACATCTCCACCAATCACTTTCTCCTCTATGTGAGGGGAACCCCTTGGATCTTGAACTTGGATTTCTTTGTGAGCTCCTTGTTCTTCCTCTCATATTCCTCCATAGCTTTTGTTGTTGTGGAGGGATTTGAGTGTGAGGGATTTGACCACTTCCTCTGTTCTTGCCATTGCATTAGTTGCATCGGTTTGAGTTCTCCACGGTGATATGTGGAAGCGGAAAGTTGAGAAGCTCATTACTCTTTGGTACTTGGTACCCTAGAGATTGTTGTTCGTGGATGGTTTGGCATCCTAGAAGCTTGGTGGTACCTCGGAGCTCAATCATTGTGGTGTAAATCTCCGGGAAAGCGTCGGGGCCTCCAATTAAGCCCCGAGCATTTGTGGTCACCTCGAAGCCATATACCATTGTGTTTAAGCTTCGTGGTGTTGTTGGGAGCCTCCAATTAAGTTGTGGAGATTGCCCCAACCTTGTTTGTATGGTTTCGGTGACCGCCCTCAAGGGTCCCTTAGTGTAATCATGAGATCTTGCATCGTGCAAGGGCGTGAGAAGATTACGGTGGCCTTAGTGGTATCTTGGGGATCATTGTGCCTCCAGAACGCTCCAAACGGAGATTAGCATCCGCAAGGGTGTGAACTTCGGGATACATGGTCGTCTCTGTGTGCCTCGGTTATCTCTTACCCGAACCCTTTACTTATGCACTTTACTTTGTGATAGTCATATTGTTTCTTGTTATATATCTTGCTATCACTTAGTTGTTTATCTTGCTTAGCATAAGTTGTTAGTGCACATAGGTGAGCCTAGTTGTTTTAGGTTTTGTGCTTGACAAATTAAACGTTAGTTTTATTCCGCATTTGTTCAAGCCTAAACCATAATTATTTTAAAGCGCCTATTCACACCCCTCTAGGCGACATCCATGTCCTTTCACCCTTCTTGTGGAGAAATGCAACGTTGAGTGACCCTGGTGGCACTCTTCTAGTATAACTGATCTCCCATTACTATGAATGACTTGGATCGACGGACGATCTAGCGGGCTTCCACTTCATCTTCAAGGAGTTCTAGCCGGACCAAGTATGCTATATAAGGTTGAGACCATTGGAGAATGATCACCGGCACTTCGTGGACTAGGTCAACCACTTGTGGGATGTCAACCTCAATCATATGTGATAGGTCGACTACTTGTGGGGCTCCTTTGTGTAAGGATCTTATTTGATGGTTGGGGCATACAGGTTCTCTAGGAACACGTCTTTGGGTACGACTCGTTGAGTGGAACCGCTCTTAGCCAAATCGTGTGCTCCCTAATTTTAGTTCCAGGGCATCTGATGCAACTCCAAACAATTGAAGTTATTCTCCATCTTTCTTATGGCATTGCAGTAACCTATCATCGTTGGACTCCGAATGTACCACTCCATCATCACCTAGTTCACCACGAGGTCCGAGTTGCCATAAACCATCAAAATGCATATGTCGAGTGAGATATCCATGTGCATCCCGTACAGGAGGGCTTCATACTCGGCCTCATTGTTGGACGAATCAAAGTGAATCTGACACACATAACTCAGTCGATCTCCCTTGGGAGAAACCAGGACCACTCAAACCCCCGAGCCATGGAGCATCTTGGATCCATCGAAGAACATTATCTAGTGCTCGGGGAGGCTCGGGGCTGGTTGTTGTTGCTCGATCCATTCGGCCAGGAAATCCACTAGGGCTTGGGATTTAACTGTTTTTTTGGGTTCAAACTTGATCTCCAAGGGAAGGAGCTCAATCGCCTATTTTGCCAATCAGCCAGTGGCGTCTCTCTTGTTCAGGACCTCCTACACGGGGCATCACTAATCATCATGACCGAGTAGTCTTCAAAGTAATGAACTACCTTCTTCACAGTCAGGTAAATGTCGTAGACGAGCTTCTAGTAATGTTGGTATCTTTGCTTGGAGGGGGTCAGAACCTCTGATATGTAGTAGATGGGGCGTTGGACCTTGAACGCCTTTCCCTGCTCTTCACGTTGCACAGTGAGCATGATGCTAGAATATACAAGAGCAAAGGCTCTCGGCTGCCCGGAGCAGCTAGCAGAGGCTGGGTGGAAAGCAAAGCTTTGAGTTCTAGGAATGCATCTTACGCCTCGGTCACCCACTCGAACTTTTTATATTTTTTCATCAATCGGTAGAGAGGCAATGCCTTCTCGTCGAGCCTTGAGATGAATCTACTCAGGACTGCAAGATAACCCGTGAGCCTATGCACATCTTGTTGACGCTCTGATTGTTTCATTCGGACTATATCGCCGATCTTGTCAGGGTTAGCATCGATCGCATGTTCGGAAACGAGGAAACCGGGTAACTTACCGGTGGGGACCTCGAAAGTGCACTTAGATGGATTGAGCTTTATTCTGAAGCATTGCAGGTTCGCGAAGGTTTCGGCAAGGTCAGTCAGGAGGTCGGGACCTTTCCTAGACTTGACAACAATGTTATCCATGTACGCCTCCATGTTCCGACTGATCTATTTTTGCAAACATTTTTGAATCATGCGCTAGAAGGTAGCTCCGACGTTTTTAAGGCCAAGTGTCATAGTTATATAGTGGAAACCCCCAACTGGGGATGACGAAGGCTGTTTTTATTTCATCGGGGGCCATACATTCACATCTGGTGGTACCCGGAGTACGCATCCAGGAACAACAAACATTCACATCTGGCAGTAGAATCTACTATCTCATCTATGCGAGGTAAAGGAAAATTATCCTTTGGGAAGGACCGATTTATGTGCTTGAAGTCAATGCACATATGGAGCGAGTTATTCTTCTTCAGCACCATGAGGATGTTTGCGAGCCATTCGGAGTGGCACACCTCGCAAATAAACTCGGGAACTAGAAGCCTAGTGATCTCTTCGCCAATCGCCTAGCACTTCTCTATGGAGGAAAGACATAGATGCTCTTTGACGGGCTTGACCTTTGGGTCGACACGGAGTCAATGCTCAACCAGTTCCCTGGGAACACCTTGCATGTGTGATGGCTTCCATCCGAAGATGTCCCAATTCTCACGGAGGAACTGGATGAGCTCGCCTTCCTATTTCTCACTGAGTGTCGTGGAAATGTTTGTCGCTGTCGCACTCGGATCTGAAGGGTGGATATGGACCTGCTTTGTCTCCCCAACGGACTAAAAAGCGGACTCTATGGTTGGCTTCTTGGACCTGAGCAACCTGCGGCATCCACCTTCTTCTTCTATTCGTCGATTCCGACGACTACTATCTGCTCATCAACGATCTTAGAGCCCTTTTGGAGGCACTCTTCGACAACATTCCGATTTCTCATTATTGTGATCACGCCATTGGGATATGGCATCTTAAGTTTAAGATATACGTAACATGGTAGGGCCATGAAACATGCGTATGCGGGCTACCTAGGACGGCGTACCATGCACTACGAAAGTCGACCACCTCGAAGGTCAGTCGTTCCTTCCCGTAGTTCTTCTCGCTGCCCAAGACAATGTTGAGAGCGATCTACCCGAGTGACTTCGCCTTCTTTTCAGGGATTACCCCGTGAAAGTACATGTTGCTCTTCCTCAGACTGGACAGTGAGATGTCCATCGCACTCAACGTGTTAACGTATATGATGTTGAGCCTGCTGCCTCCGTCCATGAGGACCTTACACAGTCGGACTCCATTGACAGTTGGGTACACGACCAGTGCTTGCCACCCAGGGGTCGGTACCTGAGCTGGGTGATCAGACTAATCAAATGCAATGAACATCTTGGCCTCATATGTCCCAAATGAACATATAATTGTTGATGCTCCATGCTTGTTTTCTACCATTTGTCCTATGTTTAGTATTGTTTTATGATTTATTGGGACTAACCTATTAATATTTGCAAAAGTTCATAAGTTCAGTTTTTACACTTTGATGTGTAGAAAAAATAATTGGAAATTGGCGAAAAAACGCAAAAGGAGCCTTGTTGGGGGAGGACTTTGATTTTCCTGAAATCTGTCCACCAACAGTTTTAAGAGATTGTTAGGTTTACCCCCGAAGACAGCGTCACATGGAAAAAGTTAAAAATACACAACTGTGTGGAATTTTATGGAATTCATTCCCAAATACAAATTGTCCAAAACACAGTTCGGATGCGATCTCTAGACCCGTTTTACTGGAGGAAAATTTCTGATTACGGGATTACAAGAATTGATGACGTGATTGAGTCGAACTCTTACCATATTTGATATATTCGGCCAAGCCACGACATTGGAGACTCGTGAGGCTGTGAGAGTTGGGGAAAGCATCATAAAACAAAAAAATGATACTGCGAGCACGCCCAGGATCACTATGGAGACTGCATACAAGGTTCGATCTTTTCATTACCAACTCATAGCGCAGCGGAAGTAGAGTCGATGACGATCGGTGGTGTAGATCCCCGTAGCTAGAATTTACAACCTCCCAACTGTGAGGATGTACTCCCTCGTCTGCCCCTCGGACAGTCCCTAGGACGGTCTCTCGGAGAGCCCTTCCAGAGGACCATTGAAAGCTGAATGGTCACTCGGACAGCCCTTCGGGAGGACCCTCAAAACTCGGACAGCCCTTCGGGGTGCACTCACAAACTAAGACTGAAACTACGATCTCTCTACACAGTTGCACACATACGGTATCATCTATCTAGCACGACTTCGCCGTCCAAAACTAGTTCCTGCCGGAACCCAGACATCCTTTCGGCTCTAGAAACTATTTCGCTGGGAGGGAGAGAGAAAGCGAGATCATGCACGGCATGTGTATGTGAGAAAGAGTGAGTGTGGAGAGTGCATCTCCACCTCTATTTATAGGAAAACTCAAGGGTTGGGTGGCACTTGAAATACCCAAAAACCCATGAAAGTGGTCCTTCACAAGGGCATAAAGGGAAAGCAAATGGTTGCCCTTATCCTTCCATGTCATCCCCTCAAGATATTTTGTGGAAGGTCAACTTCCAACCATAACCATAATGCATTTTCACTATTCATCGAAAACAATTTTTGTGTCTAAAAAATCCAAAACTTTGGCCTAGAACATTTCCAGTACCCACTAAAATAATTCTAGACGCATTATGAAACATTTTCAGATCAATGATTTTCATGTGTGAAAAGCAACCAAAGTGGTTCCAGCAGTCCGGAACATTTCCGGTTTTTCTCTATGAAAAATCTCAAAAGTTCCCAGAACAATTCTAGTACCCTCCAATAATTTCCAGGTGTGTGCCAAAACCAATTTGACTTAATGGTATACTCTGAAACAACTTTTATTTTTTACCAAAACTCTTCCGGTGTTCTCTTTCCCCGAAACTCTTCCGTTGTCCCCATAACTTTTCCGCTGATTTTCTCCCACACTCCCTGCCTAGTATTCAACAGATAGATGACCCTTAAGCATGTGACCCTATAGGTTCGGTGAAGTATAGACATGACCGGAACACTTTCTGATCAATGATCAACATCGGAGTCGTGGACACCCATATTGACCCCCTATACCCACACGAATAAATATTCGAGCGAACCTCCAGTTGTCGTGTGCTATTCCTTTTACTTCGCGATATGTTACAAACACCCAAGGTGAGACATGTCGGCATCCCCGTGAATCAACACTTGTCCACTATGCGAGTTACCTCGTTACCGGTTTTGTTCTCTTTTCTTGTTTCCATGTTTCGGCATCCTTGTGATCAAATCACAATGTGTCTGACCAAACGATGATGGATACCGTAACACCGAGAGGTCCCAAATAATATCTCTTCATCATCGGAGGAGAAAATCCCAATCTCGAGCTACCAAGTTACTTGTCATACTTTCCCGTGAACCCGTAAGCAGCCGTAATAGCCACCTTGTTATAGATGACGTTTAACAAACACCAAAGTTCACGAAGCAAGTACGAAGGAACTCGATATTCTCATGGTCTAAGGAATTATGGAAACATTAGCTTTCCATGTGTTATTAACCATTAACTTGTGACGAATGTATCTCATAGAATAACATCAATTGGGTCGATTCAACACAAGTGTTCTACTAACATTGTGCCCTCAAAGTTACCGGCATATTCATGCCCATGATCAGGAAAACAAAACCATCATGCAACACTTGACCTAGTCTTAGAGGGGAGACTAGGAATACATTTTATCGTTTATTATTCCATACGTGCATATGAGTTTTCCTCTGAGCCTCCTGGTTATTGTAGACTCGAGAACCATAGCAGTTATAGCATGGAACATAAACATACTTATGAACATAGGGATAAACAATAACATTTATTATTGCCTCTAGGCATATCTCCTACAGACTCCCACTTGCACTAGAGTCAATAAACTAGTCAATGCTAATGCACTTTACACCTATGGCATACTGGTGTTACAAATGCTTCGCTTGTGTGATAGCCTGATGTCCAACGGATCTGACAACTTCAGTTGTGTGTGTATCTTTGCATCTCCTTGCATTTTCATGCTTTCACAAAATTCATATTTTGTGTGGAATTGGCTTTGTATATATGTGAATTGCTAGTCGAACCTTGATTCCTCAGACTATGCTATGGAGCAACTATCTGCAATAGTGTCCCATTTGCCAAAGCCATCTTGGAACCATACTAAGTTCATGAATGAACTATATGATTCAACATCTTCTTTGTCGCTTCTAAAGCATCAACATACTTAGCCTTTGTTATAGAATTCGCCATAGTAACATGTTTTGAACAATTCCAACTTAATGTGCCACCGTATTGTGTATTACACAAAACCTTAACTTAATCGAAAATCGCATGGAGCATTGATGAATACTGTATCGATGTAATTACTTACAATGAGCACTTCATAATATCTTCTTGTGAGAAAACATGTCATCAGTGCTACTTTAGTACTTAATGACATTTTTCATTGTTGTCCTATGATCAGTGCTTTGATCACTTTGGTATTTGTACTCGCAACAACTTGGGAGTATCAGACATATCTGGTTGTTTACATACCATGGAATACATGATTAATCCAAACACAAAAGCGTGTGGAATCTCCATCATGTATTTTCCCATCATTGTTTTTAGGACACGAGTCTTGCAAAACTCTTTCCATGTGACTTCGGCAAGAATCACTCCTTGCAGCTTTTAATGCTAAACTGTTTTAGCATCTCGTCGATATGTATTTTGTCTTAGCCCTATTAGGCAATTCTATCTCATAGATAAACATGCCTAATGTCAAGGCGACTTAGCCTAAGCACTTCATCGAAAAACTATATTCAATTAAGTCCTAATTCGGGTCACGAAATTTATGTTAATTCCAATCAACAATGTGTCAAGCACACAAGGTTTTTAGAAATATTATTATGCTCCCACTTAGTTTCTTGTAACCACGAGCATCTTCGTTATCCATTGATGAAATCAAACTCATTTGACTGTTTCATAAAAAACGAAGATTCCAACTCCATTATGCTCTCTTATCTCCATTGGTGGAACTCTAAAGTTTGCATACTCACTAGCATCCTCTGGATCGGCAAAATACTTTGGACTGTATCACATGCAAGTCCTAGGTTGCATTTCCATCTCATGGAAATCATTTTTGGCATCCATGTATCATATCTCATGATCGAAATATGTATTAATTGCTAGTCTAACCCGAACCGACTTTAATCATCGCTATAGATAGACAATCTTGCCGTAGTTAATTATTTGATTTGTTATAAGTAACAAGTCGAGCTTTATGGATAAAACAATTTTATCCATATCAGTTTATAGTTCCATTAGTATTCATTAGATTCTAAGTCTTTCGAAGGGTATATCATTTGTATGGAAACTATCGTAGATTATATTGGCATTTAGCCAATTCCGGAGTCAGGGCCCATCAATGCTTCCTTGTGTAGCGTAGGTGTACTATTGTCTAACAACAATATCTCGTTTGCGCACCTGAGAGGTTTTCATGAGTTTTGCCTACGTGGTTCAGCTGCAAGTTCGACCGAAGTCCATACATCTCATGTAGAGGCTTTCGTATTAGCCGCAGTAGGAAACTCTGGAATCACTTCCAAGGTCCCTTTCCTTTGATCTGCTGACGAAGATATTGTTGTCTCACTGACTTGCACTGTCCTCCCACTCACCTTTTTGTAAGAACCATTTTCTACAAAATCATATTGTTCTTTGTGGCAAACCTTTTTGCCTCGGTATAATGAGGGGGGAATACCCAATTACTTGGGATAACCTACAAAGTAGAACTTGTCTGATTTGGAATAGGTTTGTAAACATTTTACACAAGCCCCATATTCCAAATGTTAAGAAAAGATATATCATGGTTGGGTGTACCATACCATGGAGTCATTTCAACACATCTGATGGCGCTTTTTTCAGTGTAAAAACCGTAGTCACTAAAGCATTACTTTAAAAGGGATAATGACAAATTGATTTATGTCATCTTTGATCTCACCATGTCATAAATGGTTTGATTACATCTTCACGGACATTCCACTCACAGTGGTGTTCAGAGAGCTGTAAGTTATGAAACCTTTTTCACAACTCATCACACATTCGCTAAACTTGTAACCCAAAATTTCTTTTCCGCAATCTCATTGTAGAAACATAATTTTCTTGTTACAATAATTTCTACTTCCTTTTTGAAAACTGTTTGAACGATTTCAAAAGATCCAGACTTACGTCTCATCAAGTAAATATCCATATATCTTCTTGAGTCATTTTTGAAGATAGATAAATCCACTACTAGCAACAACGTTTATCGAACTACATACATCAAAATGTATGATCACCAATAAGTTTGTTGCGCGTTCCTTATGGCCTTTGAATGGTATTTCAGTCACTTCACTTTTCGAAGGAAAGTTGCAATTGTCACATGATTCATAATCAAATGACTTCAAATTCCATTATTATGGAAATTTTCCATGCAAGTTTCTCCAATGTGATCAAATGTAGAGCAACACATATGTGGTATTCTTTTAGTCTTGCGACATTTAGCATCAGTGTTATGGATGTATTATATTACCAGCGATAACATACATCCCATCCTTGATGGAAGCATGGCCCTTGTGTTATTCATGATACTTAACAACAATTGTTCTTTTATGAACAACCCTCTTGCAACAAACATTATGCAATGGGCTAGAGTGTATAAAACTCTAAAATGAATTATGAAGGTAAACATAGAGGTAATATATTATATATATTATTATCAATATTCATAACATACATCTCATTCACAATGAAAGTATGCCCCGTATGTTATTCATAACACCGAACATTAAAAGTTCTCTTATGAACAACCTTCTTGCAACAAACATTATGCAATGGGCTAGAGTGTATAAATCTCTAAAATGAATTATGAAAATAAATACAGACGATAATACACAGATGAAAGGTATAGTAACTTTTACTATGTTCCCTGCACGTATTTAAACCTCATTACTGGTAAGTCTTTTAGGCCGTAGTGGTTCTTGCATCGAGTTGCAATAGATGCAATCGAGTGGGTATTCCTGTGATCAACTTTTAATCACAATACCCAAGCATTACGGACTAACAATTTAATTCCCAAAAACTATTTCTATTTTACCAGCCTTCGAAACATCAATAACTTGTATGCCTTTCATACATGAGCTGGACATTCCACACTTCTTTCGTATTTGCTTTATACTTCTAACAGTTTAACTTCCAGTATTTCTCCTACTCCCAGAAGAAGCACCCAACTTAAAGAGTGGCGTTAGCCCCGGACTTCCAAGGTGTCTAAGTCATACTAACACCCTTTGAACATTTCCTTTCTCTTTAAGTTGTTGTTTTATTAACCTTCATCATATGACATGCATTCTGCTGTATCCCTCTCTTATTAGTCAAATGCATAGTAAACACTTTACTAATACTTTGCAAACAAACATTGCTTTGGATATTTCATATCTTCTAGCCTTTGTTTGTATCTGAATATAATTTCCAGTTCCATGAATATCACATAACTATCCCAAATTTGTGAAGTTCGGGTCTTATGGAAGCAAACGTATTACACTTCACCGTAACAGAATTCTAGTTTTTGGATCAAAGGACAAGAGTCTCATCATCCATAGCACAATGGGAGAATATCAAAATCATGCGATAGGACAAAGTCCTTCTCAGTACTCTTGAGGACAATCCTCACATTACATTACCATTCGTAAAGATGTAACCACATAAATAACAGCTTATTCAGTTTTAACAAGGAAGGTCAAAATGCGAGCCATTATTCTATATCTATTATACAAAACATACTTGGACTAGGTTCATAATTAATTGCACTAAGTGAATAAACAATTTTATTCTAAAGTGCACTCCCACTCAAATCAATATCTCTCATAATTGATTGTGAGTGATTCAAGACCCATATTTCAATTCAATGTCATGGTTCGAGATGAACTCAAATGGCGTGAAATTAAATTGGTAGGAAAACTTGTCGATCACATCTCTATGTCATTCTTGTTCATCTTTCGATGCGTGTGTTCCGAGCTCAGAACTGTCCTGCCTGAACGTCAAGTCAACCAAGTGATCTTGCTGCGAGGTCTCAACTCACCCGGCTCACACTTCTCTAACCGTTCGCGCCCTGGAGATCATGTGATGCCCCGAAGAGATAGGTGTTGTTGCGGTGCTACACTTGGGAGAACACTAACTACTTGATATTTTAAGTGAGAGATCACCCTAATAAAAAGTGAATACCGCGCAATCAAAAGGGTGCATCATAAGGGATAAACATCTCAGGCAATTCATAATAGCATGATATGGTACAACCCCTTCTGACAGAGAAGTCAAGTATTTCTTCGTCTTCGGCATTCATGTCGGTGTTCACCTTCACAAAGATTGCCACCATCTTGTCGATGCATCAGATAATATTTATATCTCCATAGCGGATAAAATAAATGGATTACTTAAGGTTGACACGCATGTCATTAAAGTGACAATCATATGGCTCGAGCCATCATGCCGAATCATGACACACATGTCATCTTAATTTACATTATATAGTCATCTCATACATAATCAAATTGAATATGAGCATTTCTATACCACATCTCATGCACATCCCGCAAAACCAAGTCAAACGCCTCTAATCGGTTAATGCAATTTTTATTTTATGTGGCTTCTAAGGTTTTGACTTAAACCGCGGCTACCAACGTTCATCATAAGGTATGATAATTCAAGTTGCTAGATTACCTTTCCAGGGTGTATGAAACACGAGATAATAAAATCTTGAGCCCCATACTAAACTTCGTCATACGCATGACCCTCGTGCAGATCATATCCGCATTGCCCTTTCGTTTGCGAAATATCCATCTTTCTCAACTATGGTGGTAGAACTGTTAGCAGTTCATTGATCTGTCAATCAGCATACTCACGAGCAGCATGAAAGGATCACAGATTGCCAAAACTTTGTCAGATTCCACCATGTCGTCAAGATCAGGACTACGCAAATTCAAAGGAAGCAACAGGAACATTGGGTAACATATTTCATCTGCTACCCGTAAAAATAATTTCTAGTAATAGAACTCATCTACTACAAATTATATTGTGCAGCACCCATACATCTCATGTATTCTAGATCGTAACTTGGATCTATGCATAGCCTCGCTCTGGATGCCACTATTGTAGAACGCGACAGAAAACAAAAAGATTTGGTACCGTGAGCACGCCTTGGATCACAATGGAGACTGCATACTAGGTTCAATATTTTCGTTACTGACTCGTAGCGCACTGGAAGTAGAGTTTATGACAATCGGCGACGCAGATCCCCAGAGCTAGGATTTACAACCTCCCAACTGTGAGGATGTACTCCCTCGTCTGCCCCTCGGACAGCCCTCTGGGAGGCGGTTGGATAGTCCCTCGGACGGTATCTCAGACAGCCCTTCGGGAGGACCATCAAAAACCGAACGGTCACTCGGGCAACCCTTTGGGAGGACCCTCGAAACTCGGACAGTCACTCAGAAAGCCCGTCGGGAGGCACTCACAAACTAAGGCCGAAACTACGATCTTTGTGCAGAGTTGCACACATACGGTGTCATCTATCCAACACGACTTCGCCGTCCAGAACTAGTTCCTGTCGTAACCCAGACAACCTTTCGGCTCTACGAAACTATTTCGCTAGGAGGGAGGGTGGAAGCCAGATCATGCATGGCATGTGTATGTGAGAAAGAGTGAGTGTGGAGAGTGCATATCCACCTCTATTTATAGGAAAACTCAAGGGGTGGGGTGGCACTTGAAATACCCAAAAAACCCGTGAAAGTGGTCCTTCACAAGGTCATAAAGGGAAAGCAAATGGCTGCACTTATCCTTCCATGTCATCCCCTCAAGATATTTTGTGGAAGGTCAACTTCCATCCATAACCATAAATGCATTTTCACTATTTTTCGAAAACAATTTTTGCGTCTGAAAAATCCAAAACTTTTTGTGTAGGCCTAGAAAATTTCCAGTACCCACTAAAATAATTCTGGACGCATTCCGAAACATTTTTAGATCAATGATTTTCATCTGCGAAAAGCAACCAAAGCGGTTCCGGCAGTCCGGAACATTCTCGGTTTTTCTTTCCAAAAAATCTCAGAAGTTCCCACAACAATTCTAGTATCCTCCAGTAATTTCCACGCGTGTGCCGAAACCAATTTGACTTAATGGTATACTCCGAAACAACTTTTTAGTTTTACCGAAACTCTTTTGGTGTTCTCTTTCCTCGGAACTCTTCCGTTGTCCCCGAAACTTTTCCGATGATTTTCTCTCAGAGTCTGTGTCTAGTATTCAGAAGATAGATGACCCTTAAGCGTGTGACCCTATAGGTTCGGTGAAGTATAGACATGACCAGAACACTTTCCGATCAATGATCAACATCGGAGTCATGGACACCCATATTGACCCCCTATACCCACACGAATAAATATTCGAGCGAACCTCCAGTTGTCGTGTGCTATTCCTTTTACTTCACGATATGTTACAAACACCTCAGGTGAGACATGTCAGCATCCCCGTGAATCAACACTTGTCCACTATGCCAGTTACCTCGTTACCAGTTTTGTTCTCTTTTCTCGTTTCCATGTTTCGGCATCCCTGTGATCATATCACAATGTGTCTAGCCAGACAATCATGGATGCCATAACACTGAGAGGTCCCAAAGAATATCTCTCCATCGTTAGAGGAGCACATCCCAATCTCGAGCTACCAAGTTACTTGTCATACTTTTCCGTGAACCCGTAAGCAGCCGTAATAGCCACCCTATGAAAGATGACGTTTAACAAACCCCAAAGTTCACGAAGCAAGTACAAAGGAACTCGATACTCTCATGGTCTAGGTAATTGTGCAAACGTTAACTTTTCATTTGTTATTAACCATTAACTTGTGATGAATGTATCTCATAGCATAACATCAATTGGGTCGATTCAACACAAGTGTTCTACTAACATTGTGCCCTTAAAGTTGTCGGCATAGTCATGCCCATGATCAGGAAAACAGAACCATCATGCAACACTTCAGCTAGTCTTAGAGGCCAGATTAGGAATATATTTTACCGTTTATTATTCCACATGTTCATATGAGTCTTCCTCCAAGCCTCGTGGTTATTGTAGACTCAAGAACTAGCATGGAACATAAACATGGTTATGAACATGGAGATAAACAATATCAATTATTATTGTCTCTCGGGCATGTATCCTACAGTGAGGAGTCCCTAGGAAGGTTCTATAGGTGCCCAAGATCCATTGGATCAAGGGTCCATCCATCGGAGGGCCATACAGCACCACGGAGATACATATAAGAAGAGGGAAACCCTAATTTCGGGGCAGCCACCAAAAGCCACGAAGTTGTCTCTCCCTTGGCAGCCACCAAGAGGGGAGATCCTCCTCCATTGCAACACCAAGATGAAGGAAGAAGGGGGGCCAAGGGGCCGCCGCCCGTCGCCGACGTCGTGGCCGCCACCACCCCCATCTCTTGAGGGCTGCACCTTTCCATCAACAACTTTCTCTTTCTCACCTGGTAATGTGTGAGTAATCCTTCATGGAGTTGAGGATATGTATTAGTAACTATGTGTTTGATCTTTCTCTCGTGTTCTTGAGATGACACGATCTTGATGTATCATGCGCATTGTTAATATAGTTAGATCATATGGTGTTGTTCCCTTGCCATCTTGTTGTGATGAATTGAATATGTTGAATCTGAAATTATTTGATGCATGTGATATAATTAGCCCACAGATATTTCAGGTGACATTGGAGTATCTAGGTAACATTAGGTTGATTGATATGTAGCATGGGTGTTGTTCTAGTATGAACTCTAGGGTTGTTTGTGACACTTATAGGAATAGCTCAAAAGATTGACCAGAAAGAACAACTTTGAGGTGGTTCTACTACCTACACCAATTTCATCTTATTGTTCTCCGCTAGATAGGAACTTTGGAGTGATTCTTTGTTGCACGTTGAGGAATTATCATATGATTCTACTATGTTAGCATTGTTGAGAGATTGCACTAGCGAAAGAGTGAACCCTAGGCCTCATTTCCAAGCATTTATACAACGTTTTGCTCGCTGTTTTCCACTTGCTAAATTGCTATTTTTATATTTTCAGATAACAAAAACCTATATCTACTATCCATACTACACTTGTATCACCATATCTTCACCGAACTAGTGCACCTATACAATTTACCATTGTATTGGGTGTTTTGAGGACACAAGCGATTTTTTGTATTTGGTTGCAGGGTTGTTTGAGAGAGACCATCTTCATCCTACATCTCCCACGGATTGATAAACCTTAGGTCATCCACTTGAGGGAAAATTGCTACTATCCTACAAAACTCTACGCTTGAAGGTTCAACATAGCCTACAAGAATAAAGTTGTGTAGTAGACATCATGGCCCAATCCAAATACTTGGTGGCACTCGAAACCACCATGTTGACCTCTTGGTTGATGATCTTCAGTCGGCTATTGCTTTCTTTGTCTGTGAAGATCATGAGGATCTTTTTGACATTGGGATACCCAGATCCGTCATCTCCATCCGCATCATCATCGTCCTTGCCCTCAGAGGGATCTCCTCGCATCTCCTGCTCGAGCAGATGACATTTCTTAGTGGTGTGGTTCGGGAAAATGGGGTTTCCATCTTCATCCCTCTTGGTGTGAATATGAGAGGGTTGATCCAAGATGTCACCCTTGGGATTGCCTTTCTTCTTGGCTGCCCAGTCTTTCTTCTGCTCCTATTTCATGTTGCTCTTGATTTGCCTGGGAATGGTTGTAGCTTCCTCTTTGCACACAGACTCGGCTTTCCGCTTTTGTTTATTTCCCGTGTTGCCTCCCAAGTGAGCGGTCATGTGGATTTTGTCGCTACGAGGCGGTCTTCTTCTTCATCGTTGGCATGTCGACGGGTGATTTCCATAGCCCGACTGAGGGATAGAACATCAATCCAATTGAACTTTAGAATGAGCTCGAGGTACCGGAGGCCCGTCTTGAAGGCACAAATGGCTTGTGCTCCGTCATATTTTCCATAGTGTTACGCAACATGGTCCAACATTCGATGTACTCATGGAGAGCCTCGTTGTTCCCCTGCACATATCAACCATTAGTTTTGTGCAATTGATATGCCTATTGTCTCATCTATCTTCTTGCACTCGTTGTGTGTTTCTATTAATTCTGGGGGAGCAACGATCCTATTTTGTGCACCTGTGTCAAATACAAAAATCTCATTTTAGTGCACAAATCATGGGGAGCTTCTCTAGTTTTTGATAAAGCACTATGTTGCCTCTATCATAATATCCTTTAGTCATGTGGTTCGAAGGACCATATGATTGTTTGTTCCATCTGGAATTCTTTGATTGCTTGCCTCCATCTTTGTATGTCTTTGTGACATACGATCCTTTTATTTGCAATCTTTGGGTCCTCAATATAGTTTGTTTTCCTCCAACTACTTATCATTGTATTTGTGTATTTTTCTGCACTCATTTGCTGAGAAGTACACACTTTTTGGAGGATCACCTACTATTTTGGCTTTCTAAACTTGTCGTCCATTTTGGCAATCGATGCCAATGGGGGAGAAGTTTAGAGAGTTTACTTTGGATATGTTTAGAGGGTTTTGCTTGCTTTTATTGCGTAAGCATTTTCATCCTGCACACATGCATTATTACCTTGTATGTGTGCGCTTGGTTATGCTTATTTCCTTATATAAACTCTCATGAAGTGGTTGTCTTCAATTACCAAAATGGGGGAGCTTGTTAGAGCATATATCTCCATATGTGGTTTTGGTAATTGATGACAACTCCTATGGACTAATGGTTGCTTTAAGTTATATTTATAGGATTTGTCCATAGGCACTTCTTGAAGTCCATCTGTTGGGTTCAAGGAGTTTATATGATGACCAAGATGTTATTCAAGGTATTATCCAAAGAATGGTCATAGAAACACTAGGTTGATCAAGATCTCAGACAAAGAGTAAATCAAGATGATCAACACACAAAGCGTACAAGATGTACCGAGAGGGATCAAGTGATCCCATGGTATGGTAAGCATTGTCCATTACGTGTTTGTGTACTAACCCATGGTCTTTGTGAGACTCCTATGTGGGGGTTAGGTGTGCTTCCACTGGGCTTGCGTCAAAAGGAAGATCTCATACAACCCATGAAGGATGACGTCAAGTGGTGATCGTCATCAAGATTGTGGTGTGCAAGTTCAAGCGGATCAGCACGAATATATCATTGAAACTATTGTCAATGATCATGTGCTGACAAGGACAACCTCATGTGCTAACAAGGACAAGATCAAGATAAGCATTCCTGAGCACTACATGCTTGATTCTTGTGGATGTTCACATGGTGGACAGGACAAGATCAAGATAAGCATTCTTGAGAACTTCATGCTTGATTCTTGTGGATGTTCACATGGTGGACAAATGAAGATGAATACATAAGCTAGGCTTTCCGCATTGTGTATGGGAAAGCTACTTGAAGACTTCATCATGTCTTGCTTTCAACTTGAGCCAAGAAGGAACAACAACATCAAGCTCAGGTGAAAGGGCTAACTCAAAGGTATCAGTTCCTTTGACGTTAGTTGTGCGGAGTGATGATCAGCGAATAAAAGTATACACTCAAGTATGGATCATCAGTACTCTTTTATGATTCTTGAGTCCTTAGGGATCCCGCACTATTAAGAGGGGATCACAAGTTTTGCGATGAACTTGCTCAAACTACATCATCACTTTCTGCTCAGACCACATCTCCACTGTTTGTTGTTATCTGAAAACAGAACCAGTGCCTCGGACATCCGGCTTTCTCCGGACGTCCGAGGACCGGACGACCGACTAGTTCGGAAATCTGGAATCCTATACCAGAGAAATCAGAGCCATATAACTCGGACTTCCGGCTCCCTCCGGACGTCCGAGGCCCGGATGTCCAGCCAAGTCCCGGAAATCCGGAAGCCTGCACCAGTAGAAGTTGAGTTCTATATCTCGGAAATCCGGCTCCCTCCGGACGTCCGAGCGTCGGACGTCCGACACCCGTCGGAAATCCGGAACCTACCACCAGTAGAAATTGTGCTGTATAACACGGACTTCCGGGCCACTCCGGACGTCCGTATGCTGATGAATTCAAATATGTTCAGGCACATCTACAGGCCTCGGACGACCGACCCTTGTCGGACGTCCGACCGCTGACGAATTCAGAAGAGTTCCAGTCATGCCTACAGGTCTCGGACGTCCGACCTCTGTCGGACGTCCGGCCCCTCACGGACGCCCGGACTTCCGACAAGTGTCGGACGTCCGGACCCTGTGTGACTTAAAGTGTCCCCAACGGCACTTTTTCTCTCCCCACTATAAATACCCCCCTCCCACTTCGTGAGAGGGTTGCCTAACACAGCCTTATCCTCATAAGAACACACTTCCACCTCACACACATTTGCTCACTCCAAATCTTAGATCCCAAGAGCATTTGTGAGCCCCTTTGAGAGTTGTTCCAATCAAAAGATAGATCTTCTCCCTCTCCTTCTCTCAACCCAAGCTATTTGTGATTTGAGCAAGTTTTGAGCATTCCCCGTGATCTTGTTACTCTTGGAGGTTGGAGACTCCTAGGCGGTAGGAGTTCTTCGGAGAGGAATCAATCCGTGTGATGTCCCCCAGAAAAGTTTGTGAGGGTTTGGAAGCCACCTCAAAGGCTTACCACTAGTGGTTGAGAAACGCCTTCGTGGTGTTATCTCAAAGGGAGAATAGGGTGAGCCTTCGTGGTGTTGGTGTGCCTTCGTGGTAACATCCACCTCTCTAACGGTGACTAGCTTCCCTCCAAGGAAGTGAACATCGGGATACATCTTCGTCTCAGTGACCTTGGTTATCCTTAACCCTAACTCCTTACTTGTGGTTTACTAGTGTTATTTGAGCATACATACATTGCATATTTCTTGTGCTCATTATATTGTGTTGGCCATTTCTTGTACAAGATTAATCATTCAAGCATACCCTCTATATCCACACGTTCATACTTGCATCCCTTGATACATCGTGTTGATATAGTGTGATCTAGTATCTTGTGTTGTTCACCTACTTGTCGTGTGATATAGCTCAAGTAAGTTTGTGTAACTTACTTGTGCTTGTTAGTAACTGTATTGTGTCCATCTTGGTAGATCGTGTTGTTGATACACGTTGCAGTGCCTAGTGCATTTAGGATTTGTGCTTGACAAGTACCCTCTTAGTTTATTTCCGCATTAGGTTCAAGCCAAATCCAAAGAAGTTTTTAAATAGCCTATTCACCCCCCTCTAGGCGTCATCGAGGTCTTTTCACCCATATTGGTCTTTCGGAGGAGGGGTGCGCTCGTGTCGCCCCGGTGCCAGCATACTATGAGTCGACTTCACTGTGTTTGCCCGGATGAACTTGTTGTGAATGCGGTTGTGCGGCTGTGGCACCATCGAGTTTTCCTCCATGATAGTCTTCACGAGCATCTAGATGTGTCGAATGCCTTCCCTAGCTGTTGAATCAGACAACTGGATGGAATTAGCGATTTGAGTGGCTGCAGCCAAATTTTGCAGCGGGGTGCGCATTACATGGTAATTGCGGAGGAAATCATTCGGGAACAATCACTTACGATGTCAACTGGAACTACGTTGCTCCCGGGCCGCTCGGCTATCGAGTGACCTCTATAGCCAGTCGAGCCGCTCGCGCCCAGCCAAAGTGGTCTGATGTGTGGCCTCCAAATCCATCTCTTTCGGGGTAGTCCCGGTGATAGGGGTGCACAAGGCATGCTCATTCCTCTACCTCATTTCCTCGGGCTGCTCCCGAGTGAGAGGGTAGGGAATGTAGACATCATCGACATTGTCGTCGTGGCCGTCTTTGTCTCATCCACGGGAATTTCCCGCGGAGAACCCAGGAGGTCCTTCGGTTGTGTCGACCATTAGAATTTCTGTAGCTGGCTCGCTGCTCTCGCACTCAGACTCGTCCGAGGAGTCATCCCACGAGTAGGGGAACAAGTTGCGGGTGGGCTCGTCGTAGTCGAGCCCGGCCACCTTCTCGGCCGTGGTCTGAAGAGCCACAACATGCTTGATCCAACACTGGAGCCATGAGCACCCGTAGCGATTGCAACGACGTATAACAAAGTGAAGGGGCGCCAAACGGTCCGAGACCGACGGTTGTCGAAGAAGGACTCCAAACTTCGCTGAACGGAAATGCACCGCATCGCGAGTGGGCAACGCGTCCGTGTCCAACGGAGCTTCCTACAGCTTTGCCAGGTCATCAATGATGAAGCTCGGGGAACCAAACATAATCTCTCCGTTGGGGGTCATCATGGTGACGGGAAAAACTCCACCTGCATCGTAAATCTCTAGACGCGCAGCCGCATGGTGTGTGCCAAGTGTTGATGGAACGACTCTAACAATAGTACTAGTGGTAAGGGGCGGAACCTAGCTACGTCACAGATGTATCACTCAGATTTGGAGAGTACAGCCCCCCTCAAAGATGTAAATACCCTACGTCTTGAGCCGAGAGTCTTGTGTTTTCTTTGGGGCTGTATGATTACAACGAATGTTGAACCCTTGTCACATAGCTCGGCGTGGCTTATATAGAGTTCGCGAGGACCCGATGTGCATCATTACAAGGGCATTAAATGAGAGTAAGGATACATCTCCAACGTGTCAATAATTTTTTATTGTTCCATGCTATTATATTATCTGCTTTGGATGTTTCATATGCATGATTATGCTATTTTATATTATTTTTGGGACTAACCTATTAATCTCGAGCCTAGTGCCAGTTTCTTTTTTTCCTTGTTTTTAAGTATTGCAGGTAAGGAATATTAAACGGAGTCCAAACGGAATAAAATCCCTGAAATGATTTTTCTTGGACAAGAAGAAACCTGCGAGACTAGGAGAGGGGGGCAGGACACCTGCCGGGAGACCACAAGCCTGCAGGGCACGACCTGGGGGCGCTCTAGCTTGTGGGTCCCCTAAAGGTCTCCTAACACTAATTCTTGGCCTATAAATTCCCAAATATTCCCCCATTATCACAAAGACACCAAAAAATACTTTTCCGCTGCCGGAAGCCTCTGTTTCCGTGAGATCCAATCTAGGAGCCTTTTCCGGTAATCTGCCGGAGGGTGAATCGATCATGGAGGGCATGTACATAAACTCCATTGCCCCTCTGATGATGCGTGAGTAGTTCACCACAGACCTATGGGTCCATAGCTAGTAGCTAGATGGCTTCTTCTCTCTCTTTGGTCTTCAATACCATGTTCTTCATGATCTTCATGGAGATCTATCCATGTAATACTCTTTTCCGGTTTGTTCGTTGAGATCCAATGAATTGTGGGTTTATGTTCAGATTATCTATTAATATTATTTGAATCTCCTCTGAATTCTTGTATGCATGATTTCATATCTTTGTAAGTCTCTTCGAGTTATTGTTTGGTTTGGCCAACTAGATTAGTAATTCTTGCAATGGGAGAAGTTCTTAGTTTTGGGTTCAATCTTGCGGTGTCCTCACCCAGTGACAAAGTAGGGGTAGCCAGGCACGTATTGCATTGTTGCCATCAAGGATAAAAGGATGGGGTTTTCATCATATTGCTTGAGTTTATCCCTCTACATCATGTCATCTTACTTAATGCTTTACTTTGTTCTTCATGAACTTAATACTCTAGATGCATGCAGAAGTCGATCGATGTGTGGAGTAATAGTAGTAGATGCAGAAATGTTTTAGTCTACTTGACACGGACGTGATGCCTATATGCATAATCATTGCCTTGGATATCATCATAATTATTCGCTTTTCTATCAGTTGCTCGACAGTAATTTGTTCACCCACCGTATTATTTTCCTTCATGAGAGAAGCCTCTAGTGAAACCTATGCCCCCGGTTTATTTTTCATATTATACTTTCACATTTATACACCAAAAATACCAAAAAATACCTTGCTGCAATTTATTTATGTTTGGTTTACTTTTCGTTTCCGCAATCTTTCATATCTATTTCTATCAGATCTCATCCTTGCAAATAACCGTGAAGGGATTGACAACCCCTTTTGTTGCGTTGGATGCAAGTGTTTGATTGTTTGTGTAGGTGCTAACATTGGAGCCTTGCTTGTTCCTCCTACTGGATTGATACCTTGGTTCTCAACAAACCGAGGGGAATACTTATCTACTTTACTGCATCACCCTTTCCTCTTCAAGGGAAAACCAATGCAAGCTCAAGAAGTAGCAAGAAGTTTTGTGGCGCTGTTGCCGGGGAGGATACATAGCAAGATCAAGCCTACCAAGTACCCATCACAAACTCATCTCTTGCATTTACATTATTTGCCTCTCATTTTCCTCTCCCCCACTTCTAAAAATATTTTGAGAAAATATCAAAAAAATTTGCCTTTTTATTCGCCCTTCTTCCGTTCGTCTTTCCGTTTGCTTGGATGTTAGATCACTTAAACTCGTGGCTAGCCTTGCTACTATCGCTAGTGTTCCCAAGAATGAAGTTCTTAATTTTAAGATAAAGGGAAGGATAAAACTTAAAAGATGCTTGGTATAGAATTTGCAATGCTCAAAATAGATCTATTAGTAAGCAATCTACTACCGTTCTCCTTCGCAATTTTTATGCGGGTGTCTCCCCTTGGAATAGATATGTTTTGGATACCATTGTGGGAGGCAACTTCTTGGGCAGCCATACCTTTGATTCTTATAATGCTATGACGAATTTGGTAGGTTCACCCCCACTCATGGTTAATGAAACGATCTTAACTTTGGAACATGTGATGCGAAGGCTTGATACTATTGAAAATCAAGTTGCTACCATAGAGCTCATCGAAAACTTGGACAAAAATATTCAGAATCATATTACTCAATATGGATCCAAGGTAGGAGTTACCTTAAAAAACCTTAGGGAAAAGGAACCCATAGTTAATGAAAAACCGGATCAGGATTCTTCTAGAATTGGGAAGCTAGAGGACATTATTACCAACTTGGGTTCTGCTTTTGCCTCTATTCAAACCACTCCAAAATATCCTCCTCCTAAGACTGCCAAGTTTGACCTTTGGGATGGTCTACGATGTTTGTGATTTGATTTTGCTGAAAAACAGGAACTTTTGCTCTAAGTACATGAATTTTGTAAATTCACTAGAACATGCTTTTGATCTGAATTTTTTACACAAGATTGATATACAAATTTCCCAGATCTTTCTAATTTTTAAGAATTTTTGGAGTTACAGAAGTATTTGAAGTATACAGATGGCTACGGACTGTTCTGTTTTTGACAGATTCTGTTTTCTTTGTGTTGCTTGCTTATTTTGATGTATCTATGGGTTGTATCGGGGGGTATGAACCATGAAGAAGTTGTAATACAGTAAATATTACACCAAAATAAATAAAGAATGAGTTCACAACAATACCTAAAGTGGTGATTTATTTTTCTTATACTAACGGATATCATGAGTTTTCTGTTGAGTTTTGTGTTGTGAAGTTTTCAAGTTTTGGGTAAAGATTTGATGGACTATGGAATAAGGAGTGGCAAGAGCCTAAGCTTGGGGATGCCCTGGAAGGCATCCGCTCTTTCGTATTCAATCCATTGGTAAATTTACTTGAGGCTATATTTTTATTCACCACATGATATGTGTTTTGCTTGGAGCGTCTTGTATGATACGAGTCTTCGATTTTTAGTTTGCTACAATCATCCTTGCCGCACACATATTTTGAGAGAGACACGCTGAATCGTGAATTTATTAGAATACTCTATGTGCTTCACTTATATATTTTGAGGTAGGCAGTGTTTATCTAGTGCTTCACTTATATCTTGTTAGAGCGTGGTGGTGTTTTATTTTGTAGAAATTATTGAATTATCGTACCTCGCTTATATTATTTTGTGAGTCTTAAAACAGCATAGTAATTGGTTTAGGTTATGAATTTAGTCCTAATATAATGAGAATCCAAGAGGGATATAATAAAAACTTTCATGTTAAGTGCATTAAATACGATGAGAAGTTTGATTTCTTGCATATAGTTTGAGATATGAAGATGGTAATAGAGAGTCATGCTAGTAAGTAATTGTGAATTGGAAGAAATACTTGTGTTAAAGTTTGTCATTCCCGTAGCATGCATGTATGGTGAACCGTTATGTAATGAAGTCAGAGCATGATTTGTTTAATGATTGTCAACCTTCGTGTGAGAGTCGGGATCACACGATGGTTAACTCCTACCAACCCTTCTCCTAGGAGCATGTGTCTAATACTTTACTTCGATAACTAATAGACTTTTGCAGTAAGTATGTGAGTTCTTTATGACTAATGTTGAGTCCATGGATTATACGCACTCTCACCCTTCCACCATTGCTAACCTCTCTAGTACCGCGCAACTTTCGTCGATGCATTAAACCCACCTTCCTCAAAATAGCCACCATATACTTTCCTCAAAACAACCACCATACCTATCTATTATGGCATTTCCATAGCCATTCTGAGATGTATTTCCATACAACTTCCACCGTTCTGTTTTTATGACACGCACCATCATTGTCATATTGCCTTGCATGATTGTAAGATAGCCAGTATGATGTTTTCATTGCTACGCTAGATCAATGCGCATCCCGGTACACCGCCAGAGGCATGCATATAGAGTCATATTTTGTTCTAGGTATCGAGTTGTAATTTTTGAGTTATAAGTAAATAAAAGTGTGATGATTTGCATTATTAGAGCATTGTCTCGTGTGAGAAAAAGGATGATGGAAGCTATGACTCCCGTGCGAGTTGGGATGAGTATCCGGACTTTACAAAAAATAAAAGAGGCCATCGAATCCCATAATAAAAAAAGAGGCCAAAGATGCCCACCAAAAAAATGAGAGAAAGAGAGAAGGGACAATGCTACTATCTTTTTCCACACTTGTGCTTCAAAGTAGCACCATGATCTTCAAGATAGAGAGTCTCCTATTTTGCCACTTTCATATACTAGTGGGAATTTTTCATTATAGAACTTGCCTTGTATATTCCAATGACGGGCTTACTCAAATTTCCCAAGGTCTTCGTGAGCAAATGAGTTGGATGCACACCCACTTAGTTTTTTTGAGATTTTATACAATTATAGCTCTAGTATATCCGTTGCATGGCAATCCCTACTCACTCACATTGATATCTATTGATGGGCATCTCCATAGCCCGTTGATATGCCTAGTTGATGTGAGACCATCTTTTCTTTTTTCTTTGCAACCTCCACCATATTCTATTCCACCTATAGTGCTATATCCATGGCTCACACTCATGTATTGCGTGAGACTTGAAAATGTTTGAGAACATAAAAAGTGTGAAACAATTGCTTGACTTTCATCGGGGTTGTGCATGATTTAGATACTTTGTGTGGTGAAGATGGAGCATAGCCAGACTATATGATTTTGTAGGGATAACTTTCTAAAGCCGTGCTATTTCGAAAGGACACAATTGCCTTGTTAGTATGCTTGAAATATTACTGTATTTATGTCAATATTAGACTTTTGTTTTGAATCTTATGGATCTGAATATTCCTTCCACAATAAAGAATATTACATGGATAAATATGATATGTAGCATTCCACATCAATTTTTTTATCATTTACCTACTCGAGGACAAGCAGGAATTAAGCTTGGGGATGCTTGATACGTCTCCAACGTATCTATAATCTTTGATTGTTCCATGCTATTATATTATCTGTTTTGGATGTTTTATATGCATTATTATGCTATTTTATATTATTTTTGAGACTAACCTATTAATCTAGAGCCTACTGCCAGTTTATGTTTTTCCCTTGTTTTTGAGTATTGCAGATAAGGAATATTAAACGGAGTCCATGCAGAATAAGATCCCCGGAATGATTTTTCTTGGACCAGAAGAAACCTGGCAGACTTGAAGAGGGGGGAGGACACCTGTCGGGAGGCCACAAGCCTATAAGGCACGACCTAGGGGGGCGCCCCTGGCTTGTGGGTCCCCTGTAGGTCTCCTAACCCTAATTCTTGGCCTATAAACTCCCAAATATTCCCCCATTATCAGAAAGACACGAAAAAAATACTTTTCCGCCGTCAGAAGCCTCTGTTTCCGTGAGGTCCAATCTGGGAGCCTTTTCCGGTAATCTGCCGGAGTGGGAATCGATCATGGAGGGCATCTACATCAACTCCATTGCCCCTCCGATGATGCGTGAGTAGTTCACCACAGACCTACGGGTCCATAGCTAGTAGCTAGATGGCTTCTTCTCTTTCTTTGTTCTTCAATACCATGTTCTTCATGATCTTCATGGAGATCTATCCGATGTAATACTCTTTTGCGGTGTGTTTGCCAAGATCTGATGCATTGTGGGTTTATGTTCAGATTATCTATGAATATTATTTGAATCTCCTCTGAATTCTTATATGCATGATTTCATATCTTTGCAAGTCTCTTCTAGTTATTGGTTTGGTTTGGGCAACTAGATTAGTAATTCTTGCAATGGGAGAAGTGCTTAGTTTTGGGTTCAATCTTGAAGTGTCCTCACCCAGTGACAAAGTAGGGGTAGCGAGGCACGTATTGCATTGTTGCCATCAAGGATAAAAATATGGGGTTTTCATCATATTGCTCGAGTTTATCCCTCTAAATCATGTCATCTTACTTAATGTGTTACTCTGTTCTTCATGAACTTAATACTCTAGATGCAGGCACGAGTCGGTCGATGTGTGGAGTAATAGTAGTAGATGCAGAATCGTTTCAGTCTACTTGACACAAACGTGATGCCTATATGCATAATCATTGCCTTGGATATCTTCATAATTATTCGCTTTTCTATCAATTGCTTGACACAGTCCGGACGCCGCAATCGCGTCATGATGGACATCACTAGCTCCTCTGAGGACAGATCAATCATCAATCTCATGTCCACCGACACCGTCACCAACTCCGACGAGGAAGAGTAGGACATGGGAGACGGCACGGCCTCGACTCCCATGAGATGGTCCATGTTTCATGTCCTACTCTACCTCACCGACGACTCGATCAACATTTGGGCGGGCAGCCGGCCGCCGGACATGGCCACGGCGGAGCCAGATGGGATCTCCTTTAGATTAGATGTTATGTGCATGTATAATATGGATTTGAGGTTGGGGTATCCAGCTGTGGAAGAGATTATTTGAGGTGTGACTGGTCAGTATTCGTGGATGCGCCGAACGCGTACATGGGTGTTTTTTAACACGGTACAAATGCAAGCGGTTACATATACACGCATATAACCATCCTTATGGACGCACACTCTATCCTTATGATCACTCCCAAGAGACCGAGTCGACATATCATCTTGAAATTTTACGAAGTCATCGTAGGCGCCTCGTACTCGATGATAACGTCTTCATTTATTGAAAGTGCATCGCCGAAAAATCCTGAAATAAATCGAGGATAAATGTGAGCACTAGGATTTGAATCCTCATGAAATGAGGAGCCATATATTGATTTGGATGTTCGTGGGTGTTTAAGGGGTCAGATTTGGCTAGATGTTCTGAGATAAATGATATATAATGGACAGCTCTAGAAATTAGACTACTCATAATATAATCCTATCAAACTACTCATTGGTCATTGGATCAGAGGCAGGATGCGCGTCTGATCTGCAATTTAGGCCCACGCGAAATTAGTTGCCGCTAATTAAGTGCTTTGTAAGTGCTCCCACACGCAATCCATTGATTAGGTTACTTTTTTCATACGTTTCACCCTACTAGTAGTAGAATGTTCCTTCCTTTTTGCATGTTTCATTAAATAACGTGAGGCTACCAGATTTTCATGCACCCGTGTGATGGAAGCATTACTTTTTTAGATGGATGGAAGCATTACTTTGTAAGAACCAAATACATATGCTTTTAGGAAACAAATACCCCCACATTCTACAAATCCTCTAAATGATGCTTCAACTCTAGGTTATTAATCTTGGAAAAAGGTTATTAATCTGAAAAATACTACCTATTTTTCTATTCCATAACACATAATAATAATGGAATGATTTTCTCATAAGACCAGAACAGTCTATGTATACTCATGCAACATTTCTCACATGCCATGGAAGTCATGGATGCAAACATTTTTTTCGACCAACAGAAACTTTTTCTCAGTGCCAATGAACCACTTCTTCACGTTGATGGAAACACATTCCACGTGAGGTGCATAAAAAACTTAATAAAACATCATTGGTGATCATCCGATGCCTTGGTATGGATGTGCAATTCAATTGCTTCATACATACATCAGTAAAGCTTCATTACTTATCATTTGATGCTTCGGTGCAAAAATATAATTTACTAATGTTTCATTATATCTCAATATTTTCTGCAATAGGAGACACATATATATGTAGTGTTTATATATATATATATATATTAGTTGCTTCATGTTGCATAAACATTGCTTCAAAACTCACTTCTGGATGCTTCGATAGACTAGATCACATATAGCTACACATAGATCGTGGCGATGAGATATGGGAAGGTTGCAGGCGTATTGCCTCATCGAACCAGTGGCGGAGGCAAAGGTGGCGATGCAATCTTTGTAGATTCATGCAACATCTCTTGATATCCGCTAAGTAAGAAGCCATGAAATAATACAACGGGTGCATTATTAGTGCCAGTTGGAAGCATGGTTTTTTTTTTCAAGTGAAACATGCCATCAAGTGTGGGGATGGTTGGACGCGTACAACATGAAAGCTTATTTTTGAAACAAATTAAAAGCATTGATGATCAAAACTAAGGAATACACACAATTGAGCACCCACTTGCTTCTTATTTGTATCAGTATTGCTTCAACACTCAATGGTTGCATGCATCGATTGATGCAGAGGCCGGGAGTTTAACCTCCTTTTCAAAAAAAAAACTCGAGCATCGTCACGGAGGTAGTCGTCATTCGTCAATGGGAGTAGGTGAAGTTGCAGGGGAGGGAGGGTGAACCACCGGAGGTTGCTGAGAAAGCCGTTGATTTGTGGTGGAGGAAGACAACAATTTCGCATTTCCACCGTGTTCCTTCCCAGGCTGATGAGACGACCAAGCACGATGATGATAGATACAACGAGGACATGGAGTCGAACCAGCAAAACGCACGGCTGCCGTCCAGCTTGGCGCTCGTGGTTTTGGTTGGCACATGAACTCTTTCCCAGATCCAAGGAGAGAAAAGCAATCGTGACGATTGAATGTCGTTGTTCATCTTTGTGCATAACGATGTGTTGTAACCTGCTGCAACCGACTAGATGGAGGAGGCAGTCTCCATTTAGTTGTACTATGTATGGTCTCCGTTGAGAGTAAATGGTAATTGGCGTAATTTATGGGATTAATTTTGATATGAATGACACATGTATTTGTTGGATGGAAAGACAAATGAATGAAGATAGACCAGTTTGATGGGAACATCCAATCAGACGTCTCATAGAAAGTGTTTACCATATATAATGGGTGTTTGTGGGTGTTTAAAAGATCAATGCTATATAGGAGTAAATTTTGACGAAACTGAAATAGAGTAAGTATCTTTCTTCCACGTTGAATTTATTACTGACTGGACAGACAAAATGCAATCTTCCCACCGTCCCTGCAATCTCCTATGCCCGGTGGCGCCATATGCGGCCGCCGCACCCCGCCCCCAACAGCGGCCGCCGCATCTTCACGGAACCCAGCCGCAGCGCCTCCTCTCCCCTCCGCGACGCCACTCTGAAGGTCGCCTCCTCTCCTCCATGGCCCCAATGGCCACATCCTCCTCCCCCACCGCGAACCCCCAGCCTTTCAAGGTTCGCCTCACGGTTAACAAACCCCTTCGTTTGGTTCACCGCTAGTCTGAGTACTTGACCTGTGTTGAATGAATTTGTCGCAGTTGATCCTGGGGTCTATGTCAGTGGCCAGGAAGAACATCCTCAACGAGATGGGGTTCGAGTTCCAAGTCATGGTGGGTTGGGCTGTCAGTTATAGTTTTTCTTTTTTCCATTCGAAATTTTCTTGGAGTTATTCTTTGAGTGGATTGGGTTTCTTGGTTTCAGACCGCGGACATCGACGAGAGGAGCATAAGAAGGGAGGATCCGGATGAGCTAGTCATGCTTCTTGCGGAGGCCAAGGTAGAATCTTTCCCCATTTTCCCCTTCTAGTCGTAACAAAAATGGTTTCTAGTTCGTTTGTGTCTCAGCTTCATTCTTTGCTTTTCTTTAGAAAAGGGGGTTCAGCCTTCTTTTCTAAACAAAGCTTCATTCTTAGCATGAGAGTGGCTTTAGATTAGTTTCCGCTGTGAGCCTGTGATACCTTCTACAGTTCAGTAGCAATTGCGTTGCTTGTTCTTTAAAAAGACTGCATTGCTGACTCAAACACTAGTGCATTTTTTGCATTCGGAAGAATGTGAGGAATTTATGCTGCTAATCAATATCTGGATAAACTTATTGGGCCACAGTACTTAACTAAAGGAACCATGGTAGCTTCAATGAGATATGCAGATCATCCTAGAGTTGTATTATTGTCAGTTTTAATTTGGTTATACACTCATCATTGGAGTATAAATAGAAATAAACATCGTTGGTGAATTTCTGCTGGGTTGCGGATGTGTAGGTGCCTGGTGGTCTGTTCATATCCATCTATCTACCTTTCAGGGCCAGTCGACAAATATGCCGGGCCCAGGGGCAAGACGACACCAAGGGACCCTGTTGACACACAAAAACTTGAAATATTTTGTATTTCGAAAGCAAAAGAAAATATCCAGTACATAGCATAGATCGATGGTCTTGGAACTCTAAAACTGCCACTCAAAACTGTTTATCGATCAAAGGAACTACATCATGAATTCGTGATAGTAAGGAAACAATTTAGCTCCACAAAAGATCACTTTCTTGGGCCTATGGAAGACTATACTAGTACTACTATAAAAGTATTACCTGGGTTGAGGCCCCTGCCTCTCACGGGCCCAGGGTGAGTGCCCTATTGCCTGGTCTATGGGCCGGCACTGCTGCATTTTAATCTCAAAACGGAAAGGAAATGCTGGATTGCTAGTCATAAATATCAAGAGCAAGCGTTGATCTTCTGCATAGATTTTGTTATGTTCTGACAGTTTCTTTCCTTACGGGAATAAACCATTTTATGCATATTTCAGGCTGATGCTATCATGTCTAGAATGAACATTTCTGATTACCAGAAGGAAGGCGATCAACCAACACTCCTGATCACCTCTGACATAGTATGTGTCAATTACCAATGTGCTGCTGGTTTAAACAGAACTTAGATGGTATATCTGTAATACATAGATATGTTCTAATTATGTCTATGCCACATTGTGGCTTCTCTTTGTTCTTTACATAACTGAAGTTTCATGGATTCTACTTTAACGTTGGCTACTTCTGGTAGGACGAGGATGGTCATTCCATATGCATACATATACACTAATGTGATATCACCAAGTGCAAATGGTGTACTCAATACTTCTTTTCACTTTTAGATATATAATTTTCAGTTCGTAAAGTTCTTAAAAAAATAAGACCTGTCATCTTTAATGCTATGTAAGGCATAATTTCATAGGGAAATGTCCTCCGTATAATAATCGTCAGTTTACAGATTATAATATGTGTTAGATCTGGTGAAATGTGGTCTCTTCATTGTATTTCTTCTGCTCCTTCGGTCTGGTTCATCATTTTTCTCTTCCTCTTTTTGGGGGAATGCTGCTAGTTAAACAATACATGTTCTTATGTACTCCCTCCGTAAACTAATATAAGAGCGTTTAGATCACTGTTTTAGTTATCTAAACACTCTTATATTAGTTTACTACTTAACACCAATCAACTTTAATTGACCTAAATTTTCTGTATCCTAGGCTCGCGACAACATTGATAAGTTCATTTATGCATTATCTTTTTTATTTGTTTAGATACTGTTTTGGCTAGATTCATATCTCATTAGTTTGAATTGAACATTGGTTGCTACTCAAGATTTAATCAGATTGTACTTTGCTTCTCGATTGTTTAACTCCACTGATGGATAAGTTCTCAGTTTAGAGGATGTAATCGAAATAATTTCACCTGACCATCTCATAAATGAACTTGGTGAGTGAGATTTACTCTTGACTATCTCATAAATGAACTTGGTGAGTGAGATTTACTTGGGAAAGTTCTAGCGAAAAGAGATGGGGATTATGCAGAGCATAACCCATAGGTGTCTCAGCAGCGTACATGGAACACATATGCGCATACCAGAGGGGCAGAGTGAGCTAAGCTGGAAATAATGTCTCAACATGATCTATTATACTTTTCTATTCGTAATGGAGCATTTGTCTCTTAGGGATGTTTTCTTTCTTTTACGGGCTTTAGGATTGTGTGGTTGAACATATGTACCTCAGCTATGGTTTTACTAGATTGTCAGTCTTTGCATTATATATTTATATTACATACTGAATGGTAGTTGACTTTTAGGTGGTTGTCCATGAAGGGATTATTAGAGAAAAGCCAAGCAGCAAGGAAGAAGCACGCCAATTCCTGAAAGGTTTTGTCCAATGCCCATTTTCCAGGCACATTATATCTGATTGCCCCGTGTGTATATGTATTTATTAGTTGAACCATTATCTTTACCAGGTTATTCTGGTGGGCATGTGTCAACTGTGGGTGGTGTGGTTGTAACTAATCTTACAACTGGCAAGAAGCTTGGCAGTTTAGACAAAGCTGAGGTAGAGCACTCTTCTAACTAACCCATCAAATTAACTCCTGTTGGAATATTGGTAATCCCATTTTAATGTGTGATTGAAGTCCAACCAACAGACTTTTTTCGTGCAAGATGAACACCTAAGCAAGCGAAGGATATCCTCACAATGTCACAATGCCTATTGATTTGTATCTTTGGAGTTAGGTTTTGATTTCAGAGAAAGAATGTACAGTAATCAATATCAATTGTAGTTTTTTTACTTAGAGTTGCAAACTTTGGTATATGTATATCTAGCTATAGTTAGGTTAGCTAGCTAAAAGGAAACCTCGTAATCTGTAGTAAAAAATGTTGCAGTTCTATTTCCTTGAGTGTTTTGGTTCAGGAGGAACCTGTACAACATGAGCTCATTCAGATTCTACCAATAACTCCGCTATAGTCAAAAGCAACCTGGTGTGATTTGATACATGTAATGTTTGTGGATGTCTGCAGGTGTACTTCCATGACATACCAGATGAGATAATTGAGAACCTGGTATGGTCTCGTTTGAATTCGTTACAAGGCATGTTTTGAAATTATTGTTATGTCACCGAGCTACATCCTCTTGCTCCATTTTGTTGCTAGATCGACGAGGGGGTGGTATTTAGGGTTGCGGGCGGCTTGCTGCTAGAACATCCATTGACGTTGCCGTTTGTCGAAGCAGTGGTCAGTTTCTGTCTTTATCTGCTTCTTGTGGTGCTAACATTCCATTTTATACTCATGTGAACAAGAACTCATTGATCATGTAGGTTGGTTCTAGTGACAGTGTAATGGGGCTGTCAAAGGATCTGGCAAACAAACTCATTCACGAGGCATTGTTGGCATAGCCTAGCAGTTTGGGTGTGATCACCATCGATTGAATCCTTACTGCACTGCATGAAGGTAATGCGATGTCGGCAACCTGTCAAAACATGGTGATTGTTATGGTTTAAATTATATGAAGAATTTCAGACACCATGGCACGAAGATTCATTGAGTGTGCAAGAACACTTCAGAACTGATACCTGCTATTGTGATCACTGATGAGATGTCACCTACAGTCCTCCTGTCGAAACGTCCTGAATCTTGGTTCTCACATAAGGTGAATTTGTATGATAAGTGAAATTGTTATTTTCTCTTCTGGAGTACATTGGTATAGAGATGCAATGACACTGCTTTCTTGTTTGCAATAGCTACATGAAAGTGGCTATTGGCCTATTCCAGTTTGCACGGTGGCGCTGTTCTTGGACAACTTTGCAAGTGGATGCTTATTATAAAAGGAATAAGAAAGCTGCACTTTACAAACGCCGAACCTGGCTACAACGCCAATCTAGCTGGTCATCGTACATACCCAAACATACATACATGCAGATTAATACCACAAACATACATGCAGGGCATGTTTTTTTAGGGGAAGTGACTTGGCTAGATTGCAGATTAATACCACAAACACACATGCAGGGCTAAATAATATTATTGGCCTATCTTCTTTTCGAGAAAAGGCTGATAGCCAGACTTCATAAATAAAGCCCAACGAGCCAAGTCACAGGGTGGATACAGATAGCCCGACATTTATAAATAAAGCCCAAGAAGGAAAACACATAGTACGATACAACAAATCAGGTAAGCGGGCCAAGCAAAGGAAACTAGGAGCTGCGCTCCATGGTGTTTTATTGGGGAAGTAGGACCGAGGCTGATGGCGGACGCTCTGATCTTGGAAATGAGAGTTGAGCACGTTTCCTTAAACAGTGGCTTCCATTGCTATGAAAGAACAATTTTTGAACAAACAATAAGCCGAACGTTTGGGAAAAATATGCTTAATCGTGAACTTGTTCCAAGTTGTCCAAAAGCACCAGCTAAAATCAGTAAAAACGATCCAGAAAACACGGAAGGGTTGACCCGAAAGATTATTTAAGAGATTGAAAAGATCAACGAAACTTGAAAAGTTTCAATTGTGCAACTCTAGCCAAATTTTGCAAGAGGACGGTTGAAAATAATATGTTCCACGTCTTCCCTCTCTTCACGAAGAAATCATGCTGCGTTAGCACTACCGTGGGGCTTAATAATTTGATCACCCCAGCCAAAAGTTTACGCTTAGTGGCTTGCCATAGAAAAAAAAAACTATTTTTAGAGGAATGCAAGCACGCCCAAAGCCTTGAAATGTCCATGCCGCCTTCCTATCTATGAAAGAGAATCCCTACACAAACATATCTAGCGAGGGTCATTTAAATTATAGAAGAATTCCTGAACCCAAGAACTCAAAATGACAAGTTCCTTCCCGTAATAACTTTAAAGTGAAGAGATCTGATCGGGAAATGTCCCAAAGACAGGTGGGGTCAAATAAGCTGATTGGGTGAATCTGAGAGCACCGTTAGGAGGGCAGTGAGGTCCTGTCGACTTGCCAACTCTTCAGGAGACAAAAACCGCTTAAATCCAAGATCCCACTGCAATGGAGTACAACTAGTTGGGCACATAGAAAAAAAGACAAGGAAAAGAAAAGGCTACCAGACCATCTTCGAACCACCAATAAAGCCAAAGCCTAGTAGAGGCCCTATTTCCAACGTTGAACTTAATCAACTTTCTAAACTCATCTCGCACTTTAAGCAGAACCTTCCAAATTTGTGAGCCATTCCGAGACGTGAACATAAGGGTCGACAATTAGAAAAATATTAGGCTCTAAGGATCTGAATCCAAACCGAGCTCGATGGCTCAGAACAGAAACACCACCACCATTTCATTAGCACACGTTTACTCATCACCAAGGAGTTAACAATGACCAACCCCCCCCCCCCCAAGATTCTTTGGTTTGCACATCGATTTTCACTTAGCCATCCTATAATTCTTATTATCAACAATATTCCATAAGAAGGCACCGCGGTCCTCGTCAAAGGAGGTGTGATTACTTTCAAAGAGCCAGTAAAAACCCATGATAAATGTAGGTAAGCTAGAAATATCGGAGTTAACAAGGACCGCTTTCCCACACGAGGAGTCATCTCGGCCCCTCCAAGGCGACACATGGGATCCAACCTTCTTTTCAGTAGGTATAAATGCCTTTGCCTTCAGACGCAGGGGCGAAACAAGGACCCCCAAGTAGGTAGTTGGGAAAGAACCCAACTTACAGATCAAAAGATTCGCCACACGGTTAGGGTAAGTAGCCCAGCACAAAAGCCTCACTTTTGTTAAGGTTAATTATAGGGGTTTCTATTTTCATGCCCCTCGTTGCTTAGTCCTCCTCACTTTTGCCCATGCTTTTTGGCAGTTCTCTCTTTTCCCCTCCACCACGCGGCCCACCCTCACAAAAGCCCAAACAAGGGTTTGTCGTTGGGTCAAAGCCTTTGACCATTACTTGGCATGGTTGCTGACGCGTGGGACACCCCCTGGCAGTGGCAGCGCGTTCGTCGATGGTGGGCGTATGTGCTGACTTATGGGACACCTCTGTTAGCAGGGCATGCTCGTAGGTGGTTGGCGGTGTCACTGACACGTGGAACATCCCTGGCGGCGGTAGTGTGGTCATCGGTGGTGGGCGCATATACTGACTTGTGGGACGCCTACCTCAGTGGGGCATGTTCGTAGGTGGTTGGCGGTCTCATTGACGCGTGGGACACCCCTGGCAACGGTAGCGCGGTCGTAGGTGGTTGGCGCATATACTAACTTGTGGGACACCTCCCTCAGCGGGGCACAATCATAGATGGTTGGCGGTTTGGCGAGACGCGCGGGGCACCTACACCAAAGGCGGGCCCATATGTCAGCGTCTGTGCGGTGGTTTGTGACAGATTTGACGAAAAAAGGGGCTTATTAAGTGAGGCACGGTACTCAAAGCGCAGACCAGACGCCCAAAGAGAGGCGCAAGGGCCAACCGACCAAGTATGTGTACTTGTCTTTTGAAACATTCCTCGCATTTTTATTTTCAAAAGGAAACGAAGGATGGACCCACCGTTCAGCCACTCTATGTATTACATCATCTAGAGTGTGATTTTTTTCCCTTTGTTCAAACCATTTGGTCCTCAAAATATTGGTTTGGTGGATGCACTTGAGTCAACCAAATTAGTTTAGTCGTGAATATATTGGTTTGGAGGATCAACTTGGGAGTAGAGAAGTAACATGTTTCAAACAAAAATAGTGTCAGCACTTCAAGTTTGACCCCATTATGGTCATGAAAATGGCCAAATACATGCATAATCCATGATTATTTGTTCGAGTTTAGCACAACTACTTGTGTTACAAATGGGGACAATGTTTCCATACAATTTTGTAATTATTTGGTAATAAAAAGAAAAAAAATTCAAATCCTAGAAATGACTTTTTTTGGGAAGCAAGTGCCTGAAATAGTTTTGAAATTTGTTCCATTTCACTTTTGACCAAAAGTAGGTCACATTGGATGACCACTGACCAACCTTCAGTAATTTCAGAGTAACATTGTTATATTCCATCTATTTAGTTGACTTTTTGTGAATTATCGAAAATTGTTCAAATTTGAACTATAAGTGTGATGTAGTTTGCTCCTAAAAATTACAAAATATATATTTTATGCTCTAATGTTGGTGGTGGATGAACATGTGACAAAGAATGTAAGAATTCCAAACCTTTATGTATCAATGGTCAACACTTCAAGTTTGACCCCATTTTGAAAAAAATAAAGAAAATGAAAAAGGCACAAAAAATGAAATTCTTTTGCATGGAGCCATCTTGTGTGCACTAGATTGTGGAAAAAAAAATACTAACCTTGCAGTACAACATGTTTGTGAAAAAGCCTTCACGAAATGGCCTATATAGTATGAACTTGTGTGGATTCCATGGCATATGCACATGGAAATGGCCACGTACATGACATAATCCATGGTTATTTGTCCAAATTTGGCAAAACTACTTGTGTTACCATTTTGGACAATTTTTTCATAGAAACCTGCAATTATTTGGTAATAAAAAGCAAATTTTCCATTTTCAAGTCCTAGAAATGTCTTTTTTGTGAGGGAAGTGCCTCAAATAGTTTTGAATTTGTTCCATTTCATTTTTGGCCAATAGTAGGTCACATTGGATGATCACTCACCAAGTTTCAGTAATTTTAGAGTATCATTGCTATATTCCATCTATTTAGTTGAATTTTTGTGAATTATCAGAAATTGCCCAAATTTGAACTACAAGTGTGATGTAGTTTGGTTGTGAAAATTGCAAAAAATTATTTTATGCTCCAGTGTTGGTGGTGGATGAACATGGGACAAGGAAAGTAGGAATTCCAGACCTTTTTGTATCTATGGTCAACACTTCAAGTTTGACCCCATTTTGAAAAAAATAAAGAAAATGGAAAAAGACTCAAGAAATGAAATTCTTTTGCACGAAGCCCTCTTGTGTGCACTAGTTCGTGGATAAACTACTAAACTGGTAGTACAACATGTTTAAGGAAAACTTCACGAAATGGCCTATCTAGTATGAACTTGTGTGGATTTTAAGGCATATGCACATGCAATTGGCCACATGCAAGGCATAATCCATGATTATTTGTCCAAATTTGGCACAACTACTTGTGTTACCATTATGAACAATGTTTCCTTAGAAATTTGGAATTATTTGGTAATAAAAGGCAATTTTTCAATTTTTCAAGTCTTAGAAATGACTTTTGTTTGCCTCAATCAATTCTGAAATTTGTTTCTTTTCATTTTTTTCAAAAGTAGGTCACATTGGATGACCACTGACCAAGTTTCATTAATTTGAGAGTACCATTTTTATATCCCATCTATTTAGTTAACTTTTTGTGAATTATAAGAAATTGCCCAAATTTGAACTACAAGTGTGATGTAGTTTGGTCGTGAAAATTGCAAAAAAATAATATTTTATGCTCTAATATTGCTGGTGAATGAACATGGAACAAAGAAAGTACGAATTCGAAACCTTTTTGTATCAATGGTCAACACTTCAATTTTGACGCTGATACGTCTCAAACGTATCTATAATTTTTGATGGTTTCACGCTGTTATCTTGTCTTCTTTGTATGTTTTATGTATCTTTTTATATCTTTTTTGGGACTAACTTATTGATTCTGTGCCAAGTGTGAGTTCCTATTTTTCCGTGTTTTTGACTCTTTTCAGATCTGATTTTGGAACGGAGTCCAAACGGAAGAAAAACCCCGAAATGATTTTTTCCCGAACGGAAGAAGTCCAAGGGGCTTTTGGGCCAAGACAGGTGGGCTCCAGGGAGCCCACAAGCCCCCACTCCGCCACCAGGGGGGAGGCGGCGGTGGGCAGGCTTGTGGCCTCCCTGGCCGCCCCCTGACCTAGGTCTTGCGCCTATATATTCCCAAATATTCCGCAAAAAATCAGGGAAGCCTCGAAAATACTTTTCCGCCGCCGCAAGCTTCCGTTTCCGCGAGATCTCATCTGGAGACCCTTCTCGGCGCCCTGTCAGAGGGGACTTTGGAGGTGGAGGGCTTCTTCATCATCATCATCGCCCCTCCAATGACTCATGAGTAGTTCACTTCAGACCTACGGGTCCGCAGTTAGTAGCTAGATGGCTTCTTCTCTCTCTTGGATCTTCAATACAAAGTTCTCCATGATCTTCATGGAGATCTATTTGATGTAATCTTCTTTGGCGGTGTGTTTTTTGAGATCCGATGAATTGTGGACTTGTGATCAGATTATCTATGATATATATTTGAGTCTTTGCTGATTTCTTATATGCATGATTTGATATCCTTGTAAGTCTCTCCGAGTCTTGGGTTTTGTTTGGCCAACTAGATCTATGATTCTTGCAATGGGAGAAGTGCTTGGTTTTGGGTTCTGCCATGTGGAGACCTTTCCCAGTGACAGTAGGGACAGCAAGGCACACATCAAGCAGTTGCCATCAATGGTAAAAAGACGGGGTTTTATCATTGGTTTGAGATTATCCCTCTACATCATGTCATCTTGCTTAAGGCGTTACTCTGTTCTTATGGACTTAATACACTAGATGCATGCTGGATAGCGGTCGACGTGTGGAGTAATAGTAGTAGATGCAGAAAGTATCGGTCTACTTGTTTCGGACGTGATGCCTATAGAAATAATCATTGCATAGATATCGTCACGACTCTGCACAGTTCTGTCAATTGCTCGACAGTAATTTGTTCACCCACCGTCTACTTGCTTTCATGAGAGAAGCCACTAGTAAACACTACGGCCCCCGGGTCTATTCACATCCATCGTTTACAACTCCACTTTTACTTTGCTTTGTTACTTTGTTGCTTTCCGTTCTCACTTGGCAAACAATCTATAAGGGATTGACAACCCCTTCATAGCGTTGGGTGCAAGCTTTTGTGTTTGTGCAGGATCTTGAGATACTCTTCCACCGGATTGATACCTTGGTTCTCAAACTGAGGGAAATACTTACCATCGCTGTGCTACATCACCCTTTCCGCTTCGAGGGAACACCAACGCAAGGCTCCAAGGCCACGGGGGAAATCCTTTGCATACTTGCCTAGGAAGTCCCTTAAGGCGTAGCCGTAGCTGAAGGATTCCTGGTGCCGTCGACAAAACTACTTCCTGGCACCGTTGCCGGGGATCTTTTTGAGGCAGCAGAAGTATTTATGGTGCCGTTGCAAGGGGTACACAGCAGAACAATCAGAAGTTTTTGTGGCGCCGTTGCCGGGGAGGAGAAATCAAGATCTATCCAAGTAGGTCTCACAAACTCTTCTCTTGCATTTACTTTTGTTTCCAGTTGCCTCTCGTTTTCCTCTCCCCCACTTCACATTTGACGTTTTCATTCGCCTTTCGCCTTTCTCCTTCGCCGTTTTCTTTTGCCCTTGCCATTTTCCTTTGTCGGTTTCTTGCTTGCTTGTGTGCTTGTTTGTTTGTTGAAGACATCATGTCTGAAAACACCAAACTTTGCGACTTCTCGAGCACTAATAATAATGATTTTATTAGTACTCCGATTGCTCCCGCCACTAGTGCGGAATCGTATGAAATCAACGCAGCTTTGCAGAATCTTGTTATGAAAGAGCAATTCTCTGGCCTTCCTAGTGAAGATGCCGCATCCCATCTCAATACCTTCATTGAGCTTTGTGACATGCAAAAGAAAAGAGATGTGGATAATGACGTGATTAAGTTGAAACTTTTTTCCTTTCTCGTTGCGAGATCGCGCAAAAACTTGATTTTCTTCTTTGCCTAAAAATAGTATCGATTCTTGGGATAGGTGCAAAGATGCTTACATATCCAAGTATTTTCCGCCAGCTAAGATCATCTCCTTACGTAACGATATCATGAATTTCAAGCAACTTGATGATGAACACGCTGCACAATCTTGGGAGAGGATGAAGCTTATGATTAGAAATTGTCCCGCTCATGGCTTGAGTTTGTGGATGATTATACAAATCTTTTACGCTGGCTTGAATTTCGCTTCTCGCAATATCTTGGACTCCGCCTCAGGTGGAACGTTCATGGAAATCACGTTAGGAGACGCTACAAAACTCCTAGACAATATCATGACCAACTACTCTCAGTGGCACACTGAAAGGTCGCCTGCTAGCAAAAAGGTGCACGCTATAGAAGAAATTAACTCGCTTAGTGCTAAGATGGACGAGTTGATGAATTTGGTTGCTAGTAGAAACGCTACCGTAGATCCTAATGACATGCCACTATCTTCTTTGATTGAGAGTAGCAACGCTAGTTTGGACGTGAATTTTGTTGGTACGAACAATTTTGGCAACAACAATGCTTTTAGAGGAAACTATGTTCCTAGGCCTTTTCCTAGTAACTCCTCTAACAATTATGGCAATTCCTACGGCAACACTTATGGAAATCATAACAAATTACCCTCTGATCTAGATAGTAATATCAAAGAGTTCATCAACTCTCAAAAGATTTTCAATGCGTCCATAGAGGAAAAACTACTCAAAATAGACGATTTGGCTAAGAGCGTTGATAGGATGTCTTGTGATATTGATGCTTTGAAAGTTAGATGCGCTCCTCCCAAGATCAACTTGGATGAAACTTTGAAAGATATGCATATCTCCATGAATGAGAGCAAAGGAAGAACCGCCCAAATTCGCGCTAGAAATGAATGGTTTAAAAGGGTGCGTTCTAGTGATGCAAATCACGAAGATCTTAAAGTGCTTGGTGTGTCTCCTCTTGAATCTTTGTTTTTGCGTGCCAAACCTACTTATGGAGGGGCTGGATATGAATCCACTTTGGTTGAAAAAGACCCCAATGATTCAGAGTCCACCAATCTTGATGATTAAGGTGTGGAGAGTGGAGTAGAAGAAGTCAAATTTTTGGGTAGTAATGAAACTCTCACTTTGGATTTCAAGGAATTCAATTATGATAATTGCTCCTTGTTTGAATGCATTTCTTTGATGCAATCCATTGCAAACTCTCCACATGCTTATAGCCAAAGCAAAGCCTTTACCGCGCATATCGTAGATGCTATGATGATCTCTTGAAGAGAAGCTCGAACTAGAAGTCTCGATACCTAGAAAACTTCATGATGAGTGGGAACCTACTATCAAAATCAAGATAAAAAACTATGAGTGCAATGCTTTGTGTGATTTGGGTGCTAGTGTTTCCGCGATTCCAAAGTCTTTATGTGATATTCTTGGTTTTCATGAGATTGAAGAGTGTTCTCTTAATTTGCATCTTGCGGATTCTACTGTCAAGAAGCCCATGGGGAGGATCGATGATGTTCTTATTGTTGCAAATAAGAACTATGTACCCATGGATTTCATTGTACTTGACATAGATTGCAATCCTTCATGTCCCATTATTCTTGGTAGACCTTTCCTAAGGACTATTGGTGCTATCATCGATATGAAGGAAGGGAATATTAGATTTCAATTTCCCTTAAAGAAGCGCATGGAGAACTTTCCTAGAAATAAAATAAGATTGCCTTATGAATCTATGATCAGGGCTACCTATGGTTTGAGCACCAAAGATGACTATACGTGATTCCATCACTTTCGCCTAGCTAAGGGCGTTAAACAAAAGCGCTTGTTGGGAGGAAACCCAACGAGTCTATCCTTTTTCTTTCTGTTTGTGTTTTCACACCATCATAATTCTGTTATGATTGTGTTTTTTGTGTTTCTTTTTGCGTTTGTGCCAAGCAAAACAGTTATGATTAGTCTCGAGGATGATCGTTTGGTCATGCTGGGAAAGACATAAACTTTCTGCTCACGAAAAGAATTTTAATTTTCTTTCTGTAAGATCTTTTGAGTTGATTCTATTTGCTGCTGATTGCTATGCAAATTCTTCAGATTGTCGTAATTGTTCAGAATTTTTGAAGTACCAGAGGTATACGAAACATATAGATTGCTTTAGACTGGTCTGCTGTTAACAGATTCTGTTTTTGTTGGGTTGGTTGCTTATTTTGATGAAACTATGGATAGTATCGGGGGGTATTAGCCATGGAAAATTGAAAGTACAGTGACCCAACATCAGTACAAGTACAATTTGAGTTTGCTACAATACCTAAGGAAGTGGTGGTTTGCTTTCTTGTACTAATGTTATCGCGAGTTTCTGTTTAAGTTTCGTGTTGTGAAGTTTTCATGTTTTGGGTGAAGTTCTGATGGACAAAAAGATAAAGAGTGGCAAGATCTCAAGCTTGGGGATGCCCAAGGCACCCCAAGAGATTCAAGGATGCCGTAAAAGCCTAAGCTTGGGGATGCCCCGGGAAGGCATCCCCTCTCTCGTCTTCAATCCATCGGTAACGTTACTTGGGGCTATATTTTTATTCACCACATGTTATGTGTTTTTGCTTGGAGCGTCTTGTATCGTAGGAGTCTTTTATTTTTGTTGTGACACAATCATCCTTGCTGCACACCTAGAGAGAGAGACATGCACACACCGTGATTTTGTCGAGCTTCACTTATATCTTTTGGTAGACAATTCAATTCACATGTGCTTCACTTATATCTTTTGAGCTAGATACTTTTTCTCTATGTGCTTCACTTATATCTTTTAGAGTGCAGCGGTGCGTGGCTTGGTAGTTGATCTATGCTTTGAAAGTAGTCTCAAAAGGGGTAGTTATCCAAAGGGATACGAAAACTTCCACCTTCATGTGCATTGAATAGTTAGAGAAGTTTGATTCATCTCAATTAGTTTTGAGTTGTGGTTATGGTAATATTGAAGTCATGCTAGTAAGGTGTTGTGGATATAGAAATACTTGTGTTGAAGTTAGTGATTCCCATAGCATGCACGTATGGTGAACCGCTATGTGATGAAATCTGAGCATGATTAGTATATTGATTGTCATCCTTTGCGTGGCGGTCGGGATCGCACGATGGTTTATACCTACCAACCCTTCCCCTAGGAGTATGCGTTGAATGCTTTGTTTCGATTACTAATAGAACTTTTGCAACAAGTATATGAGTTCTTCATGACTAATGTTGAGTCCATGGTTTAGATGCACTTTCACCTTCCACCATCACTATCTTCTTAGTGCCGTGCAACTCTCGCCGGTGCACAAAACCCACCATTAGCCTCCCTCAAAACAGCCACCATACCTACCTATTATGGCTTTTGCAAAGTCATTCCGAGATATATTGCCATGCAACTACCACCAAGACATGTGCCACCACGTCTAGATTGCCATTGCACGATCGTAAGATAGCTAGCATGATGTTTCCATTGATGTCTATGCCATGCTAGATCGTTGCCACGGTACACTACCGAAGGCATTCCATATAGAGTCATAATTGCTCTAAGTTTTGAGTTGAAAGTGTGATGATCATCATTATTGGAGCATTGTCCCATGTGAGGAAATAAAAGAGGCCAAAGAAGCCCATAAAAAAAGAGGCCAAAGAGCCCACCAAAAAAAATGAGAGAAGGGACAATGCTACCACTTTTTCCACACTTGTGCATTTTGAGCACCATGATCTTCATGATTGAGAGTCTCTCGTTTTGTCACCACCATATAGCTAGTGGGAAATTCTCATTATATAACTTGGCTTGTATATTCCAATGATAGGCTTCCTCAAAATTGCCTTAGGTCTTCGTGAGCAAGCAAGTTGGATGCACACCCACTAGTTTTCTTTAAGAGCTTTCACATACTTGTATCTCTAGTGCATCATTTGTATGGCAATCCCTACTCATTCACATTGATATCTATTGATGAGCATCTCCACATCTCATTGATATGCCTAGTTAATGTGACTATCTTCTCCTTTTTGTCTTGCAACCCCCACCACATTCCACACCATCTATAGTGCTATAACCATGGCTCACGCTCATGTATTGCGTGAGAGTTGAAAATGTTTGAGAAAGTAAAGGTGTGAAACAATTACTTGGCCAATACCGGGGTTGTGCATGATTTAAATTCGTTGTGCAATGATGATAGAGCATAGCCAGACTATATGCTTTTGTAGGGATAACTTTCTTTTGGCCTTGTTATTTTCAAAGTTCATGATTCCTTTGCTAGTTTGCTTGAATTATTATTGTTTCCACGTCAATAGAAAACTATTGTTTTGAATCTAATGGATCTGAACATTCACGTCACATAAGAGGAATTACAAAGGACACATATGCTAGGTAGCATGAAAGCATCAAAAATTCATTCTTATCACTTCCCTACTCGAGGACGAGCAGGAGTTAAGCTTGGGGATGCTTGATACGTCTCAAACGTATCTATAATATTTGATGGTTTCACACTGTTATCTTGTCTTCTTTGTATGTTTTATGTATCTTTTTATATCTTTTTTGGGACTAACTTATTGATTCAGTGCCAAGTGCCAGTTCCTGTTTTTCCGTGTTTTTGACTCTTTTCATATCTGATTTTGGAACGGAGTCCAAACGGAAGAAAAACCCCGAAATGATTTTTTTCCCGAACGGAAGAAGTCCAGGGGGCTTTTGGGCCAAGCCAGGTGGGCTCCAGGGAGCCCACGAGCCCCCACTCCGCCACCAGGGGGAGGCGGCGGTGGGCAGGCTTGTGGCCTCCCTGGTCGCCCCCTGACCTAGGTCTTGCACCTATATATTCCCAAATATTCCGCAAAAAATCAGGGGAGCCTCGAAAATACGTTTCCGCCGCCGCAAGCTTCTGTTTCCGCGAGATCTCATCTGGAGACCCTTCCCGGCGCCCTGTCGGAGGGGACTTTGGAGGTGGAGGGCTTCTTCATCATCATCATCGCCCCTCCAATGACTCATGAGTAGTTCACTTCATACCTACGGGTCCGTAGTTAGTAGCTAGATGGCTTCTTCTCTCTCTTGGATCTTCAATACAAAGTTCTCCATGATCTTCATGGAGATCTATCCGATGTGATCTTCTTTGGCGGTGTGTTTGTCGAGATCTGATGAATTGTGGACTTGTGATAAGATTATCTATGATATATATTTGAGTCTTTGCTGATTTCTTATATGCATGATTTGATATCGTTGTAAGTCTCTCCGAGTCTTGGGTTTTGTTTGGCCAACTAGATCTATGATTCTTGCAATGGGAGAAGTGCTTGGTTTTTGGTTCTACCATGTGGAGACCTTTCCCAGTGACAGTAGGGGTAGCAAGGCACACATCAAGCAGTTGCCATCAAGGGTAAAAAGATGGGGTTTTTATCATTGGTTTGAGATTATCCCTCTACATCATGTCATCTTGCTTAAGGCGTTACTCTGTTCTTATGGACTTAATACACTAGATGCATGCTGGATAGCGGTCGACGTGTGGAGTAATAGTAGTAGATGCAGAAAGTATCGGTCTACTTGTTTCGGACGTGATGCCTATAGAAATAATCATTGCATAGATATCATCACGACTCTGCATAGTTCTGTCAATTGCTGGACAGTAATTTGTTCACCCATCGTCTACTTGCTTTCATGAGAGAAGCCACTAGTAAACACTACGGCCCCCGGGTCTATTCACGTCCATCGTTTACAACTCCGCTTTTACTTTGCTTTGTTACTTTGTTGCTTTTGGTTCTCACTTGGCAAATAATCTATAAGGGATTGACAACCCCTTCATAGCGTTGGGTGCAAGCTTTTGTGTTTGTGCAGGATCTTGAGATACTCTTCCGCCGAATTGATACCTTGGTTCTCAAATTGAGGGAAATAGTTACCGTCGCTGTGCTACATCACCCTTTCAGCTTCGAGGGAACACCAACGCAAGGCTCCAAGGCCACGGGGGAAATCCTTTGCATACTTGCCTAAGAAGTCCTTTAAGGCATAGCCGTAGCTGAAGGATTCCTGGTGCCATCGACACAACTACTTCCTGGTACCGTTGCCGGGGATCTTTTTGAGGTAGCAGAAGTATTTCTCGCGCCGTTGCAAGGCATACACATCAGAACAATCAGACCCCATTCTGAAAAAATATATATAAGAAAATGAAAAAAGGCTCACAAAATTAAATTCTTTTGCATGGAGCCATCTTGTGTGAACTAGTTTGTGGAAAAAATACTACACTTGCAGTACAACGTGTTGGAAATAAAACAATTTTGGAAATCTGGCAATGTTTGATTGAAAACATCAAATTATTTTAGCTAATTAATGAAATGTGTGTCACCAGTTGTCACACACAAGCAAACAAGGCACAAATTGGACATCCAAACAAGCATAGGTACTGACATTCGATTAGAAATTCAAACAACACAAAATTTTATTAAAAGTTTAAAATTTGTACATACATAAATCCCTAAACCTAGCTACTACTCGTCGTTATCCACGTCGAAGACGCTGCCGATGCCGGAGGAGCAGGATCCGCCCTTATCGCCACCCTCTTCTTGTCGTTGTCATCATCCTCGCTCATGAGGTCGATGGTGACGTCGGCCACCGAGGCGAAGACCGCCTGTCGTAGGCCCGACAAGTCCACCGGGTCATCGGGGTGGCGTGCAACCTCTTTGTTGATTTTTGCAATGCCAGGAGGAGCCCGGACATGTCTGGAGGAACGCCGTCCTCGCTGACCACCGCCTCCTATGTACTCCGCCAACAGCGGCGGCCCTGACTTTGGTTTGGGATTGAGTAGAGGACCGTGCGAGCTCGTCCCGGCCTCTCGCTTGTGCCCGAGCAGCGGGCCACGTGAGCTCGTCTCAGGTTCAGGCTATGGGAATAGTGGAGGGCTGCCGTAGGAACTCAGGATGCGGTAGCCGATGTGGTGCACTATAAAGCTCGTCCCCAGCTTCGGCTTTGGCATGCGCAGGCCGGTGCCACGCAGTGCAGAACTCATCCCCGGGGTCCTTGGATCCGTCTTTGGTATGCGGAGGCCCCGGCTGGTACTTGGCCCACTGCCACCTCCCGCAGATATGGGCGTGGCCCGTAACGTGAATCACGGCATGGCCCGCGGCGGTGAAACCCGGCCGCCCTCCTCCAGATCAAGCTACGCATGAGTGATAAGTCTCAAACGTATCTACTTTTCCAAACACATTTGCTCTTGTTTTGAACTCTAATTTGCATGATTTGAATGAAACTAACCCAGGACTGACACTATTTTCAGCAGAACTGCCATGGTGTTGTTTTTATGCAGAGAAAAAGTTCTCGGTATCAGAGGAAACATTTTGTGAATTTTTTCTAGGAAATATAAGAATTATTAGACCAAAGACCCATGGGAGGGGGCCACCTGTTGGTGCCAAGCCAACAGGATGCGTCCTGATGGGTTGGGGCGACCTTGTGGCTCATCCGACCCTAATTCCAGTCCTATAAATTCACAATTATGGAGAAAAAAGGGGAGAGAAGTTTTCATCGCGTTTAATGAGATGGAGCCGCCACCACCTCATGTTCTTCCTTGCGAGGGCTGACCTGGAGTCCGTTTGGGGCTCCAAAAAGGGGTATTCGTTGCTGTCATCATCCCCAACTCTTCTCCATCAACACCATCATGATGCTCACCATCGGGAGTGAGTAATTCCTTTGTAGGCTTGTTGGACGGTGATGGGATTGGATAAGATTGATCATGTAATCGAGTTATTTTGATAGGGTTTGATCCCTCGTATCCACTATGTTCTAAGATTGATGTTGCTATGACTTTGCTATGCTTAATGCTTGTCACTAGGGCCAGAGTTCCATGATTTCATATATGAACCTATTATGTTTCTATGAATATGAGAGTATTTTGGATCCTATGTTGCAAGTTGCATGCACCTATTACGTGTCATGATCCACATACCCCAAGGTGACAATAATTGGGATTCTTTCGGTGATTGTCGTAGTTTGAGGAGTTCATGTATTCACCATGTGTTAATGCTTTGTTCCAGTTGAAGTGACAATATTTGATGAACTGGTCGTGGTAAAGGAAGCTGGTATTAACTCTTCTTGTTTTCCGTTTTTGTAAATATGTTTAGCTCATTCAATCTTGATTCAACATATTATGAGTAAACATGTTTATGATGATAATTAGAGATTATAGTTGCTCATGTCATGCTTAAATAGCTAGGAGTGGATAATGATTTATCTTATGTGTCAATATGCATAAAAATGATTGTGATGTGGTATGGTAGTATGGTATTTCCCTCTAAGTAATTCGAGTGACTTGACTTGGCCCATGTGCAAACATGTAGTTGATTCAAAACCAGCGCAACCTTCATGCTATTTAAATTCAGAGTGTCCATATCCTACACATGCTAATGTTCAATGTTATTTATTCTCAATGCATGATTACGACCGTTTTCGCTCTCTAGTTGGTCGCTTCTCAATCTATTGCTAGTCTTCGGTTGTACTAAGCGGGATTATCGCTTGTGTATCCAAACTCCTAAACCCTATTTGTGCCAAATGAGTCCACCATAGCTACTTATATGTGGTATTACCATGCCGTTCCAAGTAAATTTGCATGTGCCACCTCTAAACATTCAAATAAACATGTGTTTTGTGTGCTCGCACCTCTCATGGTGCGATGGGGCGGTCGGTATCTTCCATGCTAAATAGGTTATTCTCAAGATGGGCGTGTATTCGCCTCTCATTGCACGAGAGAGGCTGGTAAAAAGGATTCCCAGTTCTGCATAATCAAAAATAATTAAACAAACTCCCGGGATAGGTGAAATGTTAGAGGGCACCCTAGGATTCATTAGCCATGGCTTGTGTATGGATGGTGGATGGGAGTAAACATTATATTTCCGCTTGGGAAGCACCAATAATGCTTTTAGCATGGAAGATATCGAAAACTCTATTGTGACGTTGACAGGAAAAGCACACCACCCAAAATTACAATTTCATCTCAGTTTTCAACCTCGAGTTGTAACACCTGTGCAAATGATTCCCTCTGCCAAGAGTGAGGACCCACAAGTATTGGGGATCAATTGTAGTCCTTCCGATAAGTAAGAGTGTTGAACCCAACGAGGAGCAGAAGGAAATGATAAGCAGTTTCAATAAGGTATTCTGTGCAAATTCTGTGAGTAACACTAGTAGATAGTTGTGCAGGAAGATAATTCGTAACATGTGACAAGTAACAATGGTAAGCAAGGTGCAGGAAGGTAGCACAATCCTTTTTATAGCAAAGAACATGTCGGAGAGTACTCTTATAGGAAGCAAGCGCTCCCGAGGACACATGCAAATTTCTGCCTAGTCATGTTCGTCATGTTGAGTTGATTCACGTTCGTTACTTTAATAATTCGATATGTGGGTGGACCAGTGCTAAGGTACTATTCTAACTTGAACAATAAACCCACTTATGATTACCCCCTCTCGCAAGCATCCGCAACTACGAAATAAGAACTAAGATAAATCTAACCATAGCATGAAATGTGTGAATCCAAATCAGCCCCTCATGAAGCAACACATGAACTGGGGTTTAAGATTTTGCCACTCTCGCAACCCATCATCTACTTGTTACTCCACAATGCCTTCCCTTAGGCCCATAACATGGTGAATTGTTGTGTAGTCAACGTTCACACGACACCACTAAGGGAAGCAACAACATACACATCATCAAAATATCGAGCAAATACCAACTTCACATGATTACTTATAACAAGACTTCTCCCATGTCCTCAGGAACGATAGTAACTATTCACACTTCATGAACATGTTTAAGATCATAGGTGCCATAATGGAGATCAAGGATCTGAACATAATATCTTTCACCAAGTAAACTAACTAGCATCAACTACAAGATGTAACTGTAAGTGCATCTAGTGCCCCTTAGTGATTTTGGTGTATTGAAGACTTATAGGTTAAGAGAATAATATGTTTGTGAGTGTACGCGGGCTCTATAAGTCACTGAGGAGTTTGAGTTATTCGAACAATATCGACTCCTAAAAGTGTATTTCTTCAGCTGAAGACTTTGGTATTTCCTCTGAAGACTTTGAAAGTGAGGAAATTGAGGAAATTGGTGTGTCCATGAAGAAAACGAAGCGAAGACTTTGAAGCTTGAAGACTTTCTTTTTCATAATTTCATTTTCTATATTCTGTGTCGTAGGACCATCGTACTGTTAAAGGGTGTAACATCCCAAATTTTCAATTTGGAATGTTATGCATTAGATCATCATTGCATATCATGTTTTATTGCATTCTTGGTTGATCCTAGAAATTCTACGCAACTCAAGGACCCACGGAGAGAGTTGGTGATTTCATTATTTTCATATTTGAGTTTTCTCAAAATTTGAAAAGAGGATCATTTTATTTTAATTATTTTCTCTTCAAGTATTTCTAAATATAAAATAAAAGAGAGGGGATAAAATGACTTCCCCAAAATAAAGAAATATTGGAGAAAAAATATATTAAAATCAAATAAGAATTTTATTCGGAGTTTTATTGCTATTTTATTTGAATTAGGAAAAAAAATGCGTTTTTCAAAATTTCCATTAGATGCCCAAATAAATGTTCACCTTGTTCGACATATTTTTAGAAGATGGGGAAAATTTATTTCAGGATTTTGGAGTCCGTTTAGTATTTCTTTTTATTTATTTTCTGCGCGTCAGAATTATTTAAAGAAAAAAAAGTCAAACCGTTGAAACGGGCCGTGTCCGGACCGGACTCTATCGGTCGGCCTTTATAAGCCGCCGGCCCCCACCCCCAAACCCTAAGTCGCCGCCGCCCCGGCCACCGCCTCGCATCGCCGCGCGGCCGGACCTCGCCGCCGCCGCCGGACCTGCCGTCAAGGTACCCGGTTTTTCCTAAAAACCCTAGATCTATTTTTTTCAGATCGGTTTTATTATTTTTCTCGGTTTATTTAATTAGCGGACATTCGTCCATACGTTCGTTTTAACGAACGATGTTCATCCGTTAACCGCGGACAGCGAACGTTCGTTCGTTAGCCTGTTCGCGAGATTTTCTTTTTCTTGGGATTTTCCGCGATTATTTCCGATCGTGATTCCTGCCCTGATTTTTGTTTTAGTTTATCTTATCGCTCGTTTATCAAAATCAGGTGATTCAAATGCCCAGATCTTCGTCTCAAAACCCCCTTGCTGTTTAACCAACTTGCACAAGATTTTTGTATAGTAAAACTTGACTCTAGTCCAGATTAGTAAATGAATCTCGTTTCTTTCGTAGTTTGAGTTTCGTTGCTTTGTTTGTTTTAATTCTTTTTGCAAACTGGAGTTCTTGAGTTGAACTTTCTGGTTAGATCTCTTATGTATGTTTTACCTAGGTTATTTGAGTTTTACCCGTGCATCTAGTTTGAGTGCTTATGTATGTTGTTGTTTGTTTACGATAGAGTACCCGGAGTGCAAAGCGTGCTACTACGAGTCTCTAGGTTTTGCGGATCATCAGCAAGGCATGTAACACTTTGATCATACCTCTTTACTACCCAGTTTTATTGCATTAGATCAACCCTCAAGCATTGCATGGTTAGGATCTGATTAACATGTGGGTATTGGGAAGTAGATGATGAGGTAGAACCTATTGTCCTGTTTATTATCAAACCTTTGGGAGTCACTTCTACGTTATGCTTATATTGCTATGCTATGCTCGTAGACGTGGATTGAGTGAGTGTATCCATGACAGATGTGAGTATTGTTAATTAATGGTTCACTTAAGGTGGCTACTTAAATAAACATCTGGGTGGATTGCTTGAGGCATCCTGGGGTACCCAGTGGTTGTCAGGGCACCTGGAGAAATCCAGTGTTGTCCTAGGATATCCCTGAGTAACCGTGTGATCATCCTACGGTCCGCCACCCAGGCTCAAAGGGATCATAAGATTATTCTTTCTAGAAACTTCCGTGTGCAGCCACAAGCCAATATGGGCTCTGGCATGGTTGAGTAAGTTGCGTGAAGCTCTTGAAGCGGTAGACTAGCAGATGTAGTGGGTTGTAGGTGGTACGGTCTACCCAGAGTAGAGAGTTAATGCTTCAGAAAGACTGTGTCTCGAATCTCCGACCACGGATGTATTCGACTCTTGTGGGAAACGTGCGCAAACCTCTGCAGAGTGTACAAACTAATCATGGTTAGCAGTGTCCCCGGTTATGGACATCTTGAGTATCTAGTTCTTGGATAATCATGTTGATCTCATCACTCTAAATTAATTTGTTTGGTTTAATGATGAAGCTTAATTGGGATTGAGTTGGAGGAACCTTCTCAATGTTTAACAACAACCATGATAGTTAAATAAAACTTATTCTTTTGTTGTAGGGAAAAGTTTGGCTTTATGCAAAACTGTTAACCATAGAGCTTTCCACCAGCCATATATGCATGTAGAGATAGCATTTATTCTATTCATTACTCCATGTGTTACATTGCCAGCATATTCCATGTGCTGACCCGTTTCGGGCTGCAATATTTCATGTTGCACACTTTTCAGACGTCGAGTAAGGTGCCATAGGTCGTTGTCTTTCACTCAGCTATGTCGTTGGAGTTGATGGACTCACTTTATCTTCCAAGCCTTCCGCTGTTATCATTTTTAGATGGCCTTAAGCCATATTATTGTAATAAGTTCTCTTTTGAGACATTCGATGTAATGAAGTATGTGATTGAAACTCTGTTATAAATCCTCAAGTACTGTGCGTGTCAGCATTACCGATCCAGGGATGACACAGATGCATAGAGACTAGACTGTTTGAGGTCTGGTCGCTACAAAGGGGGTCGAGGTGAAATTAAGGAAAAGTTTTGAGGTGATGCTCATCTCAAATCATTCACATACAAACCCGTCAGATAAAGCCTTTAGAAATCTTCAATAGCTTAGTCAAATTCTTCAGTGACAGAGACGGAGATCTTCTGGTCTCTGAGGAATTTGCTCTAGCTGAGGAGTTAGGTCTTCGCTAGTGCGAATCACCTACCTGTGAGGAACATGAGTGACATGAGGACTTTCATAGTTGAAAGGTTCCGACTATTGCTATGTTGCACGCTAGCTGTCCCCAGCCTTATCCACCTAACGGTCATATCATTGGGGCATTGATGTCAATTCATGTCGGGATTGCTCTCCGGCTATAAATAGCCGCCCTCATAACCACTAGTTGGCTGGCTGCTCCGCGAGAGAAACTAACACTTGTCATTTGAGAGCAACCCAATCCTCAAAGACTTTGAAAGAAAATCATGAGTGAGTAAAAACCCCAAACACCCAAACCAAAACCCAAAACCCAAAGTGATTGAGCATCACTGAAGAGATTGTTCCTGTGTGGAACCGACGCTTGTTACCTTTGAGGACTGTGCATCCTCTAGACGGTTAGGCGTCATGGTCTAGAGCATCCAACAGTGAATTGTGGATCGTCAAGTGACCAAGTTTGTGAGGGTTTGGAAGTATGCCCCGAAGACTTACCACAAGTGTCGGGCAAGGAATGTGTGTCCTTTGCTCAAGGAGAATATAGTAAGGACTTAGTGTCCTGGGACCGTGTGTCCTTTGATTTAAATACCAAGCTACTCCAAACCAGACATACGACTGTCACAACAGTTGGAACTGGGTCCTCAACCCTTTCATTTCCTCAATTGTATGTTGACGACTTTGATCTTTACCATTTGAAGAATTTGTCTGAAGACTTTCTCAAATTCCTCACCTCAAATTCTTCACTTAAGTTATTCGTCACTTGCCTATCCCGATCACGCTACCTGTGCAACCTGTACATTTCATTTTACTCTGACGACTAAGCTATTGCTATTTTTTCACATCTATTTGAGTACTTATTCCGCTGCACTTAGTTCAGGACTGAGGACTTTCCTCACTAGGAATTTCCTCAGTGACAAATTTGTAAAAATCTCCTATTCACCCCTCTAGTCGATATAACATGCTTTCAATCGGTATAAGAGCGAGGCACTCCCTTGTTGTGTGTGATTTTGGTTTAACCACCTGGAGGTTTAGTTATGTCGACCGCAGGTATGATCAAGGTTACAACGAGTTGTCCTACCTTTGAAGGAAATGACTTCCCCTACTGGAAGAACAAGATGCGCATGCACCTTGAAGCAATTGACAACGATCTCTGGTATGTTGTGGAAAATGGTGTTCCCTCTGTCACTGCAACTATCACTACCGCTGATGTCAAGAGATCCAAGCAACTCGACACTCAAGCAAAGAATATCATCTGTGGCCATATGAGAAAAGGTCAGTATGGTAGAGTGAGTGCTTTGGGCTCTAAAAAGCTTATCTGGGAAAGGCTGTCCAAAGTCAATCAATGAGTATCCACACAATGTGACTCTCGTGTTGTTGTTCTTCGCAATCTCTTCAACCGCTTCTAGAGACTTGTAATGAAAGCTGCCAAGAAACCTTCGATCGCCTCACTCGCATCTCCAATGAGCTTTAGGACCTTGGAGCTAGAGACATCACTGACCATGAAGTGGTGAAGAGACTGCTACGATCTCTTGATTCTTCATTCGATACATTGGTATTGATGATTCAAGAGCGAAGAGACTACAAGCTACTTGATCATTTTGATATACTTGAGAGTCTCAATACTCAAGAATTCCAACAAGCTAAGAAGAGAGACCTTTATGGACCAAGCTATGCAAGACTTCGTGCGTTGAAGGAAAAGGTTGTTTCCTCATCTGAAGAAGAAGACTCTGATTGCAGTCTTGGTGATCCTGAAGAACTTGGTCAGGAACTTGCTATGCTCGTGAGGAAATTCTAGAAGTTCTCAAGACATGGACAGTTAGGAAAGTCTTCAAGGAGAGATATGAGGAGATAAGAATATTTATCCGAGGACTACAAGAAAAGGACCTGCCATAAATGCAAGAAATTTGGTCACTATATTGCCGGCTGTCCTTGTTGGGTGAAGGAATCAAAGAAGAAGAAGTATAAGGATGACAATTCTGATGACTCTAAGAAAAATAAGAAATCTTCAAAGTCCTCATCGCACAAGAAGACCGACTTCAGAAAGGCTCGGGCACTTATTGGCAAAGAAATGGATTCAAAGGAAGAATCTGAAGAATGTGATGAAGAGGAAGGTTCAAAAGTGGAGTCAGAGTGTGGTGTGGAAAGCCTAGCCCTTGCTACCACATTAGTCAGCAAGTCCATCTTCGACCTCGAAGAAAATGACAACGTCAACAACACTAATGACTAACGACGACTTTGCTCCCACATATTGCTTCATGGCAAAAGGTTTGAAGGTACCAAGCCACACTTCCTCTTCTGACTCTAGTGACTGTGAACCTGATGACTATCAAAAACCCAGTTACTATAAACTTGCTTATATTGCCACTAAGCAAAAAACCGCTATTGAAAAGCTTCAAAAACTACTAGACAAAAGCGATGACCTGTTGAGTGAGGAAATGAATCGGACTCAAAACCTCACTCATGATGTTCAAAGTCTCCAGTCTAGGTTTGATAGTCTTCAAGAACATTATGGCACACTCTTGGCTGACCATGAGAAGCTTTCTTATAAATTTCTTCAAAGAAAGCAAGATCTTGAGAAACTAAGAATGTCTCGTGATGATCTTCGAATTTAAAATGATTCTTTGCTTGCTCAACAGATCAATACATGTAAGTGAATCTAGTGCCCCTTAATGATTTTGGTGGTTTGAAGACTTATAGATTAAGTATCTAATGTGTTCATGAGTGTACACAGGATCTATAAGTCGCGGAGGAGTTTGAAATATTCGATAAATATCGACCCCTAAAAATGTATATCTTCGGCTGAAGAAATTGGTCTGAAGCTCAAGAATTGAATCACGAAGAAATTGCGATGAAATTGATATTCCTCATGAAGATACTGAAGATGAGGAATTCGGTGAGTCCTGAAGAAAATCAACCTGAAGACTTTGAAGCATGAAGATTTATTCTTTCTGTTTTATTTTCTTCACTCCTGAGTCATAGGAACACCGTACTGTTAAAGGGGGTCGAAGTAACACTTCGGAATGAATTTCCTCATGATGCTCAACCCAAGCCTAATCCTACCAAAAGCCTCAAGAGAGGAATATGAGAGACATGAGGACTATCACATTTGAGGGTCCCGACCGTTACCGCAATTTGCGCCACATCACTGATCTTATCCACACCAACGGTCATATTAGTTAAGGGCATTAATGTCAAATCATGCCGGGATTCTCACAGGCTATAAATAGCCGCCCCCCACAACCATTAGCTGGTTGGCTGCTCCGTTAGAAACTGACACTTGTCATAAGAGCAACCCAAATTCCTCAGAGTCTTCGAGAGTAAATCATCAGTGAGGAAATACTCCAAAGACCAAACCACAAACCAAAACCATGTGATTGAGCATCACTCAAGAATTTGTTCCTGTGTGGGACTGAAGCCTTTTACCTTTGAGGACTGTGCATCCTCCAGACGGTTAGGCGTCATGGTCTAGAGCAATCCAGCAGTCAATTGTGGATCGCCGGGGGACCAAGTTTGTGAGGGTTTGGAAGTCTGCCCTGAAGACTTACCACGAGTGTTGAGCGAGGACTGTGTGTTCTTAGCTCAAGGAGAATACGGTAGGGACTGTGTGTCCCGGGACCAAGCCACTCCAAACCAGATGTACAACTGTCACAACAGTTGGAACTGGGTCATCAACCATTGTCTTCACTGTGAAACGGGTTCTATTTCTTCAACTCTTTAAATTCCTCAATATTGTATGTTGAAGATTTTCATTGTCCCTGTTTGAACAATTTGCGGAAGACTTTCTATGAATTTCCTCAACCTCAAATTCTTCACTCGAGTTAATCATCACCTGCTTACTTTGTGCCTGCGTACTGTGCAAACTGCTTTTCATATTCCTCATCTTGAAAACTGTCGTAGTGATACTTTGCACCCCTGATCCTTTGTTGTTCCGCTGCAAGTTAGTCATCAGTAAGGAATTTCCTCAGTGATGAAATTCTAAAAATCTCCTATTCACCCCCCCTCTAGTCGATATAACGCACTTTCAATTGGTATCAGAGCAAGGTACTCCCTTGTTCTGTGTGATTTTGGTTTAACCACCTGGAGTTTTAGTTATGTCGAGTACAGGCATGATCAAGGTTACTACAGGATGTCCTACTTTCGAAGGAAAGGACTTTCCCTTCTGGAAGACCAAGATGCAGATGCATCTACAAGCTATTGACAATGATCTCTGTTATATTGTGGAACATGGTGTCCCTATCATCACTGCTACTGTCTCTATCGCTGATGTGAAGAAATTCAGGCAACTTGATTCTCAAGTGAAGAATGTCATTTGTGGCCATCTGAGCAAAGGTCAGTATGGTGGAGTGAGTGCTTTGGGCTCAGCAAAACTAATCTGGGAAAGGTTGTCCAAAGTAAATGAAGGAGTATCAACCCAGTGTGATTCTCGTGTTGATGTTCTTCGCAATCTCCTCAATTGCTTCAAGAGGCTTGACAATGAAAGCTGCCAAGATACCTTTGATCGCCTCACTAACATATAAAATGAGCTGGCAGCACTGGGAGCTCGAGACATTACTGACCATGAAGTTGTGAAGAAACTGCTAAGATCTTTGGATTCTTCATTTGATACTTTAGTTCTGATGATTCAAGAAAGACCATACTACAAGATGCTTGATCCTCCTGATATACTCGAAAGACTCAATACTCATGAATTCCAACAAGAAGAAAAGAGAGATCTATATGGACCAAGCTATTCTAGACCTCGTGCACTGAAGGCCAAAGCAATTTCCTCATCATAAGAAGAAGACTCGGATGGCAGCATTGGTGATCCTGAAGAATTTGGATAGGAGCTTGCAATGCTCGTGAGGAAATTCCAGAAGTTTACAAGACGTGGTCAGTTTGGTAAATCTTCAAGGAGGGATATGAGGAAATCAGAATCTTCATCTGAGGACTACAAGAAAAGAACCTGCCACAAATGCAAGAAATCAGGTCACTACATTGCTGATTGTCCTCGTTGGGTGAAGGAATCAAAGAAGAAGAAATACAAGGATGAAAGTTCTGATGACTCGAAGAAAAAGAAGAAATCTTCAAAATCCTCATCCTCAAAGTCCTCATCTCACAAGAAGACTAGTTTCAGAAAGGCTCGGGCACTTATTGGCAAGGAAATGGATTCTGAGGCAGAATCCGAGGAATGTGATGAAGAGGAGGGTTCTCATGAAGACTCAGAATCTGGACAGGCTAATCTTGCGCTTGCAACCACATTCGTCAGCAAGTCAATTTTGAACGTTGAAGAAAATGATAACACTATCCACACTCATGACTACGCTGATGACTTCGCTCCAACCTATTGCTTCATGGCAAAAGGTTCAAAGGTACCGAATGATGCTTCCTCCTCTGATTCAAGACTATGAACATGATGATTATAAAAAATCCAGTTACAGTAAACTTGCTATCATTGCTACTAAACAACAAACTGCCCTCGAAAAGCTTCAGAAACTGCTAGATAGAAGCGATGACCTGTTGAATGATGAAATGAATCTTACCCAAATCCTCACTGAAGATATGAAAAGTCTTCAGTCCAGATTTGATAATCTTCAAGATCGTCATGGCACACTCCTCGCTGATCATGAGAAACTTTCCTATGAATTGCTTCAAAGGAAACTTGATCTTGAGAAGCTGAGGATTTCTCATGATGATCTTCGTATGGAAAATGATTCATTACTCGCTCAACAGATCAGTACCGCTCAAGTTGAATTCATTCCTCCATGTCTTACATGCATTGAACATGAAACTGCTATTTCTTCACCAGAATCATCAAATGCTTCTATTGCTACAAATTCTTCAACTGCTCCTGTGGTATCAAATTCCTCACTTGAGGCAACCACAAATGTTACTGATGAAAATGCAGGGATGAAGGATTGTATGTGACGGGCATGTACAAAAGTATCAAAGGGCACCAAACCCTTTGTGATGTGCTCAAAAAGCAGATTTTGAACAGGAACCCAAGGAAAGAAGGAATTTCCTTTGAGAGGAAATTGAATGCTGATGGATCATACTGCAAACCTGAGCAGTATCCGAAAACCTCATGGGTTGCTGCTAAAGGGCCTCCTGTTGATCCATCCAATCTAAATGGCTTTGCATGTGAATTATCCTATTCCTCAGATGAGTCATTTGACTCCAACTACAAACTGTTCAAAAATCAATTTGGTGAAGTATTTGCTCGATATGTTGGAACTAACTCCAGGAATGGACCACCCCTGAGGAAAATCTGGGTCCCTAAAAGTTGCCTTGAAAATCTTCAGGTCAATGTCCTCATGACACCACCTGTGAAGAATTTGAACCCGAGATCAAATTCCGAAGGAATACCAAAGTCTTAAAGAGGATCAAAATCCTCAACTGGTCAAAACTATGCTCGTACCCGTGCTAATGCTTCTAAAATGCAGGGAAATTACAAGGAATATGAATATTAGCATTACTCTTCAAATCATTATGTTCATAAATCCTCAAAGAAATTCTTGGCATATTCATTTGAGTACTTTAACCCCCCCTACTGTTAAGAGAAGTGCATTAGCTTCAATGCCCCCCTTCTCATATGGTGCTTGCAGGATGATGAATTCTTTACCACCCCTTCAGATGTGGGTGGTGAAGAAATTGAACTAATCACTTCTGCCGGTCAGGTCTCCAGATGAAAATCATCATCTGAAGAATTTGCTGGAGACCCGAGGAAAATGCTTGATAGGACGCAAGCTAACACTGATGAAATGAAAAACATTTCACACGTCCTCATAATTACTGTTTATGATGCTATTCCTATCTAATGAAATTGATATCATATTCTTCAAGTCTGAAGCATATGAGATGGTAAGCTGTACTAATTCATCTACAGGATGACAAACCCAAGAGTACTGAGTGGGTCCTTGATAGTGGCTGCACACACCACATGACCGGTGACAAAAGCTTGCTGATAAATATGACACTGACTCCATCACCCCTGAAGCAAATCACTTATGCTGACAAAGGTAAAAGCAAGGTATTGGGACTTGGCAAAGTGGCTATTTCCAAGGACAGGCACATGGACAAAGTGATGCTTGTTGAATCCCTTGGGTTTAACCTCATGTGAGTCTCAATGCTTTGTGATTTTGATATGGTTGTTATCTTTGGAAAATATAGATGTGTTGTCATCATGGAATCTGACAAATCCAAAGTCTTCGAAGGTGTTAGAAGAGGGGATTTGTATATTGTTGATTTCTCTACAGGTCCTCAACCAGCCACTTGCTTACTAGCAAAAACCTCAGAAGGGTGGCTGTGGCATCGAAGACTTGGTCATGCAGGCATGAGGAATCTGCACACGCTGGCGAAGAAGAAGCACGTCATTGGCATCGAATCAGTCAAATTCCTCAAAGACCATCTCTACGGTGCTTGTGAATCTGGAAAAATGACCAGATCCAAACACCCCTCGAAGACGATCATGACTACTACTCGTCCATTTGAATTGCTTCACATGGATTTATTTGGACCTTCTAATTATGCCACTCTAACAAATTCAGCATCCCTATACGACTTTGTTATAGTTGATGATTACTCTAGATATACTTGGGTGCATATCATTCTGTATAAAACTAAAGTGCAGGAAGTCTTCAAACAATTTCCTCAAGGGCCTCAACAAACTTCGGCGTCAAGATCAAACACATCAAGAGTGATAATGGAACATAATTCAAAATCACTGGTCTTGATGATTATCTTGATGAACTTGGTATTACTCACGAATTGTTTGCTCCTTATACTCCTCAGCAGAATGGAGTCACCGAAAGAAAGAACATGACTCTGGTTGAGATGGCACGAACCATGCTTGAAGAATATCAGACTCCTCGTCGTTTCTGGCCTGAAGCAATCAACACTGCTTGTCATATCATCAACAGGGTATATCTTCACAAATTCCTCAAGAAAACCTCATATGAACTCCTCACCGACAAGAACCCAATGTAAGTTATTTCAAAGTCTTCGGTGCAAAATGCTAGATTAGAGATCCTCACCGTAACTCAAAGTTTGCACCTAAGGCACATGAGGGTTTTATGCTTGGTTACGGAAAGGACTCGCACGCCTACAAAGTCTTCAAGACCTATCACAACAAGGTTGTTGAAACTGTAGATGTGCGGTTCGATGAAACTAATGGCTCGCAAAGGGAGCAATTGCCTCGTGATCCAGATAAGTTGTCTCCTGAGGAAGCAATAAACCTCAAAGCTACTGAAAACATTGTTCCTACTGAGGAAATTGCTGAAGAAATCATTCCCAGCACTGATGAAAATCAAGAAGATGCTCCTGAGGAAATTGCTCCAGAACCAATTCCTCAGCCCAGACGAAATCCTCAACCAGCTCATCCAAGGATTGCAAATGAAGTAGAACTTGACAAAATCCTCGATGACATCAATGAGCCAGGTCCTCTCACTAGTTCAAAAGCTTCACATTTAGTTAACTTTTGTGGGCATTCTTCCTTTGTGTCTATCACAGAACCTTCAAAAGTTGTTGAGGCTTTCATGGAACCTGAGTGGATTCAAGCCATGCAAGATGAACTTCTTCAATTCGAGCTAAATGACGTGTGGGAGCTCGTCAAAAGACCAGATCCTCGCAAGCACAATATCATCGGCACCAAGTGGATTTTCCAAAACAAGCAAGATGAGGATGGTCAAGTGGTGAGGAATAAGGCATGACTTGTAGCCCAAGGCTACACACATGTTGAAGGAATTGATTTCTATGAAACTTTCGCACCTGTTGCTAGAATTGAAGCTATTCGAATACTAATTGCTTATGCTAATCATCATAACATTATCTTATATCAAATGGATGTGAAAAGTGCATTCCTCAATGGTAAGCTTGAGGAAGAAGTATATGTTGTTCAGCCCCCAGGTTTTGAGGATCCAAAGAATCCAGACGAAGTCTTCAGACTCAAAAAGGCGCTCTATGGTCTCAAGCAAGCCCCTCAGGCATGGTACGATACATTGAAGGAATTTCTCATGAAGAAAGGCTTCAAACCTGGTTCACTCGATCCAACTCTTTTCACAAAATCCTATGATAATGAACTATTTGTGTGCCAGATATATGTCGATGACATCGTATTTGGCTGTACTAACAAACGTTACAGTGATGAATTTGCTTACATGATGAGTGAAGAATATCAGATGTCTATGATGGGGGAGCTGAAATTCTTCTTAGGTCTTCAAATTCGTCAACAACGCAATGGGATCTTCATATCACAGGAGAAATACCTCAAGGATGTTCTGAGTAAATTTGACATGCATGAATGCAAAGGCGCCAAGACTCCCATGCCTACCAACATCCACCTCTACACTGACGAAAATGGTAAAGAATTCGATCAGCAGGTATACCGCTCCATGATTGGCTCTTTACTATATTTCTGTGCATCTAGGCCAGATATAATGCTTAGTGTTTGCATGTGTGCATGTTTTCAAGCAAAACCGAAGGAATTGCACCATAAGGTTGTGAAGCATATTCTTCGGTACTTAGCTCACACACCAACACTAGGATTATGGTACCCCAAGGGTTCAAATCTTCATCTTGTGGGATATTCTGATTCTGACTATGCTGGTGACCGTGTGGATCGCAAGTCAACTTCTGGCACTTGTCATTTCCTCGAAAGATCATTAGTCTGTTGGTCCTCAAAGAAGCAAAACTACATTTCTCTCTCCACTGCCGAAGATGAGTACATTGCTACTGGTTCATGCTGTGCTCAATTCCTCTGGATGAAGCAAACCCTCAAGGACTACGACATCAACGTGAAGAATGTGCCTCTCTACTACGACAATGAGAGTGCAATCAAGATTGCATACAACCCAGTACAACATTCGAAGACTAAGCACATCCAGATTCGTCATCATTGTCTTCGGGACCATGTCCTCAAGGGCAATATCCTCATTGACCATGTGAAGACTGACGATCAACTAGCAGATATTTTCACTAAGCCCTTGGATGAGAAAAGGTTTTGCAAGTTGCGGTGTGAGCTAAATATCTTAGAATCTTCAAATGGTTTGTAAAAACATGCACACATCCTAACACTTATGCAAAATTGATGACTTAGATGTGCAACACACGAAGAATCAATTTTCTTCAACCAATGAAGAATATCACTCTTAGTGTGAGGAAAGTAATGAAGAATTTGGTTCTCAGGGCCCTACGACAATTGTACGCGGCGTCTGAAATCATCATTCTTATACGGTGGGTCACGCCACTACCAACTTTGAAATTCCTCAAGATTGAATTTCTTCGAAGTTTTTTTTCCTCAAGTTGATTTTCTTCAAAGTTGTTGTTCTTCAAAGATGTTTTTCTTCAAAGTTGATTTTCTTCAAAGATGAAATTCATCATTCTGACGCTTTGTCACAGAATCCTCAAGTAAGTCAAAATCTTCAAAACACTTGATGGTTTACATTTGCCTAGTCATATATATATAGACTGTGATTTCAAAGTCCTCAACAACATTCACTTATAGCTATTTATTCAACTTGACATTTCATCTAAGTGAATGCGATCGGACCCTACTTCCCTTCTATGCTATACTCATCCAGTCTATTCAATTCTTCATATGCGTTCTACTTGAAACTTTGTTCAAAATCTTCACTGCGTCCTTGTCAGCTGATGATTTTGCAACAAAATCCTCAAATCCTCAAAAATGATTTTTATATTGTTACACAGTAACTGAACCCCACTTCCCACGATCAGATAACCACGATCTCCACCGCTTTAAACTCTGGCTACACGTGTCATGCGGAGACGAAAGGGCAAGGGCAGTTCGGTCCGAAAGAATCGGCCGGGCAGTTTTCACCTGAGCTATAAATACGTCCTTAACCCCTCCGGTCAAAACTCTTCGTTCTCTATCGACCTTCTCTCTGCTAGAGCAAAGACCTAGCGCAACCGCTAGAAGTTTCGTCGCTGGCGAGGAACAACTTCACTGCCTCGACCTCTCCATCGCCGAAATCACGCCGGAACCGAAACTTCTTCGTCCACCGCCGCCGTAGCCGTCTTCTGTCGCCAAGTTAGGGCGCAGTGGACTCGCACCAAAGAGCATCTACTGCTACTTCTTCTGTTCTTCGTGCTTTCTTTATAGGTTAAATAAAATCCTATTTTTACAGTCCCTTTCAATCTACTATTTTACCTTACATTCGTGGAATCTGTTTTTCCTCAGTGTCTATCAGTCTCTATTCCTCAAACACTACTTATTCCTCAAACACTTGATGAATTTCACTAAGCAAATAAAATTATTCACGTGATTCCTCAATTGTGCAAATTTTTGAATCTGTACAACTCTGGAACCCAAGATGAGAGTGCTTAGACCAATTCCTCAACCCACTGGTCAAATTCCTCAACTTTAATTTTTTTCAATTTCTTCAAATCTAAGAACGCATATGACCTCTCCAAATTCCTTGCACCTATACTTTGTTCACAGGTACAAAAATGTCAGCTGGTGAATCTCTAGGTTCTCATCAACTTAACTCATTTGCAGCGTTTCTTGAAGAAAATCTGCGAGTGTCATCAGAATCCTCAAGAGCTCAAATTCCTTAGCAAAAGACTTAGCTGAAGAAAATGGAAGATGACAGGAAGCAAAAGGGTGGCAAGAAACTCGAACAAAACACTGCCATTGATATCCCTGAGGATACATACTTGGAGTATTGCACACCAGATGAGCAAGAACCAATGCCTAAGAGGAAAATCAGGCTCCAAAAGATAGAACGCAGGTGGGCTAAGGAGTGGAAGGAATACCGCTTCGTCACTCCAAAGTACACGAAGAAATTCGCTCTTAAGCTACCTCGAAAAAGGCCTCCTCTCGAGGATCATCAGAATGCTCATCCTTCAAGCCTCAAGACTATTGATTATTATCCTGAGGAAAAGAACAAACAATTGTCAAAGCTTCAGAAGCAAGTAGAAGCTGCTGTGAGGAAATTCAATGAAGAATCTGTTGCTGCTGCTGCAGCCACCTCCTCAGTTGCTGAAACTTCAGACATGGTCATTCCTCAAGTGAAGCCTGTGCCACATAAATCAAAGGCTTCAAAGCCTAAAGAGCAATTGCTTCAGAAGGCTGGGCCTGCATCTGCGCCAAAACCCTCAACAACCACACAGGCTTCAAAGCCTGAACACCAGCAGATTGTCAAGCAAGAGCGTGCTATCTCCAGCTCCTCTGTTCTATCTACCACGAGCTCGGAGACAAAGTCTTCACCAACACCGTTAAAGACTAAGATGACTGTTGGAAGAGGAAACAGACCCAGCCCAAGCAAAGTCATCAAAGTCCCTTCTGCATCAGAAGGAAGTGATGAATATGATGATCGAACACTGCAAGCCATCATCAGAAACAAGCAGGAACTGGTCGTTCAAGCTTTAGGCAGCGCCATTCCTCTTGCCATGGACCCAAAAGTCTTGTTGGACTACATCAATGTCTGGTATGATGACCCTAACACACCCATTGATGACTTGAAGCTTCCCCCCGGGTATCAGCCATATGGTGGCCACATTCATCAATGAGGCCACATGGAAGGAGACGCAAGCCAAACAAGCAAAGGCTGCAAAGCTGAAAAAGGAGAAATTCCTCAGATAGAATCTCCCCAGCCTAACGCCTGATGCTCTTGTGTCAACCCAGGCAGAACTGAAGACTTTGAGTGACAAGTATACCAAACTTTCTGATCGTCAAAGTCTCAAGACCAATTTCATCAAGTTTGCAACCAATGCAGTTGATGATTACAACAAGAAGGCTGCTCCTCTAGCAAAACCACAGCAACCTGAGCAGTCTGAGCCTAGCTAATCTGTTCAGCACACAAAGGAAGATGAAAAACAAGCAACCCCTGCTGAGGAAATGCCTCAAGAAAGCCGTGCTGATGCTCCGACTATTGAGGAAATAGCTAAGGATATTCCAGCTGATGCATCTAAGCCAGCTGATGAATCTGCTCCAGCTGAAGAAAATGCTTCAGCTGAGGAAACTGCTAGGACGGATACTGCTCCGCCTCCTGATAAGAAAATACCTTCACCAAAATCCTCAAAGGTGAAGAAAATGACTCCGTCTGCATCAGACGTGAAGAAAAGCAGGGCTGCAGAAAAAGAAGCAAAGAAAAGAAAAGTTTCTTCAACCCCAGAATCATCAGAGGCCAAGCGCCTCAAATCTCTTGATGAAAATGCTCCTTTGGATGCTGTGCCTCTCAAGATAGCTCCATCCTACACTATGATTCCCTTGGAAAGCAAAGATAAGGAGCATCTGACTGATGAGGAAATGAAAACTGCTGAGTCTAAGGAACACATAGATGAGGAAATTCAAATTAATGATATTCCTCAGACATTCATTCCTCCTGAAGAACCTGCTCAAGGATCAGCTGCAACAGCTGAAGAATTTGGCTCCTCCTCCAAGCAAATTCCTCAAGCTAAGGAAAACCAAGGAGAAGATCCTCAACCCGAGGAAAATCCTAATCCTGAGCAAGACCCTCAACCTGAGGTTCAGGCTGAATAAAATCCTCACCGTGAGCAAAACCCTCAACCTGAGGCACAGGCTGATGAAATTCCTCAACCTGAGGAACATGCTGAAGAAAATGCTCCTGTGCCCAATACAAAAACTGCTATTGTGGTTGTCAACACGGAGACTGCCATGATCGTATCTCCTCCAGAGAAGCAGCAAAATCTCGCTTGGGTATTGCAGTGCTGCAGGGACTGACCCGAGCACCGACACCGTGACTAGCCCCCCCCCTTCACGTGATATACATGGGGGAGAGCACGAGCGCGCGCCCTTCCGAAGGCCCGCTCGAACGTGAGCATGCGGGATTCAGAAAGAAGTGGGCTTTACTGATGCATGATGCACGTTCATTACATACGGAAAGATTCATGTCTCCGTGTTTGAAGCGGGTCGGTGTGAGGTTTGGTGCAGCTGAAAAGCGCACTCAAAGGATGTCAGAAATGATGCCATGATAGATGCAGATCATCCTATGGTTGAAGCAGCTGAAAAGCATCCTCAAAGGTTGATAGAAATGTTGCCGTGATGGACACGGATCAGCCTGAGGTTTATGCGGCTCAAAAGCGCCCTCATTGTCAAGAGGTCCACCATGTTTGAGCATGGGGTATCTGCCAACGCTAAGCATAGGGCTTCCACGAGAGTGGGAAGGGACTCTCATGTACCAAGGTCAACGTGGGTAGAGAGAGACTTGGAACGTGTACATCTTCTTCTCACTCATATCTATGGAGCAGGATAGAACTTACAGTGATGGAGGTCATTCCATGTGTTTTGTATCGGAACACCCTCCACCGTCATTTGTGGGGCCGTGGTGGTCCGGTCGGCGGTTGTTCACCACATCCAAGATGTGGGACTCTAGGCTCATGCGTGATAGACTCGTGAAAAATGGTTGCGACATTCTCCATGCCGAGGGACATGAGCATGAGAGGAAGTAGAGGAGATACGGGCCTCACGAGACGGGCCTGGTTGGGAGACGAAGTCCCCGCATATGCGTCTGTCGCTGCGTGGCTTGGAGATGGGTGTCACGCTGACGATCCACCTAAGGTGGGGGGCTTCATGGGCGATTCCTGCATCTTGGGGCTTGCTGAGGGGTCGTGCGCTCTGGCGCACGGATGAGTGGTGCTTGATCACCTCCCTCGACTGTCCGGGCACGTCGGACGCTATCATCACGATGCACCAAAGCTTGCCCAGAGGGGGCGAAGAGTGTGCCTTCATATTTGACGGAGAGCACGCCGTTGAGGGTGCCGGAGGGATTAATGACCCACAAGTATAGGGGATCAATTGTAGCCTTTCAATAAGTAAGAGTGTCGAACCCAATGAGGAGCAGAAGGAAATGATAAGTAGTTTCCAGCGAGGTATTCTCTGCAAGTCTTGTAAGTAACAGTGACAGATAGTTTTGTAGCAAGGTAATTTGTAACAAGTGACAAGTGACAATAGTAGAAAAGGTTCAACAAGGTATCCCAATCCTTTTTATAGCAAAGGACAGGATTAAAAGTTCTCTTATGTAAAGCAAGCGCTCCCGAGGACACATGGGAATTTCTGTCTAGTCATGTTCATCATATTAAGTTGATTCACGTTCGCTACTTTGATAATTTGATATGTGGGTGGACCGGAACTAAGGTTATATTATTACTTGAAGTAACAACGTACTTATGATTGACCCCTCTCGCAAGCATCCGCGAGTATGAAAGAAGAATTAAGATAAATCTAACCATAGCATGGAACATCTGGATCCAAATCAGTCCCTTAAGAAGCAACACATAAACTGCGGTTTAAGCTTCTGTCACTCTCACAACCCAACACCTAATTGTTACTCCACAATGACTTCCTTTGGGCCCATAACATGGTGAAGTGTCATGTAGTCGACGTTCACATGACACCACTAAAGGAAGTAACAACATACATTTCATCAAAATATCGAACAAAATGCCAACTTTATATGATTACAGATTACTTATAACCAGACTAATACCATGTCCTTAGGAACAATATTAACTACCCACACCTCATCAACATGTTAAACATCAGAGGTGTAACAAATATGATTAAGGTTGTGAACATTATGTCTTCCACCAAGTAATCCAACTAGCATCAACTACAAGATGTAATTAACACAACTAGCAACCCAGAGGTACCAATATGAGGTTTTGAGACAAAGATTGAATACACGAGATGAACTAGGGTTGGAGGTGAGATGGTGCTGGTGAAGATTGTTGATGAAGATTGGTCCTCCCACGAAGCTTGAAGCATTGGTGATGATGATGGTTTCGATTTCCCCTCCTAGGGAGGAATTCCTGTGGCAGAATCGCCCTGCCGGAGAGCAAAAGAGCTTCTCCCCAGGTTTCCGCCTTGATACGGTGTCTCTTCATCCCGAAATTTATGTCTTGATTTTTTTTTCTTGGGTAAAACACGTCATATAGGAGAACAAGGGCATCGGAGGACCAACGGGGGCCCCACAAGCTATCAGGTCGCAGCTTGGGGGGGCACGGCCTGATGGCTTGTGCCATGGTGGTTGCCCCTCTACTGTGTACTTTTGGCCCAATAATTCTTATATATTCTGCAAAAATGCTCCGTGAAGTTTGAGGTCATTTGGAGCAACTTGATTTTTTGCCCTTTTCTCATTTTCCTGGCCCAGAATTCCAGTTTCCAGATACTTTCCTCTTCATAATATACCTTGCATATTCAGAGAGAAAAGACATAAGAATTACATAATAGCAGGGAATAATGGACAATAATAAGACAAATATCAATAAAGATTCATGATGCAAAATGGACGTATCAACTCCCCCAAGCTTAGACCTCGCTTGTCCTGAAGCAAAAGCCAAGCTCAAGAATAATGGCCACATGATTTGAGAGGGAGAAGTCGATAAAAATAAAATACAGACATGAGAGCAACATGAATATTAGCATAGCAGGAACTATTTTGTTATATATCTTCTCATAAACAAGTAAAGATTCATTCACAAATATTGGAGTCTGATGCATAAATTTCGTTGACAATCAACAAATTATGATATCAATCATTGGGACAATCATATTTGAACATATTTCAGAGGAGAGTCTATGTAAGAGCTTTCTTATTGTCAAATTATCATACTCAACTATCATTTATTCTTCTATTATTGCTCATACTCAAGTCATATTTTTAGAGCTCATGTTTTCATAGGACAGGGAGGAATATAGGGGCTTAAATGATTCACCTCCCAACTCGTTTACCTCGACCATAATGTCAACAATAATAAATCATGACAATATACATTCACTTGGATATATAAATCTGAATCTTTTCTCAACACATGATGCTTGCCACTATAGAATTAATAGGTAGAGGGAAAAAATATGAATTTAGTGACTCACGCATAAGAGTGAACTTCAAAGATAAAAGGTAGGCCCTTCGCAGAGGGAAGCAGAGGTTGTCATGTGCTTTTAAGTTTTTGAATGTGCAAATTTTAGTGCAAAGGAACATCACTTTATATTGCCCCTTGTGCAGTCTATCGCTTTTATTCCTTTGTCATCACAAGATCGTACAAATTTATTTCCCTTGCAATAAAAGAACATACATATTTAGAAGCAACTTTGTATTGCTTGGTGCACGGATGACAACTTACTTGAAGAATCTTACTCAATCCATGTGTAGGTATGGTGGCCTCTCATGGCAAGAAACTGGGTTTCAGGGTTATGGATGCACAAGTAGTATCTCTATTTAGTGCGAAGTTTTTGGGATAGGAAAAGGGTCTAAGGCAAGCATAACATGTTAAAGTATTCATGACTATATAACTTCTATATGAATGTGAAATATCATCACCATTATGTTGTCTTCCATGTCCTTCATCAACATTTGATCCTTATATAATATTTGATGAGGACTCACAATCACAAAAGATGTCCATAATAGTATATTTATACGGGAATCTCCCCTCCTCCTTCAAGTCTTGCTTATATTGTAACCATGACTAATACTATGTTTGTTTATTTTCAACAATCTTCATCACTTATACTCTTTACTATGTGAAGTCGTTACTCCTCATGGGATAAGCATATGATCTATATGTTTCTTTTTATGGACATGCTATGATGACAGGTGCCCCTAGGTAAGCCACAAAAACTCAAATTATATTTATTATATATCTCGCATACTCGACTACAAGGGTAGGTGGGACTCAAAGCAAAAATACTAAGCAAAGCAAACCTGAAAGTTATTTCTTTAAATCACGAATCATGTAAGGAACAAACTAAAATAGATAGTAATGATGGCGGGGGTGATGGTGATATGATACCGGGGCACCTCCCCCAAGCTTGGAACAAGCCAAGGGTGATGCCCATACCAAAGTATTCAATCATCCTTCTCCAGTGATGGTGGTGGTGTAGTCTAGTTCTTCTTTTCCAGCTTAGGTCGAAGAATAAAATTCTTCCCTTAAGTCATCGTTCTCTTGCTCCGGCTTCAATATCTTGTTGCGTAATGCCATCTTGATTCCCTACAGGAAACGTGATGGGATAAATTGATCCTTAGATTTCTTTACCCTGTTTGGTATGTTCGACTTCTTAAATTCCGCATGCATATCTTCAGGTTAAGGTCGTGGAACTTCATCTTTATCTGAGTTGGCTTCCTTTGTATCATATATTTTATTGTTCTCCTCTTCATCAATGTACCAAAGATAAGGATAGATATCCACAAAGATCTTTGGATGTGCAATATAATGGGAGACGTAGATCTCTCCATCTGAATCTTGAGACGACATATTCTTAGGTCTGCCAGAAAACAGCTCTAAACAAGAACATAGGAAAATTTCGCAATGCGATAGTCAAAACAAATGGGAGTATATATAATGAATTTTTCTAGACCAGAATACGTGTTCGGGAAGAAGTCGGAGCCCGGGAGGCGCACGAGGGCACCACAAGCTATCAGGTTGCGGCCTGGGGGCGCGACCTAATGGCTTGTGCCTCCCTCATGGGTCCCGTGGACTCTGTTTTATTTTTATATTTTTTATAAAATACTAAAACCTACAAATTTTTTTTTTTGAGTTTTCGGAGTCAGTTTACTTACCGTAGCAAGTACCAACCCCTTCTTCAGGTTTCTGGGGTGTTCCGGAAGAATTCCTTTATGTGCTCTTCCGGTGTTACGACTTGGATGATATTGGTCTCCTCATTAACGGGTGCACGTGAAATATAATGTTTGATTGTTTGACCATTCACCACTCGTGGGTTTTTACCTTCGAAGTTATTTATTTTTATGGCACCGGAGCAATAAACCTCCTCGACAACATAGGTTCCTTCCCCTCTGGAGAGGATTTTGCCTGCAAAAAATCTGAAATGAGAATTGTAGAATAGCACTAGGTCTCTTACATTAAATTCTCGTTTTTGAATTCTGTTGTCATGCCATCTTTTAACTTTCTATTTAGATAGCTTAGTATTTTCATAAGCTTGTGTCCTCCATTTATCTAATGAGCTAATATCAAACAATCTTTTTTCACTAGCCAGTTTGAAATCATAGTTAAGTTCTTTAATTGCCCAATATGCTTTATGTTCTAGCTCGAGAGGTAAACGACAAGCTTTTCCATAGACCATTTTACATGGGGACATCCCCATGGGATTCTTATAAGAAGTCATATAAGACCACAAAGCATCATCAAGTTTCTTAGACCAATTCTTTCTAGACCTATTGACAGTCTTTTGCAAGATTAATTTTATTTCATGATTTCTGAGTTCAACTTGTCCACAAGACTGAGGATGATAAGGTGATGCAATCTCATGGTTAACATCATATTTAGCTAGAATTTCACGGAAAGAACCATGAAAAAATTTTGAACCACCGTCAGTCATTAAGTATCTAGGGACACCAAACCTCGGAAAGATAATGTATTTAAGCATTTTAATAGAAGTGGTATGATCACCACTACTAGTTGGAATAACTTCTACCCGTTTAGTAACATAATCAATAGCAACTAGAATGTGAGTATATCCATTCGAGGAAGGAAAAGGTCCCATAAAGTCAAAAACCCGGACATCAAATGGTTCAATAGCTAGCGCATATTTCATAGGCATTTACTGATGTTTACCAATATGACCAACTCTTTGGCATTCATCACAAGAAAGAACAAACTTACGAGCATCTTTAAAAAGAGTGGTGTAGCGACCCGACTCAAAACGAGTCAAGGCTCTGCGCATCTGTGCCATCCCTGGATCAGTATGCTGGCACACACAGTACATCAATGTATATATCAAAGTGCAATCACATGTAAATAGCGTAAAACTGATATATACCTCAAAATCTCAGCGGAAACAGTCAAGGGAGTGGAGTCCCAATAAACACCAACGGCAAGTTGAGTGCAGACCGTAACCCAGAATTGTACTCTTACTCGTCGAAGAAAGTATCTGCAACATAATACGTTGCAGCCGTGTAGGTCAGCATATTGAATATGCCGGCAAGTCACAAAAGAGAGGGGTAAAAATATCATCTATACTATTTGCATATAAGGCAGGTGGGGCTGTAAGTTTTAGCGGAAAGCAAAGTTTTCTCCTACAATAAGAGAGGGGCTAAAAGCAAAAATATTACTACGTTTTTGGTTGTTAATGAGATGGTTCCGCCAACCAGTTCTCATACCCAAGTTATCAATATTACCCACATCAAATATATATAATGGTGTTGAGAATTCCTGATAGTTTCAGTTCCTTTGGCTCAAGTTGTCCATGACCGTGGACACGGCTAATCGATTAGGTTTGAGTACTCTGCAGAGTTTTGCACACGTTCCCCACAAGATTTGATCGCCTCCGTGTATGTCCTCGCACTTCCGGGTGTTTGAAGACCGGATGATCAAAACATGGTCTTTCAACGGGTTCCTCTGATCCTCTGTAGGTGCCCATCCAATCCTACCGTTCTTCTACATCTCGTAGCACCACCTATCCAGAGTCACCATGTTGTCCAACCAAGCCAGAGCCCATAATGACTTGTGGCTGTGCAGGTAAGCCTTGGGTCTTGAAAATATTCGTCCGTCTCTTTGAGCCTCGGTGAAGCTTTCCGCAAGATGTCATGGCGCTTCCCCATGCATCCCAGGTTGTCCACTAGTTTCTCCAGGGAGCCCATCTAAGCCGTCCTTCACCCAGAGGTACATTTCATTCTGAGATCTTGCAAGTCTTGGAGTCTTCAGGTCTTGATTATTAAGTTCCCACAACACTCATGGTAAACACTCAACCAAAACCCCGTCTACTAGGAGCATAGCATAATAACGTCCCGGCCAAAGTAACAAGGGGGTGGGTGCCTACCACATGATACTACATCAAGATCCAAAATTTCCCAGTACCTACTTTGCATGCAATTGGGTGAAGAAAGGTAGAACTACAATGCATATAAAACATAGGTAATCATATGATCAACGTGACTTGCCTTGCTGATAGTTGTCGTGCTGAAGCGCTTCTAGGTAGCAAGCGTCGCACTCCAGGTGATCTATCGATACAAACAAAATACACACAATAAGCACTACAATCACTAACAATCAAAATAAAATCACTGACACATAAACACTATAGCACAAAGTGGTGCATTTCACTTTACATAACCAAAACAGAATCTGTTTTGGTAAAAACCTCAAGTATAATTATTTTAAAAAATTTGAAACTTAAACTAATGAAAGATATGATCAATAGGAAACAGTAGCAAAAAGAATTAATTTAAAATCTATTTTTAAACTCCCGGTATAAGCAAAACAAGATTTAAATCAAATCTGTTCTAATTCAAATTTTGAAATTTTAAACATAGGCAAATCATATGTTTTCGGAAATTACAAGAAAATTGTGATCTAACGCGAAAAGAATCAACTTCATTGGACTTCTAGATTAAAAGATATAAGGAAAACAAAATTAAAACTGGTTCTGTTTTGGAAACAGAAAACTAAAAAAAACGGGGAGTTTAACTGCACTACAGGGTGCAGCGATGGCAGGGAGAAAACGGCATGGACGGGGCTGCTCAAGCGAGGGGGAGGGTCGCCGGCGGGTAGGGGAAACGGCGGAGGAGGTCCTGGCGCTGGTGGAGGGCGTCAGGGGTGGCTTGGGGTTCGGCAGGGGGCGCCCTCGGGCTCCTGGTCGTGCTCCTGGCGGGTTCCTGTCCAGGGACAATGGCGGCGAGGAGGTGCTCTAGGGGCAACAGGGTGGAGTTGAGGTGTCAGGGGGGTGCAGCGGTAGGGAAGGGATGGCACGGCAGGTTCCAGGGAGGTGCTGGAGGTTCCCTAACGATGGGTGGTGTCAAGAGAGGCTCCTGGTGAGCTTCTGTAGACAGGGAAAGAGGAGATGGTGGCGAGGTGGATACTGGGAGGGAGACGTCGGGCTGATGGGGAAAATGAACGAGGAGAGGCGGGGCGCTCTTATAGTGGTGGTGGGGTGGCTCGGGAGGAAGTATATCCCGCGAATCGGGGGATGGAAGCTTCGTGGGAGTTTCTGCCATGGCTAGAATGGAAAGAACGAGAGGAGGAAGAAGAAGGGGTATCTGGGCCTGATGCGCTTCCTAACGTGGCCGAGGTGACTTTCCTAATTAAAAAATCCCTTTCCTTTTTATTATAAACAGGAAAGAAACGATTAAAAGGAAATAAAATATCCTCGGAAAATCGGGGTATTATATATTAAAATTTTCACAAAAATAAATCCAAAAAGATGGTCATTTTTCCACGGCCAAAATAAAAACTTATAAAAAAATGTTTTTCAGAAAATTCACTAAATGCTTTATTTGCCTTTTGCAAATATTTTTCAAATAAAACTTGGGTTTCATGGCTCAAATAATTCAAAGAATATACCCGGGTTTTGGAGGGTCATGTTCCTCCTCTATTTTTCTCTTGCTTGACAAGTATTGCTCCCTCGACATTTCTTGAGTGAAGAAAAATAGAATTGCAAAACAAAAATTGAAAGAAATTCAAATGCCAGCTTGATTCAAATTCTTTATAGTTGAAGAAGTCATGCTATCTCCTCTCGCTGACTTTAAAATAGATGAATTTGAATTCACAGGAAAAGGGAAAGTCATTTTATTCCCTCTCATTCAAAAGTTTTTTAGAAGTTTCAAACTTCACTCAAGTTTCAATCACTCAAACAAACAAACAAACAAACAATCTAATAATTATATTAACATTCCAAAGTTTGGGATGTTACAAACCTACCACACTTAAAATGAATCTCGTCCTCGAGATTCGAAGAGGCTAGAAAGAAAAGGTTAGGGTTTGGGGGTCTTCTAACAAATCCAACCTCCGACAAGGTGGGATGCTACCACACTTAAAATGGGGATTACTGGTCCCTCAATTTTTTTTAACAATCCTCTGGGGTTTTGGCATCTGACTCCTCACATTCTTTATACTAACTCCTTTGGTGATGCATCTTCCATTGCATTCATAACGTTTCCATCAAAATCGAGGGTTCTTCTGTTGATATAAGCTTCTTCCGTCACTGAATCTTCTTAACTGACAGTCTCGTGATCATTCTAAATAACCTATCGATGATTCTCATGGTGGTCTACCATTTGTGGTTATCCTGCAGAGAGAGAGGTCTTGTCTTCATCATCACCGTAAAATTTCCTACGCGTCGCAACAATTGCCATGTACATGGGCTTTCATCATACCATTCTAAGGCTTAAACAAAAGCTTCAAGGAGCATCGTCTCTCACTATGGGTAAGTCTCTCAGATTTACCATTCCAAATAGCAAGATAATGATAAGAGTAAGTCGTCATGGTGGCCAAGCCATGTCGCACTAAAATCATTACCTTGTATAAGGCTTAGTGAATCTCGTATTCTAACACTTGGGCATCCTCACAAGCATTGCAGAATTTCTCTTGTCCACGAACGAAGTTTGGATAATCCATTGGTTCTGCAAGCTGAACAAAACATCTATCGTATCTTCACAACTCTCGGTGTTACACATGCTCCTAAGAAAACGCTTGCTGATCCATCATAGTTTCTTCCAATTTTCTTTCTTCATAAAGGTAGTGATTGATCCTTATTAGTCCCGGGGTCTGTGGGTTGTAGGCCCAGTTAACTCATACTTCAAATTATTCTGCCTTTAAATCCTATAGTGTTTCATTCCATCATACTCTTGGGGTAACCATCATATAATAAAAATCCTCAGACTTATTTTTGGTTCACACGCCACTCTGTGGGATACCCCTTTTTTCCATGGGTGTGTTTACCAAAAAAATATTGCTTCATCCATAAATCATATTCATTTCATATTCAATCCTTTATTACATCCTTAATATCTTCTCAAAACTCCAAATTCAAAAATAACTTTATTACAAATGCTGCCATCCACATTGTTCGGTATGGTCAAGCATTTCTGCCAACTTTATTCATTTGTCTCCTTGGAGATACTTTAGTTCCACTGGAATTTTCCAATGTGTTCCTTGAAATCATCCATCTTTTGCTTTCTCATGGTGGCCATGAGCTTCATTTCCATCATCTCCGCATGCACTTCACTCAGGTATTCCTGGGTATGACGGAGTCTTGCTTCAAGTATTTCTCCGATCTGACGTAAGGCTTCCATGGCAGCTTCACGAACAACATCAAAGAAGGTTGCTCGTGGTACACGTGAAATGAAAAAGTATTGCCCCATAGTCTTTGGACAAACTCCTTTCACATGGTGGAGTTGTACTTCCACATACCAAAGTTCCACTTCATTTTCCATGAACGGGTAGCCTTTGTAGACTGCATCTCCTTCAAGATGAATGTGCTTCATCATGTCCTTCAGAATTTTTGGGTAATCATGATCACTAGTCAGGGTCTTGATCCTTTATGGGCCCTTAAGGAATGACTCGTAGAGGGTTTTCATCTGCAGGTGTAAAAAAAAAGGGTACTCAGAGGAATGTATGTGTCTCCTTGGTAAGCATCGTATATTCCTACTCATTGGATCCTGTGGGTGTACCGATTACTACCACACCTAAAATGAAATATACTCTTGCCTGCATAGACCATATTTTCTCATATCCTCATAAATGCTCAGAGATCTTTATTCGTAGAGAAACAACGCATACAGTTTCAATGTAGGAAATCATGAAACAATAAATTTATTGATTCATGAAGTTATTACAATCTCAGAGACTTATGTTACAAAAATTCAACTCCATAATCTCATGAAAAACAAGAGTGCTTCAGGTTACACTTATTGCCACTGTCAAAACTTAACTACTCCATTTTAGCTTTCTTCCCATGTGGACAATCACTAGCATAATGTCATGCTTCCTTGCAACGAAAGCAAATGAGTTCAGACAAGTCTCGAGGCTTCTTAGTGTTTGCTTTTGCTCCTTGGGTTTCCTGCTTCCTTCCTGGGCACATATTGATGTAGTGGCCCAACTCCTTACACTTGAAACATTTGATATGACTCAGGTCCTTATGTGCAGGGATTTGACTCTGGCTGGTGTATTTTCTCTTCTCTCCAGACTCCTTCATTTTGGCCAGTTCTTCTATTTCAAGTGGATCAAACTCTACTTTTTCCGTCGGGAAGTTTCCCAGGTACTCTTGGCTTTTCTTCATGCACTCGTGTGAAAAATGTCCTTCCTCTCCACATGAGTAACAGGCATTGGAGAAAAATCTGGTTAGGCTCCGTCCATCAGGGTCTCCAATATTTTCCTTCATCACATGTTCTTCTAACATCTTCTTCGTGAGTGTTTCCTCCATTGCTTCTTTCTGCTGCTTGACAACTTGTTGCACCTTGTGGTAAATGTAACATTGGGCTGGGTAGTGGGTGGTTCCTTCACACAAGAAACAAGTCACCTGACTAGTTGGGCATTCCTCCGCTGGGTGATTCTCTTCACAATGAGTGCATCCATCCTTGTGTTCCTCCTGGGTGTGTCCTATTTCTCCACAGATCTTGCATGCACAAGTCTTCTTCTTCGGATTATCATAGCACTCCTGAATAAGACGAGATCTTAACAGAGTCTTTTTGAATTCGTCCCAAGTTTCTGCTCCATTAAATCCTTGTATGGCATGATGCATTTTCCACCAGATAGCAACACTTTGTGTAAAGTACTAAAGAGCGTGTGCACTTCATACTTCCTTGAAATCAAATTGCTCTCGAAGTGGTTCTCCATGTTCTGAATCCATATTTCAGCCTCCAGTTGGGTCATTGGTCCAGAGACTACAAGTCCAGCTTCATACGCCATCTATTGGGTCCAAGGTTTTTTTTTGGATGAGACGAGTAAGAGAGAGAGGGATAGAGGGATATACACACAATACAAACAATATTTTTGAGAATAGGTTTTATTTGTGGCTGTCAGAAAACACACACAAATGACGGCTCACAAATCACCGTATCTAACGTGGGTATATTACAGGGGTTTGGACTTCTAATGGCCATACAAATATTGGAATGCTTCAGGTTCTTCGAATTCTTCGGGTCTTGAGAGTCTTCAATGGGTGTAGCTTCAATTGTTCAAATGCATGGTGAAATCCTCTTTACTTTGAAGTAGAACTCTGTTGATTCTTCATGTGGTCAAAGGGGTAAGGGTATTGTCTAACTATTTGAGGTGAGAGAGAACATTTGATGAAATCAGAAGGGATGAGAAGTAAAGGATGTTCTTGGAAATAGAATTTTAGAGAGATCTTATCCTAAGGGATTTCCAGTTTCAAGGGTCACGTCCTACGGTCAACATGTGCTCTGATACCATACATGTAGCGACCCGACTCAAAACGAGTCAAGCCTCTGTGCATCTGTGCCATCCCTGGATCAGTATGCTGGCACACACAGTACATCATTGTATATATCAAAGTGCAATCACATGTAAATAACGTAAAACTGATATATACCTCAAAATCTCAGCGGAAACAGTCAAGGGAGTGGAGTCCCAATAAACACCAACGGCAAGTTGAGTGCAGATCGTAACCCTGAATTGTACTCTTACTCGTCGAAGAAAGTATCTGCAACATAATACGTTGCAGCCGTGTAGGTCAGCATATTGAATATGCCGGCAAGTCACAAAAGATAGGGGTAAAAATATCATCTATACTATATGCATATATGGCAGGTGGGGCTGTAAGTTTTAGCATAAAGCAAAGTTTTCTCCTACAACAAGACAGGGGCTAAAAGCAAAAATATTACTACGTTGTTGGTTGTTAATGAGATGGTTCCGCCAACCAGTTCCCATACCCAAGTTATCAATATTACCCACATCAAATATATATAATGGTGTTGAGAATTCCTGATAGTTTCAGTTCCTTTGGCTCAAGTTGTCCATGACCGTGGACACGGCTAATCGATTAGGTTTGAGTACTCTGCAGAGTTTTGCACACGTTCCCCACAAGATTTGATCGCCTCCGTGTATGTCCTCGCACTTCCGGGTGTTTGAAGACCGGATAATCAAAACATGGTCTTTCAACGGGTTCCTCTGATCCTCTGTCGGTGCCCATCCAATCCTACCGTTCTTCTACATCTCGTTGCACCGCCTGTCCAGAGTCACCACGTTGTCCAACCAAGCCAGAGCCCATAATGACTTGTGGCTGTGCAGGTAAGCCTTGGGTCTTGAAAATATCTGTCCGTCTCTTTGAGCCTGGGTGAAGCTTTCCGCAAGATGTCATGGCGCTTCCCCATGCATCCCGGGTCGTTCACTGGTTTCTCCAGGGAGCCCATCTAAACCGTCCTTCACCCATAGGTATATTTCGTTCTGAGGTCTTGCAAGTGTTGGAGTCTTCAGGTCTTGATTATTATGTTCTCACAACACTCATGGTAAACACTCAACCAAAACCCCGTCTACTAGGAGCATAGCATAATAACATCCCGACCAAAGTAACAAGGGGGTGGGTGCCTACCACATGATACTACATCAAGATCCTAAATTTCCCAGTACCTACTTTGCATGCAATTGGGTGAAGAAAGGTAGAACTACAATGCATATAAAACATAGGTAATCATATGATCAACTTGACTTGCCTTGTTGATAGTTGTCGTGCTCAAGTGCTTCTAGGTAGCAAGCTTCGCACTCCCGGTGATCTATCGATACAAACAAAATACACACAATAAGCACTACAATCACTAACAATCAAAATAAAATCACTAACACATAAACACTGTAGCACAAAGTGATGCATTTCACTTTACATAAGCAAAACATAATCTGTTTTGGTAAAAACCTCAAGTAAAAATATGTAAAAAAAATGAAACTTAAACTAATGAAAGATATGATAAATAGGAAACAGTAGCAAAAAGAATTAATTTAAAAGCTATTTTTAAACTCCCGGTATAAGCAAAACAAGATTTAAATCAAATCTGTTCTAATTCAAATTTTGAAATTTCAAACATAGGCAAATAATATGTTTTCGGAAACTACAAGAAAATTGTGATCTAACGCAAAACGAATCAACTTCATTGTACTTCTAGATTCAAAGATATAAGGAAAACAAAATTAAAACTGGTTTTTTTTTTGAAACAGAAAACTGAAACGAAAAAAAACGGGGAGTTTACCTGCGCTACAGGGTGCAGCGGTGGCAGGGAGAAAATGGCGTGGACGGGGCTGCTCCGGCGAGGGGGAGGGTCGTCGGCGGGTAGGGGAAACGGCAGAGGAGGTCCTGGCGCTGGTGGAGGGCGTCAGGGGCGGCTTGGGGTTCGGCAGGGGGCGCCCTGGGGCTCGTGGCGGGTTCCTGTCCAGGGACAATGGCGACGAGGAGGGGCTCTAGGGGTGACAGGGTGGGGAGGAGGTGTCGTGGGGGTGAAGCGGCAGGGAAGGGATGGCACGACAGGTTCCAGGGAGGCGCTGGAGGTTCCCTGGCGATGGGTGGTGTGAGGAGAGGCTCCTGGTGAGCTTTTGTAGACAGGGAAAGAGGAGATGGTGGCGAGGTGGCTACGGGCAGGGAGACGTTGGGCTGATGGGGAAAATGGAACGAGGAGAGGTGGGACGCTCTTATAGTGGTGGTGAGGTGGCTCGGGAGGAAGTATATCCCGCGAATCGGGGGATGGAAGCTTCCTGGGAGTTTCTGCCATGGCTAGAATGGAAAGAACGAGAGGAGGAAGAAGAAGGGGTATCTCGGCCTGATGCGTTTCCTAACGTGGCCTAGGTGACTTTCCTAATTAAAAAATCCCTTTCCTTTTCATTATAAATAGGAAAGAAAACGATTAAAAGGAAATAAAATATCCTTGTAAAATAGGGGTATTATATACTAAAATTTTCAGAAAAATAAATCCAAAAAGATGGGCATTTTCCCACGGCCAAAATAAAACTTTTAAAAATATATTTTTCAGAAAATTCCCTAAATGCTTTATTTGCCTTTTGCAAATATTTTTCAAATAAATCTTGGGTTTCATGGCTCAAATAATTCAAAGAATATACCCGGGTTTTGGAGGGTCATGTTCCTCCTCTCTTTTTCTCTTGCTTGACAAGTATTGCTCCCCCGACATTTCTTGAGTGAACAAAAATAGAATTGCAAAACAAAAATCTAAAGAAATTCAAATGCCACCTGATTCAAATTCTTTATAGTTGAAGAAGTCATGATATCTCCTCTCGCTGACTTTAAAATAGATGAATTTGAATTCATAGGAAAAGGGAAAGTCATTTTATTCCCTCTCATTCAAAAGTTTTTTAAAAGTTTCAAACTTCACTCAAGTTTCAATCACTCAAACAAACAATCAATCAATCTAATCATTATATTAATATTCCAAAGTTTGGGATGTTACAAGTGGGCCAATAAAAACCAGATTGTAATACCTTCTGTGTCGTTCTGTCACTAGCGTGATATCCTCCATAAGCTTCAGAATGGCATATCCTTAGGATATGTTCCTGTTCATGCTCACAAATACAACGTCTAATAACACCATCTACTCCTTCTTTATAAATATCTGGGCCATCCCAAAAGTAGTGTCGTAAATCATAGAAGAATTATTTTTTCTTTTTTTGATAGGCGAAACTATGCGGAAGATATTTAGCAACAATGTAATTAGCATAATCCTCATACCAAGGAGTACTACGTGAAGTGTTTATAACAACAAGTTTCTGACGAGGGAAATTATCATCAATCGATAGTGGGTCATCAAGAACATTTTCCATCCTAGACAAGTTATCTGCTACAGGTTTATGAGCTCCTTTTCTATCAACGATATGCAAGTGAAACTCTTGGAGTAGTAACACCCATCTAATAAGTCTAGGTTTATCATCCTTCTTTTCCATAAGGTACTTAATAGCAGCATGATCAATGTGAATAGTTACTTTGGAATCAACAATGTAAGGTCCAAACTTATCACATGCAAACGCAACTGCTAAAAATTCATTTTCAGTAGTGGAATAATTCGTTTGAGTGGTGTCTAGGGTCTTACTAGCATAATGAATAACATTAGATTTCTTGTCTACTCTTTGCCCTAGAACAATGCCAACAACATAATCACTACCATCACATATAATTTCAAAGGGTAGGTTCCATTCACGTGGTTGAACAATGGGTGCAGAAATTAAGGCTTTCTTAAGTATTTCGAAGGCTTTTACACAATCATCATAAAAAATAAACGGAACATCTTTTTGTTGAAGATTAGTTGATGTCCTAGAAATCTTGGAGAAATCTTTAATGAAGCGCCTACAGAAACCAACATTCCCAAGGAAATTTCTTATACCTTTGATTTCTTTTGGGCAAGGCATTTTCTCTACTGCATCAACTTTGGTTTTATCCACCTTAGTACCTCGCTCGGAGATTTTATGCCCAAGCACTATACCTTAATTCACCATAAAAAAGCACTTTTCCTAGTTCAAGACAAGATTAATTTCTTCACATCTGTGCAAAACTGGATCAAGGTTGTTCAATCAATCATCAAAGGAAGTCCCATAAACGAAAAATCATCCATGAAGACCTCAACAATCTTTTCACAAAAGTCATAGAATATAGTAGTCATACATCTTTGGAAGGTAGCACGTGCATTACATAGACCAAAAGGCATACACCTATAAGCATAAGTTCCAAAAGGGCATGTAAAGGTAGCTTTCTCTCGGTCTTCTTTTGACACAAGTATTTGAGAATATCCAGAGTAACCATCAAGAAAGCAAAAGTGTGTGTGCTTAGATAACCTTTCTAACATTTGATCAATAAAAGGCAAAGGGTAGTGATCTTTCCTAGTAGCTTTATTCAATTTCCTAAAATCAATCACCATCCTATAGCCAGTTACTATCCTTTGTGGAATGAGTTCATTTTTATCGTTGGGAACAATAGTTATACCGCCTTTCTTAGGAACACAATGAACAAGTACACATCTACTATCAGCAATAGGATAAATTATACCTGCCTCCAGAAGTTTTAGTATTTCACTTCTTACCACCTCCTTCATTTTAGGATTGAGGCGACGTTGATGATCAATGACTGGTTTGGCATCCAGTTCCATGTTGATCTTGTGCTGACAGAGAGTAGGACTTATGCCTTTAAGGTCATGAAGAGTATAGCCAATAGCAGCCATGTGCTTCTTTAAGGTTTTGAGTAATCTCCTTTCTTCATGTTCTGAAATGTTAGCACTAACAATAACATGATATATCTTCTTGTCATCAAGATAAACATATTTCAGAGTATCACGTAAAGCTTTGAGCTCAAACACTAGGTCTCCTTTGGGTGGAGGAGGACCGCCTAAAATTTCAACTGATGAGTTGTGCTTAAGAATGGGTTGCTGATCAAGAAGTATCCTATCTAATTCATTTCTTTCATTCAAGTGTGTATCATTCTCATGGTCTAGCAGGTATTGTTCTAATGGGTCTGTAGGAGGTACAACAAATAGAGGCAAGACCAATTATTTCATATTTATTAGGCAATTCCTTTTCATGCGATTGTTTACCAAACTTCAAACAATTGAACTCATGTGATATATCCCTGAAGGTAACTTTAACCTTCTCGGTGGCACGGTTAATTTCAGCATTAACAATATTCAAGAAAGGTCTACCGAATATAACGGGGAAAAGTTATATTGTTCTGACCCAAGTACTAATAAATCAATGGGATATTTGACTTTTCCACATAATACTTCAACATCTCTAACAATCCCAAGTGGCGATATAGTATCTCAGTTTGCAAGTTTAATAGTAACATCTATTTCCTCAATTGAAAGAGATGATATATCATCCATGATTTCTTTATATAAAGTAAAAGGTATAGCACTAACGCTACCACCTAGATCATAGAGGCCATGATAACAATTTTCTCCAATCTTAACTGAGATAACATGTGTGCCTACCACTAGTTTATTATTATCAAGTTCGTCTTGTTTATTTCTAATAGGCTTTGCAATTCTAGCAACTTCATCACAGAGGTAAATAACTTGCCCATCAATGTTATCAGCTGAGAGATCTTTAACCATGGCAATCTTTGGCTCAACATTAATTTGCTCAGAAGGTTTAGGTGTCCTAACACAACTTTTTATTAACCACTTTTGCAGCCCAAGCATGCTCTCTAATCTTAACAGGGAAAGGGGGCTTCTCAATGTAAGCACTCGGAACAACTCGAAGTACATGGTTAATAATTATTTCTTCCTTCTTTATTTCAACAAGTTCATCTTGCAATTTTTTAATAGGAGGATGGAATTTAAAACACTTCTCCTTAGGGAGATCAACGTAAGTGGCAAAAGTTTGACACAAGGAAGCTACTATCTCATGATCAAGGCCATATTTGTTGCTAAACTCATGAAAAGGAGAAGTCTCCATGAAAGATTTAATGCAATCAAACTTAAATTTCATACTTGATGCCTTACCTCTATTGAGTTCCCAATCATTAGAAATGCGTTTAATATTTTCTATAAGATTCCATCTGAATTCAAGTCTCCTTCATGTGGGAGCCAACCGCACAAGCGCCGAGCAATGTTTGATCATCATGAGAAAGCCGAGCATAAAAAATTGGTATGATCAATTCCCTTGGGACATGATTGGGGCAAGTGTGCATCATAGATTTAATCCTCCCCCAAGCTTGAGCGATGCTTTATCCTTCACTAGGCCAGAAATTATAAATAAGATTCTGGCCGTGATGAATCAAATGCATAGGATAAAACTTCAGATGAAATTCTAATCTCGAGCAGTTCCAATCCCATGATCCAATATCATCCAGTAGACTATACCACAATAATGCTTTTCCCTCCAAAGATAAAGGGAAAACTTTCTTCTTGACTTGATCCCCGGGTAAACCCGAAAGCTTAAACAATTCACAAATCTCATCGACATGTATTAAATGATAATCAGGATGAGTTGAACCGTTATAAGGATTAGCCAGCAATTTCTCTAGCATGCCCGAAGGAATCTCATAATAAATATTTTCAGTAGGTTGAGCGGGTTGAGGAATTATTTCCTCAACTTCTGTTCGAGGCAAAGATGCCATGAACAAGCCACTCAAAGGGTGATCGTTCGTAGTGACAAGCAATAGTAAATTTCAGCACGTACAGAAAATATTCCCTTACCAATTTCCACTTACCAAAGGCGCTTCAATCCCCGGAAATGGCGCCAGAAAAGAGTCTTTATGACCCACAAGTATAGGTCATCAATCATTGTCCTTTGAATAAGTAAGAGTGTTGAACCCAATGAGGAGCAGAAGGAAATGATAAGCAATTTTCAGCGAGGTATTCTCTGCAAGTGTTGTAAGTAACAACGATAGATAGTTTTGTAGCAAGGTAATTCGTAACAAGTGACAATAGTAGCAAAGGTGAAGCAAGGTATCACAGTCCTTTTTGTAGCAAAGGATAGGCCTAAAAGTTCTCTTGTGTAAAGCAAGCGCTCCCGAGGACAGATGGGAATTTCTATCTAGTCATGATCATCATATTAAGTTGATTCACGTTTGCTACTTTGATAATTTGATATGTGGGTGGACCGATGCTAAGGTGTTGTTCTTACTTGAACTAACAACCTACTTATGATTAACCCCTCTTGCAAGCATACGCAACTATGAAAGAAGAATTAAGATAAATCTAACCGTAGCATGAAACATGTGGATCCAAATCAGCCCCTTATGAAGCAACACATAAACTTGGGTTTAAGCTTCTATCACTCTCGCAACCCAACATCTAGTTCTTACTCCACAGTGACTTCCTTTAGGCCCATAACATGGTGAAGTGTCATGTATTCGACGTTCACATGACACCACTAAAGGAAATAACAACATACATATCATCAAAATATCGAGCGAATGCCAACTTTATATGATTACTTATAGCAGACTTCTCACATGTCCTCGGAAAAAATATTAACTGCTCACACCTCATCAACATGTTCAACATCATAGGTGTAACAAATATGATTAAGGCTCTAAGCATTATGTCTTCCACCAAGTAATCCAACTAGCATCAACTACAAGATGTAACTAACACAACTAGCAACCCGCAGGTACCAATCTGAGGTTTTGAGACAAAGATTGAATACACGAGATGGACTAGGGTTGGAGGTGAGATGGTTCTCATGAAGATTGTTGATGAAAATTTGTACTCCCGCGAAGGAAGAAGGGTTGGTGATGACGATGGCTTCGATTTCCCCTCCCGGAGAGGAATTCTTCCGGCAAAATCGCTCTCTCGGAGAGCAAAAGGTCATTTGCCCAAGTTTCCGCCTCGAGACAGCGGCGCTTCCTCCCAAAAGTTATGTCTTGATTTTTTTTCTAGGGTAAAACACATCATATAGGAGAAAAAGGGTGTCGGACGACCAACAGGGGCCCCACAAGCTATCACGCCACGGCCTGGGGGGGCAGCCTGATGGCTTGTGTCATGGTGGATGCCCCTTTTTTGTGTAATTTTAGACCAATAATTCTTATATATTCTAGAAAAATTCTTCGTGAAGTTTCAGGTTATTTGGAGCAACTTGATTGTTCTGCCTTTTTCTTGGTTTCCCGGCCTAGAATTCTAGTTTCCAGACATTTTCCTCTTCATTATGTACCTTGCATATTCAAAGAGAAAGGACATAATAATTACATAATAACAAGGAATAATGGACAATGATAATACAAATATCGATAAATATTCATGATGCAAAATGGACGTATCACGGGCCTGCGTTGCGCTCATCCCACGACACCCTCTTGGGCCCGGTCGCTCGTGAGTGAGGAGAGGCTTCTTCTTTGCACGCACTCTCTCGACGGGCCCAAGGATGTCCTCATCGATGGGGTATGCGGTGGAGGTGGCTTTATAGGCATGTGCGAGGGTGTGCACTCTGTCCTTCTCATTGTAGCGGATGGTGATGGTGTCGTAATAGTCTGGCATCTTGACGAGTGTGTAGGTGTGGTGGCTCCCGACCATGAACTTGGAGAGCGCCGGGTAGCCCAAGATGGCATTCTAGGGTAGGCCAATGTGCACCATGTTGAAGTTAATGAATTTCGTGTGGTAGTTCTCACGGGTGCTGAAGGTGACGGGAAGGCGCACTTGCCCCAGGGGAATGGTGGAGCAGTTGGTGACATATGAGAAAGGTGTGGTGTGCATCAAATGCTCGTAGGGCACTTGAAGCACCTCTAAGGTCTCCATAGAGAGCATGTTGAACTCTGCCCAGCCATTGATAACCGTCTTGGTGACGAACACATTGCTGATAGTGGGAGTGCAAATCACAGGGACGGCGCCCACAGCCTTTGTGGACTTGGGGTGGCCGCCGGCGTCGAAGGCGATGAGGAGCTTGGACCACTTGAGGAAGCTTGTGGATCCGAACGTCGGGAGGGCTGCGTTCACCTCACAAGAAAATTGCTTGAAGTGGCAGTTGGATGGAGGGGCCTAGGGCCCACCCAGGATGCAGGCCACCTGGCGGGGCTCCTGGTAGCCCCATGCGTTCTCAATGGGGGGAATCACCGGCGTGCATTGGTGCGACATTGGCTTGAGGGTCGGCCTGCTACGGCTAGTTCTGCCAGCCCTCGCGGTTGCTTCCACCGACGCCATTGCCATGACCGACATTCCATTGGCCACCTCTGTTGCCGCTGCCATGGCCCCGACCGCGCTACGAGCGACCATTGTTGCATCCGGTGCGATCCACTTGAAGCAGCCTGAGCTCGTAGCAGTCCTCGGTACTATGGGAGTTCACGTTGTGGTAGGCGCAGACAAGGTGGTTTCCATTCTTGACCTCATCGCGGTCGCGACCGTGCTTGTAGTTCGGCTATGCCGCGAGCCCTACCAGGGTCTGGGAGTTATGCGGCGGCGCTCATGACTTGGAGCCGACGCGGCATAGCCTACATCGACAACAGGCGATGGGGACCTGAAGCAAATTCTCTCGAATCAGGCTACAGGGTCCCCTTCGGCAAGATCAACGTCTTCGTCGGCATGATCGGGTCACCCGTTCCTGAGCCGGACACCTCCTCCGACATCGTCGAGCCGGCCAGGTACGTCCGCCCAGTCATCACCCGGAAACTGACCCGCCCGGTCTTTGTGGGCTTCACACAGGGATCGGAGGAACCAGAGCGCGCGGCGGCTCCGGAGGTCACCCCCGTCAACTCTGACGACGAGTCATCCATGGGCGAGTCCAACTCCATCCAGTCCCTCCACGGAGACGAACTTGGGGGCTTGTCATTGGCCATGGATCCGGAAATCCTTGATCGAACCCGTCGCCAGATCGCCATCTACATGGCTGGGGCGACTCAACCCGCGCCAAACCCCGCCGGGGGCGATGGAACCGGCGGGACGTCCAGAAGTGCGTCAGCAGTCCTAGTGGAGTTAGCGGCGGAAATCACCAGGCTAATGTCAACCCCCCTCACGCCGGAGAACCAGGGGGAGATAAATGCGGAGCTAGCGAAACTGTGGGAGGCGGTGGCAAAGGCCCATCAGGATGCTGAGACAGAGTCCGCCAGGATGGAAACTCGACAGGCCCAGGTTACGGCCGAAAGAATGCGGTTGAGCATCAACAATTGGCGGCTCGAAAGACAGCAGCGCGCATCCGATGCTGTCCATCAGCGGAGGCACCAAGGACGCCTACCCCATGATCTCAATCCGACTCGCCTGTTCGACACTCCCCAGACGCCCGGGACGGGAGCCGCTCCAGCAGGAGGGATGGGCCGCCCTCCTAACCCGCCGATTCAGCCGATTGAGGGTCAAATCCCTCGGTTCCGCACCCCCCGAGGCCACTTCTCTAACCCGGTGGATAACGTACTCGCCGCAACTCGCCATCTGGAGTCCCTCCCGATCCACGGCAACACCCCAGCTGAGATCGAAGCAAGGAACGCCATCGAGATGTTGAAAACAGCGGTGGTACAAAACGCGCAGTTCTCACACAGCCCCGAGCGATTGCACTCCACCCCCCAGGCGAGCTATACCAGGGGTTGGCCGGAGGACCAGCCGGCCGTGAACAGCACCCCGCGACACCCCCCGCAGGACAACCCGCCCGAGCGGGACCCGCCGGGCAGAGGCCCACCCAACACTCAGGAGGCCCAGACTCCTCCCGTGGGGACCGGAGGGCGAGTCGGGCTGCCCTGCTTGTCCCTGGCCCTTCGAAACGAAAGAATGCCCAAGGATTTCAAAGGGCCAAGAAAGGTGCCAAACTACACACCAGATCTCGAACCGACATCTTGGATCGAGGGCTATGAGATCGCCATGGACATGCTCGACGTAAACGAGGCGGTTTGCGCCAGATATTTCACCATGATGCTCGAAGGATCGGCACGCACCTGGTTAAAAAATTTACCCCCCAACTCTATACAGTCCTGGGCCGAGTTAAAAGAGCGTTTTATCAAAAACTTCCGGGGAACCTGTAAACGGCCGATGACAATCGTCGACTTACAACACTGCGTGCAACGCCCGGATGAGTCGGCGCATCATTGGTCGCGGCGAGTCGCAGAAATTATCCATTCATCGGATGGCATCACGGCAGCGCAAGCCGTGCTTATCCTCGAGCACAACTGCCACTACGAACCGCTGGTCCAGAAGCTGGGGCAACTCAAACGGAAAGTTCAGGATATGGGCGAGCTGATGGATACCCTCACTAGGTACGCCGAAGCCGACGATACCAAGGATCCCGGCGAAGACGGCAAGGGTAGTTCGCCCAAGAAGGGCGATCCAACGAATAAGCATGCCCGCCTCTAGGGCCGCAACCATCATAACCAGGGGACCAACGGCAAACGTAGGCCGCATGAGGAGCCCTCGGATCTGGTTGCCAACACCAATGCCAACGACGGCAAAAAGAAGAATCGAGGCTTCAGCGGGAAAAGACCGCGCAACTACGAAGAACTACTCAAAGGCCCTTGCCCGCACCACGCCACGGCCGATGGCCCGGCGGGTCACTCCTGGGAGAACTGCTTTGTGATGTGGGAGTTTTGGGCCGAGGCAATCAAGAAGAGCTAGAGCGAAGACCCGAACCGTCGCCAAGACCAACTCGCCGCGCCCAACCAAAGGCACAACCCCTTCGGCGGTTTTCCCGAACAGGAGGCCCAGGGGGGCCGCAGCCAGGCGGCGGCCAGTACTCGGTTCACCACCACCGGCAGTACAACCCGCCAGGAGTCTTCCAGCAGCAACCCCCGCAGGGGGCTCCACAGGACCAGGATGACCATGGGGGCTTCCGCAACAATCCTAAACAGCTAAGTAATGGGCAATATCATGTTTTCACCACTAATGCTTGCAGACGTGATAAAAAGGTAAATCACCGGGCGTACAGCGTAATTGAGCCGGCAGTTCCCAGATATCTCCACTGGTCCGAACAGACCATAACATGGAGCAGAGAGGATCACCCGCCGAGAATAGATAACCCGGGCGACCTGGCCTTGGTCGTGGCTCCCCAAGTGGCGGGTTACACTCTATCGAAAGTACTAATGGACGGTGGCAGCAGCATTAATATCCTATACTTCGACACCTTCCGGAGGATGAATCTATTAGAGAAAGACTTGATGCCTTCAACCACAGTTTTCCACGGCATCATCCCGGGCAAATCCGCTTATTCGATTGGCCGAGTCAGGCTCTCAGTAGCGTTTGGAACTGCACAGAACTACAGGTCGGAGTCTCTGGTCTTCGAGGTGGTCAAATTAAAAAGCCCGTACCATGCGCTGTTCGGACGACCGGCTTACGCTCGCTTCATGGCCCGCCCATGCTACGTCTACCTCAAGCTCAAAATGCCCGGCCCTAAAGGGCCTATCACGGTCGACGGAGATAGAAGGATTGCAAAAGAGTGTGAGGAAGGAGACGCAGCCTACGCGGAAGTCGCCTGCGCGGCGGAAGAGCTCAAAAACCACCGGGCCAATGTTGACCCGGCGGACATGACACCACTCAAGAAACCGACTACAGACTCCGAGTCGCCCCTCAAGTTCAAACCAACGGATGACACGAAGACAGTCGATTTCGTCCCTGGCGATTCGTCCAAGCAGTTTACCATTGGGATGGGTCTGGACCCCAAATAGGAAAGCGCGCTCATCGAATTCATCCGTGAGAACCGGGACATCTTCGCATGGAAACCCTCTGACATGCCGGGTGTACCGAGAGAATTCGCTGAGCACCATCTTAATATTGACCCAAAATGCAGACCTATTCAACAATACCTCCGCCAGTTTAACGAGGAGCGACGGAAGGCGATTGGAGAGGAAGTCGCCCGTCTGTTAGCCGCCGGGTTCATCGTGGAAGTCTTTCACCCCAAATGGCTAGCTAACCCGGTATTAGTACTCAAGAAGAATGGCACCTTCCGTATGTGCATTGACTATACGGACCTCAACAGAGCTTGCCCCAAGGATCCTTTCGCTCTTCCCCGCATCGACCAAATCATTGACTCGGTGGCGGGATGCGAACGATTGTGCTTTTTGGACGCTTACTCAGGTTATCATCAGATCAAAATGGCTATGGAAGATCAAGAAAAGACTGCTTTCATAACTCCCTTCGGGGCCTTTTGCTATGTGTCCATGCCGTTCGGACTCAAGAGCGCAGGGGCGACCTACCAACGTTGCATCCAAAATTGTCTCCACAGCCAAATTGGCCGCAACGTCCACGCTTATGTTGACGACATTGTTATCAAGACCCGCCGGGAGGAGACACTTCTAGAAGACCTTAAGGAAACCTTTGATAATTTACGGGTATATCAGATGAAGCTAAACCCTACCAAGTGCATTTTCGGCGTACCTGCGGGGAAACTACTGGGTTTCTTGGTATCGGAGCGCGGCATCGAGGCTAACCCGGACAAAATTGAAGCGGTTGCCTCCCTCGGCAAGCCGACGAACGTTAACCAAGTCCAGCGATTGGCGGGTCGTATCGCGGCTCTCAGTCGTTTTGTAAGCCGCCTTGGAGAAAAGGCGATTCCGCTCTATCAATTGTTGAGGAAGTCTGACCGATTCGTGTGGACAGAGGAAGCCGACGAGGCACTTCAGGCTTTGAAACGTCAGCTGGTTAACCCGCCGGTCCTGGCGGCCCCGACTGAAAAAGAGCCCATGCTCCTGTATATCTCCGCGAATTCCAAAGCGGTCAGCGTGGCCGTGGTCGTCGAAAGAAAGGAGGAAGGAAAGGAATACCCGGTGCAACGCCCGGTGTACTTTATCAGTGAGGTGTTAACTCTCTCCAAACAACGATACCCCCATTGGCAAAAACTGGTCTACGGGGTGTTCATGGCGAGTCGGAAGCTTAAACATTATTTCCAAGAACACCCAATCACCGTGGTAAGTTCCGCGCCCCTCGGCGACGTCATCCAAAACCGCGAGGCGACAGGGCGAATCGCCAAATGGGCGATAGAACTTGGGTCGCATCACATCCAGTATACCCCCCGCACGGCCATCAAGTCCCAAGCACTGGTTGATTTCGTCAATGATTGGACGGAGCTTCAGGCTCCGGAAGATCGCCCCGACCTTACCTATTGGACTATTTATTTTGATGGATCCAGGCAGTTGGAGGGCTCGGGGGCTGGTGTGGTATTGATATCCCCCCAAGGAGATAAGTTATGCTACGTCCTCAGGCTCATGTTCCCTTGTACAAATAATGCGGCGGAGTATGAAGCTCTGCTCCACGGTTTGCGACTAGCAAAGGAGATGAACCTAACCCGAATCAGATGTTTCGGGGACTCAGATCTGGTGGCACAACAGGTTTCGGGCACCTGGGATTCTCGAGATCCTATGATGGCGGCTTACAGACGAGCCGTATCTGATGTGGCGGGCTATTTTCATGGATACCAGGTTGATCATGTTGATCGACGACTCAATGAAGCAGCTGATGCCCTCTCGCGACTCGGCTCACAGAGAAAACCGGTCCCCCCTAATGTCTTCTTGGATATCTTGCATAAACCATCCGTGGCTGTACCCACGGAGGAAGAATTGGCAATTCCAGATCCCGAGTCTCAGCTGGTGGCGGCTCTCCATGTCGCTCTGGATTGGGCTCTTCCTTATCTAGCTTACCTTGCCCGTGGCGAGTTACCCACTGACGAAGTCTTAGCTCGCCAGATTGTTCGGCGTAGCAAGTCCATGGTCATCATTAATGGCGAGTTACATAAACGAAGTGCTTCAGGGGTCTTTCAGCGGTGCGTCTCTTCCGAGGAAGGATGCGCGATCCTTAATGACATCCATTCTGGAGACTGCGGACATCACGCCGGGTCACGCTCTTTGGTGTCAAAGGCCTTTCGACACGGTTTCTTCTGGTTGACGGCTCACGCAGATGCGGAAGATATAGTACGGCGGTGTGAGGGATGCCAACGTTACGGGAGACAGGCTCATGTGCCGGCTCAGGAATTAAGGATGATCCCCATTACTTGGCCTTTCGCGGTCTGGGGGCTGGACATGGTCGGTCCCTTTAAGATGTCCTCCAACAAGAAAACTCACTTGTTAGTGGCGATTGATAAATTCACTAAGTGGATCGAGGCGGAGCCAGTTGGGGCCTGCGACGCGGAGACTGCGGTAAAATTTCTGAAGAAGCGGATTTTCCGTTTTGGATATCCGCACAGTATCATCACAGACAATGGTACTAACCTGTCCCAAGGAGCGATGCTGGATTTCTGTCGCCGCGAACATATCCGGCTTGATATCTCTGCGGTTGCTCACCCGCAGTCAAACGGACAGGCCGAGCGGGCGAATCAGGAAGTTTTGCGAGGGATCAAACCTCGGCTCATGGTTCCCCTGGAAAGAACTCCAAGATGTTGGGTGGAGGAGTTACCTTCGGTATTATGGAGCATCCGAACCACCCCAAATCGGTCCACGGGGTTCACCCCTTTCTTCTTGGTCTATGGTGCGGAGGCCGTTCTCCCTACTGACATAAGGCATGATTCTCTTAGAGTCGCTGCATATGTGGAGCATGACAACGAGCTGGCGCGTCAGGACTCTTTGGACGCCTTGGAAGAAGCACGTGACTTAGCAGCGGCTCGTTCGGCGATCTATCAGCAAGATCTGCAGCGTTATCATAATCGCCGGGTGAAGAGTCGTACCTTCCAGGAAGGCGATTTGGTGCTTCGACTGATACAAGATCGGACGGGCATGCACAAACTTTCACCCCCTTGGGAGGGACCTTTCGTTGTCAGCAAAAACCTCCGCAATGGTTCTTACTACTTGATGGATCTTCGGTCTGATCGACCGACTACGGGGGCTGAGTCAACTCGCCCTTGGAATATTGCCCATTTGCGGCCTTACTACACTTGAGTTCTTAAAACTCCATGCTTTGTAAGTTTTTCAGTTTTTCTTATGGAATAATATAATGCTTCCCTGACTCGGGGGGCTTCTTCTTTAAAGGAAGAGCAATTTTCATGATACCCTGTTGCGACCTTATGAGCCGACAGCACATGCATTAAGGGTGGGTGCACGAGCTTTCTGACTCGCCTCCCCCTGTCGCGACCGTATGAGCCGACGAAACCTGCATTAAGGGTGGGTGCACGAGCTTTCTGACTCGCCTCCCCCTGTCGCGACCCTATGAGCCGACGAAACCTGCATTAAGGGTGGGTGCACGAGCTTTCTGACTCGCCTCCCCCTGTCGCGACCGTATGAGCCGACGAAACCTGCATTAAGGGTGGGTGCACGAGCTTTCTGACTCGCCTCCCCCTGTCGCGACCGTATGAGCCGACGAAACCTGCATTAAGGGTGGGTGCACGAGCTTTCTGACTCGCCTCCCCCTGTCGCGACCGTATGAGCCGACGAAACCTGCATTAAGGGTGGGTGCACGAGCTTTCTGACTCGCCTCCCCCTGTCGCGACCGTATGAGCCGACGAAACCTGCATTAAGGGTGGGTGCACGAGCTTTCTGACTCGCCTCCCCCTGTTGCGACCGTATGAGCCGACGAAACCTGCATTAAGGGTGGGTGCACGAGCTTTCTGACTCGCCTCCCCCTGTCGCGACCGTATGAGCCGACGAAACCTGCATTAAGGGTGGTTGCACGAGCTTTTTGACTCGCCTCCCCCTGTCGCGACCGTATGAGCCGATGAAACCTGCATTAAGGGTGGGTGCACGAGCTTTCTGACTCGCCTCCCCCTGTCGCGACCGTATGAGCCGACGAAACCTGCATTAAGGGTGGGTGCACGAGCTTTCTGACTCGCCTCCCCCTGTCGCGACCGTATGAGCCGACGAAACCTGCATTAAGGGTGGGTGCACGAGCTTTCTGACTCGCCTCCCCCTGTCGCGACCGTATGAGCCGACGAAACCTGCATTAAGGGTGGGTGCACGAGCTTTCTGACTCGCCTCCCCCTGTCGCGACCGTATGAGCCGACGAAACCTGCATTAAGGGTGGGTGCACGAGCTTTCTGACTCGCCTCCCCCTGTTGCGACCGTATGAGCCGACGAAACCTGCATTAAGGGTGGGTGCACGAGCTTTCTGACTCGCCTCCCCCTGTCGCGACCGTATGAGCCGACGAAACCTGCATTAAGGGTGGTTGCACGAGCTTTTTGACTCGCCTCCCCCTGTCGCGACCGTATGAGCCGATGAAACCTGCATTAAGGGTGGGTGCACGAGCTTTCTGACTCGCCTCCCCCTGTCGCGACCGTATGAGCCGACGAAACCTGCATTAAGGGTGGGTGCACGAGCTTTCTGACTCGCCTCCCCCTGTCGCGACCGTATGAGCCGACGAAACCTGCATTAAGGGTGGGTGCACGAGCTTTCTGACTCGCCTCCCCCTGTCCCGACCGTATGAGCCGACGAAACCTGCATTAAGGGTGGGTGCACGAGCTTTTTGACTCGCCTCCCCTTGTCGCGACCGTATGAGCCGACGAAACCTGCATTAAGGGTGGGTGCACGAGCTTTTTGACTCGCCTCCCCCTGTCGCGACCGTATGAGCCGACGAAACCTGCATTAAGGGTGGGTGCACGAGCTTTTTGACTCGCCTCCCCCTGTCGCGACCGTACGAGCCGACGAAACCTTCATTAAGGATAATGTGCTCAAGGTTTTCATCCTTGGCGGGTTAAGCATTTCAGGCGACTCTAATAAAGGTTGATCAAATATTTTAAACCGCCCTAAAAGCGGTATAGGAGTTTTTTGCAGAAGAAGTCGTCAAAAGATAGTACTGACTATTACATGGCTCTTGAGCCAAAGTCAAGGAAAATCTATTCTGCTAAGTTCTGGCGTGAGCTCTGACCGGCTTCGATTTGTAAATCGCCCAAGACCCAGTTGCATCGGGACAAAGAGGCGAAATCGTCTTCATCAGTCAAGATTGATGCCAGGTCCGTTTCCCTGTCAAAGGGATTCTTGGGTCGCCGAGGGATAAGGTTGGTCACCACGAAGGTTGGCGGGCTGATTTTCTTATTCTTGTCATCGTAAGCCGCCTGATATTTTGTCAAGTCAAGGCTGGCGGCGAGTTGGGTCGCGGCCAGTCGAGAATCCTTGACAACCTTCTGGTAGTCTTCCTCCACGAACTCCGAGCCGTCATCTTTGAGCTGAGGAAAGCCGGCAGCTACTTCTTCCAAGTTGATTTCTGGAGCATACGCCAGGCAGCGACTCAGAGCCGTCAGGACACCCTTCCGGGCGGCTGATCGGGTTAACTCGCCGATCTGGGGAGGCAGTGTGGATAGATATCCAAGCACCTTCTTGATAGAAGTTATGGGCTCCTTGGCACCAATCACAGCTTTGACGGTCAGCACACTGCCTGTGTACAGCTGTTCCGTCAGCGTATAGATCGCCTTCAGCATCAACACGCTCTCATCTTGCAGATTGGCGACTCTCGAGCCTGTGATCAAATAACCGGTAAGTTAAACATTGAGGAATTTTGCCTAAGAAAGAGGATAAGATTGGCGAGTGAGGTAAAGCTTACCAAAGATGGCTTGAGTCATGTTGGAAATGTGGCGCTTTAAGCCGGATAGCTCCTGCTGCACAGTTGCCAGCTTTGTTTCTGCTTTTCCGGCTCTCGTCAAAACCGCGCTGTGGTCAGCCTGAGTTCTTTCTAACTCGGCTTTGAGTTTTTCCAGTTCAACCAGAGCCAGCTTATATTTGTCTTCCGACTGAGCTCGAGCATCTTGTTGGTCAGCCAAGTTCTTCCTTAAGTCGCCCAGGGCCAGTTCGGTCTGGGCAAGGCTTTCCTGTTCAAAATTTTAAAACAGAGACAAGTCTCAGAATTATTGCAAGGCAATACCCCTGACACTTGGGGGCTAATGTATAATTTTTTGAGGGAAATTATACAGAAGTCAAGACCCGGCTCATCATTTTACTGATGACCCGGCCCTTGGGGGTTACTGGTCGCGATGCTTTTACAAGACCCGGATCATCATTTTACTGATAACCCGGCCCTTGGGGGCAAATGTATAATTTTTTAAAGGGAAATTATACAGAAGTCAAGACCCGGCTCATCATTTTACTGATGACCTGGCCCTTGGGGGTTACTGGTCGCAATGCTTTTAAAAGACCCGGATCATCATTTTACTGATGACCCGGCCCTTGGGGGTTACTAAGGATAATATAAAGTATGAAATTTTACCTCATGTTTGTTGTTTAACATCTTCAGCAGATTCTTTTCCATCTCGTAACTCGCTTCCAGGCGACTTGCGAAGCCAGAACAGAGTTCTTTAAACTCCAGACCTGCATAGTCAGAAAGTTTCACCTTGGAAGGCCCAGACTCGAGAATTGATGGAGAAGGGGATGCTGTATGCTTGCAAAGGATTGTATCTGCCGGCTTGGAGAAACCAAAACCAGTAATAACCACAGCATCTGGGTCATCAATTGTCGCTATTACGACTGGTGATCTAGGGACATCCGTCGATCCTTTGGGCGACTCAGGAGGGTTTGCATGAGTTATCGCTTGTTTTGACTCGGATCCTCTTGAGTCGGAGTAGCTTTCCTTGGAGGTTCAGGAGTGGCGTCAGGGTTTGACCCACTGGTCTTTCTCTTTTTGGCTTGCGCCCTAATGAAAGAGATAGGCGTATTAAAAAGAAATTATTATTAAAAAAGAATGTTATTCTCAAGGATCAGGACAAGGAACTTACCCCGGGACTCGGATCATTGGTGGAAGGGTCGACATCACTGAGTCGCCAGAAGTGGGGGGAGAATCCTGTAAGAATTGGTATGTCGATAATACTGGCGGGTTAGGACTGTGATCCAGAGCAGCACAAACAAAGGTTGCTAGCATAAGAAAAGGAGGTACCTCGCTTGGTTTTCTTTTGTTCCTTGTTGGCAAGCCAGGTGTCAGGTCGCCAGAATGACTTCGCGTTTTCCGTTTTAAGGCGTGCTGCGTTTTCTTCAGTAAGAAATTTGGGTCCAAATGGGCATTTGGATGTGAGAGAGGTACCTTTCCACATATTCGCCGGGCCGGCTTAGGTGGAGAAGGAGATGAATCGGAAGAGACGGAAATTACCTCGACAGAGTCTTCCTGGCTTTCGTTATCTTCATTCTGTTATAAAAGGAGCGGGAGATAAATGAAAGGTAAAAAGGTGATGAATGGCGAGTGAAGATGAGAACGGTTTGGTACCTCTGAGAGTGCGTCGCCGGCTTGAGACTCGTCGACTTCAGATGGCTCGGCCGCGGCCGATTTGCCTTTGCCTTTGTTTTTCTTGGAAGGCGGCTTAGCGCTCTTCATGGCTTGTTTCTTAGGTCTTCTAGACCAGAACTTGTCACCTTTCTGGAAGGGGATATGGCATGAAGTCATGATGACCGTAAACCAGATGAAGTAAAAATTGAGGGCGAGTTAACTTTGGTTACCTTGGGTGCCGGGTTGATCTTGCAGAAGGGCTTAAGGCCGATTTGGCCGCATTTCGCTGCAGGTTCACCGGTCAGCTTCCTGATGATGGTGACTATGTCTTTTTCCGTCAACGCTGTGTGGAAGTAGCATTGTTGATGATCCAGGGTACCGTCAAAATCGCACATCAGGCCGTCTCGACGGCTCAGAGGAAGGATCCGCCATTCGACCCAGCAGCGAATCAAGTCAACCCCGGTGAGGCCGTTATTCGTCAAAGATCTCAGTTCGGACAGGATTGGGACGAATTCCGACTCTTCTTCCTCGGTGAGCTTGTCAGGGAGCTTGAAGTTGACTGGGAGGCGGCTAGGCCTGTAACCCTGAAGTTTGTTTTCACCGGCGGGGGATGTTTCCTTGCAATAGAACCAAGATTCACCCCAGCCCTTGGGATGGCTAGGCATGGTGAGCGCAGGGAACGGACTGTCCCGGCGACGCTGGACATTGACCCCGCCAAGTTCCAAACTAGGGCCGTTGTGGAATTCTGTCTGGCGATTCAAGTGGAAGAAGTACCAGAATAGACGGACGGAAGGCTCGATCCGCAAATAAGCTTCGCAAAGGACTTGGAATTGACTCAGGTTTCTTATGGAATTGGGTCCCAAATCCTGGAGTCGGACGTTCATAAAGTTCAAGGCGTCTCTAAGGAATTTAGATCCGGGCGGTTTAAAACCCCGCTCTAAGTGTTCCACAAAAACTACTATCTCTCCTTCCTTAGGGTTGGGTAGGTCTTCTCCTAACCCGGTGCGCCATCCAATGACGTCTTGAGGATCCAAGCAGCCCGTTTTCACGTAATTCGCCAAAACAGCGTCGTCAACTTTGGTGGGGAGCCAATCACTCTTGAAAACGGCACCCATGCTACAAGTAGGCAAGAAAATGGTATTACGTGTCTCGAGCATTTATTATGTAAGTCGGAACTAGCGTCTGTTTAACTCGCCGAATTGGGAGGCCGGTTTGGATTGATGTGGCGACCTATCGGAGCTGGGCTATTTTCAGAAGCAACGTTGCTATGGGTGGTAGTGTTTTCCGAAACACTAAGGGAAGAACGAGGTTCCCAAACGGCTTTTTGCAAACAGTAAAAGAGGAGTGGATCTATCCAACAGATATAACATCTTACGGACCTGGCTAAAATATGAGCGGTGTGTGAACAGGATGGTGCCTCATGTTCAAAAAGACTAGTCTGTTGCGAAAATCCGCAAGGACATAGATGGATAGCATTGTCCGAAACACTGGGTGCCCTAATGGCGCTCTAATTAATCAGTTCAACAGCTAAAATGGTGGCGAACGTAGAACTTCGAAGCTATGGCAATGGCGGCGGCAAGAACAAGAACTAAATCTACCCTTCGAGAAGGAGGCAGTGGCCTAACCTGAAGATCTTGGTCGAAGAAGGTTGGTGGCGATGGAGCCTGGTGACGGTGACGACGTGCGGGCGGCGCTGGAATCCCTCGAACGGCGCCGGAGCTCTTCGAAAACGGCAGCAACTTGCAGGCGGCGCCGGAGTTCTTCGGACGGCAGCGGCTTGCGGGTGGCGCCGGAGCTTCTCAGGCGGCGACGGCCTGCGGGCGGCACCGGAGGTCTCGGGCGGCGACGGCCTGCGGGCGGCACCGGAGTTCTTCGGACGAAGGCAGAGATTGCGGCCGGCGGCGGAGCTTTCAGGATGCGGAGCGTCTTTTCCTCGCTGTGATGATGGTGGAGAAGTCGACGGGACTGGTAGGTGGACGGTGTCAGCCCTGTCCCTTCCGCCTATTTATAAGGATGGGCGCGGGGATCGAGGCGCCGTGAGCGGGAACCGTTGAAAAAGACAAGATTTGCCATGATGACATCCGAAATTTTTGGGATAATGATGCGCCCAAAAGATCCGTTAAGATTGTGTTGGGGTTCCCGAAAATCGAGGGCTAAGGAGAATACTGATGGGAAATGCGTTGGCGGCTCAGAGATTTTTTTCCAACACCAATTGGCGAGTTAAAGTTTCTGGTGCAAGAAGGAACACAGAAGGATGAACCGCCTTCGACTAAAATGAAGGTATTGGCATGAAGATTCAAGTCAATTCGGGGGCTAATGTTGGGGATATTGCCTGCAGTTATGACCCGCCGAATATGGGTCGGGTCACTGTTAAGGCGATTCATCCCTTAAAGCTAGTTGGGCCTCTGTCCGGGCAGTTGAAGTTACAGGATGGTTATGATTTGTGGAAGGACTCCGGGTTCGCAAGACGGCGACTTAAAGACCGCGGTGGTCACGATTTGTAAACCGGCTCGGACTCTTGTAAACCCTAAGGCTTCGACCTATATATAAAGGCGAGTCTGGAGGGGGAGAGGTAGGTTAGAAATCATCGAGTGCTAGGTTAGGGCGAGTTACGCCTTCCTTGTAATCGAATCCATATCAATACACACAAAGCAGGACGTAGGCTATTACCTCTTCTCGAGGGGCCGAACCTGGGTAAATCGTCGTGTCTCTCCCGCTTAACCCTTTTGAGTCGCCACCAAGGTGCGATGGCTCCAGTACTAAGTCCTTTCACGAGGACATCTGCCGTGACAAAACCACGACAGTCGGGATGGCCCTTTGATACATCTCCAATGTATCTATAATTTTTTATTATTCCATGGTGTTATATTATCATTCTAGGATACTTTTTGAGTAATTATTTACCAATTTATATTATATTTTACCACAAACCTATTGACCTAGTGTCTAGTGCCAGTTGATATTGTCTTTGTGTTTTTTTTTCTTTTCAGGTTTACAATACCAAACGAAGTCCAATTGCAGTGAAACTTTTTTATGATTTTTCTCGACCAAAATAAGACCTGGAAGCTTCATGAAGCGACAAGAGGCCACATGAGGTAGTCACAAGCCAACTGGGCGCGGCCAGGGGTGGTTGTGCCCAGATGGCTTGTCCCTCCCTGGTGGCCCTCCTGACCCCGTTCTGTGGCCTATAAATTCACATATATTACAAAAACCCTAGAGGCAGTCCCGAAACACTTCTTCCACCGCCGCAATCCCACCTGGAGCTCCATTTTGGCACCGTGTCAGAGGGGGGTCGATCATGGAGGGCCTCTCCATGAACCTTGATGCCTCATGATGATGTGTGAGTAGTTCACCACAGGCCTACGGGTACGTAGTTAGTACCTAGATGGCTATCTTTCTCTCTCTTTTAATCTTCAATACAATGATCATCACGTCTTCGCTTTGATCCATCCGATGTAATTCTTTTGTGTGGTGCATTTGTTTGGATCCGATGAATTGTGGGTTTATGTTCAGATTATTCATGAAAAGTATTTGAGTATTCTATGAAATTATTATGATTCTTATTTGAATGATCATTATAGCTTCGTAATTCTCTCCTATCTATTGATTTGCTTTGTCCAAGTAGATCGATCTTTCTTTACTGAGAGAGGTGTGTTGTAGTGGGTTCAACCTGACGAGTTTCTATATCCCAGTGACAGAAGGGGACAAGTTGGATCTTTGTTTTGTTGCTACTAAGGATAACACGATGGGGTTTATTCATATTGCTTGAGTTTACTTTTTCTACATCATGTCATCGTTCTCCATCTATAACTCCATTCGTCATGAACTTAGTACATAGAGAGGCAAGCATAGAAGCGCTCTTGATGTGGAGTAACAGTAATAGGTGCAGGCAGGAGTCGGTCTATTTGTCTTGAACGCAATGCCTATATACACATGATCATTCCCATGAAAATCGCATAACTATATGATTTTCTATCAATTGCCCAACAGTAATATTTTTACCCATCATATGCTTATTTTCCCGAAAGATGTCGCTAGGGAAAACTATGGCCCCCGAGTTTATCCACTTATATATTTACAAATGCTACAATACCTTGTTGGTCTTATTCACTTTTTTATTTCATTTTGCAATTTACAATTAGCTACTATTATCTACACACTTCACTTGCTTGCAAATAACGAGATCAAGGGGATTGATAACCCTCTTGCCCGCGTTGGGTACAAGTTGTTTGTTCTTTTGTGTGCAGCCTCTGAAGGTTGTTGTCGATTGATATTCCTATTGGTTCGATAAACCTTGGTTTCATAACTGAGGGAAATACTTACCCGTATTGTGCTGCAATTACCCGTTCCTCTTCACGGAAAACCCAATGCAGATCACAAGTATCAGGAATGATTTCCGACACAATTGCTGGGGAATATCATCACCAACTATAAAGTAACTTGACACAAATTATCAATCACTTGTTCTTCTTTTTATTTTCTGTTATATTTAGTTTTTTTCTTAAAAACAAAAAAACAAAAATATTTATCTTAGCTTGTTACTAGTCTACTCTCTTGCTTGCTAGTTTACTTGTCCTTCATGTTACTTTGCTTGTTCGGTCACCATGTCTCAATATACTATTAAGTAGTGTGACTTCTCAAATACTAATAACAATGATTTAATCGTTACTCCTATACAACCCGCCACTAGTGTGGATGCTTTTGATATTAATGCTGCATTGTTGAATCTTGTCATGAAAGATCAATTTTTGGGAAGTCCTAATGAGGATCATGCTTCACATCTCAATACATTTGTTGAACTCTGTGATATGAAAAACAAAAAGTACATGGATAATGATATTGTGAAATGAGAATTATTTCCTTTTTCAGTAAAGACAAAGCTAAAGTTTGGTTTTCATCTTTACCACGTAACAGTATTGGAACATGGAATAAGTGTAAACATGCTTTTATTGCAAAGTATTTTCCCCCTTCTAAGATCATCTCCCTTAGTAATAAAATAATGAATTTTAAACAACATGATCAAGAACAGGTTGCACAAGCTTGGGATAGAATGAAATTGATGATTAGAATTGCCCTACTCGTGGTTTAAATTTGTGGATGATTATCCAAAATTTCTATGTTGGACTAAACTTTGTGTCTAAAAATCTTCTAGATTCTTCTTCAGGTGGTACCTTTCTGGATGTGACCTTAGGAGAGGCCACAAATCTTTCGTACAACATCATGACAAATTATTCTCAATGGCATACCGAGAGAGCTCCAATCGGTAAGAAGGTAAATTCTATTGAGGAAATTGCTACTTTGAGTGAAAAAGTGGATGCTCTTATGATCATGTTGATCCTAATGATATGCCTTTGTATACTTTGATTGAGAAAAATGATAATGCCATCGATGTGAATTTTATCTCAGAGAATAATTTCAACAACAATGCTCATAGAGGAAATTTCAATGCTAGGTCGTACCCCGGTAATTCCTCTAACAACTATGGAAATTCTTATGGTAATACTTATGGAAATTCTTATATAAAATCTAATAGTATGCCCTCTTATCTTGAGAAAACAATTAATAAACTCATTAATTCTCAAAAAGTTTTCAATACTTTGGTAGAAGAAAATATGCATGTGATCGACACTATGGCTAAAAACATGGATATAATTGCTCTTGATGTAGAAACTCTTAAAATAAAAGCTTTGCCACCTAAGCATTATTTTAATGAGACTATTAAATCTGTCCAAATTTCTATTAATGAAAGTAAGGAGAGGACCGTTAAGTTGAAACCTAAGCGGGAGTTCTTAGAAAAAAGCTCTTCCACCCAGTTTCTATCAGAATCATGATGAAGATCTTAAAATGATTGGTACTTCTCCTATTAAATCATTGTTTACTTCTATAAATATAAATTATAAAGGGACTCGAGATGAGTCAACTCTAGTCAGTGAGTGTCCCGTTTGCTTGTAGGGTGATGACTTTAATGCTAAAACTGAAAAAGTGGGTTTGTAGAGGTCAAAACTCTAATTAGTGTTGTGCCCACTATCTTGGATTACAATGACTTTAATTATGATAATTTATCTTTATTATGATGTATTACCTTGCTTAAAACCATTATTGTGTCACCTAATTCTTATGAACAAAACAAAGCTTTTACTCAACACATAGTAGAAGCTATCATATGGTAAAAGCTTATGATGAGAAGCTTGACTTAGAAGTTTCTATTCCTAGAAAGTCGCATGATGAGTGGGAACCTAATATCAAAATAAATAAATATGAATCCAATGCTTTTTGTGACCTTGGTGCTAGTGTTTCAACTATACCTAAATATCTTTGTGATGTGCTTGGTCTCACTAATATTCAAGAGTGTTCCCTAAACTTGCATCTTGCGGATTGTACCATTAAGAAACCTTCATGTAGAATTAATGATATTCTTATTACTGCAAAAAATAATTATGTTCCTATAGATTTCATTGTGCTTGATATTGATTGCAATCCTACTTGTCCAATAATACTTGGAAGACTCTTTTTACGAAATATAGGTGCAATTATTGACATGAAAGAGCGAAACATAAGGTTCCAATTACCATTAAATAAAGGGATGGGACACTTCCCTAGAAATAGAATTATGCCATCATATGAATCAATCATGAGAGATACTTATGGGTGGAGTGTGAAATATGACAATACTTGAAACTATGCAATATGCCTAGCTAGGGCCATAAAACAATAGCGCTTGTTGGGAGGCAGCCCAATAGTTATCCTTTATTTGTGTTTTTACTTTCTGTTTGTTTTTTATAACATGATTATTGATACTATAATGATTGTGTTTTTTTGTTTTAGTTAGTATTTGTGCCAAGTAAAGCCTTTGGGATGATTTGCATGATAAGTAGAATTGATACGGTGTGAAAACAAAAACTTTGAGTCCAGTGCAGAATTTCTCTGATTTTACTGGACGTCTTTTTAAGCTGAACTTTTTACACAGTATTGTTATAAAAATTCCTCAGGTAGTCCTAATTTGTTAGAATTTCTGTAGTTACAAAAGTATGGTACTACTATATATGTACAGATTGTTCTGTTTTAGACATATTATGTTTTTGCTTGCATAGTTTGCTTGTTTTGATGATGTTATGGATTCTATCAGGGAGGGGGAGTAAGCCATGGAGAAGTTAGAATACAATACCTTATGCAATAATGAAATAATAATCAGTTTATAACAATACCTAAATTATTTATATGTTTATTATACTAATGGATCTCACGAAGTTTTGTTGAGTTTTGTGTGATTGAAGTTTTCAACTTTTGGGTGTTATCACGTTGGACAAAAGAATAAGTAGCGGCAAGAGCCTAAGCTTGGGTATTACCAAGGCACCCCAAGGTAATATTTTAGGAAGACTCAAGCATCGAAGCTTGGGCATGCCCCGGAAGGCATCCCCTCTTTCATCTCAATCCATCGGTATGTCACTTGGACCTATATTTTTATTCATCACATGATATGAGTTTTTCTTGGAGTTTCGTTTGCTTTAGTTTGCTTTTATTTTTAGTTTTCCACAATCATCGTTTGATGGACACACCTATTTTAGATAGACACACCTTCATCATAATTTGTTAGAATACTCTATGTGCTTCACTTATATCTTTTGAGCTTAACAGTTGCTCTAGTACTTCACTAATATCTTTTTGAGCACGGTGGCGTATAGATTTTATAGAAATTATTGCACTCTTTTTCTTCACTTATAGTTGTTTGAGAGTTAATAAATAGTTACGGTAATTTGCATGGGTCACAAGACTAGTTCAAAAATAATAGGTATTCAATGAGTGATAATCAAAACCATCATGTAGCACATAAAATAGAAATTGTGGGTTAATGATATTGATGTGTTAATATGAAAAAGTGTGAGTGCATCATTGTTGATTCGTAGTAGTTTCGGTATTAAGAGGTGTTAACTTCTTGTTTGTCTAAAAAATTGAAAAGGCATGGTGATGATGTGTGAGCATTTCTATTCCTCGTTAAAATCCTAGTGTTGTTTCTGGTCGGAGGCACACGATGGTTAACTCATCCCAACCTCCTCCCCCGGGGCATGTGAGTAGTACTTTGATTTGTGATAAAACTTATAAAACTTTTCAATAAGTATATGAGTTATTTATGACTAATGTTAAACAATGGACATACGCAATCTCACCTCCTCATATTTTGCTAGCCTCTTCGGTACCATGCCTTCCCATTCTCACCTCGATGATTGTTCCAAACTTCACCGATGCATCCAAATCCCATGACATGATATGCTCTGTCACACATAAGCCTCCTTATATCTTCCTCGAAACAGCCACCATACCTACATATCATGGCATTTCCATAGCCATTCCGAGATTATATTGCCATGCAAATTCCATCATCACATCATATGACTAGTTTGTTCATCAGCATATTGCTTTGCATGATCATATAGAGCTGACATACTATTTGTGGCAAAGCCACCATTCATCATATTCATACATGTCACTCTAGATCATTCCACATCCCGGTACACTTCTAGACCCATTCATATTAAGTCATGTTGTTTCATATTTTTCATATTGAGTTGTAAGTAAATAAAAGTGTGATGATCATCATTATTAGAGCATTGTCCCTGTGAAGAGATAAAAATGGGGGCGGGGGTCAAATGAGCCCACCATTAAAAAAATGAAATGGGAGAAAAAGAGAGAAGGGACTTTGCTACTATCCTTTACCACACTTGTGCCTCAAAGTGGCACCTTGTTCTTCATATAGAGAGTCTCATGTTATGCCATTTTCATACGCTAGTAGGAATCACTTTTTAATTATTACAGACTTTGCTTGTATATTCTGATGACGGGCTTCCTCAAATGCCAGAGATCTTCATGAACAAGCAAGTTGGATGCAAACCCCACTTAGCTTCAGTTGAGCCTTCATACACTTATAGCTCTAGTGCATCATTTGCATGGCAATCCCTACTCCTTGCATTGACATCTATCTATTGGCATCTCCATAGTCCGTTGGTATTCCTAGTTGATGTGAGACTATCTTCTCCACTTTTTACCCCTTTGATATATACCACCATATTCTATTCCACCCGTATGCTAGGTCCATGGTTCACGCTCATGTATTGCGTGAAGAATAAAAATTTGGTGCATAATGAAAAAGTACGAACCAAATGCCTGGCTTGGGCACCATGGTGCTTGACATTTGTATTAATGTGGTGAAGACTGAGCCATGCCTTTCTAATATAATAAGATGAACGGGGGTAAATATTTTTTGAGGATCGTATACTTTGAAAGATTGAAGATTTTTTTGCTTATGATTATAAGTATTACTATGTTTATGTTTGTTAATTCATCGTTTATCAATGAGCATGCATGCAAAAGATTACATATTGGATAGCATGTCAAATCAAAAATTATGTTTTTACCATTTACCTACTTGAGGACGAGCAGGAACTCAGCTTGGGGATGCTTGATACGTCTTCTATGTATCTATAATTTTTTATTTTTCCATGTTGTTATATCATCATTCTAGGATAGTTTTTGAGTAATTATTTACCAATTTATATTATTTTTACCACTAACCTATTTACCCAGTGCCCGCTGCTAGTTGTTGTTTTCCCGCGTGTTTTTTGCTTTTCAGGTTTACAGTACCAAACGAAGTCATATTGTCATGAAACTTTTTTATGATTTTTTCTGGACCAAAAGAAGACCCGAAAGCTTCGGAAGAAGACCGGAGGCAATACGAGGGAGGTACAAGCCAACCGAGCAAAGCCAGGGGCGCCTAGATGGCTTGTCCCTCCCCGGTGGCCCTCGTGGCCCTCTCCTGTGGCCTATAAGTTTACATATATTCCAAAAACCCTAGAGGCAGTCCCGAAACACTTTTTCCGCTGCTGCAAGTATTTGTTCCATCGCGAGCCCATATGGAGCTCCGTTCCGGCTCCCTATCGGAGGGGGGTCGATCCTGGAGGGCCTCTTCATCAACCTTGTTGCCTTCACGATGATGTATGAGTAATTCACCACTGACCTACGTGTTCGTAGTTAGTACGTAGATGGCTATATCTCTCTCTTTTGATCTTCAATATAATGATCATGACATCTTCGCTTTGCTCCATCTGATGTAATTCTTTTGTGAGGTACGTTTCTTGGGATCCGATGAACGGTGGGTTTATATTCAGATTATTCATGAAAAGTATTTAAGTCTTCTCTGAAGTTATTATGATTATTATTTGCATGATCATTATAGCTTCGTAATTCTCTCCGATCTATTGATTTGCTTTGGCCAAGTAGATTGATCTTTCTTTAGTGAGAGAGGTGTGTTGTGGTGGGTTCAACCTGACGAGTTCCTATATCCCAGTGAGAGATGGGGACAAGTTGCGTCTTTGTGTTGTTGCTACTAAGATTAACACGATGGGGTTCATTCATATTGCTTGAGTTTACTTTGTCTACATCATGTCATCGTTCTCCATGCATTACTTTATTTGTCATGAACTTAATACGTAGAGAGCCAAGCATAGAAGCGCTCTTGAAGTGGATTATTATTAATAGGTGCAGGAAGAAGTCGGCCTATTTGTCTTGGACGCGATGCCTATATACACATGATCATTGCCGTGAAAATCGCATAACTATTCGATTTTCTATCATTTGCCCAATGGTAATTTGTTTACCCACCGTATGCTTGTTTTCATGAGAGATGACGCTAGGGAAAACTATGGCCCCTGGTCTATCCAATTGTATATTTATAAATGCTATAATACTTTGTTGTTCTTATTTATATTTTGCAATTTACAATTATCTAGTATTATCTACACACTTCACTTGCTTGCAAATAACGAGATCAAGGGAATTGACAACCCTCTTGCCCGTGTTGGGTGAAAGTTGTTTACTCTTTTGTGTGGAGCCACTCAAGACGGTTGTGGATTGATATTCCTATTTGTTCAATAAACTTTGGTTTCATAAATGAGGGAAATACTTACCCGTATTGTACATCAATTACCCGTTCCTCTTCGCGGAAAACCCAACGTAGATCACAAGTATCACCCTTACGCTTGCGATCCTTGACTTTGGACTTCGCCGCGCTAGGCTCGGTGTCAGGGCCATCATGGAGGAACAGGCACCCCTCTTCGGCCTTCGCGCAGCGGTTAGCAAGGACGAAAAGCTCCACTGAGGAGTCCAGCTCATCCATGACGGAGAGCTTCTCGCACATCTTTACGTCGGTGATGCTACCGGTGAAGGCGGGGATGATTGCAACATCGGAGGCCCTCGTGATCCCGTTGCGTACCTGGCTGAAGCGTTGGACGAACTCACGGAGGGGATCGTCAGGGTGCTGGAGCACGGCCCGCACGCCATTGAGCATGAGGGTGTGGTCGCCCATGCCCGTGAAGTTAGCGACGAACTACTTGCACAGGTCCTCCCATGAAGAGATGGACGCCCCGGGAAGGTTCAGGATCCATGCACGTGTAGCGTCCTTGAGAGCCATGGGAACCAATTTGCCATGACCTGGTCGTCCCCCTCGTGGCCTGGATGTTGATGGTGTAGAGCAGGGGGAACTCCGTAGGGTGGGCGTTGTCGTCGTAGTGCGAAGGAAGCTCTGGCTTGAACTTGTCGGGCCACATCATGCAGCGCAGCTCAAGGGCAAGGGTCTGGTAGCCCTCGATGGTGGGGATGTTGGAATTATGCCCTAGAGGCAATAATAAATATAGTTATTATTATAATTCTTGTATCAAGATAATCGTTTATTATCCATGCTATAATTGTATTGAATGAAGACTCATTTACATGTGTGGATACATAGACAAAACACCGTCCCTAGCAAGCCTCTAGTTGGCTAGCCAGTTGATCAAAGATAGTCAGTGTCTTCTAATTATGAACAAGGTGTTGTTGCTTGATAACTGGATCACGTCATTAGGAGAATCACGTGATGGACTAGACCCAAACTAATAGACGTAGCATGTTGATCGTGTCATTTTGTTGCTACTGTTTTCTGCGTGTCAAGTATTTATTCCTATGACCATGAGATCATATAACTCACTGACACCGGAGGAATGCTTTGTGTGTATCAAACGTCGCAACGTAACTGGGTGACTATAAAGATGCTCTACAGGTATCTCCGAAGGTGTTAGTTGAGTTAGTATGGATCAAGACTGGGATTTGTCACTTCGTGTAAACGGAGAGGTATCTCGGGGCCCACTCGGTAATACAACATCACACACAAGCCTTGCAAGCAATGTAACTTAGTGTAAGTTGCGGGATCTTGTATTACAGAACGAGTAAAGAGACTTGCCTGTAAACGAGATTGAAATAGGTATACGGATACTGACGATCGAATCTCGGGCAAGTAACATACCGAAGGACAAAGGGAATGACATACGGGATTATATGAATCCTTGGCACTGAGGTTCAAACGATAAGATCTTAGTAGAATATGTAGGATCCAATATGGGCATCCAGGTCCCGCTATTGGATATTGACCGAGGAGTCTCTCGGGTCATGTCTACATAGTTCTCGAACCCGCAGGGTCTGCACACTTAAGGTTCGACGTTGTTTTATGCGTATTTGAGTTATATGGTTGGTTACCGAATGTTGTTTGGAGTCTCGGATGAGATCACGGACGTCACGAGGGTTTCCGGAATGGTCCGGAAACGAAGATTGATATATAGGATGACCTCATTTGATTACCGGAAGGTTTTCGGAGTTACCGGGAATGTACCGGGAATGACGAATGGGTTCCGGGAGTTCACCGGGGGGGCAACCCACCCCGGGGAAGCCCATAGGCCTTGAGGGTGGCATACCAGCCCTTAGTGGGCTGGTGGGACAGCCCAAAAGGGCTCTATGCGCCAAGGAAAAGAAAATCAAGAGGAAAAAAAAGGAGGAGGTGGGAAGGAAGGGGGACTCCCTCCCACCAAACCAAGTCCAACTCGGTTTGGGGGGGGGAGTCCTCCCCCCTTGGACTCGGCCGACCCCCTTGGGGCTCCTTGAGCCCCAAGGCAAGGTCCCCTCCCTCCCACCTATATATATGGAGGTTTTAGGGCTGATTTGAGACGACTTTTCCACGACAACCCGACCACATACCTCCACGGTTTTTCCTCTAGATCGCGTTTCTGCGGAGCTCGGGCAGAGCCCTGCTGAGACAAGGTCATCACCAACCTCCGGAGCGCAGTCACGCTGCCGGAGAACTCTTCTACCTCTCCGTCTCTCTTGCTGGATCAAGAAGGCCGAGATCATCGTCGAGCTGTACGTGTGCTGAACGCGGAGGTGCCGTCCGTTCGGTACTAGATCGTGGGACTGATCGCGGGATTGTTCGCGGGGCGGATCGAGGGACGTGAGGAAGTTCCACTACATCAACCGCGTTCTCTAACGCTTCTGTTGTACGATCTACAAGGGTACGTAGATCACTCATCCCCTCTCGTAGATGGACATCACCATGATAGGTCTTCGTGCGCGTAGGAAAATTTTTGTTTCCCATGCGACGTTCCCCAACAGTGGCATCATGAGCTAGGTTCATGCGTAGATGTCTTCTCTAGTAGAACACAAAAGTTTTTGTGGGCGGTGATGTGCATTTTTCTGCCCTCCTTACTCTTTTCTTGATTCCGCGGTATTGTTGGATTGAAGCGGCTTGGACCGACATTACTCGTACGCTTACGAGAGACTGGTTTCATCGTTACGAGTAACTCCGTTGCTCAAAGATGACTGGCAAGTGTCGGTTTCTCCAACTTTAGTTGAATCAGATTTGACCGAGGAGGTCCTTGGATGAGGTTAAATAGCAACTCGTATATCTCCGTTGTGGTGTTTGCGTAAGTAAGATGCGATCCTACTAGATACCCATGGTCACCACGTAAAACATGCAACAACAAAATTAGAGGACGTCTAACTTGTTTTTGCAGGGTATGCTTGTGATGTGATATGGCCAATGATGTGATGTGATATATTGGATGTATGAGATGATCATGTTGTAATAGAAATATCGACTTGCACGTCGATGGTACGGCAACCGGCAGGAGCCATAGGGTTGTCTTTATACTAACGTGTGTGCTTGCAGATGCGTTTACTATTTTGCTAGGATGTAGCTTTAGTAGTAATAGCATGAGTAGCACGACAACCCCGATGGCAACACGTTGATGGAGATCATGGTGTGGCGCCGGTGACAAGAAGATCGTGCCGGTGCTTTGGTGATGGAGATCAAGAAGCACGTGATGATGGCCATATCATGTCACTTATGAATTGCATGTGATGTTAATCCTTTTATGCACCTTATTTTGCTTAGAACGACGGTAGCATTATGAGGTGATCTCTCACTAAAATTTCAAGACGAAATTGTGTTCTCCCTGACTGTGCACCGTTGCTACAGTTCGTCGTTTCGAGACACCACGTGATGATCGGGTGTGATAGACTCAACGTTCACATACAACGGGTGCAAAACAGTTGTGCACGCGGAACACTCGGGTTAAGCTTGACGAGCCTAGCATGTGCAGACATGGCCTCGGAACACATGAGACCGAAAGGTCGATCATGAATCATATAGATGATATGATTATCATAGGGATGCTTACCATTGAAACTATACTCAACTCACGTGATGATCGGACTTGAGCTAGTGTAAGTGGATCATGAACCACTCAAATGACTAGAGAGATGTCCTTTTTGAGTGGGAGTTTAGCGAATAATTTGATTAAGTTAAACTCTAATTATCTTGAACATAGTCTAAGTCCACTTTGAATATATTTGTGTTGTAGATCATGGCTCACGCGACAGTCATCCTGAATTTTAATACGTTCCTAGAGAAAGCTAAGTTGAAAGATGATGGAAGAAACTTTGTAGACTGGGCTCGTAATCTTAAGCTAATCTTACAAGCTGGGAAGAAGGATTATGTCCTTAATGCTGCGTTAGGAGATGAACCACCCGCTACGGCTGATCAAGATGTTAAGAACGCTTGGTTAGCACGTAAGGAGGACTACTCAATAGTTCAATGTGCAGTCTTGTATGGCTTAGAACCGGGACTTCAACGTCGCTTTGAGCGTCCTGGAGCATTTGAGATGTTCCAGGAGTTGGAGTTTATCTTTCAGAAGAACGCCCGGATCGAGAGGTATGAGACCTCCGATAAATTCTATGCTTGCAAGATGGAGGAAAACTCATCTGTCAGTGAACATGTGCTCAAAATGTCTGGGTACTCAAACCGTCTAGCTGAGCTGGGGATTGAACTCCCGCAAGAAGCTATCACTGACAGAATCCTTCAATCACTGCCGCCAAGCTATAAAGGCTTTGTGTTGAACTACAACATGCAAGGGATGAACAAATCTCCCGGCGAGTTGTTTGCGATGCTGAAAGTCGCAGAGTCTGAACTCCGTAAAGAGCATCAAGTGTTGATGGTGAATAAGACCACTAGTTTAAGAGAAACGGCAAAGGCAAGAAGGGCAATTCAAAGAAGAGCGGCAAGCCAGTTGCCAATCCGACGAAGAAACCCAAAGCTGGACCTAAGCCGGAAACGGAGTGTTTCTATTGCAAGGGTATGGGTCATTGGAAGCGCAATTGCCCCAAGTATCTGGCAGATAAGAAGGCGGGCAAAGAAAAATCAGGTATATTTGATATACATGTTATTGATGTGTACTTAACCGGCTCTCGTAGTAGTGCCTGGGTATTCGATACCGGTTCTGTTGCTCATATTTGCAACTCGAAACAAGAACTGCGGAATAGGCGAAGGCTGGCGAAAGATGAAGTGACGATGCGCGTAGGAAATGGTTCCAAGGTGGATGCAATCGCCGTCGGCACAATGTCACTTCAGTTACCGTCAGGATTAGTGATGAACTTAAATCATTGTTATTTAGTGCCTGCGTTGAGCATGAACATTATATCTGGATCTTGTTTATTGCGAGACGGTTACTCTTTTAAGTCAGAGAACAATGGTTGTTCTATTTCTATGAGTAACATCTTTTATGGTCATGCACCGAATGTGAGAGGATTGTTCATATTGAATCTTGATAACGATACGCATATACATAACATTGAGACCAAAAGAGTTAGAGTTAACAATGATAGCGCCATATTTTTGTGGCACTGCCGCTTAGGTCATATTGGTGTAAAACGCATGACGAAACTCCATGCTGATGGACTTTTGGAGTCACTTGACTTTGATTCACTTGACACGTGCGAACCATGCCTCATGGGCAAGATGACTAAGACTCTGTTCTCAGGAACAATGGAGCGTGCAAGTGACTTGTTGGAAATCATACATACCGATGTGTGTGGTCCGATGAACGTGGAGGCACGCGGTGGATATCGTTATTTTCTCACCTTCACTGACGATTTAAGTAGATATGGTTATGTCTACTTGATGAAGCACAAGTCTGAAACATTTGAAAAGTTCAAGCAATTTCAGAGTGAAGTGGAAAATCATCGTAACAAGAAGATCAAGTTCCTACGGTCTGATCGTGGGGGTGAATATCTGAGTTTCTAGTTTGGTGCTCACTTAAGACAATGTGGAATTGTTTCACAGTTAACACCGTCTGGAACACCACAGCGTAATGGTGTGTCCGAACGTCGTAATCGTACTCTATTAGAGATGGTGTGATCTATGATGTCTCTTACTGATTTGCCGTTATCATTTTGGGGCTATGCATTAGAAACAGCTGCATTCACTTTAAATAGGGCACCATCAAAATCCGTTGAGACGACACCATACGAACTGTGGTATGGCAAAAGGCCAAAGTTGTCGTTTCTTAAAGTTTGGGGATATGATGCTTATGTCAAAAAGCTTCAGCCTGAAAAGCTGGAACCCAAAGCGGAAAAGTGCGTCTTCATAGGTTACCCAAAAGAGATAGTTGGGTACACCTTCTATCTCAAATCCGAGGGCAAAGTGTTTGTTGCTAAAAACGGAGCTTTTCTCGAGAAGGAGTTTCTCTCGAGAGAATTGAGTGGGAGGAAGATAGAACTTGACGAGGTTGTCGAACCTCTCATACCTATGGATGGTGGCGCATGGCAAGGGGAAACCTCTGTCATTGCGACGCCGGTTGAGGAGGAAGTTAATGATGATGATCATGAAACTCCAGTTCAAGTTTCTGTCGAACCACGCAGGTCGACGAGACCACGTGCTGCTCCAGAGTGGTACGGTAATCCCATCTTGTCAATCATGTTGTTAGACAACAATGAACCTGCGAATTATGAAGAAGCAATGGTGGGCCCAGATTCCAACAAATGGCTGGAAGCCATGAAGTCCGAGATAGGATCCATGTATGAGAACAAAGTGTGGACTTTGGAGGTACTGCCTGAGGGCCGCAAGGCCATTCAGAACAAATGGATCTTTAAGAGGAAGACGGACGCTGACGGCAATGTGACCGTTTATAAAGCTCGACTTGTGGCAAAGGGTTTTTCACAAGTTCAAGGAGTTGACTACGATGAGACATTCTCACCCGTAGCGATGCTTAAGTCCGTCAGAATCATGTTAGCAATAGCTGCATTTTTCGATTATGAAATCTGGCAGATGGATGTCAAAACGGCGTTCCTTAACGGTTTCCTTAAGGAATAATTGTATATGATACAACCCGAAGGTTTTGTCGATCCTAAGAATGCTAACAAGGTGTGCAAGCTCCAGCGATCCATTTATGGACTGGTGCAAGCATCTCGGAGTTGGAACAAACGCTTTGATGAGGTGATCAAAGCATTTGGGTTTATACAAGTGGTTGGAGAATCTTGTATTTACAAGAAAGTGAGTGGGAGCTCTGTGGCGTTTCTAATATTATATGTGGATGGCATATTGCTGATTGGAAACAACGTAGAGTTTTCGGAGAGCATAAAGGATTACTTGAATAAAAGTTTCTCTATGAAGGACCTAGGAGAAGCTGCTTATATTCTAGGCATTAAGATCTATAGGGATAGATCAAAACGCCTGATAGGACTTTCACAAAGCACATACCTTGATAAAGTTTTGAAGAAGTTCAAAATGGAACAGTCCAAGAAAGGGTTCTTGCCAGTTCTACAAGGTACGATATTGAGTAAGACTCAGTGCCCAGCAACTGATGAAGATAGAGAGCATATGCGCTCCGTCCCCTATGCTTCAGCCATAGGTTCTATCATGTATGCGATGCTGTGCACTAGACCGGATGTTAGCCTGGCCATAAGTATGGCAGGAAGGTTCCAGAGTACCAGGAGTGGATCACTGGACAGCGGTCAAGAATATCCTGAAGTACCTGAAAAGGACTAAGGAGATGTTTCTCGTGTATGGAGGTGACGAAGAGCTTGCCGTAAAAGGTTACGTCGATGCAAGCTTTGACACAGATCCGGACGACTCTAAGTTGCAAACCGGATACGTATTTATTCTTAATGGGGTGCAGTAAGCTGGTGCAGTTCCAAGAAAAGCGTCGTAGCAGATTCTACATGTGAAGCGGAGTACATGGCTGCCTCGGAGGCGGCTAAGGAGGGTGTCTGGATGAAGCAGTTCATGACGGATCTTGGAGTGGTGCCAAGCGCACTGAATCCAATAACCTTGTTCTGTGACAACACTGGTGCCATTGCCTTAGCAAAGGAACCACGGTTTCACAAGAAGACCAGACACATCAAACGACGCTTCAACCTCATCCGCGACTACGTCGAGGGAGAGGACGTGAATATATGCAAGGTGCACACGGATCTGAATGTAGCAGACCCGCTGACTAAACCTCTTCCACGGCCAAAACATGATCAACACCAGAACTGTATGGGTGTTAGATTTATTACAATGTAATTCACATGGTGATGTGAGGGCTAGATTATTGACTCTAGTGCAAGTGGGAGACTGTTGGAATTATGCCCTAGAGGCAATAATAAATATAGTTATTATTATAATTCCTGTATCAAGATAATCGTTTATTATCCATGCTATAATTGTATTGAATGAAGACTCATTTACATGTGTGGATACATAGACAAAACACCGTCCCTAGCAAGCCTCTAGTTGGCTAGCCAGTTGATCAAAGATAGTCAGTGTCTTCTGATTATGAACAAGGTGTTGTTGCTTGATAACTGGATCACGTCATTAGGAGAATCACGTGATGGACTAGACCCAAACTAATAGACGTAGCATGTTGATCGTGTCATTTTGTTGCTACTGTTTTCTGCGTGTCAAGTATTTATTCCTATGACCATGAGATCATATAACTCACTGACACCGGAGGAATGCTTTGTGTGTATCAAACGTCGCAACGTAACTGGGTGACTATAAAGATGCTCTACAGGTATCTCCGAAGGTGTTAGTTGAGTTAGTATGGATCAAGACTGGGATTTGTCACTCCGTGTAAACGGAGAGGTATCTCGGGGCCCACTCGGTAATACAACATCACACACAAGCCTTGCAAGCAATGTAACTTAGTGTAAGTTGCGGGATCTTGTATTACGGAACGAGTAAAGAGACTTGCCGGTAAACGAGATTGAAATAGGTATACGGATACTGACGATCGAATCTCGGGCAAGTAACATACCGAAGGACAAAGGGAATGACATACGGGATTATATGAATCCTTGGCACTGAGGTTCAAACGATAAGATCTTAGTAGAATATGTAGGATCCAATATGGGCATCCAGGTCCCGCTATTGGATATTGACCGAGGAGTCTCTCGGGTCATGTCTACATAGTTCTCGAACCCGCAGGGTCTGCACACTTAAGGTTCGACGTTGTTTTATGCGTATTTGAGTTATATGGTTGGTTACCGAATGTTGTTCGGAGTCCCGGATGAGATCACGGACGTCACGAGGGTTTCCGGAATGGTCCGGAAACGAAGATTGATATATAGGATGACCTCATTTGATTACCGGAAGGTTTTCGGAGTTACCGGGAATGTACCGGGAATGACGAATGGGTTCCGGGAGTTCACCGGGGGGGCGGGGGGGGGGGCAACCCACCCCGAGGAAGCCCATAGGCCTTGAGGGTGGCACACCAGCCCTTAGTGGGCTGGTGGGACAGCCCAAAAGGGCTCTATGCGCCAAGGAAAAGAAAATCAAGAGGAAAGAAAAAAAAAGGAGGAGGTGGGAAGGAAGGGGGACTCCCTCCCACCAAACCAAGTCCAACTCGGTTTGGGGGGGGGGGAGTCCTCCCCCCTTGGACTCGGCCGACCCCCTTGGGGCTCCTTGAGCCCCAAGGCAAGGTCCCCTCCCTCCCACCTATATATACGGAGGTTTTAGGGCTGATTTGAGACGACTTTTCCACGACAACCCGACCACATACCTCCACGGTTTTTCCTCTAGATCGCGTTTCTGCGGAGCTCGGGTAGAGCCCTGCTGAGACAAGGTCATCACCAACCTCCGGAGCGCCGTCACGCTGCCGGAGAACTCTTCTACCTCTCCGTCTCTCTTGCTGGATCAAGAAGGCCGAGATCATCGTCGAGCTGTACGTGTGCTGAACGCGGAGGTGCCGTCCGTTCGGTACTAGATCGTGGGACTGATCGCGGGATTGTTCGCGGGGCGGATCGAGGGACGTGAGGACGTTCCACTACATCAACCGCGTTCTCTAACGCTTCTGCTGTACGATCTACAAGGGTACGTAGATCACTCATCCCCTCTCGTAGATGGACATCACCATGATAGGTCTTCGTGCGCGTAGGAAATTTTTTGTTTCCCATGCGACGTTCCCCAACAGGGGACGCCTCCATTGAGGGTCAAGCGATTCTGGCGCCCTGCTGCACGACGTCCTGGAGAATGCAATCCCGGCATCTGTGCGCCTTCTCGTGGACCATGCACGCCTCTTGGGGTGCTCGGTGGACGATCTAGCAGCGGTCGCCGTCACCTACCGGTGCCAACGACCCGTGGGGCGGTTCCGCCGCGCGCATTGGAGGAGGAGGAGGGGGAGCATCACGCTCGCCTTGGTCGGTGCACGATGACGAAGGGGGCATGGAGCAAGAGGGCGCCTAACCGTCGTGACTCACACCGGTGCGGGCGACATCGACGTGCTCGGTGATGCGCTAGAGCGAGGCTCCATAGCCGTCGTTGGCAGGGCGGTAGCATAGAAACTCTTGAGCCATGAGCAGCACGGCGCGCGAGCAAGGAGACAGTGGTGGAGCGGCCACGCGCCTGCTCGTTCACGGATAGGTGGATGAAGGAGGCCATGCGCTCCCCAACAGGCTCCATGGCGGCCCGGGGGCGCCGCCCCGTGGCACCGCGGGTGCCCTGGCGGCAGCTCGGCGCTCAACACACTCCTCGCGGGCGGCGGCTTCATCCATGTCGATGCTGATGTCGAGGTCGAGGGCTCGAAGAAGGCAAGTCCCCTGACCTGGCGCGCCAAATGTCGAGTCTGAGATCTGTGTCCAAGAACTTCTCCAAGAACAAGGTTCGAACACTCGGCGCTTGGCTTGCGACCTGCCACACGATTACAAACACAACAAGGTTTACAACAAACTCACTCCTCCTCACCTGGAACGATGGGGACACACGAGCTACCGAGGTTCGGGTCCGTGACGACATAAAATCCTACTCCTACTTGTCATTTGGTTGCCTTCGAAAAGAAGGTGCTTGAGGCTTGAGTAAACTTGAGTTGGGGGAGAGAATGGTCCATCCCCCTACATGGGTGTGGCCCTTCCCCCTTTGTAGTGCATTGGTCCTCTTCCCTGAAAATATCGATGGGAAAGGGTAGCCACAGGGCGGCAATTCGAAGGGGGTCAAGTGCGAGGCCTATCTTGACTAAAGGTAGTCTTCGCCTCGTAAAATAGTCTTCGTGACGCGTATGTGGGCTCGGAAATGGCCTCCATCCTGCAACCCCGGTGCTTTCTGATCCTCTATCACAAAAACGGCAAGCTTTGCAACCTCCCTCTCGGAGGGGTAGCAAGCGTTGCCCCTTAACCACTAGAAGACATTGTACCTGGCCGTGCTTGCTCGCACGACCTCTGTTATCTTTCTCCGAGCGGGTGCGCTACCCACGTGATGGGCACAAGGCCCCGCGATCGATGCTGCGCGTCAGGCCTCGTGAGGTCGCCTAGCAGGAAGGGCCTCGCGAGGCGGCCTAGTGAGACACACCCCTCGCGAGGCAGCTTCCCCTGGAGTGGTCGGGGAGGGCTTTCTCACTTGGGCCGGCCCGCGGGTCGCCCTCAAGGCTAGAGGCAGATGGACCGTGGTACCCTAGGTCCCATTGGACCGACATTGTATTAATAGAGGAGAGATAATGAAGTCGTCCTCTTGTTTGTGGAGAAGAATGGGGCTTTATATAGCCCCCCCCCTTCGAAAATCCAACTGTTATCCACCGATTTTGCATGGCCCGAAAGTTTTGGACCATCAAGATTCCAGGCAATTTTCGAGCATGTTAGTGAATGTGTTTTCGGTTGTACAAGTGCAACTCCTAGATGGTTCCAACGTGACCTTGAAGATTTCTAGCTATTTTCGACCAAGTTTGAAATTAAACCGAGAGTTTCAAGATGCAACTCTTTGAAAACCATAGAAGTTTTGGATGGGTTTCGAGATTTTCATAAAGTTGCAACTCGAAGCTGTAAATCTTTGGACGCCCGAAAGCTATGCGGATGTAGCTCGAAGACACCGGCCTCGGAAGTTCCAACCTACGCAGAACAGAGCCCATAGCAAGGACTTGGAAGGGGCATTATCTCCTGATTTTGGTGAGAATTGTTGGTGCATACTCCCTCCATTCCTAAATATAAGTCTTTTTAAAGGTTTCACTAAAAGAATACATACAAATGTATGTAGACATATTTTAGGATGTACATTCATTTATTTATTTCCTATGTAGTCTTTTAATAAAATTTTAAAAAACATATATTTAAAAACGGGAGGAGTATATGTGTGTGCATGAAATTGATTCACGACTCAGCTTCAAGATGCTTTTCTCTTACTAGTATGGCTTTTCTGACGATAAAATGAACTGTAAAAGTCACCAAGATACCGTCACTTTATCTTTTAAAATGGGGGTCTTCCAACCATCCATGCTTCTCGTTTAATATGTCATCGCACCATGTATAGACTCAATCACGTGGTCAGAACACTAAGGTGTTAGCATTATTAACCCCAACAACACTTGGGGTGCAAATTTGTACTTTCACTTTCACTCTCACTCCCACATGTGGATGGCCTGGCCAGGCTTGGTGTGCTGTGGCCGGGCGCCGCTCCCTTCCGCGTCCGCATCTCGTCCGTTTGACCAACTGGGAGCAGCAACGAACGACCGAGGACGAAATAGATCAAGCTCGTCGGGTCGGGTCGAGCAAGGTTGATAGAAGAGTAGCAAGAAATTGCGAAAAATGCCACAGTGGTATCCATGTCATTTCTTTGACCAAACACCCCGGAGTATTATCCAAGCAATTTGTCAGGCATCCTCTGAAAATCTAGTGCACATGGATCGTTGTTATCCGCAGAGCATTCAATATCCTTGTCAAAGTGCTCGTCCAACGATACATCCCCCGAGCCGATGCCGGTGCCGGTGCCGGTGCCGGTGACTTTGCACCTGCACGCGTGACGCAGCTTACCATTGCAAGCAGCCACACAACGAACACAGTACCGTCCCTTTGCCCCATGTCACTGTCACTCTCACTCGAGCCACGGGAACCGCAGCAGCAAACGGCCGCCAGCCACACACACACACACCTCCGGTACTGTATCATTCAGAGTCGATGGGCATGGGCCCCCTCATGGATCTCCACGGTGAAGCGATATGACATCACCGTCGCCCCCGCCCCGGGCCTCTAAACCGGCGCCCTCTGTACACCGGATAAGGCTGGAGCGAGATCCCCTGCACCTGCAGCATCACTTGCTCTCCATCATTCCTCGCCAGCTCCCTTCCTCCTTGCTTCCTTCCCCCACATAGAAAACCCAAGCTGATCCCCGTCCATGGAGGCCGAGGACGACAGGCCCGCCGCCGGGTACAGGCACGGGCCGCCATGGGTGTTCAAGGGCAGGCAAGTGCCTCCTCTGCTTTTCTCCCCCGTTCACCATGGACGACGGTGACCGACTGACTCTTTTGGTGTGCGTGTTGGTTGCAGCGCATTGTACCAGCTGCATTTGGTGAAGGCGGCGACGGCGCGGGCGTTCGTGCCCAAGGACCTGCGCCTGGTGGAGGCCTTCGGCTACACGCTCGGCGGCATGTTCCTCGCGCGCTACCACGACAGCCCCGCCGGCCAGTTCGACGAGGTCACCGTCGTCGTCCCCTCCCTGCCGCACCATTCCATCCATCTCCCGGTTTCCATCCTCCACAGGTTCTCTGACGAGCATAACTTTTCCTTCATGCTCCGCAGCTCGTGGTGATCGCCGGCATTGTGTGGAACCCGCCGACTTCCTGCGCGTGAGTTGCTCTTGCCCATCACCTTCTTTTGTCCTAGTTTAATCGCCTTCTAATTCCACTAGTGAGTGATTGCCTGCTTGGGGAATGCCAATGGAATCGATCAACTGGCACAACTTGCATTACAAAACAAGGAACAACGCCCACTTGATCACCTCAGCTCACTCTACTTGACCTCTTCAGTAAACAACGCCCACTTGATCAGTTCACTGTGCTTGAGCTCCACTTGTGTTAAATCATCAGCGGCACATTAATTATCTCATCCGCTCGCTGTGCTTGCTCCCTCTGGCATCGACAGCCGTGTTGCCTATCTGTAATCCATTTGGGTTAACCCCCGGCCTTACCCGACGATGCCTAAGATAACTTGCTTAATTAGTCATGCTATCTATCCTTGTGCACTCTGCTGATTTGCTGTCTGCGCATATTTAACAGGTGGGCTGCCAGGGTGCTAGTAAACAGCGCTGAAGCCTGCCGGCATGGACGCAAGGTGCCAAACTGCCCATCTATGATTCGTTCCCGACTCAGGCCAACTCTTCTCTGCCAGTGTCCATCTACTTTTCCTAATCAATGTCACTGTCGTTAATGCAGGAAGTGGGGCTTCCAAGCCATGTCGCGGCATTCTCACAGGTACTCAGATCAGAGCACTTCTGCGATTAGCTTCCACAAATGTTTGAGAGATTTGTAACATGAACTTTGCTCACATGGAGGACAGACTGAAGCTTCTGCGACCAGAAATAAACCAAACAGCTTCCTCAACATGCTCGGGATGGGTTCAGGGTTCTGCAAGCAAGAGAATTACCGCGGCATCGAGATCTCGGAGGCCTCGGGCTCGTCTGCAAGGCATTTGTGCAACATCAGTCTGCCGCTCAACGGTAATTTATAACTTGTTCTATGTTAAATGCAGAGATTTGTATGATCTACTTTACTGGAATGATTTCGAGGTCTGGACGGTCTGTTTTACTGGAATGCATCTTACAACATGTCTTGAGATTTCAACTCTAAAATCTCTATAAGAAATGGAGCTTATAGAGCTTCACCTTTCTAATCCGGTGCCATGTTTCACTCACTAATGATGCAGAAGCGTCAGGAGGATCACATAAACGGAACAAGTGGATGGGTCCGGCAATCAAAATGTCACTCCCGAGCTTCAGGTTAGGTTTTTTTTAAACTAAACTAAAGAAGTCCCAACCAATGTCTGCACAAGGCGACGCACCATTTCCCTTCCATGGCTCAAAACCTGAACTGCACTTGTGCTCTGAATTTCAGCGGCCAGACAGAGGATCATCCTGACCTTCTCAAGTACTCCTGCAAAGTAGAGTGCAGGTGGTTGCACTCCCAAATTCTTAGCATATGCTTTGAGTTGCACATTGTTCTTTCAATTGCCTTTCTAACCATGTGTGTGTGTGTTTCCATTGCATAGGGTGCGGCCGGTGAGTCCAGCAAAGGTCTGGAGCCCTAAAACTGCAGAACCACGGGAGTGTTCTGACGGCAGGAGCAGCGGCGCCGGGTCTGAATCAGATTCAGACGCGCAAAGGCAGAGCGTCATGGTCTTGCTATCGAGGCCCATCTTGGCTCTGGAGTTCAGCTCCCTGCGGATGCACGTCGACGCGCCGAAGATTGTCGCTCCGCACCCCAAGAAGAAGGAAGTCAGATACTCCAGCACCTGAATCTCATACCCAGACCATGGTTCAGAAGACAGTAGACTTTGGGCACTGTCTGTTGTTCTTTCATTTGTTCATAGGTTGCAAGTAAGATTATGCAGCTGGACACTGTGAAACCTGCTCGCTGAATTCATTCATAGTTTGGCATTGGTTGGTTTATATGGTGAACAAGGGATACTTTTATCTGAACATTTGCAGTTGCTACAAAATATGCGTGAATTAGTAGGTGTATATAGACAGGAAAAAACACGAAACGAAAATCAGCTGTTCCGGAATTAGATTAGCATATATGGTCTTCAAATTTAAACAGAGTGAGTTAGTCATGCATCCAATCCAACGTAAACCCTAACAACTCTGACCTGAAACACAGCTACTCCTGAATCAGATTAACCCCATTTGGTTGTTGCTACGTTAAGATCAGTGGTCAAAGTAGGAGAGGAAGCTGTCGATGTCGTCGAAACAGGCGACGTGAGGCAGACCCATGGTGATGCAGGGAAGGTCCGGCTCATCCATGAACCCCAGGGGGAGCGGAGACATGGGGCAGCAGCCCACGTCCATCTCCTCGCTGGTTTCATCAGCAGGCGGTGGCGGCGTCCGCGGTTCCATCTTCACCGGCCCGCTGACCGGGACCGCCGCGATCGGCTCCTCGTTCGCGGCGGCGGCGGGCAGCGGCGGCGGCTGGGCTCGCGCTTGCACCGGCGAGCCGGCCGAGACGGCGCCGGCGTCGCTCGATGAGGACTCTGCCGTGGCGCTCGCCTCGTTGTACACGACCAGAGGGAGGTGCCTCGCCGTGGTGGCAGTGGCACTGTCCCCCTCATTGCACACGACCAGAGGGAGGTTGCGCGCCGTGCCGCTGATGCTCTCCTCCAGTCCGAGGTCCAGGCTCGTGGCGTCGGACGACGTGCTGCTCGTGCTACCGGTGCGGCGGCGGCGGCGGCGGCGGCGGCTCTTCGCCGCGCGGGGGAACCGCTTCTTGAGCGTGCTGTTCCAGTAGTTCTTGATGGCGAGGTCCGTCCTCCCGGGGAGCTCGGCGGCGATGACGGACCAGCTGCTCGATCAAATGCCAACAAGAGCAGATCAGTGATGAACAACGCTCAACTAATCAAGCAAGGAAATTTCCATGTGTTTGCATTTGATGAAGATGAAGTTTGAACAGATTGTTCTGACTTCTGAGCAATAAAACATCACACTGATCGGTGCACATTTCAACTGGTCATCAATCGACCGAGATGCTTATCTCTGATTAGTTCTGGGAAGTAAAGCAGTAGAGGCTCACTCACCAGCTTCCTTTCTGTCTGTACATCTCGCAGATGATCCTGTCCTCCGCCGGCGTGAAGCTGCCGTGCTTCAGCCCGGGACGGAGGTAGTTCAGCCACCTGGAACGGCAGCTCCGGCCGCAGCGCCGAAGCCCTGCGATCCACCAACAAACTTCTCTCAGGAATTATGATTCAGACACAGTGGTGAGAGTGATGATTTGCTAATGCAACGTCTTTCCATGATCGATCATGTCAAGGAAAATGAGAGAGCAAACTAATTGTCTGTGTCTCCTGCACTACTGGTTTTTCTGAAGGAATCGCGTGTAGACCATTGCTAGTATGAAAAATTGTAGAAACTTTCCAAGCAATTGTCTGGGGTTTGATCAAATTAATACTTAAGAGTACTACGAAATAAAGGTAAGAGTTCATAAAAGCTGGACAAATCTTTGCAGTCTTTACTGAACAAGCAAAAAACAGTGTGCCGTGCCTTGTATACTTCTATTAATCTAACAACGTCGTAAGAAATAGCATAAATCATTTTGCAGGCAAACAAACTACAATGTTACTGCATTTTGGTGACGCTTTCTGATTATCTATCTTAAAACATAAAATGTGCGGGGGTAGATTGATTTATCGGCATTATCAAGGAACTGGAACAGATATGGATGCACGCAAGGGCAGCTGTGGGGAAGAAATCAGACCTAAAGTATTGGATAATCCCTGCCAGCTACAGCCAATGCCATACTTCTCAATGTGGTTTTTGATCAGATTGTCTTCCTCCTTGGACCACTTGCCCTTCTTCATACCCCCTTTCATTGGACAGGGTTTTTTCTTGTCGCCAGGAGGGGCTCAAGATTTCAAATGAAAGACACGGGGACTTAACCTGTATAAATACCAGTACTCTTGTACTGAGAAATACCAAAAGTGTGATGGATGACTATTTTTTCCTATTTACCACGTGGTAATATCTCTACCCATTATTGTTTTATTGGCTTGTCTTATGTTAGAACCAACTATTCCCCGTTCTCCAGAGAGAGTGGGAGAGAGAAGAGAAGGGGTGACTGAAAGGTGAAAGGTAAAAAGGTTAAAAAGATAAATACGTTGTGACTGTACAAGTAAAAAGGTTAAAAAGGTAAATACGTTGGCATCATGTGTTAAGTGAGTTCCTATGGTGTGAGGTTGGTTAAATGCCTGCAGTGTTTTAGCTAAGCTAAGCTGCCATCACCACATTAGTTTGAACTGTCAAAAATAAAAATCTCTGTTGGTCTTGTGTCCTACGGTGAATTTAGTTATCTCTGCGAGCCCTCCGTTGGACTAGAGAAGGGTCCAGGACCAGGAATTCGGGATTACTTGTGACATGGACTGGAGAAAGTGTGGGGATGATCAATTTGAAGTGAAGCAATGCCTTTCAGCTCTACATTCCACTTTCCTTTTTTTTCTGGTAAGATTTCAGAATATTTAGCTGCATCCTAGATTGGCAAAAGTGTGGAGATGTCCAAATTGAAGTGATGCATAAAGCGTCATCTTGTTAAAGAAAACGAAAAGTAGCCAAGGTATTCCACCAGCCCCACAAGACACAGGTGGAGTTTGCATACAAGCGTTGGATGCAGATGACACCAACGGAATTTAGCCGATCAAGTAGAGCTTAAAAAGTACTCGACCATCTACCATCTAATCTGTTGAATACACCCTCCGTTCTTAAATATAAGTTTTTTTAGAGGTTTCATTAGAGAACTACATACAGATATATATAGACATACTTTAAAGTGTAGATTCATTCATTTTGCTCCGTATATAGTCTCCTTGTGGAATGTCTAAAAATACTTATATTTATGAACGGAAGGGGTATATATTTGTGCATGTATATTGTGTCATTAGGCACACCTCCTAGTTCCTTGTATAGTTGAGGTAGAGGCCCATCTTGTACCTATATATACGTGCATAGTGCACCCAATCAATATTGAATGTTGCACAGCCTAAACCTAATTCTCTACATGGTATCAGTTTCCTCCATGATCCTGACCTAGCCGCTGCCGCCGCCCCCGCCACCGCCATCGCCGCTGCCGCCTCTCCCTGCCGCCACACCCGCCGCCGCCGCCGCTCTTCCCTGCACCGCCGCCGCCGCTTCGTGTCGCCGCCTCCCCACTACACCGCTTCCGCCACCACACCCTTTATCCCCACACGCCGACATGGCCTCTCCGGGCTCCTCAATCTCCTCCGGCAGCAATCCGTTTGCCGGCCCGGATGTCACCCTCGTTCGCGATCTCAACATCTTCGACCGCGTCCTAGTGGTTCTTGACCAGTCCACCGACTCCTCGTCCTCCTGGAAGAGGTACTTCTCATTGGTGTTCTGTGAGTACCTGCTCCACGGCCACATCGATGGCATTGTGGACTCGGCCCTCATGGTGAACGACGAGGACTGGATGATCCTCGACGCCACCACCATCCGTTGGTTTTACCTTACCATCTCCAAAGATCTCTTCCACACGGTGTTGTGTGATGAGGACGACGCCTACACCGTCTGGATCAAGCTCAACGACCTCTTCACCGACAACAAATTCCAGCGCGAGGTCCTTCTTCATGGCGAGTTTTATGGGTGCCAGCAGCTTGATTCATCCATTGATGATTTCTGCATGTGTCTCAAAAAGCTTGTCGATGAGCTTCGTGAACCTTGACGAGACGATCAACGACAAGCTCCTCATCAGCACCCTCACCGCCAGCCTCAACAACGACTTCGAGAACGCTGCCTCTGACCTAACTCTTATCCTGGAGCCTAACTTCACCAAGGTAGTAGCGTACCTCAAGCTTGAAGAACGCCACCTGAAGATGGCGCGGATCCAGGCCAGACACACGGCTCTCACCACCGCCACTCGCGGTGGACCGGCTCCCCCGCGGCCGGCTCCCCCGCGGCCGGCCTTCCCGCAGCCGGCTGCTTTTCAGTAGCCGCAGTCGGCCCCATCCGGAAACGGCCGCCATCGCCGCGGTCGGCGCGGTGGGCGTCCGCAGCAGCAGCAGAACGGTGCTCCGGGTGGAACTGCTCGCCCTCCACAGCAACAGCCGGCTCCATGGTACGCTGGGCAGAATCCATGGACCGGCGTCGTACACGCTTATTCCATGTCGGTTCCCCGTGCTCCTGCTCCCGGTCTCCTCGGACCCCGGCCCCCGTCGCATCAGGCCTTCTACGCCGCGCCCCACTGTACGTAGCGTTGTACGACCCTCTCTCCCTCGACCAGCCGACGCAGTCAGGAGGGCTTCCCCCGGCCCCCTGGGAGCCGGCTCTGCTCGCGGCGCTGCACTCCGCCCCTACACCGAAAAACTACAATGGCGGTGGTGACCGGTACATGGATGCCAGTGCTACGGCCCACATGGTTGCTCATCCCGGTACTCTTCACACCTCATATCCCATCAACACCTCTACTCGCATTACCGTCGATGACGGTTCCTCTCTACCCATTACTCATATAGGACATGCTTCTTTTCCCTCCTCCTCCACGCCTCTTTCTTTATCCAATATCTTAGTTTCACCTGACCTTATCAAAAATCTTGTTTCCATTCGCTACTTTACATGTGAAAATCCCGTTACTGTTGAATTTGACGAGTTTGGTTTTTCTATCAAGGACGCCCGTCCTCGGATGGTGCTTCACCGATGTGACAGTCGTGAAGACCTCTACCTGGTCGGCTCCACTGCCTCCTCCAGCTCCGTCGCTCCGGTTGCACTCGCCACCGACGTGGACCTTTGGCATGCTCGCTTGGGTCATCCCAATCCAGCCACCCTTCGTCATATTCTTCGCAGTTTTTCTTTCACATGTAATAAGAACAAGAATCACTCTTCTCACGCTTGTCGTCTTGGCAAACATACTCGTCTCCCCTTTCGTGCTTCTTCTCATGTTGCCTCATACCCATTTGAGTTAATTCATAGTGATGTGTGGACATGTCCTGTTGCAAGTAATACGGGCTTCTCTTACTATCTCATTATCCTTGATGATTTTTCGCACTATGTGTGGACCTTCCCGTTGCGGCGCAAGGCCGATGCCATCACCACCCTCGCTGCCTTTTACTCCTATGTCTCTACACGGTTTGGGCATCCCATCCTTGCATTTCAAATAGACAAGGGGAAGGAGTTCGACAACCTGGTTGTCCGTACTCTCCTCACCACACATGGCACGATATTTCGTCTCACTTGTCCCTATACTTCGCAACAGAACGGTCGGGCTGAAGGCGTCCTACGCACTCTCAACGATTGCGTTCATACGCTTCTCTTTCATGCCAATGTGCCTCCGCACTTCTGGCCTAACGCCCTCGACGTCGCATCCCTTCTCCTTAACATACGACCTTGCCATACTCGCGGCAACTTTGCACCTCATCATCTTCTCTTTGGTTCCCCACCCTCTTATGTTGAGCTTCGCATCTTTGGTTTTCTCTGTTACCCTAGCATCACCGCTATGGCGCCCCATAAGCTTGCCCCTCGCTCTGTTGCCTGCATCTTCCTTGGCTACCCACCCAACACCAAAGGATACCGCTTTTATGCTCATGTCTCCCACCGTGTCTTCACCTCGCGGCATGCTTACTTTGACGAGAAGGTGTTTCCATTTCAACAGGTACCTGCAGCAGTCACATCACCGCCAGTCATCGGCGGCCCTTCGACACCCACCTCTGGTGGACGGTCTCGGTTGGCCCTTGGACCACCACCAGGTTTCGGCGCTTCTCGCGCTGTGGACCGGCCTACCGACCACGCTTCTTCAACAACCGTGGGTTTGGACTCCGGGTAGGCCGGCTCCTCCGGAGGTGTGACCGACTCCTTTGTTGGAAATATGCCCTAGAGGCAATAATAAAATGGTTATTATTATATTTCCTTGTTCATGATAATTGTCTATTGTTTATGCTATAATTGTATTAACCGGAAACCGTAATACATGTGTGAATACATAGACCACACCATGTCCCTAGTGAGCCTCTAGTTGACTAGCTCATTGATCAATGGATGGTCATGGTTTCCTGACCATGGACATTGGACGTCGTTGATAACGGGATCACATCATTAGGAGAATGATGTGATGGACAAGACCCAATCCTAAGCATAGCACAAGATCGTGTAGTTTGTCTGCTAGAGCTTTTCTAATGTCAAGTATCATTTCCTTAGACCATGAGATTGTACAACTCCCGGATACCGTAGGAATGCTTTGGGTGTATCAAACGTCACAACGTAACTGGTTTATTATAAAGGTGCACTACTGGTATCTCCGAAAGTGTCTGTTGGGTTGGTACGAATCGAGATTGGGATTTGTCGCTCCGTGTGATGGAGAAGTATCTCTGGGCCCACTCGGTAATACATCATCATAATGAGCTCAATGTGACTAAGGAGTTAGCCACGGGATGATGTGTTACGAAACGAGTAAAGAGACTTGCCGGTAATGATATTGAACAAGGTATAGGGATACCGACGATCGAATCTCGGGCAAGTGTCATACCGGTAGACAAAGGGAATTGCATACATGATTGAGTGAATACTCGACATTGTGGTTCATCCGATGAGAACATCGTGGAACATGTGGGAGCCAACATGGATATCTAGACCCCGTTGTTGGTTATTGGCCGGAGAGATGTCTCTGTCATGTCTACATGTTTCTCGGACCCGTAGGGTCTACACACTTAAGGTTCGGTGACGCTAGAGTTGTTATGGAAATCATATATGTGGTTACCAAAGGTTGTTCAAAATGTCGGATGAGATCCCAGACGTCACGAGGAGTTTCGGAATGGTCCGGAGTTAAAGATTTATAGATGGGAAGTCCTGTTTCGATCGCCGAAAAAGTTTTGGGGTTTATCGGTATTGTACCGAGGCCACCGAAAGGGTACCGGGGGTCCACCTGCCCCGGAGGGCTAGATGGGCTGAAAGGAGAAGGGAACCAGCCCCTAGTGGGCTGGTGTGAGCAAAGGAGGAGGCCCAAGGCGCACAAGGAGGCCAAGGAGGCAAACCCTAGGGCGTGGTGGCTGCCTTGGGTGGCAAGCCACCACCTAGGGCGCTGCCCCCTCCTCCATCTAGGGCTGCCGCACCTCCTAGGGTTTCCCTAGGGGTGGCGCACACCCTCTCCCTCCCTCCTATATATATTGGAGGACTTGGGAGGGTTGCATACACTTGATTTTATCTCCTTCGGCGCAGCCTTACCTCTGCACCTCTCCTCCTTTGCGGTGCTTGGCAAAGCCCTGCCGGAGAGCCACAAACTCCATCGCCACCACTTTGTCGTGCTTCCGGAGTTCTCCCTCAACTTCTCCTCCCTCCTTGCTGTATCAAGAAGGAGGAGACGTCCTCGGGCTGTAGGTGTGTTGAACGCGGAGACACCGGACGTTCGGTGTTTGGATCGGATCGCTGCGAGTACGACTCCATCAACCGCGGTCATAGTAACGCTTTCGCTTTGCGATCTTCAACGGTATGAAGATGTTCTACCTCACTCGTTGTTGGTTTTTCCTAGATGATCTTGGTGTTACGTAGGATTTTTTTTGAATTATTACTACTAACCCCAACAGTTGTATCAGAGCTAGGTCTATGCGTAGATTCTATGCACGAGTAGAACACAAGTAAGTTGTGGGCGATGATTTGGTCAATATGCTTACCGTTACTAGTCTTATCTTGATTCGGCGGCATCGTGGGATGAAGCGGCCGGGACCGACTTTACACGTACTCTTACGCGAGACTAGTTCCACCGCCCGACATGCACTTGTTGCATAAGGTGGCTAGCGGGTGTTTGTCGCTCCCACTTTAGTCGGATCCGATTCGATGAAGAGGGTCCTTATAAAGGGTAAATAGCAATTGGAATATCACCGTTGTGGCTATCACGTAGGTAATAAACGTTCTTGCGAGAAACCCATAGCAGCCACGTAAAACTTGCAACAACAATTAGAGGATGTCTAACTTGTTTTTGCAAGGTATGTTATGTGATGTGATATGGCCAAAAGGATGTGATGATATAGATGTGATGTATGAGATTGATCATGTTCTTGTAATAGGATTCACGACTTGTATGTCGATGAGAACGACAACCGGCAGGAGCCATACGAGCTGTCTTAATTTATTGTATGAGATGCAACGTCATGTGATTACTTTACTTTATTGGTAACCGCTAGCCAAAGTAGTAGAAGTAATAGTTGGTGAGACGACTTCATAAAGACACAATGATGGAGATCATGGTGTCATGCCGGTGACAATGATGATCATGTCGCGCCTCGAAGATGGAGATCAAAGGCGCAAGATGATAATGGCCATATCATGTCACTATATGATTTGCATGTGATGTTTATCATGCTTATATATCTTATTTGCCTAGAACGACGGTAGTAAATAAGATGATCCCTCACTCAGAATTTCAAGAAAAGTGTTCCCCTAAGTGTGCACCGTTGTGAAGGATCGTTGTTTCGAAGCACCACGTGATGACTGGGTGTGATAGATTCTAGCATTGCCATACAACGGGTGTAAGCCATATTTACACACGCAAAACACTTAGGTTTACTTGACGAGCCTAGCATGTACAGACATGGCCTCGGAACACGAGAGACCGAAAGGTCGAACATGAGTCGTATGGAGATACGATCAACATGGAGATGTTCACCATTGATGACTAGTCTGTCTCACGTGATGGTCGGACACAGCCTAGTTGATGTGGATCATGTATCACTTGGATGACTAGAGGGATGTCTATCTGAGTGGGAGTTCATTAAATAATTTGATTAGATGAACTTAATTATCATAAACATAGTCAAAAGGTCTTTGCAAATTATGTTGTAACTTGTGATGTAGCTCTACTATTTTTGATATGTTCCTATAGAAAACTTAGTTGAAAGATGATAGTAGGAATTATGCGGACTGGGTCCGTTAACTGAGGATTGTGCTCATTGATATGCAGAAGGCTTATGTCCTTAATGTACTGCTCGGTGTGCTGAACCCCGAGCGTCGTCTGTGGATGTTGCGGACATCTGACATACATGTTTTGATAAATACATATATTTCACTTCATAATGCTTAAACGGCTTAGAATTGAGGCGCTAAAGACGTTTCGAACGTCGCAGGACATACGAGATGTTCTAAGGGATGAAATTGGGATTTCAGGCTCGTGCCCTTGTTGAGAGGTATGAGACCTCCGACAAGATTCTTTGTCAACAAAGTAAGGGAGAAAAGCTCAATCATTAAGGATGTGCTCAGATTGTGTGAGTGCTACAATCACTTGAATCGAGTGGGAGTTGATCTTCCAGATGAGATAGTGATGGTTCTCCAAAGTCACTGCCACCAAGCTACTAGAGCTTCGTGATGAACTATAACATATCAGGGATAGATATGATGATCCTTGCACTATTCGCGATGTTTGACACCGCAAAAGTAGAAATCAAAAAGGGGCATCAATTGTTGATGGTTAGTAAAACCACTAGTTTCAAGAAGGGCAAGGGCAAGAAGGGATTCTTCATGAACTGGCAAACTAGTTGCTGCTCTAGTGAAGAGACCCAAGGTTGAACCCAAACCCGAGACTAAGTACTTCTGTAATGAGGGGAACAATCACTGAAGAGGAACTACCCTAGATACTTGGTAGATGAGAAGGCTGGCAAAGTCGACAAAAGTATATTGGATATACATGATATTGATGTGTACTTTACTAGTACTCCTAGTAGCACCAGGGTATTAGATATCGGTTCAGTTGCTAAGCGTTAGTAACTCGAAATAAAAGCTACGAAATAAACAGAGACTAGCTAAAGGCGAGGTGACGATATGTGTTGGAAGTGTTTCCAAGGTTGATGTGATCAAACATCGCACGCTCCCTCTACCGTCGGGATTAGTGTTAAACCTAAGTATTTGTTATTTGTTGTTTGCGTTGAGCATACACATGATTGTATTGTGTTTATCGCAATACGATTATTCATTTAAAGAGAATAATGGTCACTCTGTTTATTTGAATAATACCTTCAATGGTCTTGCACCTAAAATGAATGGTTTATTCAATCTCGATCGTAATAATACACATGTTCATAATATTGTTGCCAAAAATATATAAAGTAGTAATGATAGTACCACCTACTTGTGGCACTGCCATTTGAGTCATATTGGTATAAAACGCATGAAGAAGCCCCATGCTGATGGATCTTTGGACTCACTCGTTTTTGAAAAGTTTGAGACATGTGAACCATGTCTATTAGTATAAACGCATGAAGAAACTCCATGCAGATGGATCCTTTGGACTCACTTAATTTTCAATCACTTGAGACATGCAAAATCATTCCACATGGGCAAGATGACTGAAGGTCTTGTTTTCCAGTGAGATGGAACGAGAAAGTAACTTGTTGGAAGTAATACATTTTGATGTGTGCAGTCCAATGAGTGCTGAGGCACGCAGTGGATATCGTTATGTTCTTACTTCACTGACGATTTGAGTAGATAAAAGAGTATTTGCTTGATGAATCACAAGTCTAAAATACTGAAAAGTTCAAGCTATTTCAGACTGAAGATCGTCGTGACAAGAGGATAATATGTCTACGATGTGATCGTGGAGGTAAAATCTGAGTTGCGAGTTTGGTACACAATTAAGACATCGTGGAAATTGTTTCACAACTAATACCACCTGGAACACCATACTGTGATGGTGTGTTCGAACGTCATAGCTGCGCCCTATTGGATGTGGTGCATACTATGATGTCTCTTATCAAATTACCACTATCATTTTTGGGTTAGGCATTAGAGACAACCACATTCACTTTAATTAGGGCACCACATAATTCCGTTGAGATGACACCACATGAACTATGGTTTGGAGAAACCTAAGTTGTCATTTCTTAAAAGTTTGGGGCTGTGATGCTTATGTGAAAGAGTTTCAGCTTGATAAGCTCGAACCCAAAGCGGATAAATGCATCTTCATAGGACACCCAAAATAGTTGGGTATACCTCCTATCTTAGATCCGGAAGCAAAGTGTTTGTTTCTAGAAACGGGTCCTTTCTCGAGGAAAAGTTTCTCTCGAAAGAATTGAGTGGGAGGATGGTGGAAACTTGATGAGGTTATTGAACCATCACTTCAACCAGTGTGTAGCAGGGCGCAGGAAGTTGTTCCTGTGGCGCCTACACCAATTGAAGTGGAAGCTAATGATAGTGATCATGAAGCTTCGGATCAAGTCACTAGCAAACCTCATAGGTCGACAAGGACACGTACTACTCCAGAGTGGTACAGTAATACTATTTTGGAGGTCATGTTGCTAGACAACAATGAATCTGCGAGCTATGGTTGGCCCGGATTCCGACAAATGGATGGAGGCCATGAAATCCGAGAGAGGATCCATGTATCAAAACAAAGTGTAGACTTTGGAAGAACTATTTGATGGTCATAAGACTATTAACTACAGATGGATCTTTAAAAGGAAGACAGGCGATGATGGTGAAAAGTCACCATTAAGAAAGCTCGACTTGTCGCAAAGATGTTTCCAACAAGTTCAAAGAGTTGACTACGATGAAGACTTTATCACTCGTAGCGATGCTGAAAGTCTGTTGGAATTATGTTAGTATGTCAAAATATTGTTTCCTCGATGGTTTCCTTGAGGAAAGGTTGTATGTGATAAAACCAGAAGGGTTTGTTGATCCTAAAGGATTGTAACAAGTATGCAAGGCTCCAGCGATCCTTCTATGGACTAGAGAAAGCATATCGGAGTTGGAATATACGCTTTGATGAGATGATCAAAGATTTTGATTTTTATACAAAGTTTATGAGAAACTTGTATTTCCAAAGAAGTGAGTGGGAGCACTATAGAATTTCTGGTGAGTTGATCGGAAATGATGTAGAATTTCTGGAAAGCATATAGGGTTGTTTGAAAAGTTTTTTTCAACGGAAAACCTGGATTGAGCTACTTGAACATTGAGCATCAATATCTATAAAGATAGATAAAAAACGCTTAATAGTACTTTCAAATGAATACATATCGTGACAAGATTTTGAAGGAGTTCAAAATAGATCGGCAAAGCAGGAGTTCTTGGCTGTGTTATAATGTGTGAGTATTGAGTAAGACTCAAAACCTGACCACGGTAGAAGAGAGAGAAAGGACGAAGGTTGTCCCCTATGCATTAGCCATAGGCTCTATAGTATGTTATGCTGTGTACCGCACCTGAAGTGTGCCTTGCCATGAGTCAGTCAAGGGGCACAAGAGTGATCCAAGAATGGATCACTAGACAACAGTCAAAGTTATCCTTAGTAACTAGTGGACTAAGGAATTTTTCGCAATTATGGAGGTGGTAAAAAGAGTTCATCGTAAAGGATTACGACGATGCAAGCTTTGTCACTAATTCGGATGACTCTAACTAGTAAACCGGATTCGTATAGTGGAGCAATCATTTGGAATGGTTCCAAATGACGCGTGGTAGCTGCATCTACAGGATGACATAGAGATTTGTAAAGCATACACCAATCTGAAAGGTTCAGACCCATTGACTAAAAACCTCTCTCACAAGCGAGACATGATCACACCCCATGGGTGTTAGATTCATTACAATCACATAGTGATGCGAACTAGATTATTGACTCTAGTGCAAGTGGGAGACTGTTGGAAATATTCCCTAGAGGCAATAATAAAATGGTTATTATTATATTTCCTTGTTCATAATAATTGTCTATTATTCATGCTATAATTGTATTAACCGGAAACTGTAATACATGTGTGAATACATAGACACACCATGTCCCTAGTGAGCCTCTAGTTGACTAGCTCATTGATCAATGGATGGTCATGGTTTCCTGACCATGGACATTGGATGTCGTTCATAACGGAATCACATCATTAGGAGAATTATGTGATGGACAAGACCCAATCCTAAGCATAGCACAAGATCGTGTAGTTTGTCTGCTAGATCTTTTCTAATGTCAGGTATCATTTCCTTAGACCATGAGATTGTACAACCCCCGGATACTGTAGGAATGCTTTGGGTATATGAAATGTCACAACGTAACTAGGTGATTATAAAGGTGAACTACAGGCATCTCCGAAAGTGTATGTTGGGTTGGTACGAATCGAGATTGGGATTTGTCGCTCCACGTGACGGAGAGGTATCTCTGGGCCCACTCGGTAATACATCGTCATAATGAGCTCAATGTGACTAAGGAGTTAGACACGGGATGATGTGTTACGGAACGAATAAAGATACTTGTTGATGATGAGTTGATGGATATACTTCTCTCCCCTCGTTGGTTACCCGAAGTGGAAGGTGGAGATGTAGTCAGCAGCAGATTTCCCTTACACGGGGACTGTAAGGTTTATCGAACCCGGAGGACTTCGAGGATCAACAAGTAGGTGTCCTTTGCTTTGGTGCTAGCAGAAGACGTGGACCTACACACACAACAAATAACTTTGCTCCCAACGAGTTCAGAGAGGTTGTTAATCTCTTTGGCCTTGTAGTTTGCAAAGGATCAAAACACAAGCGAGAATAGTGATAGTGATTGCAACGGAAAAGTAAATAAAACAGTAAATGGTGGAGGTGTAAACAATGGTGGTAATATGGACCAGAGTGACATGATGTTCACTAGTGATGTCTCTCTTCCAAAAGACGATAAACAACTATGCTGGGTAAACAAATTACAGCTGGGCAATTGACAGAATCATAAACGCACCGCAATGCTAATCATGCTACTAGAAAGTTAGAGGCTCAAAAGTAATGGGCAGTACGGCAAGATAAGTAGACCATTTATTCATCAGCATCTACTCTCTAATCATCCACCTTGAGATATCTATCCAGAACATCTCGCTGGTATTAAGTTGCGAGCCCCACCCAAAGTGTAAACTCAACACAACAGACAACTGCATTAACGAACTTTGCGTAAGGTAAACAATCCTTGCAACCGTGGTCACAAGCACTGTTGTTTTCTCCCTGGTGGCAACAGCACATCCCCTAGTCTCATGTTTCTGTCACTCAAGCTAGACATCAGGGGGCATGAACCCACAATCATGCATAGCGCTCCCTCTTGGAGTTACAATCTACTACTCGGCCAAAGCAATAAAAAGCAACGGAGAACATGCATGAATTACTCAAGAACATAATATAAAAAGAGAACCAAATATATAACTCATCACAATCTGAACATAATCTCATAATCCATCGGATCCCAGCAAACCAAGCATAGCAACAGCAGGTAAATTACATAGATGCCTTGATCATGTAGGGCATCTTACAAGGGCTAAACATTGAAGCACAATATTGGAGAGAAGACATCACATAGCTGTTAGAGCATATATCTCCATATGTGGTTTTGGTAATTAATGACAATTCCTATGGACTAATGGTTGCCTTAAGTTACATTTATAGGATTTGTCCATAGGCACTTCTTGAAGTCCATCTGTTGGGTTCAAGGAGTTTATATGATGACCAAGATGGTATTCAAGGTATTATCCAAAGAATGGTCATAGAGACACATGGTTGATCAAGATATCAGACAAAGAGTAAATCAAGATGATCAACACACAAAGCGTACAAGATGTACCGAGAGGGATCAAGTGATCCCATGGTATGGTAAGCATTGTCCATTACGTGTTTGTGTACTAACCCATGGTCTTCGTGAGAGTTCTATGTGGGGGTTAGGTGTGTTTCCATGGGCTTGCGTCAAAGGGAAGATCTCATACAACCCATGAAGTATGACGTCAAGTTGTGATCGTCATCAAGATTGCAATGTGCAAGTTCAAGTGGATCAGCACGAAGATATCATGCTTGAAGCTTTCCGTTCATTGTGGTGGCAATGGACTTGTGAAGATATGCTGAAGAGTGGCTCACCCATAGTGAGTATGGGGGAGCAATCAACTAGTCTTCATCAAGCCAATGCAATCAAGAAAGGTGGTCCATCTTGAGGAAGCCAAGATCATCATCATCTAGCTCAAGAGGACGAGGTGCAAGGTATAGGTTTGCCCTTGATAGGTTTTCTGTTTAGGATAGATTGTTGTACTATCAAGGGGGGCTCTCAAGTGAGTAGCTTGATCGTATCTTTCGTTGAGAGCTCAAACCATTTGCATCCTTGCATCATACTTCTTGGTTCTTGTTTGGTGTTTCTCTTTGTGAGTTTTAGAGCTTATGGTCATCTTCGTGATAAGCTCGAGTTCATCGAAAACGGAGTCCATATGCATCTACTATAATGTTTTCGATGTTGGAGTTTTTGCCGGTTCTTCATTCATAGAAGACTCACATCTCTATATCATTGGCATTTTCGGAGCTCGTATGCGAAAGTTATGGTTGTTTCAGTGGCGAGCGGTAGTACCGCTGGACCTAGCGGTAGTACCGCTAGAGTTTGCGGTAGTACCGCTAGACCTAGCGGTAGTACCGCTAGAGTTGGCAGTAGTACCGCTCCAAGTTTTTAGTACCGTCATGTTTGCGGTTGTACTGCGTCGGACATTTGTGCGAAGACTTTCTTGGCGGTGGTTGGCCCGGTAGTATCTTTGCGCTACCATGGGCTCAGCGGTAGTACCGCTGCAGCCAGCGGTAGTACCGCCGGAGGGTCAGCGGTAGTACCGCTGCAGCCAGCGGTAGTACCGCCGGAGGGTCAGCGGTAGTACCGCTGGAGCCAGCGGTAGTACCGCCGGGCTCGGGCTGTAAGTGGGGGTAACGGTGTGATTCCTTCCCCCACTATATAAAGGGGGTCTCCTTCCCCCTTGGCCTTATCTATCCGTTGAGCTCTTGTTCTACCTCCATTGTTGACATTCTTAGAGCTTGCTAACTCTCAATCCCTCCAATGATTCTTGCTTGTTCTTGAGGGAAAAGAGAGAGGAGATCTAGATCCACATCTCCACCAATCACTTTCTCCTCTATGTGAGGGGAACCCCTTGGATCTAGATCTTGGAGTTCTTTGTGAGCTCCTTGGAAGTGAGAAGTTGAGAAGCTTACTACCTTTGGTACTTAGTACCCTAGATATTGTTCTTCGTGGATGCTTTGGCATCCTAGAAGCTTGGTGGTGTCTCGGAGCTCAATCATTGTGGTGTGAAGCTCCGGGCAAGCGTCGGGGGTCTCCAATTAGGTTGTGGAGATAGCCCCGAGCAATTTGTACGGGTACCGGTAACCGCCCCCAAGGGTTGCCACGTGTACGGGTTCGGTGACCGCCCCCAAGGTTTGCCATTTGTACGGGTTCGGTGACCGCCCTCAAGGGTCCCTTAGTGGAATCACGGCATCTTGCATTGTGCGAGGGCGTGAGGAGATTACGGTGGCCTTAGTGGCATCTTGGGGAGCATTGTGCCTCCACACCGCTCTAACGGAGATTAGCATCCGCAAGGGTGTGAACTTCGGGATACATCATCGTCTCCCCGTGCCTCGGTTATCTCTTACCCGAACCCTTTACTTATGCACTTTACTTTGTGATAGACATATTGTTTATTGTAATATATCTTGCTATCACTTAGTTGTTTATCTTGCTTAGCATAAGTTCTTGGTGCACATAGGTGAGCCTAGTTGTTTGTAGGTTTTGTGCTTGACATATTAAACGTTAGTTTTATTCCGCATTTGTTCAAGCCTAAACCTTAATTATTTTAAAGCACCTATTCACCCCCCCTCTAGGCGACATCCACGTCTTTTCAATAGCTACTGGTCATGGACTCATGGTCCAAGATAGACTACTCACGGCACGTCCGGGAAGCGTCCATGGTGGTGGAGAAGCTCTCGGAGGTCAATCCTCCCTCCGGTAGGGTGCCGGGAAGAGGTCTTGTGGTGCTCCCGATCTCGGAAGCGCTGCTGCGGCGAAACGATGGAGAAATTCATGATTCTGGATCTTCTGTAATGGTTTTCTATCGTAGAGGTAAATATAGGCCGAAGGATGGCAGCAGAGGGCGTAGGCCCCACCCAGGTGGTCTGGTGGCGCGACCAGGAGGGGACCGGTGCAGGGAGGCCGCCTGGGCAGGGCCTGGCTCCCCTCTGGCCCACCTTCGTGCCTCGTGAAGCTTCAGTCACGCTGATTTTTATATATTTTTCTCGATATTTTTCGGGCTCTGTAAATTGGGGTAAAAGTCCCTGCAAAAAAAGACATCAAAAGATAGAAACTGGCACTGGGTGCACTGAGTTAGTAGGTTAGTCCAAATATGTGTAAAAAGATATGAAATTGTAGCAAAACATATAACAATGTCACCCAAAAGTTCATGGAACAAATAGATATTATAGATACGTTTAAGACGTATCACTTGCCGGTAACAATATTGAACAAGGTATAGGGATACCGACGATCGAATCTTGGGCAAGTGTCATACCGGTAGACAAAGGGAATTGCATACGGGATTGAGTGAATCCTCGACATCGTGGTTCATCCAATGAGATCATCATGGAACATGTGGGAGCCAACATGGATATCCAGACCCCGTTGTTGGTTATTGGCCGGAGAGATGTCTCGGTCATGTCTGCATGTTTCCCGAACCCGTAGGGTCTACACACTTAAGGTTCGTTGACGTTGGAGTTGTTATGGGAATTGTATATGTGGTTTGAAGGTTGTTCGGAGTCCCGGATGAGATCCCGGACGTCACGAGGAGTTCCGGAATGGTCCGCATGTAAATATTTTTATATGGGAAGCCCGGTTTAAGTCGCCGGAAAAGTTTTGGGGTTTATCGGTATTGTATCGGGGCCACCGAAAGGGTACCGAGGGTCCACCAGGAAGGTCCACATGTCCTGAATGGATACATGTGCTGAAAGGAGAAGCGAACCAGCCCCTAGTGGGATGGTGCGAGCCAAGGAGGAGGCCCAAGGCGCACAAGGAGGCCAAGGTGGTCAAACCCTAGGGCGTGGTGGCTGCCTTGGGTGGCAAGCCACCCCCTAGGGCGCCACCCCCTCCTCCATCTAGGGTTGCCGCACCTCTTAGGGTTTCCCTAGGGGTGGCGCACCCCCTCTCCCTCCCTCCTATATATATTGGAGGACTTGGGAGGGCTGCATACACCTGATTCTATCTCCCTCGGCACAGCCCTACCTCTCCACCTCTCCTCCTCCGCGGTGCTTGGCGAAGTCCTGCCGGAGAGCCACAAACTCCATCGCCACCACGCCGTTGTGCTGCCGGAGTTCTCCCTCAACTTCTCCTCCCTCCTTGCTGGATCAAGAAGGAGGAGACGTCCCCGGGATGTAGGTGTGTTGAATGCGGAGACACTGAACGTTCGGTGTTTGGATTAGATCATCGTGAGTACGACTCCATCAACCACATTCATAGTAACGCTTTCGCTTTGCGATCTTCAACTGTATGAAGATGATCTACCTGACTCGTTGCTGGTTTCTCCTAGATGATCTTGGTGTTACGTAGGAATTGTTTTTGAATTATTACTACGAACCCCAACATCCTCCACGGCCGGCTCCTCCACAGCTGACCCAACCACAGTCGGCCCCTCCAGAGCCGGCTCTTCAACATGCGGTCCCGCTGCATTCGGCCACCCTATGGCCGGCCCCTGTGTAGCCGGCCCATCCGCAGATGCCCCCTGCAGCCGGCCCTTCTACACCCGGACCCTCTCCATCCGGCCGTCCTGCAGACGGCCCCTCTGTGGCTGGCCCCTCGACAGCCGCCCCCTCGGAAGCCGGCACGTCGGCAACCGGCCCCATGACGCGGGATAGGGTCGGTGTTCATCGACTGAGCGTGTGGTACTCCAGCGATGAGTGCCTTCTTGCAGCATCCAGCTCTGAGCCATCACCACTTCCTGTTTCTGTGTGAGATGCAATATGTGATCCTCACTAGCTGGTTGCGATGCCGGAAGAGTTTGACGCCCTTCAACGGAATCGCACCTGGACTTTGGTTCCGTGGCCTCCTCATGCCAATGTCATCAGCGGCAAGTGGGTCTTTCGCCATAATACCCGCTCCGATGGCACTTTTGAGCGCTACAAGGCTCGCTGGGTGGTCTACGGTTTCCATCAGCGAGCTGGTGTTGACTTCACCGAGACGTTTGCGCGGGTTGTCAAACCAGGCATGATCCGCACCGTTCTCCAGTTAGCGGTCTCTCGTGGCTGGCCTGTTCATCAGATGGATGTCTCCAACGCCTTCCTCCATGGTCAACTTGCCGAGCAGGTTTACTGTGAGCAACCCACTGGTTTCATCGATGCCACTTATCCCAGACATGTGTGCTTGATGTCCCGGTCTCGCTACGGCCTTAAGCAAGCTTCACACACCTGGTACCACCATATCGTTGGGTTTCTGCAAACACCGGGCTTCTGTGTTACTCGCTCGGACGCCTCCTTGTTTATTCTCCACCACGACGACACGACTGCTTAGTTGCTACTATATGTTGATGACATCATCCTCACGGCCTCCTCCGAAGCTCTTCGTCAACAGATTACTCTACAGTTGTGTAACGAGTTTGCCATCAATGATTTGGGGGCTCTTCATTATTTACTTGGCATTGAGGTTTGATACGTCTCCAACTATAATTTTTGATGGTTCCATGCTATTATCTTGTCAACTTTGGATGTTTTGTATGCATTTTATATCTTTTTTGGGACTAACCTATTAACTCAGTGTCAAGTGCCAGTTCCTGTTTTTTCCGTGTTTTTGACCTTTTTCAGAGGAGAATATTAAACGGAGTCCAAACGGAATAAAACCCCCGGAAAGATTTTTTTTTCCGGAACAGAAGATACGCATGGGACTTGAGAACCAAGGCAAAGGGCTCCGGGGGAGGCCACAAGCCCCCTAACTACGGCCTGGGAGCGTGCCTAGCAGGCTTGTGGGCCCCTCGTGGCTCCTTTGCCCTACCTCTTCCGCCTATAAATTCCCTAAAAATCTGAAACCACGGGAGAGAGCCACGAAAATACTTTTCCGCCGTTGCAAGCTTTTGTCTCTCCAAGATCCCATTTGGGGCATGTTCTGGTGCCCTACCGGAGGGGGGATTCAGACACGGAGGACTTCTTCATCAACACCATTGCCTCTCCGATGATGCGTGAGTAGTTCACCATAGACCTTCGGGTCCATAGCTAGTAGCTAGATGGCTTCTTCTCTCTCTTGGATCTTCAATACAAAGTTCTCCATGATCTTCATGGAGATCTATCTGATGTAATCTTCTTTTGCGGTGTGTTTGTCGAGATCCGATGAATTGTGGATTTATGATCAGGTTATCTATGAATCTTATTTGAGTTTCCTCTGATCTCTTATATGCATGATTTCATATCCTTGTAATTCTCTTCGAGTTGTGGGTTTCGTTTGGCCAACTTGATCTATAATTCTTGCAATGGGAGAAGTGTTTGGTTTTGGGTTCATACCGTGCGGTGACCTCACCCAGTGACAGAAGGGGTAACGAGGCACGCATCATGTTGTTTCCATCAAGGGTAAAAAGATGGGGTTTATATCTATTGCATGAATTTATCCCTCTACATCATGTCATCTTGCTTAAGGTGTTACTCTGTTTGTTATGAACTCAATACACTAGATGCATGCTGGATAGCGGTCGATGTGGGGAGTAATAGTAGTAGATGCAGAAAGTATCGGTCTAATTGTCTCGGACGTGATGCCTATATGTATGATCATTCCCTTAGATATCGTCATGACTTTGCACGGTTCTATCAATTGCTCGACAGTAATTCGTTCACCCACCGTAATATTTGCTATCATGAGAGAAGCCTCTAGTGAACACTATGGCCCCCGGGTCTACTTCACATCATATTTTCAGCTCTACACTTTTACTTTGTTGCACTTTCCACCTTCAGATCTCACCTTGCAATCAATCGTGAAGGGATTAACAACCCCTTTGTAGCGTTGGGTGCAAGTTTGTTGTTTTTGCGCAGGTACTTTGGAGACTTGCCTTGATACTCCTACTGGATTGATACCTTGGTTCTCAAACTGACGGAAATACTTACTGCTACTATGATGCATCACCCTTTCCTCTTCAAGGGAAAAAACCAACGCAATCTCAAGAGGTAGCAAGAAGAATTTCTGGCGCCGTTGCCGGGAAGCATCAAGTCAAGAATAGTCTTCCTCCAACGTGTCAATTTCTGGCACCGGGGACTGTTCTAAGTGAAGCTTATCCAAGTAACTGTCGCGAACTCATTTCTTGCATTTACTTTTTTTGCTCTCGTTTTCCTCTCCCCCACTTCTGAAAAACAAAAAATTACAAAACTATTTTCCTTTTTTGTTCGCCCTTTTCTTTCGCTTGCTTTCTATTCGCTTGTGTGCTTGTCTTGCTTGCTGAAGTCACCATGACTGAAAACACCAAACTTTGTGACTCCTCGAATACTAATAATAATGATTTTATTAGTACTCCGATTGCTCCCGCCACTAGTGTGGAATCATATGAAATCAATGCTGCTTTGCTGCATCTTGTTATGAAAGAGAAATTCTCCGGCCTTCCTAGCGAAGATGCCGCATCCCATCTTAATACCTTCATTGAGTTATGCGATATGCAAAAGAAGAAAGATGTGGATAATGATGTGATTAAATTGAAGCTATTTCCGTTTTCATTGCGAGATCAAGCAAAAACTTGGTTTTCATCTTTGCCCAAAAATAGTATTGATTCTTGGAACAAGTGCAAAGATGCTTATATATCCAAGTATTTTCCACCAGCTAAGATTATCTCTCTCCGTAATGATATCATGAATTTTAAGCAACTAGATCATGAACATGTTGCACAATCTTGGGAGAGAATGAAATTGATGATTAGAAATTGTCCCGCTCATGGCTTGAGTCTTTGGATGATTATACAAATCTTTTACGCTGGCTTCTAGAAATATCTTGGACTCCACCTCAGGTGGAACGTTCATGGAAATCATGTTAGGAGAAGCTACAAAACTCCTAGACAATATCATGACCAACTACTCTAAGTGGCACACTGAAAGGTCACGTGCTAGCAAAAAGGTTCACGCTATAGAAGAAATTAACTCGCTTAGTGCTAAGATGGACGAGTTGATGTTCGTTTGAATTTTGCTTCTAGAAATATCTTGGATTCCGCTTCCGGTGGAACTTTCATGGAAATCACATTAGGAGAATCCACAAAACTCCTAGACAATATCATGACAAATTATTCTCAATGGCACACTGAAAGGTCACCTACTAGTAAAAAGTGCACGCTATAGAAGAAATTAACTCTTTGAGTGCTAAGATGGATGAGTTAATGAAATTGTTTGCTAGTAAAGGTGCTCCTTTAGATTCAAATGATATGCCCTTGTCTTCCTTGATTGAGAGTAGTAATGAGAGCTTGGATGTTAATTTTGTTGGTAGGAATAATTTTGGCAACAACAATGCTTTTAGAGGTAACTATATTCCTAGGCCTTTTCCTAGTAATCACTCTAATAACTTTGGTAATTCCTACAACAATTCTCATGGAAATTACAATAAATTACCCTCTAATATGGAGAGTGATATTAAAGAGTTTATCAACTCGCAAAAGATTTTCAATGCGTCCATAGAAGAAAAACTGCTCAAAATTAATGACTTGGTTAGGACCGTTGATAGAATGTCTCTTGATATTGATGCTTTGAAATTGAGATGTGCTCCTCCCAAGATCAATATGGATGAAACTTTGAAAGCTATGCGTGTTTCCATGAATGAGAGTAAAGAAAGAACCGCCCAAATTCGTGCTAGACATGAATGGCTTAAAAAGGCGTGTTCTCGTGATGAGAATCACGAAGATTTTAAAGTGTTTGGTGTGACTCCTATTGAATCCTTGTTTTCTAATGTCAAACCTAATGATGATGGGGCTGGATATGAATCCACTTTGGTTGAGAAACGCCCCAATGATTCGGAGTCTATCTATCTTGATGCTAAAAGCACTGAAAGTGAAGTGGAGGATATCAAAACTTTGGGTAGTAATGAAATTACTACTTTGGATTTCAAGGAATTCAATTATGATAGTTGCTCTTTGATTGAATGTATTTCCATGATGCAATACATACTAAACTCTCCACACACTTATTGTTGGAGAACGTCGCATGGGAAACAAAAAATTTCCTACGCGCACGAAGACCTATCATGGTGATGTCCATCTACGAGAGGGGATATTCGATCTACGTACCCTTGTAGACCGTACAGCAGAAGTGTTAGTGAACGCGGTTGATGTAGTGGAACATCCTCACGTCCCTCGATCCGCCCCGCGATCAGTCCCACGATCTAGTGCCGAACGGACGACACCTCCGCGTTCAGCACACGTACAGCTCGAGGATGATCTCAGCCTTCTTGATCCAGCAAGAGAGAGAGAGAGGTAGATGAGTTCTCCGGTAGCGTGACGGTGCTCCGGAGGTTGGTGGTGATCTAATCTCAGCAGGGCTCCGCCCGAGCTCCGCAGAAATGCGATCTAGAGGTAAAACCGTGGAGGTATGTGGTCGGGCTGTCGTGGCAAAAGTTGTCTCAAATCAGCCTTAAAACCTCCGTATATATAGGTGGGAGAGGGGGGCCTTGCCTTGGGGCTCAAGGAGCCCCAAGGGGGTCGGCCGAGCCAAGGGGGGAGTCCTCCCCTTCCAAACCGAATCCAACTAGGTTTGGAAGGAGGAGTCCTTCCCCTTTTTTCCCACCTCCCCCTTTTTTTCCTTTTCCTCTTTGATTTTCTTCCCATGGCGCATAGGGCCATCTTGGGCTGTCCCACCAGCCCACTAAGGGCTTGTGCGCCACCCCCAAGGCCTATGGGCTTCCCCGGGGTGGGTTGCCCCCCCCCCCCCCGGTGAACACCCGGAACCCATTCGTCATTCCCCGTACATTACCGGTAACTCCAAAAACCTTCCGGTAATCAAATGAGGTCATCCTTTATATCAATCTTCGTTTCCGGACCATTCCGGAAACCCTCATGACGTCTGTGATCTCATCCGGGACTCCGAACAACATTCGGTAACCAACCATATAACTCAAATACGCATAAAACAACGTCGAACCTTAAGTGTGCAGACCCTGCGGGTTCGAGAACTATGTAGACATGACCCGAGTGACTCCTCGGTAAATATCCAATAGCGGGACCTGGATGCCCATATTGGATCCTACATATTCTACGAAGATCTCATCATTTGAGCCTCAGTGCCAAGGATTCATATAATCCCGTATGTCATTCCCTTTGTCCTTCGGTATGTTACTTACCCGAGATTCGATCGTCAGTATCCGCATACCTATTTCAATCTCGTTTACCGGCAAGTCTCTTTACTCGTTCCGTAATACAAGATCCCGCAACTTACACTAAGTCACATTGCTTGCAAGGCTTGTGTGTGATGTTGTATTACCGAGTGGGCCCCGAGATACCTCTCTGTCACACGGAGTGACAAATCCCAGTCTCGATCCATACTAACTCAACGAACACCTTCGGAGATACCTGTAGAGCATCTTTATAGTCACCCAGTTACGTTGCGACGTTTGATACACACAAAGCATTCCTCCGGTGTCAGTGAGTTATATGATCTCATGGTCATAGGAACAAATACTTGACACGCAAAAAACAGTAGCAACAAAATGACACGATCAACATGCTACGTCTATTAGTTTGGGTCTAGTCCATCACATGATTCTCCTAATGATGTGATCCCATTATCAAGTGACAACACTTGCCTATGGTCAGGAAACCTTGACCATCTTTGATCAACGAGCTAGTCAACTAGAGCTTACTAGGGACAGTGTTTTGTCTATGTATCCACACAAGTATGGTGTTTCCAATTAATACAATTATAGCATGGATAATAAACGATTATCATGAACTAAGAAATATAATAATAACTAATTTATTATTGCCTCTAGGGCATATTTCCAACAATCTCCCACTTGTACTAGAGTCAATAATCTAGTTCACATCACCATGTGATTCCAACGAATCCAACACCCATATAGTTATGGGGTCTGATCACGTCTTGCTCGTGAGAGAGGTTTTAGTCAACGGTTCTGAAACTTTCAGATCCGTGCGTTCTTTACAAATCTTTATGTCATCTTATAGATGTTGCTACTACGTGCTATTCGGAAATGCTCCAAATATCTACTCTACTATACGAATCCGTTTCACTACTCATAGTTATTCGGATTAGTGTCAAAGCTTGCATCGACGTAACCCTTTACGACGAACTCTTTAAGCACCTCCATAATCGAGAAAAATTCCTTAGTCTATTTAGTTACTAAGGATAACTTTGACCGTTGATCAGTGATTCAATCCTGGATCACTGTGTGTACCTCTTAGCAGACTTGCTGCAAGGCACACATTAGGTGCGGTACTCAGCATGGCATACTTTAGAGTCTACGTCTAAGGCATAGAAGACGACCTTCGTATATTCTCTTTATTTTGCCGGGGTCGGGTTTTGAGTCTTACTCAAATTCACACCTTACAACACAGTCAAGAACTCCTTCTTTGCTGATCCATTTTGAACTTCTTCAAAAACTTGTCAAGGCATGCATCTTGGTGAAACTTCTATTGAGCGCTTTCGATCTATCTCCATACATCTTTGATGCTCAACGTTCAAGTAGCGCAATCCAGGTATTCCTTTGAAAAACCCTTTCAAACAACCTTGTATGCTTTACAGAAATTCTACATTACTTCTGATCCACAATATGTCAACCACATATACTTATCAGAAATTCTATAGTGCTCCCACTCACTTCTTTGGAAATACAAGTTTCTCATAAACCTTGTACAAACCCAAAATCTTTGATCATCTCATCAAAGTGTATATTCCAACTCCGAGATGCTTGCACCAGTCCATTGAAGGATCACTGGAGCTTGCATACTTGCTAGTATCTTTAGGATCGACAAAACCTCCTGGTTGTATCACATACAATGTTTGCTCAAGGAAACCGTCGAGGAAACAATGTTTTGACATCCTACATGCAATATTTCATAAATAATGCAGCAACTACTAACATAATTCTAACAGACTTTTAGCATCGCTACGAGTGAGAAAGTCTCATCATAGTCAACTGTTTGATCTTGTCGGAAACATCTTTGCGACAAGTCGAGCTTTTCTTAATAGTGACTTATCACCATCATCGTTTGTCTTCCTTTTAAAGATCCATCTTCACTCAATAGTCCTATGACCATCAAGTAGTTCTTCCAAAGTCTACACTTTGTTTTCATACATGGATCCTCTCTCGGATTTCATGGCTTCAAGCCATTTGTCGGAATCCGGGCCCACCAATGCTTTCTCCATAACTCGTAGGTTCACTGTTGCTCAACAACATGACCTCCAAGACAGGGTTACCGTACCACTCTGCAGTAGTACGCGACCTTGTCAACCTACGAGGCTTGTAGTAACTTGATCCGATGCTCAATGATCACCATCATCAGCTTCCACTTCAATTGGTGTAGGCGCCACAGGAACAACTTCCTGCGCCCTGCTACACACTGGTTGAAGAGATGGTTCAATAACCTCATCAAGTTCTACCACCCTCCCACTCAATTCTTTCGAGAGAAACCTTTCCTCGAGAAAGGATCCGTTTCTAGAAACAAACACTTTGCTTTCGGATCTGAGATAGGAGATGTACCCAACTGTTTTGGATATCCTATGAAGATGCATTTATCCGCTTTGGGTTCGAGCTTATCAGACTGAAACTTTTTCACATAAGTGTCGAAGCACCAAACTTTCAAGAAACGACAGTTTAGATTTCTCTAAACCTCAGTCTATACTGTGTCATCTCAACGGAAATACACGGTGCCCTATTTAAAGTGAATGCGGTTGTCTCTAATGCATAACCCATAAACGATAGTGGTAATTCGATAAGAGACATCATAGCATGCACCATACCAAATAGTGCATGGCTATGACGTTCAGACACATCATCACACTATGATGTTCCAGGTGGCATGAACTGCGAAACAATTTCCACATTGTCTTAACTGCGTACCAAAACTCGTAACTCAGATACTCATTTCTATGATCATATCGTAGACAGTTTATCCTCTCGTTACGACGAACTTCACTCTGAAACAGAATTGAACCTTTCAATATTTCAGACTTGTGATTCATTAAGTAAATACTCTTGTATCTACTCAAGTCGTCATTGAAGTAAGAACATAATGATATTCACTGCGTGCCTCAGCACCCATTGGACTGCATACATCAAAATGTATCACTTCCAACAAGTTACTATATTGTTTCATCTCAATGAAAATAAGGCCTTGCTCATGTGGTATGATTTGCATGTCACTAGTGATTCAAAATCAAGTGAGTACAAAGATCCATCAGCATGGAGCCTCTTCATGCAATTTATAACAACATGACTCAAGCGACAGTGCCACAAGTGAGTGGTACTATCATCATTACCTCGTGTCTTTTGGCACCAATATTATGAACATGTGTAACACTACGATCGAGATTCAATAAACCATTGAAGGTGATTATTCAAGCAAACAGAGTAACCATTATTCTCCTTAAATGAATAATCGTATTGCAATAAACACGATCCAATCATGTTCATGCTTAACGCAAGCACCAAATAACAATTATTTCGGTTTAACACCAATCCCGATGGTAGAGGGAGCGTGCGACGTTTTGATCATATCAATCTTGGAAACACTTCCAACACGTATCGTCACCTCGCCTTTAGCTAGTCTCTGTTTACGCCCTAGCTATCATTTCATGTTACTAATCACTTAGCAACCGAACCGGTATCCAATACCCTCATGCTACTAGGAGTACTAGTAAAGTACACATCAACATCATGTATAGAAAATATACTTCTTTCGACTTTTGCCAGCCTTCTTATCTACCAAGTATCTAGAGTTGCTCCGCCTCAGTGACTATTCCCCTCATTACAGAAGCACTTAGTCTCGGGTTTGGGTTTAATCTTAGGTCTCTTCATTAGTGCAGCAACTGTTTTGTCGTTTCACGAAGTATCCCTTCTAGCCCTTGCCTTTCTTGAAACCTAGTGGTTTTACTAACCATCAACAATTGATGCTCCTTCTTGATTTCTACTTTCGCAGTGTCAAACATCGCGAATCGCTCAAGGATCATTGTATCTATCCTTGATATGTTATAGTTCATCACGAAGCTCTCACAGCTTGGTGGCAGTGACTTTGGAGAACCATCACTATCTCATCTGGAAGATTAACTCCCACTTGATTCAAGCGATTGTCGTACTCACACAATCTGAGCACACGCTCAACGATTGAGCTTTTCTCCTTTACTTTGTGGACAAAGAATCTTGTTGGAGGTCTCGTACCTCTTAACAAGGGCACAAGCATGAAATCACAATTTCATCTCTTTAGAACATCACTTATGTTCTGTGACGTTTCAAAACATTTTCGGCGCCTTGCTTCTAAGCCATTAAGTATTTTGCATTGAACTATCGTGTAGTCATCAGAAACGTGTATGTCGGATGTTCACAGCATCCACAGACGACACTCGAGGTGCAGCACACCGAGTGGTGCATTAAGGACATAAGCCTTCTGTGCTACAATGAGGACAATACTCGGTTTTACAGACTTAGTGTGCAAAGTTTGCTACTATCAACTTTCAACTAAATTTTCTCTAGGAACATATAAAAAACAGTAGAGCTATAGCGCAAGCTACATGGTAATTTGCAAAGACCATTAGACTATGTTCATGACAATTAGTTCAATTAATCATATTACTTAAGAACTCCCACTCAAAAAGTACATCTCTCTAGTCATTTGAGTGGTACATGATCCAAATCCACTATCTCAAGTCCGATCATCACGTGAGTCGAGAATAGTTTCAGTGGTAAGCATCTCTATGCTAATCATATCTACTATACGATTCATGCTCGACCTTTCGGTCTCATGTGTTTCGAGGCCATGTCTGCGCATGCTAGGCTCGTCAAGCTTAACCCGAGTGTTCCGCGTGTGCAACTGTTTTGCACCCGTTGTATGTGAACGTTGAGTCTATCACACCCGATCATCACGTGGTGTCTCGAAACGAAGAACTGTCGCAACGGTGCACAGTCCGGGAGAACACAATTTCGTCTTGAAATTTTAGTGAGAGATCACCTCATAATGCTACCGTCGTTCTAAGCAAAATAAGGTGCATAAAAGGATTAACATCACATGCAATTCATAAGTGACATGATATGGCCATCATCATGTGCTTCTTGATCTCCATCACCAAAGTACCGGCACGATCTTCTTGTCACCGGCGTCACACCATGATCTTCATCATCATGATCTCCATCAACGTGTCGCCATCGGGGTTGTCGTGCTACTCATGCTATTACTACTAAAGCTACGTCCTAGCAATATAGTAAACGCATCTGCAAGCACAAACGTTAGTTTAAAGACAACCCTATGGCTCCTGCCGGTTGTCGTACCATCGACGTGCAAGTCGATATTAACTATTACAACATGATCATCTCATACATCCAATATATCACATCACATCGTTGGCCATATCACATCACAAGCATACTCTGCAAAAACAAGTTAGACGTCCTCTAATTGTTGTTGCATGTTTTACGTGGTGACCATGGGTATCTAGTAGGATCGCATCTTACTTACGCAAACACCACAACAGAGATATATGAATTGCTATTTAATCTCATCCAAGGACCTCCTCGGTCAATTCCGATTCAACTAAAGTTGGAGAAACTGACACCCGCCAGTCATCTTTGAGCAACGGAGTTACTCGTAGCGATGAAACCAGTCTCTCGTAAGCGTATGAGTAATGTCGGTCCGAGCCGCTTCGATCCAACAATACCGCGGAATCAAGAAAAGACTAAGCAGGGCAGCAAAACGCACATCACCGCCCACAAAAACTTTTGTGTTCTACTCGAGAAGACATCTACGCATGAACCTAGCTCATGATGCCACTGTTGGAGAACGTCGCATGGGAAACAAAAAATTTCCTACGCGCATGAAGACCTATCATGGTGATGTCCATCTACGAGAGGGGATATTCGATCTACGTACCCTTGTAGACCGTACAGCAGAAGTGTTAGTGAACGCGGTTGATGTAGTGGAACGTCCTCACGTCCCTCGATCCGCCCCGCGATCAGTCCCACGATTTAGTGCCGAACGGACGGCACCTCCGCGTTCAGCACACGTACAACTCGAGGATGATCTCAGCCTTCTTGATCCAGCAAGAGAGACAGAGAGGTAGATGAGTTCTCCGGCAGCGTGACGGCGCTCCGGAGGTTGGTGGTGATCTAATCTCAGCAGGGCTCCGCCCGAGCTCCGCAGAAATGCGATCTAGAGGTAAAACCGTGGAGGTATGTGGTCGGGCTGTCGTGGCAAAAGTTGTCTCAAATCAGCCTTAAAACCTCCGTATATATAGGTGGGAGAGGGGGGGCCTTTCCTTGGGGCTCAAGGAGCCCCAAGGGGGTCGGCCGAGCCAAGGGGGGAGTCCTCCCCTTCCAAACCGAATCCAACTAGGTTTGGAAGGAGGAGTCCTTCCCCTTTTTTCCCACCTCCCCCTTTTTTTTCCTTTTCCTCTTTGATTTTCTTCCCATGGCGCATAGGGCCTTCTTGGGCTGTCCCACCAGCCCACTAAGGGCTGGTGCGCCACCCCCAAGGCCTATGGGCTTCCCCGGGGTGGGTTGCCCCCCCCCCCCCCCCGGTGAACACCCGGAACCCATTCGTCATTCCCCGTACATTCCCGGTAACTCCAAAAACCTTTCGGTAATCAAATGAGGTCATCCTATATATCAATCTTCGTTTCCGGACCATTCCGGAAACCCTCATGACGTCCGTGATCTCATCCGGGACTCCGAACAACATTCGGTAACCAACCATATAACTCAAATACGCATAAAACAACGTCGAACCTTAAGTGTGCAGACCCTGCGGGTTCGAGAACTATGTAGACATGACCCGAGTGACTCCTCGGTAAATATCCAATAGCGGGACCTGGATGCCCATATTGGATCCTACATATTCTACGAAGATCTCATCGTTTGAACCTCAGTGCCAAGGATTCATATAATCCCGTATGTCATTCCCTTTGTCCTTCGGTATGTTACTTACCCGAGATTCGATCATCAGTATCCGCATACCTATTTCAATCTCGTTTATCGGCAAGTCTCTTTACTCGTTCCGTAATACAAGATCCCGCAACTTACACTAAGTCACATTGCTTGCAAGGCTTGTGTGTGATGTTGTATTACCGAGTGGGCCCCGAGATACCTCTCTGTCACACGGAGTGACAAATCCCAGTCTCGATCCATACTAACTCAACGAACACCTTCGGAGATACCTGTAGAGCATCTTTATAGTCACCCAGTTACGTTGCGACGTTTGATACACACAAAGCATTCCTCCGGTGTCAGTGAGTTATATGATCTCATGGTCATAGGAACAAATACTTGACACGCAAAAAACAGTAGCAACAAAATGACACGATCAACATGCTACGTCTATTAGTTTGGGTCTAGTCCATCACATGATTCTCCTAATGATGTGATCCCGTTATCAAGTGACAACACTTGCCTATGGTCAGGAAACCTTGACCATCTTTGATCAACGAGCTAGTCAACTAGAGGCTTACTAGGGACAGTGTTTTGTCTATGTATCCACACAAGTATTGTGTTTCCAATCAATATAATTATAGCATGGATAATAAACGATTATCATGAAATAAGAAATATAATAATAACTAATTTATTATTGCCTCTAGGGCATATTTCCAACACTTATAGCCAAAACAAGGCTTTTACCGATCACATCGTCGATGCTATGATGAAATCTCTTGAAGAGAAACTTGAGTTGGAAGTTTCTATTCCTAGAAAACTTCATGATGAGTGAGAACCTACTATAAAATCAATATTAAAAACTATGAATGCAATGCTTTGTGTGATTTGGGTGCTAGTGTTTCCGCTATTCCAAAGTATTTATGTGATGTTCTAGGCTTCAATGAGATTGATGAGTGCTCTCTTAATTTGCATCTTGCGGATTCTACTGTTAAGAAACCCATGGGAAGGATCAATGATGTTCTTATTATTGAAAATAGGAACTATGTACCTGTGGATTTCATTGTGCTTGATATTGATTGCAATCCAACATGTCCTATCATTCTTGGTAGACCTTTCCTAAGGACTATTGGTGCTGTCATCGATATGAAGGAAGGGAATATTAGATTTCAATTTCCATTGTAGAAGGGCATGGAAAATTTTCCTAGAAAGAAAATAAGATTGCCTTATGAATCCATGATGAGGGCTACTTATGGTTTGAGCACAAAAGACGACGATATGTGATTCTATCGCCTTATGCCTAGCTAAGGGCGTTAAACAATAGCACTTGTTGGGAGGCAACCCAATGAATTTATATTTGCTTTTTTGCTTTCTGTTTTGTTGTGTCCACACCATCATAATTCTGTTATGATTGTGTTTTTTGTGTTTCTTTTTGTGTTTGTGCCAAGTAAAACCTTTATGACTAGTTTTGGTGATGGTTGTTTGATCTTGCTGAAAAAGATAGAAACTTTGCGCTCACGAATTTATTTTTCATTCTTATCCATAAAGAGCTTTTGAATTGATTCTTTTTGCTGCTGGTTTATATGCCAATTGCCCAAATTTTCATAATGTTTCAGAATTTTTTATATACCAAAAGTATACGAAGTATACAGATTGCTACAGACTGGTCTGTTTTTGATTGATTCTGTTTTTGTTGTGTTGACTGCTTATTTTGATGAAACTATGGATAGTATCGGGGGGTACTAGTCATGGAAAAGTGAGAATACAGTAATCTAACACCAATATAAATAGGAATCAAGTTTTCTACAGTACCTAAAGAGTTGGGAGTTTGTTTTCTTGTGCTAATGATACCACGAGTTTCTATTTAAGTTTTGTGTTGTGAAGTTTTCAAGTTTTGGGTGATGTTATCATGGACAATGGGATAAAGAGTGGAAAGAGCTCAATCTTGGGGATGTCCAAGGCATCCCAAGCCAAATTCAAGGACACCAAAAAGCCTAAGCTTGGGGATGCCCCGGGAAGGCATCCCCTCTTTCGTCTTCAATCCATCGGTAACGTTACTTGGAGCTATATTTTTATTCACCACATCATATGTGTTTTGCTTGGAGCGTCGTGTATCATAGGAGTCTTTTCTTTTTGTTGTGTCACAATCATCCTTGCTGCACACCTTTTTTATATAGACATGCACTCATCGTGAATTTGCTAGAATACTCAATGAGCTTCGCTTATATCCTTTGAGTTAGGCAATTTAGCTCACATGTGCTTCACTTATATCTTTTGCGCTAGATAACTTTGCTCTAGTGCTTCACTTAGATCTTTTTAGAGCACAGCGGTGTCATATTTTGGAGAAATAAAAACTCTCGATCTTCACTTATATCTTCTTGAGAGTGCTCTCTCCGAGTAACTTGGTAATTGGCTTGTGCTATGAAAGTAGTCTTAAAGATGATAGGCATCCAAAGAGGATATAATAAAACTTCCATATTCTTGTGCATTGATTAGTGCAGAGAAGTTTGATTCCTCTCAATTAGTTTTGAGACATGGATATGGTAATATTAGAGTTATGTTAGTAGGGTGTTGTGAATCTAGAAATACTTGTGTTGAAGTTAGTGATTCCCGTAGCATGCACGTATGGTGAACCGCTATGTTAGGAAGTCAGAGCATAATTGATTTATTGATTGTCATCCTTTGTGTGGCGGTCGGGATCGCGCGATGGTTAACACCTACCAACCCTTCCCCTAGGAGTATGCGTTTAGCACTTTGTTTTGATTACTAATAAAACTTTCGCAATAAGTATATGAGTTCTTCATGACTAATGTGAGTCCATGGTATAGATGCACTTTCACCTTCCACCGTTGCTAGCCTCTCTAGTGCCGCGCAACTTTCGCCGGTGCACAAAACCACCATATACCTTCTTCAAAACAGCCACCGTACCTACCTATCATCGCCTTTTCATATCCATTCCGAGATATATTGCCATGCAACTCCCACCGTTCTGTCTCATTACTTGTGCCGTCACTTTCATATTGCCATTGCATGATCGTAAGATAGCTAGCGAGATGTTTCAACTTCATACGCTAAGCTAGATCGTTGCACATCCCGGTACACTGCCGGAGACATTTCCTTTAGAGTCATCATTGCTCTAAGTATTGAGTTGTGAGTAAATAAAAGTGTGATGATCATCATTATTAGAGCATTGTCCCATGTGAGAAAATAAATAAAAAAGAGGCCAAAGATGCCCACCAAAAAATATGAAAAGAGGCCAAAGAGCCCAAAAAAAGAGAGAGAGAGAAAAGGAGAGAAGGGACAATGCTACTATCTTTTTCCACACTTGTGCTTCAAAATAGCACCATTTTCTTCATGATTGAGAGTCTCTTGTTTTGACACTTCCATATACTAGTGGGAATCTTCATTATATAACTTGTCTTGTATATTCCAACGATGGGCTTCCTCAAAATTGCCCTAGGTCTTCGTGAGCAAGCAAGTTGGGTGCACACCCACTAGTTCTCCTTTTGAGCTTTCACACACTTACAGCTCTTAGTGCATCAGTTGCATGGTAATCCCTACTCATTCACATTGATATCTATTGATGGGCATCTCCATAGCCCGTTGATACATCGAGTCAATGTGACCATCTCCTCCTTTTTGCCTCACAACCTCCACCACACTCTATTCCACCTATAGTGCTATATCCATGGCTCATGCTCATGTATTGCGTGAGAGTTGAAAAAGGTTTGAGAAAGTAAGAGTTTGAAAACAATTACTTGGCCAATACCGGGGTTGTGCATGATTTAAATTCGTTGTGTGGGGATGATGGAGCATAGCCAGACTATATGATTTTGTAGGGATAACTTTCTTTGGCCTTGTTATTTTGAAAGTTCATGATTACCTTGCTAGTTTGCTTGAATCTCACGGATCTGAACATTCATGTCACATGAAAGAAGTTGCAAAGGACAAATATGTTAGATAGCATTCCACATCAAAAATTCAGTCTTTATCACTTCCCTACTCGAGGACGAGCAGGAGTTAAGCTTGGGGATGCTTGATAGGTCTCCAACGTATCTATAATTTTTTATGGTTCCATGCTATTATCTTGTCAACTTTGGATGTTTGGTATGAATTTTATATCTTTTTTGGGACTAAACTATTAACTCAGTGCCAAATGCCAGTTCCTGGTTTTTCCGTGTTTTTAACCTTTTTCACAGGAGAATAATAAACGAAGTCCAAACGGAATAAAACCTCCGGAAAGATTTTTTTTTCTCGAACAAAAGATACGCAGGGGACTTGAGAACCAAGGCAATGGGCTTCGGGGGAGGCCACAAGCCCCCTAGCCAGGGCCTGGGGGGCACGCCTAGCAGGCTTATGCCCCCCCCCCCCCCGTGGCTCCTTTGCCCTACCTCTTCCGCCTAAAAATTCCCTAAAAATCTGAAACCACGGGAGAAAGCCACAAAAATACTTTTCCGCCGCCGCAAGCTTCTGTCTCCGCAAGATCCCATCTGGGCATGTTCTGGTGCCCTGCCGAAGAGGGGATTCAGACACGGAGGGCTTCTTCATCAACACCATTGCCTCTCCGATGATGCGTGAGTAGTTCACCACAGACCTTCGGGTCCATAACTAGTAGCTAGATGGCTTCTTCTCTTTCTTGGATCTTCAATACAAAGTTCTCTGTGATCTTCATGGAGATCTATCCGATGTAATCTTCTTTTGCGATGTGTTTGTCGAGATCCGATGAATTGTGGATTTATGATCAGATTATCTATGAATCTTATTTGAGTTTCCTCTGATCTCTTATATGCATGATTTCATATCCTTGTAATTCTCTTCGATTTGTGGGTTTTGTTTGGCCAACTTGATCTATAATTCTTGCAATGGGAGAAGTGCTTGGTTTTGGGTTCATACCGTGCGGTGATCTCATCCAGTGACAGAAGGGGTAGTGAGGCATGCATCATGTTGTTGCCATCAAGGGTAAAAAGATGGGGTTTATATCTATTGCATGAATTTATCCCTCTACATCATGTCATCTTGCTTAAGGCGTTACTCTGTTTGTTATGAACTCAATACACTAGATGCATGCTGGATAGCGGTCGATGTGTGGAGTAATAGTAGTACATGCAGAAAGTATCGGTCTACTTGTCTCGAACGTGATGCCTATATGTATGATCATTGCCTTATATATCGTCATGACTTTGCGCGGTTCTATCAATTGCTCGACAGTAATTCGTTCACCCACCGTAATATTTGCTATCATGAGAGAAGCCTCTAGTGAACACTATGGCCTCCGGGTCTACTTCACATCATATTTTTAGCTCTACACTTTTACTTTGTTGCACTTTCCACCTTTAGATCTCACCTTGCAATCAACCGTGAAGGGATTGACAACCCCTTTGTAGCGTTGGGTGCAAGTTTGTTGTTGTTGTGCAGGTACTTTGGAGACTTGCCTTGATACTCCTACTGGATTGATACCTTGGTTCTCAAACTGAGGGAAATACTTACCGCTACTGTGTTGCATCACCCTTTCCTCTTCAAGGGAAAAACCAACGTAAGCTCAAGAGGTAGCAAGGTTGTTCGGTGACCTAACATATTCTTCCTTCGTCAACAGAAGTATGCGCATGAGCTGCTTGAGCACGCTGGTATGCTCAACTGCCACTACTCCTAATGACACGAAGGCCAAGGTTTCTGCTCAGGAGAGTTCACTAGCGTCAGATGCTCCATTCTATCGCTCCATTGTTGGTGCTCTTCAGTATCTGACACTCACCAGACCATACTTGCAGTATGTTGTGCAGCAGGTGTGCCTCCATATGCACGCTCCTCGTGATTCCCAGTGGACACTCGCGAAACGGATTCTTCGGTATATCCGTGGCACGATGTCCCTCGGACTCACACTCACGACTTCTCCCTCTTTGGACCGGGTGGCTTGTTCTGATGCTGATTGGGCTGGCTGTCCTGACACACGACGCTCCACGTCCGGCTACTCTGTCTATCTTGGTCCTTCACTTGTCTCATGGTTGTCCAAACGACAACCAACCGTTTCGCACTCAAGCGCGGAGGCCAAGTACCGAGCAGTGTCTAACGAAGTTGCCGAGTGTTCCTGGCTTCGACAACTTCTACAAGAGTTGCATCACGGTGTCACCAAGGCCACGGTTGTCTACTGTGACAACGTCTCTGCTGTGTATCTTTCCGCCAACCCCGTTCATCATCACCGGACGAAGCACATAGATCCTGATATCCACTTTGTGCGCGAACAGGTCGCCCTTGGTCACATTCGGGTTCTTCATGTTCTGACCGCACAACAGTTCGCCGATGTGATGACTAAGGGACTACCTACTTCCACCTTCGAGGAGTTTCGTTCCAGTCTCTATATATTTGTGCATGTATATCGTGTCATTAAGCCCACCTCCTAGTTCCTTGTATAGTTGAAGTAGAGACACATCTTGTACCTATATATACATGCCTAGTTCACCCAATTAATATTGAGTGTTGCACGGCCTAAACCTAAATATCTACATAATCCAACAAAAAAACCTTTGCTCAACTCATGGACTCCCTAGCTGCACTATACTAAAAGCCTTTTAGCCCATGTATTCAGTGTAAGTTGTGTAACAACCCAAATAAAACAGATTAATTTGGTAGTCCAGATCGACTGCTTCATCGCTGCAATGGCAGGAAGTAAATTAATATGAATACTCTTGTCTGTTTTGTCGCCCTGACACTGGCATCTCCCTGCGATAAGCCGACAATTGTTGTTCAAGATATTGGTATAGACTCTTTCGTCGCCCTCACACTGGTAGCCGATGGTGGAAAGCCGACAATTGCGGTTCCATACGACAGCACATTCCCTCTCTCAAGTCTTATCTAACCCTAATTATGTGATTGTCTTTTTGAGTCAACCTTGATCTAGGTCATGGAACAACATTTTGCAAAAGGAACAGTCACTAGGTTAAGATAATATAACAAGTAATTCAAGGCCACCTTTATACGCAAGCAAACAAATGTTGCTACTGCTAGTCCAACATAGCCTTTTGTTCGAATAAAGATTGATTTCGATTAACTTTCTTATTCCAACTGGTCGAAGGGAATTCAAGAATGCATAAGAAGTCTTGATAAAACAAGATTGAGATTGGTAGAGAGTTATGTGTTGCTTATAATATGCGGAGCTTTCTCAAGCTAACTGAGTTTTATGCAGATGATTTTGATTCAGATAAACTGCATGACCTTGGCCCTGATAGAATTACCTATCTAGCTAAATTAATGGTGAAGGACAGATAAGCATACTACTTTTGCTTTGATCTATCTACCTGTAAAGATAGTATTGATATTGCTTGGTTCCATGGAATAAATTGAGAGAAGTTTTTTATCTATGATTGTTTTCAACAAAAGATATTAAATAAAAATAAGGGATAAATCCATGGAAAGAATATTCTCATTACTCAAGGAGGCTTCTCAGCTAGAGACAATTTTAAAACAAATTCCAGCCCGGTAGTAAGCGGACTGCGGTGCGAGGGGTTCTACGATCATACGCAGTCAGTTCATGACTAGCATTATTATACGAGCGACAAAAATTAGTAAAACAAATCTCCCTCGCATCGAGATCAGCCAATCTGAGAATCTCCTCTATGAGAATATGGTGTTGCGATTTGTCTATCCAGTGTGCGTTGAGCATCGACACTTTCTCGACACTATCCATCTCAACCATAATAGACAAACTCGTCCGATGCAAGGCCAAGTCTAGCCCTTCTCTGCAAGCTTCTAGTTCCGCTTCCAACACACTATCACATGAACGAAGCTCCCAATATGCGATGTAAATGATCAAACCTCTATCATCACGTAGGATCATACCTCCTCTAGCCGCGCACGTAGACGCAATGAAACTCCCATCCGTGTTCAGCTTGGTCCAACCCGACTTAGCAGGCATCCAACGTGGCATCACCTTAGACACCGGGCACACCCTTGCACTCGGCACTGTGGTCTGGACGACCATCTTCCCTTTCTCTATGTCATCACGGGGGTGTTGGCGAATGCACAAGAGGGAATTTATATACCCATGTAAGAAGCATCGGGAGACTTCGGGTGGGGGAGGAGCTTTGTCATGTATGATCTCATTGCGCACATGCCAAATTCTCCAGGTGGTCATAAGAACAACTAGCCTCGCTGTTTCGTTCAGGGTTCCAGAAGAGTGAAGATCCACTACGGACCTGAGTTGCAAATGGCCTCCACCTTGGGAATATTCCAATCCAAAGCCATAGCTCTCTAGACAATGGGCACATGAATAGTGCATGGAATCCATCCTCACATTCCATGCAACACAGGGGACAAATGTCAGTTTGCTCGAGGTGTCACGAGGCTTATAAATATTTGTTATTGGTGAGATAAATATTTTTTACTGGTAGTAAATAGAAATGATGATGTGACTTATCCTTTTAAGAAGATAAAAGATCGATCAAAGAAACTTTGAAATGATAGTGACTCTACATGTTTCGTTTAGATGTACTTATTTCTTATAAATTAAGAAATTAGCATGCAATTTTTTTATCAAGAAGACCTAATCTAGATGCTTATGAAACTACAAACTGTTTTTTTGACTACTTTGTTTGAAACGTGTGATAAGAGATTTTACAATTTCATTCAGTTCATATTTATTCATCATATAAATTTATGTATCTATTCTTTGTGGTATTATATTTCGGTTTCTCATGTTGTTTTTTCAGTGTTAATATGAGATTGTACAAACAGCCTGAGACATATCTATGTACGTATTATGGGGGAGGGGGTAAGGATTTTGGGAGAGCTTAGACTCGAGTTTAGCGAACCTCCGCCACTGTAGGCAATAGCTGTTGGAAGATTAGGCAAGTTTATGATTAATTCCAATAAAAAATTAATGACTAACAGAAGATAGCATGCAATACTCCAGCAATCTAGAAGAGCAATCGAACATGCAGATTATCACCGCGCACGAAGTAGCAACTACAACGATGAAAATTAGCAGATTACTAGTAATGTATTGTTCGTTAGTTGGACCAGGAGCGATTGTGTTGACAATGATGTTGGTGACGATCTTCTGTTGATGGCGATGAAGACGACGATGAGTAGCACCGCCTGACTTGGACTGTAGACGACCCGTGGTGAAGGATTTGAGCAGTCGCCCAAAGCGCTCCCCAAAAACCTAATTCGTCCTCTCCCAGTGTAGGATCGCAAAGACGAACGGTTTCAGAGACCTTCCCTCTCGCACGCTGATAAATGTCGGTGTTCGAGATGAGGTAAACTACTACGACGACGACGCAAGTGGTGAGACGAGGCAAAACCCTAGATGTTTTTCGATGTGTTTTTGGCTGACCACGGTAAGCAGTATATATAGGAGGACCAAGGTCGGTTCCGTGTCGCAATCACGTCTCAAACCGACTTGGTTTCCAAGTCGTATACTTACCGGACAAGATATTCTCAACTTGCCTCCCAAGTCATAAAAATAAAACGGCAAAAGGAAGCCGTGCCCCCGCAAGGCAACAGACCGGAATTCAGCGGACCATTCACGCCCATGTCACATGTACGCCCGGCCCGGCCTGGCCAGGCGAGCGAGCGTGCACGTGTGGTCTTCTCCTTTCTCTTCTCAGCACACACTTAGAGTGATGGGGAGAACTCACTATATAAAGAGGTCCAACTCTTCCTCAACTAGCGGTATGGGACTAAACTTTAGCACCACCACACCACCACTTGCCATTTTACTCATGGGCTCATTTGAGATTTTAGAGTTTTGTAAATGAGCCGAGCCCATTAATTCTAACAATCCCCATTATATATCAAATACCCAATTAGAGATTTTCCTTTTCTCTCCACTTGTTTAATATACCACTATGTCAGCAGAGGCTGTTAAGTTGAACTTCTGCCTAGAACTTTAAGCTACATCCATCCACAACTTGACAATGGACTATGCCTTGAATTGCTAGTTTTGTGTGAACAGGTTTCACTCAAACTCTTAACCAGTACGTGGTTGCGAGTAGGCTACCCCACGGTTTGGAGCATATATGTTGTACTCCCTGGTCTCTTCGTGAGCTTACTAGAGATTACCCAAATCTCCTATAGGTGTGTTCTTTCAAGATTACTCTGTAGGATAGCATCTTTTCTATAATAGCTAATAGAACCACATTAAGGCATGTTGCCAACCTGCCTTACAACACTTAAGCCTTACAGCTCTGAGAGTTTTGCATCTTCACTTAGAGACAATCACTTATTACTCTTCTTTGTTAACCAGTAGCTTGTTCTTCCCAGGTCCTAATTCACGGGATCTCCGATCACAAGGGTTGGGTTACTACTATGGTGTAACGTCTATGGGTCTCATACCCATCTCCCACGATGCAATATCAATCACATTTAGTGATAGTCCCTTTGTAAAAGGATCTGCCATGTTTTTGTCTGTTTGAATATACGTAACAGTTATTACTCCGAAGTTCCTCAACTTCCTGACAGATTTCAAACGTCTCTTCATGTGTCTTGATGACTTTGCATTATCGTTAGAATTATTCACTTTAGTGATAATTGTTTGGTTGTCAAAATTCATAAGAATAATTGGTATGGGTTTTTCAACCACGGGCAAGTCCATCAAGAGTTCACGCAACCATTCTGCCTCAACAGTGGATATGTCTAAAGCATTTACTTCTGCTTCCATAGTTGACCTTGTCAATATGGTTTGCTTGCAAGACCTCCATGACACTACACCACCTCCATGAGTAAATACATCCCGACTTGTAGCGTAGAGTACATCAACATCGGAGATCCAATTTCGATCACTATAACCTTCTAGCACAACGGGGTGCCCTGAATAGTGAATTCCATAACTCATAGTACCTCTCAGATAGTGCAAGACCCTTTCTAGTGCATGCCAATGATCATTACCCAGGTTGGAGATGAACCTACTCAGTTTTCTCATAGAAAAAAGAGATGTATGGTCTTATAGTGCTAGCTAGGTACATGAGTGAACCGACAATTTGGGAGTATCTTAATTGATCTCTCGTTTCTTTCTTGTTCTTTCTAAGTGTCACGCTCGGATCATAAGGTGTTGGAGAAGGCTTGCTATCCATAAAGCCGAAACGGCTCAAGACCTTCTCAACATAGTGAGATTGTGTTAGAGTAATCCCACTCTCATCCTTAATAAGTTTGATGTTTAGGATCACATCGGCTTCTCCCAGATCCTTCATGTAAAAACTCTTTGATAGGAAAGACCAGACCCCATTGATTGCAACCATGTTTGTACCAAAGATCAATATGTCATCCACATACAAACATAATATGTCACTCTTGCCTCCACCATGGTGATAGTAGACACACCTATCGGCCTCGTTAATGACAAATCCCGCAGAAGTCAGAGTTCTTTCAAACTTCTCATGCCATTGCTTAGGTGCTTGTTTCAGACCATACAAAGATTTTAACAACTTGCACACCTTTCCCTCTTCTCCTTTTACCATAAACCCATCAGGCTGATCCATATAAATTTCCTCTTCCAACTCTCCATTTAGGAAAGTTGTCTTTACATCCATTTGATGAATGATCAGACCATAAGAGGTAGCCAGGAAAAGTAGCACCTGAATGGTGGTTATTCTAGCAACGGGTGAATAGGTGTCAAAGTAATCTTCGCCTTCTTTCTGAGTGTAGCCCTTCGCCATAAGTCATGCCTTGTACTTATCAATTGTACCATCAGGCATTAACTTCTTTTTGAACACCTATTTACAACCCATAGATTTACAACCATAAGGTCGTTCAGTTAACTCCCAAGTTCCATTAGAAAGAATTGAGTCCATCTCATTATGAACAACTTATTCCCAATCATCTACATCAGGATATGCATATGCCTCTTCAATAGACTTTGGAGTATCGTCCACAAGGTATACGATCAAATCATCACCAAAGGATTTTCCAACCCTTCATCTCTTGCTCCTTACAGGAGCTTCATCGTTATCCTTCTCACGGACTTCCTTGGGAGTTTGTTCAATATAATCATCAAAAGTACTAGATTCATAATTTATCTTAGAAGAAAATCTAGCAATGCTATGCATATCTTTCATAGGAAATATATTCTCAAAAAATGTTGCATCACGAGATTCCATTATAGTATCTACATGCATATCAGGAACCTCATATTTAACTACTAAAAATCTATAAGCAATGCTCTGGTGATCATAACCCAGAAAAACACAACCCATTGTCTTTGGTCCAAGTTTGTGTTTCTTAGGGATAGGAATATTGACCTTTGCAAAACATCCCCAAGTGCGCAAGTAAGAAAACGATGGTTTTCTCCTGACCCACTCATCATAAGGGGTTTTCTCTTTATTTTTTCAGGAACTCTATTCAGGACATGACATACAGTCAACGAAGCCTCCCCCACCATGCTTTAGATAAACCAGCAGTGTCTAACATGACATTCACCAAATCAGTCAACGTGCGATTTTCCTATCGGCAACCCCGTTTGATTAGGGCGAATAGGGAGGCGTCCTCTTATGAATGATACCATGTTCCTCACAAAATTCATCAAATACTTTGGGAAAATAATCTCCACCATGATCCGACCTAAGACGCTTGATCTTTCTCTCTAGTTGATTTTCAACTTCAGCTTTATAGATCTTAAAGTGATCTAGAGCTTCATCTCTAGTTTACAACCAATAAACATAGCAAAATCTAGTCGCATCATCAATCAATGTCATGAAATATCTCTTTCCACCTTTTGTCAACAAACCATTCATCTCACACAGATCAGAATGTATGAGTTTTAGAGGTGTCAAGTTTCTCTCCTCGGCACCGTGTGAGGCTTTCGAGGTTGCTTCGATTGCACACAACTATGGCACTTAGAACCTTTGGCAAGCATGAAATTAGGAATTAAACTCATACTGGATAGCTGATACATTAAACCAAAATTAATATAACATAAACGAGAATGCCAAACACGTGTATCATCATTAATACTAGCACAAATTTGGTTTACTGACTTATTGCAAAAATCTGAAAGTGAAAAGTGGAACAAGCCTCCGCACTCATAGCCTTTGCCTATGAATTGTACAAATCTCGACATGATTACTTTATTTGACTCCAAAACTATGTTAAACGCATCTTGACATAGAAGGGAGCCACTAACTAGATTCTTGTTCATAGTAGGGACATGCTACACGTTCCTTAGTTGCACGATCTTACCCCAAATAAACTTTGGATCCACCGGGCCAATGCCACGAACAAAAGCAAGCGATCCATTCCCCATTAGGATGGAAGAATCCCTTGCGACCTGATAAGAAGTAAACAAACAGACGCCAGCACACACTTGAACGTTAGCACCTGAATCAATCCACCATGAAGTTGATTGAAATACTGAAAGCACAATAGGTAAATTACCATACCCATCAGTATTGCTAGCGGTCACCATGTTGACAGTCTTGGAGCTCATTTTCCATCTGCGGTCTGCACGTTTTGGGCACTCCTTGGAAAAGTGTCTGAGCTTTCCACATGCATAGCACTCTAGCTCAGCCTTGTTGAACTTCTTCTTCTTGAAGATAGTAGTCTTTATAGGCTTGTTGAAAACAGACTTGTTCTTTCCTTTGTTCTTGTTCTGTGGGAACCTTTGTACCATGTTGCTAGTAGGCTGAACCTCACCTCCTTTCTCAGTAGTGTCTTTAGCCCGAACTTTCTCTTCAACATCAAGAGATGCAATCAGATTTTCAACTGATATCTCATGTCTCTTATGTTTCAGAGAAGTGGTGAAGTTTCTACATGAAGGATGCAACTTTGCAATCATGCACCCAGCCACAAATTTATCGGGTAGATCACACTTAGGGAGTTCCAGTTCCTTCACAATAAACTGTATTTCATGAGCTTGTTCAAGCACAGAACGGTTATTCACCATCTTGTTGTCGTGAAAATTCTCCATGATGTACAGTTCACTGCATGCATCTGTCGCACCGAACTTAGCTTTCAGTGCATCCCACAGTGTCTTTCCATCTTGTATGTGCATGTACACATCACACAGACGGTCAGCAAGAACACTCAAAACGCATCCCACATAGTGTTGGCTTCTTGGAACTTTCTCTAATCTTCATCAGAAGCTCCCTCTCGCATGCCAGCACTAACATGGAAAACTTTCAGAGTAGTAAGCCAGAGAGTGGATCTCACTTCCCACCTCTTAAATTGCACACCGGTAAACTTATCCAGCCTGAGTGCATCAGCAAATCCAACCATACTTAACTCAGGAAATTGGCTACAATTAGGTTTTTGGATTGTTGGAAGATTAGGCAAGTTCATGATTAATTCCAGTAAATAATTCATGACTAGAACATAAGATAGCATGCAATACTCTAGCGATCTAGAAGAGCAACCGAACATGTAGATCATCACCGCGCACGAAGTAGCAACTACAACGATGAACATTAGCAGATTACTAGTAACGTATTGTTCTTTAGTTGCAGCAGGAGCGATTGTGTTCACGATGATGTTGGTGATGATCTTCTGTTGATGGTGATGAAGACGACAATGAGTAGCACCACCCGACTTGGACGGTAGACGACCCATGGTGAAGGATTTGAGCAGTCGCGCAAAGCGCTTCCCAAAAACCTAATCCATCCTCTCTCGATGCAGGATCGCAAAGACGAACGGTTCCGGAGACCTGCCCTCTCGCACGCCGATGCACATCAGTGTTTGAGATGAGGTAGACTACGACGGCAGCGCAAGTGGTGGGATGAAGCAAAACCCTAGATGTTTTTTGGTGTGTCTTTGGCTGACCACGGTAAGAAGTATATATAGGAGGACCAAGGTCGGTTCCGTGTCACGATCATGTCGACTTACCGGACAAGATATTCTCAACTTGTCTTTCAAGACATAAAAATAAAACGGCAAAAGGAAGCCGTGCCCCCGCAAGGCAACAGACCGTAATTCGGTGGACCATTTATTCGCATGTCGCACGTAGCCCAGGCCAGCCAGGCGAGCGAGCACGCGCTTGTGGCCTTCTCCTTTCTCTTCTCAACACACACACTTAGAGTGGTGGGGACAACTCACTATATAAAGAGGTACAACTCTTCCTCAACTAGCGGTATGGGACTAAACTTTAGCACCACCACTTGCCATTTTACTCACGGACTCATTTGAGATTTCAGAATTTTGTCAATGGACCAAGCCCATTAATTCTAACAATAGTTAGGTCATACTCAAATCGTTAGTAAACTCATGGTGCCATGGTTTTTCTGTATCTATTAAAAAACTTGTTAACATTTCTGATGGAAATTTGCAATTGTTTGGATTGCGCTTGAATTATAGTTGGTTCATCTTTCTCATAAAATGTGTTATTTTCTACTCAGCTTGTTTTCAGTTCGGCAATACTTTATATCATGGTTTCACTCAATCGTTGGTACGAAGGGAAGTTGTCTTCGTCAGTTATTAGACTTCTCTGAGACGAGAATGTAGTAGCACTACTAGGATAAAGCCTACCAGTAGCGCTGGTTTTTCCCTTACCAGTAGCGCTGGGGGCAGTGCTACCTAACGTGTTATAGCTAACCTATTAGCAGTAGCCCTGGATTTAAAGCGCTACTCGTATCTACGTTAGTAGTAGTGCTGAAATAAATAAAATGCTACTGCTAAGCTAGCCCTACTGCTAATATTCCCGCGCTACTGCTAATATTCCTGCTTTCAATATTTAATTTTCGTCGTATTTATGCCCCCTCTATGTATTTGTGCATGCTCTAAACAGTAGTTTCATAATAAACATGCATTATTCTCATCATATCATACACATAAAGTAGTCTCGTCATTTATACCATCATCATCATTGTAACATCCCAAAATTATAAATTTTGGAATGTTAATATAATTATTAGATTGATTGTTTGTTTGTTTGCTCGAGTGATTGAAACTTGTGTGAAATTTGAAACTTTTCGAAACTTTTGAATGAGAGGGAATAAAATGACTTTCCCCTTCTCCGGTGAATCCAAATTCAATCTTTTAAAAGCAAGAGAGAAGATGACATGACTTCTTCAATTCTAAAGAATTTGAACGGAGATATTTGCATTGAATTCTTTTGTATTTCCATTCGTTTTCTTCGTGCAAGAAATGCCGGGAAATACATTCTAAAGAGCGGAGGAACATGACCCTCAAATACCCGGGCATTTTGAATGTTATTTGCACCCTAAAACTTAGAGGGTCATTTGAAAATTATTTGCAAAAGAAAATAAAGCATTTTGAGGAATTTCTGAAAAAAACATTTTTTTTAGTTTTTATTTTTGCTTTGGAAAAATGTTATTCGGGTAGAGGATATTTTTCTGATTTTTTTGGTATATAATACCCTATATTAATATTTTGATTTACTTTCCTTTTTTCACTTTTGTTTTCTGTTTCGGAAAAGAGTTAGAAATTAGGAAAGTACTTTTTCTTTAGAAACCGCCGCCCCGAGCGCTTTTTAGGCCTTGGGCCGAATCCCCTGTCCCAGGGAACGAACCCCTTAAATCTCGGCCGATCCTCCTTTCCTTCCCCCGCCTCCACTCGCTGCCTGCGGGCCCCGCGACCGACCCTCCCTTCCCGTCGGTCATCTCCTCCTTCCTCCTTCCTATTTCGTGCCCGAGACCGAGCCTACTCCTGGAACTCGGGATTCCACCCCGATTCCTCTCTCCCCCTTCCTTTCCTCACCGCCCCTCAGGCCTATAAGTACCCCGCCCCAAGCCGCCCCCGTTCCCACCCCTTCCCCGACGAGCCGCCGCCCGAGCCCACCTCGCCGGAGCAGCACGGCTGCAGCACTTCGGCCGCCCCTGGGAGCGCCACCCGAGCCTCCGCCGCTCCGCCCGACGCCGCCCCTCGGAGGAGGACCACCACCGCCGCCGCCCCGCCTCCTCCATCGCCCCCCGGAGCCCTCCCTCGTCGGCGACCGCCTCTTCCTTGCCGGAGCTACCTCCACAGCACGGTAGACTCTCCTCTCTCTCTGTTATTTCTTTTTTGTTTTGTAGCCATTAGATCTCTACTCAACGGTTTAGATTAGATCATAGTATAACCCTTCGGTTTAGAGTAGAAAACCGGCGGTTTTTGATTCAATTATGTTTTAGCCAGCAAGTTTCACTAGCCCTCGGCCGTTTGCTCCAAACGTTGCAACAAACATCTCCCGCAGCCTATCGTAGCGCGCCACATCTACCCCCTATTTGTTAGCTAGTCAACTTCAGTTTTTCTATCTAAATTGCAAAAACAGAAAGTTTCAATCTTGTTTAGCCCATAACTTTTGATCCCGAAGTCCAATGATAGTGATTCTTTTTCCATTAGCTCACAAATTTCCTGTAGTTTTCAAAAACATATAATTGGTCTATGTTTGAAATTTTCAAATATAAGTTAGATCAGATTTAGTTTAAACCTTGTTTTGCCTATTCCAGGAGTTTAAAAATAGATTTTAATTTGATTCCTTTTGGTACTGATCACTAGTGATCTTATTTATCAGTGGTAAAAAGTTCAGATTTGTTTGAGTATTTTATCTCACTGTTTCATGTGAAACAATTTCTGTTTCACCTCTTTTAAGATTTCGGCTAAATTCCTTTTCTAGCTTTGTTTTAAAATATTTTATTTATTATTTCAGTAATATTATGTTTTGTTTATGTTAGTTAAACAGTAGTTTTGCAACAAGTTTTTATTTTATATTTATTTGTTTTCCTGAAATCAATTCTAGTTCCTTAGTAACTTGCAATTGGTTTCCGCATTGTTTCAAATCCCGTTTGGGAATACTTTCAAAAAGTTTTGTGAAAAATACTTTATTTTATCTTAGTTAAACTTATACCTTAGTTCCTTGTTATTATTTTCTGTTAGACAAAAACTATTTAGTGTTTGACGTAGTAGAAGACTCTCTAGTCTTATTTGAAGTTTCCTTCGGATTCCTATTCGCTCTCTCTTTTGTTTTGATTGTTAGAATGATTGCTAGTATGAGTGCTTATGTGAATGATATGTTTGCTATATAGATTTCATCGGGGAATGACGAGTAGTCTATCAAGTTATTTTCTCGAGGAATTCTTCTTCGTCAACATCACAGGCAAGTCACTTTGATCATACTTTCACCTATGTTTTATGCATTGTAGTTCTACCATCCTATGCCCAATTGCATGCTGCTTAGGTACTTGGAAATTTTAGTATAGATTGTAGTATCATGTGGTAGGCACACAACAACCCCGATACTTGGTTCATATTGCTATGCTTGAGTAGACAGGATTTCGGTTGAGTGCATAACAGGAGTGATGCGAGGTTGATTAAATAATCAAGACCGGTTAAGACAAGATTTTCAAGACCTCGGACGCAATGCAACTCTGGGTGAAGGACGGTTGATCGGCTTCCTGGAGAACCCAGTGGATGCCCGGGATGCTGGGGACGGCCATGACATCCTGCGGAAAGCTTCACCCATGCTCAAAGAGACGGACGGATATTTTCAAGACCCAAGGCTTACCTGCACAGCCACAAGTCATTATGGGCTCTGGCTTGGTTGGACAACGCGGCGACTCTGGACAGGCGGTGCTAGCAGATGTAGAAGAACGGTAGGAATGGATGGGCACCGACAGGGATTCAGAGGGACCCGTTGAAAGACCATGTTTTGATCATCCGGTCTTCAAACACCCTGAAGTGCGAGGACATACTCGGAGGCGATCAAATCTTGTGGGGAACGTGTGCAAAACTCTGCAGAGTACTCAAACCTAATCGATTAGCCGTGTCCACGGTCATGGACAACTTGAGCCAAAGGAACTGAAGTTATCGGGATTTCTCAACACCATTATATATATTTGATGAGGGTAATTATTGACAACTCGGGTACGAGAACTGGTTGGCGGAACCATCTCGTTAACAACAAACAATGTAGTAACATTTTGCTTTTAGCCCTCTTGATGTAGGAGAAAATTTGCTTTTCGCTAAAAAAACTTATAGCCCCACCTGCCATATATGCATATAGTATAGATGATTACTTTTCACCCTTCTCTTATGTGACTTGCCGGCATATTCAATATGCTGACCTACACGGCTGCAACGTCTTATGTTGCATATACTTTCTTCGACGAGTAAGAGTATGATTCAGGGTTACGGTCTACACTCAACTTGCGGTTGGTGTTTATTGGGACTCCACTCCCTTGACCGCTTCCGCTGAGATAATTAAGGTATATATCAGTTTTACGCTATTTTACATGTGATTGCACTTTGATATATACATTGATGTACTGTGTGTGCCAGCATACTGATCCAGGGATGGCACAGAAACACAGAGGCTTGACTCGTCTTGAGTCGGGTCGCTACAATCATTATCCAACACAAATATCGTTATCCAACACAAATATCATCAAATCTTGAAAATAACAATGCACATAAGTCATGGGACACCCACAAGTTTCATCATCCCTATCTAATCCATCATGTAGAAGAGAAGAGCAATCTACATGAGCAAGAGCACGACTATGCAGTACTTCTTGAGGTACCGGTTTCGCTCCGTCTCTTGCCGTAGCATCGACCTCAAGTAACTCATTTCCGCTTCGACTCTGCTTTCGAACCCTCTCTGGCTAGCGCCTTGATACCTGTCCACCTGGGCCTGAGCGTCTGGCCAGTGGTCGTACACTCCTAGAACTCTCCCAATGAATATGGCGTATCAGTCCTTTGCCATCTCCGATCTATGTACATGCATCGTAAGTTGATTAACAACGATATATAATATGCAACATGATGTACTTGAGAAACACAAAGAGGCATAGTTAGTAGAATACAAGCAGTAAACATAAATAATGAAGTTCCTCATACACAAACTAATTAACTAGAGTGATGTATAAGCTAGTTCATAGAAAGCCGGTAGTACTAATTATAAACACACATTGTCATCGTCAATCACTCCTCCATGTCGGTGCCCCAATCTTCATAGTCAGGGATGAATGACCCGAGCTTGTTGAAAGGCTTTAGGTCCAGACGCTGAGCACGTAGCAGTTCTCGGACATTCTCCCGCCTCATTGGCCCATGGAAGAACATTCCTCCTTGTTCGACGGCTTGCTTCATGGTCACTTGGGCAAGTTCACACTGTATGTGATAAAACTCAGCTCGGATTCGATGATCCAGTGTCGTTCCTATGCTTGTGGCCCAGTTGAAAATCTCGGCATCGCCGGAATTAGCTAACATGCGAAGGCGTTGTCTATCCCTTCTGTACTCGTTCATGTAATGCATGAGGTAGAATCCATCAGCCTTACTAGGGTTCGGTCACTGCATGCAGCAGAAGTCGGTCTTATGGCCGAAATCCGCCGCTTGATTCCTGTACTTTTTCCCCTGGATATATCCACGAGTAAGGTTGAAGGTTATCAAGGCACTATCGAGAACACTCTTTATGTGCGTGTAATCCTATTTCTCGATATTCTTCGATGAGTCCAAGTACAGAGCATGGGAGTATTGTGGGTACAGACAGATGAGGACCCCCCCCCCCCCCCCGCTGCGCAAAATAGATACACCTGAAATTAGCCTCAATGCTTGCAAAGGAATGATCAAAATTTACAAAAGGATATTCGCGAATGACTTACGTGGGATGATAAGGCACGAGAATCATTTCCTTGTCCTTATTAGCGATCATGAAATTGCTGATGTACTTGCTCGCATAGTCAAGATGCTCTTTGCAGATTGCCAAGAAGCTCTTGTGCATATAGTACGGGTCCGCGACGCAGATATATTCTATGTTCTCGCGCCTGATGATGTAGTTGAGATACAACACATACAGGCGGATGAACTAAAAATCCAGCTTGGTCATGTGGAACATGTCGTAGACGTACTCAAATTGTAGGATGAACTTATCCGCGGGCCATCTATCGACGTATGACATCGTACCCGAAACCCGAGCCGGGTAAAGCGGGTATCCTGGTTTTTCCGTGCCGAGAAGTCTTCTCTCTATGGCCAACACATCATCATGAAGTCTCCTTAGATCATTGTTCTGTATGTTCTCTAGCGCTTTCTGAGGTAGGATCAGGTTGTCGATGACATGGAAATGATTCACACCTACGATAGGTATTTTGCCTACCTCCCGGGGCTTTAGAGGCGGTTGGCTGCTTGAAGCAGCTCTAGCACCTTTAGATCATTTCTTCTCCGGTCTCCTCCTTCGCTTCTTGACGGGTGGTGGTAGTGCGCCCGCCATACCTTCCCTAACCACCACCCCCAGTGTCGTCGGGCTAATTACTAGCGGACGACCCCTGTGTTCTTCTTGCTGTCTAGAGGCGGCATCTGGAGGTGTCTCCTGCGAGGATTGCATGAAGAGAGACTTTTTGCAATCACCTGTAGGACGTTGCGGCTCCGGCAATTCAGGCATCATCAAGTCATCTCCATGCTCATAGCCTGACTCATACTCCCGAGCATCATCATAGTCGGTACTAATATACTGGTCAGGGTCATCAGCATCCTCGTCCATGACATCATCAGCATTTTCTTCTTCGTCGTGGGCGACGTCAGCTGGCACTAATGGAGTCTCTCCCTTGCCGTGTCGACCACTATCACCCATCGTGATGGTGCAGGTAATTGGGTAGGTGGAGTGGTGTTCATACCTTGTTGAGGAGTTGCCGTTGGTGTGCTACCGGGTGCCTCGACACGAAGAAGAGTCTTCGGCCAAGGCAAGATCGAGCTCTTGCATGCGCCAATCTGTTGAGCGATCTCGTCGTCATCAACTGGTGTCGGAAGAGGCAAATCCTCGAAGCCCTCTTTCACACTGGCCACACAAACTTTGAAGACGCCATGGGGCATTTGTCGGTTGTGGAGCATGCGGTCCTTCGGCTTCATGATCGTTGCCTTTCCCATGTCCACCTTCTAGCCGTTGACATCATATAGTAGGGCGCACAGGGTTTCGTCGGCCTGCGAAGACATGACTACGATGTCAGACATCCGAAAGGCAACTAAAATAGAAGACTATATAGACATGTTGGTGAAGAGTGTACGACGCGTAATTGCCGTGATGGCGTCGAACTCAGCCAAAGACGAAGCCCCGCCAAGCACGCCAGAGACGGAGGACGGGCTGCTATGAACCGGAGCGAGACCAGGTACGGTAGCATCTGCGGTTGCGTCAGCAGGTGCTGGTGGTGTGATGTTCGCCGAATTGCTCCTGACAAAGCTGAGAAGGGGAAAGTCATATGCCCCTTTTTCTGGATTCCTCCTCACAAACTCAAAAACTGCCAGAACCAATTGGCCCAAGGAAGTTGCCACGGTTGCATTGACCTTATCGTCGATTACCTTGTCCAGCTCTTCTTTCGTCTCAACTTTGCTCTTATCGACCGCTTGTGCGACCTTCTCGTCGATGGTGTGTTGAGAAAGCTGTTGTCTCTGCTTTTTTCCTTCGGCTTCTCGTTGTAGCACTTCATCCACGAGGCGCCATCTCCAATGTCGTGCACACGTCCATAAGATGGAGGTTTGTCCACTGAGCCATTTTTAAGTATGTTCAGGGCCGAGTTGAACGGGTTGTCCCACTTGGGCCTCACCAACGACTGAGATGACTCAATGCTTTCGGCTGCCTTTTGGTGTTGCTCTTTTTGCAAAAGGAACGTGGATGGTTTATAAATGTGACAAAACTTGTTGTCAAATTGATTGGAAGCTAATTAATATAAGGTGGTAATAGAACAATTACCAGTAGTCTCATGAACTCCCTCGTGTTCGGGTCCGTGTAAAAGACCTTATTGACGGGGTCCCACTGGTGTCGGGCCCTGATCCAGTCACGCTACTGAGGGTCGGTGAACTCCGCCAAGCGGTCTGGGATTCCGCGACTTTCACGTTCGGCATCCTCCTTGGCCCATACATGCCTCTTCCCCTCGTAACCATGGCTTCTAAGGCGGTGGGCAGGCGTGTTCCTGGCCTATAGCTCCTTCATCTTCTCTGACTTTTTTTGCGCTTCTTCTGTAGCGCAAGTCTCCTTGAATTTTTCGAAGTCCTCTCCCGTTAGTGATGGATTGTCAGCATGAATCTTGACCATGGTTCATTCTTCAGAATCGATTCTTTCACCCTTAGTTTCCAGGCGGACAAGGCGTTGGTGAACGTCACCATTGCCTTGTTGTTTATCTTTGTCATGGGTTCGTCATCCCACGGAAGTTCACTTGTAGTCCGCCCGGGGAACAAGAACCTATTGTGCAACTTCGTTAGGAGCGTGTGCTCCATATATTGGTTGTTTCCCTGAGGATGCATCCTAAATTTGTGCCATAGCACTTGAGCGCTGACTCCAGCGCTGTTGGCTCTAATTTCGTGGGGTGCATCGCCGTGGCCACAATTTATCCAATGCCGAGCTCGTTTTGTTTTCTTGCCCTCTTCGGCTTTGGTCCTTCACCGGGTACGTCAACATCATCGCCAATCTTGGCGTCGGTGCCACTATCACTATCGGTGGCAATGTCGGTGTCGGGGTTGGTCTCATTGACGCCCTACATACGCATCTCCCGTTGGTCCAGGTAATCGAAATAATTATTTACTTCCTGAAACTTGTCTTCTTCATGGCGACCAAAACCCCCGGCTTTGTCGTGGCTAGACATATTAATTTCCTATGAGTATTGAAGTATAATAGTTTAATTCTAGGTCGAATAACATGAATACTAAAAGGGGAACTATCTTTGGTGGGAATGTTGACTCATTCCCCTTTCCGGCAATTCCCGAGCACTCGATATGTCCTAGTTTCTAGCACAAGTCATGTCGAAATTCATGAAAATTTTCGGCATTACCTTTGCCAAAAAGTGGACATATGGAGCACATGAAATTTGCCGAAACGAAAATGAATCAATATTCCGGTAAAACATAGGCCACTCAGACATTCCGGCAAAACTTAATAATCATTTAATGAGAAATCTTTTAGATAGAACACCAAGATACAATCCATTAGAGGAGCCACTATACCCAAACTTACAGTTAATGCATTAGGTCAATGATAATTGACAAGATTGACATAACAAAGGTTTTACGTTCAATTGAAAGCAGTCAAAGAGGAATCAAGTGCAACAACACAAGTCCAAAACGTATGAAAACAAAAGAACGACAAACTTGCCTTTAATAGTAAGCGAGTAATGGTAGTCTTGGTGTTTCACCTTACATAAGCCATAATGCTACACCATGTACTATATCTGAAGTATGTAGCTTAATTCAATATGATACAATATTATATCTTGATATTAAAATTTTCCTTTTCTCATTTAACTGTGTAACATCTCAGAAAAAAAATAGTTATCATGCATGATACTACCTATGACTCTTTCATTGTGATTGGCCTTAGCATCAAAACTAGACAACCGATATTTTCTTTCTTCGCACAAAACTCATTCAATGATAACTCTTTTAGATAGAACAACAAGATACAATCCATTGGAGGAGCTATTATATCCAAATATATAATTAATGCATATGATACATAAAACTAAAATACTGCATTGGGTGCCCTAACAAATGTCAAACCGATCGTCGCAAAAAACAAAATCGCCTAAAAATGTCCCCTCCCCCGTTCCCATCTCTCCATGTGTCGCAGCCGGAAAAGGAGAGGAAGGCGAGGAGAAGCAACCCGCCATGGCCTAGTGCCTTGCGCCTGCACCTTGCTTGAGCAATAGGGAGGCAGGTGTGGGGGGATTTCATCTTGCTGGCATGGCCTGGTGCCCTGCGCCTGTAGCTTGCTTGAGCGGTAGGGAGGAAGGGGCAGGCGGCTTACCAGAGCGGGAGGGGAGGGGGGTCGAATGTCGACGACACCTGGAGGGGGCCCGACGGCGCTTGGAGGGGGTGGTGTGAGGTCGATGAGGGGGGTCGAGGGTGCATGCAGGGATGGGCGGGGAGGGCTCCGGCGGGCGGCAGCGGCGACACAACGTGCGGGGGAGAGGGGGAGAGGCGGGAGTGGAGGGAGTGGAGGGAGAGGGGAGTTAGGGAAATTTTGGAGACGGGTTAAGTAAAAGTAGCAGTAGCACTGGATTGGTTCCCGCGCTACTGCTAACTTAGTAGTAGCACTCGTTCTAATCGAGCGCTACTGCTAAATTCCCTAGGACAAATAGTTGTAGCGCTGGATTGGTACCAGCGCTACTGCTAACTTAGCAGTAGCGCTTTTACCAATCCAGCACTAGTGCTAACATTATTTCCTTTACTATTTTTCTTTATTATTTTTTCTTTTTATTATTTTCCTTTCCTTTTATGTTTAATTTTCTTTTGTATTGCTTTCTCCCTTCTTTTTTTATCCCGACGGCCTCACGCACGGAGTCAACAACGAGAACGTACGTCTCCCTCCCACACTGCGCGAATATTACCGGAACCATGTGTTGTTTCGTACACAAAATACATACATATATATAAACGATTCCTTCTCAGCTGCGTCGAAGACGTTTCACATTGAGCCTCTTTCCTTTCTTTTTCATTGTGTTGATTCTTCTTTTCCGGCACCATGGAGTACGATCTTTCTTAGGTAATGTAGTCTTAATTTTTCTTTTCACGTGTGCTTCGTCCTCATCGTCATCTTCCCTCATCGGGTTGCCGTATTGGTCGTAGTCTTCCTCGTTGGTGACTCCATCCATTCCGACGATGTTCCTTTTGCCTCTCCTCACGACAACACGGTTGGGATTGGTCGAATCGGTTATGAAGAAGCATTGTGTCACGCGCTTAGCGTGTATCCATGGCTCAATTTTTGGTGATGACGTTAATGTTCACGGTAGCGCTCTTTGCGTCGGGTATAGACATAGTAGTGAAATACTTGTTTTCTCTTACGACGGCCTTAGCCCACCTGACACGGAACATCGTCGCATCGTGCCTTCCAACATAGTTAAGCTCCCACATCTCTTCGACCCTTCCGTAGGATCTTTTAGTTGTGCCGTTGGAGTCGGTCACGCATTCAATCGTCACCCATGAGTTGTGGTAATCACTGTCCATGTCTTTGGCCTCCGTGTAGAACGTGTACCCGTTGAAATCGTATGCCTCGTAGGACACCAGTTTAGGCGTGGGTCCATGTTCTAAGACGTGTATGAGAAACCCGTCTGCACTGCCCTCTTCTGGGGGATTAGCACGAACTTGCTCTTTGAACCAACACAAGAAAGTGGAGTTGTGCTCTACAGTAACTTCGTCATCTGTCTTGCGCATCCCCTGACCACGATACTTCTTTGTGATGATTTATTCGTGCAGTGTCACATAATCATATATCACATCTAGGTGTTGTAGCACCACTAAGTTAGCCCTGTCAAAGTCGTCCCATCGATCCGTGTAGTCCACGTGCAATTCCTCCGGTCGTTGTTGTGACCTTCTCCTCCGAGCCTCCCATGGTGCTTGTTGACGGGCAAACCAACAACAGGGTCTTTTTTGCCTATATAACTCTTGCAAAAGGAGATGCAGTCTTGGTTCAGATACCCCTGGACGATGCTCGCCTCGGGACGGGACATGTTACGAACGAATCCTTTGATGACCCCATTCATCCTCTCGAATGACATCATGTTGTGAAGGAATGTCGGCCCGAGGTCGATGATGTCGTCCACGATGTGGACACACAGATGCACCATGACATCAAAGAACGCGGGCGGGAAGTACATCTCAAGCTCACATAGTATGACAAAGATCTATTCATGTAGCCTTCAGAGCTGCTTCACACTGATGGACCTTCGAGAGATAACGTTGAAGTAGTTGCACAGACCAGTAAGTGTCTCATGGACGTGCTTGTCCATTGTCCCTCTAATGGCTAATACGTCCCAAACATATCTATAATTTCTGCTTGTTCCATGATCTTTTGGGTGACATTGTTATATGTTTTGCTACACTTTTATATCATTTTACACATATTTGGACTAACCTACTAACTCAGTGCACCCAGTGCCAGTTTCTGTCTGCTGATGTCTATTTTGCAGGGGCTTTTACCCAATTTTCCGAAGCCCGAAAAATCCCGAGAAAAATATATAAAAATCAGAGCACCAGAAGCTTCACGAAGCACGAAAGGGGGGCCAGAGGGGTGCCAGAGGCCGCCCAGGTGACTTGTGGGCGCGACCCACCCCTAGGCCATGCCAAGAGGCCGCCTGGGTGAGTCCCACGCCCTTTGGTTCCCTCCTTTCACCTATATTTACCCATTGACGAGGAAACCCCTGTAGGGGATCGAGAATCGTAAACTTCTCCATCGTTCCAACGCCGTTGCGCTTCCGAGATCGGGAGCGTTAGGAGACCTCTTCCCGGCACCCTGCCGATGGATGACTGACCTCCGGGAGCTTATCCACCGCCATGGACGCTTCCCGGACCTGCCATGAGTAGTCCTCCTTGGACCATGGGTCCATGACCAGTAGCTATGTGATGTCTTCTTTCCAATCTTGTGCTTCCATGATTAGTCCTTGTGAGCTTCCCTACATGATCAAGGCATCTATGTAATTCTCTTGCTATTGCTATGCTCGGTTTGTTGGGATTCGATGGGTTATGAAATTATGTTCAGATTGTTATGAGTTATATATTTGATTATCCTTTTATATTTTGTTCCTTAGTGATTCATGCATGTTCTCCGTTGCTATTTATTGCTTTGGCCGAGTAGTACATTGTAACTCCAAGAGGGAATGTTAAGCATGATTGTGGGTTCATGCCCCTCGATGTCTAGCTTGAGTGACAGAAACATGAGACTAGGGGATGTGTTATTGCCACCAGGGACAAAAACAACGATTATTGTGACCACGGTCGCAAGGATTTTTTACCTTACGCATAGTTTGTTAATGCAGTTGTCCGTTGCTTTGAGTTTACACTTTGGGTGGGGCTTGCAACTGAATACCAGCGAGATGTTCTGGATAGATATCTCAATGTGGATCATTAGTAAGTATATGTTGATGAATAAACGGTCTACTTGTCTTGGCGTACTACCCATTACTATTAAACTCTAACTATCAGGTGGCATAATTAGCATTGCGGTGCGTTCATAATTCTATCAAATTGCCCAACTGTAATTTGTTTACCCAAGCATAGTTGTTTATCGTCTTTTGGGAGAGAGACATCACTAGTGAATATCATGTGACTCCGGTCCATATCACCACCATTGCTTACACCTCCATCGTTTGTTGTTTTCATTTACTTTTCCGTTGCAATTACTATTACTTTTCCCGCTTGTGTTTTGATCCTTTGCAAACTACAAGGCTGGAGAGATTGACAACGTCTTTGTACTCGTTGGGAGTGACGTCATTTGTTGTGTGTGCAGGTCCATGTCTTTTGCTAGCGCCGGGGTGGGAGACACCTACTTGTTGATCCTAGGAGTCCTCCTGGTTTGATAAACCTTACAGTCTTTGTGTGAGGGAAAACTTGTTGCTGACTACATCTCAATCTTCCACTTGGGGTAACCAACAAGGAGCGAGAAGTATATACACCATCTCATCATCAAGCTAAGTTTTCTAGCGCCGTTGTCGGGGACTCCAGACTTCAAGATAGGGGAGTTGCACGCTATCCTTTACATTTTCTTTTTAGTCTTATTAGTTTGCTTTTTAGTTTTTGCTTTAGAGTCTTATACCAAAAACCACAAAAAAATTAGTTACTTTGCTTTTAGTTCTCAAGCATGTTAGGATTTGGTGCTTTGAGGGAATCTGAGGTCCTAGATTTCCGTCAAAGGGTTGGAGAAGATGTGAAGAAATCTTGGGATAGAATTTTTGAAGCACATAAAAGAATTATGCCTTGGATCCCTGTCAAAATTGTGCTTAGGAATTTTTATCATGGTCTTTTTAGGTGGTTTCAACACTCTCTTGATATTAAAGCTGAAGGAAAAAATTTAGAGTGTGATGAGGCTAGAGCTCTTGATATTATACATCGTCTACCTAATTACTTTTTTTATGATCTCGAATTTGACACTATTATAGATAATCTTGATATCATTGAAAGAAGAATAGATGCTCTAGACTTAAGAGAAAGAGATAAACCCATGGTTGATAAGGAAATAATTTAGAAAATAGATGATGACTGGGAGCCTTTTGTTAGAATTAGCATCTCTAACCAAGACTTCCTTGCTTATTGTGATATTGGATCCATGGTTTCTACAATGCCAAAAGTTGTTTATGATTCTCTCTGGTTAGACATGGACAATTTTTCTTCTTATCGTGAACATGCTAATGGGGATATTACTGAAATCTAGGGAAAGGTAAAAGATGCCCAGGTTACATTCTCTAAAAGGAATGCAATGGTTGATTTCTTCATCATGAATCCAAGCCAGGGAAACATAGTGCTTGGAAGGGACTTCCTCCGAGCCATGAGAGGCTTCATTGATATAGGTAAAGGACACATACGCTTACGTGGGAAAGCAAAAGGTACGTACCTGTTCCCTAGGAAAAATAAGGATAAACTTGTTGAGGATCCGTTTGAAGGTTTTTATAATTCCAATGACCTCGGAGAATTTTGATCCTCCTTTTTGCACTATGCCTAGCTCAAAGGCATAAAAGAAATCACTTGTTGGGAGGCAACCCAATTTGTTTTTACTTTCATTTTTAGTGGTCTTGATGCTTTTTACTACTGTAGAAACATCATTGTATCTTTATTTTTAAGCTTTGTGCCAAGTTATAGCCTCCGATTCAAGAAAGTTCAAAAATTGTGACATGCTATCCAGAAACAGATTCTGTCTGCGTGACGGAAAAAAATCGCCAAAATCACCAGATCATCTTTTTGATCTGAATTTTTTTTAAAGAATGCTCTATATAATTTCCTTTCTAGCATCTCTCCAGAGTTTTTTTATTTGAGTTGGAGAAGTGCCCCAAATAAATTATTTACTACCCGATGTTCTGTTTTTCATAGATTCTGCCCTGTTTTGCGTTTTCATCATTTTGCAAATCCTAAGCTTACTTTTATTTGCAAAAACCTTTTGGAAATTATGAGAAACAGTATCTTTTCATGAAAATATTTATTTCCAGTAGGTAATAAATTATTTTATTAAGGGTACTAACCACTCTAATCAGCTTATGATGAGTTTCGTATGAAGGGAGTTTTCAAGTATGCGATGGGAGATGATGAAAGAAGATACAGGAGTGTCAAGCTCTCAAGCTTGGGGATTCCCCCATGCACCTCAAGAAATATTCAAGGAGACTCAAGCGTCTAAGCTTGGGGATGCCCCCGTGCATCCCCTTCTCTATCAACAATCATGAGTTCGTCCATCTCCATGCTATATTTTTATCACTTCATATGTCATGTGCTATGCTTGGAGCGTCCCGCTCTTTACTTTTTAGTTTGTTTTTGTTTTACTTGCTGTTCATAACAATTCGTAACCTAGCCTACCTTGTTTGGGAGAGAAACACGCTCCATTCCACTCTAGAACATAACATAGGTTTTCATGCTTATCTTTTTTGTGTGTTCTTTATCTTTACATAGCTATTGTCATGCCTAGCTCTTAGTTTTCATGCTATATCTTTTTAAGAGCTTTTATTTAGGTTGTTTTTGGAACTCTCTTGAGTTATCATGCTTATATTGTTTATAGAGTTGGCTTGTTGCACTAAGTTGTGTGTCTTGCATGAGTAGGTAATTAAGATTGTTATTTAAGTATAGTAGTAACTTGCAATAGTTTTGAGGTATTGATTTGATTAATGTTTGGACTATTGGTGCCAAGAGCTTGAGCCTATTAGTGATAGGTGTCGTATTTTCGGAAATCCGTGTGTTTTTCAAAAACTAAAAATTAGTTGAGAACTCTAGCTACTAAATTGATTGCTAACCTCTGGAGGGGTTGGAATATATAGAGTACCCTCATGTTACCATGAGTCGAGGATGCGAAAGGATAACCAAACCCCCAAACACTCCTCCTCGGGGTAGTTGTCTCTTTGTGACTTTCCTAACTAGATAGAGAGTTACCGGTAATAAGTGTATGAGATCTTCAGACTAATGTGAGTATTCGATTGTTGGCACTTCCACCATCCATATTTTGCTAGCCTCTTCGGTACCGTGCATTGCCCTTTCTCACATTGAGAGTTGGTGAAAACTCCGCCGGTGCATCCAAACCCATGACATGATATGCTTTGTCATACATAAGCCTCATTATATCTTTCTTCAAAACAACCACCATACCTACCTATTAAGGCATTTCCATAGCCTTTCCGAGATACATTGTCATGCAACATCCACCATCTCATGACTTGATCTTCATGGCATACATGCTTTTGCTTGATCGTAGAGCCGCATGATAGTTGGGAATTAGCCATATTATTGCTACATGACGCGCTAGTATCATTGCATATCCTGCTACACTGCCAGAGGCATAAATTTGCATACATCATGATAGTTTTTACTTATCTTTATGTTGAGTACTTCTTATGAAGTGTGATGATCTTCTTTATATTCATGTAAAACATAGAGTTTGCCCTTAAGTGAGGAAAAGATTCCAAATAGGACAAAACAAAATATCCCAAAGAGGACAAATGAGAGATAAAAAGAAAGAGCCAAAGAGGCCAAAAAAATAAAAAAATAAAGAGAAAAAGAAATAAAAAGAGAGAAGGGGGCAACACTACTATTCCTTTTGAAAGATCCACACTCGTATTCCATTGCTATTTGTACTACATGGAGATTATCATTCATGCATAACTATGTGGGGATCCTTACACTATAGAACTTGGTTTCCATATTCCAATGATGAGCCTCCTCAAATGAGCTCTAGGTCTTCATGAGCAAACAAGTTGGATGCACCCCCACTAGTTCCATTGGAGAACTTACCTTAGCTCCTATGTGCATTCGTTACATGGCAATCCCTACTCCTCACATCATATCTATCATTTGGCTTTCTCTCGCCTATGATTGTCCTCATTGATGTGAACCTTTCACACCTTTTTGTCTTCCTTCCCCATCATTATTCTATTTGACAACCTAAGTGCCAACATATCTTGCTTACGCTCATCCATTGCATGAGTTCTAAAAGTCGAAAGGGAGAGGATCATTTTGACTTGTGCCTGACAAGTGGTCTGGAGATGAGTCAAAATAAGATTCGGAAGGAGACCAAGTGTGAAATTTTAGTAGATTGAGTACTCAATTAAAAAATATATTTTATGATCTCAACCCATCTCCCACTTCTTGCACGCAAACACCATTTGGAGACATTTGAGTCACGGATAGCGAGAGCTCTTGCACCTTTATGTTCTTACTTTCCTAATTTCAATACTAGATATAAACTCTTGCTTGTTATTGTCTTGACTTGAATTGCATATCTTACTTGCTTTACTTCGAAGTTATTATATGTGTGTTAGCATGTCACCACAGAAATTATTGTGTTATCATTTATCTACTCGAGGACGAGCAGAAATTAAGCTTGGGGACGTTGATACGTCCCAAACGTATCTATAATTTCTGCTTGTTCCATGATCTTTTGGGTGACATTGTTATATGTTTTGCTACACTTTTATATCATTTTACACATATTTGGACTAATCTACTAACTCAGTGCACCCAGTGCCAGTTTATGTCTGCTGGTGTCTATTTTGCAGGGGCTTTTACCCAATTTTCTGAAGTCCGAAAAATCCCAAGAAAAATATATAAAAATCAGCGCACAAGAAGCTTCACGAAGCACGAAAGGGGGCCAGAGGGGTGCCAGGGGCCGCCCAGGCGAGCTGTGGGAGCGGCCCACCCCTAGGTCGCACCAGGAGGCTGCCTAGGTGGGTCTCACGCCCTGTGGTGCCCTCCTTTCGCCTATATTTACCCCTTGACGAGGAAAACCCTATAAGGGATCGAGAATCATGAATTTCTCCATCGTTTCGCCACTACAGCGCTTCCGAGATCGGGAGCGTCAGGAGACCTCTTTTCGTCACCCTGTCGGAGGGAGGATTGACCTCCAGGAGCTTCTCCATCGCCATGGACGCTTCTCGGACCTGCCGTGAGTAGTCTTCCTTGGACCATGGGTCCATGACCAATAGTTATGTGATGTCTTCAATCCAATCTTGTGCTTCCATGATTAGTCCTTGTGAGCTGCCCTACATGATGAAGGCATCTATGTAATTCTCTTTCTATTGCTATGCTCGGTTTGTTGGGATCCGATGGATTATGAGATTATGTTCAGATTGTTATGAGTTATATATTTGATTATCCTTTTATATTATGTTCCTTAGTGATTCATGCATGTTCTCCGTTGCTATTTATTGCTTTGGCCGAGTAGTAGATTGTAACTCCAAGAGGGAACGTTATGCATGATTGTGGGTCCATGCCCCTCGATGTCTAGCTTGAGTGACAGAAACATGAGACTAGGGGATGTGCTCTTGCCACCAGGGAGAAAACAACGGTGCTTGTGACCACGGTTGCAAGGATTGTTTACCTTACGCATAGTTCGTTAATGCAGTTGTCCGTTGCTTTGAGTTTACACTTTGGGTGGGGCTCGCAACTTAACACCAGCGAGATGTTCTGGATAGATATCTCAAGGTTGATGATTAGTAAGTAGATGCTTATGAATAAGCGGTCTACTTGTCTTGGCGTACTGCCCATTACTATTGAACCTCTAACTATCAAGTAGCATAATTAGCATTGCGGTGCGTTCATAATTCTGTCAATTGCCCAACTGTAATTTGTTTACCCAAGCATAGTTGTTTATCGTCTTTTGGGAGAGAGACATCACTAGTGAACATCATGTGACTCCGGTCCATATCACCACCATTGATTACACCTCCATAATTTACCATTTTCATTTACTTTTCTGTTGCAATTACTATTACTGTTCCCGCCTGTGTTTTGATCCTTTGCAAACTACAAGGCCGGAGAGATTGACAACCTCTCTGTACTCGTTGGGAGCAAAGTTATTTGTTGTGTGTGTAGGTCCATGTCTTCTGCTAGCACCAGGGTGGGAGACACCTACTTTGTTGATCCTAGGAGTCCTCCTGGTTCGATAAACCTTACAGTCTTCATGTGAGGGAAAACTTGCTGCTGACTACATCTCAACCTTCCACTTGGGGTAACCAATGAGGAGCGAGAAGTATATACTCCATCTCGTCATCAATGGCAACCGGGAGTATGTGCGTCATCATCATGTGACAGTCATGAGACTTCATCCCGCTGAACCTTTTCTTCTTGGTGTCTAGACATCTACTTATCTTCCCACAGTAACCGGAACTGACTTTGATTCCCGTAAGGCACTTGATGAATTGATTGATTTCCTTCGGACTTAAGGTGAAGCAAGAAGGGGGCAACAATTATCCTCCTTCTTGTTGACTTTTCTTCCCCTTGGCCTCACTGCCGTCTCCGTCTCCGTCTCCTCCGTTGACTTTTTACGGGGCATATGGAGATCCCCCCTGATCTCCAAATCTTCCAAGTCTTTCCTTGCCTTCGGCCCATCCTTCGTCTTCTTCGGCATGTTCAACGGTGTGCCAAGGAAGCTCTTGAGGATATTCTTCGTGATATGCATTTGATCAAGGCAATGTGGCATGTCGTGATTGGGCCAATACTCCAAGTCCCAGAAAATAGACCTCGTTTTCTATACCTTCAGGAGCGGCTCCGGTGCCTTTTCCATCTTTCCCGGCGTGGGCACTGTTGCGAGTTATTCAACAACTCGTTGATTCGGCACCGCTCCTCTTACGTGGAGGTCCTTGATGCTCATCCAAACCATTGAATAGATCTCCATTTTTCTCCATAGGTCATCCTTTTCGAGCCATCTATGATCCCACATGTACACGATTTTCCCAGACCCGCCATCTTTCGTTGACGTAAGCTGCTGAGACGTTGTATCATCCATGCACCTCGTGCATCCGCAGTATCCATGGCACACCTAGCCTGAGGTGTACCCGTAACCGAGATAGTCGTGCACCGTCGTCATCAGCACAACTCTCATATAGAAATATTCTCCTGTGCTGGCGTCCCATGTCTTGACCGGTGATTTCCATAAAGTGTCTAGCTCCTCTTTTAGAAGCCCCATATACAGGTTAATATTATTTCCTGGTTGTTTTGGACTTTGAATCAGAATGGTAATGTGTATGTACTTTGTCTTCATGCACTTCCATGGGGGGAGGTTGTACATCCATACAAAGACGGGCCATGTGTTGTGGTTGGTGCTCTGGTTTCCAAACGGATTCATGCCATCGGTACACACACCAAGCACGATGTTCCATGCATCTTCTCTGAAAATCGATATTCGGCGTTGAATGATCTCCACTCGCTAGCATCAACGAGGAGTCTCGGTTTCAGATCATATCCATCATCGGGCTTCTTCCTCTCCATGTGCCAGCACATGAGCTTTGCTTCCTTAGGATCTACGAAATACCACTATAGATGGGGAGTGATCGGAAAGTACCATACAACTTTCTAAGGAGCTTTCTTCCCCGCCTTCTTGTATCGAGAAGCATTGTACTGTGGACACCTGGTTCTTTACGCATACTCCCCCTGATAAATGATGCAATCTTTGATCCATTCATGGTATCTACTGTGCGACAGATCAAGAGGGAAAACGATTTTCTTGGCCCCATCGACACTAGTAGGACACAGGTTCCCCACGGGAAGAACATTATTATGTAGATACTTCAAATGCTCATCAAGGCTTTTGTTTTTCCATTTGTTTTTGGCCTTTGTCTTTAGAAGTTCGAGTGTGAAACTCAAGCGGGTAACCTCAGGATCACAACTGTTATATAGTGGAGTCTTCGAGTCTACTTCAAGTTGCACCAGCTTGGCCTCCTCTCTAGAAGCAACTATGTCGCTAGTCATACTCTTGTGAAGGAGGTCTTGAACATGAGGGTCTTGCACGCGCTGCTACTACATCTACCGTTGCTGGCCTCGTTGCACCGCGTTTAGCAGTAGCGCTTTTTGTAGATCAAGCACTACTGCTAAGGCCATTAGCATTAGCGCTTGGCAGAGCCAGCGCTACTGCTAAGTAGTAGCAGCGCTTGCTATTTTCTAGCACTACTACTAGGCTCCTACCTATAAGGTTTTTCCTACTAGTGCAGAAGCACATTTGTAGGACCTAGCTCCTCTTGGTTCAGAGGCACACGATGGCATGGGAATGAAATAGAGGGGCAAGCTAGGACCATTTTGGTAGCATCCGTGTGGCACCCCGGCTCAGCGAACCGGTTGATTTGCATTTCAGGCCAGAGATCCATGTCTTCTGAAAACACAGTACAACTTGCCATAGAACTGAGCCATGATATATTACAAGTACTTTGGGTCAAAGATTCAGACATTACAATACTTACGTGAGGCAAGGCGACACTACTTATAGAGAAAAAATCTAGAATATGCATGAGCGTGCATATCATATTGTATAGAAGAAAGGGGGTGAAGAGCCCCTCCACAAAGTTTACATTATTTCAAGGCTTAGAAGAGTCTCACACCACTCATGCTACACTACAATAAAAGCAACTACCTGTCACTAGTCCGTCTATATAATCCATTAAAAAGGGACTCTAGGTCATTCTTGAGCAGTCCCGCCGACTTCCACGTACGTTGCACAGTGTTGTTTGAAGTGATGGCATTTCGTCGTCAAAAAGAATTGCATTGCGACGCTTCCACAGTTCCCATAAACGTAAAGTGATGATCACCTGTTGGGGAACGTCGCATGGGAAACAAAAATTTTCCTACGCGCACGAAGACCTATCATGGTGATGTCCATCTACGAGAGGGGATGAGTGATCTACGTACCCTTGTAGATCGTACAGCAGAAGCGTTAGAGAACGCGGTTGATGTAGTGGAACGTCCTCACGTCCCTCGATCCGCCCCGCGAACAATCCCGCAATCAGTTCCACGATCTAGTACCGAACGGACGGCACCTCCGCGTTCAGCACACGTGCAGCTCGACGATGATCTCGGCCTTCTTGATCCAGCAAGAGAGACAGAGAGGTAGAAGAGTTCTCCGGCAGCGTGACGGCGCTCCGGAGGTTGGTGATGACCTTGTCTCAGCATGGCTCCGCCCGAGCTCCGCAGAAACGCGATCTAGAGGAAAAACTATGGAGGTATGTGGTCGGGCAGCCGTGAGAAAGTCGTCTCAAATCTGCCCTAAAAGCTCCATATATATAGGAGGAGGGAGGGGGACCTTGCCTTGGGGTCCAAGGGACCCTCAAGGGGTCGGCCGAGCCAAGGGGGGGAGGACTCCCCCCCCCCAAACCGAGTTGGACTTGGTTTGGTGGGAGGAGTCCCCCTCCCTTCCCACTTCCTCCCTCTTTTTTTTTCTTTTTCCTTTGATTTCCTTTTCTTGGCGCATAGGCCCTCTTGGGGCTGTCCCACCAGCCCACTAAGGGCTGGTGTGTCTCCCCAAAGCCTATGGGCTTCCCCGGGGTGGGTTGCCCCCCCCCCCCCCCCCGGTGAACTCCCGGAACCCATTCGTCATTCCCGGTACATTCCCGGTAACTCCGAAAACCTTCCGGTAATCAAATGAGGTCATCCTATATATCAATCTTCGTTTCCGGACCATTCCGGAAACCCTCGTGACGTCCGTGATCTCATCCGGGACTCCGAACAACATTCGGTAACCAATCATATAACTCAAATACGCATAAAACAACGTCGAACCTTAAGTGTGCAGACCCTGCGGGTTCGAGAACTATGTAGACATGACCCGAGAGACTCCTCGGTCAATATCCAATAGCGGGACCTGGATGCCCATATTGGATCCTACATATTCTACGAAGATCTTATCGTTTGAACCTCAGTGCCAAGGATTCGTATAATCCCGTATGTCATTCCCTTTGTCCTTCGGTATGTTACTTGCCCGAGATTCGATCGTCGGTATCCGCATACCTATTTCAATCTCGTTTACCGACAAGTCTCTTTACTCATTCCGTAATACAAGATCCCGCAACTTACACTAAGTTACATTGCTTGCAAGGCTTATGTGTGATGTTGTATTACCGAGTGGGCCCCGAGATACCTCTCCGTCACACGGAGTGAAAAATCCCAGTCTTGATCCATACTAACTCAACTAACACCTTCGGAGATACCTGTAGAGCATCTTTATAGTCACCCAGTTACGTTGCGACGTTTGATACACACAAAGCATTCCTCCGGTGTCAGTGAGTTATATGATCTCATGGTCATAGGAATAAATACTTGACACGCAGAAAACAGTAGCAACAAAATGACACGATCAACATGCTGCGTCTATTAGTTTGGGTCTAGTCCATCACGTGATTCTCCCAATGACGTGATCCAGTTATCAAGCAACAACACCTTGTTTATAATCAGAAGACACTGACTATCATCGATCAACTGGCTAGCCAACTAGAGGCATGCTAGGGACGGTGTTTTGTCTATGTATCCACACATGTAAATGAGTCTTCATTCAATACAATTATAGCATGGATAATAAACTATTATCTTGATACAGGAATTATAATAATAACTATACATTTATTATTGCCTCTAGGGCATAATTCCAACATCACCTTGAGGTCTTTCGGTGTGCAATGGGTCCCCACCCCTGTGGAGCACCATTGCACCAAGTCGTCTTCCATCGCTGGCGCCTATCGGGGAGCCCCCATATCAGTTCAAACCCAGAGCCATAGTGTACGTGCAAAAACGCACGTTAGGAGTTGCTACTTCTCAAACAACAGCGCCAGAAATTGGCACGTTGACGGAGACTTGGCTTGCGTTGGTTTTTCCCTTGAAGAGGAAAGGGTGATGGAGCACAGGAGCAGTAAGTATTTTCCTCAGTTTGAGAACCAAGGTATCAATCGAGTAGGAGAATCTCGTCAAGTCCAGAGTACCTGCGCAAACACAAAAGAGCTTGCACCCAACGCTATAAAGGGGTTGTCAATCCCTTCAAGATTGATTGCAAAGTGAGATCTGAAGGCAGAAAGTGCGACGAAGTAAAAGTGTAAGGCTGAAAATATGGTGTGAAGTAGACCCGGGGCCATAGTGTTCACTAGAGGCTTCTCTCAAAATAGCAAATATTACGGTGGGTGAACAAATTATTGTCGAGCAATTGATAGAACTGCGCAAAGTCTTGACGATGTCTAAAGGAATGATCATACATATAGGCATCACATTCGAGACAAGTAGACCGATACTTTCTGCATCTACTACTATTACTCCACACATCGACCGCTATCCAGCATGCATCTAGTGTATTGAGTTCATGATGAACAGAGTAACGCCTTAAGCAAGATGACATGATGTAGAGGGATAAACTCAAACCAATGATGAAAACCCCATCTTTTTACCCTTGATGGCAACAACATGATGCGTGCCTCGCTACCCCTTCTGTCACTTGGTGAGGTCACCGCACGATATGAACCCAAAACCAAGCACTTCTCCCATTGCAAGAATCATAGATCGAGTTGGCCAAACAAAACCCACAACTCGAAGAGAAATACAAGGATATGAAATCATGCATATAAGAGATCAGAAGAAACTCAAATAAGATTCATAGATAATCTGATCATAAATTCACAATTCATCGGATCTCGACAAACACACCGCAAAGAAGATTACATCGGATAGATCTCCATGAAGATCATGGAGAACTTTGTATTGAAGATCCAAGAGAGAGAAGAAGCCATCTAGCTACTAGCTATGGACCCGTAGGTCTATGGTGAACTACTCACGCATCATCGGAGAGGTCATGGTGTTGATGAAGAAGCCCTCCGTATCCGAATCCCCTCTCCGGCAGGGCACCAAAACGTGCCCCAGATGGGAGCTTGCGAAGACAGAAGCTTGCGGCGGCGGAAAAGTATTTTCGTGGATCTCTTGATTTTTTCTGGGATTTTAGGGAATATATAGGCGAAAGACCTAGGGCAGGGGAGGCCCAGGGAGCCCACAAACCTGGGAGGCACGCCCCCCTGGCCGCACCATGAGGGCTTGTGGGGTCCCTGGTGAGCCTTTGCCTTGGTTCTCAAGTCTCCCGATCGTCTTCTGTTTCGGAAAAAAATCTTTTCGGAAGTTTTATTCCGTTTGGACTCCATTTAAAATCCTCCTCTAAAAAGGGTCAAAAACACGGAAAAAACAGGAACTGGCACATGGCACTGAGTTAGTAAGTTAGTCCCAAAAAAGATATAAAAGGCATACAAAACATCCAAAGTTGACAAGATAATAGCATGAAACCATCAAAAATTATAGATACGTTGGAGACGTATCAAGCATCCCCAAGCTTAACTCCTGCTCGTCCTCGAGCAGGGAAGTGATAAAGACTGAATTTTTGATGTGGAATGCTACCTAGCATAGTTGTCCTTTGTAACTTCTTTCATGTGACATGAATGTTTAGATCCATAAGATTCAAAACAATAGTTTTCTATTCACATGAAAACAATAATACTTCAAGCAAACTAGCAAGGTAATCATGAACTTTCGAAATAACAAGGCCAAAGAAAGTTATCCCTATAAAATCGTATAGTCTGGCTATGCTCCATCATCCCCACACAACTAATTTAAATCATGCACAACCCCGGTATTGGCCAAGTAATTGTTTTTGCACTCTTACTTTCTCAAACCTTTTTCAACTATCACGCAATACATGAGCGTGAGCCATGGATATATCACTATGGTGAAATAGAGTGTGGTGGTGGTTGTGAGACCAAAAAGGAGAAGATGGTCACATTGACTCGGCGTATCAAAGGGCTATGGAGATGCCCATTAATAGATATCAATGTGAATGAGTAGGGATTGCCATACAAAGGATGCACTAGAGCTATAAGTATGTGAAAGCTCAAAAGGAGAACTAGTGGGTGTGCATCCAACTTGCTTGCTCATGAAGACCTAGGGCAATTTTGAGGAAGCCCATCATTGGAATATACAAGCCAAGTTATATAATAAAGATTCCCATTAGCATATGGTGGTGACGAAACGAGAGGCTCTCAATCATGAAGAATATGGTACTATTATGAAGCACAAGTGTGGAAAAAGATAGTAGCATTGTCCCTTCTCTCTTTTTCTCTCTTTTTTATTTTTTTATTTTTTTTGTTTGGGTTCTTTGGCCTCTTTCCATATCTATCTTTTTTTATTGTGGGCAACTTTGGCCTCTTTTTTTTTTATTTCCTCACATGGGACAATGCTCTAATAATGATGATCATCACACTTTTATTTACTCAGAGCTCAAAGCCTAGAACGATGATTACTCTATAGGAAATGCCTCCCGCAGTGTACCAGGATGTGCAACGATCTAGCTTGGCGTATGACGTTGAAACATCTCGCTAGCTATCTTACGATCATGCAATGGCAATATTAGAGTGACGACACAAGTCATGAGACAGAACGGTGGGAGTTGCATGGCAATACATCTCGGAATGGCTATAAAAATGTCGTAGTAGGTAGGTATGGTGGTTGTTTTGAGGAAGGCATATGGTGGGTTTGTGCACCGGCGAAAATTGCGCGGTACTAGAGAGGATAGCAATGGTGGAAGGTGAAAGTGCATCTATACCATGGACTCACATTAGTCATGAAGAACTCACATACTTGTTGCGAAAGTTTTTATTAGTAATTGAAACAAAGTGCTAAACACATACTCCTAGGGGAAGGGTTGGTAGGTGTTAACCATCGCGCGATCCCGACCGCAACACAAAGGATGACAATCAATAGATCAATTATGCTCCGACTTCCTAACATAGCGGTTCACCATACGTGCATGTTACGGGAATCACTAACTTCAACACAAGTATTTCTAGATTCACAACACCCTACTAACATAACTCTTAGTATTACCAAATTCACGTCTCAAAACTAACTGAGAGGAATCAAAACTTCTCTTTCTACTCAATGCACATGAAGATGGAGGTTTTTGTATCCTCTTTGGGTACCTATCACCTTTGGGATTACTTTCATAGCACAAGCCAACTACCAAGTTACGCACCACCGTGCTCTAAAAGATCTAAGTGAAGCACATAGAGAAAAATTATCTAACTCAAAAGATATAGGTGAAGCACGATGAGCATTCTAGCAAAATCACGATGAGTGCATGTCTCTCAAAAGGTGTGCAGCAAGGATGATTGTGACACAACAAAAAGAAAAGACTCCTACGATACAAGATGCTCCAAGCAAAACACATATCATGTGGTGAATAAAAATATAGCTCCAAGTAATGTTACCGATGGATTGAAGACGAAAGAGGGGATGCCTTCCCGGGGCATCCCCAAGCTTAGGCTTTTTGGTGTACTTGAATTTGGCTTGGTATGCCTTGGGCATCCCCAAGCTTGAGCTCTTTCCACTCTTTATCCCTTTGTCCATGAGAACATCATCCAAAACTTGAAAACTTCACAACACAAACTCAAACAGAAACTCGTGATATCATTAGCACAAGAAAACAAACTACCACCTCTTTAGGTACTGTAGCAATCTTGAATTCTATTTATATTGGTGTTATATTACTGTATTCTCACTTTTCCATAGCTAGTACCCCATGATACTATCCACAGTTTAATCAAAACAAGCAACCAACTCAACAAAAACAGAATCTGTCAAAAACAGACTAGTCTGTAGCAATCTGTATACTTCGTATACTTCTCGTACCTCAAAAATTCTGAAAACTTACGACTGTCTGGGCAAAGGTCATATCAACCAGAAGCAAAAAGAATCAGCTCAAAATATCTTTCTGAATAAAAATGAAAACTAATCTCGTGAGCGAAAAGTTTCTGTCTTTTAGCAGGATCAAACAACCATCACCAAGACTAGTCATAAAGGTTTTGCTTGGCTCAAACACAAAAATAAACACAAAAGACACTATCATAACAGAAATGATGGTGTGGAAGCAACAAAACACAAAGAAAAAGATAAATTCATTGGGTTGCCTCCCAACAAGCGCTATTGTTTAACGCCCTTAGCTAGGCATAAAGCGATAGAATCACGTATCGTCATCTTTGGTGCTCAAACCATAAGTAGCCCTCATCATGAATTCATACGGCAATCTTATTTTCTTTCTAGGAAAATGCTCCATGCCCTTATTTAAAGGAAATTGAAATCTAATATTCCCTTTGTTCATATCGATGATAGCACCGATAGTCCTTAGGAAAGGTCTACCAAGAATGATAGGGCATGTAGGATTGCAATCAATGTCAAGCACAACGAAATCCACGGGTACATAGTTCCTATTTGCAATAATAAGAACATCATTGATCCTTCCCATGGGTTTCTTGACAGTAGAATCCGCAAGATGCAAATTAAGAGAACACTCCTCAATCTCATTAAAACCCAGAACATCACATAAAGACTTTGGAATTGCGGAAACACTAGCACCCAAATCACACAAAGCATTGCATTCATAGTTTTTGATTTTTATTTTGATAGTAGGTTCCCACTCATCATGAAGCTTTCTAGGGATAGAAACTTCCAATTCAAGTTTCTCTTCAAGAGATTTTATCATAGCTTCGACGATATGATCGGTAAAGGCCTTGTTTTGGCTATAAGCGTGTGGAGATTTTAGCATGGATTGCATCAAGGAAATGCATTCAATCAAGGAGCAACTATCATAATTGAATTCCTTGAAATCCAAAGTAGTAATTTCATTACTACTCAAGGCGTTAATATCTTCTACTCCACTTTCAATGTTTTTAGCATCAAGATAGATGGACTCGAATCATTGGGGCATTTTTCAACCAAAGTGGATTCATATCCAGCCCCCTCATCATTAGGTTTGACACAAGAAAACAAGGATTCAATGGGAGTCACACCAAGCACTTTAAGATCTTCGTGATTCTCATCACGAGAACACGCCTTATTAAGCCATTCATGTCTAGCACGAATTTGGGCGGTTCTTTCTTTGCTCTCACTCATGGAAACATGCATAGCTTTCAAAGTTTCATCCACATTGATCTTGGGAGGAGCACATCTAACTTTCAAAGCATCAATATCACTAGACATTCTATCAATGCTCCTAGCCAAATCGTCAATTTTGAGTAGTTTTTCCTCTATGGACGCATTGAAAATCTTTTGTGAGTTGATAAACTCTTTGATATTACTCTCTAAATCAGAGGGTAATCTATTGTAATTTCCATGAGTATTGTTGTAGGAGTTGCCAAAGTTATTAGAGGAGTTACTAGGAAAAGGCCTAGGAACACAGTTTCCTCTAAAAGCATTGTTGTTGCCAAAATTATTCCTACCAACAAAATTAACGTCCAAGCTAGCGTTGCTACTCTCAATCAAGGAAGACAAGGGCATATCATTAGGATCTAAAGGAGCACTTCTACTAGCAACCAAATTTATTAACTCATCCATCTTAGCACTCAACGAGTTAATTTCTTCTATAGCGTGTACCTTTTTACTAGTAGGTGACCTTTCAGTGTGCCACTGAGAGTAGTTCGTCATGATATTGTCTAGGAGCTTTGTGGCTTCTCCTAACGTGATTTCCATGAATGTTACACCTGAGGTGGAGTACAAGATATTTCTAGAAGCGAAATTCAAGCCAGCGTAGAAGATTTGTATAATCATCCAAAGACTCAAGCCATGAGCGGGACAATTTCTAATCATCAATTTCATTCTCTCCCAAGATTGTGCAACATGTTCATGATCAAGTTTCTTAAAATTCATGATATCATTATGGAGAGAGATAATCTTAGCCGGTAGAAAATACTTGGATATGTAAGCATATTTGCACTTATTTCAAGAATCAATACTATTTTTGGGCAAAGACGAAAACCAAGTTTTTGCTCGATCTCGCAACGAGAAAGGAAAAAGCTTCAATTTAATCACATCATTATCCACATCTTTCTTCTTTTGCATATCGCAAAGCTCAATGAAGGTATTAAGATGGGATGCGGCATCTTCACTAGGAAGGCCGGAGAATTGCTCTTTCATAACAAGATTCAGCAAAGCAGCATTGATTTCGTATGATTCCGCACTAGTGGCGGGAGCAATCGGAGTTCTAATAAAATCATTATTATTAGTATTCGAGCAGTCAAAAAGTTTGGTGTTTTCAGTCATGGTGACTTCAACAAGAAAGCAAACACACAAGTGAACAGAAAGCAAGCGAGAGAAAAGGGCGAACGAAAAAGGCAAATGAAAAAGGCAAATATTTTTGTAAATTTTTGTTTTTCAGAAGTGGGGGAGAGGAAAACGAGAGGCAAAAGTAAATGCAAGAGATGAGTTTGCGACACTTACTTGGATGAGTTCTTGACTTGATCCTCCCCGGCAACGGCGCCAGAAATCCTTTTGCTACTTCTCAAACAACAGCGCCAGAAATTGGCACGTTGATGGAGACTTGGCTTGCGTTGGTTTTTCCCTTGAAGCGGAAAGGGTGATGCAGCACAGGAGCAGTAAGTATTTCTCTCAGTTTGAGAACCAAGGTATCAATCCAGTAGGAGAATCTTGTCAAGTCCAGAGTACCTGCGCAAACACAAAAGAGCTTGCACCCAACGCTATAAAGGGGTTATCAATCCCTTCAAGATTGATTGCAAAGTGAGATCTGAAGGCGGAAAGTGCGACGAAGTAAAAGTGTAAGGCTGAAAATATGGTGTGAAGTAGACTCGGGGTTCATAGTGTTCACTAGAGGCTTCTCTCAAAATAGCAAATATTACGGTGGGTAAACAAATTACTGTCGAGCAATTGATAGAACTGCGCAAAGTCATGACGATATCAAGGGCAATGATCATACATATAGGCATCACGTTCAAGACAAGTAGACCGATACTTTCTACATCTACTACTATTACTCCACACATCGACCGCTATCCAGCATGCATCTAGTGTATTGAGTTCATGACGAACAGAGTAATGCCTTAAGCAAGATGACATGATGTAGAGGGATAAACTCAAACCAATGATGAAAACCCCATCTTTTTACCCTTGATGGCAACAACATGATGCGTGCCTCGCTACCTCTTCTGTCACTGGGTGAGGTCACCACACGGTATGAACCCAAAACCTAGCACTTCTCCCATTGCAAGAATCATAGATCAAGTTGGCCAAACAAAACCCACAACTCGAAGAGAATTACAAGGATGTGAAATCATGCATATATGAGATCAGAAGAAACTCAAATAAGATTCATAGATAATCTGATCATAAATTCACAATTCATTGGATCTGGACAAACACACCGCAAAGAATATTACATTGGATAGATCTCCATGAAGATCATGGAGAACTTTTTATTGAAGATCCAAGAGAGAGAAGAAGCCATCTAGCTACTAGCTATGGACCCGTAGGTCTATGGTGAACTACTCACGCATCATCGGAGACGTCATGGTGTTGATGAAGAAGCCCTCCGTATCCGAATCCCCCCTCCAGCAGGGCACCAGAACGTGCCCCGGATGGGATCTTGCGGAGACAGAAGTTTGCGGCAGCGGAAAAGTATTTTCATGGATCTCTTGATTTTTTTCCTGGGATTTTAGGGAATATATAGGCGAAAGACCTACGGCAGGGGAGGCCCAGGGAGCCCACAAGCCTGGGAGGCGCGCCCCCCCCTGGCCGCGCCATGAGGGCTTGTGGGGTCCCTGGTGACCCTCTGCCTTGGTTCTCAAGTCTCTCGATCGTCTTCTGTTTCGGAAAAAATATTTTCGGAAGTTTTATTCCGTTTGGACTCCGTTTAAAATCCTCGTCTGAAAAGGGTCAAAAACACGGAAAAAATAGGAACTGGCACTTGGCACTGAGTTAGTAAGTTAGTCCCAAAAAAGGTATAAAAGGCATACAAAACTCCAAAGTTTGACAAGATAATAGCATGAAACCATCAAAAATTATAGATACGTTGGAGACGTATCAGGAGTATGTGGTTTATGTTCTCCGCCTGCTAGTTGCAGAAGGGGCATGCGGCCTGGTGAGGTAGTCCTTGACGTGCCAAGTGGTCTGAGGTTCAACAGCGGTTTCGCATTGCTAGCCATGCGAAGAAGCGGCATTGTAGGGGTGCCTTTTGTTTCCATACAAAATATGCATATATTGCCACTTCTCACCCCATGAACTTTGTCGCGTATGCCGATCAGATCGATTAGTTACCATTTGCCTTTCAGGCCCAGTGGATGACGTCTTCCCTCTCCTCATGCAACTCCACCTCAGCCACTTTGTCCCATAGCATCAAGTACTCTTCAATGTTCAGTAGCCCGACGTTAGGTCTAACATCCCTTGCCCAATTGTTGTCCTAAAGGGCTTGTCGCACTATTTGTGAGGCCCTCTTTCTTGAGGAAATTACCTCATATATGTTGGGTACCACGTCTTGAACCCGGTTGCCATGAATTCATCTGTCTTCCTAGAATAGTATAGTGTCACCCTTTCCGATGGTTTCCGTTGTTGCTGCCTGGAAAATTGTTGGTGCTTCACTTGTGACCTTTATGTCAAACTCCGCCCATGGCCTGTCTACATCCGTACGTTGCACCCAAAGACAGCATGCCAGGAACGCGGCGTTCAATAAATGCAGGTTTGGAATGCCAAGGCCACCATGCCAGCGTGTTGTACACACCTGCTCCCAAGCCACCGAGCAGTTACCACCATGGGCCTCCTGCTTTGTGCTCCATAGGAAGTGTTGGAAATATGCCCTAGAGGCAATAATAAAATGGTTATTATCATATTTCCTTGTTCATAATAATTGTCTATTGTTCATGCTATAATTGTATTAACAGGAAACAGTAATACATGTGTGAATAAATAGATCACAATGTGTCCCTAGCAAGCCTCTAGTTGTCTAGCTCGTTAGTCAATAGATGATCATGGTTTCCTGATCATGGGCATTAGATGTCATTGATAACGGGATCACATCATTGGGAGAATGATGTGATGGACAAGACCCAATCCTAAGCATAGCACTAGATCGTATTGTTCGTATGCTAAAGCTTTTCTAATGTCAAGTATCTTTTCCTTCGACCGTGAGATTGTTCAACTCCAGGATACCGTAGGAGTGCTTTGGGTGTATCAAACCTCACAACGTAACTCGATGACTATAAAGGTGCACTGCGGGTACCTCCGAAAGTGTCTGTTGGGTTGGTACGAATCGAGATCGGGAGTTGTAACTCCGTGTGACGGAGAGGTATCTCTGGGCCCACTCGGTAGAACATCATCATGAGATCAATGTGACTAAGGAGTTAGTCACACGATGACGTGCTACGGAATGAGTAAAGAGGTAACGAGATTGAACAAGGTATTGGTATACCGACGATCGAATCTCGGGCAAGTTCTATACCGACAGACAAAGGGAATCGTATACGGGATTGATTGAATCCTTGACATCGTGGTTCATCCGATGAGATCATCGTGGAGAAAGTGGGAGCCACCATGGGTATCCAGACCCCGCTGATGGTTATTGGCTGGAGACACGTCTCGGTCATGTCTGCCTGTCTCCTGAACCCGTAGGGTCTACACACTTAAGGTTCGGTGAAGCTAGGGTTATAGGGAATTGTTATACGAGGTTACCGAAAGTTGTTCGGAGTCCCGGATGAGATCCCGTACGTCATGAGGAGCTCCGGAATGGTCCGTAGGTAAATATTGATATATAGGACAGATGGTTTCGGATGCCGGAAGTGTTTCGGGCATCACCGGTAACGTACCAGGACCACTGGAGGTGGCCTCGGGGGTCCACCGAAGGGGGGGCAACGACCCCGGGAGGTGAGATGGGCCAAGTGGGGGTGGGAACCAGCCCCTAGGTGGGATGGTGCGCCTCCCCACTCAGCCCAATGCAAAGGGGAGAGAAAAGGGGGGGCAAACCCTAAGCCAGGTGGGCCCAAGGCCCACCAGGTGGTGTGCCACCCCCTCCTCCCCCTCTGGCCGCCGCACCTCCCATATGGGGGGGCTGCCGCACCACCTAGGGTGGGAACCCTAGGGGTGGCACCCCCTCGCCCCTCCCCCTATATATAGTGGGCACTTTTGTCCATTGGAGATTAGACTTTTGCCTCTCTCTCAGCGCAGCCCTGCCCTTCTTCCTCCTCCTCTCTGCAGGTGCTTGGCGAAGCCCTGCCGAGAGACCTTGTCTCTCCATCGACACCACGCCGTCGTGCTGCTGGAGTTCTTCCCCAACATCTCCCTCCTCCTTGCTGGATCAAGGTGCGGGAGACGTCACCGGGTTGCACGTGTGTTGAACGCGGAGGTGCCATAGTTCGGCACTAGATCGGAATCGCTGCGAGTACGACTCCATCAACCGCGTTCTAGCAACGCTTCCGCTTAGCGATCTTCAAAGGTATGAAGATGCTCTTACCCCTCTCTCGTTGCTGGTCTCTCCATAGGAAGATCTGAATATGCGTAGGAAAATTTTGAATTTATGCTACGTTAACCAACAGTGGCATCCGAGCCAGGTTTTCTATGCGTAGATTCTATGCACGAGTAGAACACAAAAGTTGTGGGCGATGATTTGTCAATTTGCTTGCCGCTACTAGTCTTATTCTTTTCCGGCGGTATTTTGGGATGAAGCGGCCCGGACCGACTTTACACGTACGCTTACGTGAGACTGGTTCCATCGACAGACATGCACACCGTGCATAAAGGTGGCTAGCGGGTGTCTGTCTCTCCTACTCTAGTCGGATTGGATTTGATGAGAAGGGTCCTTATGAAGGGTAAATAGCTTTGGCATATCATCATTGTGGCTGTCACGTTGGTAAGAAGGCGTTCTTGCTAGAAACCCAAATCAGCCACGTAAAACTTGCAACAACAATTAGAGGACGTCTAACTTGTTTTTGCAGGGTTTGACATGTGATGTGATATGGCCAAAGTTGTGATGTTGCATGTATGATGTATGAGATGATCATGTTATTGTAATAGGTTTCACGACTTGCATGTCGATGAGTATGACAACTGGCAGGAGCCATAGGAGTTGTCTTAATTTATTGTATAAGATGCAACGCCATGTGCTTACTACTTTTAATTCATTGCTAACGGTTAGCTATAGTAGTAGTGATAGTAGTAGTTGGCGTGACGACTTCACGGAGACACGATGATGGAGATCATGATGATGGAGATCATGGTGTCACGCCGGTGACGATGATGATCATGCGATGCCTGAAGATGGAGATCGAAAGGGCGAAGATGATAATGGCCATATCATGTCACTATATGATTGCATTGTGATGTTTATCATGTTTTACATCTTATTGCTTAGAACGACGGTAGCATAATAAGATGATCCCTCTTAAAATTTCGAGAACGTATTCCCCTAAGTGTGCACCGTTGCGAAGGTTTGTTGTCTCGAAACACCACATGATGATCGGGTGTGATAGATTCTAACGTTCGCATACAACGGGTGTAAGCCAGATTTACGCACGCGAAACACCTAGGTTGACTCGACGAGCTTAGCATGTACAGACATGACCTCGAATACAAGAGACCGAGAGGTCGAACATGAGTCGTACGGTTGAATACGATCAGCATGAAGTTGCTCACCATGGTGACTAGTCCGTCTCACGTGATGATCGGACACGGGTTAGTCAACATGGATCATGTATCACTTAGATGACTAGAGGGATGTCGATTTAAGTGTGAGTTCATACTTAATTGATTAAATGAACTTAATTGTCATGAACTTAGTCTAAAAGTTGTCTTTATAAATATTGTAGATGGCCAACGTCAACCTCAATTTCAACGCATTCCTAGAGAAAAATAAGCTGAAAGATGATGGTAGCAACTATGCGGACTGGGTTCGCAACTTGAAGCTCATCCTTGAAGCAGCTAAAAAGGCTTATGTCCTTAATGCGCCGCTAGGTGACCCTCCCGCTCCTGCAGCAGCCCAGGATATTCTGAACGTCTGGCAAACGCGGAGTGATGACTACTCTCTGGTTAGGTGTGGCATGTTATACAGTTTAGAAACGGGGCTCCAAAGGCGTTTTGAGCAACACAGGGCATGTGAGATGTTCCAGGAGCTGAAGCTAGTTTTTCAAGCTCATGCCCATGTCGAGAGATATGAAGTCTCCGACAAGTTCTTTAGCTGTAAGATGGAGGAGAACAGTTCTGTCAGTGAGCACATACTCAAAATGTCTGGGTTACACGGTCGTCTGACTTCACTTGGAGTCGAACTTCCGGATGATGCTATAATTGACAGAATCCTCCAGTCTCTCCCAGCAAGCTACAAAGGCTTTGTGCTTAACTACAACATGCAAGGGATGGAGAAGACCATTCCCGAGTTGTACTCGATGCTCAAGTCTGCAGAAGTAGAAATCAAGAAAGAGCATCAAGTGTTGATGGCCAACAAGACCACTAGTTTCAAGAAAGGCAAGGGTAAGAAGAACTTCAAGAAAGACGGCAAAGTTGTTGCCGCGCCCGGTAAGCCAGATGCCGGGAAGAAGAGAAAGAATGGACCCAAGCCTGAGACTGAGTGCTTCTATTGCAAGGGAAAGGGTCACTGGAAGCGGAACTGTCCAAATACTTAGCGGACAAGAAGGCCGGCAACGTTAAAGGTATATGTGATATACATGTTACTGATGTGTACCTTACCAGCGCTCGTAGTAGCTCCTGGGTATTTGATACCGGTGTTGTTGCTCACATTTGCAACTCAAAGCAGGAACTGCGGAATAAGCGGAGACTGGCCAAGGACGAGGTGACGATGCGCGTCGGGAATGGTTCAAAGGTCGATGTGATCGCCGTCGGCACGCTACCTCTACATCTACCGTCGGGATTAGTTTTAAACCTTAATAATTTTTATTTAGTACCAGCTTTAAGCATGAACATTGTATCAGGGTCTTGCTTAATGCGAGACGGCTACTCATTTAAGTCAGAGAATAATGGTTGTTCTATTTATATGAGTGATATGTTTTATGGTCATGCTCCACTGGTGAATGGTTTATTCTTGATGAATCTCGATCATGATGTTACACATATTCATAGTGTGAGTACCAAAAGATGTAAAGTTGATAATGATAGTCCCACATTCTTGTGGCACTGCCGCCTTGGTCATATCGGCGTTAAGCGCATGAAGAAGCTCCATACTGATGGACTATTAGAGTCTCTTGACTTTGAATCATTTGACACATGCGAACCGTGCCTCATGGGAAAGATGACTAAGACTCCATTCTCAGGAATAATGGATAGAGCAACCGACTTATTGGAAATAATACATACTGATGTGTGTGGTCCAATGAACGTTGAAGCTCGCGGTGGCTATCGTTATGTTCTCACTCTCACCGATGATTTAAGTAGGTGTGGGTATATATACTTGATGAAGCACAAGTCTGAGACATTTGAAAAGTTCAAGGAATTTCAGAGTGAGGTCGAGAATCAACGTGACAGAAAAATTAAGTGTCTACGATCTGATCGTGGAGGAGAATATTTGAGTCACGAGTTTGGCACACACCTAAGGAAGTGTGGAATCGTTTCACAACTGACGCCACCTGGCACACCGCAACGCAACGGAGTGTCTGAACGTCGTAATCGCACTTTATTAGATATGGTACAATCTATGATGTCTCTTACCGACTTACCGCTATCATTTTGGGGATACGCATTAGAAACTGCAGCATTCACTTTAAATAGGGCACCGTCTAAATCCGTTGAGACGACACCGTATGAACTATGGTTTGGCAAGAAACCTAAGTTGTCGTTTCTTAAAGTTTGGGGCTGCGATGCTTATGTGAAGAAACTTCAACCAGAAAAGCTCGAACCCAAAGCGGAGAAATGTGTATTCATAGGATACCCTAAGGAAACTATTGGGTATACCTTCTATCTTAGATCCGAAGGTAAAACCTTTGTTGCCAAGAACGGATCCTTTCTAGAGAAAGAGTTTCTCTCGAAAGAAGTAAGTGGGAGGAAGGTAGAACTTGATGAGGTAATTACACCCCCTCTCGAACAGGATAGTAGCGCAGCGCGGGAAGTTGTTCCTGTAGCGCCTACACCGACTGAAGAGGAAGTTAATGATGATGATCATGAAGCTTTGGATCAAGTTACTACTGAACCGCGAAGGTCCACAAGGGCACGCTCCACACCAGAGTGGTACGGCAACCCTGTGATGGAAATCATGTTGTTAGACAACGGTGAACCTTCGAACTATGAAGAAGCGATGGCGGGCCCGAATTCCAACAAATGGCTTGAGGCTACGAAAGACGAGATAGGATCCATGTATGAGAACAAAGTATGGACTTTGGTGGACTTGCCCGATGACCGGCGAGCCATAGAAAATAAATGGATCTTCAAGAAGAAGACTGATGCAAACGGTAATGTAACCGTTTACAAAGCTCGACTTGTCGCAAAGGGTTTTCGACAAATTCAAGGAGTTGACTACGAAGAGACTTTCTCTCCCGTAGCGAAGCTGAAATCAGTCCGAATCATGTTAGCAATTGTTCCCTTTTATGATTATGAAATTTGGCAAATGGACGTCAAAACAACGTTCCTTAACGGGAACCTTAATGAAGAGTTGTATATGATGCAACCAGAAGGTTTTGTCGACCCTAAGGGTGCTAACAAAGTGTGCAAGCTCCAGCGCTCCATCTATGGGCTGGTGCAAGCATATCGGAGTTGGAACATTCGCTTTAATGAGGTGATTAAAGCGTTTGGGTTCATACAGGTTTACGGAGAAGCCTGTCTGTACAAGAAAGTGAGTGGGAGCTCTGTAGCTTTCCTCATACTGTATGTGGATGACATATTATTGATGGGGAATAATATAGAGATGTTGGAGAGCATAAAGGCCTATTTGAACAAGAGTTTTTCAATGAAGAACCTTGGAGAATCTGCATACATATTAGGCATCAAGATCTATAGAGATAGATCGAGACGCCTCATAGGTCTTTCGCAAAGTACATACCTTGACAAGATGTTGAAAAGGTTAAATATGGAAAACTCAAAGAAAGGGTTCTTGCCAGTTTTGCAAGGTATGAGATTGAGTAAGACTCAGTCGCCGACCACGGCAGCAGATAGAGAGAAGATGAGTTTTGTCCCCTACGCTTCAGTCGTGGGCTCTCTAATGTATGCCATGCTGTGTACCAGACCTGATATAAACCTTGCCATAAGTTTGGTAGGGAGGTACCAAAGTGATCCAGGTATGGAACACTGGACAGCGGTCAAGAATATCCTTAAGTACCTGAAAAGGACTAAGGAAATGTTTCTCGTTTATGGAGGTGACGAAGAGCTCGTCGTAAAGGGTTACGTCGACGCTAGCTTCGACACAGATCCGGATGACTCTAAGTCACATACCGGATACGTATATGTGTTGAATGGTGGGGCAGTGAGCTGGTGCAGCAGCAAGCAAGAAGTCGTGGCAGCATCTACATGTGAAGCGGAGTACATAGCTGCTTCAGAAGCAGCTCATGAAGGAATTTGGGTGAAGGAGCTCATCACCGACCTTGGAGTGGTTCCAAGCGCGTCGGGTCGAATGACACTCTTCTGTGATAACACTGGGGCCATTGCCCTAGCCAAGGAGCCCAGGTTTCACCGGAAGACGAAGCACATCAAACGTCGCTACAACTCCATCCAGGACCATGTCCAGAGTGGAGTGATAGATATTTGTAAAGTACACATGGATCTGAATATTGCAGACCCGTTGACTAAACCTCCTCCACGAGCAAAACATGATCAACACCATAATGTTATGCGTGTTCGATACATCACAATGTAACTAGATTATTGACTCTAGTGCAAGTGGGAGACTGTTGGAAATATGCCCTAGAGGCAATAATAAAATGGTTATTATCATATTTCCTTGTTCATGATAATTGTCTATTGTTCATGCTATAATTGTATTAACAGGAAACAGTAATACATGTGTGAATAAATAGATCACAATGTGTCCCTAGCAAGCCTTTAGTTGGCTAGCTCGTTAGTCAATAGATGATCATGGTTTCCTGATCATGGGCATTAGATGCCATTGATAACGGGATCACATCATTGGGAGAATGATGTGATGGACAAGACCCAATCCTAAGCATAGCACTAGATCGTATTGTTCGTATGCTAAAGCTTTTCTAATGTCAAGTATCTTTTCCTTCGACCGTGAGATTGTGCAACTCCCGGATACCGTAGGAGTGCTTTGGGTGTATCAAACGTCACAACGTAACTGGGTGACTATAAAGGTGCACTGCGGGTACCTCCAAAAGTGTATGTTGGATTGTTACGAATCGAGATCGGGATTTGTCACTCCGTGTGACGGAGAGGTATCTCTGGGCCCACTCGGTAGAACATCATCATGAGCTCAATGTGACTAAGGAGTTAGTCACACGATGACGTGCTACGGAACGAGTAAAGAGACTTACCAGTAACGATATTGAACAAGGTATTGGTATACCGACGATCGAATCTCGGGCAAGTTCTATACCGACAAACAAAGGGAATCGTATACGGGATTGATTGAATCCTTGACATCGTGGTTCATCCGATGAGATCATCGTGGAGCAAGTGGGAGCCACCATGGGTATCCAGACCCCGCTGATGGTTATTGGCCGGAGAGGCGTCTCGGTCAAGTCTGCATGTCTCCCGAACCCGTAGGGTCTACACACTTAAGGTTCGGTGACGCTAGGGTTATAGGGAATTGTTATACGAGGTTACCAAAAGTTGTTCGGAGTCCGGGATGAGATTCCGGACGTCACGAGGAGCTCCAGAATGGTCCGGAGGTAAAGATTGATATATAGGACGGATGGTTTCGGATACCAGAAGTGTTTCGGGCATCACCGGTAACGTACAGGGACCACCGGGACCACCGGAGGTGGCCCCGGGGGTCCACCGAAGGGGGGACAACGACCCCCGGAGGTGAGATGGGCCAAGTGGGGGTGGGAACCAGCCCCTAGGTGGGCTGGTGCGCCTCCCCACTCAGCCCAATGCGCAGGGGAGAGAAAAGGAGGGGGCAAACCCTAAGCCAGGTGGGCCTAAGGCCCACCAGGTGGTGCGCCACCCCCTCGTCCCCCCTCTGGCCGCCTCACCTCCCATCTGGGGGGGCTGCCGCACCACCTAGGGTGGGAACCCTAGGGGTGGCACCCCCTCTCCCCTCCCCCTATATATAGCGGGCACTTTTGGCCATTGGAGATTAGACTTTTGCCTCTCTCTCGGCGTAGCCCTGCCCTTCTTCCTCCTCCTCTCTGTCGGTGCTTGGCGAAGCCCTGCCGAGAGACCTCGTCTCTCTATAGACACCATGCCGTCGTGCTGCTGGAGTTCTTCCCCAACCTCTCCCTCCTCCTTGCTGGATCAAGGTGCGGGAGACGTCACCGGGCTGCACGTGTGTTGAACGCGGAGGTGCCGTAGTTCGGCACTAGATCGGAATTGCTGCGAGTACGACTCCATCAACCGCGTTCTAGCAACGCTTCCGCTTAGCGATCTTCAAAGGTATGAAGATGCTCTTACCCCTCTCTCGTTGCTGGTCTCTCCATAGGAAGATCTGAATATGCGTAGGAAAATTTTGAATTTATGCTACGTTACCCAACAGGAAGCCACGACAGATTTTCTCCAAGGCCAACAATGTCTTCGGTGGTAGCTCAAGGGCCATAAGAGCATGTATTGGGATGGCACAAAGAACCGATTGGACCAATAGCAGTCTGCCACTTTTTGGTAGTGAGGTCCCTCTCCATGTTGGTAACTTATTTGCTAGTTGATCCACAAGATATTGGAATTGAGCTGCAATCAACTTCCTGATGCTTAGTGGAAGCCCAAGATATTTGCACGGGAAGGAGCCGATCCTGCACTCAAGGATCGCCTTTGTCATTTCTCTCTGATCTGATGATCAATGTGTTGGCATCCCTGCACTCTTCCGAAAATTTACCCACAATCCGGAGGCCATTCCAAAACTCCCTAGGATCTCGGCACAACAGCGAAGTTCCACCTCTTTGGGCTTCAAGAATATCATCACATCATTCGCATATATCGACAATTGTCGGGGCAAACCTCTCGGCGTCAGGGGCTCTAACAAGTCAATTGTTGCCACCCTCGAGAACATCGTGTGAAGCACCTCCATGATAAGGATGAAGATCATGGGCGATATAGGATCCCCTTGCCGCTGCCCTTGCCTTGGGGAGATCGACATGCCCGAAACACCATTAATCAAGACTCTCGTCGAAGAGGTAGCTAGAAGTCCGCATATCCATCCTATCCACTTGGAGGTAAAGCCCATAGCCAAAAGCACCTTGATCAAAAATGGTCATTGAACCGTGTCAAAAGCTTTGAAAATGTCCAGCTTAAGCATGATCGTCGAAATCTTTAGAGCATGCAAACATATGGTCGTTCCCTATACCATCATGAAATTATCATGAATGGATCGTCCACGCACGAAAGCACTCTCATGAATCCCAACCAACAGCTGCAGGTCGTCTGTGAGGTGGAGCGACAAAATCTTGGCAAAAATCTTGATCGTGCCAGGCTGGTAGTCCATTATATCCACCGTTCCATCTATCTTGGGAATGAGTGTGATCAGGGCCTTGTTTATGTTGTGCATACCTTTCATATCTCCATGGTGAAAAGCCTCGATCTACTAGCAGTGGAAGGATATAACACATTAGAGTAGTATGACAATGATGGGACTCCAATCTCAAGGACATTGTTGGGACACATCCTACTTCACGTAGTAGTGTTCTTGGGATACTCATGCATGTCATCTGGCATGATAAGTCAAATGAATACTTTAAATGTACTTGCAAACTCACAATGATCAAATATAAGAAAGCAAACAAGAACATGGCAAAAAAACACAATCAAGTTAAAGGTGTAAATCACTAGTTAAAGTAAATAAGTAACTAACACTTCACTATATATGTAGTTATTCGTATAGGTCTCATGGACCAACTTCCGACTTGACTCTTGGTCATCTTACTTACTCACATGATTACCACATGACCATCTCTACCTTGTCGGGGGATTAGTTAAACGATTATATGTATGTTCCTTCATTCATGGTATTGATAAAAATAGTGTGATTTATTCAAGACTATGCCGAGTACCTAGAACACGACTATTTGAATTGATTCCTACACTCTACATAGGTTGTGCACTTACTATGAACAAAGTCTAACAAATCTTGTCTATAGGATGAAAATTGTACCATACCATCGAGTCCCCGCATGTCAGTCCTCGGAAGAGAAACTAGCCCCCTCACACCTCGCATCACAACTCATCCACATTGGGATGCAATAATCTCTGAGCTCAAATATACCGACCCAGGCTCTCTTAGTCGAATGCTGATTTTTGGGCCAAGAAAATACCACCCATTTTCTAACCTCAGTGAAAAATGGTCCAACACAACTGAAGTGCCTAACACATCTGCGTTGTATGGTGAGCTTTACGAGCGCTCGATAACTCAACTCATTAATCTGGTAGCTCATTTCTTATTGAAGAGAGCCAATCATTGATCTGATCTTGTTCAACTTAACTAGCTTATCGAAGGAACTAACGAGTTTCACGAGCTACTTGTTAAGCTCGTAAGTACATCCCAACACATATCCTTATCTTACATGACAATATTTTCATGGTAGCTCAACCCACCTAATCAACTAATCGACCCATCTCATCTCATAGAAGGCAGTAGACTAGTGCACCTCCTCCCGTAATCATCATGTTTCTTCATAAAAATAACACCCACACTATTACCTTGTAGGACGTAACACATCACAGTCTGTTAACAAGCACTCATGAGCACTCATGAGCTTAGCGAGTTTTAAATGAACAAAGCCGAACAAGATTTATTACCGGTTAAACTTCACATGCATAACGAGCCAAACCTTAAGGAGTATGAACTTAATGAGCTCATTATTCTATCCATACTTGGCATTTAGGGCTCCCCGGACTACAGACCATGCTCTCGTGGAGCTACATGGGCAACAACCCATAAGCATGAGGTGATGGTTCGCTCCTAGCAAAGCTTTAGAAAAGAAAAGAAAAAAAAAATTGATCTCTTTAGAGAATAAAAAGATTATAAACTTATAAAACACGAATTTGAAGAAAAATGAATTTTAAAATTTTGAAAAGATTGTGAATTTCAAGGATTTGATAAAGTTCACAATTTTAAAGAAGTTCATGGATATGAAATTAAGTGTGTGGATTTGAAGAATGGTCACAAATTTGAAAAGGTTTGCAAATTTGAAGTAGTTCATGAATCTGGAAAAGTTTGCGTATTTCAATAAATTTCAAGAATTACAAAAAGTACAAAAAATTTTGGAAAAAAAGTTCGTGATTTGTTTTGCTACTTTTAGAAAGTTCATGAAATTTGAAAAAATATTTTTTAAATATAAAAGGCTCACATTTTTTAAAATTCATGATATATAAAATATAAAAGGTTAAACAGTTTACATATATAACATAAATAAATATGGAAAACTGAAACGAAAAATAAAAATGCATAACCGAAAAATACAAAAAAGCAGAAACAGAAAAAAAAAAACAGATTCGGAAAAAGCCAAAAAAAAAAACATGGTCCGAACCAAAAAAACAGAAACAAAAAGGAAATAAGCCGACCGAAAGCTTCCAAATTCTACCCAAGATCGAGTTGCGAAGCTTCCAAAACCTGAATGCGCCAGCCGCTCACTAAGCATGAACGCGCAGCCTACTGTTGACACACGGGTGCAACAAAAAAACACGAGGATGGAGGATGGACGCCAGGTTACAATAACTGTAAGATCCAGCGCCTTGAGCGTTATATAACAAATGCTGGAATAGGAGCACTCGATGCGGTTGTATCTTAAAATGGAGCAATCAAACAAAATCCTTTAAAAACCAAGCTGAAGAACTATAAGCACTGGAAGCCAAATTTTGCCGAAATATAAGAAGACGCAAGCACGATACTACCTAACATGGCATTACATACAACAAGAATATATACTAATATCGCGAAGATATCAATTACATCTAGCCTCTACAACATCGCAATGTCGTGAAGATATTATGGATGCATACAGCAAAAAAACAAAAAGAAAAAGAAAAAACATCATGTTATAATAATCATTTCCTTGTAGCTGCGGCACGAACCACCACCTAGACAACATTCGATGTCCAAACTCTTCAAAAGCGACGCCTCAAAGAAGGAAACGGTGCACAACCTCCGTCACCGTCCGATCTTAGATCTTAGGTTTTCATCCTGAAGATGATTCGCGCTCTCAAAACTATACCTTCAACAAAGTCACTCTCGGGCACAACCAATTAAGACCAGGGCTTGTGTTTTCACCCTGAAAGCTAAGGCTCTGTACTCCGCATGTGTTACCGCCCCACTTGTTAATGACGTTGCTACGAGTCATGAATCATCAAGCAAAGTCATCATCGCCACGAAGACTCGATCAACCATTACAAGGCATGAGACCTCAACCACCACGACGTTCACCGTCATTGTCTTCACCAAGGAAATCAAAATACCGACATGTCCCATAATGTCACCAGATATTGAAGCTTCGCATCACACCCTCGTGAAGCCACTCGGGCTGAAATATGGGCATACACTACCAAATCCATCCAGCCATCTACACGTGTTAAGCACCCAATGAAGATCTCCGACGAGGCATTCCGGAACTCGTCAACGACCAAATCCATGAGGGCCGGCAACCGGCATAACACCATCTTAGAGCAAAACGAACCCAAGGACCGCGTCACCCGTCGGTTCCCTACATGAGGCCGGAGATCTCAGCGGGCACCGCCGCCATCACCCACACCATGCGAAGATGAGTAGCTGAGGCGCATCGAGCCCCCCGATCCAGTCATCGTGCCGCCCTCGCGTTCACATCGACAGTCGACGTCATCGAAGAAATTCGGGACCGCTGCCCCGGCACCCATCTTCGTCGGCCGAACCATGCCATCCAGGCCCGCCAAGAAGCTCCAACCAAAGATCATGTAACGTGAGAAACGATGGGTCCCCCTGTAGCCATCAATCGCGTGAGGAGCATGAGGACCCGTCGCTGCCATCATCCTCGCGGCCTTTGACCGGAGGCATCCTTCAACGACGGCGGGGGGAGCAAGATCGAAGGAGCAAAGGGTGGCGGCTGCACGGGATCCGCCCGAGTCGACACTCCTTCGAACGAAGCGGGGGCATTCTCCCAACCCTATAGTCTCGTATGAATGATCATGCTTAATCATTACTACACAAACGAAAACGGAATTTTTGAAATAAACTTCCACTCCATTAATTAGAAATAATAGTTACATCTTTCATAAGAAAAGATACAATATCATTCATTGGCTTCTCAAACCAATCTCTAGTGGATGAAAATTTCGCTAACCTAGCAATTTCATGAGCCACCTTATTTAATTTTCTATTATAATGTTTAAATCTAATTGTCTTCAAATGGCAAAGAGATTGCACGAACAAACGAGCGTGAATATATCACGTCTACCAAGCCGGAGCATAGTGCTTACTATAATGTGTAAGTTGTAACACATCGTATAGTGTATTAACGAGCACTCGTGGGCGCTCCTAAGCTAAAAGAGCTTTAAATGAACAAAGCCGAATATTTTTTACTCGTTAAGCGTAACAAGGTTGACGTGCATGAGCTTAGCGAGTCGAGCAGCTCATTAATCTACTCCTACTTGGAAGGTCCTATACGACGCCTTCACAGCGCCGGATAGGCAAACCGACGCATGCAACGCTCTTTCTAGTGGGCCAGCCCATGTAGAATTTGTCGCTCCTTAAAAATTAAGAAATAGTTCATAGAATTTCAAAAAAGATCAGAGTCACGAAAAAAGTTAAATGATTATAAAAAAAGTTCACCAATTTTTTGAATATGTTTATGTATTTTAAAAAATTCACAGAATTCGAAAACAAATTATTGATTTTCAAACAAAAATAATCGATTTCCAAAACAAATTCATCAATTTTTAAAAACAGTTCATTGATTTTGAAAAGATTCGCAAATTTTACATTATCTTCACTGATTTTAAAAATAGTTCACCGATTTTTAAAAAAGTTCATCAATTTTCAAAAATGTCCATCGATTTTCAAATAAAGTTCATCAATTTGGAAAAAAATTCACAAGCTAAACACAGATCAGATCTTTAAATGGGCCGGCCTATGAAGGAGCGCTGCAGGCGCCGGTTAGCAAACTTTGCCGTTAACCGGCGCCTGTGCGTTAAATAGGGCTTCCCCTCCTACTTGGCGTTTACGGCGTCCGAGCTACTTGGACAGCGGCCCATAAGCGACACGTGCTGGTTTCCTCCTCCCGCCAAGGCTTTAGAAAATAATAAGTTTCAATTATTTTAGATATTAAACGATTCCTAATTTATAAAACACGAATTTGAAGAAAATAATGTCAAGATTTTGGAAAGTTTGGAATTTTTATGGATTCGAAAACAGTTCACGGGTATGAAATAAGTTTGGGAGTTTGCAAAAAGTTTGTGGTTATGAAAATAAAAACATGGATTTAAAGAAAGATTACAATTTTTTTTTAAATACAAATTTTAAATGGTTCGTGAACGGGAGAAAATTGTGAAGAAATTCACCAAAATGTTTGAAAAGAAATTCAAGAATTTGGAAAAAAAATCATGAATTTTAAAAAATCACGAATTTTTAAAATGAAGGTTCACATTTTTTTAAAACAATTTTGATTTTGAAAAATATTTGAATTTTATTTTTTGCGCATTTTGAAAAAATAAAGAGAAAAATAAAAAATAAAACTAAAAAGGCTAAAAAGATATATAACAAAGGCAAAAAAGAGAGATGACCTGTACGAGAAACAGAACAAACGGCGAGAAGCTTTCAGATTCTTCCCAAAACCTAGGTGGAAAGCTTCCAGAACCTGAATGCGAGATCAAAAGTCTCTCATTAAGAGCTTCTCTAACAGACCTCGCAAACAGACATCACAAAAAAAATGATTTGAGGGCTCTCGGAAAAATATTTTACAATGCGATGAGCGTTTCGGCCGAACAGATTCCGCAAACGCGTCTCGCAAAAGTTTTGTGGGACACATTTGCGGATCTGTTCAGTCGAAGCACTCGTTGCACCACATTTTTTTACATAACTTTAAATAAATAACATATTTCAGCAAAATTTAAAATAAATTCAATATAAATGGCCTAAAAGCAACTCACAATACAACAATAGTCATCATTACAATAAATATTTTAATTCAAATAATTATTACAACACCAAATTGTTCAAATCTCACACGAATAAAAATACATACAAATGGGGATCTATCTCACCCCATAGAGCTGCCATAGATGCTCAATAAAGTCATCCTGGAGTTGGTTCTGCGTGTCACAGTTCTCGATCTTGCGGTAGGTCTCAAGAAATGCAATGATCTCATCACCGTCCGTGACACGCTTCACGCGGCTAACAACATTGTCATAGTTGTATATCAAGTCCAAATGCCTCTCATCCTTGATGATCATATTGTGTAATATTACACAAGCAGTCATGATCGATGTTTGGGAGGGATTTTTTATTCCACAAGAGAGCAGGACCTCGAACAAAGGCAAACCAAGCTTGCAACACACCAAATGCCCTCTCAAAATCATTTCGCTAAGCTTCTTGTGTTTCGATAAAAAAATTATGTTTCTTGATTTTGGGATCACTAATGGTCTTCACAAAAGTTGACCATGAAGGATAAATATTGTCGGCAAGATACTATACCATGGAACAATCATGGCCTTTAACGGTATAGTTGCAAGTCGGAGCTTTGCCACTAGCTAGCTGAGCAAATAAATGAGATCATTGCAAAATATTAATTTTATTGAGAGACCCCGGCAAACCAAAGAAGCAATGCCAAATTCATAGATCCTATGAAGCCACGGCTTCAAGCACGACAATGGGTTTACGTTTGTACCCGGTGTATTGCCAACCCAAGCAACCGGGCAATTCTGCCACCTCCAATGCATGCAATCAGTACTAACTAGCATGCCCGACCATCCCCTTGCTTCATTCATTGCTATGAGCTTCTTCATGTCTTCTTTATTTGGAGCTCCAAGATACTTCGGGCCAAATACCCAGATTATTGTCTTGGCAAAGACACATACACTTTTGATGGTGGTATCTTTGCCAATGCGAAGATACTCACCGGCGTAGTCGGTCGAAACACCATATGCAATCACCCTCATCGTCGTCGATTTTTTCTGATACGCTCTAAAACCCATCATAACGGCGGCATTCCTATGTCGGGTGAAGAAACGGCAATTTTGCTCGCAAGCCTCCACGGTGAGGATAAAGAGCGACCTATGCATTCGGTATCGCCTATGAAAGAGGTGAGCCGGATATGTTGGTACCTCGGCGAAGTAATCCTTCATGAGCATATTGTCTCCCAGAGCTCAGTTGCGGGGAATGCATAGCCAGCCGACCGTCGATCCACGCCTTTTTTTGCTTGGCTCCTCCTCATATTTGCATAGGAGATGCAACAACACTAGATTCTCATCATTGTCATCGAGAATGATGTCTTGTATGTACGAATCGTTGGATGAAGACGACAAGGACAAGCTCCAATCCATATCCAAATTGTACAAAATCCGGCATGAGTTTGACCCGAACCTACTCTGCGACAAAATCGAGGTCTAGCCCGCAACAAATCTAGTCAAAAATACCTTATTATAGTTTTTGAATTGTGTTGCCAAAGCTAGGCAGCATGCCGGCCGAAGCTGCACCGGTCCGCCCCTTTCTTCCTTCACACCGGCAGTAGCTGCCATGCGTCGCCCCTTTCTTCTTGCGCTTGCCCTAATTCGTGCCACCTCTTCCTTCTCCCGCCGGCCGAAGCAGCTTCGTGTCATCCTCTTCCGGCACTAACAACATCTGGACCGGGTGGATCTGGTAGCTAGGAGCCCACGCGCTGAGATACCGGGGGATCCATGGCGGCGGCACAAACGTGCGTCGCTGACGCAAATGGTCACCCCCGCCGCCAAAATTAGGTGGAATGGGTGCGGTGGTGGGCACCAGAGCTTTCTAACGGCCTAGGGTAGCAGGGGGCTGCACCTAGCAGCGAGGATGTGCAGCGACGGTGACGGCGGGGTGTACAAGTGGGAAACGGAAGCCGGCGGAAATGATTCGCGGCAAGGGTAAGGAAATCCTGCAAAGGTCACGTGATATCCTGCACATATGGAGAAACAGGTTCGCGGTTGCGGGATCCCGTAAAAAAATTCTGAGGCAGTCCAATTTGCGGGATCTATTCACGCGAGGGATACAAGATGGATCCCGCAAACCAACAGTTGTTTTAACGGACGACCCGGTTTGCTAGATCCGCTAGAGATGCTCTAATCATGTACCCATAGCCTATCATGGACCCAAAGGTGCAATGCAGAAAGAGAAAAAAATCAGCCCAAAAGGATGGGAAGGGGTGCGCTCGAGCTTATAGTAGTGGTAGGAACCACCGCCTAAGAAGCATCTACAGCCGGACGTCCCAAACCCGCATCAAACGTCCAAGCAGTCATTACCGGTCATAAAAATGTGATTCAAACGGATGTCTCAACCTGCCTCAAACACCCAGACTGACCGCACCCTTTATATCCAACTCAAATACGAGACAGATATGGAGAGACTCGGGCATGACCGAGCGCATCCGCTACATCGGACCCATCTCACATTAGACCACCCAATCCCACATATATTCGTTCTGATACCTTTCTCGGGCCAAACCTTAGCCACTCCACTTCACTTCTCTCCACTCCATTCTCTCACTCAAGCTCTCGTCCGGTGATCTCTGGCCTTCTACAACATGGAGGGCAGCGGATCCAGTCATTACCGGTCATAAAAATGTGATTCAAACGGACGTCTCAACCTGCCTCAAACACCCAGATTGACCGCACCCTTTATATCCAACTCAAATACGAGACAGATATGGAGAGACTCGGGCATGACCGAGCGCATCCGCTACATCGGACCCATCTCACATTAGACCACCCAATCCCACATATATTCGTTCTGATACCTTTCTCGGGCCAAACCTTAGCCACTCCACTTCACTTCTCTCCACTCCATTCTCTCACTCAAGCTCTCGTCCGGTGATCTCTGGCCTTCTACAACATGGAGGGCAGCGGATCTGAGTCCTACACCTCCAGACCAGTCGACCATGAGCTAGGCCTCATAACGACAACGCTCGGACTCCTTTCGTTGGGAACCCATTGCATTCGCAGAACCGGTGCATGGATCCGTCAATAGGGGTGTCATCACTGCCTCACCGGAGGTGGTGCGGTCCGTCAAGCGTCTAGACGTGATGGCGGAGGAACAAATCCTTTGTTGATGCGCCGAGCTGGAGGATGCACCATGGGCGTCCTCCGATGCAAACATGGCGCGGCGTGCCCCTGTGCGAGGCAGCGAACACGGAGGCAGAGGCAACCCTCACGGCGGTGGACGTTGGTGAGGCGAAGTCGTATTCTCCGGCGCTCCGTATGGTGAACCAGTGCGTGCGCCGCGACCGAGTCGTGGTGAACGTCAGCTCCTCCCAGGAGGGATCCAATCTGACGTTCACCGGCACCGTCCGGATTTCAGCCTCTAAGGAGAAAGAGTAGGGCATGGGAGACGATAGAAGCTCGACTTCCGTTAGCCGGCTAGTGTCCCATGTTCCAGTCTACCTCGCCGTTAACCGGACCATAGTCTGGGTAGTGCAGCCGGACGTTGGACATGGACACGATGGAGGCGGGCGAGCTTTGCTTATAAGTCTCTTTACGTGACATGTAATAGTATGAATTTGATATTTCAAATTTAAAATGTTCAGTTGTAAAATGAATTATTTGATGCTTAACAGATCACCGTCTACATAGGCGTCCGTGTGTGTCTACGGGCATTTGAGAGGTTAGATTTACCAAGTCCGACGGTATATGCTCTAGAAATGCTGGGATAGGAGCACTTGGTGCTGATGGTTGTATGCACAATAGAGCAAGGCAGCTACAAGTGCTAGACGGCTTCCTCGTCAAAGAGGGTTCTATTTCTAGGGAAAACAATCTCAGTCGCACAATCAACAGGTTTTAGAGCAACTCCAACGGGCCAATCGAAAGAGACAACGTTTTGTTTGTTTTTTATCCGTTTGAATTGGCCGTCCGCCCTGTTTTAGATTTGGGTCGGCACTGCATCCAACGAGCCGACCCATTTCATATCCGCACACAATTTTAAAAAAGGCCCGCGGTCATAGATCATGCGAGCGGCCATGTCTCATGCCGGCATCATGCCAGCGCCGGCATACAATCACCACACAGTTCATGCTGGTGCACTCGCCAATGGCCGACACACATGCCAGCACACAAAAAGGGGTGGAACTTGAGTTCGACCACGCCATCGCGGCCCCGTGGTCATGCCAGCACACCTGTCGGCATACAAAAAAAGGCCGGCAGCCATAGATCACTCCTCGTCGAACTTGAGCATGTTGGCCTGCATCTTATCGAACCACGGTCTTTTTCTTGGCGACACGGTGTTGAGATCCACCTTCATGATCTCCACCCCGGTCATTATGACCGCGAGAGCCACTTCTTTCACCTTAGTCTTGGTGTTGGCGGCCTTGATCTCTAGCATCTTAGGTTGTTTCTCCGCCTCCATCTCAAGCATCTTGGCTTGCTTCTCTGCGTCCATCTCAAGCCTCCTCCTTTGGATCTCCCTGAAGGCGTTCACTTGCTCTTGTTTGTAACACCGACGCTCCTCCTCCCTTGAATCCTTCTTGTTCATCATGCCCTCCACGCTTGCGATCAAGACGTTGGACGCCGCATCCCGCTTGTCCTCCTTCTTGGAGTTGGTCTTCCCTCACGGTTGTGCATTCTCACCGTCCCCAACCTCCTCCACGGCTTGCTTCCCACCACGCGACCTGAGGGCGGCATATTGCTCCTCGAACTTCTCCTCGTCTTTGATGACCCTAAAGCAATGGAAGAGGTTGAAGCACTTGCCATTCTGTTGGACCTTGAATGCCTTCAAAGCTTGAAATGCATACAATTGTATTTGATGCAAGCATATTGGCAAATGGTATGCAAATGAACACGCAAGCATAAACTTGATGACACAAAAGAGGGCGGCTTGCTAGCATACCATGTCTTGCATGCCGATGCCGCTCATGAGGCGGGCCTTGACGCTCTCAAGAGTGGCACAAGACTCGTTGCACTCTTGTTGGATCACCCTCCATTGCTTCGAAATGGACACCCACCCGCGCGTGCTTACTATTTGGTACGGTGGAAACTTCTTGCGCTCATGGAACTCAAGGTGGATACGAATCCCAAAAGTTGAATGCTTTTGTTCGGCTCCCTCTTGGGGTCTTGCCCAATGTCTCTCCAATACTCGCAATAAGCTTGTCCTCGGCCGCCATGTATGCCTTGGTCCGCTTGATCTTGTGCTTCGGCTGCTTCACCCAGGCGGCTTGGTTGGCGAGCTCGTCCTCGAACAAAGGATCCCTTTCGATGTCGCACTCGTCCTCTTCCTCTTGCCCGTAGTCCTCCGGAACTCGTGGTCGAGTGGGAAGCCGTCCAGGTCCATGCCGACCTCATCATGCATGAAGGCTGCCTGTTCTTGATCAAAGGTGGACGGTGTAAACGCCCCTCGGCCGTCCCGACTTTGTGTCTTGTTGGGATCGTAGCCAGCGGGGTTGTCGACCGACGCACCACCCTTGAAGATCAAGTTCTGCATGTAGTCCTCGTCGCTGGCGGCCATCATTCCGTCGAACAGGTTGCGTGCGTCCGGCAGCACGTCGGCTGGCATCTACCGCGCGCATTTCCTCGCGCCTTCGGATGACGAGCCATCGGCCACCGACGTGGTGTTGAGGTCGATGGACGCGGACGCGGGCGTGGAAGGCGCCACCACGCTCACCTCCGACGAACATTCCCCGGAGAGGAGGAAGGCATGCGGTAGACCTAGAAGCCGGGCATCGAGTTGCAAGTCGGGGCGCGGGGCGAGTCGGGCAGCAGCATCCGAGGGAATGCGGATGAGCCTGTGCTGGCCGCGGCCACGATGGCGTTGACAAGGCCATGCTGGTTAGGGTTTAACCCTAGCATATAGAGCGCCTCCCTCGTTGCCGCCACGACGCGGGCGTTCGTGACCTCCTGCTGCGCGACGGCCTGTCGTGATGGCTTCATCCCTCGCGCCCGCCGCGTGCCTGCGACCCTTCCTCTTAGCCAACTTCATTGCGCATTGTTCGGGCGTCAACGTCTTCTTCGACTTGGGCGCGGCGGCGGTCTTGCGCCTGCCTTTGCCGGAGGTGGCGGTCGTCATGCCGGACGAGGCGAGGGAGGCGAGGCCGGCGGCGGCGTCGAGGTCATCATCGATGGCGGGGGTGGGGCGGGAGCGCGCGCGGGCGGGAGGGTTTTCGAAAGAAATGGCGGAGGCTGTCACCGATCAGCGGGCCCGAAGGAAGGAGAAGGCGTGCACGTCGGTCTCGTGTCCGCGCCGATGCAAATCCGGCTTAAAAATGAGCCGAGAATGGATCGGCAGGCGGACGTCAAACGGACGCACGTCCATTTAGATCGACGCGTTGGACCGATTTTTATGTCTGTGCCAGTCCAAACGAATGCGAGCGGACAAAATAGGTCGCTTTTGGAGTTGCTCTTACTCCCTTAAAAACCTAGCAGAGAAGCAGTAAGCACTGGAATTGGCTGCCAAATTTGGCCACCCATATAAGGTAAGGCAGGTGCAAGTACTACCTGACACGGCATTACACGCATACGTGATCGTGCCTAATCAATCACACGTTACAACTGACGAACAGAAAGGGCTTCTAAGTTCTAACTGTCTTCAAACGGCAAAAAGATTGCACGGGCAAGAGGGCGTGGATTTCTCTTGTCCGCCAGCAAACCGGAGTATCGTGTTTACTTTAGTTCGGGGTTTGGGCGCGATCTGGAACGACTTTCCTGGAGGGCGCGGATGGATACAGCAGGTGTATTGTCCTCGGGCAACTTTCTCTTCTTCTCTGAAGAATCAAACACGTTCCAGCCCCTCGTTGGACGGACTAGCCATAGTATAGTCCAAATAGTAGATGCTTGAAAATGTAGAGAAACCAGACGAGGGGATAAGGCAAGAAGGCATAGTATTTTTCAATTCAAACCGGGGGCCCGACCGTGGAGGATAAGGAGAGCAAGATGTTTCCAAAAGCAGCCGCAGGCAGTGATGCAGCTGGTGAGTCTAGAAATATCCTGCGACTTTGTCCATCGTCTTCGTGTCCGGCTCTACCATCTGCCCACAATTATCATCAGGCCCTAATCATCTGTTAGTCGTCAATGTCGCTTACGAGAACAGTCCACGGCCGTCCACGGCCGTCCCATAAATTATTCGAGGGGAAATTGCTATTCGCTACGCTCATCCATGGGTTTGTATCTATACATATCATCACTTTTTGTTCACCGGATAAACACGTGAACATTTGTACTCGGTGTATTTTTTTTGAAATAGCTTTCATCTCCCTTTATAAATAAAGCAAACACACATCTAAATGCATGGCCAAACGATACAAAATAATGGGTAATTCTCACACACCGCCAATCACAAGATAGCCAGGCCACAAACACAAAAGGAGTACACGGAGAATTGAAAACAACGCCACACTACACCTTATCCACCTAAGGTCCCAAAAACGCCCTTAAAAGCAAGAACGAAACAAAGCGATGCCGATGCAGGATGGACAAAAGTTTTCATCCGAAGCCGGACACGGGGAGAGGCCCCACAACGACATCTTCAGGAAGAAAACGACGCCCGCAGGCGTCGTCGTCGTTGGCGACCAAGCATAGAGCTTTCGCTCGGCAACTCACCCATGCCACCGAGGTCTTGAGAGAAAGAGTGACGAGATGAGCTCCCCAGGTCTGGATCGAGGCGCCACAGCCGCTAGAGGCAGAGAAAGCTCGAGCCACCTTTCACTACAGCCCTCATTGCCCATACGGCCAAGAGACATAGCCACCACCGCCGCCATGGTGCCCACCGAAGGGCCTACCGTGTGGACCGCCTTTCAGGGCCGTCGCCCCGGCATCCAAGCCCTGTGACCTCGTCACCCACTCGCCTCACAGTGCACATCCCACGGCAGAAAAAAGCCCGACATTAGTCACCGGGTCGGGTCAGCGCCACCACCGTAGGGGCGCGAGCGCCTAGAGACTCTGCCAGTCCTAGTGGACCGGAGGAGACATTACGAGTGACTGTCGACGACCGTTGCGGAGAAACAAATCCGACGGCGCCAAGTCCGTAGTTTGAAGCACTAATCCGCAAGCCAGCAACCCGAAGTCCCATCCACCACTGCCACGGATCTCGAGTTCATAAAAAAACAGAGTCCATATGCATCTTCTCTGATGATTTCGATGTTGGAGTTCTCGCCTGCTCTTCATTCATAGATGTTTCACATCTCTATATCATTGGCATTTTATACTACCTCTTCTCGATGTTGGATAGCTCTTGTCATCCTGAATCCAACAAGTTTGAGTTTGCTCAATTCGGAGCTCATTTGCACAAGTTATAGCAGTTGTGGTGTTCCTGATTTCATTTGTTCCCTTTGTCGTGGTCCGAAAAGACCCCGGCGATAGTAATGCTCCGAGTAGCGGTACTACCTCTTATCTGCGGTAGTACAACTCTCGGGCGGTAGTGCCCCTAGTCAGTGCTGCTGCCCTCGGGTCTCGACACTTTTCGTGTCGGACTGGGCGATTTATGACCGGTAGTTCCAAGCGGTAGTACCACTCGTCAGCAGTAGTACCGCTTGTTATTACCGCGCCACTTTCGCGCCTGTTTTCTCGGGTTGAATCCTCAGCGGTAGTAGGAGGCGATACTACCTCTTATGTGCGTTAGTACTGCTCCTTGCAGCGGTAGTACCTCTTCGGCGGAACTACCACTCGCCTACCTACCCTCAGATTTGTGGCTCTGGTGCCCCAGCGGTAGTACCGCTCCCAGCAGCGGTACTACCTCTTATCGATGGTGTGACCACTCTCTCGAGCGGTAGTTCTAGGCATTGCATTTGTTCCATCGGTTTGAGTTCTCCGTGGTGATGCGTGGAAGTGAAGTTTGAGAAGCTTATTACTCTTGGTTGTTTGAGCACCTTAGAGCTTGTGCCGCTTCGGTGCTTTGGTGCCCTAGATGGTTGGTGGTGCCTCACAGCTCAATCATTGTGGTGTAAAGCTCCGGACAAGCATCGGGGTCTCCAATTAGGTTGTGGATATTGCCCCGAGAAATTGTGGTCACATCGGAGTCACAATCCATTGTGGTGAAGCTTCATGGTCTTGTTGGGAGCCTCCAATTAAGTTGTGGAGATTTCACCAACCTTATTTGTACGGGTTCAGTGACCGCCCTCAAGGCTCCTTTAGTGGAATCATGACATCTTGCAATGTGTAAGGGCGTGAGGAGATTATGGTGGCCCTAGTGGCTTCTTGGCGAGCATTGTGCCTCCACACCGCTCCAAGCAGAGATTATCATCTGCAAGGGTGTGAACTTCGGGATACATCGTCGATTCTGCGTGCCTCGGTTATCTCTTACCCGAGCCCTTTACTTATGCACTTTATTTCGTGATAGCCATATTCTTTCATGTTATATATCTTGCTATCACTTAGTTGTTTATCCTGCTTAGCATAAATAGTTGGAGCACGTAGGTGACCCTAGTTGTTTTAAGTTTTGTGCTTAACTAATTAAACGCTAGTTTTATTCCGCTTTGTTCAAGCCTAAACCGTAATTATTTTAAAACTTCTATTCACCCCCTTTAGGCGACATCCACATCCTTTCATTTTGGGAGGTGGTTGTTGTCGAGCAAAGTTGTTCCCGGGTCTTGGTCAGTTGGAGTTGTTATTTTGTATGCTGCTACCGCAACAAAAGACCTTCCAATGGCGCCAGAAATAGTTGTGTCGACGGCACCAGGAATCCTTCAGCTGCGGCTACGCCTTAAGGGACTTCCTAGGCAAGTATGCAAAGGATTTCCCCCGTGGCCTTGGAGCCTTGCGTTGGTGTTCCCTCGAAGCGGAAAGGGTGATGTGGCGTAGCGGTGGTAAGTACTTCCCTCAGTTTGAGAACCAAGGCATCAATCCAGTGGAGGAGTATCTCAAGATCCTGCACAAACACAAAAACTTGCTCCCAACGCTATGAAGGGGTTGTCAATCCCTTATAGATTGTTTGCCAAGTGAGAACTGAAACCAGCAAAGTAACAAAGCAAAGTAAAAGCGGAGGTGTAAACGATGGCTGTGAATAGACCCGGGAGCCGTAGTGTTTACTAGTGGCTTCTCTCATGAAAGCAAGTAGACGGTGGGTGAACAAATTACCGTCGAGCAATTGATAGAACCGCGCAAAGTCGTGACGATATCTATGCAAGGATTGTTTCTATAGGCATCACGTCCGAAACAAGTAGACCGATACTTTCTGCATCTACTACTATTACTCCACACGTCGACCGCTATCCAGCATGCATCTAGTGTATTAAGTCCATAAGAACAGAGTAACGCCTTAAGCAAGATGGCATGATGTAGAGGGATAATCTCAAACCAATGATAAAAACCCCATCTTTTTACCCTTGATGGCAACTACTTGATGTGTGTCTTGCTGCCCCTACTGTCACTGGGAAAGGTCACCACATGGTAGAACCCAAAACCAAGCACTTCTCCCATTGCAAGAAGCATAGATCTAGTTGGCCAAACAAAACCCAAGACCCGGAGAGACTTACAAGGATATCAAATCATGCATATAAGAAATCAACAAAGACTCAAATATATATCATAGATAATCTGATCACAAATCCACAATTCATCGGATCTCGACAAACACGCCGCCAAAGAAGATTACATCGGATAGATCTCCATGAAGATCATGGAGAACTTTGTATTGAAGATCCAAGAGAGAGAAGAAGCCATCTAGCTACTAACTACGGACCCGTAGGTCTGAAGTGAACTACTCACGAGTCATTGGAGGGGCGATGATGATGATGAAGAAGCCCTCCAACTCCAAAGCCCCCTCCGGCAGGGTGCCGGGAAGGGTCTCCACATGAGATCTCGCGGAAACGAAAGCTTGCGGCGGCGGAAAAGTATTTTCGAGGCTCCCCTGATTTTTTGCGGAATATTTGGGAATTTATAGGCCAAAGACCTAGGTGAGGGGGCAGCAAGGGAGGCCACAAGCGTGCCCACCGCTGCCTCCCCCCTGGTGGCAGATTGGGGCTTGTGGGCTCCCTGGGGCCTACCTGGCTTGGCCCAGAAGCCCCCTGGTCTTCTTCCGTTTGGGAAAAAAATCATTTCGGGTTTTTTCTTCCGTTTGGACTCCGTTCCAAAATCAGATCTGAAAAGAGTAAAAAACACAGAAAAAAACAGGAACTGGCACTTGGCACTGAATTAATAAGTTAGTCCCAAAAAAGATATAAAAGGTACATAAAACAACTAAAGAAGACAAGATAACAACGTGAAACCAAAAAATTATAGATACGTTTGAGACGTATCAAGCATCCCCAAGCTTAACTCCTGCTCGTCTTCGAGTAGGGAAGTGATAAGAATGAATTTTTGATGCTTTCATGCTACCTAGCATAGGTGTCCTTTGTAATTCCTGTCATGTGACGTGAATGTTCAGATCCATTAGATTCAAAAAAATAGTTTGCTATTGACGTGGAAACAATAATAATTCAAGCAAACTAGCAAGGTAATCATGAACTTTCAAAATAACAAGGCCAAAAGAAAGTTATCCCTACAAAAGCATATAGTCTGGCTATGCTCTGTCATCATTGCACAACGAATTTAAATCATGCCCAACCCTGGTATTGGCCAAGTAATTGTTTCACACCTTTACTTTCTCAAACATTTTCAACTCTCACGCAATACATGAGCGTGAGCCATGGTTATAGCACTATAGATGGTGTGGAATGTAGTGGAGGTTGCAAGTCAAAAAGGAGAATATAGTCACATTAACTAGGCATATCAATGAGCCATGGAGATGCTCATAAATAGATATCAATGTGAATGAGTAGGGGTTTCCATACAATTGATGCACTAGAGCTATAAGTATGTGAAAGCTCTTAAAGAAAACTAGTGGGTGTGCATCCAACTTGCTTGCTCACGAAGACCTAAGGCAATTTTGAGGAAGCCTATCATTGGAATATACAAGCCAAGTTATATAATGAAAATTTCCCACTAGCTATATGGTGGTGACAAAACGAGAGACTCTCAATCATGAAGATCATGGTGCTTAATATGCACAAGTGTGGAAAAAAGTGGTAGCATTGTCCCTTCTCTCTTTTTCTCTCATTTTTTTTATTTTTATTTTGGTGGGCTCTTTGGCCTCTTTTTTATGGGCTTCTTTGGCCTCTTTTATTTCCTCACATGGGACAATGCTCCATTAATGATGATCATCACACTTTCAACTCAAAACTTAGAGTAACGATGACTCTATATGGAATGCCTTCGGTAGTGTACCGTGGCAATGATCTAGCATGGCATATACATCAATGGAAACATCATGCTAGCTATCTTACGATCATGCAATGGCAATGTAGACGTGGTGGCACATGTCATGGTGGTAGTTGCATGGCAATATATCTCGGAATGACTTTGAAAAGGCCATAATAGGTAGGTATGGCGGCTGTTTTGAGGGAGGCTAATGGTGGGTTTTGTGCACCGGCGAAAGTTGCACGACACTAAGAAGATAGTGATGGTGGAAGGTGAAAGTGCATCTAAACCATGGACTTAACATTAGTCATGAAGAACTCATATACTTGTTGCAAAAGTTTTATTAGTAATCGAAACAAAGCATTCAACGCATACTCCTAGGGGGAGGGTTGGTAGGTATAAACCATCGCACGATCCCGACCGCCACGCAAAGGATGACAATCAATATACTAATCATGCTCAGACTTCATCACATAGCGGTTCACCATACGTGCATGCTATGAGAATCACTAACTTCAACACAAGTATTTCTAGATCCACAACACCTTACTAGCATGACTTCAATATTACCATAACCACAACTCAAAACTAATTGAGATGAATCAAACTTCTCTAACTATTCAATGCACATGAAGGTGGAAGTTTTCGTATCCCTTTGGATAACTACCCCTTTTGAGACTACTTTCAAAGCATAGATCAACTACCAAGCCACGCACCGCTGAGCTCTAAAAGATATAAGTGAAGCACATAGAGCAAAAGTATCTAGCTCAAAAGATATAAGTGAAGCACATGTGAGCTGAATTGTCTACCAAAAGATATAAGTGAAGCTCGACAAAATCACGACGTGTGCATGTCTCTCTATCTAGGTGTGCAGCAAGGATGATTGTGTCACAACAAAAATAAAAGACTCCTACGATACAAGACGCTCCAAGCAAAAATACATAACATGTGGTGAATAAAAATATAGCCCCAAGTAACGTTACCGATGGATTGAAGACGAGAGAGGGGATGCCTTCCCGGGGCATCCCCAAGCTTAGGCTTTTACGGCATCCTTGAATCTCTTGGGGTGCCTTGGGCATCCCCAAGCTTGAGCTATTTCCACTCTTTATCTCTTTGTCCATAAGAACTTCACCCAAAACTTGAAAACTTCACAACACGAAACTTAAACAGAAACTCGTGATAACATTAGTACAAGAAAGCAAACCACCACTTCCTTAGGTACTGTAGCAGACTTAAATTCTACTTGTGCTGATGTTGGGTTACTGTACTTTCAATCTTCCATGGCTAATACCCCCCCGATAATGTCCATAGTTTCATCAAAATAAGCAACCAACACAACAAAAACAGAATCTGTTAACAGCAGACCAGTCTGTAGCAATCTGTATATTTCGTATACCTCTGGTACTTCAAAAATTCTGAAAAATTACGACAGTCTGAAGAATTTGCGTAGCAATCAGCAGCAAAAAGAATCAACTCAAAAGCTCTTACATAAAAAATAAATAAAATTCTTTTCTTGAGCAGAAAGTTTGTGTCTTTTCCAGCATGACCAAACGATCATCCCCAAGACTAATCATAAGGGTTTTGCTTTGCACAAACGCAAAAATAAACACAAAAAACACAATCATAACAGAATTATGAAAGTGTGGAAAACACAAAATAGAAAGAAAAATGATAGATTCATTGGTTTGCCTCCCAACAAGCGCTTTTGTTTAACGCCCTTAGCTAGGCATTCGATGATGCTCTCACAAAAGACAAGAATTGAAACACAACGAGAGCATCATAAAGCATGTGAAAACCACATCTAAGTCTAACATACTTCCTATGCATAGGCATTTTATAGGAAAACAGATTGTCAAGACAACCAATAGTTGGCATATGCAAGGAAGAAGAAAGAGACAAGAGCAATCTCAACATCACGAGAGGTGATTTGGTAACATGAAAGTTTCTACCAAAATATTTTCCTCTCTAATAGCAATTACATGTGGGATCATATTCAAATTCAACAATATAGCTATCCCATAGGATATTCTTTTCATGATCCACATGCATGCAAAGTTGACGCTCTTCAAAAATAGTGAGATTATCATCAAATAAAGTCATGACTTCTCCAATCCCACTTTCAGTATTGTTGCAAATATCATATTCATCATGAGGTTTAGACAAATTTTCAAGATCATAAGAAAGATTATCACCCCAATCATGATTATTGCAATAAGTAGTGGTTAAAGAAAAACTAGCATCCCCAAGCTTAGGGTTTTGAATAATTTTAGCATGATTATCACTAATAGAATTTATAGTGAAATCATTGCAATCATGCTTTTCATCCAAGGAGCCCTCGTGAATCACTTCATGAATTTCTTCCTCACAATTTTCAGATTCACGCATCTTACGCAAAACTCCAAAGAAATAGTCAATTGCCCTCAACTCACTAGCAATTTGTTCCACACGAGTTGGTCTCTTAAAGAGACTAGCTAGTGGATGAGGATCCATATCAATATATTTTCAGCAAGTGAAGACGCATGCATATTGAAGGCACATGGCACACAAGCGAATAGAAGGCAAGCGGAAGAAGGGCGAACGGAAAAAGGCAAATGAAAACGGCGAATGTGAAGTGGGGGAGAGGAAAACGAGAGGCAACTAGCAACAAAAGTAAATGCAAGAGAAGAGTTTGTGAGACCTACTTGGATAGATCTTGATTTCTCCTCCCCGGCAACGGCGCCAGAAATACTTCTGCTACTGCAACAAAAGACCTTCCAATGGCGCCAGAAATAGTTGTGTCGACGACACCAGGAATCCTTCAGCTGCGGCTACGCCTTAAGGGACTTCCTAGGCAAGTATGCAAAGGATTTCCCCCGTGGCCTTGGAGCCTTGCGTTGGTGTTCCCTCGAAGCGGAAAGGGTGATGTAGCGTAGCGGTGGTAAGTACTTCCCTCAGTTTGAGAACCAAGGTATCAATCCAGTGGAGGAGTATCTCAAGATCCTGCACAAACACAAAAACTTGCTCCCAACGCTATGAAGGGGTTGTCAATCCCTTATAGATTGTTTGCCATGTGAGAACTGAAACCAGCAAAGTAACAAAGCAAAGTAAAAGCGGAGGTGTAAACGATGGATGTGAATAGACCCGGGGGCCGTAGTGTTTACTAGTGGCTTCTCTCATGAAAGCAAGTAGACGATGGGTGAACAAATTACTGTCGAGCAATTTATAGAACCGCGCAAAGTTGTGACGATAACTATGCAATGATTGTTTCTATAGGCAGCACGTCTTAAACAAGTAGACCGATACTTTCTGCATCTACTACTATTACTCCACACGTCGACCGCTATCCAGCATGCATCTAGTGTATTAAGTCCATAAGAACAGAGTAACGCTTTAAGCAAGATGACATGATGTAGAGGGATAATCTCAAACCAATGATAAAAACCCCATCTTTTTACCCTTGATGGCAACTACTTGATGTGTGCCTTGCTGCCCCTACTGTCACTGGGAAAGGTCACCATATGGTAGAACCCAAAACCAAGCACTTCTCCCATTGCAAGAATCATAGATCTAGTTGGCCAAACAAAACCCAAGACTCGGAGAGACTTACAAGGATATCAAATCATGCATATAAGAAATCAACAAAGACTCAAATATATATCATAGATAATCTGATCACAAATCCACAATTCATCGGATCTCGACAAACACACCGCCAAAGAAGATTACATCGGATAGATCTCCATGAAGATCATGGAGAACTTTGTATTGAAGATCCAAGAAAGAGAAGAAGCCATCTAGCTACTAACTACGGACCCGTAGGTCTGAAGTGAACTACTCACGAGTCATTGGAGGGGCGATGATGATGATGAAGAAGCCCTCCAACTCCAAAGTCCCCTCCGGCAGGGTGCCGGGAAGGGTCTCCAGATGAGATCTCGTGCAAACGGAAGTTTGCAGCGGTGAAAAAGTATTTTCAAGGCTCCCCTGATTTTTGCGGAATATTTGGGAATTTATAGGCCAAAGACCTAGATCAGGGGCGGCCAGGGAGGCCACAAGCGTGCCCACCTCCGCCTCCCCCTAGTGGCGGAGTGGGGGCGGGTGGGCTCCCTGGAGCCCACCTGGCTTGGCCCAAAAGGCCCCTGGTCTTATTCCGTTCGGGAAAAAATCATTTCGGGGTTTTTCTTTTGTTTGGACTCCGTTCCAAAATCAGATCTGAAAAGAGTCAAAAACATGAAAAAAACAGGAACTGACACTTGGCACCGAATTAGTAAGTTAGTCCCAAAAAAGATATAAAAGGTACATAAAACAACCAAAGAAGACAAGATAACAGCGTGAAACCATAAAAAATTATAGATACGTTTGAGACATATCGGGTGCTTCGATATTGCTTCTTCCTTGTCTTGAATAGGCTTGTTAGGCGGGTAAGGAGACTTTTTTGACAAAGATTTGCATGCCACCCCTGATCCTAGGGTTCTTATCGTGAGTCTTGTTTGATGTGTCATCACAAAGATCTGCATACCATCACTGGTTTGGGGCAAAGAACCAGTGACGAGCAACTCTTGTTCCTCTTGAGTTTCGTCCAAAAGCGATTGTGGCATGTGCGTGGTTGGGTCCAGGAACTCAGCCATCACGGTACCGACAGAAGGTCGGAATATTTTTCTTAGGGAAGTGTTGGAAATATGTCCTAGAGTAAATACTAAAGTGGTTATTGTTATATTTTCTTGTTCATGATAATCATTTATTATCCATGTTGGAATTGTACTGATTGGAAACTCAAATACATGTGTGGGTACATAAACAACACGGTGCCCCTAGTGAGCCTCTAATGGACTAGCTCGTTGATCAAAGATGGTCAAGGTGTCCTGGCCATAGACATGAGTTGTCATTTGATAACGGGATCACATCATTAGGAGAATGATGTGATGGACAAGGCCCAAACTATAAACTTAGCATATGATCGTGTGAGTTTATTGCTATTGTTTTATGCATGTCAAGTATATGTCCCTATGACCATGAAATCATGCAACTCACTGACTCCACAGGAGTACCTTGTGTGTATCAAACGTCGCTACGTAACTGGGTAACTATAAAGATGCTCTACAGGTATCTTCGAGGGTTCCTGTTGAGTTGGCATGGATCAAGACTCGGATTTGTTACTCCGTGTGACAGAGAGGTATCTGAGGGCCCACTCGGTAATACAATATCATAATGAGCTTGCAACCAATGTGACTAAAGAGTTAGCCACAAGATTTGTATTACGGAATGAGTAAATAACCTTGTTGGTAACGATATTGAACTAGGTATGGAGATACCAACGATCGAATCTCGGGCAAGTAACATACCGATGATCAAAGGGAACTACGTACAGGATTGACTGAATCTTTGACATCGAGGTTCGACCGATAAAGATCTTTGTAGAATATGTAGGAACCAATATGGACATCTAGGTCCCGATATTGGTTATTGGTCGTATAGGTGTCTTGGTCATGTCTACATAGTTCTCAAACCCGGAGGGTCTACACATTTAACGTTTGGTGACGATATAAGCATAGTGAAGTTATAATGTTGGTGACCGAAGGTTGTTCGGAGTCCCGGATGATGTGTACATTCCCAACTTTCATTGTAGTGCATGGGTATTTGATACCGGTTTGATTGCTCACATTTGCAACTCAAAGCGGGAACTACGGAATAGACAGAGGCTGGTAAAGGAGGAAGTGACAATGAGCATGGAGGCGTGCGGTGGATATCGTTACTTTCTCACCTGCACCGATGACTTAAGTTGATATGGGTATATTTACTTAGTGAAACACAAGTCTGAAATGTTTGAAAAGTTCAAGCAATTTCAGAGTAAAGTTGAGAATTATCGTAACAAGATTAAATTCCTACGATATGATCGATGAGGAGAATATGTGAGTTATTAGTTTGGAAATCACCTAAGACAATGTGGAATTGTTTCATAGTTGACGCCACCTGGAGCACCACAGCAAAATGGTGTGTCCGAATGTCATAATCGAACCTTATTAGATATATGGTGCGTTCTATGATGTCTCTTGCCGATTTTCCACTATTGTTTTGGGGTTATGTGTTAGAGACACCTGCATTCACTTTAAATAGGGCACCATCTAAATCCATTGATACGACTCCGTATGAACTGTGGTTTGGCAAGAAACCAAACTTTTCATTTCTTAAAGTTTGGGGATGCGATACTTATGTCAAAAAGCTTCAGCTAGAAAAGCTCGAACCCAAAGCGGAGAAATGGGTCTTCATAGGATACCCAAAAGAGACGGTTGGGCATACCTTATATCTCAGATCCGAAGGCAAAGTGTTTGTCGCTAAAACGGATCATTTCTCGAGAAATAGTTTCTCTCGAAAGAATTGAGTGGGAGGAAGATAAAACTTGATGAGGTTGTAGAACCTTTACTTCAACGAGAAAGTGGTGCAACAGAGAAATATGTTTCTGTAGAGCCTGCATCAGTTGAAGTGGAAGCTAATGATGATGATCATGGAGCTTCAAATCAAGTTAGTATTGAACCTCGTAGGTCGACAAGGACACGCACTGCTCCTAAGTGGTACGGTAATCGTGTCTTAGAGGTCATGTTGTTGGACAACGATGAACCTACGAGCTATGGAGAAGCGATTGTGGGCCCGGACTCCAACAAATGGTTAGAAGCCGTTAAATCTGAGATAGGATCCATGTATGAAAACAAAGTATGAACTTTGGAAGTATTATGTCAAGGGCGAAAGACCATTCAAAATAAATGGATTTTTAAGAAGAAGACGGACGCGGACGGTAATATCACCGTCTATAAAGCTCTACTTGTGGCAAAAGATTTTTCACAAGTTCAAGGAGTTGATTACGATGAGACTTTGTCACCCATAGCGATGCTAAAGTCCGACAGAATCATGTTTGCAATAGCTGTATTTTTCGATTATGAAGTTTGGCAAATTGATGTCAAAACAACTTTCATTAACAGTTTCCTTAAGAAGAGTTGTATATGATGCAACCAGAAGGTTTTGTCGATCCAGACAATGCTGACAAAGTATGCAAGCTCCAGCGATCCATTTGTGGACTTGTGCAAGCATCTCGGAGTTGGAATCAATGCTTTCATGAGGTCATCAAAGCGTTTGGGTTTATACAAGTTTATGGAGAAGCTTGTATTTACAAGAAAGTGAGTGGGAGATCTATAGCATTTTTTATATATATGTGGATGAAATATTGCTGATTGGAAACAATATAGATTTTTTGGGAAGCGTGAAGGAATATTTTAACAAGAGTATTTCAATGAAGGACCTAGGAGAAGCTCGTTTCATATTAGGCATCAAGATCTATATAGATAGATCGAGACGCTTGATAGGTCTTTCACAAAGCACATGCCTCAACAAAGTTTTGAAGAAGTTCAAAATGGAACAGTCCAAGAAAGGGTTGTTGCGTGTATTGCCACGTGTGAAGTTGAGCAAGACTCAATGCCTAGTGAGTGTAGAAGATAGAGAAGATACGAGTGTCATCCCCTATGCTTCTGCCATAGGCTCTATCATGTATGCAATGTTGTGCACAAGACCAAATGCGAGCCTTGCCATTAGTATGCCCAGAAGGTTTCAAAGTGATCCACGAATGGAACACTCGACGGCAGTCAGAATATCTTTAAGTACCTAAAAAGGACTAAGGGAATGTTTCTCATTATGGAGGTGATCAAGAGCTCATCGTAAAGGGTTATGTCGATGCAAGCTTTGATACTAATTTGGATGACTCTAAGTCTCAAATCGTATATGTATATATTCTCAATGGGGGAGTGGTAAGTTGGTGTAGTTCCAAGCAAAGCATGGTAGCCGATTCTACATGCGAAGTGGAACACATAGCTGCCTCGGAGGCGGATAAAGAAGGTGTCTACATGAAGCAGTTCATGGCGGATCTAGGAGTTGTGCCCAGTGCACTGGACCCAATGACTGTTTTTTGTGACAACATTTGTTCCATTACTCTGGCCAAGGAACCAAGGTTTCACAAGAGGACCACACACATAAAGCGACGCTTCAATTCCATCCGCGATTACATCAAGGAGGAGGACATAAATATTTGCAAAGTGCACACTGATCTGAATATCACAGACCCGTTGACTAAGCCTCTTCCACGAGCGAAACATGATCAACACCAGAACTGTATAGGTGTTAGATACATTACAATGTAAATCACATAATGTTGTGAGCTAGATTATTGACTCTAGTCCAAGTGGGAGACTATTGGAAATATGTCGTGGAGGCAATAATAAAGTGGTTATTATTATATTTCCTTGTTCACGATAATCTTTTATTATCCATGCTAGAATTGTATTGATTGGAAACTCAAATACATGTGTGGGTACATAGACAACACTTTGTCCATAATGAGCCTTAATGGACTAGCTCGTTGATCAAAGATGGTCAATGCTTCCTCGCCATAGACATGAGTTGTCATTTGCTAACAGGATCACATCATTAGGAGAATGATGTGATGGACAAGACCCAAACTATGAACGTAGCAAATGGTCGTGTCACTTTATTGCCATTGTTTTCTGCATGTCAAGTATATGTTCCTATGACCATGAGATCATACAACTCACTAACACCGGAGGAGTACCTTTTGTGTCTAAAATGTCGCAACGTAACCGGGTGACTATAAATATGCTCTACAGGTATCTGCGAAGGTACCTATTGAGTTGGAATGGATCAACACTAGTGTAAGGGCATTCTCCTGCTTAAGTGTTTTGGTGATGATGACAACTCACTATGTTATCGAAACGGGTGTCAAGTATGGAGGTATCATTTTTAAGACACAAGACGGTTAGGCATTCCCTCCAAACGGAAAAAATGAAAGACATGTTCCCTACGTGTTTATTCGGTTTGGTCATAGGGATCCTGTACTATTAAGAGGGAATACACGTTGGAAGTCTATGGGTGAATAAATTCTTCTCTCACACTGTGTGACCCATCGTGTCCCGTCGCATCACTGAGAGAGAGGAACCCCAGTTTTCTATACTGACCGATTGTACCGGTGCTATGGGCGGTTGTACCGCTCAGCTGCTAGGCGGTTGTATCGGCCCTGCACCGGTCCACAACCGGACACGGTTCTGTTTCACTTCGGTTGTTGGGAAGTGGTGGTCCGGTTGGACCGCTATGTTAGTTATATCCGGTAATACCGGTGTTCCAAGCGGTTGTACCGCTTGGGACTTAGCCATGCCCAACAGCCATGGCTGGTGACACCTCTGGGCCAACTTCATGTTTTGGCCCGGTTGCAGGGCGGTGGTTGACCGGTTGTTCCACTAATATAGGAACACCGGTTGTACCGGCCCGGCGACGGGTTGTACCGGCGTGTGCAAAATTTATGTAATGGTTATAAATCTGGGGGCCTATATAAGGGGGGTTTCTTCTTCCTCCCCCTTATCTCTTACCTATCTCTCTCCTCCATTGATGCACTGAAGCTTTCTTGCCCGATCTCTCTCCCTAGCCACCCAAACTTGTTGTCTTCCTAGGTATTGAAGGAGGAGACCTAGATCTACACTTCCACCAAAGGAAAATTGATCCTCCAAGTTCTTGTCTGGATTTTGTTACTCTTGGGTGCTTGAGCACCCTAGACGAAAGAAGTCACCTCGGAGCCACATTCCATTGTGGTGAAGCTCCGTGGTTTTGTTGGGACCCTCCAATTAAGTTCTGGAGAGAGCCCCAACCTTGTTGTAAAGGTCCGGTTACCACCTTCAAGGGCATAACTTAGTGGAATCACGACACCTCGCATTGTGTGAGGGCGTGAGGAGAATACGGTGGCCTTAGTGGCATCTTGGGGAGAATTGTGCCTGCACACCGCTCCAACGGAGACGTACTTCCCTAAAAAGGGAAGGAACTTCGGGAACACATCCTCGTCTTCATTGGTCTGACTTTTGGTTATTTCTTACCTTTACTTGTATTTGATCTTTGCTTATTATTGTTGTTGTTAGAATCATATAGGTTGCTCACCTAGTTGCATATCTATACAACCTATTTGTTGCTAAACCTAATTTGTTTAAAGAAAAGCTTAAAATTTGTTAGTTGCCTATTCACCCCTCCCCTCTAGTCCACCATATCGATCCTTTCAATTTGTATCAGAGCCCCATATCTTTATTCAGGGTTTTACCACCCAAAGAGTATGGTTGACGACGGGGAACGGGTTGATGAGGTTCCCGAGGGAGCTGTTGCAAACTCGGTCACCCGATAGGAATTGAATGAGGTCATGTCCACATTTAAGTCCTCTATGGCTATCGAAGTCGAAAATATGCTTAAGGATTTCCTTGATAATTACAAGCCGTCTACCGACCCATTGTTGGTGGCGAATCCCACATCTGCGGATTTGGGAGGCAATTCCGAAAAGGGAAATGCTAGTACTGAAAAGGATAAAACGCCTGAAGGAACAAATGGGGCTAATGCCTTTACCTCTATTTCTCCTCCCTTGGTCTATGGAGGACCGGTTCACCAACTACATATTATTAATCTAGGTCCTCCACCAAAGCTTGTTAAGAATGATTTTGCTAACTGGGTTTTTCGTATCAAGTCTCATTTGAACCACAACTCAACACAACTTTGGAGAATCATTGAGTAGGGATACTACTCACATGATCCAAGAAATCTCACGCCAAGTGAAGAGGCAGACAATCAGCTCAACCACTCCGCATTGTTCATTCTACAAGCAGTCGTACCTGTTGAAGACCTTCCTCACTTGCATCCCTTCACTCATGCCAAAGATTGTTGGGAGCACATCATCTCCATGTACAAGGGAAGCTCTAGCATTCAGAGGTCCAACTATGAAGTGGTTCTCGATGAGGCCGTTCCCCTCATAATAGAAGCACTTAGTCTCGGGTTTGGGTTTATCCTTTGGTTTCTTTACTAGAGTGGCAACTGGTTTGCCGTTTCATGAAGTATCCCTTTTAACACTTGCCCTTCTCGAAACTAGTGGTTTTACTAACCATCAACAATTGATTCTCCTACTTGATTTCTACTTTCGCGGTGTCAAACATCGCAAATAGCTCAAGGATCATCAACTCTATCCCTGATATGTTACAGTTCATCATGAAGCTTTGTAGCTTGGTGGCAGTAGCTTTGAAGAACTATGTCAATCACTATCTTACCTCGAAGATCAACTCCCACTCGATTCAAGCGATTGTAGCACCCAGACAATCTGAGCACATGCTCAACGATTGAGCTTTTATCCCTTACTTTGTAGACAAAGAATCTTGTTGGAGGTCTTATACCTATTAACACGGGCACTAGCCTGAAATTTTAGTGAGGGATCACCTTATAATGCTACCGTCATCCTAAGAAAAATAAGGTGCATAAAAGGATTAACATCACATGCAAATCATAAGTGACATGATACGGCCATGAACTTGTGCTTCTTGATCTCCAAACCAAAGCACCCGCATGATCTCCATCGTCACCGACGCCACGATACTTCCATTATGGATCATGCTTTTATATCAATATTTATTGCATTATGGGCTGTTAATACACATTATGGTGCAATACTTATGCCTTTCCCTCTTATTTTACAAGAATTACATGAAGAGGGAGGATGCCGGTAACTGGAATTCTAGATTGGAAAAGGAGAAAATCTGATAGACCTATTCTGCACAGCTCCAAAAGTCCTGAAAAGTTACGGAGACAATTTTGGAATTTATAAAAAATAATGAACGAAAGAAATACCGAAGGGGACCCACTAGGTGGCCACAAGCCAGGGGCGCGGCCTACCCCCTGGTCGCGCTGTGCAGGCTTGTGGGCCCCCTGGCAGGCCTCCGGCACCCATCTTCTCCTATATGAAGGGTTTTGAACTGGAAAAAAATCATATCAGACCTTTTGGGATGCTACACTGCCGTCTCGAGGCGGAACTTCGACACAACCAATCTAGAGCTCCGGCTGAGCTATTCCGCCGTTGAAACTTCCCTTCCGGAGGGCGAAATCGAAGTCATCGTCATCACCAACTATCCTCTCATCGAGAGGGGTCAATCTCAATCAACATCTTCATCAGCACCATCTCCTCTCCAAACCCTATTTCATTTGTTGTATCCGATCTTTGTCTCATAACCTCAGGTTGGTACATGTGGGTTGCTAGTAGTGTTGATTACTCCTTGTAGTTGATGTTAGTTGGTTTATTTGGTGGAAGATTATATATTAAGATCCTTAATGGTTATTAATACTCCTCTGATCATGAATATGCTTTGTGAGTAGTTACGTTTGTTCCTGAGGACATATGATAAGTTTGGTTATAAGTAATCATGTGAATTTGGTATTCGTTCGATATTTTGATAAGATGTATGTTGTCTCTCCTCTAGTGGTGTCATGTGAATGTCGATTACATGACATTTCACCATTATTTGGGCCTAGAGGAAGGCATTGGGAAGGAATACGTAGATGATGGGTTGCTAGAGTAATAGAAGCTTAAACCCTAGTTTATACGTTGCTTCGTAAGGGGCTGATTTGGATCCATATGTTTAATGATATGGTTAGATTTATCTTAATTCCTATTTCATAGTTGCGGATGCTTGCGAGAGAGGTTAATCATAAGTGGGAGGTTTGTCCAAGTAAGGGCAGCACCTAAGCGCCGGTCCACTCACATATCAAATTATCAAAGTAACGAACGCGAATCATATGAGCATGATGAAAACTAGCTTGATATAAATTCTCATGTGTCCTCGGGAGCGTTTTTCTTTATATAAGAGTTTGTCCAGGCTTGTCCTTTGCTACAATAAGGATTGGTCCACCTTGTTTCACCTTAGTTACAATTGTTACTTGTTACTCGTTACAAATTACCTTATCACAAAATTATCTGTCACGATAATTTCAGTGCTTGCAAAGAATACCTTACTGAAAACCGCTTGTCATTTCCTTCTGCTCCTCATTGGGTTCGACATTCTTACTTACCGAAAGGACTATGATAGATCCCCTACACTTGTGGGTCATAACGCCACACCATGATCTCCATCTTCATGATCTTCATCATTGTGCTGACATCGAGGTTGTCGTGCTAACTATGCTATTACTACTAAAGCTACTACTAGCGATAAAGCAAAGCATCACCAAGCGCAAAATAATTAAAGACAACCCTATGGCTCCTGCCAATTGCTGTAGCATCGACGTGCAAGTCGATATTTAACTATTACAACATGATCATCTCATACATCCAATATATCATATCATGTCTTTGACCATATCACATCACATGCATACCCTGCCAAAACAAGTTAGACGTCCTCTAATTTGTTGTTTCATGTTTTACATGGCTACTAAGGGTATCTAGTATGATCGCATCTTACTTATGAAAAACCACAACGGTGATATGCAAGTTTCTATTTAACCTTCTCCAAGGACCGCCTCGGTCAAATCCAATTCAACTAAAGTTGGAGAAACAGACACCGGCCAGTCATCTTTATGCAACAAGTTCCATGTCAGTCGATGAAACCAGTCTCTCCTAAGCGTACGAGTAATGTTGGTCCAGCCGCTTCAATCCAACAATATCGTCGAATCAACAAAAGACTAAAGGGGACATCAAATTGAAAATCAACGCCCACAAACTCCTTTGTGTTCTACTCGATATGTCATCTACTCATAGACCTAGCTATGATACCACTGTTGGGGAACATTGCATGGGAAACAAAAAATTTCCTACACACATGCAATATCTATGCATGGTGATGATCATCTACGAGAGGGAGAGTGAATCTATATACCCTTTTAGATTGCTAAGCAGAAGCATATATAACGCGGTTGATGTAGTGGAACATCTTCGCGATCCAAATCATAGCCCGTCCCGCGATCTCATCACGATCTGTCCCGCGATCCCATCACGATCCATCCCAATCTAGTGCCGAACGGACGGCACCTCCGCGTTCAACACACGTACAACTCGATGACGATCTCTGCCTTCTTGATCCAGCAATAGGGGCAGAGAGGTAGATGAGTTCTCCAGCACGATGGCATGGTGGTGGTGGAGCTGATCCGGCAGAGCTTCGCCAAGCTATACCGAACAGATCTAGAGGAAGAAGAGGGCAACACATGGTAATTAGGGTTAGGGGCTGCCCTCAAAATCCCTCAACATATATAGGAGGAAGGGGAGAGGAGGCAGCCTTGGCCCCTACTCCAAGCAGGTTCAGCCGAACCAAACAAGGGAGGAATCCACCTCCCACAAGGGAGGTGGAATCCTATTAGGACTCCTTCCTAATTTGGAAACTCTTTCCACCTTTTGGCTTTTTGCTTATCCCTCCACTCCAACCGCATGGGCCCTTAGGGGAGGCTTCAGCCAGCCCACCAAGGGCTGGTGTGCCTCCTCTCATAGCCCATGAAGCCCTTGGGTCGTCACACTGCTACTGCAACCAAAGACCTTCCAATGGTGCTAGAAACGTGCTACGGCACCAGTAATCCTTCTGCTACGGCTACGCCTTAAGGGACTTCCTAGGCAAATATGCAAAGGATTTCCTCCGTGGCCTTGGAGCCTTGCGTTGGTGTTCCCTCGAAGCGGAAAGGGTGATGTAGCGCAGCGGTGGTGAGTATTTCCCTCAGTTTGAGAACCAAGGTATCAATCCAGTGAAGGAGTATCACAAGTGCCTGCACAAACACAAAGAACCTGCTCCCAACGCTATGAAGGGGTTGTCAATCCCTTATAGATTGTTTGCCAAGTGAGAACTGAAAGCAACAAAGTAACAAAGCAAAGTGAAAGCGGAGGTGTAAATGATAGATGTGAATAGACCCGGGGGCCGTAGTGTTTACTAGTGGCTTCTCTCATGAAAGCAAGTAGATGGTGGGTGAACAAATTACTGTGGAGCAATTGATAGAACCGCGCAAAGTCGTGACGTCATCTATGGCAATGATTATATCTATAGGCATCATGTCCAAAACAAGTAGACCGATACTTTCTGCATCTACTACTATTACTCTACACGTCGACCGCTATCCAGCATGCATCTAGTGTATTAAGTCCAAAAGAATAGAGTAACGCCTTAAGCAAGATGACATGATGTAGATGGACAATCTCATATCTACGACAGAGCCCACCTTGTTACCCTTGATGGCAACTAGACAATGTGTGCCTTGCTGCCCCTACTGTCACTGGGAAAGGCACCACATGGTAAGAACCCAAAACCAAGCACTTCTCGCATTGCAAGTATCATAGATCTAGTTGGCCAAACAAAAGCCAAGACTCGGAGAGACTTACAAGGATATCAAATCATGCATATAAGAAATCAGCAAAGACTCAAATATATATCATAGATAATCTGATCACAAATCCACAATTCATCGGATCTCGACAATCACACCGCCAAAGAAGATTACATCGGATAGTTCTCCATGAAGATCATGGAGAACTTTGTATTGAAGATCCAAGAGAGAGCAGAAGCCATCTAGCTACTAACTACGGACCCGTAGGTCTGAAGTGAACTACTAACGAGTCATTGGAGGGGCGATGATGATGATGAAGAAGCCCTCCAACTCCAAAGTCCCCTCCGGCAGGGTACCGGGAAGGATCTCCAGATGAGATCTCGCGGACACGGAAGCTTGCGGCGGCGGAAAAGTATTTTCGTGGATCCCTTGATTTTTTCTATATTTTAGGGAATATATAGGCGAAGGAACTAGGTCAGGGGGCGCCAGGGAGGCCACAAGCCTGCTGGCCGCCGCCCCCTGGTGGCGGATAGGGGGCTTGTGGGCCCCCTGTAGTCCTCCTGGCTTGGCCCTCAGGCCCCCTGATCTTCTTCCGTTCGGGAAAAAATCATTTCGGGGATTTTATTTCGTTTGGACTCCGTTCCAAAATCAGATCTGAAAAGAGCCAGAAACACAGAAAAAACAGGAACTGACACTTGGCACATAATTAATAAGTTAGTCCCAAAAAAGATATAAAAGTTACATAAAACATCCAAAGATGACAAGATAACAACATGAAACCATCAAAAATTATAGATACGTTTGAGACGTATCAAGCATGCCCAAGCTTAACTCCTGCTCGTCCTCGAGTAGGGAAGTGATAAAGAATGAATTTTTTATGCTTTCATGCTACCAAGCATAGATGTCCTTTGTAACTCCTCTTATGTGACGTGAATGTTCAGATCCATTAGATTCAAAACATTAGTTTGCTATTGACGTGGAAACAATAATAATTCAAGCAAACTAGCAAGGTAATCATGAACTTTAAAAATAACAAGGCCAACAGAAAGTTATCCCTACAAAAGCATATAGTCTTGCTATGCTCTATCATCATTGCACAACGAATTTAAATCATGCACAACCCCGGTATTGGCCAAGTAATTGTTTCACACCTTTACTTTCTCAAACCTTTTCAACTCTCACGCAATACATGAGCGTGAGCCATGGTTTTAGCACTATAAGTGGTGTGGAGTGTGGTGGAGGTTGCAAGACAAAATAAGGAGAAGATGATCACATTAACTAGGCATATCAATGAGCTGTGGAGATGCTCATCAATAGATATCAATGTGAACGAGTTGGGATTGCCATACAAATGATGCACTAGAGCTAAGAGTAAGTGAAAGCTCTTAAAGAAAACTAGTGGGTGTGCATCCAACTTGCTTGCTCACGAAGACCTAAGGCAATTTTGAGGAAGCCTATCATTGGAATATACAAGCCAAGTTCTATAATGAAAATTTCCCACAATCTATATGGTGGTGACAAAACGAGAGACTCTCAATCATGAAGATCATGGTGGAAAAGTGGTAGCATTGTCCCTTCTCTCTTTTTCTCTCATTTTTTTGGTGGGCTCTTTGGCCTCTTTTTTATTATTATTTTAGGTGGGCTCTTTGGTCTCTTTTATTTCCTCACATGGGACAATGCTCCATCAATGATGATCATCACACTTTCAACTCAAAACTCAGAGAAACGATGACTCTATATGGAATGCCTTCGGTAGTGTACCGTGACAATGATCTAGCATGGCATAGACATTAACGGAAACATCATGCTAGCTATCTTATGATCATGAAATGGCAATGTAGACGTGGTGGCACATGTCATGGTGGTAGTTGCATGGCAATATATCTCGGAATGACTTTGAAAAAGCCATAGTAGGTAGGTATGGTGGCTGTTTTGAGGGAGGCTAATGGTGGGTTTTGTGCACCGGTGAAAGTTGCACGACACTAAGAAGATAGTGATGGTGGAAGGTGAAAGTGCATCTAAACCATAGACTCAACATTAGTCAAGAAGAACTCATATACTTGTTGCAAAAGTTTTATTAGTAATCGAAACAAAGCATTCAACGCATACTCCTAGGGGAAGGGTTGGTAGGTATAAACCATCACGTGATCCCGACCGCCACGCAAAGGATGACAATCAATAGATTAATCATGCTCAGATTTCATCACATAGCGGTTCACCATACGTGCATGCTATGGGAATCACTAACTTCAACACAAGTATTTCTAGATCCACAACACCTTACTAGCATAACTTCAATATTACCAAAACCACAACTCAAAACTAATTGAGATGAATCAAACTTCTCTAACTATTCAATGCACATGAAGGTGGAAGTTTTCGTATCCCTTTGGATAACTACCCCTTTTGAGACTACTTTAAAGCATAGATCAACTACCAAGCCACGCACCGCTGTGCTCTAAAAGATATAAGTGAAGCACATAGAGCAAAAGTATCTAATTCAAAAGATATAAGTAAAGCTCGACAAAATCATGGTGAGTGCATGTCTCTCTCTCTAGGTGTGCAGCAAGGATGATTGTGACACAACAAAAATAAAAGACTCCTACGATACAAGACGCTCCAAGCAAAAACACATAACATGTGGTGAATAAAAATATAGCCCCAAGTAATATCCCCAAGCTTAGGCTTTTACGGCATCCTTGAATCTCTTGGGGTGCCTTGGGCATCCCCAAGCTTGAGCTCTTGCTACTCTTTATCTCTTTGTCCATAAGAACTTCACCCAAAACTTGAAAACTTCACAACACGAAACTTAAACAGAAACTCGTGATAACATTAGTATAAGAAAGAAAACCACCACTTCCTTAGGTACTGAAGCAAACTTAAATTCTACTTATTCTGATGTTGGGTTACTGTATTTTCAATCTCCCATGGCTAATACCCCCGATACTATCCATAGTTTCATCAAAATAAGCAACCAGCACAGCAAAAACAGAATCTGTTAACAGCAGACCAGTCTGTAGCCATCTGTATATTTCGTATACTTCTGGTACTTCCAAAATTCTGAACAATTACGACAGTCTGAAGAATTTGCGTAGAAATCAGAAGCAAAAAGAATCAACTCAAAATTTCTTACAGAACAAAAATGAAAATTCTTTTCATGAGCAGAAAGTTTTTGTCTTTTCCAGCATGACCAAACGATCATCCCCAAGACTAATCATAACGGTTTTGCTTGGCACAAACGCAAAAAGAAACACAAAAAACACAATCATAACAAAATTATGAATGTGTGGAAAACACAAAACAGAAAGAAAAATGATAAATTCATTGGGTTGCCTCCCAACAAGCGCTTTTGTTTAACGCCATTAGCTAGGCAAAAGATGATGCTCACACAAAAGACAAGAATTGAAGCACAACGAGAGCATCATAAAACATGTGAAAATCACATCTAAGTCTAACATACTTCCTATGCATAGGCATTTTATAGGAAAACAGATTGCCAAGACAACCAATAGATTCCATATGCAAGGAATAAGAAATAGACAATAGCAATCTCCACATAACGAGAGGTAATTTGGTAACATGAAAGTTTCTACCACAATATTTTCCTCTCTCATAATAATTACACGTGGGATCATATTCGAATTCAACAATGTAACTATCACATATGATATTATTTTCATGATCCACATGCATGCAAAGTTGACGCTCTTCAAAAATAGTGGGATTATCATCAACTAAAGTCATGAGTTCTCCAATCCCACTTTCAATATTGTCGCAAATATCATAATCATCATGAGGCTTGAACAAATTTTCAAGATCATAAGAAAGATCATCACCCCAATCATGATTATTGCAACAAGTAGGGGACATAGCAAAACTAGCATCCCCAAGCTTAGGGTTTTGCATATTTTTACCATGATTGTCACTAATAGGATTTATAGTGAAACCATTGCAATCATGCTTTTCATTCAAGGATCCCTCGTGAATCATTTCATAAATTTCCTCATCACGATTTTCAGATTCATGCAACTCAAGCAAAACTCCATAAAGATAGTCAAGTGCACTCAACTCACTAGCAATTCGATCAACATAATTGGATCTCTTAAAGAGATTAGCAAGTGGATCAGGATCCATATCACTAGATTTTCAGCAAGCGAAGATGCAAGCATATTGAGGGCACATAGCACACGAGCAAAGGAAAGGCAAACGAAAAAGGCAAAAGGAGAAAGGCAAAAAGGCAAATGAAAACGGAAAATGTGAAGTGGGGGAGAGGAAAACGAGAGGCAACTGGCAAAAAAGTAAATGCAAGAGATGAGTTTGTGAGACCTACTTGGATAGATCTCTCCTTCCCCGACAACGGCGCCAGAGATACTTCTGCTACTGCAACAAAAGACCTTCTAATGGCGCTAGAAACGTGCTACAGCACCAGGAATCCTTCTGCTACGGCTACACCTTAAGGGACTTCCTAGGCAAATATGAAAATGATTTCCCCCGTGGCCTTGGAGCCTTGAGTTGGTGTTCCCTCGAAGCGGAAAGGGTGATGTAGCGCAGCAGTGGTAAGTATTTCCCTCAGTTTGAGAACCAAGGTATCGATCCAGTGAAGGAGTATCACAAGTGCCTGCACAAACACAAAGAACCTGCTCCCAACGCTATGAAGGGGTTGTCAATCCCTTATATATTGTTTGCCAAGTGAGAACTGAAAGCAACAAAGTAACAAAGCAAAGTAAAAGCGGAGGTGTAAATGATAGATGTTAATAGACCCGGGGGCCATAGTGTTTACTAGTGGCTTCTCTCATGAAAGCAAGTAGACGGTGAGTGAACGAATTATTGTCGAGCAATTGATAGAACCGCGCAAAGTCGTGATGTCATCTATGGCAATGATTATATCTATAGGCATCATGTCCAAAACAAGTAGACCGATACTTTCTGCATCTACTACTATTACTCCACACGTCGACCGCTATCCAGCACGCATCTAGTGTATTAAGTCCAAAAGAACAGAGTAACGCCTTAAGCAAGATGACATGATGTAGATGGACAATCTCATATCTACGATAGAGCCCACCTTGTTACCCTTGATGGCAACTACACAATGTGTGCCTTGATGCCCCTACTGTCACTGGGAAAGGTCACCACACGGTAAGAACCCAAAACCAAGCACTTCTCCCATTGCAAGAATCATAGATCTAGTTGGCCAAACAAAACCCAAGACTCGGAGAGACTTACAAGGATATTAAATCATGCATATAAGAAATCAGCAAAGACTCAAATATATATCATAGATAATCTGATCACAAATCCACAATTCGTCGGATCTCGAGAAACACACCGCCAAAGAATATTACATCGGATAGATCTCCATGAAGATCATGGAGAACTTTGTATTGAAGATCCAAGAGAGAGAAGAAGCCATCTAGCTACTAACTACGGACCCGTAGGTGTGAAGTGATCTACTCAGGAGTCATTGGAGGGGCGATGATGAGGATGAAGAAGCCCTCCAACTCCAAAGTCCCTTCCGGCAGGGCACCGAGAAGGGTCTCCAGATGAGATCTCGCGGAAACGGAAGCTTGCGGCGGCGGAGAAGTATTTTTGTGGATCCCTTGATTTTTTTCTATATTTTAGGGAATATATAGGCGAAGGAACTAGGTCAGGGGGGCGCCAGGGAGGCCACAAGCTTGCTGGCCGCCGCCCCTGGTGGCGGATAGGGGGCTTGTGGGCCCCGTGTAACCCTCCTGGCTTGGCCCTCAAGCCCCCTGATCTTCTTCCATTCAGGAAAAATCGCTTCGGGGATTATATTCCGTTTGGACTCCGCACCAAAATCAGATCTGAAAAGAGCCAAAACCACACAAAAAATAGGAACTCGCACTTGGCACTGAATTAATAAGTTAGTCCCAAAAAAGATATAAAAGGTACATAAAACATCCAAAGATGACAAGATAACAGCATGAAACCATCAAAAATTATAGATACGTTTGAGACGTATCACACACCCATCCTGGTGGTCCCCCGGTACCCCTGGCACTCCCAGTACACTACCGATGAGCCCGAAACTTTTCGGGAGACCAAAACAGGACTTCCTATATATCAACCTTTACCTCCGGACCATTCTGGAGCTCTTCGTGACGTCTAGGATCTCACCCAGGACTCCGAACAACCTTCGGTCACCAACACCTATAACTCAACTATACCGAAACATCACCGAACCTTAAGTGTGCAGACCTTGCGGGTTCGAGAACTATGTAGACATGACCTGAGACATTTTCCGGTCAGTAACCAATAGAGGGACCTAGTTTCCCATATTGACTCCCACATATTCTACGAAGATCTTTATTGGTTGAACCTCTATGTCAAGGATTCAGTTAATCCCATATGATGTTCCCTTTGTCCTTCGGTATGTTACTTGCCCGAGATTCGATCGTCGGTATCTCTATACCTAGTTCAATCTCGTTACTGACAAGTCTCTTTACACGTTTCGTAATACAAGATCCTATAACTAACTCCTTAGTCACATTGCTTGCAAGGCTTGTTGTGATGTTGTATTACCGAGTTGTCCCCGAGATACCTCTCCGTCACACGGAGTGAAAAATCCGAGTCTTGATTCAAGCCAACCCAACAAACACCTTCAGAGATATCTGTAGAGCACCTTTATAGTCACCGAGTTACGTTGCAACATTTGATACACACAAGTTATTCCTCCGGTATACGGGAGTTGTATGATCTCATGGTCATAGGAATAGATACATTGACATGCAGAAAACGATAGCAATAAACTGACACGATCATATGCTACGTTCATAGTTTGGGACTTTGTCCATCACATGATTCTTCTAATGATGTGATCCCATTATCAAGTGACAACACTTGTCTATGGCCAGGAAACCTTGACCATCTTTGATCAACAAACTAATCAACTAGAGGCCCACTAGGGACAGTGTGTTGTCTATGTATCCACACATGTATTTGAGTTTCCATTAGATACAATTCTAGCATTGACAATAAACGATTATCATGAACAAGGAAATATAATAATAACTAATTTATTATTACCTCTAGGGCATATTTCCAACACCTATGACCATGAGATCATGCAGCTCACTAACATCAGAGGAGTACCTTGTGTGTATCAAATGTCGCAACGTAACTGGGTGACTATAAAGATGCTCTACACGTATCTCTGAGGGCGCTTGTTGAGTTGGCATGGATCAAGACTAGAATTTGTTACTCCGTGTGAGGGAGAGGTATCTGAGATCCCACTCGGTAATTTAGCATCATAATGATCTTGCAACCAATGTGACTAAAGAGTTAGTCACGAGATCTTGTGTTACGGAACGAGTAAAGAGACTTGCCCGTAACAAGATTGAACTAGGTATGGAGATACCGACGTGTAACAACTAAGATGCGACACTTACCTTATTTGGGGGCGAGGCCTCAAAAGGGGAAAGAGGCGCATCTAAGTGTTTCGCAAGTAGGATAAACATTGCAATACATAATAGATGGAAGAGTAATAAGATTTGGCTTACACTCACCACAAGCTAGATTACAAAGTCAAACAGTCATACATTATTCAAATGGAAAACAGGGTCCGAGTATGGACAAGATAAACGACAAAAGAGAATGCTATCCCAGCTTGCTAGGCCCACGATCATGACCAAGTGCCTCTAGTCCTCGCGATACATCACGCATAACCTGCCACTATCCTGGTCGAACTCCCACTTCACTCGGGTATCCTCGGGAACATCTGCATCTGGAGTACCTGTAGCTATGGATGGTTGTAGTAATCTGTGAACCATAATGACTCAGCAATCTCATGACATTGGTATCGATTCTAACTAAGATAATAGGTGAGGTTGGGGTATGGTTTTGAGTTTGCAGCAACCTAAGCATTTATGGTAGCTAACTAACGATGAACAAGTTATGGTGGTCTATGCAAGACGTTCGTTAACTAAGAATAATCACTATGTGATCCTGAACACCTACCTACGTTAGTCATAAGCCCACCATGTTCTTGATCAGAGAAAGAACTCCGAAGGAAATTGTCACGGTTACACACACAGTTGGCAGGTTTTAATCAAGTTACTTAAAGTTATCTAGAACTGGATGTTAACAAAATATCCATGATTGCCACATAACCGCGGGCACGACTTTCCGAAATATTTAACCCTCCAGGGGTGCTCCAACTAATCCATCACAAATTACCACAGGCCGCATAGAAATACTCGATCACGAAACTCGCGATCTTATCGGATTTCTTAGGGGGAAGCCTCAACTCTGAGAAGACCCAAAGTCTCACCGGAATCCCAATGCACAAGATATATCGTTAAGGTAAGACAAGTCCAGCAAGACCTCCCGACGTGTCGACGAACCCGATAGGAGCCACGTATCTCGTTCTGAGGACACGACGGATTGTCGAAACTTCCGGTAGGCCAATTGCAGAGTTGCCCTTGGTGGCCACCGGCTGTTGACAGTTTCGACCAACACTCATGAGGAGCACTAGCCCGGGGGGTTGATTAAGTTCCTCGGGGTAGCTATTCCCTATGCTTTTTATTAAGTTCTTAGCAAATTTAACAACAAAGTTGGGTCTTTCCGGACAAGCCTTAACACTAACGATTTACCAAGGGGGTCCCCATAAAAACCACGGACGTGTTAGGAGCGCTCAGTTATGGAATAAAACACAGAGCCGAAACTAAGGCGGCAAAAGCGGAACAAACCACCCAGCAAAAGGCCAGGCCTTCCACTCTTTACCAAGTATATAGGTGCATTAATTAAATTGCATTTAACTAAGATGATATCAATTCCCATGTTATCACATGGACCAGCTTGCACCTGCAACTAGCAACGCTAATAAAACCGTTCAGCAAGGCTAACCTAGCCAAACAATATTTTCTAGGAGGGCAAGTGTTAGAGGTTTCATGACAATGTTTGATGGCCTATATATCAGGTGGTAGGCAGTGTAGTATAACGATGGAAACGAATCAACTAAGCATAACAAAGCTAGAAACAGTGTCAAGGTCATGATCATCTTGCCTGCGAAATCTTCAGAGTGGAACTGTCATGACGAGATGATGTATATACTTCTCGCACCTCGTTGTTTACCCCAAGTGGAAGGTTGAGATGTAGTCAGCAGCAATTTTTCCCTCACACGGGAACTGTATGGTTTATCGAACCAGGAGGACTCCTAGGATCAACAGGTAGGTGTCTTCCACCCTGGCGCTAGCAGAAGACATGGGCATGCACACACAACAAATAACTTTGCTCCCAACGAGTACAAAGAGGTTGTCAATCTCTCCGACCTTTTAGTTTGCAAAGGATCAAAACACAAGCGGGAAAGTGATAGTGATTGCAACGGAAAAGTAAGTGAAAGCGGTAAATGCTGGAGGTGTAAACAGTGATGGTGATATGGACCAGAGTCACATGATGTTCACTAGTGATGTCTCTCTCCCAAAAGACGATAAACAAATATGCTTGGGTGAACAAATCACAGTTGGGAAATTGACAGAATCATGAACGCACCGCAATGCTAATTATGCTACTTGATAGTTAGAGGTTCAATAGTAATGGGCAGTATGCCAAGACAAGTAGACCGTTTTTTCTCCAACATCTACTTACTAATCATCCACTTTGAGATATCTATCCAGAACATCTTGCCGGTATTAAGTTGCGAGCCCCACCCAAAGTGTAAACTCGAAGCAACGGACAACTGCATTAACGAACTATGCGTAAGGTAAACAATCCTTGCAACCGTGGTCACAAGCACCGTTGTTTTCTCCCTGGTGGCAACAGCACATCCCCTAGTCTCATGTTTCTATCACTCAAGCTAGACATCGAGGGGCATGAATCCACAATCATGCATAACGTTCCCTCTTGGAGTTACAATCTACTACTCGGCCAAAGCAATAAATAGCAACGGAGAACATGCATGAATCACTAAGGAACATAATATAAAAGGATAATCAAATATATAACTCATAACAATCTGGACATAATCTCATAATCCACCGGATCCCAACAAACCGAGCATAGCAATAGCAAGAGAATTACATAGATGCCTTGATCATGTAGGGCAGCTCACAAGGACTAACCATTGAAGCACACGATTGGAGAGAAGACATCACATAGCTACTGGTCATGGACTCATGGTCCAAGGAGGACTACTCACGGCACATCTGGTTAGCGTCCATGGCGGTGGAGAAGCTCCCGGAGGTCAATCCTCCCTCCGATAGGGTGCCAGGAAGAGGTTTCCTCATGCTCCCGATCTCGAAAGCGCTGCGGCGGTGGAACGATGGAGAAATTCATGATTATGGAAGTTGTGGAAGGGTTTCCTCTCGGGACTCTAAATATAGGCCAAAGGAGGGCACCGGAGGAGGTGGGGCCCACCCAAGCGGCCTCCTGGCGCGACCTAGGGCCTGGCCGCGCCAGCAGATCGCCTCGGCAGCCCCTGGCCCCCCTATGGCCCATCTTCGGTGATGTGGAAGCTTCTGTTTCGCTGGTTTTTCATATATTTATCCTGGAATTTTTCGGGCTTCGGAAAATTGGGTAAAAGCCCCTGCAAAATAGTCATCAACAGACAGAAACTGGCAGTGGGCGCACTGAGTTAATAGGTTAGTCCCAATATGTGTAAAATGATATAAAAGTGTAGCAAAACATATAACAATGTCACCCAAAAGATCATGGAACAAGCAAAAATTATAGATACGTTTGGGACGCATCAACATCCCCAAGCTTAATTTCTGCTCGTCCTCGAGTAGATAAATGATAACACAGTAATTTCTGTGGTGACATGCTAACACACATATAAGGACTTCAAAGTAAAGGAAGTAAGATATGCAATTCAAGTCAAGATAGTAACAAGCAAGAGTCTATATCTTGTATTGAGTTTAGCAAAGTAAGAACATAAAGGTGCAAGAGCTCTCGTTGTCTGTGACTCGAATGTCTCCAAATGGTGTTTGCGTGCAAGAAGTGGGAAATGGGTTGAGATCATAAAATATTTTTTAAATGAGAACTCAATCTACTAAAATTTCACGCTTGGTCTCCTTCGAAATCTTATTTTGACTCATCCCCAGACCACTAGTCAGGCACAAGTCAAAATGATCCTCTCCCTTTCAATTTTGAGCACTCATGCAATGGATGAGCGTAAGAAAGATATGTTGGCACTTAGGATGGTAAATAGAATAATGATGGGGAAGGAAGACAAAAAGGTGTGATAGGCTCACATCAATGAGGACAACCATAGGCGAGAGAAAGTCAAATGATAGATATGATGTGAGGAGTAGGGATTGTCATGTAACGGATGCACATATGAGCTAAGGTAAGCTCTCCAGTGGAACTAGTGGGGGTGCATCCGACTTGTTTGCTCATGAATACCTAGAGCTCATTTGAGGAGGCTCATCATTGGAATATGCAAACCAAGTTCTATAGTGTAAGGGTCCCCACATAGTTATGCATGAATGATAATCTCTATGTAGTACCAATATAGCAATGGAGTACGAGTGTGGATCTTCTAAAGGAATAGTAGTGTTGCCCCCTTCTCTCTTTTTATTTATTTTTATTTTTATTTTTCTCTTTTATTTTATATTTTTGTGGCCTCTTTGGATCTTTCTTTTTTATCTCTCATTTGTCCTCTTTGGGATCTTTTGTTTGTTCTATTTGGGATCTTTTCCTCACTTAAGGGCAACACTCTATGTTTTACATGAATAAAAAGAAGATCATCACACTTTATAAGAAGTACTCAACATAAAGACAAGTGAAAACTATCATGATGTATGCAAATGTCTGCCTCTACCCGTGTAGCAGGATATGCAATGATACTAGCGCGTCATGTAGCAATAATTGGGGCAAGGCCCAACTATCATGCGACTCTATGATCAAGCGAAAGCATGTATGACATGAAGATCAAGTAATGAGATGGTGGATGTTGAATGGAAATGTATCTCGGAAAGGCTATGGAAATGCCTTAATAGGTAGGTATGCTGGCTGTTTTGAGGAAAGATATAATGAGGCTTATGTATGACAGAGCGTATCATGTCATGGGTTTGGATGCACCGGAGGAGTTTGCACCAACTCTCAGTGTGAGAAAGGGCAATGCACAGTACCGAAGAGGCTAGCAAAATATGGATGGTGGAAGTGCCAACAATCGAATACTCACATTAGTCCGAAGAACTCATACACTTATTATCGGTAACTCTCTATCTAGTTAGGAAATTCACAAAGAGACAAGTACCCTGAGGAGGAGTGTTTGGGGGTTTGGTTATCCTTGCGCATCCTCGACTCATGGTAACGTGAGGGTACTCTATATATTTCAACCCCTCCAGAGGTTAGCGATCAATTTAGTAGCTAGAGTTCTCAACTAATTTTAGTTTTTGAAAAACACATGGATTTCCCAAAATACGACACCTATCACTAATAGGCTCAAGCTCTTGGCACCAATAGTCCAAACATTACTCAAATCAATACCTCCAAACTATTGCAAGTTACTATTATACTTAAATAGCAATCTTAATTACCTACTCATGCAAAACACACAACTTAGTGCAATGAGCCAACTCTATAAACAAGATAAGCATGATAACTCAAGAGAGTTCCAAAAGCAACCTAAATAAAATCTCTTAAAAAGATAAGCATGAAAACTAAGAGCTAAGCATGATAGTAGCTACGAAAAGATAGATAACACACAAAAAAGATGAGCATGAAAACCTATGTTGTGTTCTAGAGTGGAATGGAGCATGTCTCTCCCCCAAACAAGGTAGGATATGTTCCAACTTGTTATGAACAACAAGCAAAACTAAAACAAACTAAAAATTAAAGAGCGGGACGCTCCAAGCATAGCACATAACATATGAAGTGATAAAAATATGGCATGTAGATGGACGAACTGATGATTGTTGATAGAGAAGGGGATGCACGGGGGCATGATAACCCACAAGTATAGGGGATCGCAACAGTTTTCGAGGGTAGAGTATTCAACCCAAATTTATTGATTCGACACAAGGGGAAGCCAAAGAATATTCTTAAGTATTAGCAGTTGAGTTTTCAATTCAACCACACCTGAAAGATTTAGTATCTGCAGCAAAGTATCAGTAGCAAGGTAGTGTGCTAGCAAGAGTAGCAAGAGTAACCAGTAGCAGCAAAGTAACAACTGTAGCAGCAAAGTAACATCAGCAGTAGCGGCCAAGTAACATAGCAAGGACCAGTAGGAAAAACTCGTAGGCATTGGATCGGTGATGGATGATTATGTCGGATGCTATTCATCGTGCAACAGTTATAACACTGAGAGATATGTAACTAGCTCCAGTTCGTCAATGTAATGTAGGCATGTATTCTGTATGTAGTCATACGTGCTTAGGGAAAAGAACTTGCATGACATCTATTATCCATCCCTCCCGTGGCAGCGGGGTCTTAATGGAACTGCGGTATTATTAAGGTTCTCCTTTTAATAAAGAACCGGACAAACGCATTAACACTTAGTGAATACATGAACTCCTCATACTATGGTCATCTCCGGGAGTGGTTCCCGCTATTGTCACTCCGGGGTTGCCGGGTCAGAACACATAGTAGGTGACTACAACTTGCAAGATAGGATCAAGAACACACATATATTGGCGACAACATAATAGGTTCAGATCTGAAATCATGGCACTCGGGCCCTAGTGACAAGCATTAAGCATGACAAAGTAGTAGCAACATCAATCTCAGAACATAGTGGATACTAGGGATCAATCCCCGTCAAAACTAACTCGATTACATGATAGATCTCATCCAACCCATCACCGTCCAACAAGCCTACGATGAGATTACTCACGAACGGTGAAGAGCATCATGGAATTGGCGATGAAGGAAGGTTGGTGATGACGATGGCGACGATCTCCCCTCTCCGGAGCCCAGAACGGACTCCAGATCTGCCCTACAGAGGAAGAACACGAGGTGGTGGCGCCTCCGTATCGTAAAACGCGATGAAATATTCTCCTTGAATTTTTTTTCCGGACGAAAGGGACTAAGTAGTGCTGAGATTGGAGGCGGTGGAGCTTTGTGGGCCCCACAAGCCTGCCAGGCGCGGCCAGGAGGGGCGCGCCTGGTGGGCTTGTGGGCTCCACGCTCCACTTCCTCCGTTGATTCTTGCGCCAGTTTTTTTTATATTTTCCACAAAAATTCTCCGTAAATTTCCAGGTCATTCCGAGAACTTTTATTTGTGTGCAAAAACAACACCATGGCAATTCTGCTGAAAATAGCGTTAGTCCGGGTTAGTTCCATTCAAATCATTCAAATTAGAGTCCAAAACAAGGGCAAAAGAGTTTGGAAAAGTAGATACGATGGAGACGTATCAACTCCCCCAATCTTAAAACCTTGCTTGTCCTCAAGCAATTCAGTTGACAAACTGAAAGAGACAAAAAGAAAAACTTTTACGAACTCTGTTTGATCTGGTTGTTGCAACTATGTCTAACTCATATCCAAAATTTCAGCAAGATCACAAGCTAACCACAAAAGCAAATGACATCTAGGTCTCATGGTAAACTCATATCAATGGCATAATCAACTAGCGAGCAAATAATAATAAGTTTCAAACGTCAACACTTCAATCAAAACAATCATGAAGCAGTACGAACAGATGGTATCTCACTAGCTCTTTCTGAGACCACAAAACATAAATGCAGAGCACCTTCAAAGACCAAGGGCTCACTAAACATTGTAATTCATGGCAAAGAAGATCCAGTCACAGTCATACTCAATCACAGTCAAAAGCAAAACATAAAAATGACAGAGGTGCTCTCTAATTGGTGCTTTTGTAAGAAGAGGATGACTCAACAGGAACATAGATAGACAGGCCCTTCGCAGAGGTGCCAGAGCTCAAGCTTTGAAAACAGAGATAATAATTTTGGGTGGCATGCTTTCATTGTCAACGCAATGACCAAGAGTTCTCACCATCTTCCACGCTACACATGCTATAGGCGGTTTCTCAAACAGAAAAGTAAAGTTTTGACTCCCCCACCACCGATCAATCGCACTCCACAACTAGCCGACTTCTTGGGTGCCGTCCATACCAACATCAATCCAGGGGGAGTTTCGTTTGCAATTATCTTTTTGATTTGAGCATGGAACTGGGCATTCCAATTACCGGCCCCTTTCTTGTGAATGATAGTGAATAAACACATATCAAGGATAACACGCCTAGCATGGAAGATACTGATAGCCCCCTGTCACCACATGAGCGGTTCGGGCAATGCAAAAAAGATTATTTCTTGAAGGTTTAGAGACTGGCACATGCAAATTTACTTGGAACGGCAGGTAGATACCGCATATAGGTAGGTATGGTGGACTCATATGGAACAACTTTGGGTTTATGAAAGTGGATGCACAAGCAGTATTCCCGCTTAGTACAAGTGAAGGCTAGCAAAAGACTGGGAAGCGACCAACTAGAGAGCGACAACAGTCATCAAAATGCATTGAAATTCACCAACATTGAGTGCTAGTATGAGTAGGACATAAATCACCATGAACATGAATATCATAGAGGCTATGTTGATTTTGTTTCAACTACATGCGTAAACATGCGCCAGGTCAAGCCACTTGAATCATTCAAGGAGGATACCATCCTATCATACTACATCATAGTCATCTCAAAATTCATGTTGGCATCCAAGACAAACCATTATAAGATCCTAGCTAATTAAGCATGGCATTAGAAACTATGATCTCTAAGTTGTCATTGCAAACATGTTTCTCTCACAACAAAGCTGAACTAGGAACGATGAGCTAGTCATATTTACAAAAACAAAATAGATCGAGTTCATACCAGCTTTTCCAGGCTCAGTCACTTCATCATATATCGTCATTATTGCCTTTCACTTGCACGATCGAACGACGTGAACAATAATAAGAGTGCTCGTGCATTGGACTAAGCTGGAATCTGCAGGCAAACACAAAGGAGAAGACAAAGTAATATGGCTCTTTAACAGATAAACAGATATGCATACGAGAGCCACTAAACATTGTAACCATGGTCTTCTACCTTGACCCAAAGAAAAATAAAACTATTTAAACGGGAAAGCTCCCAACAAGCAAAAGAAGAACGGAAAATCTTTTTGGTTTTTTCACAAACTAGACAAACACACGAAAAGAAAAGGAGAAAAAGAATATAAACTAACATGGATGATACAGTGGCAAAGTGTGAACACCGACTATCAAAGTGAAAGCATAAGCAAGAATATAAAGTCGGTGAGAAACACGTACTCCCCCAAGCTTAGGCTTTTGGCCTAAGTTGGTCTACTCCCAAGGAGGGAAATAACCAGCTCCGGGGTACTCTGGAGTGTACTGAGGGTGCCACTGCTGTGTGAGCTCCTCTAGCTCCCACTGATAAACTGGCGTCTGGTACTCGACTGGTGGCTCGGGCACGGGCACGTGTGGCTGGGCTATGCCCCAATATGCGTAGATGTCCGAGGGCTTAATAATGTACCTGCCTGCATGAAGATTGAACAAAGAAGGAGGAGGCAAAGTAATAGTCTCACGAGTACCCTGACTAAATACCAGGTTATAAATCATCTTTCTATTTATATCTCTATCAAGAAAGTCATGGCAAACCATGCTATCATAATCTAGATATCTCTCAGGAAGAAGAATCTCTTCTTCGTCGTCCAGTCTAATAGGTATCTCTAAGTGTCTGGCAAGACGAGTAGCATAGATACCTCCATAGACAACGCCTTTAGAACGGTTCGTGTTCAACCGTTGAGATACTATAGTGCCCAAGCTATAAGTTTTATCATTATAAAGGGGTTCGCGCAAGACCGCAAGATCTGGGGAGCTAAGGGACCCAGCCTTCCCACGGCCAATCAAACATTTTCCCACAAATAGTGAGAAGTACCCGAAGCACGAGAAAATGTATGCTAGCAGCTCTTGCGCAAGACACTCCTCTCTCCTCTCCTACATCAATAGTATCTATGAAAGCCTCCAAGTCACGTGGACGAGGTTCATGAATATCCCCAACAAAAGGCAATTTGCAAACATTGCAAAAATCCTGGAGTGACATGCGCTGGGGGATATCATATAATTTGAACTCAACCATAGAAGGATTCTTCCTTGGATAGAAATTAAAGCTTTGCATGAAAATATTGGTGAGGAGGAGGAGGTATTGCGGACACTTATCTTCAACGAAGGCGGTAAGGCCTGCGTTCTCCACCAAGTAATAAAAGTCCTCATAAAGTCTGGCGGCGCGTAAGAATATATCGCTTGGCCACTCGCACGCTCAAACTTCTGCAACTCGGGGGACCGGATACTTGGGTTTCTTCTTCTCATTCCCATCATCTTTGGGGTCGCGACTTGAAGAGCCTCTTAAGAACCTCCTCATCTTTTCCCTTTTTCTACCTCTGAAAATTTCTGAAATTTTAGTGATTCTAAGGAAAAGTGAACAAGGCTCAACGAAACTCGTAGAAACTACTCCTTCAAGTGCCTAAAGGACATATCACGCATCAAAACTACTTGGGACCAGCTAAAATTAGCATGCAAAGCTCAAGAATAGGGTTACTAAGGCAGAAAAAATACGCGACATATAAGGCACTAGAGAAAAAACTAATTGGACCAATGGAGGAGTCACTTACCAAGGATCAATTTCCCCAAAATAGTTTGGTGAATGGTGCTTTGCACAAGGAGATCGAAAATCCCAGCAAGAAGAGCAACAACACGGGTTTGAGCTGCGAAACGATCTTTTCTGGAGGTAGGAGAAGTAGATGGGAGCTAGAATGAGTGGAGGGGGTGCACGTGGGCCCCACAAGCCTGGTAGGCGCGGCCTGGGGGTGCCCGTGCCTCCAGGGCTTGTGGCCCACTGGGGCAGCCCCGTGACTAGCTCTTCGTCTCAGTATTTTTCAAAAAATTCTAGAAAAAATCATACTTGATTTTCAGGACGTTCGGAGAACTTTTATTTTCGGGGTACTATTCTACGGGACGCTAAAAGCAGAAAACAGGGAAAACTAAACTAAATCTATCATTTTTCTTCTAAGCAACCGAAGGTGAAAGCTTGGAACAGAGGTTTGTGACTTTTCGATTCATCCATCTCATGGCCATTGAAAGAAATCCGTCAATGAGGTTGATCAAGTCTCCTTGACAAACTTTTTCGAATCGCAAAAGAAGACGGAGAATTTTTGAATAGTCACTAGGTTACCTCAATGGGGATGTGAATATCCCCAACAAGCAAATCATACTTCATCTTAACAGGAGGAATATGGCATTCAAAGCTCCCAATAAGAATCGATGAAGTTTTTTCGATAGCATTGATGCAATGTACTCGATATTGTTTCTTCGGAAAGTGCACTGTATGCTCATTACCATTGACATGGAAAGTGACATTGCCTTTGTTGCAATCTATAACAGCCCCTGCAGTGTTTAAAAAGGGTCTTCCAAGGATGACCGCCATGGCATCGTCCTCGGGAATATCCAGAATAACAAAGTCTGTTAACATTGTAACGTTAGCAACGACAACAGGCACATCCTCGCAAATGCCGATAGGGAAAGCAGTTGATTTGTCGGCCATTTGCAGAGAGATTTCAGTGGGTGTCAACTTATCCAGTTCAAGCCTACGATAGAGAGAGAGAGAGAGAGGCATAACACTAACACCGGCTCCAAGGTCGCATAAAGCAGTTCTAACGTAGTTTCCTTTAATGGAGCAAGGTATAGTGCACTACTGGAAAAACAGAATTTGCCGACAGATTTTAGCTTTGCCGTCAGCAATTTCACGGGGCTGACGGCATAGAGACTTTGCCCACAGCCAAAAATAATGTTGACGGCATAGGCGCGGCTGACGGCATAGAAAATCTATGTCGTCCGCTTTATCTAAGCCGTCAGCCAGCTGACGGCAAAGGAGAAAAGACTGACGGCATAGGGAGCTTCCCGGTCCCATGTTCGACGAGTGCTTAAAGGGAGCCGTCTATGCCGACAGTCAGCTGACGGAAAAACCTAACGGCTCTCTTTGCCGACAGCCAGCTGAAGGCATAGCCCGGTGGTTATCCCCACCCCATGCAGGACACGACCTAACTGGCCATATCCTCTTCTCTCTCACCTCTCCCATCTGCTCTCCCGACCCGCCGCCGTCGTCGACCCGCGCCCGCCCCTACTCGCCGGTGCCGCCCCGCGCCAGCCCCGCCCCGACCACCCGCCATCGCCCCGCACCAGGCCCACCCTGACCCGCCGCCATCGCCCCGCCCCGAGGCATCGCCCGAGGCCTCCCCGCCCCGCCCCGCCCCACCGCATCCGCCTTCGCTATCCTTACCCCCACCGCCAACGCCCAGGCGGCCACCCACGCTACCTTCCTCCACTTTGCTGCCACCTCATCGGCGTCGGCCGCCTCCTCACCGGTGAGCTCCTCCTCCCCTTTATTTATTTATTTTTAGTTTATTTTTTCTATATTAGTTAGATATGTTAGTAGTAGATAATAGATTTAGTTAGCAATTAGTAGTTAGATTTAGTTAGCAATTAGTAGTGGTAGATTTTTAGTTAAATTTAGTTAGCAATTACTTAGTTGTTAGTATTTAGACAATAGGAATTTTTAGTGGTAGATTTTTAATACTTAGTCAGTATAGAAGTAAAGAGAAGAGAAGGAGACGAAAATACTAACAATAATAGAAGAAGGAGGAGAAGGAGATGAAGAGAAGAAGAAGAAAAGGAAAAGGAAGGAGGAGAAGGAGATTAAGAGAAGAAGAAGAAGAAAAGGAAAAAGAGGAAGAAGAAGGGGGAGAAGGAGAGAAAAATGAAGAAAAGAAAATAATAAGAAGAAAAGAAATAGAAGAAGAGAAGAGTAACAAAACTTGAATAATAAATTATTAATAATGAAGAAAAAGAAGAAGAAGCGTAAATTATTAACAAAACATAAAGAAAAACAAGAAGAGATGTGAAGAAAAAGAATTATTAGCTTTATAGTAGTCACCTTAAATAGCTTTATACTTTTAATAATTTAGTTATCAATTAGAATGTAGTATTAGTTAGCTTAATTACCGCGAGTGCGTATTTGTGTTGATTGAGTGCATTTAAATGTGCAGTAGCTTCTCCGCGAGGGTTTGGTTTTCGACGACCTCCCCTGCATTCGAAAGTGTGCACATTTGTTAACTCCTCCTCCACCCCCTTTATTTTGCTCTGTTCCGGCTTTCGTGCTGATGACACTATCTAGCTAGGTATTTTTAGTATTAAAATGCAAAGTTGCTGCGTAACCAATATGCGTCTCCCGTTCGAAAGGGTTCCTGTTATAAAATGCATGCATTTGCATATTTATAACGGTGATTCTTTCGAATTGTCCAACGTTATCCATGGACGGCCCGGGTATGTGTAGATTGGGTCGTTTCCCACGCTTTGCTCCGGATCCCATGCAGAGTTTCGACATCGCCTCCTTGTTATTCTCCGGGTACACATCCTCTCGGTTAGTTGCCGAGTGTGTATCGGGAGAACAGTGGGGAGGTGCTACCGAAATTTTGCGTTGGATCGGGAGCAGAGCATGGGGAAATGACCCAATCTACACATACTCGGGTGGGATTAGGAAATGACCCAATGACTGATCGTGAATGGATGTACACCGGTCACCATAGTCAGAGAGAGATGACGGATGAATGGTTGAGCAAAACCTATGAATTTGTGGAAACGTCATTTTCTAAACGCCAGCCAAAAACTTGGTGCCCCTGCACTAAGTGCAAGAATTATTCGCGACAGACAAAGGATATAATGGGTAAACACCTGCAGATGCGTGGTTTTACTCCCGGCTATACCTTGTGGACATTTCATGGTGAGTCAGCCCAACGTAACAGAGACAAGGTGTTGCATCGGCACACCGATGATTATGGTACAGGGATTGAAGACATGGTGAATGAATGTGATGATGCTCGGAACAAGGACGAAGAGATGGAGGAATCCGCGAAAGCCTTCTATGCCATGTTGGAGTCTTCAAAACGTCCTCTTCACGAGCACACTAAGATTTCTCAGCTAGATGCCGGCGCACAAGTAATGGCTCTGAAAGCCCAATTCAACATTGGAAGAGACCTGTTTGACTCAGTGATGACCCTATTTGGGCGCTTTCTACCCAAAGGTCATATTATGTCTTCAAACCTATATGAGTCAGACAAAATCCTTAGTGCACTCAAGATGCCGTATGAGCAGATACCTGCTTGTGAGAAAGGATGTGCCTTATTTAGGAAAGAGTATGCGGACGAAACATATTGTCCATTTTGCAAGTCCTCCAGATATGTTGAGGTACAGAATGGTGAAGGTGAGAAGAAGCAGTGCAAAATCCTCGTGAGTGTCCTACGGTATCTGCCGATCCTACCAAGACTTCAACGACTTTACATGCTCGAAGAAACAGCAAAACAGATGACATGGCACAAACATGGAATTAGGAAAGAATTAGATGAACACGGAGTTCCGATGTTGGTACACCCTTCAGATGGTGACGCATGGAAGGCATTCGATAGTATACATAAGGAAAAAGCTAAAGAACCAAGGAATTGTCGAATCGCCATAAGCCTCGATGGGTTCAATCCTTTTGGTATGACGGCTACCCAATATAGTTGTTGGCCTGTATTTTTTGTTCCCCTCAATCTTCAACATCATCCATTATGCAAAGAAAGCACATATTTCTGACGTTGATAGTTCCAGGGCCAAACTACCCGGGGAAGAATATGATTTTGTACATGCAACCGCTGATGGATGACTTGAAAGAAGCTTGGGTGAATGGGGTCAACACATACGATGCAGCTAAGAAAGAGAACTTTCAAATGTATGTTTGGTACCAATACTCGTTGCATGATCTGCCGGCATTTGCGCTTTTCGTTGCCTGGTGTGTGCATGGAAGGTTCCCGTGCCCACAATGCAAGGCAGCTCTTAAGTTTCATTGGTTGCCGGCGGGTGGGAAGTATTCCTACTATGACTTGCATATACAGTTCCTGCTTATGGACCATCCATTCAGAAAAGACAAGAAGAATTTCATGAAAGGTAAAGTTTTCAAACACTCGGCACCACCTGCGTTGACGGGGGAACAAATTAATGAACAGTTAAAATCTATGGAGCCTGATCAAATCGTCCATGGTATTTCTTGGGTTATAATGAGGAACACGCCTGGACCCACAGGCCATGCATCTGGGATCTCCCCTACTTCGAAGACCTCTTACTTCCACACAACATTGACATGGTGCACACTGAAAAGAATATCGCCGAAGCCCTTCTTGGCACATTTTTTGGCACTGATATGGGCAAAGATAATACAAAGGCTAGAGTTGACCAGGAGACTCAGTGTGATAGGCCATCACTAAACATGCGAGAACCGAAAGGAAGAAAAAATTGGTCCAAACCACCTGCCTGGTACAATCTTGAGAAGGGAGTAATAAGGGAAATCCTCTTGTGGGTGCAAAAAAAGTTGTTGTTCCCCGATGGGTATGCTGCGAATCTAGAGAGGGGAGCGAGCATTGAAAAAATGAAATTTTTTGGGCTCAAGAGTCATGATTGGCACATATGGCTTGAGCGGATAATGTCGGTGATGTTGCGCGACTATATCCCTGAGGCTAAATGGCTAGTATTGGCCGAGTTGAGCTATTTATTCCGTGTTCTTTGAGCTAAAGAGTTGTCGCGTGCCATGATAGATGACATGGAAGAGTTGGCGACTGAGTTGATCTGCAAGTTGGAGAAGATTTTTCCACCGGGCTTCTTTGATCCGATGCAACACATGATTTTGCATCTCCCAACCGAGGCAAGATTGGGTGGCCCTGTGCAAAATCGTTGGTGCTACGCAACTGATAGAATGCAGAAGACACTTTGAGGAAAATGTAATAATAAACGTAGAATTGAAGCATCGATGGCCAAGGCGTTCATTACCGAGGAGGCGGCAAACTTCATAACAGCACACTATGATGCCGCTATGCACAGCTTGCATAATCCAAAGCCTCGGTACAATGTGGGCGACCCCAAACAACGTGAATCCAATCTCAGCCTCTTCAAAGGGAAGCTCGCACCTTCTGGTGTGGGAAAACCAAAGTTGCTGTGCGTCGAGGAGTGGCGCACACTAACGATGTATATATTGAACAACTTAACAGAAGTTCGGCCATACATCGAGTAATTGCTCTATACATTTGCAACTTTTAACAAGTTTTGTGTCTAACAACTATTATTAATTGATACAGTCGATACGTCGAACAATTCTCGAATGGTGTTGCAGTCGAAAAAGAATCCATTCTCGAGTATGAACTTCTTGAAAAGACAGGAGGCGGCTATCCCAGTTTCATCTCTTCGTTCAAAAAAACGGTACCTCCCTTATATATAATAGGTGATTTCCTTTGTTGCTATTACTCATGAGTATCACACCAAATTCTATCTTTTCTTAACTTCTAGGCTAATTCAGATGAGCAAGTCGACGATGAATTGAGACAAATACCTAATGGTCTTGACTTTAAGGTCCGTACATTTCAGAAGTACGATATCAACGGGTATCGCTTTCGTACTGCTAGCAAAGAGCTTTCAATGCCCGGTCGAAAAACAAACAATTCCGGTGTCTCTGCTATAGGAGAGGGAGGTTTCGAGTATTATGGAAGACTTGAAGAAGTCTACGAACTTCATTATTAAGGTGAAAATCCTTCGAATGTTGTAGTGTTCAAATGTCATTGGTTCGATCCTACTAAGACAAGACGGACTCATGAACATCTTGGGCTAGTCGAAATTCGACAAGACACGCAGTTAAGCGGTGCCGATGTCTATATTGTGGCTCAACAGGCCACCCAAGTTTTCTATCTGCCATACTGTCGTCAAAGTGTTAAGAACCTGGAAGGTTGGTATGTTGTGTTTGATGTGCCACCAGATCTTAGACCACCTCCCCCAAATGAAGACGATTATGAACCTCAAATTGACCCAATAACATATGATGGAGAATTCTTCCAAGAATCACGTGGTGTGAGACGTCGTACCCGAAACTGCTCTACGTCCACCCTGAACACGGAGGAACAAGAATCACGTGACGATGAGGAAGAAGTGGAAGTAGAAGAGGTTACCAATGCGCATGAGCTATCAATGCTTGATCGGTTACAAAAAGGCCTTCCACATGATGTCCCTGAACCCGATGACGATATCAGTCATGATGACACGTGTGATACTGATGATGATTTTGCTTCAATTGACCATGGAGAAGAGACAAATGATCTCGACTATTAGTACTTTGTATGCATCCAAACATTGTTGTTTAATTATTAAATTATTAGTTAAATTATTCATGTATTTATTATTGTTTGTTTAATTACTGTCCTTGAATTTGTACTAATTATTTAACTATTTATTGTTCCAGGTGGTGAGACATGGCAGGCGGGGATAAGTTGAGGATAGCACCTGGGCAGCTACACAGAACTTTGTTGCAGAGCTTTGCCGAGGAGCCCCGTGGGAGAGGCGGAGGAAAGAAGAGAGGCAGAGGACATGGTCATGGGAGAGGGAGGCTGCCTGATAGGAGCCAGTCGCCACCACCCTCGGCTACTTCTGTCTCACCCACTTCACCCTTGCAGACGAGGGTGTCACCGGTGCAGGATCCTCCCGTCCAGGAGCAGACACCAATGCAGGGGGCCGAGGCTGAGGCTGAGGCGGAGGCTAAGGAGGAGGCTGAGGCGGAGGCTGAGGGGGCTGAGGCGGAGGCTGAGGGAGAGAGGCGGAGCCCGTCTGCCAGCAAGTCGGTCTACCAACGTGGTATGACACGAGTTCCGGACCGATTGGAGTTGCAGCACAGGGCGTTCATTGAGCCAGATGGCGAGAAGTAAGTTGATATATATTGTGTACCTTATATCATTATATTTCACCAAGTAGCTAATGTCTTTGCCTTATCATTATGTACGGGGTGGGATTACCCGAAGAATACCCGGAATCCAAACTGCCTCCTTGGTGCTTTACTTAGGGAGCACTTCCCCGGGATAGTGCAGTTGCCCGGTGAGGGTATGGTTCCCGAGCCAGGACTCAAGTGGGAGCACTACGAAGCCGCTCTGCTCCCGGAAAACACACATGTGAATGGCGTTGTTTGCGTGAGCGTGGCCGACAAGGTGTTGGCTGATTTTTCGGTAACTATTATTTTAGCCAATAAAAAGTATACAATGTTATATATTGTTATTTCCTTCCAAATCATTTCACTACTCATCTGTGCATCTATATGGCATAATTGCAGATTTACTTTAGGGTTGCGGAGGGGACGGAGGAGGCGGCCAAGAAGAACCTCGTGAAAGAGTGCAAGAGTTTATTGAATAACACGAGGCACGAGCTGCGTGTTCAGGCTGTTCGAGATTGGTACGCCAAGCAAGGGGAGACAAAGACAAAGACTGAATGTCGAAAGATTTACCTTGATAAGACCAAACACATGGAGGTATGTACATTCCAAAGATCAATTCTTTAATAGTTTTGTTAGGGATAGTTAGGTCTATTTAGTTATAATACTTAGTTTCATTCTTCATTAACTTACATTCATAGGTGCCCCCGAGATGGTTGGCCGATAAGATGGATTGTTGGGAGATGATAGTGGACAGGTGGTGCACAGAGGCTTGGTTGAGCACCCACACTATGGCCAAGGACCGTCGTGCCCAATTGGTTGGTGTGCCACACCACCAAGGCAATGCCAACATCAAGCAATACGCCAAAAAATGGGTATGCGTGCCTTGCTTTGTTTCATCAATAATTCATTCGTTCATGATTTTTGTTGTACTAATTCTTTGTCTTTTCGTGTAGACCAAACACAATAACCATCCCGAGCCTCAGGGATACGCAGCGTTTAGCATGGCCCATAAGGGCTCGTACAAGACGGCGAAGGCATATTCTGAGGGGGACGGGCCGTCGGTGTACACAAGCCTGTCCGCCTACAGCATGATGACGTCTTATTCTGAGGTGGTCAAACAGCTGCGCGGGCCTGACTTTGACCCGAGCCAGAATCCTATCGATCCAGAGGCGTTGATGATCTCTGGTGGCGGTAAGAGTCATGGCACGCTGGCCATGTGTGATGGCTTCGTCCCTATTACTGAGACTCTATCTCAGATCAAGGCGAGGCAAACGAGCTCCGCTCGTGTAATACGGCAACGCGCGAGGCCCGTTGATCTTGCCATCTAGGTTAGTTTTCTTCATTATTTCTTTCGTTCATTTTTCCCTGGATGGATGATGAAAGGTCCTTTTGAGGAGTGGTTGTAGGCCACACTTGAGAAGGAGAGGGAGGCCACCAGGCTCTTGTTAGAGGAGAGGGACCGAAATACGTAGAGGTTGCTTGAGGAGGAGAGGGCACGCAATAATGCCCATGCGAAGGCCATGCACGACTTCGTTCCTGTAAGTCAGAGGTGTTAGAGAAGGAAGGCTATGTGTGAGAAGCAACAAGGCTATTTCTTTGACTCCTCGAAAACTAATTTGCAGGCTATGTGTGAGAAGCAAGGTTTGCCGCCCCCTCCGCAAATGCCTTCTCCGGTGGGAACGGTGAGTTCCCTTTCAATGACCAACCTTGCACGGTCTTATACCATTGCGTCTCGCCGTGCTAACCACATATTTTAACTCTTGCCTTGTTGCAGCATCATTCTAGAGTTGAATCCCACGATCCCCTTACTTCTCCTGGTGAGAGCCCTAGCAACCCAGCGACCAACCGAGATGCTGCTTCTCCTCCGTGACTTGGCATTCGGTAAGTTATTCCTCTCCTTCTTATTCTTCTTATTATTTAGATCAACTTAGATTATGCCATGCTTTAGTTAGCTTAGTAAATTCTAGTTGATATTAGCCATGCTTTAGTTAGCTTAGTAAATTCTAGTTGATAATTATCTTACTTACCTAAAAAATTACATAATTAGCTTACTTAAAAAATGACATAATTACTTGATAACACAAAAAATAACATAATTGGTTGATATTAGAGCTCAAAAATGACATAATTAGTTTAGAAAGTTTAAAAAGAAACCAGAAGAGAAGAACAAAGAAGAGATGAAGAAATAAGAGAAGAAGAAAGAGGAGAAAAAGATATAATAAGAAGAACAACTCTTCTTATTCTTCCTTTTTCTCTTCTTTCTTTTTCTCCATCTTCTTCTTCTTCTTCTTCCACTTCTTCTTATAATTTCTTAGCTGAATTTAGATAACTTCTTTCTTATTGTATTCTTCTTCTAACTTCTTTCTCATTATGCAGATTTTGATAAAGCAGCATGGCATATGGATGGATGCTCCAGGGACTGTACTCATGTAGTCTTAGATGAACTTTGTAATGCACTTGTATTTGCGGATGCACTTGTGATGCTTTGTAATACTTTGTGATCTTGTTTGCACTTTAATTACATATATTGGTGTTGTTTGCACTTTGTGATGCACTTGTGTGGTGCTGTTTGCACTTTGTGATGCACTTGTGGTGTTGTTTAGGGCCTGGGCAAAAAAATATATATATATATATTGCTGTTTGTATCTATGTTTTGCAAATGCAGGGAATTAACAGAAAACAAATATAAAAAAAGCAGAGAGGGTCTTTGCCTACAGCTTACTAACAGCAAAGCCTATGCCGTCGGTGGGCTGACGGCAAAGAAGGACATGTGGCGACATCCTATGTAACCTGGCAACAGTGGGAACACCAAATTTTCCTAGATTTTCGGCTTTGCCGTCAGCTGTGGGCAAAGAGGGGACCAGGGGACCCAGGTTTTCGGCTTTGCCGTCAGCTCTGCTACGGCTATGGGCAAAGAGGGGACCCACATGTCAGTGCTGCTAGCATCCCTAAAATGTATGGCCCACCAAAACTTTGTCGTCCGCCAGAGTCCAGCTGATGGCAAACCTTCCGTTAACCCTCTAACGGAGCTCGGCTTGCGCCGTTGCCGCCATTGCTCTGTGCCATCAGCCCGTGCCACAAAGCTGATGGCAAAGGTTTTGTCGTCGGTCGATTTGCAGCTGACGGCAAAGAAGGTGATTGCCGATAAAATCGTGGTCGGCTCCTTTGCCAACCGCACACTGACGGCAAAGCCTTTGCCGTTCGTTAAACAGGTCATTGCCGTCAGCTCTGGCTATCGGCAAACCAGCAGATTCCAGTAGTGGTGGGCACTCTGGGATCACCTAGTTTCTTAGGAGTTCCACCCTTGAAGGTATAGTTAGCGAGCATGGTGGAAATCTCAACCTCAGGTATCCTCCTCTTATTAGTCACAATATCCTTCATGTACTTAGTATACAGAGACATTTTGAGCATATCTAGCAAACGCATTTTCAGAAAGACAGGTCTGATCATTTCAACAAATCGCTCAAAATCCTCATCATCCTTTTTCTCGGATGGTTTGGGAGGAAAGGGCATGGGTTTCTGAACCTATGGTTCCCTTTCTTTACCATGCTTCCTAGCAGTGAAGTCGTTCTTATCGTATCTCTTATTCTTAGGCTGTGGGTTATCAAGATCAACAGGTTCAATCTCCACATACTTATCATTGCTAGGCTGAGCATCATCATGAACATCACTATTGATATTATCATTAGGCTCATGTTCATCACGAGATTGTGTTTCAGCATCAGAGACACAGACATCGTTTGGACTCTCACGTGTAGCAGCAACAGGGTTGCTAGCGTGCAAGTTCCTATCATCTTTCTTCTTCTTTCTAGGATGACTAGGTGCATCAGTGCTAACTGATACGTCCATTTTGCATCATGTATTCATGTTGATATTTATCGCTTCTTTGGCTGTTATTTCACTTCACGGTACAATTCTTATGCCTTTTCTCTCTTATTTTGCAAGGTTTACATGAAGAGGGAGAATGCCGACAACTGGAATTCTGGCCTGAAAGTGGAGCAAAGTTGAGATACCTATTCTGCGCAACTCCAAATGCCGTAAAAATCAATGAGGATTTTTTTCCTGATTTATCAAAAATACTGGGCCGAAGAAGTGCCAGAGGGGCGCCAGGGGTTGGCCACAAGCCTGCATGGCGCGGCCACCTCCCTAGGCTGCGCCATGAGGGCTTGTGGGCAACCTGCTGGCCCACTTGCCCCCCTCTTTTGCTATATGAAGGGTTTCATCCAGGAAAAAAAATCAGGGAGGAGCTTTTTCGTGGATTCGCCGCCGCCACGATGCGGAACTTGAGCAGAACCAATCTAGAGCTCCGGCAGGACGATCCTGCCGGGGAAACTTCCCTCCCGGAGGGGGAAATCGTCGCCATCGTCATCACCAATACTCCTCTCATCGGAGGGGACTCGTCGCCATCCACATCTTCATCAGCACCATCTTATCTCCAAACCCTAGTTCATCATTTGTAACCAATCTCCGTCTCGCGACTCCGATTGGTACTTGTAAGGTTGCTAGTAGTGTTGATTACTCTTTGTAGTTGATGCTAGTTGGATTATTTGGTGGAAGAGTTTATGTTCAGATCCTTGATGCTACTCATTACCTCTCTGGTCATGAATATGATTATGCTTTGTGAGTAGTTACTTTTGTTCCTGAGGACATGTGATAAGTCATGCTAATAGTAGTCATGTGAATTTGGTATTCGTTCGGTAATTTGATATGTTGTATGTTGTTTTCCTCTAGTGGTGTTATGTGAACGTCGACTACATAGCACTTCACCATTATTTGGGCCTAGAGGAAGGCATTGGGAAGTAGTAAGTAGATGATGGGTTGTTAGAGTGACAGAAGCTTAAACCCTAGTTTATGCGTTGCTTCGTACGGTGCTGATTTGGATCCACTAGTTTAATGTTATGGTTAGACTTTGTCTTAATTCTTCTTTCGTAGTTGCGGATGCTTGCGAGATGGGTTAATAATAAGTGGGATGCTTGTCCAAGTAAGGGCAGTACCCAAGCTCCGGCCCACCCACATATCAAACTATCAAAGTAACGAACGCGAATCATATGAACATGATGAAACTAGCATGACAGAAATTCCCGTGTGTCCTCGGGAGCGTTTTTCCTCCTATAAGACTTTGTCCAGGCTTGACCCTTTCTACAAAAGGGATTGGGCCACTTTCTGCACCGTTGCTACTTTTGTTACTTGTTGCTTGCTACGAATCATCTCGCCACACAATCACTTGTTATCGACAATTTCAATGCATGCAGATTTTACCTTGCTGAAAACCACTTGTCAGATCCTTCTGCTCCTCGTTGGGTTCGACACTCTTACTTATCGAAAGGACTACGATTGATCCCCTATACTTGTGGGTCATCAAGACTCTTTTCTGGCGCCGTTGCCGTGGAGTGAAGCGCCTTTGGTAAGTGGAACTTGGTAAGGAAACATTCATATAGTGTGCTGAAATTTATTGTCACTTGTCACTATGGATACTAATCCTTTGAGGGGCTTGTTTGGGGTATCTTCACCTCGAACGGAAGCACAAAGAGTTGCTCCTCAACCTGCTGCATCTACTGAAAATATCTGCTTTGAATTCCTTCGGGTATGCTTGAGAAATTGCTGGCTAATTCTTTTACACGAGATGGAACATCACATCCAGACTTGCATCTAATCTATGTAGATGAAGTTTGTGGTTTATTTAAGCTTGCAGGTTTGCCCGAGGATGAGAACAAGAAGAGGGTCTTTCCTTTATCTTTGAAGGATAAGGCGTTGACATGGTATAGGCTTCAATCGGTTGAAATTGGAATTTCATCAAAAGTTTTATCCTATGCATTTAGTACATCATGATCAGAATTATATTTATAATTTTTGGCCTCGTGACAGAGAAAGCATCGCTCAAGCTTGGGGGAGGCTTAAATCAATGCTATATACATACCCCAATCATGAGCTCTCGAGAGAAATTATCATTCAGAACTTCTATGCTCGGCTTTCTCATGATGATCGCACCATGCTTGACACTTCTTGTACCGGTTCTTTTATGAAGAGAGATATTGACTTCAAATGGAATTTATTGGAGAGAATTAAATGCAACTCTGAAGATTGGGAGCTTGAAGAAGGTAAGGAGTGAGTTATGAATTTCACGTTTGATTGCGTTAAATACTTTGCTGAGACAAATACCTTTAGTGAGTTTAGCGCTAAGTATGGACTTGACTCTGAGATAGTAGCTTCATTGTATGAATCCTTTTCCGCTCATATTGATCTCCCCAAAGAGAAGTGGTTTGAATATCATCCTCCTTTAGAAGTCAATGTAGTTAAACCCACTCCAGTTGAAGAGAAAGTCATTACCTATAATGATCCTGTTGTTCCTAGTGCTTACATTGAGAAACCACCTTTCCCTGTTAGGATAAAGGATCATTCTAAAGCTTCAACTGTGATACGTAGAGGCTATATTAGAACACCTACACCCCTGAGCAAATTAGAGTTGAACCTAGCATTGCTATTATCAAAGATCTTCTGTCCGACGATGTTGAGGGACATAATATTCACTTTGTGAAGATGCTGCTAGAATTGCTAAACCTCACGTTAAAAACAAACATATGCCTATTGTTGGCATGCCTGCGGTTTCTGTTAAGATAGGAGATCATTGTTATCATGGTTTATGTGACGTGGGTGCTAGTGTTAGTGCAATACCTCAATCCTTATATGATGAAATCAAAGATGAGATTGACCTGTTGAGATAGAGCCTATTGATGTCACTATTCAGCTTGCCAATAGATATACTATCTGCCATGTGGGAATTGTTAGGGATGTTGAAGTCTTGTGTGGTAAAATGAAGTATCCTGCTGATTTCCTCGTTCTTGCTACCGCACAAGATAGCTTTTGTCCCATCATATTTGGTAGACCTTTTCTCAATACTGTCAATGCTCATATTGATTGTGAGAAGCAAACTGTCACTATTAGCTTTGAAGGTGTGTCACATGAGTTCAATTTCTCTAAGTTTGGTAGACAACCTAATGAAAAGGAGTTGCCTAGTAGGGATGAAACTATTGCCTTAGCCTCTATTGCCGTGCCTCCTACTGATCCCTTAGAGCAATACTTGCTTGAGCATGAAAATTATATGCATATGGATGAAAGGGATGAGATAGATAGAGTTTTCTTAGAACAATATCCTATCCTTAAGAATAACTTGCGTGTTGAACTGCTTGGGGATCCACCCCCACCAAACGGTGATCCTGTGTTCGAGCTTAAACAATTGCCTGATACTCTTAAGTATGTCTATCTTGATGAAAAAGAGATATATCCTGTTATAATTAGTGCTAGCCTCTCATAGCATAAAGAAAAGAAGTTACTAAAAACTCTGAGGAAGCACCGTGTTGCTATTGGATATACTCTTGATGATCTTAAGGGCATTAGTCCTAACCTATGCCAACACAAGATTAAAACTGATCTTGACTTCAAACCAGTTGCTGATCATCAAAGGAGATTAAATCCTAAGATGAAAGAAGTAGTGAGAAAAGAAATACTAAAGCTCCTGGAAGCAGGTATCATTTATCCTGTTGCTCACAGCGATTGGGTGAGTCCGGTGCATTGTGTCCCTAAGAAGGGAGGCATTACTGTTGTCCCTAATGATAAGGATGAATTGATCCCATAGAGGATTATTACTGGCTATAGGATGGTGATCGATTTTAGGAAACTGAATAAAGCCACTAGGAAAGATCATTTCCCTTTGCCTTTTATCGACCAAATGCTAGGAAGGTTGTCCAAACACACACACTTTTGCTTTCTAGACGGATATTCTGGTTTCTCCCAAATACCAGTTGCACAATCTAATCAGGAGAAGACCACATTCACCTGCCCTTTCGATACCTTTTCTTATAGACATATGCCTTTTGGCTTATGTAATGCACCTGCCACCTTTCAAAGATGTATGATGGCTATATTCTCTGACTTTTGTGAAAAGATTGTTGAGGTTTTCATGGATGACTTCTCCGTTTACGGGTCTTCCTTTGATGATTGCCTCAGCAACGTTGATCGAGTCTTGCAGAGATGTAAAGACACCAATCTTGTCTTGAATTGGGAGAAGTGCCACTTTATGGTTAATGAAGGCATCGTCTTAGGACATAAAATTCCTGAAAGAGGTATTGAAGTCGATAAGGCTAAGGTTGATGCAATCGAGAAAATGTCATACCCCACAGATATCAAAGGGATAAGAAGTTTCCTTGGTCATGATGGTTTCTATAGAAGGTTCATTAAATACTTCTCTAAGATTTCTAGGCCTCTTACCAATATCTTGCAATAGGATATTCCTTTTGTTTTTGACAATGATTGTGAGGAAGCCTTCGAAATACTTAAGAGGGCTTTCATAACTGCACCTATTGTTCAACCACCTGATTGGAACTTACCTTTTGAGATCATGTGTGACGCTAGTGATTATGCTGTTGGTGTTGTTCTAGGGCAAAGAGTTGATAAGAAGCTGAATGTTATTCACTACGCTAGTAAAACTCTAGACAGTGCCCAAAGAAACTATGCCACTACGGAGAAGGAATTTTTAGCAGTCGTGTTTGCATGTGAAAAGTTCAGGTCTTACATAGTTGATTCCAAAGTCACTATTCGCACTAACCATGCTGCTATTAAGTACCTCATGGAGAAGAAGGACGCTAAACCTAGACTTATCAGATGGGTTCTCTTGCTACAAGAATTTGATTTGCACGTTGTCGACAGAAAGGGTGCTGATAACCCAGTAGCAGATAACTTGTCTAGGTTGGAGAACGTTCTTGATGACCCACAACCTATTGATGACAACTTTCCTGATGAGCAATGGAATGTCATCAATGCTTCACGTAGTGCATCGTGGTATGCTGATTATGCAAACTATATTGTTGCAAAATACATACCACCTAGTTTCACATACTAGCAAAAGAAGAAATTCTTCTTTGACTTGAGACATTACTTTTGGGATGATCCTCACCTTTATAAGGAAGGAGTAGATGGTGTTATTAGACGTTGTGTACCTGAACATGAACTGGGACAGATCCTACAGAAGTGTCACTTCGAGGCCTACGGAGGACACCATGCGGGAGATAGAACCGCACACAAGGTATTGCAATCAGGTTTCTATTGGCCCACTCTCTTCAAGGATACCCGCAAGTTTGTCTTTTGTTGTGACGAATGTCAAAGAATAGGTAATATTAGCAAACGTTATGAAATGCCTATGAACTATTCACTTGTCATTGAACCATTTGATGTCTGGGGCTTTGATTATATGGGACCTTTTCCAAAATACAACGGGTATACTCATATCCTAGTTGCTGTTGATTATGTCACTAAGTGGGTACAAGCTATCCCCACTAGTAGTGCTGATCACAAAACCTCTATCAAGATGCTCAAAGAAGTTATCTTCCCTAGATTTGGAGTCCCTAGATATCTAATGACCGACGGTGGTTCACACTTCATTCATGGTGCTTTCCGTAAAACGCTTGCTAAGTACAATGTCAACCATAGAATTGCGTCTCCCTATCACACTCAGTCCAGTGGTCAAGTAGAGCTAAGTAATAGAGAGATTAAACTGATTCTGCAAAAGACTGTCAATAGGTCTAGAAAGAATTGGTCTAAGAAGCTCGATGATGCACTGTGGGCTTATAGAACTGCCTATAAGAATCCCATGGGTATGTCTCCGTACAAAATGGTGTACGGTAAAGCATGTCATTTACCTCTTGAGCTAGAGCATAAAGCTTATTGGGCAATCAAAGAGCTCAACTTTGATTTCAAACTTGCCGGTGAGAAGAGGTTATTTGATATTAGCTTGCTTGATGAGTGGAGAACTCAGGCGTATGAGAATGCCAAGCTGTTCAAAGAGAAGGTTAAGAGGTGGCATGATAAGAGGATACAAAAGCGTGAGTTCAATGTAGGTGATTATGTCTTGCTATATAACTCTCGTTTAAGATTCTTTGCAGGCAAGATTCTCTCTAAATGGGAAGGTCCCTATGTTGTTGAGGAAGTATATCGTTCCGGTGCTATCAAGATCAACAACACGGAAGGTAATTGTCTGAGAGTTGTAAATGGGCAGAGAATCAAGCATTATATCTCAGGTACTCCCATAAATGTTGAAAGCAATATTATCAATACCATAACTCCGGAAGAATACCTAAGGGATATTTATCATCCTGTTTCAGACTCCGAAAACGAAGAGGTATGTGATTCGCTAAGAAAACAGAGTCCAAAACTTTTCCAGTAGGAAATTTTCTCCATGTTGGAATATTTGAAAAATACAAAAAATGGAAGTAGTCCGGAAAGTGCGCGAGGAGGCGACAAGCCTGCACGGCGCGGGCCCACCCCCTGGCCGCGCCGTGAGGGCTTGTGGCCACCTCGTGCGCCTCCCGAACTCCGTTTTCGTGCGGGGTACTCCTTCTGGTCTGAAAAAAGATATTATATATACTTCCGTTTGCTCTGACCCCTGCATCACGCAGATTTCCTCTGTTTTTCGTTTCGAGCCTGTTTTCTGCCGCAGATCTAGGTCAAGATGTCCTCTCGAGAATCTGTGGGGGAGAACAACCTCCGTCAAATCTATGGAGAAGTTCATGCTGATCTGACAAGGATGGAGGTCAAGGAGGCTAAGGAGAGGCTACCTAAAGGAACCAAGGGCAAAGCTAAGGAGAAGGATCAGGCATGGGACAAAGTGCAATCTGTGCTCAACAAGGAAGAAGTTGAAGAAATCTCCAAGGTATAAATCAAAGATTAATGGCCCTCTTGGAGTCAAAGATTGCAACAACTCCCCCACCTTCACCACCAAAGGAAGAGAACTGAGCATTGGTATGGGCAATCCCCTTGGCTTGTGCCAAGCTTGGGGGAGTTGCCCCGGTATCGTATCACCATCACATCTTTTGCCTTTAACTTTGTTTAAGTTTTCCTTTTCAGTTTTCTCTTTCTCTAGTAGTTTAAAAGTCTTAGTGTTTTAGTCTTGAGTTTTTGCTTTATGTCATCCCCGATGTATTCTTGCTCGTGAGCCATATAATAAAGAGTGTATTAGTTGAAGGGCTTTGCCTCTTGCCATGATCAAAAGAGCGAGAATAGAACAAAAGCATGAAAGATCATGTAACGATCCTATGGAAAGTGATGGCTTCACATATAAAAAGAATGAGGATTGAAACTTGTTGAGGGTAGGCAAACGTAGACCTTGGTCATGGTTGCAATTAATAGGAAGTAATAAAGAAGGAGAGGTTCACATATAAATATATCATCTCTGACACCATCTATGATTGTGAACACTCACTAAACTATTGCATGCCTAGAAGTAGATGTTGGACAAGGAAGACAACATAATGAATTGTGTTTGCTTGGCTCTAAACAATGTTATATGATTAGAGATCTCTTAGCATGTGACGATTGCTTCCACCTCATATTAGCCAAAATCTCCCGCACCAAGTAGAGATACTACTTGTGCATCCATAAACCTTCAACCCAGTTTTGCCATGAGTGTCCACCATACCTTCCTATGGATTGAATAAGATCCCTCAAGTAAGTTGTCATCGGTGCAAGCAATAAAAATTGCTCTCTAATATGTATGATCTATTAGTGTGTGGAAAATAAGCTTTATACGAACCTATGACGAGGAAGACATAAAAGTGACAGACTGCATAATAAAGTTTTTTGATCACAGGAGGCAATATAAAGTGACGTTCCTCCGCACTAAGAGGACATGCATCCAAACCTCAAAAGCGCATGACAACCTCTGCTTCCCTCTGTGAAGGGCCTATCTTGTACCTTTACTTTTTGCCCTTGAAAGAGTCATGGTGATTTTCACCAATTCCTTGTTTCGCCTTTGTCTTGGCTAACGTCATATGCTTGGGAAAGATCTATATTCATATGTCAACTTGGAGGTAGGCATTCATGAATTATTATTGTTGACATTACCCTTGAGGTAAGCAGTTGGGAGGCAAAACTGTAAACCCCCATGTTTCTCTGTGTCCAGCTGAAACTTTGATCTCATGAGTACCACGTGAGTTGTAGCAATTGTAGAGAACGGAAGAATGATTTAGTATGTGGATTTGCTTTACAAGCTCTTATTTGACTCTTTCTGATGTTGTGATAAATTGCAATTGCTTCAATGACTAAAGGCTATCGGTTGTTACTTCTCGGTAAGGTTCTTGATCCATGCTTTACTTTGTGAAGGAATTATCACTTTAGCATGAGAGAATATATGTTGGTATTGCTGTTCTGATCCTGATCATGATGCATGCATGTTCGTATCTTCTTTTGTCGACACCTCTCTCCCTAAACATGTGGACATATTTATTCAGCTAGGCTTTCGCTTGAGGACAAGCGAGGTCTAAGCTTGGGGGAGTTGGTACATCCATTTTGCATCATGTTTTCATGTTGATATTTATCGCTTCTTTGGCTGTTATTTCACTTCACGGTATAATTCTTATGCCTTTTCTCTCTTATTTTGCAAGGTTTACATGAAGAGAGAGAATGCCGACAACTGGAATTCTGGCCTGAAAGTGGAGCAAAGTTGAGATACCTATTCTGCGCAACTCCAAACGCCGTAAAAATCAACGAGGATTTTTTTCCTGATTTATCAAAAATACTGGGCCGAAGAAGTGCCAAAGGGGCGCCAGGGGTTGGCCACAAGCCTGCACGGCGCGCCCCCTAGTCAACGCCATGAGGGATTGTGGGCAACGCCATGAGGGATTCGTCGCCGCCACGAGGCGGAACTTGAGCAGAACCAATCTAGAGCTCCGGCAGGACGATCCTGTCGGGGAAACTTCCCTCCCGGAGGGGGAAATCGTCACCATCGTCATCACCAACACTCCTCTTATCGGAGGGGACTCATCACCAACAACATCTTCATCAGCACCATCTCATCTCCAAACCCTAGTTCATCACTTGTAACCAATCTCCGTCTCGCGACTCCGATTGGTACTTGTAAGGTTGCTAGTAGTGTTGATTACTCTTTGTAGTTGATGCTAGTTGGATTATTTGGTGGAAGAGTTTATGTTCAAATCCTTGATGCTACTCATTACCTCTCTGGTCATGAATATGATTATGCTTTGTGAGTAGTTACTTTTGTTCCTAAGGACATGGGATAAGTCATGCTAATAGTAGTCATGTGAATTTGGTATTCGTTCGGTAATTTGATATGTTGTATGTTGTTTTTCCTGTAGTGGTGTTATGTGAACGTCGACTACATAACACTTCACCATTATTTGGGCCTAGAGGAAGGCATTGGGAAGTAGTAAGTAGATGATGGGTTGCTAGAGTGACAGAAGCTTAAACCCTAGTTTATGCGTTGCTCCGTAAGGGGTTGATTTGGATCCACTAGTTTAATGCCATGGTTAGACTTTGTCTTAATTCTTCTTTCGTAGTTGCGGATGCTTGCGAGAGGGGTTAATCATAAGTGGGATGCTTGTCCAAGTAAGGGCAGTACCCAAGCGCCGGTCCACCCACATATCAAACTATCAAAGTAACGAACGCGAATCATATGAACATGATGAAACTAGCATGCCAGAAATTCCCGTGTGTCCTTGGGAGCGTTTTTGCTCCTATAAGACTTTGTCCAGGCTTGTCCCTTGCTACAAAAGGGATTGGGCCACTTTGCTGCACCGTTGCTACTTTTGTTACGTGTTGCTTGCTACGAATCATCTCACCACACAATCACTCGTTACCGACAATTTCAGTGCGTGCATATTTTACCTTGCTGAAAACCACTTGTCAGATCCTTCTGCTCCTCGTTGGGTTTGACACTCTTACTTATCGAAAGGACTATGATTGATCCCCTATACTTGTGGGTCATCACTAACTCCTTGAGAATCTTGTTCAATTCTCTTAGGATGACCCTCAGGATACAAAGGTTCCCGGGTCATTCTACCGCCTCTAGTGACGACTTTGACAGAATTGTCATTCAACTCATTGAGCAAGTCATTCTGAGTTTTAAGTACTTGTTCTATTTGAGTAGTAACCATAGATGCATGTTTACTCTCAAGATCTTAAGATCATTGACGTTTCTGTCCACACAAGCACTTAAATGACTAAGCATACGAGCATTCTGTTCCAATTGCCTGCTAACATAATCATTGAAACTTTGTTGTTTGGCAACAAAGTTATCAAATTCATCCAGGCATAAGGTTCCCAGGTCATTCTACCGCCTCTAGTGACGACCTTGATAGAATTGTGATTCAACTCATTGAGCAAGTCATTTTGAGTTTTAAGTACTTGTTCTACTTGAGTAGTAACCATAGAGGCATGTTTACTCTCAAGAGCTTAAGATCATTGACTACTCAAGTAGAACAAGTACTTAGGATGACCCTCAGGATACAAAGGTTCTTGGGTCATTCTACCGCCTCTAGTGACGACTTTGACAGAATTGTCATTCAACTCATTGAGCAAGTCATTCTGAGTTTTAAGTACTTGTTCTACTTGAGTAGTAACAATAGAGGCATGTTTACTCTCAAGAGCTTAAGATCATTGTCGTTTCTGTCCACACAAGCACTTAAATGACTAAGCATATGAGCATTTTGTTCCAATTGTCTGCTAACATAATCATTGAAACTTTGTTGTTTGGCAACAAATTTATCAAATTCATCCAGGCATAAGCTAGCAGGTTTATCAAAAGGAATATCACTCTCATCGAATCTACGCACAGAATTTACTTCTACTACCTGTATCGGGTTATCGAGACCATGGATCTCTTTGATAGGTGGTAGATTTTTGACATCTTCAGATTTAATGCCTTTCTCTTTCATAGATTTCTTAGCTTCTTGCATATCTTCGGGACTGAGGAATAGAATACCTCTTTTCTTCGAAGTTGGCTTAGGAGGTGGTTCGGGAATAGTCCAAGCATTCTCATTGCACAAGATATTATTCAATAGTATCTCAGCTTGTTCTACAGTTCATTCCCTGAAAACACAACGAGCACAACTATCTAGGTGGTCTCTAGAAGCATCGGTAAGTCCATTGTAGAAGATATCAAGTATTTCATTCTTCTCAACAGGGTGATCAGGCAAAGCATTTAGTAGCTGGACGATCCTCCCCCAAGCTTGTGGGAGACTCTCTTCTTCAACTTGCACAAAGTTGTATATTTCCTTCAAGGCAGCTTGCTTCTTATGGGCAGGGAAATATTTCTCAGAGAAGTAGTAGATCATATCTTGGGGGCTACGCACAGAACCAGGAGCAAGAGAAGTGAACCAAGTCTTAGCATCATCCTTTAGTGAGAAAGGAAACAGCTTGAGGATATAGTAGTGGCGGATCTTTTCCTCACTAGTGAATAGGGTGGCTATATCGTGCAGTTTGGTAAGATGGGCTACAACCGTTTCAGACTCATAACCGTGAAAAGGATCAGATTCGACCAGAGTGATTAACTCAGGGTCGACAGAGAAGTCATAATCCTTATCGGTCACAAAGATAGGCGAAGTAGCAAACTTTGAGTCGTATTTCATCCTAGCGTTCAGAGATTTTTCTTTCCACTTGCGTAGTAATTTCTCAACATCATAGCTATCCTTACACGCAAGAAAATCCTCAGCTATCTCTCCCTCCATGACATAACACTCAGGCATATCAGGCAATTCATATCTAGGAGAGCTAGTTCTAGCAGGCAAAATAGCAGGTTCTACTTCAACTGTACCAACAGTTTCAGAAGTATCATCACATCCAGCAGCAACTCTAGGAATTTGTGCATCAAGGAATGCACCAAGTGGCAAAGCAGTATGAAGCATAGCGTCATCATAAGCATCATGGGCAGCAGAAGTAGCATCATCAAGCACAGGCGACATATCAAGATATCTAGCAGGAGGTGGTGTCGCAAACTTACTCATAACTGAAGGTGAATCAAGTGCAGAGCTAGATGGCAGTTCCTTACCTATCCTCGTAGTTGAGGGCAAGACTTTAGTTCTTGGATCTTTCGGATTCCTCATAGTGACCAGCAGACGTAAATCCCAAGTGACTCAGAGAGTATAGCTATACCTCCCCGGCAACGGCGCTAGAAAATAGTCTTGATAACCCAGAAGTATAGGTGATCGCAACAGTTTTTGAGGGTAGAGTATTTTACCCAAATTTATTGATTCGACACAAGGGGAACCCAAAGAATATTCTCAAGTATTAGCTGTTGAGTTGTCAATTCAACCACACCTGAAAGATTTAGTATCTGCAGCAAATATCAGTAGCAAGGTAGTGTGATAGCAACAGTAGCAACGGTAACCAGTAGCAACAAAGTAACATCTGTAGCAGCAAAGTAACAGCAGCAGCAGCGACAACAGTAGCGGCAAAGTAACGTAGCGAGGACGAGTAGGAAAAACTCGTAGGCATTGGATCGGTGATGGATGATTATGTCGGATGCTATTCATCATGCAAAAATTATAACACAGAGAGATATCTAACTAGCTCCAGTTCATCAATGTAATGTAGGCATGTATTCCGTATGTAGTCATACGTGCTTAGGGAAAAGAACTTGCATGACATCTATTGTCCATCCCTCCCGTGGCAGCGGGGTCCTAATGGAAACTACGGGATATTAAGGTTCTCCTTTTAATAAAGAACCGGACCAACGCATTAACACTTAGTGAATACATGAACTCCTCATACTATGGTCATCTCCGGGAGTGGTTCCGGCTATTGTCACTCCGGGGTTGCTGGGTCATAACACATAGTAGGTGACTACAACTTGCAAGATAGGATCAAGAACACACATATATTGGCGACAACATAATAGGTTCAGATCTGAAATCATGGCACTCGGGCCCTAGTGACAAGCATTAAGCATGGCAAAGTAGTAGCAACATCAATCTCAGAACATAGTGGATACTAGGGATCAATCCCCGTCAAAACTAACTCGATTACATGATAGATCTCGTCCAACCCATCACCGTCCAGCAAGCCTACGATGAGATTACTCACGAACGGTGAAGAGCATCATGGAATTGGCGATGAAGGAAGGTTGGTGATGACGATGGTGACGATCTCCCCTCTCCGGAGCCCAGAACGGACTCCAGATCTGCCCTCCAGAGGAAGAACACGAGGTGGCTGATACGTCTCCAACGTATCTATAATTTTTGATGGCTTCATGCTATTATCTTGTCAAACTTTGGATGTTTTGTATGCCTTTTATATATTTTTTAGGACTAACTTATTAACTCAGTGCCAAGTGCCGGTTCATATTTTTTTCGTGTTTTTAACCCTTTTCAGAGGAGGATTTTAAATAGAGTCCAAACGGAAATAAACTTCCAAACAGATTTTTTCCGAAACACAAGACGATCGGGAGACTTGAGAACCAAGGCAGAGGGTCACCAGGGACCCCACAAGCCCCCTAGCCGCGGCCAGGGGGCCTGCGCCTCCCAGGCTTGTGGGCTCCCTGGGCCTCCTCTGCCCTAGGTCTTTCGCCTATATATTCCCTAAAATCCTAGAAAAAATCAGGAGAGCCACGAAAATACGTTTCCGCAGCCGCAAGCTTCTGTCTCCGCAAGATCCCATCTGGGGCACGTTCTTGTGCCCTGCCAGAGGGGGGATTCGGATACAGAGGGCTTCTTCATCAACACCATGACCTCTCCGATGATGTGTGAGTAGTTCACCATAGACCTACGGTCCATAGCTAGTAGCTAGATGGCTTCTTCTCTCTCTTGGATCTTCAATACAAAGTTCTCCATGATCTTCATGGAGATCTATCCGATGTAATCTTCTTTTGCGGTGTGTTTGTCGAGATCCGATGAATTGTGGATTTATGATCAGATTATCTATGAATCTTATTTGAGTTTCTTCTAATCTCTTATATGCATGATTTCATATCCTTGTAATTATCTTTGAATTGTGGGTTTTGTTTGGCCAGCTTGATCTATGATTCTTGCAATGGGAGAAGTGCTTGGTTTTGGGTTCATACCGTGTGGTGACCTCACCCAGTGACAGAAGGGGTAGCGAGGCACGCATCATGTTGTTGCCATCAAGGGTAAAAATATGGGGTTTTCATCATTGGTTTGAGTTTATCCCTCTACATCATGTCATCTTGCTTAAGGCGTTACTCTGTTCGTCATGAAGTCAATACACTAGATGCATGCTGGATAGCGGTCAATGTGTGGAGTAATAGTAGTAGATACAGAAAGTATTGGTCTACTTGTCTCAGACGTGATGCCTATATGTATGATCATTGCCTTAGATATCGTCATGACTTTTGGCGGTTCTATCAATTGCTCGACAGTAATTTGTTCACCCACCGTAATATTTGCTATTTTGAGAGAAGCCTCTAGTGAACACTATAGCCCCCGGGTCTACTTCACATCATATTTTCAGCCTTACACTTTTACTTCGTTGCACTTTCCGCCTTCGGATCTCACTTTGCAATCAATCTTGAAGGGATTGACAACCCCTTTATAGTGTTGGGTGCAAGCGCTTTTGTGTTTGCGCAGGTACTCTGGACTTGACAAGATTCTCCTACTCGAGTGATACCTTGGTTCTCAAACTTAGGGAAATACTTACTGCTCCTGTGCTGATCACCCTTTCCTCTTCAAGGGAAAAACCAACACAAGCAATTCTCCGTCAACGTGTCAATTTCTAGCGCTATTGTTTGAGAAGTAGTAGTGGTGGCGCCTCCGTATCGTAAAACGCGATGAACTCTTCTCCTTGATTTTTTCTCGGACGAAAGGGACTAAATAGAGCTGAGATTGGAGGCGGTGGAGCTTTGTGGGCCCCACAAGCCTACCAGGCGCGGCCAGGGGGGCACGCGCCTCGTGGGCTTGTGGGCTCCACGCTCCACTTCCTCCGTTGATTCTTGCGCCAGTATTTTTATGTATTCCACAAAAATTCTCCATAAATTTCTAGGTCATTCCGAAACTTCTATTTCTGCGCAAAAAAAAACACCATGCAATTGTGCTGAAAACAACGTTAGTTCGGGTTAGTTCCATTCAAATCATGCAAATTAGAGTCCAAAACAAGGGCAAAAGAGTTTGGAAAAGTAGATACGATAGAGACATATCAGGGCATCCCCAAGCTTAGATGCTTGAGTCTCCTTGAATATTTCTTGGGGTGCATGGGGGCATCCCCAAGCGTGAGGGCTTGACACTCCTGTATCTTCTTTCATCATCTCCCACCGCATACTTGAAAACTCCCTTCATACGAAACTCATCATAAGTTGATTAGAGTGGTTAGTACCCTTAATAAAATAATTCATTACCTGCTGGAAATAAAGATTTTCATGAAAAGCTACTGCTTCTCATGATTGCCAAAAGGTTTTTGCAAATAAAAAGTAAGCTTAGGATTTGCAAAACAATGAAAACACAAAACATGGCAGAATCTGTGAAAAACAGAACAACAGGTAGTAAATAATTTATTTGGGGCACTTCTGCAACTCAAATCCAAAAACTCAGAACAAATGCCAGAAAGGCAATTATATAGAGCATGATGTCAAAACTATTCAGATCAAAAAGATGATCTCGTGATTTTTGGCGAATTTTTTCCTTCAAGCAGACATAATCTGTTTCTGGACAGGGTGTCATAAATTTTTGAACTTTCTTGCAATCAGAGGCTATAACTTGGCACAAAGCTTAAAAATAAAGATACAATGATGTTTCTACAGTAGTAACAAGCATCAAGACCACTAAAACAGAAAGTAGAAAACAAATTGGGTTGCCTCCCAACAAGCGCTTTCTTTTATGCCTTTGAGCTAGGCATAATGCAAGAAGATTAAGTGTTATCAACTCCAAAAGAATAACTTGCCCGAGTAACAGACTCATAAGGTAGCTTAATCTTGTTTCTAGGGAAGTGTTCCATTCCCTTTTAAGGAAAAATTGGAACTTAATGATTCCCTTTTTCATGTCAATGATAGCACCAACGTTGCGGAGAAAAGGACGTCCCAACATAATTGGACATGAAAGATCACATTCAATGTCCATAATAAGAAAATCAACGGGCACATAATTATCATTGACAATAATAAGCACATCATCAATTCTCCGTAAAGGTTTCTTTATGGAAGAATCAACAAGACTAACACCAAAAGAAAATGGATCATAAGGTTTCCAATCAAGCATATCATACATTCTTTTGGGCATAACGGAGGCACTAGCTCCAACATCACACAAAGCAAAGCAAGAGATATTATTCAATTTAATCTTGACCACAGGATCCCAACCATCTTCTAGTTTCCTAGGAATAGAGGTCGCTAGCTTCAGCTTCTCCTCCCTAACTTTGATAAGAGCATTGGTAATATGCTCGGTGAAGGCAATATTGAGTGTAATAGTGTGGGGATCTCTAGCCATTCTTTGCAAAAAGGTGATGACTTCGGAAAGACTACAATTGTCAAAATCAAGGTTACTACCATTAATTAAAGTGGTAGTAATAATTAATGGTAGTAATGTCATCTAAGCTCATTGTTTTGGTAGTATCTAAATTCAAAGGACCTTCTTGTCCTATAGTTGAGGTATTAGGATCACCATTAATAGGTCCATTGGGACTAGGAGTGTGATGGGTGCTAAAAGTTTTGAGATCCTCAACAACTTGTATAGTAGCAATGGTAGTGTGTGTAGGAAGGCTCTTAATTCTCTCTTCCTCTTCCTTTTCTCTAGCCCATATATCCTTAAGTTTGCCTAGCATCCTTATGTTCTCATTATTTTGGACTTGGATAGCATTCATGGGTGTAGTGTTCCTTTCCTCAAGTGGGGAAGTTCTAATCTTAAGCATCTCTACATTATGAGCTATGTTGTCCACCGTCAAAGAGAGACTATCTAGTTTTTCTAATTTCTCTTCTACACTCTTGTTGAAGGCCTTTTGAGAAGTGATAAAGTCTTTAAGCATGTTCTCTAATTCAGAAGTGGAGTTTTTGGTGCTAGGATAATTGTTGTTGTTCCCATAGTTGTTAGATGGAAACGGTCTAGGATTGCTACCAAAATTACTCCTATATGCATTATTATTGAAGTTGTTCCTAGAGATAAAATTAACATCCACTTTCTCTCTTTATTGAGCAACCAAAGAATTTAAAGGAACATCATGAGGATCAATAGGAGCTTGCTTAGTAAGTAGAGTCGTGATCATGTCAACCTTAAGTTTAGTAAGTTGAGAATAATTTGTCATCATCTCATCCAATAGCTTTGTGGCAGCACCAAGTGTAGTTGACATAAAGGTTCCTTCCGTGGCCGAGTCTAACAGATTCCGTGAGGTAAAGTTCAATCCTGCATAAAAAGTTTGGATAACCATCCAAGTAGTCAAATCTTGTGTAGGGCCATTCTTAACAAGAGATTTCATGTGTTCCCAAGTTTGAGCAACATGTTCATTATCCAATTGCCTAAAATTCGTAATGTTACTCCTCGACTGGATAATCTTAGCAGGCGGGTAATACTTCCCAATAAAAGCATATTTGCATTTATCCCAAGAATCCGTGCTATTCCTAGGCAAAGATTGAAGCCACACTTTGGCTCCTCCTCTCAAGGAGAAAGGAAAAAAGCTTAAGTTTAACAATATCACCATCTACTTCTTTATATTTTTGCATATCACAGAGCTCAACAAAATTGTTCAAGTGCAAGGCAGCATCATCTCCATCACCGGAGAATTGATCTTTCATAACAAGGTTCAGTAAAGCAGGTTTAATATCATAGGACGTGGCTCCAGTGGCGGGAGCAACAATAGGAGTGCAGATAAAGTCATTGTTGTTGTGACTAGTGAAGTCACACAACTTGGTGTTTTCAGTGGAACCCATTGCAGCGGCAACAAGCAAGAACAAAGCAACTAATTTTTTGGTGGTTTTTGGTATAAGACTCTAAAGAAAAAACTAGAAACCAAACTAACAAGACTAAAAAGTAAAGGTAGAAGATAGCGTGCAACTCGCCTATCTTGAAGATTGGAGTCCCCGACAACGGTGCCAGAAAACTTTGCTTGATGACGAGATGATGTATATACTTCTCGCACCTCGTTGGTTACCCCAAGCGGAAGGTCAAGATGTAGTCAACAGCAAGTTTTCCCTCACACGGGTACTGTAAGGTTTATCAAACCAAGAGGACTCCTAGGATCAACAAGTAGGTGTCTTCCACCCTGGCGCTAGCAGAAGACGTGGACCTGCACACACAACAAATAACTTTGCTCCCAACGAGTACACAGAGGTTGTCAATCTCTCCGGCCTTGTAGTTTGCAAAGGATCAAAACACAAGCGGGAAAGTGATAGTGATTGCAACGGAATAGTAAATGAAAGCGGTAAATGATGGAGGTGTAAACAACGATGGTGATATGGACCGGAGTCACATGATGTTCACTAGTGATGTCTCTCTCCCAAAATATGATAAACAACTATGCTTGGGTAAACAAATCACAGTTGGGCAATTGACAGAATTATGAACGCACCACAATGCTAATTATGCTACTTGATAGTTAGAGGTTCAATACTAATGGCGAGTACGCCAAGACAAGTAGACCGTTTATTCATCAGCATCTACTTAGCAATCATCCACCTTGAGATATCTATCCAGAACATCTCGCCGGTATTAAGTTGCGAGCCCCACCCAAAGTGTAAACTCAAAGCAACGGACAACTGCATTAACGAACTACGCGTAAGGTAAACAATCCTCGCAACTCTGGTCACAAGCACCGTTGTTTTCTCCCTGGTGCCAACAGCACATCCCCTAGTCTCATGTTTCTGTCACTCAAGCTAGACATCGAGGGGCATGAACCCATAATCATGCATAACGCTCCCTCTTGGAGTTACAATCTACTACTCGTCCAAAGCAATAAATAGCAACGAAGAACATGCATGAATCACTAACTAAACATAATATAAAAGGATAATCAAATATATAACTCATAAAAATCTGAACATAATCTCATAATCCACCGGATCCCAACAAACCGAGCATAACAATAGCAAGAGAATTACATAGATGCCTTGATCATGTAGGGCAGCTCACAAGGACTAACCATTGAAGCACAATATTGGACAGAAGACATCACATAGCTACTGGTCATGGACTCATGGTCCAAGGAGGACTACTCACGGCATGTCAGGGAAGCGTCCATGGCGGTGGAGAAGCTCCCAGAGGTCAATCCTCCCTCCGGCAGGGTGTCGGGAAGAGGTCTCCTGACACTCCAATCTTGGAAGCGCTGCGGCGGCGGAACGATGGAGTAATTCACGATTCTGCAAGTTGTGGAAGGGTTTCCTCTCGGGACTCTAAATATAGGCCAAAGCAGGGCACCGGAGGTGGGGCGCACCCAGGTGGCCTCCTGGCACGACCTAGGGCCTGGTCGCGCCAGCAGGTCGCCTGGGCAGCCCCTACCCCCCCTGTGGCCCATCTTCGGTGATCTGGAAGCTTCTGTTCAGCCTTCGGAAAATTAGGTAAAAGCCCCTGCAAAATAGTCATCAACAAACAGAAACTGGCACTAGGTGCACTGAGTTAATAGGTTAGTCCAAATATGTGTAAAATAATATAAAAGTGTAGCAAAACATATAACAATGTCACCCAAAAGATCATGGAACAAGCAGGAATTATAGATACATTTGGGACGTATCAAACTGCTCGAGATCTTCTTGCACGAACTCACCAGACTCCTCGAACTCGTTTCCAAACCCAGTAGCTACCCAAAAGAAACAATCACCCAATAACACTAGCGAGAGACTATGCAACAACAAATATGATGCATGTATGCACAAAAACAATCCTACAAAAGTCCAAGTGCCACCCCATCACAAAATGGCAGTTTTGCAGAACTGCTCAAAACCGAAATCCAGTGCCACCATTGGATTCGTCGGAGTTTTCTACCACAAATCCATATATCATACTGCTATACAGGTATGTAGAAAAACACCACAAAACAGTAAAGAACATCTAACCAGAATCAAAACTACTCATGTCAAGAACAGGGGCTGTTCTTGCACCTGCCAGATTTGGTATATACTAGATTAGGCAAATTCTATACATCATACATATATACTTGCTTGTATAAAACTGCCTAAAACCTGAAAAGGAAATCTACATAGAATCCAATACTACATATAAGTCAAATCATATCTAGTTGGGTATATGCCAGATTTGGCAAATCCCCTTTCTAGAAAATTTCCCAAAAGGGAATATCACACAAGTCACAAAAATTAACACAAACATATATAAAATGATAGGGGGGCCACTGGTCATAGGCACAAGGGGCCCCTAGAGTATGCCAGGTGGGCCCTACACACCACAACACATGAAAATCAAATGGGGCATGGTGGGGGTTCGAACCCACCACCTATGCCTCACACGCACACACCTATGCCACTGGATTATAAGAGGCGAGCTGCACTAACAGAGGGGAAAAATGCTCTAACTAGCAGGACTGCCAGGGTCTAAAGAGGGTAAAAAATCCCAAAACATAAAAGGGGTGCGCTTAGGGCTCAAACCCTTGACCTCTTGCGCTGCGGGCGTCTCGGTTGCCACTAGGCTATGCTCGGGCTACTGACCCAACAGAGGTAACACTGTAGGTAATCTATCACCACAGCTACTACAACAAGGAGAAAACCATAGGTAATAAAAAGGTGAGCTGGTGCGGTGCTACTATCCCAAAGGGGGGTAACACTGAGGTAACACTGTAGGTAATTTATCGAACCCACGACCTGCGGGTCCGTGCGCGGGAACAAAGCCAGCTGAGCTGGTCCGGTGCTACTGTCCCAAAGGGGGGAACCACTCTTGGTAAACACAGAAAGGAGCTCCTGCTCTGCTTTAGCAGAGTACATAGGCGACGACGCTCACCGGTGCAACGCAAGCTAGCGTCGGCAGCTTCGCTGGAAAACTACCCTAGGCGGCGTGCCCCACGAAACTGAGCGCGGGGAAGCCCAAGCACGCACACATGCATGCGCAAGAAACAACATGAAGCAGCTGCAACTACATCAACCTGCCCGTGCAACTCCGACAGGCATCGAGCTCACTGCTCAAACGCGGCTAACGGAGAGGGGAAGGAAAGTAGAGCGGGGCTGCGGCTCGCCAAGGGTTCACAGGAGAAGATCCAGCTCACGAGAGGTTGACAAGCGACGAGCCGGTGCAGAAGAAGCTCGCCGAAGGTCGAGGAAGAAGTGGGTCGTCATGGACGTCGGGGAAGAAGCTCCTGGCATCGATCTTTGCAATAATGGAACACCCCTGGCATCCTCTTGCTCCTGGCAGGGTCGGGGAGGAGGGAGACGCGGCCCTACGCCCGCGACGAGCTCGGGCCAAAGCTTCCCATGGCGACGGTGGAGCTCTGGCGGTCACCCTGACGGTGCAAGGGGGAGAGGGGGAGAAGGCGAGGGCTATGGTTAGGAGAGGGGTGGTGCAGCTTTATAGATCGCACCCCGATGCACACGACGTCGATCACATGGAAAATACCAATATGTGGCTCTCCATGGACCGTACGAGCTCACGTCGACAAACGAAAAAGAGGAACGCGTTGGTGGGCTCTGGGCCGAAACTAAACTGACATGGGCCACACTCTCTCTCTTTGTGGTAATAGTTTTTTTCAATAAAGCAGAACCAGATTTGATTGAAATATTACATGGGCCAAAATAAAAAGGGTTTTGACAAATTTTTTATCTCCGGGCTTCTAAAACGTTGCCACTATTTGTAAATATAAGTGGGGCATTTTAGAAGTACAAAAATAAATTCTTTTATTTGAAATTGGGCTCAGTTTTTAAATAAAACAAAAGGAAAATAAATTCAAAGAAAAGAGTGTTGCACCCCACAAATAATAAGAAGATTTTTAAAAGAGGAGGAACATTTTTATTGGGACCAAAACAGGAACTTTAAATCTACCACAAAATTAAAAGAAATGAGAGGTTTGAGAATTCATGGTGCAACAAGGGGTTTTGAGGAGAAGGACTTGTTGCGCCCAATCACATTCAAGCACCAAGTCATAACCACATCTGCACTCACACTCAAACATCAAGGTGCAACAAGCAACACAAGACAAAGAACATAATTGAAATGATGCCATGCATGATGCCAAATGCAACATAAAATGATGACACAATTGGGCTCAACCACTTAATCAACATAGCAAGGTTGCCTTACAAGGAAATAAATTATAAGAGGGGAAAGGAATGCATTGGGGTGTCGCAACTCTCCCACACTACAAGAGTATCTCGACCCAAGATCTAGGACTCGAAGAACTCTGGGAATTCGGAATGGAGGTGGTCCTCGCGCTCCCAAGTGGCTTCTTTGTCTGAATGATGTGACCATTGCACTTTGAGGAATTTGATTGACTTATTGCGGGTCTTGCACTCAGTCTCGTCAAGAATTGCTATAGGATGCTCATGGTAGGATAGATCGCGCTGGAGATAGATTTCCTGGAGATCAATTGTGTGCTCGGGAGTCATGAAGCATCTTCGGAGCTGAGATACGTGAAACACATCATGCACATTGGAGAAGTTGGATGGAAGCTCTAACTAATATGCAAGATCACCTCTCTTTCCAACAACTTTGAAAGGACCAACAAAGCGAGGAGCAAGCTTTCCTCGATGCCGAAGCGTTGAGTGCCCTTCATGAGAGACACTTTGAGATACACAAAATCGTCAAGCTAAAAAGTCATGTAAGGATGCTTGCTATCGTAGTAGCTCTTTTGGCGGGACTGAGCTGCTTTGAGATTATCTCGAATGACATGGCACATTTCTTCTGCTTCAGCGATCATTTCATTCCCAAGAATCTAACACTCACCAGTTTCTCACAAATTGAGCGGGGTATGGTACTTCCTACCATATAGAATCTCGAATGGAGCCTTGCCCGAGCTTGCTTGAAAGCTGTTGTTGTATGAGAACTCGGCAAACGGTAGGCAATCTTCCCACTTCATGCCAAAAGAAATCACATAGGCTTTGAGCATATCTTCAAGGATTTGATTGACTCTCTTGACTTGACCACTTGTCTGAGGATGGAAAGTTGTACTGAAATGGATCTTAGTACCCACCGCAATCTGAAAGGAATCCTAGAACTTGGAAGTAAATATGCTTCCACAATCTGAAGAAATGAGCATAGGAACACCACGCAAAGAGACTATCCTTGACGTATACAACTCTGCAAGCTGGCTTGCTGAGATAGATTCTTTGACCGGGAGGAAATAGGCAACTTCGGTCAACTTGTCGATGACGACAAAGATGGCATCATTGCCTCTCTTGGACTTCGGAAACCCAGTGACAAAATCCATTTCCACATTATCGAATTTCCACTAAGGTATAGGCAAAGGATGAATGAGGCATGTTGGACATTGATGCTCCGCCTTCACTCTACAACACACATCACACTCATTGATGAATTGAGCAATTTGACGTTTCATGCAAGTCCACCAAAAGGTCTGCTTCAGGTCCTGATACATTTTGGAGCTTCCTGGATGTATCGAGAGGAGGGAATTATGGGCTTCATCCATGAGAACTTTCTTGTGTTCTCCTTTCGTAATGACAAGGCAGTCCTCGAAGAACAAGGTATCTCTATCATCAACACCGAAGCACTTATATTTCAGAATGCTCCTTGCCAAGCCAATCTTCACTTTCTTCACCATCGCATCAAGAAGTTGAGCTTGGAGGACTTGGTCTTCCAAGGTAGGAGAAATATGGAGATTAGCAAGAAATCCCTGAGGTGCTATCTGAAGGTTGAGCTTCCTGAAAGATTCACAAAGATCACGCTGGAGAGGCTTCAGAATGGGACTGTTGTACTAAGCCTTTCTGCTCAAAGCATCTGCAATGACATTTGCTTTGTATGGACTAAAGTGAATGCTTAGATTATAATCTTGGATCATTTACACCCAACGGGTTTGCCGAAGATTGAGAGTAGGTTGGATGAAGATGTATTTCAGACTCTTGTGATCCGTGTAGACTTCACCCTGTCTTCCCAACAAGAGGTGTCTCCAAGTCATCAAAGCATGGACCACTACCGCGAACTCAAGATCATGAGTGGGATAGTTCTTATCACTTGGCTTCAACTGCCTCATATCACTCCCATCGGGCCTTTGCCCGTTCGTCCTACTGTCCCTCCTTCAACGACTATTGCAGATCCGACGCTACCATCTCCCATCGTTTCCTCACCTGGCTTGTCACAAGATTCCGCATCTTCATCCCTAGTGTTTTCTCCATTACCTTCGCCTATTCCAGAGATCCGTCCTTGTATTCTTTCATATTTTCTCAGTATTATACTCGTTGTCCGCGTAATGTGGATGCATCTACAGATGTGTCATCCTCCTCATCTTAGCCTACTTATGGCTTGCGTCCTTGTCCGCTTTCCCGTGTTGATTGCGTTGGCTAGTGCATGAAGCTTAACATGGTATTATGGCCAAAGGTCTTGAGTTCAAGTCCTGGCTTTCACAGTTTATTCAAAAATTGTTGCCGCCCCCTATGTGTCCACGTATAGTCCTCTTGAGGCATACCTCTGACTTTGTCCACGTGTTGACTTTCCGCATCACATGTGAGAGGGGGTGTTGAAGTGTTTATGTGGGTTGCCTAGCCCTTTCCATTAGTTTGAACTTTTGGTTGCGTTGGCTAGTGCATGAAGCTTAACATGGTATCCGAGCTAAGGTCTTGAGTTCAAGTCCTAGCTTTCGCAATTTATTAAAAATTGCTGGTAGCCCCCCTTTGTGTCCATGTAGAGGCCTCCTGAGTCATATGTGAGCTTCGCGCGTTCTCGCTCTCTTCCGGTTGCACGTGTTGACTTGTCTTCCCCGTCACACGTGAGAGGGGGTGTTACACTATATGTGGATTGCCTAGCCCTTTCCATCATTTCGGACTTTTGGTTGCGTTGGCTAGTGCATGAAGCTTAACACTTCTCTTGCATCAGGAATACACCAAGACCTTGGAGAGAGGCATCACATAACACTTGATAAGGCTTGGAATCATCAGGAGGAGTCAAGACTGGAGTTGAAGTGAGCTTCTCTTTGAGTGTATCGAAAGCCAATTGACACTCTGGAGACCAGACAAACTTCACACTCTTCTGAAGAAGGTTGGACAGAGGCTTAGCAATCTTGGAGAAGTTCTCAACGAACCTTCTGCAATAGCTTGAAAGACCGAGAAAGCTTTGAAGCTGCTTCACATTCTGAGGAGGTTCCTGATACGTCTCAAACATATCTATAATTTTTGATGGTTTCACGCTGTTATCTTGTCATCTTTGGATGTTTTATGTACCTTTTATATCTTTTTTGGGACTAACTTATTAATTCAGTGCCAAGTGCGAGTTCCTGTTTTTTCTGTGTTTTTGGCTCTTTTCAGATCTGATTTTGGAACAGAGTCCAAACGGAATAAAATCCCCGAAATGATTTTTTCCCGAGCGGAAGAAGATCACGGGGCGTGTGGGCCAAGCCAGGTGGGCTCCATGGAGCCCACAATCCCCCACTCCGCTACCAGGGGGAGGCGGCGGTGGCAGGGCTTGTGGCCTCCCTGGCCGCCCCCTGACCTAGATCTTTGGCCTATATATTCCCTAAAATACAGCAAAAAATCAGGGGATCCACGAAAATACTTTTCCGCCGCCGCAAGCTTCCGTTTCCGCGAGATCTCATCGGGAGACCCTTCCCGGTGCCCTGCCGGAGGGGCCTTTGGAGTTGGAGGGCTTGTTCATCATCATCATCGCCCCTCCAATGACTCGTGAGTACTTCACTTCAGACCTACGGGTCCGTAGTTAGTAGCTAGATGGCTTCTTCTCTCTCTTGGATCTTCAATACAAAGTTCTCCATGATCTTCATGGAGATCTATCCGATGTAATCCTCTTTGGCGGTGTGTTTGTCGAGATCTGATGAATTGTGGATTTGTGATCAGATTATATATGATATATATTTGAGTCTTTGCTGATTTCTTATATGCATGATTTGATATCCTTGTAAGTCTCTCCAAGTCTTGGGTTTTGTTTGGCCAACTAGATCTATGATTCTTGCAATGGGAGAAGTGCTTGGTTTTGGGTTCTACCATGTGGTTACCTTTCCCAGTGACAGTAGGGGCAGCAAGGCACACATTAAGTAGTTGCCATCAAGGGTAACAAGATGGGCTCTGTCATTGATATGAGATTGTCCATCTACATCAGGTCATCTTGCTTAAGGCGTTACTCTGTTCTTTTGGACTTAATACACTAGATGCATGTTGGATAGCGGTCGACGTGTGGAAAAATAGTAGTAGATGCAGAAAGTATCGGTCTACTTGTTTTGGACGTGATGCCTATAGATATAATCATTGCCATAGATATCGTCACGCCTTTGCGCGATTCTATCAATTGCTCGACAGTAATTTGTTCACCCACCATCTACTTGCTTTCATGAGAGAAGCCAGTAGTAAACACTACGGCCCCCGGGTCTATTCACATCTATCGTTTACACCTCCGCTTTTACTTTGCTTTGTTATTTTGTTGCTTTCAGTTCTCACTTGGCGAACAATCTGTAAGGGATTGACAACCCCTTCATAGCGTTGGGAGCAGGTTCTTTGTGTTTGTGCATGCTCTTGTGACACTCCTCCACTGGATCGATACCTTGGTTCTCAAACTGAGGGAAATACTTACCATCGTTGCGCTACATCACCCTTTCCGCTTCAAGGGAACACCAACGCAAGGCTCCAAGGCCACGGGGGAAATCCTTTGCATATTTGCCTAGGAAGTCCCTTAAGGCGTAGCCGTAGCTGAAGGATTCCTCGTGCCGTCGACACACCTATTTCTGGCGCCGTTGGAAGGTCTTTTTCATTAGCACATCTAACATCGGAAGTATTTCTAGTGCCGTTGCCGGGGAGGTGAGATCTATCCAAGTAGGTCTCACAAACTCATCTCCTGCATTTACTTTTTTGTCAGTTGCCTCTCATTTTCCTCTCCCCCACTTCACATTTGCTGTTTTCTTTTGCCTTTTTCCGTTCGCCCTTCTTCTGCTTGCTTTCTGTTTGCTTGTGTTACCATGTGCCTTCTTTTAGCTTGCATCTTTGCTTGCTAAAAATCCATTGATATGGATCCTCATCCACTAGCTAATCTCTTTAAGAGACCCACTTATGTGGAACGAATTCCTAGTGAGTTGAGGGCACTTGACTATTTCTATGGAGTTTTGCTTAAGGTGCGTGAATCTGAAAATTGTGAGGAAGAAATTCATGAAGTGATTCACGAGGGATCCTTGAATGAAAAGCATGATTGCAATGGTTTCACTATAAATCCTATTAGTGACAATCATGCTAAAAATATGCAAAACCCTAAGCTTGGGGATGCTAGTTTTGCTATGTCCACTACTTGTTGCAATAATCATGATTGGGGTGATGATCTTTCTTATGATCTTGAAAATTTGTTCAAACCTCATGATGAATATGATATTTACAACAATATTGAAAGTGGGATTGGAGAAGTCATGATTTTAGATGATGATAATCCCACTATTTTTGAAGAGCGTCAACTTCGCATGCATGTGGATCATGAAAAGAATATCCTTTGTGATAGTTACATTATTGAATTCGAATATGATCCCACATGTAATTGCTATGAGAGAGGAAAATATTTTGGTAGAAACTTTCATGTTACCAAATTACCTCTCGTTATATGGAGATTGCTATTGTCTCTTTCTTCTTCCTTGCATATGGCAACTATTGGTTGTCTTGATAATCTGTTTTCCCATAAAATTCCTATGCATAGGAAGTACGTTAGAATTAGATGTGGTTTTCACATGATTTAGCATGCTCTCGTTGTGCTTCAATTCTTGTCTTTTGTGAGAGCATCATTGAATGCCTAGCTAAGGGCGTTAAACAATAGCGCTTGTTGGGAGGCAACCCAACGAATCTATCTTTTTTCTTTCAGTTTTGTGTTTTCCACACTTTCATAATTCTGTTATGATTGTGTTTTTTGTGTTTCTTTTTGCATTTGTGCCAAGCAAAACCATTATGATTAGTCTTGGGGATGATCGTTTGGTCATGCTAGAAAAGACAGACATTTTCTGCTCGCGAAAAGAATTTTCATTTTTTCCTGTAAGATCTTTTGAGTTGATTCTTTTTGCTGCTGATTGCTACGGAAATTCTTCAAACTATCGTAATTTTTCAGAATTTCTGAAGTACCAGAAGTATACAAAATATACATATTGCTACATACTGGTCTGGTGTTAACAGATTCTATTTTTGTTCTGTTGGTTGCTTATTTTGATGAAACTATGGATAGTATCGGGGGGTATTAGCCATGGAAGATTGAAAATACAGTAACCCAACATCAGGACAAGTAGAATTTAAGTTTGCTACACTACCTAAGGAAATGGTGGTTTGCTTTCTCATACTAATGTTATCACGAGTTTCTGTTTAAGTTTCGTGTTGTGAAGTTTTCAAGTTTTGGGTGAAGTTCTTATGGACAAAGAGATAAAGATTGGCAAGAGCTCACGCTTGGGGATGCCCAAGGCACCCCAAGAGATTCAAGGATGCCGTAAAAGTCTAAGCTTGGGGATGCCCCGGGAAGGCATCCCCTCTCTCGTCTTCAATCCATCGGTAACGTTACTTGGGGCTATATTTTTATTCACCACATGTTATGTGTTTTTGCTTGGAGCATCTTGTATCGTAGGAGTCTTTTATTTTTGTTGTGACACAATCATCCTTGCTACACACCTAGAGAGAGAGACATGCACACACCGTCATTTTGTCGAGCTTCACTTATATCTTTTGGTAGACAATTCAGCTCACATGTGCTTCACTTATATCTTTTGAGCTAGATACTTTTGCTCTATGTGCTTCACTTATATATTTTAGAGCGCAGTGGTGCGTGGCTGTCACATCCCTGACACCTTAATCAAGTTAGCCTTGTGCTCATGTTTTCCTTGCATCGCATCTAGTAAATTTTCAACAAGAACAAAGTAAGTGGTGAAGGAAAACTCAAAAACCCTAGCCACTTCTCAAATTAAAGGAAATTTCAAACTAGTTAAAATCAATGAACCCAAAATGGCCTCAAGAAAAGTTCAATCTTTCTGATAATTCTTGGAAACAAATAAGCAATGAAGGAAACCATTTCTTTTATACTCTTGGCATTTTAAATAAATGCAAAAAAGCTACTGGTTTCAAGTTTAAAATTTGAAATCAGAAACTTTAAGTTTTCAAAAAAGTTGAAAACTTTAGGAATGGTTGAATACATTCCAACTAATATTCTGGTGTGTTCAAAATGTTTTTACAAACTATTTTGGGAGCTGAAATAATAGCAAATCAATAGTTAACAAAACAGAAACAAAACAGAAAGGAAATAAGAGAAAAGAATAGCTTACCTTATCTGTTGCCGGCCCAGCCCACCAGGGGCTCCCCGGTCATCTTCCTCCTCGTGCCAGTAGGCAGGGGAGAAGATGAGCACGACGGCCAAGCCCGGCCACCTCCTGCCTGCCTGCTCGCTGCTGGAGGCCTCCAGGAGCGCTAGCGCGACGCCTGCGCCTTCTTATCCTCCTCCCCGCGGCTCTGTCTCCCCCCTAGGCCTCTCGATACCCTTTCCCCTCTCGGATCTCTCTCTCCCTGAAGCTCCGGTCGCCGTCGATCCGTCATCTCCCGGTCCTCCCCGACCCTGCCGGCAGCCTCACAAGATCCGTCGTGAGCTCCTCTTCCCGTTCCCCCACTTCCCGAGGCTCTCCCCCTCCTGTAACCCTGTTAGCCGCCAGAGCCCGAAGGTCCTCGTCGCCGGCCATGTCATTGTCGTCGTTGTGGTACTCAGCTCGCGAGGCCGAGCTCAGAAATGAGCTCCTGGAGCTCTGTAGATGGCGTAGGGCCCCTCTCCCAGCTTGCTAGTCCCCTGCATCGGCACTCCCGTCGATGCCCGAGCCGCAGCCGCCGGTGACCTCATCGCCGGCGTGGATTCCGGTGACCACTGGGTCCAGCTCCTCTCCGCTTAGATGCGGTGTTTCTCTAGCTGCCCGTAGCACTAAACCGCGCCCAAAACCGACGCCCGTAGCGCCGTTTAGCTCACTCCAGCGAGCCCTCCACCGCGCCCGTGGTCGCCGCCGGCCATATTCCGGTGGGGGCCGACGTGGCCAGCTTAACCCAGTATGTTTAACCCCTAATCACTCGCTGACAGTGGGCCCAAGGCCAAGTGAAACTCACTTACGGGCTGGTCAGCGCGGGATTAGCCCATGAGACGCTGACCAGTGGGTCCCCCCTGTCAGGTTTGACCTGATCAGGTCAGTTGACCTGCTGACGCCATGATGATGCAGTAATGACGCAATAAAGGGGTTTTCTAGTATAAAAATAATTCCAGAAATGTTTAAAACTTCTAAAATTCATAGAAATTAATCTGTAACTCCAATGAAAATAATTTATATATGAAAAAGTATCAGAAAAATTGAAGGAATTTGAATATGTCATTTTCAAACATGTTTGAAAATGTTACGGAACCCAAAGATGTAGATTAATGAATAAGTTAATTCTTATAAATACTTTGTAGATGGAATTTGGAAAATATTTAAATTTCACCATAAATGACATGATCAAACACTGTCCTAATTACAAACCAGCAACCTAACATGTCATCCCATGCATGTTAAAAGCAAGTTGATCTGAGCATCACGTCGAATCAATTAAAATGGTATCCGACAATACCTCGTCTGAAGTGATATTTGAGCTTGATTCAAATTAACTTCAAACCTAATACATGTTAGCTATAATAGTATACCACCTTGCATCCTCATGCCATGCTCATGTATCATCTTGATTGCATATGTTTGTTATTGATTGTTGTCATTCCTTTCGGTAGGCTCTGCTCCCCCGGATTCCAGCGAATATCCGTCTGACGGATATTGTCACTCGTTTGAGCAACAAGGCAAGCAACCATTTTGATCATTCCGATAAATTCCATGTTCTTGCTCCTGCACTTACTTATTGCATTAGGATCAAATGCTTCAAATGCTTTTGCCACGTTAGTTGAACCCACTTCCTTTGCATGGCCTATCCTTGTCACAGTAAATAGCTGAACCTTGCAACCTAGCATACCTGGTAGTTGCTTGAGCCATGATGTGCCTTATCCTGCTATGCATGCTATGCTTAGAGTTGTGTATGGTCTGTCATCTGGGAGATGAACAGAATTGTGAGAAGGTGTTCGGTAAGCAAAGGTTGTGTGTTGAACCTGATTTGGTAAAGGTACCGGTGAAAGGCTATGTAGGAGTACATAGCGGGTTGTTTCCTTGGAACCGTCCTTAGGAACTGAGTTCCGTGTATGTAATCCAAGACTAGATACTACCACACGTTGGGATACTTAATTGACCCTCTCGACTTATTAATCGCTTAGTACTCGGTCCAGGAGTTGCAAGTAGTTTCTGGTGTTTATAGTCATGCTGGAGGCCGTGCATGGTGCTGACCTGAGAGGTGGGCTGTGATGCGGTAGGCAGTGGCACGGTGTACCAAGTGGCACCTGGATGGTGGGCTTGGGAACCCTGCGCACATCGTTTGAGGCCGTGGCGGAAACCTCGGCCGGACTTCCATACGGGTTACTCTCAGATAGGCGATAAACTTGGACTAGGTACTAATGTGGTTAACGATCGTGGCCGACTCCCTCGCTGGGCTTCCGCTTGAAGGTTGCCGAGGTGCATGACGAGCACATGGCGATAAGTGGCGAGAGCGTGTGTGATGAAGTACACCCCTGTAGGGTTATGATCTATTCGAATAGCCGCGTCCGCGGATATGGACTACTTGGAGACATATGTTGTTCATAGATAACTTCAATGGCTACTCATAAAATTGTCAAGATAAGCGTGAGTGTCGTGGACGGCATTCCGTGTGGAGACGGAATGATTCCATGATGGAGTATTGTTGTGGTGTTAGTGGACTCGTGTGCGAGGAATCAAGTTGTCAAAATTATTTAAAAATGCAAGTTGTCTAGCCGCGAGTCAAATGGTGGCTTTCCGCATGAAACCCCACAATACCTTATTGAAACATTGCATGAGTAGATAGTTATCCTAAAGTCTTGTTGAGTACCTCCGTACTCATGTTTGCTTAATAAATGTGGCAGAGGTTGCTAATGACCCTAATGGAGGGTTCTTCATAGACATCGACGACGACGAGTAGCTGGTGTCCCAGCTACGATCTGGCCCTAGGTTGGGTCTGTAGTATAGTCAGGCCATGTGCCTTCTAGTTTCACCTGTCTGTACTCACACAGTTTTAAACACTTCCGCTGGCTTGTAACTGAATGACTGCTATTATGGGGCGTGAGACCCTTACTGTGTAATATTATGTGTGTGGCTCTTCCGAGCCTCTTAAGTAAAGCTTGTATGTTTATGGTTATGTTGTGATGCCATCGATGTATCTATACATATCGGTATGCCATGCGTACGTGTGTTGTACTTGATATGTATGGGGTTCGATTACCTAGCCGTGAACTTTAGTAGCACTCCTTACAGGGAAATGCCCCTTTGTGATCCAACGAGCCATGGTAGCTCGCTACTGCTCCGGACACATTGGTTGACCGGCATGTGTCCTTCTTAGCTCCTGTGTCTGTCCCCTTTGGGGAAATGTCATGCGATGTAATGGAGTCCTTGTAGCTTGCTACGACTCGTCTACACTCGCTGGTGACCGACACCTGCTTTGTTGGGTCATGTATGCATGTCCTTGTGTGGTACTGCCACTTTGGTTTATGACTAGACTTGTCGATCCGGGTTCTTTGACATTGGAATGTTAGCGACACAATTGCATACGTGAGTCAAAAGGCGCAAACGGTCCCGGCTAAGGTAAGGCTGCAGCCGTGGGGTTAACCGTGCGTGAGACAGCAAAGGGATGCAATGTGTTACAGGCTGGATTCCTATGGCTTAGGATTGGGGTCCCGACAACGTTGGTATCAGTGCCTGACTGACTGTAGGATTACTAAGCCAAACTGGTCGAAGTTGAGTCTAGAATTGCTTTAGTTATATATAAGGGAATTGTTTGTGGCAGGGAACGTAAGACTCTTGTTCTCTTCTCAATTTATTCTATTTTGGTCATCCTCGTCTTTTCTACGGGAATTAAGGACTAGGTTACTCATCTTCTTCTAGGCTCGTGTTTCTGATCGGTAGATTATAGGACTACGGGTCAAGAGATATTTGGGTTTCTTTCTTTCGTAGGAAAAAGGAAGTAAGTTTGATGATCAGAGAATTGAACTTGATAGTTGAGTGGTTACGCTATTCCGTTTTGGGTTGTCTCAAAATTTGTTTTTGAGCATTTACAGCCGTTATGCTCCCCAATTTTGCATTCAGAGCTCTAATGCTTTTGCATTACTCTTTATTTACAGATGCCTGGCCGTCCTTCTCGTCAGGTGGTATGTCTGACCAGGTGCATTGATGTACCGGGTCATACGGCCATGCTGGTCAGGGTGATGTCGGTGTGCGGTTACCGCTGGTACCCCGAGTACACAGTGGAGGAACAGTACCGAGACTTCAACTAGAGCCAGTATATCTGCACTGTTAGGGTATTTCCAGACTACCCTGGAGCTGAGGAGCCAATCCATTGGTACTATGGGTTGGGAGTCACTGTTGACATGGCAGTACAAGATGCTGCCTATTCAATGCTGACCATTATGAGGGCGAGACATGCACTGCTGCAGAATTCAGAGTTCTGCTATGTTCCGGCCTCTCAGCCTGGTGAAGAGGGATACCTCAGCGGAGTCTATTTTGATTCTTCTATGGAGGATCCACTACTGCAGTCCACTGTTGAGATGCTAGAGAACAGAGACAGGGATGCTCGTGCTCTCCGCATGGAGCTTTATGCTACCCGTGCCCGTCTGTGGACGGCTTTGTCGCAGCTGGCACCGGTAGTCCAGACAGGGTACGGAGATTTGGAGATGCTGAACCCTGTTAGGACCCATCTTCCGGCCCACGTTGACTAGCCAGCTATAAGAGGAGTCACCTCTCTTCGGGGACCCCTCTTACCACCAGTCAGGGGACCAAGTCCACATCCGTGTCCTTATGGATCCCAGGGATCTCAGGCCAGAGTGTTTCCTGATCCACAGGTTGAGCTTCGAGGTCATGGAGGTAATCTCTATGAGATGTTCTATGCGGATGCCTGAGCTGTGAGCGGAAGGATAGTATGGTAGTAGCCGTACGTTCACAGTCCTGCGTGACTTGTGAAGTATACCTGTGATGTGAAATGAATTCCGGAGGCCTAGATAAATAATGTATAGGAAGCCTGTAAGCCTCTGATGAGTAGTTTCATAATTTCAGTAGTTTGCTCTTCGAGTAAGGTTGTAGTGAACTATGTAAGGGTGTGTATGAACCATGGTGTATATATAGCAGTTGCTTGTTACCATGTTGTTGGGATATTCATTTCCGCATTCCGTGTGTTCAATACATTCTTAATCCATAGCTAGTATTGATATGATATTGGTCTAAGCTGTGAGTTTGTTTGTCAGGATGGTGTTCACTAGGTTGAACCGTGCCCCTGCTCATGAGCAAGGCGAGGGTAATCAAGCGTCGTAGGAAGACCTGCCTCACCCGCCCTCTCTGACGGAAGTTATGCTTGAGGCAGAGAGAAACAAAAGGGAGACCAACCGAGTGTTAGAGCGTATTGAGCAGAATACGGCTCGTCAGTCTAGGAATGCTGCAGTGTCCCTCAACGACTTTGTGAAGCTGAATCCTCCAAAGTTTCATCACTCCGTCGATCCCCTTGACGCTGATGACTGGCTGTGCAGCATCTCACGCAAGATTCGCTCTGCGAATGTTTCTGAGGCCGACAAGGTGACCTTTGCGGCGTATTTCCTGGAAGGACCCACCAATCTGTGGTGGGAGAACTTTGAAGCTATGCGTCCTGCTGATCCAGCAGCCACATGGGCAGACTTCAGTGCAGCTTTTCGTCTGCACCATATTCCAGAGGGCCTGATAGACAGAAAGAGAGAGGAGTTCTGTGCTTTCACTCAGGGCAAGTTGACCGTGGATGCCTATAGCCGCGAGTTCGGTAACCTCGCCCGCTATACAACAGAGGAGGTGTCTACTGACGCAAAGAAGCAAGCAAGATTCTGTAAGGGTCTGAGCCCTGAGCTTCGTCGTGATCTGCGTCTCCACGAGTGTGCAAGCTTTCAAGCCCTGGTCAACAAGGCGATTAGTGCCAAGACTGGTCATACTGACTTTGAAGCTACAAGGAAGCACTCCCGTGACTTTGGCTCGTCTTCTGGTTCCACGTTTCCAAAACGCAGGCTATGGGTTCCGAACAGCTCTCTGCTGCCAAGATACACTCCGAGGCCATCCTACATGGCACCTCAGACGAATCAGACCAACCCTCCAGCAAAAACTTATGGTGGTCCAGCTAGCAATGCTGCACCACGTGCCAACCAAGTGATATGCTACAAGTGTGGAGAACCAGGGCACTATTCCCGTGAGTGTCCTCAAAATGTGGGTGCCAAGCAACCCGGGAAGTCCGTCGGGCAAGGCAAGTCAGGCAAAGCTTACTATGTGAAGCCAACTCCTGCACGTGCCGTGTGAACTATGTCTCAGCAGAAGAAGCTGTAGAGGATCCCGACGTCATACTGGGTACGCTTCTTGTCAATCATCACCCAGCGTCTGTTCTCTTTGACACTGGGTCTTCTCATTCCTTCATTTCAGAAAGTTATGCACAGTTGCATAACATGTCTTTTTGTGATATGCCAATTCCATTGGTTGTCCAAACTCCTGGTAGTAAATGGAAAACCTCTAGGATAACCTATGACAATGAAATTCTAGTAGACAGGCTAGTTTTTCTAGCCTCATTGATAGCCTTGAAATCTTCAAATATTAATATCATCTTGGGTATGGACTGGATGTCAGCTCACTATGCCAAGATTGATACTCATTCTAGAAATGTCTAGCTTACCCATCCCTCGGGTGAGATAGTAAATGTCTCTACTCGAGTTGCCAAATGCCAACTCTATTCCTTAAATGCCAACCCTCTTCCGGAACTTGAAGACATTCCGGTAGTCCGTGACTTCTCGGATGTTTTTCCAGAGGAACTGCCAGGAACTCCACCTGACAGAGATGTAGAGTTTGTGATAGATCTTGTTCCGGGAACTGTCCCAATAGCCAGAAGACCTTATAAGATGGCACCCCTGGAGCTAGGCGAACTTAAGAAGCAACTAGATGAGGCCTTGAATAAAGGTTTCATTCGTCCTTGCTCTTCTCCTTGGGCTTGCCCCGTCCTCTTCGTCAAGAAGAAAGACGGAACGGATCGGATGGTTGTAGATTACCCACCAGTTAATCTGGTCACCATAAAGAACAAGTATCCGCTCCCCAGGATCAAAGATCTGTACGATCCAGCTCGCTGGATCCTCAGTCTTCTCCAAAATGGATTTGAGGTTGGGATACCATCAAATCAAGATCAAGAACGGGGACATTCCAAAAACGGCTTTTGTTACTCGTTATGGCCAATATGAGTACACCGTCATGTCCTTCGGTTTAGCCAATGCCCCAACCACCTTCTCTCGTCTGATGAATTCAATCTTCATGGAGTATTTGGATAAATTCGTCCTGGTATACCTCGATGATATTCTCATTTACTCGAAGAACGAACAAGAACATGCCGAGCATCTAAGGCTGGTATTGATGAAACTTCGAGAGCATCGCCTTTATGCCAAGTTTTCAAAATGTGAATTTTGGTTACCAGAAGTGACCTATCTAGGTCACGTAATCTCTAGTAAGGGTATTGCTTTCAATCCCGAGAGAGTTCAAGCTGTCCTTGATTGGACTCGACCTGAATCGGTTAAGCAAGTTAGGAGTTTTCTTGGTCTAGCGAGCTATTGTCGCCGCTTTGTCGAGAATTTCTCCAAGGTTGCAAAGCCTCTAACTGAACTCCTCAAGAAGGATAGAAAGTTTGAGTGGACACCACAGTGTGAGCATAGTTTTCAGGAACTGAAAAGACGCCTGACTTCCGCACCTGTGTTGCTACCACCAGATTTTTCTAAGGACTTTGTTATCTATTGCGACGCCTCGCGACAAGGATTAGGTTGCATTCTCATGCAAGATCGTCATGTGATCGCATACGCATCTCGACAGTTGCGTCCACATGAGGATAATTATCCCACACATGACCTTGACTTGCAGCCGTGGTCCATGCACTAAAAACCTGGCGACATTACCTTCTGGGTAATCGTTGCAAAATATTCACTGATCACCAAAGTCTGAAATATATCTTCACCCAGCCGGATTTGAATCTCAGGCAAAGACGGTGGGTTGAGTTGATCTCGGATTATGACTTAGGGATAACTTACACCCCGGGGAAGGCCAATGTTATGGCTGATGCACTAAGTCGTAAATCTTATTGTAACAATTTGATGCTACAACAAGGTCAACCACATCTCTATGAGGAATTTCAGAAGTTGAATCTTCATATTATTCCTCAAGGATTCCTTTCCACCCTGGTGGCGAAGCCTACTCTTAGGGATCAAATCATAGCCGTGCAGGCTTATGATAAGGGTATATCCCGGATCAAGGAGATTATTGCTAGCGGTAACACTAGGGATTTCTCCATCAATGAGAAAGGTGTTGTGTTCTTCCAGAACCATTTGGTGGTTCCTAAGAGCAAACGTCTGCTGCAATTGATCCTTAAGGAGGCCCATGATTCTCCCCTCACCATTCATCCCGGTAGTACTAAGATGTATCAGGACCTACGCCAGAGGTTCTGGTGGACTAGGATGAAGAGAGAAATTGCTGAGTTCGTTGCCAACTGCGACGTTTGTCGTCGAGTTAAGGCAGAACATCAAAGGCCTGCTGGCACCCTTCAACCTTTAGCTATTCCTGAATGGAAATGGGATAAAGTTAGCATGGATTTCATTACCGGATTTCCCAAGACCAAGAAAGGAAATAATGCTATCTTTGTGGTCATTGACCGTCTTTCCAAAGTAGCTCATTTTCTTCCCGTTTGTGAGAGTATAACAGCTAGCCAACTAGTGAAGTTATATATCTCTCGAATAGTGTCTCTTCATGGTGTCCCCTGGAGATTAACTCGGACCATGGAAGTATCTTTACTTCTCGCTTCTGGGAAAGTTTTCAGAATGCCATGGGGACTCACCTATCTTTTAGCACTGCTTTCCATCCTCAATCAAGTGGTCAAGTAGAAAGAGTGAATCAAATCCTAGAAGATATGCTCCGAGCTTGTGTTATATCGTTCGGTATGAATTGGGAGAAGTGCCTTCCATTCGCCGAATTTGCTTATAACAATAGTTATCAATCAAGCTTGGGCAAAGCTCCTTTTGAAGTTCTCTATGGACGAAGATGTCGAACACCTCTCAATTGGTCAGAAACCAGAGAGAGGCAACTCTTTGGCCCGGATATGATCCAGGATGCAGAAGAGCAGGTTCGCATTATTCGTGAAAAGTTGAAAACAGCCCAGTCTCGTCAAAAGAGCCAATATGATCGTCATCATAAGGCCGTGACCTTTGAAGTTTACAAGAAGGCTTACCTTCGGGTTACACCTTTGAAGGGTACCCATCGATTCGGTATCAAGGGCAAGTTGGCTCCTCGTTACATTGGTCCTTTTCTCATTCTTGCCAAACGAGGAGAAGTTGCCTACCAGTTGGAACTTCCTCCGCATCTTTCCAAGGTTCATGATGTTTTCCACGTCTCGCAACTCAGGCGTTGCTTTTCGGATCCTATCCGTGAAGTGGACCACGAAATGCTTGATCTCCAAGATAACCTTTCATACCGAGAATACCCCGTGCGTATTCTTGATCAAGCTGAGCGTACCACTCGACGTCGAAACCTCAAGTTTCTTAAAGTTCAATGGTCAAATCATTCTGAAAAGGAGGCAACTTGGGAAAGAGAGGATCGTCTCCGACTTGAGTATCCTACATTATTCCCGACGACTTCTAAATCTCGGGACGAGATTCTTTTGAGTGAGGGTGAGTTGTCACATCCCTGACACCTTAATCAAGTTAGCCTTGTGCTCATGTTCTCCTTGCATCGCATCTAGGAAATTTTCAACAAGAACAAAGTAAGTGGTGAAGGAAAACTCAAAAACCCTAGCCACTTCTCAAATTAAAGGAAATTTCAAACTAGTTAAAATCAATGAACCCAAAATGGCCTCAAGAAAAGTTCAATCTTTCTGATAATTCTTGGAAACAAATAAGCAATGAAGGAAACCATTTCTTTTATACTCTTGGCATTTTAATTAAATGCAAAAAGCTACTGGTTTCAAGTTTAAAATTTGAAATCAGAAACTTTAAGTTTTCAAAAAAGTTGAAAACTTTAGGAATGGTTGAATACATTCCAACTAATATTCTGGTGTGTTCAAAATGTTTTTACAAACTATTTTGGGAGCTGAAATAATAGAAAATCAATAGTTAACAAAACAGAAATAAAACAGAAAAGAAATAAGAGAAAAGAATAGCTTACCTTATCTGTCGCCGGCCCAGCCCACCAGGGGCTCCCCGGTCATCTTCCTCCTCCTACCAGTAGGCAGGGGAGAAGATGAGCACGACGGCCAAGCCCGGCCACCTCCTGCCTGCCTGCTTGCTGCTGGAGGACTACAGGAGCGCCAGCGCGACGCCTGCGCCTTCTTATCCTCCTCCCCGCGGCTCTATCTCCCCCTAGGCCTCTCGATCCCCTTTCCCCTCTCGGATCTCTCTCTCCCCGAAGCTCCAGTCGCCGTCGATCCGTCGTCTCCCGGTCCTCCACAACCCTGCCGGCGGCCTCACAAGATCCGCCGTGAGCTCCTCTTCCTGTTCCCCCTCTTCCCGAGGCTCTCCCCCTCCTGTAACCCCGTTAGCCGTCGGAGCCCGAAGGTCCTCGTCGCCGGCCATGTCATTGTCGTCGTTGTGGTACTCAACTCGCGAGGCCGAGCTCAGAAATGAGCTCCTGGAGCTTTGTAGATGGCGTAGGGCCCCTCTCCCAGCTTGCTAGTCCCCTGCATCGGCACTCCCATCGATGCCCGAGCCGCAGCCGCCGCTGACCTCATCGCCGGCGTGGATTCCGGTGACCACTGGGTCCAGCTCCTCTCCCCTTAGATGCGGCGTTTCTCTAGCTGCCCGTAGCACTAAACCGCGCCCAAAACCGACGCCCGTAGCGCCGTTTAGCTCACTCCGGCGAGCCCTCCGACGCGCCCGTGGTCGCCGACAGCCATATTCCGGTGGGGGCCGACATGGCCAGCTTAACCCAGTAGGTTTAACCCCTAATCACTCGCTGATAGTGGGCCCAAGGCCAAGTCAAACTCACTTAGGGGCTGGTCAGCGCGGGATTAGCCCATGAGACGCTGACCAGTGGGTCCCCCCTGTCAGGTTTGACCTGATCAGGTCAGTTGACCTGCTGACGCCATGATGATGCAGTAATGATGCAATAAAGGGGTTTTCTAGTATAAAAATAATTCCAAAAATGTTTAAAACTTCGAAAATTCATAGAAATTAATCTGTAACTCCAATGAAAATAATTTATATATGACAAAGTATCAGAAAAATTCAAGGAATCTGAATATGTCATTTTCAAACATGTTTGAAAATGTTACAGAACCCAAATATGTAGATTAATTAATAAGTTAATTCTTATAAATACTTTGTAGATGGAATTAGGAAAATATTTAAATTTCACCATAAATGACATGATCAAACACTGTCCTAATTACAAACCAGCAACCTAAAATGTCATCCCATGCATGTTAAAAGCAAGTTGGTCTAAGATTCACGTCGAATCAATTAAAATGGTATCCGAGAATACCTCGTTTGAAGTGATATTTGAATTTGATTCAAATAAACTTCAAACCTAATACATGTTAGCTATAATAGTATACCACCTTGCATCCTCATGCCATGCTCATGCATCATCTCGATTGCATATGTTTGTTATTGATTGTTGTCATTCCATTCGGTAGGCTCTGCTCCCTCGGATTCCACCGAATATCCGTCTGACGGATATTGTCACTCCTGTGAGCAACAAGGCAAGCAACCATTTTGATCATTCCGATAAATTCCATGTTCTTGCTCCTGCACTTACTTATTGCATTAGGATCAAATGCTTCAAATGCTTTTGCCACGTTAGTTGAACCCACTTCCTTTGCATGACCTATCCTTGTCACAGTAAATAGCTGAACCTTGCAACCTAGCATACCTGATAGTTCCTTGAGCCATGATGTGCCTTATCCTGCTATGCATGCTATGCTTAGAGTTGTGTATGGTCTGTCATCTGGGAGATGAACAGAATTGTGAGAAGGTGTTCGGTAAGCAAAGGTTGTGTGTTGAACCTGATTTGGTAAAGGTACCGGTGAAAGGCTGTGTAGGAGTACATAGCGGGTTGTTTCATTGGAACCGTCCTTAGGAACTGAGTTCCGTGTATGTAATCCAAGACTAGATACTACCACACATTGGGATACTTAATTGACCCTCTCGACTTATTAATCGCTTAGTACTCGGTCCAGGAGTTGCAAGTAGTTTCTGGTGTTTATAGTCATGCTGGAGGCCGTGCATGGTGCTGACCTGAGAGGTGGGTTGTGATGCGGTAGGCAGTGGCACGGTGTACCAAGTGGCACCCAGATGGTGGGCTTGGGAACCCTGCGCACATCGTTTGAGTCCGCGGCGGAAACCTTGGCCGGACTTCCGTACGGGTTACTCTCAGATAGGCGATAAACCTGGACTAGGTACTAATGTGGTTAACGGTCGTGGCCGACTCCCTCGCTGGGCTTCCGCTTGAAGGTTGCCGAGGTGCATGACGAGCACATGGCGATAAGTGGCGAGAGCGTGTGTGACGAAGTACACCCCTGCAGGGTTATGATCTATTCGAATAGCCGCGTCCACGGATATGGACTACTTGGAGACATATGTTGTTCATAGATAACTTCAATGGCTACTCATAAAATTGTCAAGATAAGCGTGAATGTCGTGGACGGCATTCCGTGTGGAGACGGAATGATTCCACGATGGAGTATTGTTGTGGTGTTAGTGGACTCGTGTGCGAGGAATCAAGTTGTCAAAATTATTTAAAAATGCAAGTTGTCTAGCCACGAGTCAAATGCTGGCTTTCCGCATGAAACCCCACAATACCTTATTGAAACATTGCATGAGTAGATAGTTATCCTAAAGTCTTGCTCAGTACCTCCGTACTCATGTTTGCTTAATAAATGTGGCAGAGGTTGCTAATGACCCTAATGGAGGGTTCTTCATAGACATCGACGACGACGACGAGTAGCTGGTGTCCCAGCTACGATCTGGCCCTAGGTTGGGTCTATAGTATAGTCAGGCCATGTGCCTTCTAGTTTCACCTGTCTGTACTCAGACAGTTTTAAACACTTCCGCTGGCTTGTAACTGAATGACTGCTATTACGGGTCGTGAGACCCTTACTGTGTAATATTATATGTGTGGCTCTTCCGAGCCTCTTAAGTAAAGCTTGTATGTTTATGGTTATGTTGTGATGCCATCGATGTATCTATACATATCGGTATACCATACGTACGTGTGTTGTACTTGATATGTATGGGGTTCGATTACCTAGCCGTGAACTTTAGTAGCACTCCTTACAGGGAAATGCCCCTTTGTGATCCAACGAGCCATGGTAGCTCGCTACTGCTCCGGACACATTGGTTGACCGGCATGTGTCCTTCTTAGCTGTTGTGTCTGTCCCCTTTGGGGAAATGTCACGCGATGTAATGGAGTCCTTGTAGCTTGCTACGACTCGTCTACACTCGCTGGTGATCGACACCTGCTTTGTTGGGTCATCTATGCATGTCCTTGTGCGGTACTGCCACTTTGGTTTATGACTAGACTTGTCGATCCGGGTTCTTTGACATTGGAATGCTAGCGACACAATTGCATACGTGAGTCAAAAGACGCAAACGGTCCCGGCTAAGGTAAGGCTGCAACCGTGGGGTTAACCGTGCGTGAGACCGCAAAGGGATGTGATGTGTTACATGCTGGATTCCTATGGCTTAGGATCGGGGTCCCGACAGTGGCTTGGTAGTTGATCTATGCTTTGAAAGTAGTCTCAAAAGGGGTAGTTATCCAAAGGGATACGAAAACTTCCACCTTCATGTGCATTGAATAGTTAGAGAAGTTTGATTCATCTCAATTAGTTTTGAGTTGTGGTTATGGTAATATTGAAGTCATGCTAGTAAGGTGTTGTGGATCTGGAAATACTTGTGTTGAAGTTAGTGATTCCCGTAGCATGCACGTATGGTGAACCGCTATGTGATGAAATCTGAGCATGATTAGTATATTGATTGTCATCCTTTGCGTGGTGGTCGGGATCGCTGGATGGTCTATACCTACCAACCCTTCCCCTAGGAGTATGCCTTGAATGCTTTTTTCGATTACTAATAAAACTTTTGCAACAAGTATATGAGTTCTTCATGACTAATGTTGAGTCCATGGTTTAGATGCACTTTACCTTCCACCATCACTATCTACTTAGTGCCGTGCAAGTTTCGCCGGTGCACAAAACCCACCATTAGCCTCCCTCAAAACAGCCACCATACCTACCTACTATGGCTTTTTCAAAGTCATTCCGAGATATATTGCCATGCAACTACCACCATGACATGTGCCATCACGTCTACATTGCCATTGCATGGTCGTAAGATAGCTAGCATGATGTTTCCATTAATGTCTATGCCATGCTAGATCATTGTCATGGTACACTACCAAAGGCATTCCATATAGAGTCATTGTTGCCCTAAGTTTTGAGTTGAAAGTGTGATGATCATCATTAATGGAGCATTGTCCCATGTGAGGAAATAAAAGAGGCCAAAGAAGCCCACCAAAAAAAGAGGCCAAAGAGCCCACCAAAAAAATAATAAAAAATGAGAGAAAAAGAGAGAAGGGACAATGCTACCACTTTTTTCACACTTGTGCATATTAAGCACCATGATCTTCATGATTGAGAGTCTCTCGTTTTGTCACCACCATATAGCTAGTGGGAAATTTTCATTATATAACTTGGCTTGTATATTCCAATGATAGGCTTCCTCAAAATTGCCTTAGGTCTTCGTGAGCAAGCAAGTTGGATGCACACCCACTAGTTTTCTTTAAGAGCTTTCACATACTCGTAGCTCTAGTGCATCATTTGTATGGCAATCCCTACTCATTCACACTGATATCTATTGATGCGCATCTCCACAACCCATTGATATGCCTAGTTAATGTGACTATCTTCTCCTTTTTTGTCTTGCAACCTCCACCACATTCCACACCATCTATAGTGTTATAACCATGGCTCACGCTCATGTATTGCGTGAGAGTTGAAAAGGTTTGAGAAAGTAAAGGTGTGAAACAATTACTTGGCCAATACCGGGGTTGTGCCTGACTTAAATTCATTGTGCAATGATGATAGAGCATAGCCAGACTACATGCTTTTGTAGGGATAACTTTCTTTTGGCCTTGTTATTTTGAAAGTTCATGATTACCTTGCTAGTTTGCTTGAATTATTATTGTTTCCACGTCAATAGCAAACTATTGTTTTGAATCTAATGGATCTGAACATTCACGTCACATAAGAGGAGTTACAAAGGACATCTATGCTAGGTAGCATGAAAGCATCAAAAATTCATTCTTTATCACTTCCCTACTCGAGGACGAGCAGGAGTTAAGCTTGGGGATGCTTGATACGTCTCGAACGTATCTATAATTTTTGATGGTTTCCCGCTGTTATCTTGTCATCTTTGGATGTTTTATGTACCTTTTATATCTTTTTTGGGACTAACTTATTAATTCAGTTCCAAGTGCCAGTTCCTGTTTTTAACGTTTTTGGCTCTTTTCAGATCTGATTTTGGAACGGAGTCCAAACGGAATAAAATCCCCGAAATGATTTTTTTCCCGAATGGAAGAAGATCAGGGGGCCTGTGGGCCAAGCCAGGTGGGCTCGAGGGAGCCCACAAGCCCCCACTCCGCCACCAGGGGGAGGCGGCGGTGGCAGAGCTTGCGGCCTCCCTCGCCGCCCCCTGACCTATACCTTTGGCCTATATTTATTCCCTAAAATACAATAAAAAATCAGGGGATCCACGAAATTACTTTTCCGCCGCCGCGAGCTTCCGTTTCCGCGAGATCTCATCTGGAGACCCTTCCTGGTGCCCTGCCGGAGGGGACTTTGGAGTTGGAGGGCTTCTTCATCATCATCATCGCCCCTCCAATGACTCGTGAGTAGTTCACTTCAGAAATACGGGTCCGTAGTTAGTAGCTAATGACTTCTTCTCTCTCTTGGATTGTGACAGCCCGATGCCGACGCTCCAGAAGATTCCCCTTTTAATTCGTTGTCGCAATGTGTTTTATTTTGTTAGTTGCATTCATCACGCATCATGCATCATCTCCATCATCTCTGGTGCGATTGCTTCCCTTGTTGTGTTCATTTTCTTTTTCCCTCTTCTCCTAGCCACTCCCGATCCTTTCTTTCTTTTTCCCTTTGCTTTCATTTATTTGAGTTGCAGATTTAGTGCTGAAATAAATGTTGTTGTGGAGCCCATAAATTATATCTATTGCATAGGGTCTCCATCTTAAATCTCAGTCCAATTGGGGTTGGTTTGGTTAGGGCTTAAAAGTTAGGCAAGTTTGAAATAATTCAAACTTGTCCGAATTTATATTCTGTAAAGAATCCCCAAACCAATTTTATTCAATTCTCCATATTTTTTTGGCCCCGGGAAAATTTCTCTCTTGTTGGAATTCCAACAAAATCATTGGTTTTCTTTAGTTGCTAGTTGCTGTAGAAGTTTTAAAAAAACCAGAGATGAGGGAGAGAGAAGCCTGGCCAAGGCCCAGGCCAGCCCGAGGCCCAGACCCCCCTGCCCTAGCGAGAGGGGACTCTCCTCCCGATTCCCCTCGTTCCCCTCGTCCCTCTGTGCGCCGTCTCCTTCCTTCTGATTCCCCTCTCCTACCCGATCCCTCTGTTTCCCCTTGCCTCGCCATGGCCTTGCCTCCCTCGACCTCGCCTGCTCCATGCCGGACTCACCTCCCTGCCGAGCCGCCGTCTCGCGAGCAGCTCGCCCCGGCCTCGTCCGAACCTCGCCTCCAGGCCTACCCGTCGAGGTCGCCCCTGTCGTAGCCTCTCCAGCACCGCCTCGCCCCCTCGCCCGCGTGCGCGCCTCCAGGCCGCCGGCGCCGCCCCGCGCCACGCACCTGCCCGTCGCCGCGCCCGCCTGGGTCGCCGCGTCGTGACCTCTTCCCTTCTCCCGCGCCCCGCCATGGACTGCCCCGCGCCGCTAGCCTCTAGGTTGTCGTGCTCGTCGTAGGCTCGTCGTGTAGAGCCGCCGTCCAGACCGACCTCGCCTCTTGTCGTGCTTGCCTGCCTGCCGCTGTTGCTTCTGCCTGATGGTGCTGCCATAGGTGTTGTCGGCTGAAGTTGCTAGTTGTTGTTGCTGCTGTAGCATGTTGGATGTGCTTGTTGTTTGCCCTCCTGCTGCTAGTTGCTGTTGCTGCCAGCTGAAGCTAGATGCCGCTAGTTGTGGCTGCTGCCAGTTGCTTTAGGTGATGCTTGCCCTGCCTGCGATGTGTTGTTGTTGGTAGTTGTCGTGTTACTTGCTAGCATGTTGTTAGCGCTGCTTGCTGATGGCATGCGTGTTGTTGCCGTAGCTATGTTGCTTGCTTGCTGCCGTCGCTGACGACCGTCGCTTGCTTGTGCTGCCGTTTGCCGTCGCCTCGTGCACCATCCCCTCCTTCATGGAACCGACAAGTTCGCCGGGAACCACGACATCCTCGACGAACCCCGAACATCGACGGAGACGTGATCGACTACCGATGTGAAGACCGTGAACCACGACGCCGAGCGAACGACTACCGTCGACAAGACCGAGTACCACTACTTCCACGACGACCACGACTTCCACGACGTCCGCTACGAACCGATCCGCTCTGATATGCACGCTTCGAAGGTATACCGTTGGAACGTTGTCTAGAACCATGTGCATGTGATGTATGAGATGATTGTATGTTTGCGCCTATATGTTGCCCGTTGCACGTTGTCCCTCTTATGTTGTGCCCGACACATGGGAACCCGGTAACCGGGATCACCCCATCTTTATTTACCGTTCCCGCACGCGTTCCCAGTACGTTGGCACGATATCTCGACGAGTTATCGGAATAGGAACGTTGTCGTGGCTTCGTTTCCGTCTTGCCGCCATGGTTCCCTTTCGCTCGCCGTGGCAACACCTGTTTCTTTCTCTTCTTGCCCGTGATGTTTGAAACTCGCATGCATGACGCATTCATGGCATAATATTTCTTGTGTTGCATGCCTCTTGTGCCATAGCTCCGATCTATGTTTCCTGTGTTACCCGACTAGGATGTCATGAAGAATCACCGCTTCACCCCTTGCCATGTTAAACAACATTCAATATTGTCGTGTAATTTAACGGGAGTGAACTAATAATTAAACGCGGAATATCGTCGATATGCAACCCGTTGCATATCGAGGTTCACTTAATGTCTAGTGTTGTCTGAGGTGAATCACCATGCCATGCCTTGCATCTTTGAACTGATCATGCATTATATTAGCGTATGCATCATGTCTTGCTTTTGCTGTGGTGAATATATGTGTTGATGTTTGTTTCCGGTTTGCTTCGTCTCGATAGAGTTCTGCAAGCGTGTCAGAATGTGTGGACCCGTTCGACTACGTTGGTTTGCCGACTCCACCGAGTTGTTCTTCTTCCAAGCGGGATCTCAGGAAAGATGACCATTTCCCCAGATACCATTACTATCATTGCCATGCTAGTTTTATCTCTTCTATCATTTATGTCTCCTTGCCTACCACATGTTAAATATGAGCCTCTCAACAATGCCATGATAACCTTCAACCTGTTCGACCTAGCAAACCACTGATTGGCTATGTTACCGCTTGCTTATCCATGTTGTTAGCGTTGCTAGTTGCAGGTGCAGTTGCTTCCATGTGATAACATGGGTTCCTTGTCTTAACACCATATTAAATGCTATTTAATTTAATGCACCTATATACTTGGTAAGAGGTGGAAGGCTCGGTCTTTCTAGCCTGGTGTTTTGTTCCACCTTTGCCCCCTTAGTTTAGGCTACCGGTGTTATGTTCCATAATTGAGTGCTCCTAACACGATCGGGGTTGTTATGGCGGCCCCCTTGATAATTCGTTTTAGATTAAAGCTGGTCCGGCAAGGCCCAACATTGGTACTACATTTGCCCAACATAGTAACTTTGTTAATACTGAAAGCATAGGGCGTCATGAACCCGAGGAGTAATTTCACATAATACAGAGGAGCCAGTGATGTTGGTGTTGGTCCAAAGCTAGAGCCGTTTGCGGGGCGAACCCGGGGCAACTTGGGAGATTTCTATTAGGCCACCGTACGCTGTGCTTATCCTCGTGTCCTGAGAACGAGATACACGGCTCCTATCGGGATCGTCGACACGCCGGGCGGCCTTGCTGGATTAGTTTTACCTTTGACGAGATATCTTGTGCATCGGGATTCCGGTGATGCTTTGGGTAATCTCAGAGTTGAGGTTTTCCACTAGGGAATCCGACGAGATCGCGAGCTTCGTGATTGAGGATTTCTATGCGACTTGTGGTAATTTGTGATGGACTAGTTGCAGCACCCCTGCAGGGTTAAATCTTTTCGAAAATCCATGCCCGCGGTTATGTGGCAACGTGGAAGCTTTGTTTAACACTGGTTCTAGATAACTTGAAGTTAATTTAATTAAAATATGTCAATTGTGTGCGTAACCATGACTGTCTCTTTCGTGAGTTCCTTCTCTGATCGAGGACACGGTGGGGTTATGTCTGACGTAGGTAGGTGTTCATGATCATTCATTTGATCATGAGTAGTTCACATCCGTTATGCGTAAATCTTCCCCCTCTTATTTCTTATACTCATAAGTTAGCCACCTCATATATGCTTAGCCGCTGCTGCAACCTCACCACTTAACCTTGCCTCACCCATTAATCTTTGCTAGTCTTGATACCTTTGGAAATGAGATTGCTGAGTCCCCTCTGGCTCACAGTTTACTACAACACCAGTTGCAGGTACAGGTAAAGGTTACTTGACCCGAGTGCGTTGATTGTTCGTTTGGAGTTGCTTCTTCTTCTTCTTCATCGATCTAGGATGGGTTCCAGGCCGGCAGCCTGGGATAGCAAGGATGGACGTCGTTCTTCTTTTGTCGTTTGTTTTCGTCCGTAGTCGGACCCTGCTCTTATTCATGATGATTGTGTATTGTACTGCTATGACTCTGATGTACCTTGTGGCGAGTGTAAGCCAATTATCAATATATATATATATCTTCTTTTCAGTACATGTACTTGTAACGATATCCATTCTTGCGACACGACGAGATGCGCTCCTATCCCTGACGAGGCCCCCATGCCAAATTGAGGATAGGGTCGCATCTTGGGCGTGACAAGTTGGTATCAGAGCAGTACCGACCTAGGAGCCCCCTTGATTGATCGAACTTGGTCGAGTCGAGTCTAGTGAAAAACTGCTTTGAGTCTAGTTATATATCGGAGAGTAGGATTCTTTTTTATCCTCTTCTATTCTCTGGTGAGGAATCTTGACGTAATAATTTAATTCTACTCCTCTTCTCACTCAAATTTTTTTAGGATCACGTGGATATTTTTGGAATCTATATGATGCCGATGTGACGGAGTTCTGTCTTGGTGCCTCCTATCTGCTTTGAGTTTCAGGGGAGTTGAGCTCCAGGGGATTCTTGAGCACATCGTTATCATTCAGATTTCTTAGTATCTCAGAACGAAGGATGTTCGTAATTACTTCAATACTAGTAGTGGCGAGATAACCCCGATGTCCCCAGTACTGGTGCAGATTATTCGGTAGTACTGCCATACTTTGTATCGTTGTGATCACGAGGGTCTGTAGTAGATGAAGGTCCGAGATTCTGGTTGTGTGTTGACGGATGTGATACAGGTGACGGGTTAGTATAGGAGTTGTGTGATACTACTCCTTGTATCCGTTTACCAGATTGCATGACCAGATATTTCGAGAATTCATAGGTGGGAATTCAAGTAGTTACTTATAGGACGATCTTCCAACAAATTCGTGTTGCTTCGATGTCATGTGGTGATTTCAGATCTTTTCTAAGTGGTGTTCTCATATTTTCATGAGAGTATTAATTCTTTTGATCTATCAATTGTCTTATCAATTCCTTTCAACCGGAGTCATCGTATCAATTCCATTCAACCGGTGTGCTTCTCTTCAACTGAATTCAATCTTATCTAATTTTGCAAGATCATTCTCTCTTTTATGCCGGAGTTCATCTCATCTGTTCCAAGTCGTCTTTTTTTCCCGCCCTCCCACCCTTTTCTTCAGTGATTGGATTTTCATCCAAGAGTTTTCTTTTCATGGTGCTTCCGCTGTCTGTTCTTTTCTCTCTTACCCGGTGATTCATTGTGAAGATTATCACGAGCTTCATGTTCATCCTTATTCAGTCTTGTTATCTTTTCCGGTGAATTTAATTTAGTTGTCCGTGTTCATTATATCCTATTCATCCTTGTAATTCTTTCCTATGTTGGAAATTCTGATCAACCTATCTTGTTTATTAATTCCTCTCTCTTTCTATCCAGAGTGTTAAAGATATTTCAGTAGTTTCTTGTTTTCAATTCTTTTAATTATTTCGAGGTGCTAACCTCATCTAGTTCTCTTCATACCGGTGCAATATCTCTCTTCTAAGAAATCTTTTCCAACGGTGGTTTCTTTGAGTGGGCCCATAACCCACAGGTTCTTTCCCAGGATCTTTCCTGGCTCTTTAAATCTTTTCCCGAAGATCATTAATTATTTTCAACTATGACGTAAGTATGAATTTCATCAGTCATATTCCTTATCCAAGGCCTATTTGAATTAATTCTCATATTTGGCTGAACCTTTCATTCTTCATGATTCCGGAGTGTCTCAGTATTCTTGGTGTTGTTTCTCGTCATCATTCTCAGCTTGCAAATTCGAAGGAGTGTTTCTCTCAGTCTTGTTCCATTCTTGTGAAGATTGTCATCTCAGCTTCGTGTTATCCTGTCATTTGTTGTCAATCATGAGTATTCCCTTTCTTGCTATCCGGTGCATTTCTGAGTTGTTTTCATTCTCGATCCTCCCAAGGCCGTCATTTAAGAAGATTCTTCGTTCTCAGCTTGCAGCTTTCGTTCTCTAATTCTTCTCCATTGTTGTTTCTTCGTTCGTCTCTCGGTTATCCGGTGCCTTGTTCTAGTTTTCTCTCGGGTGGCTCATGATCTCTTCATTCTCATGTATCTCCATTAATTCGTGGTGTTCCCATTTATTTGCGAATTCTTACCGGTGCTTCCTTCAATTTTGCCTCAAATGGTGCTTATCTCTCTGCCTCTTCAAGATTCATTTCTAGTAGAATAAGTGATATGCTAAATCCGTTGCTTGTCATCAATTAAACTTGATGAACGATAAGCATAACATAATTCTTATTCTTGTTCATAGTAATCTGAATTCTTCTTCCGGAGTGGCTCTCGATATCAATTCCTTTTCTCAAGTGTTCTTATCTTTCTTTTCCGGAGTTCCAAGTTTTTTCTCAAGTATCTCTTTGTGAGGCTTCTTCTAAATCCTGGCAAGGTCATAATCTTATTCTTTTCTACCTTGTTATATTTGCATCATTCATTTGTATACGGAGGTCCTTCATGGTGGTTCATCAAGGTTTAATTCCATTCTCAAGTGTTCTTCAAGATTCTTGTTGGAGAACCTCAAGTATCCTTTCTCTTGCATTTATATGTGCAATTGTTCTTCCTTTATCCTTTGAGGTGGTATTATAGCCTTCTTGTTAGTGTAGGAGCCTCCAAGAGTTTTCCTTTCAAGAATGAGATATTTAAACCACCAATTCTTTGATCATGAGATATTTCAAACCATGGTTTCTTCATTGAGCTATCTTGGTTTGGATTTCACCTAAAGCTTTTCCTATGGATTATGTTATCATGGTGCTTGTCATTAATCCCAGTTCTCAATGTACCCTCTTGGTGTAAGAAGTTTCGATATCTTTGCTTTCATCTATCCTTGTTTCTTTTAGTGGTTGGTTGTCACCTCATAAATGTTGAGATGATCTTCATAAGCCCACTACTGTCTTCTTCTTCGTTGTTGGTTTTCCAACTGCTACGTCTATTCTCTGTCCGGAGGCTCTTCAATTCTATTGTGATGATAGTTGTCATTCTTTTCTTCATTCTCTTCTTTCACTTGAGCTAGTTCATATTCTCTTGTTCCGGAGGCATTGTGATGTTGCTCTTTTGGGTCTATTATGTTGTTCTATCAAGATCATGGTGTTCCCTCGTTCTATTTAGTCGTTGGTTGTGAATATTGTCTAATTCTCTCTTCTTATCAAATTTTTTGTCCCATTTTCCTACCGAAGTGCTGCTGAAATTTTCCGTGAATTCTAGCTTGTTTCACATATCATTCCTCATCTCTTTGCAACTTTCAAGGATTGTTGGTTTCAATCGTTTGTCAAAGAAGCGACTAAGTTTTACCTCGTGTCTTTCTCATCCTTTCCCCCGTTCATTCTAGGATCTCGGTGCGAGATCCTCTTGTAGTGTAGGAGAGTTGTGACAGCCCGATGCCGACGCTCCAGAAGATTCCCCTTTTAATTCGTTGTCGCAATGTGTTTTAATTTGTTAGTTGCATTCATCACGCATCATGCATCATTTCCATCATCTCTGGTGCGATTGCTTCCCTTGTTGTGTTCATTTTCTTTTTCCCTCTTCTCCTAGCCACTCCCGATCCTTTCTTTCTTTTTCCCTTTGCTTTCATTTATTTGAGTTGCAGATTTAGTGCTGAAATAAATGTTGTTGTGGAGCCCATAAATTATATCTATTGCATAGGGTCTCCATCTTAAATCTCAGTCCAATAGGGGTTGGTTTGGTTAGGGCTTAAAAGTTAGGCAAGTTTGAAATAATTCAAACTTGTCCGAATTTATATTCTGTAAAGAATCCCCAAACCAATTTTATTAAATTCTCCATATTTTTCTGGCCCCGGGAAAATGTCTCTCTTGTTGGAATTCCAACAAAATCCTTGGTTTTCTTTAGTTGCTAGTTGTTGTAAAAGTTTAAAAAAACTAGAGATGAGGGAGAGAGAAGCCTGGCCAAGGCCCAGGCCAGCCCGAGGCCCAGACCCCCCTGCCCTAGCGAGAGGGGACTCTCCTCCCGATTCCCCTCGTTCCCCTCGTCCCTCTGTGCGCCGTATCCTTCCTCATGATTCCCCTCTCCCACCGGATCCCTCTGTTTCCCCCTCGCCTCGCCTCCCTCGACCTCGCCTCCTCCACGCCGGACTCACCTCCCTGCCGAGCCGCCGTCTTGCGAGCAGCTCACCCCGGCCTCGTCCGAACCTCGCCTCCAGGCCTCCCCGTCGAGTTCGCCCCTGCCGTAGCCTCTCCAGCGCCGCCTCGCCCCCTCACCCGCGTGCGCGCCTCTAGGCCGCCGGCGCCGCCCCGCACCCCTGCCCGTCACAGCGCCCGCCCGGGTCGCCGCGCCGTGGCCTCTTCCCGTCTCCCGCGCCTCCCGCGCCCCGCCATGGACTGCCTCGCGCCGCTCGCCTCCAGGTTGTCGTGCTCGTCGTAGGCTCGCCCTGCAGCGCCGCCGTTCGGCCCAAGCTCGCCTCTTGCCGTGCTCGCCTGTGCTTGCCTGCTTGCCGCTGTTGCTTCTGCCTGATGCTACTGCCATAGGTGTTGTCGGCTGAAGTTGCTAGTTGTTGTTGCTGCTGTAGCCTGTTGGATGTGCTTGCTGTTTGCCCCCCTGTTGCCAGTTGCTGTTGCTGCTAGTCAAAGCTAGATGCTGCTAGTTGTGGCTGCTGCCAGTTGCATTAGGTGATGCTTGCCCTGCCTGCCATGTGTTGCTGTTGGTAGTTGTCGTGTTGCTTGCTAGCATGTTGTTAGCGCTGCTTGCTGATGGCCTGCGTATTGTTGCCGTTGCTATGTTGCTTGCTTGCTGCCGTCGCCGACGACCGTCGCTTGCTTGTGCTGCCGTTTGCCATTGCCGCGTGCACCATCCCCTCCTTCATGGAACCGACAAGTTCGTCGAGAACCACGACATCCTTGACGAACTCCGAACATCGACGGAGACGTGATCGACTACCGATGTGAAGATCATGAACCACGACGCCGAGCGAACGACTACCGTCGACGAGTCCAAGTACCACTACTTCCACACCGACCACGACTTCCACGACGTCCGCTACGAACCGATCTGCTCTGATATGCACACTTCGAAGGTATACCGTTGGAACATTGTCGAGAACCGTGTGCATGTGATGTATGAGATGATTGTATGTTTGCGCCTATATGTTGCCCGTTGCACGTTGTCCCTCTTATGTTGTGCCCCGACACATGGGAACCCGGTAACCGGGATCACCCCATATTTATTTACCGTTCCCGCACGCGTTCCCAGTACGTTGGCACAATATCTTGACGAGTTATCGGGATAGGAACGTTGTCGTGGCTTCGTTTCCGTCTTGCCGCCATGGTTCCCGTTCGCTCGCCGTGGCGACACCTGTTTCTTTCTCTTCTTGCCCGTGATGTTTGAAACTCGTATGCATGACAGATTCATGGCATAATATTTCTTGTGTTGCATGCCTCTTGTGTCGTAGCTCCGATCTATGTTTTGCGTGTTACCCGACTAGGATGTCATGTAGAATCACTGCTTCACCCCTTGCCATGTTAAACAACATTTAATATTGTCGTGTAATTTAATGGGAGTGAACTAATAATTAAACGTGGAGTTTCGTCGATATGCAACCCGTTGCATATCGAGCTTCACTTAATGTGTAGTGTTGTGTGAGGTGAATCGCCATGCCATGCCTTGCATCTTTGAACTGATCATGCATCATATTAGGGTATGCATCATGTCTTGCTTTTGCTGTGGTGAATATTTGTGTTGATGTTTGTTTCCGGTTTGCTTTGTCTCGATAGAGTTCCGCAAGCGTGTCGGAATGTGAGGACCCGTTCGACTACGTTGGTTTGCCGACTCCACCGAGTTGTTCTTCTTCCAAGCGGGATCTCAGGCAAGATGACCATTTCCCCATATACCATTACTATCATTGCCATGCTAGTTTTGTCACTTCTATCGTTTATGTCTTGTTGCCTACCACATGTTAAATATCAGCCTCTCAACAATGCCATGATAACCTTCAACCTGTTCGACCTAGCAAACCACTGATTGGTATGTTACCGCTTGCTTATCGATGTTGTTAGCGTTGCTAGTTGCAGGTGCAGTTGTTTCCATGTGATAACATGGGTTCCTTGTCTTATCACCATATTAAATGCTATTTAATTCAATGCACCTATATACTTGGTAAAAGGTGGAAGGCTCGGCCTTTCTAGCCTGGTGTTTTGTTCCACCTTTTCCCCCTTAGTTTAGGCTACCGGTGTTATGTTCCATAATTGAGCGCTCCTAACACGGTCGGGGTTGTTATGGGGACCCCATTGATAATTCGTTTTAGATTAAAGCTGGTCCGGCAAGGCCCAACATTGGTACTACATTTGCCTAACATAATAACTTTGTTAATACTGAAAGCATAGGGCGTCATGAACCCGAGGAGTAATTTCACATAATACAGGGGGGCCAGTGCTGTTGGTGCTGATCCAAAACTAGAGCCGTTTGCGGGGCCAACCCAGGGCAACTCGGGAGATTTCTATCAGGCCACCGTACGCTGTGCTTATCCGTCGTGTCCTGAGAACGAGATACGCGGCTCCTATTGGGATCGTCGACACGCCGGGCGGCCTTGCTGGATTAGTTTTACCTTTGACGAGATATCTTGTGCATCGGGATTCCGGTGATGCTTTGGGTAATCTCAGAGTTGAGGTTTTCCACTAGGGAATCTCACGAGATCACGAGCTTCGTGATTGAGGATTTCTATGCGGCTTGTGGTAATTTGTGATGGACTAGTTGGAGCACCCCTGCAGGGTTAAATCTTTTCGGAAAGTCTAGCCCGCGGTTATGTGGCAACGTGGAAGCTTTGTTTAACACTGGTTCTAGATAACTTGAAGTTAATTTACTTCAAATATGCCAACTGTGTGCGTAACCGTGACTGTCTCTTTCGTGAGTTCCTTCTCCGATCGAGGACACGGTGGGGTTATGTCTGACGTAGGTAGGTGTTCAGGATCATTCATTTGATCATGAGTAGTTCACGTCCGTTATGCGTAGATCTTCCCCCTCTTATTTCTTGTACTCGTAAGTTAGCCACCTCATATATGCTTAGCCGCTGCTGCAACCTCACTACTTAACCTTGCCTCACCCATTAAGCTTTGCTAGTCTTGATACCATTGGAAATGAGATTGCTGAGTCCCCTGTGGCTCACAGTTTACTACAACACCAGTTGCAGGTACAGGTAAAGGTTACTTGACGCGAGCGCGTTGATTGTTCATTTGGAGTTGCTTCTTCTTCTTCTTCATCGATCTAGGATGGGTTCCAGGCCGACAGCCTGGGATAGCAAGGATGGACGTCGTTCTTCTTTTGTCGTTTGTTTTCGTCCGTAGTCGGACCCTGCTATTATTCATGATGATTATGTATTGTACTGCTGTGAATCTGATGTAGCTTGTGGCGAGTGTAAGCTAATTATATATATATATATATATATATATATATATATATATATATATCTTCTTTTCAGTACTTGTACTTGTAACGATATCCATTCTTGCGACACAACGAGATGCGCTTCTATCCCTGACGAGGCCCCCGTGCCAAATTGAGGATAGGGTCGCATCTTGGGCGTGACATGGATCTTCAATACAAAGTTCTCCATGATCTTCATGGAGATCTATCCGATGTAATCCTCTTTGGCGGTGTGTTTGTCGAGATCCGATGAATTGTGGATTTGTGATCAGATTATCTATGATATATATTTGAGTCTTTGCTGATTTCTTATATGCATGATTATATATCCTTGTAAGTCTCTCCGAGTCTTGGGTTTTGTTTGGCCAACTAGATCTATGATTCTTGCAATGGGAGAAGTGCTTGGTTTTGGGTTCTACCATGTGGTGACCTTTCCCAGTGACAGTAGGGGCAGCAAGGCACACATTAAGTAGTTGCCATCAAGGGTAACAAGATGGGCTCTGTCGTTGATATGAGATTGTCCATCTAGATCATGTCATCTTGCTTAAGGCGTTACTCTGCTCTTTTGGACTTAATACACTAGATGCATGCTGGATAGCGGTCGACGTGTGGAGTAATAGTAGTAGATGCAGAAAGTATCGGTCTACTTGTTTTGGACGTGATGCATATAGATATAATCATTGCCATAGATATCGTCACGACTTTGCGCGGTTCTATCAATTGCTCGACAGTAATTTGTTCACCCACCGTCTACTTGCTTTCATGAGAGAAGCCACTAGTAAACACTACGGCCCCCAGGTCTATTTACATCTATCGTTTACACCTCCGCTTTTACATTGCTTTGTTACTTTGTTGCTTTCAGTTCTCACTTGGCGAACAATCTATAAGGGATTGACAACCCCTTCATAGCGTTGGGAGCAGGTTATTTGTGTTTGTGCACGCTCTTGTGATACTCCTCCACTGGATCGATACCTTGGTTCTCAAACTGAGGGAAATACTTACCATCGCTGCGCTACATCACCCTTTCCGCTTCGAGGGAACACCAACTCAAGGCTCCAAGGCCACGGGGGAAATCCTTTGCATATTTACCTAGGAAGCCCCTTAAGGCGTAGCCGTAGCTAAAGGATTCCTGGTGCCGTCGACACACCTATTTCTGGCGCCATTGGAAGGTCTTTTGCATTAGCACAGCTCACATCAGTTCCCACTCAACAATGGCCTACACCTTTGTAGGATCAACTTTGATGCCCTTGGCAGAGATAATGTGCCCAAGGTACACAACGTCCTTCAACCAGAATTCACATTTGGAAAATTTAGCATAGAACTTATGCTCTAATAGCTTATCAAGCACAAGCCGGAGATGTTCTTCATGCTCTTCCTCGGTTTCAGAAAAGACCAGAATGTCATCAAGATACACCAAGACAAATTCATTGTTGAATGGGGAGAAGATATAATTCATCATCCGAGGAAAGGTCGGAGGAGCATTGGCGAGACCAAAAGACATCATTGTGTACTCACAAGAGGCAAAGCTTGTCCTGAAGGCAGTCTTGGGAATATCTTCTTCGCAAATGCGGATATGATGATAGCCCATCCGGAGATCAAGCTTAGAGAAAATCTTGGACCCTTTCAATTGCTCGAACAATTCATTGATGTTGGGAAGTGGATACTTGTTTTTGATTTTCTTCTTATTCAATGGTCGGTAATCGATATAGAGTCAGTCTGTGCCATCCTTATTCTTGACAAACAGAACACCACAACCCGAAGGAGATGAACTTGGTCTGATTAGACCCAGACGTTCTTGCTCATCAAGCCATTTCTTCAACTCTTTCAGCTCTTCGGGACCAAGTTTATATGGACACTTGCGGACCGGTTCAGTTCCAGGTTCAAGTTCAATTACAAACTCAACTGGCCCGTGAAGAGGCATTCCTAACAATTCTTCTGGAAAGACATCTTGATACTCACACACCACTTGAACTTGAGAAATTGGTGATATTTCACCCTTCTCATTGAGGGAAAAGAGACGAATCGTGTCATCACGAGCAGCGAAAATGATCACGTCCTCCGAAGGATGATTCAACTTGACTTCTTTTGCTTCACAATCAACAAATGCCTTGTTCATCACCAGCCAATCCATGCCAAGGATCAAATCAATATCCAACTGGCCAAGGACAATTGGAGAATCCAGAAAAGAATAGTTGCCCATCTTGACAGAGACATGAGGAACGATGAAGCAAGAATTCATTTGCAAGCCCAGTGAAACCATAGTTAACGACCTAGGCAACTCTTGACAACACATCTCATGCTTTGAAAAAAAAGGCTTTCAAATGAATGAGTGTGATGCACCAGTTTCAAATAAAACCTTTGCAGGAATATTATTAACTGAGAGATTACTCATGATCACATCCGAGGAGTTCTCTGCTTCAGCTACATTCACCATGTTCACCCTTACATACTTTGGATTGAACTTCACCATTGCATCGTTTGGAGGCCTGACTGGAGGAGGAGGCAGAAGACGCTGCTGGTTGGTGCACTTGTTAGAGTAATGACCCTTCTAACCACACTTGTGACAAGTCACCTCTGACAGCGGACGAAATTGCACTTGAGGATTCCCTTGCTTCTGTTGTTGATACTTCTGTTGGAAAGCTGGGTTGGGTGGGTGGGAAGAACCACGACCACCAGACTTATTGAACTAATGAGGCTGCCGAGGACGAGGAGAAACCCAATATTTCGGTTGCTTCTAAACCACTTGAGTTGATGACGAGGAACTGGAGTCTCTAAAACGCTTCCTTTTGTTCTCAACTTTGAGCAAGGCCGACTCATCCCTGAGAGCCAAATTGTAGAACTAGTTGAACTCGAGAGGATCGTGCAAGGCAAGGGCCAGCTGCAAGTCTTCCTTTAGACCACCACGAAACTGATAAATCTTGCTCTTCTGATCTGCATTGTCTTGTTTAGCATAACGAACCAGCTCCTGGAACTCCACGTTGTAGCTGTACACAGACAAACTCCCTTGCTTCACGCGCCTGAATTTCTCACGCATCTCTTACACAAAAACTTGCTGGAATATAGTGAGCCCTTAAATCCCTTCGGAAATCATCCCAGATGATCCAATCCACGGCATCAAATGGCTGGTCATAGGAGGTTAAGGACTTTGGTTGGTTCGTCGGGAATTGATTCACAGATGCAAATTGTTGACCACCATTGTTGAAATTTCCCTGGTACCTTTGGTTCCTCTCTTGCAACAATTGGAGCAACATGTGAGTGCTTGCATTGGTTGCCGCCATCACAGCTTGTGTGGGGACACCGACTTACCAGTCGAGAATCGCCGTGCTCAGTGATCCCAGAGATCAATGCTCACCGAACACAGATACTGAATAAAGAGTCTTACATCCGAGTACCGATTACTACAACACATGACCGAAGGGTCAAGTTCACAAGACAGGGCCTAAGGCCAAATCACACGAATACACTAATAGCGGAATACAAAGGGGCTAAGCGGGTGCCCATGCCATCAACCTACACCGACAGGCATTCTGACTCGGAAGCGTCCTAGTTCGCAGGGGTGTCGCCGAAGACATACTCATCTCCAAACTCCGGTCCTCCCATGTCTCGTCAATAACATAACCAGTGGCAAGCCAATGAGTACTTTCAATGTACTCGCAAACAGCCCATGATATGAACAATGAAAGTGAAGGATAAAAATATCATGCATTTCTAGTATAACTCATCTGGGTAGAATGATCATGAATATGCATCAAATTAAAGAAATAATCTTGAAGAACATGTTACAAATATCATGTATATGCTAAGGGATGAACCATCCGAGTTCACCCTATATGCCAAGTCATCGAACTTGGTCAAATCCTCAACATATCAGTTGAGGGATGAACCATTCGGGTTCACCCTATATGCCAAATCACCAAACTTGGTCATATTATTACTTTCATAACAACACCTTTTTAACACCACACACACTCACTCACGCACACTTGGTGTATGCGGAAATATCAGGACATAGTTTAAGCAGGATTACCCAACTGTCCTTGACCGTGGACACGGCTATTCAAATAGTTTACACTCTGCACAGGTAGTACGCTGGACCCATGAGATCCGGGAAACTTCCGTGTCATCCACGACTCGCAGTATTTCACATACCCAAGGTAACTACCCGATAAATGCCTTTCCCCGGACGATACTAGACAAAGAGGTTCACTCGATTGGTACCCAGCCCACATGTCGTACGCCTTACGAGCACCAACTCTGGGCCGTACCAACCATGCGGGGACCAACGGTGTGACTGGAACTCATGAAAATGGCATAGTCATCCTATCGGCACGACCCCATCACGAGAGTGACCACATATCACTCCCGCCACTAGTAATGTGGCTCTTTGCTAGCACCGACCAGAGTAATTAACATAGCCCCGTCCCATAAGGGGTAACGTGGTCGTACTGGTAAGGTTGGGATGGTCGACACATCATAAATCTAATCCCATTTCCGAAACCTTACTCACACAAATATCGGGTGCATCACTTCACCAAAAGTGACCACCTAACTCATAATCACCCTCGGGCATTAGTGGCACCCGACGGGGTTTTCATAAACTCTTGCTTTATGACAACATCATGCTCATGATAAAACTACTGCTACTTTACTTGTCAACATGGTATTAGCCTGACCCTAAGGGTAGAATCAAGCTCAATGCATGTGCTCTGAAGGAGCCTTCGGTAACATCATGTCATATGAGTACCGGCACTTATGATCATATGCAACGGGAATACTTTCTATTATAACGTGCAAAGTAACATATGCTCAGTCATGGTCAAAGGGCTGGTTGCCTTGGTCAGCTAAGTATCCGGGTCTTCGAGGTCTTCCACTCCGATTCCCTCGTCACACGGATTTTCTATCGTTGATAAAACAATAAATAAGAAATAGCTCACACAGAAACAGTCCACAAAGTGATTTTAAAAATGTTGCCTATTACTGATAAATCTAATCTATCATTTTAAAAATATTTATCTTAGTTTTCCTTGAAGAAATATTTTTGAAAACAACCAAGCAGAAGCAAAACTATTCCATTTTAGCCTTTTTTAATATTGTAAAATAGATTAGTTGGTGGGAAAATGCATCTAAGCATACCATTAAATACTACACATTTTTAGAAAAATAACTGTGGAAGAATGATACTTTTACACTGGTTAAATGTTTTTATAAAAATCTTAGAAATCCAGGTTTTAAAATAAAAATAAAAACATGCCAGCTCCTGGCCTGACTCGGCCCAGAGCTGGGCTGGCCCATAGCTAGCCGACGGCCTACCCAGGCTCGCGCCGTCAGGTTTGAACCTGACGCGCGGGGCCCTGCGGTCAGTGGCCGAGGCCAGCGCGGGGGAGGAGGCTGGGCCACCAACAGGTGGGGCACACCTGTCGGGGTCGTCTCCTAGTCCTACCTCTAGCCACAGAGGAGGAGGAGGATGCCGACGAGGTTGCCGACGTGCTCATGCCCTAAGGAACACGGGAATGGGTCCGCCTGACCGTCGCCTACCTGCAGGTGGTCGAAACAATGACGGGGAGGCAGGGGTTCACCGGCGACGAGGAGGTCGTGGCAGAGGGGTTTCGGGAAGTGGTCGAGAGGGTGGCTAGAGACACGGAAAAGCTCGGGCGAGTTGGGGGAAAGCTTCCTGGGGTCAAGGGGGTCAGTTTGGTGGGTCGAGGGGCGCAGGAGCCGACGTGTAGCCGGAGATCAGCCGGAGCTTCGAGGCGGAGGGGCCTCGGTCGATCTCGACCATCGGGGCTCTGCTGGTTTGCTCGGGTGGCTAAGGAGGTGCCAGTGGATGCGGCGAAGCTATCTGAGGGGTGCTGGAGCGAGGGGGAGGGCTATTTATAGGCCCACGACGGTGAGAAGATTCGGGAGCGCCCACTACAACAAAAACACACATATAGCAACGCCTCCATAGCAACGGTATGCAACATCTGTTGGTGGGTCGTGGGATCAGCCTGTCTCGTGGGATCAGCCTCTCCCACCTCCCCCACGTACCCACCTCCTCCTCGTCTTCCTCTCTTTCTCCTGATTTATTTGCGGTCTTCCTCCTTTCCACCCTCAAAACTTGGAGGGGTCTGATGTCTGTCGATGGGTCTATAGTGGGAGGATTCATGGTCTTAATACCTGGTCGTGCCATTGGTTTCCAGGATTTGGGGCGGCGGCGAGTAGATCAGCTGACATGTTAAGTTGCAGATCTGGGTTCGGAGTCGCACAACCGCGTGTCCTCCGGCTAGTACGCCGGCCGCGACGTCTCCATCCCAAGCAGGACGCCAATCAGTTCGAGCAACAGTTTGCCTACTAGGTCGGCTTCCGCCTGTGCCACACAACTTCCCATTGGTAATCGTACGTTCTACACTCCTATTTTTTCTTGCACCGCCTCATCCCCTTAGGCACTAGCATAGTGACAAATCTAGGTTGCTGCGTTGGATCCTCTACTTCTAAGCTATTTATCCTATTATTACTTCAACATGTGCACTCTGCATAAGGTACCCGCCTTGGTGTTGTAGATCACGGAAGGCTCAACCATCTGCTTCTCCTTTATAGGTATTTCAATTTTATATGTGTCTACTAGTGAGAATTGTTATTTTGATATATCTATTGTGTTAATATGAGCATAATATTTGCACTCTTTTTCAAAGAAATTATTTCTTGCGATGCATTAGTTTATTTTATTTATTTTATTGCTGCTAGTAAGTGGATAATTAAGCAAGATTAGACCGAAGTTGATCATCACACCCTCATTTAATCAGTTGTCGATTTATGTAGGATATATCTAGCTGTGACCTTGTCATCAAAGAGCATTGCATATATACATGATCCTTGAAGATACACTAGAAGTTTGTACGTATAGGGACGTATACTACAGGAACTTCCCTGATCAGCACTACTATGGTATCATGATTACTTCGAGTACAGGAAAGAAATCCCCTAATTACTCTTATGAACCCTTATGGACTACCTTATTTGAATTTTTGCTGAAGTAAAGCGCCACATGCTTTATTTCCATAATATTATTCCTCTATATTCCTTTATTTTTCATTTCTGCTGCCCTCAGAGTTCTGTAAATGTCAATGGAACAACTCATCTTATTTACCATTGCTACCTTTGTATTGCTGAAAGGGGTTCTTGTTGTACCAACCTGATTGATGGAGAATACGTAGTACCATTCCAGTACATAGGCTCTGAGCTCTTCACTCTACACGTGCGGTTAGACAAGTTTATCTGATTAAAATATTTTCCTTTTCATGGCTGGTTGTGTTACAGTTTAACTTTCTGTGATGACAAGTGTCTTTATCTTTAGTTAACGACCATGACATATATAGCTAGGGAAGCTTCTGCAGAAAGAGGAGGCAACTGCATGATTTTTCTTTGACATAGCCTCCACAAGGCAAAGATTTGAGTTACTGGATTTTCCCTATTATGTACAATTTGTCTTGGTTTTATATAAATATGGGGCATATTTTCCCTGTACTCACTTATTATAGAATCTGGTTAATTTAGCAAATGAGCATGTGTTGGTTTATGCAGATCTAATTTAGATAAGCGGTGGATATTCAATTCTTGTGTAGGGCAATTAGGAAAACTATAATTTCATCATCCTGGTGTTCATTGTTTATTTTAAGTATTTTTAAATTGTTAAAAACTTGCATCTACTTGTATTTTCTGGACCACAACAAATCTTTCTTAGCGAACGAATGATGTGTGGTATGTGAGATAATGACTTTATTCAAGAGAGGTAACTTGTTTCTTACTTAATATGTTCTTATGAAGGTTTGACATATAGCAAGTTTCTTCATAAGAAAACAATGATCAAAGTGTTTGTCAGATGTAGGTACGTTTTGTGCTTACGGAGCTACTGATCTCACAGTCTTGATCCGTTATAAGGTGCTCCTCCTTTAAATTTTACTACTCATGTGTTGACCTGCGTTTCTCTATTGTTAGTTTCTGATCTCATTTCTTTCATTGTTGTAGATTGACAAGATGAATGGATGATGCATGGCTCGGATGGCGATTCCAAGTTAGAGAGTGTGACTTCCAATACACAATTAGAATGTCATTTTCATGATGTTTCAGACATTATGTATTATAATGGTTGAGAAGTTGGCTGCAAGGTCGAGAATTAGGCTACTACTAGTAGATAGTTTCACATCTTGTAAACTTTTGACAGTATTCTTTGTAATGCAACTTATTTGATATAATATATGATACCTTTTTGTTTGTTATATTGTGTGATTTTTATGCACTATCAGTATTGACCTATTATTTTGGAAATACCATTAATTGTTCTTGTTGTCTAGAAAGTTTTTGGTCGTTGCAATGATTTGTTATGTGCATTTGGAAATCCTTTTGTGCAGGGTAGTCACCAACGCATATGAAGTGTTGTTACATTGTAACTATATGCATTGCTACCTTACAACGCTTCTACACGTTGTTTACCAATGCATGCATATACGTTGCTGAAGACCCTTCCAACGCCACCAACGGCAACACATAAAAATCCGTTGGTGCAGACCATAGCAACGCATATAGGAACATACAACAACACATCGATGCGTTGCTGAAGGGGGTTCCTGTTGTAGTGGCCGGTGACTCACCGTGGCGCGCATGGGGGTGCAGAGAGACGTTGGGGTTGAAACCACGGTCTCAAGACGTGGTATTGGACTGCCTGGACCGTCTGCAGAGAGAGAGAGAGAGAGAGAGAAAGAGAGAGGAGAGTCGTGCATTCGTGGCCGCGCAAGCTTGGCCGATTCTGGAGCGTGCGGGCACGCGTCGCGCGATCTCTAGCGCGAGAGAGGTGGGGCCCTGAGGCTTGCCCGACGTAGAGGGGCTGTCGGGGAGGAGTTTGGACATCTCGGGGGAGGCTGGAACTGGCCGAGGGCGTCGCCCCCACCTCGGTGACTCCCTGTAGCGTGCCCAAAGCGCAGTTTTGGCATGCCAGGGCATGCTGGTGCGCTCTGAGGCACTTTGGACGTGTCTAGCATGTCCTGGCAATTGTTGAGGGTGTGGCTAGCCGTTTGGTTTTAGTGGGAGCTTCGGCTGGTCAAAGGAGGCAAGAAATACTAGTGCTGTCAGCCATGAGCTGAGGTCTAAATTGGGGGTTTTGGCCTTTCCACTTTGAACCAGTGAGGGGCCAGTTACTGGGGTTAGCTACAGGTGTTGGCTACTTAATCTAAGAGTTTGAAGCAAAGGAGTTTGGTTTAGCTGTGGCTAAGGTGGCTTTTTCCTATCTGTCAGAAGGTGTTCGACAGTGGTCAAAGGGGGTTGCACCCCACCACTGGTGCTGAGACTTAACAGGTTTGGTTTTGGGGGTAAATCATGGAGTTCCTCCAAATTTGAGCTCCAAAGGACAAGTTTAGCTTTGTAAACTTGAAATCACTCCAATATGACCAGATTTGTTCCTTCCAAAGAGAGTGTGGGCAAACTAAGTCCCACAAATCCCATTTTTTGTGTAGAACCCTCATTTGAGGTATTAGGCACTCCTGCAAAGTTTTAGCCCCATTGGACAAACCTTGCTATGTATAGTTGCTCTAACTTGATTCTGGACAGACAGGGTTTTTGGGTTATTTGGGGTCCTTATCCACCTTTGATCAAGGAGAAACTTTATGTGGACACCAAACAAGGCTTAGGGACCTCACTAGAATTTTCTAGGAATTTATTGAGAATATTTCCTTTGGAAATATTTCAAAATGCCAAAATAGACAGAATAGCTTTTATAGTTTTAATCAATAAATATATTATAAAATGGGGTTTAAAATCCTATGTATGGAAAATATATGTCCTTCTGATCATCTCTAAATTTAATCAGATTTTTCCAAAGCAGAAAAGTATTTTCCCATGTTGGAATACCAATTCTAACCTTAGAAATGGACAGGTTATTTAATTAGGAAAATACTCACAAAAATAATTATTTTTGTGGTTTTGAAATATAAGGATAGGTAAAAATCAGATTACCAAATATGAGTAGTAGCAATGCTTGTTATCAAAGACATGTAGTGCAACTTAAGGTGGTTTTACTTTGGTTATCAAAGGTTTTTGGAAATTAGTAAAATACCAAAAGGAATTTAGGGTTTTAAAACCTCACATGATCAAGCATACAAGCATACATTGTCAATCATGGCACTCACAACATTTGTTTTGAAAAAGTTTTAACACGCTCAGAATTTTAGAATAAAGACAAGTGATAGCAAAAACAGGGTGTGGCAGACCTATCCCCCTTACAAGAATCTCGTCCCCGAGATTCCTAAGCTAGGTGCTAAAAAGGTTTGGAAACTCAGATCGGAGATAGTCTTCACGTTCCCAGGTAGCTTCGGCTTCGGTGTGGTTGCTCCATTGAACCTTGAAATACTTGATAGTGCGGCTTCAGGTGCATCGCTCTGCTTCATCCAAAATGTGGATTGGCCTCTCGCAGTAGGTGAGATCAGACTGAAGGTCAATCGCCCGGTGATCAATGTCCTTGAAAGAATCGGAACGACTTGGCATTTGGACACACTTCCGAAGCTGTGACATGTGGAAAACGTTGTGCACACCCAAAAGTTCCGGAGGTAGCTCCAACTGATAAGCGACCTCTCCACGCCTTGCCGTGATCTTGATGTTGGAAACATGCCCTAGAGGCAATAATAAATTAGTTATTATTATATTTCTTTGTTCATGATAATCGTTTATTTCCCATGCTATAATTGTATTGATTGGAAACACAATACATGTGTGGATACATAGACAAAACACTATCCCAAGTAAGCCTCTAGTTGACTAGCTCGTTTATCAAAGATGGTCAAGGTTTCCTGACCATAGGAAAGTGTTGTTGCTTGATAACGGGATCACATCATTAGGAGAATCATGCGATGGACTAGACCCAAACTAATAAACGTAGCATGTTGATCATGTCATTTTGTTGCTACTGTTTTGTGCGTGTCAAGTATTTATTCCTATGACCATGAGATCATATAACTCACTGACACCGGAGGAATGCTTTGTGTGTATCAAACGTTGCAACGTAACTGGGTGACTATAAAGATGCTCCGCAGGTATCTCTGAAGGTGTTCATTGAGTTAGTATGGATCGAGACTGACATTTGTCACTCCGTGTGACGGAGAGGTATCTCGGGGCCCACTCGGTAATACAACATCACACACAAGCCTTGCAAGCAATGTGACATAGTGTAAGTTACGGGATCTTGTATTACGGAACGAGTAAAGAGACTTGCCGGTAAACGAGATTGAAATAGGTATGCGGATAGTGACGATCGAATCTCGGGCAAGTAACATACCGAAGGACAAATGGAATGACATATGGGATTATATGAATCCTTGGCACTGAGGTTCAACCGATAAGATATTCGTAGAATATGTAGGATCCAATATGGGCATACAGGTCCCGCTATTGGATATTGACCGAGGAGTCTCTCAGGTCATGTCTACATAGTTCTCGAACCCGCAGGGTCTGCACACTTAAGGTTCGACGTTGTTTTATGCATATTAGAGTTATATGGTTGGTTACCAAATGTTGTTCGGAGTCCCGGATGATATCACGGACATCACGAGGGTTTACGGAATGGTCCGGAGACGAAGATTGATATATAGGATGACCTCATTTGATTATCGAAATTTTTTCGACATTACCGGGAATGTACCGGGAGTGACGAATGGGTTCCGGATGTTCACCGGGAGGGGCCAGCCCACCCGGGGGAAGCCCATAGGCCTTAGGGGTGTCACACCAGCCCTTAGTGGGCTGGTGGGACAGCCCAAGAAGCCCTATGCACGGGAGAAAGAAAAATCAAAGAGAAAAAAAGGGCGGAAGTGGGAAAGTGGAGAAGGACTCCACCTTCCAATCCTAGTTGGACTAGGATTGGAAGGAGAGGACTCTTCCCCTTGCTTCGGCCGAACCCCTTGGGGCTCCTTGAGCCCCAAGGCAAGGCCCCTCCCCTCCCACCTATATATACGGAGGTTTTAGGGCTGATTTGACACAACTTTGCCACGGCAGCCCGACCACATACCTCCACGGTTTTTCCTCTAGATCGTGTTTCTGCGGAGGTCGGCCGGAGCCCTGCTGAGATTAGATCACCACCAACCTCTGGAGCGCCGTCACGCTGCCGGATAACTCATCTACCTCTCCGTCTCTCTTGCTGGATCAAGAAGACGAAGATCATCGTCGAGTTGTACGTGTGCTGAACCCGGAGGTACCGTCCGTTCGGCACTAGATCGGAGCGGATCATGGGACGGATCGCAGGACAGTTCATGAGACGGTTCGCGGGGCGGATCGAGGGACGCAAGGACGTTCCGCTACATCAACCGTGTTTATTAACGCTTCTGCTGTGCGATCTACAAGGGTACGTAGATCGGAAATCCCCTCTCGTAGATGGACATCACCATGATAATTCTTCGTGCGCGTAGGAATATTTTTGTTTCCCATGTGACGTTCCCTAACAGTGGCATCATGAGCTAGGTTCATGCGTAGATGTTATCTCGAGTAGAACACAAAAGTTTTTGTGGGCGGTGATGTGCGATTTGTTGCTCTCCTTAGTCTTTTCTTGATTCCGCGGTATTGTTGGATCGAAGCGGCTCGGACCAACATTACTCGTACGCTTACGGGAGACTGGTTTCATCGCTACAAGTAACTCCGTTGCTCAAAGATGAATGGCGAGTGTCGGTTTCTCCAACTTTAGTTGAATCGGATTTGACCGAGGAGGTCCTTGGATGAGGTTAAATAGCAATTCATATATCTCCGTTGTGGTGTTTGCGTAAGTAAGATGCGATCCTACTAGATACCCATGGTCACCACGTAAAACATGCAACAACAATTAGAGGACGTCTAACTTGTTTTTGCAGGGTATGCTTGTGATGTGATATGGCCAAGGATGTGATGTGATATACTGGATGTATGAGATGATCATGTTGTAATAGTTAATATCGACTTGCACGTCGATGGTACGACAATCGGCAGGAACCATAGGGCTGTCTTTAAACTAACGTTTGTGCTTGCAGATGCGTTTACTATATTGCTAGGACGTAGCTTTAGTAGTAATAGCATGAGTAGCACGACAACCCCGATGTCGACACATTGATGGATATCATGATGATGGAGATCATGGTGTGGCGCCGGTGACAAGAAGATCGTGTCGGTGCTTTGGTGATGGAGATCAAGAAAGCACATGATGATGGTCATATCATGTCACTTATGAATTGCATGTGATGTTAATCCTTTTATGCGCCATATTTTTCTTAGAACGACGGTAGAATTATGAGGTGATCTCTCACTAAAATTTCAAGACAAAATTGTGTTCTCCCCGACTGTGCACCGTTGCGACAGTTCGTCGTTTCGAGACACCACGTGATGATCGGGTGTGATAGACTCAATGTTCACATAGAACGGTTGCAAAACAGTTGCACACGCGGAACACTCGAGTTAAGCTTGACGAGCCTAGCATGTGCAGACATGGCCTCATAACACATGAGACTGAAAGGTCGAGCATGAATCGTATAGTTTATATGATTAGCATAGAGATGCTTACCACTGAAACTATTCTCGACTCACGTGATGATCGGACTTGAGATAGTTGAAAAGGATCGAGATGGACCTAGAGGGGGGGTGAATAGGTACAAATCCAAATTTTAACAATTACTTAGCAATTTTAGGCTAAAGTGCGGAATGTAAGTGTAAGCCTAATAATTGCTATGACAAAGAGTAAGCTATTAGGAGTGAAGCAAGGCAAGCGGTAAGCAATAAGCAAATACAAGTATGTAATAAGGATTAACACAAGTAGAGAGTTAGGGTTAGGAATAACCGAAACTCCGAGAGAGACAAGGATGTATCCCGATGTTCACTTCCTTGGAGGGAAGCTACGTCACCGTTAGAGGGGCGGATGTTACCACGAAGGCACACCAACGCCACGAAGGCTCACCCTATTCTCCCTTTGAGATAACTCCACGAAGGCGTTTCTCAACCACTAGTGGTAAGCCTTGAGGTGGCTTCCAAACCTTCACAAACTTTCCGGGGGATATCACAATGGTTTGATTCCTCTCCGAAGACTCCTACCGCCTAGGAGTCTCCAACCTCTAAGAGTAACAAGATCACGGGGATTCCTCAAAACTTTCTCAAATCACAAATCACTTTGGTGGGAAGGAGGAGAGGGAGACGATCTTTCTTTTGATTGGAACAACACTCTAAATGACTCACAAATGCTCTTGGGATCTAGGATTTAGTGTAGACAAGAGTGAGTGAGAGGAAAGGTGTTCTTGGATGTATCTTAGCTATGTTGAACACCCTTTCTCGAGGTGGGAGAAGAGTATATATAGTGTGGAGTGAAATCCAGCCGTTGGTGGTGCAATAAGTCACACATGGTCCGGACGTCTGACACTTGTCGGAAGTCCGGGCGTCCGTGAGGGACCGGACGTCCGGAGGGAGTCGGACGTTCGAGACCTGTAGGCGTGACTGGAGCTCAACTGAATTCATCAGCGGCCGAACGTCCGACAGGGGTCGGACGTCCGAGGCCTGTAGGTGAGCCTGAACATATTCGAATACATCAGCAGCCGGACGTCCGGAAGTGGCTCGGAAGTCCGTATTATACAACACAATTTCTTCTGGTGGTGGCTTCCGGATTTCCGACGGGGGTCGGACATCCGGAGGAGGCCGGATGTCCGAGATATAGTGCACACAAACTACTGGTGTTGGCCTCCGGATTTCCGGAGCTTGGCCGGATGTCCGGCCCTCGGACATCCGGAGGGAGCCGGATTTCTGAGGAGATTGGACATATGTTGAATTGTAGAGAGTGGATATTATGTGATGTTTGATATGATTGTAGAGATGTGGTATGAGCAAGTTTCTCGCAAAGCCTGTGATCCCCTCTTAATAGTGTGGGATCCCTATACTCAATATCAGTAAACTCAAAAGACTATTATACATCATCTCTTCTTAATCCCGAGTCTTCTCGAAATATAACTCACCAATCTTTTCAGGCAGACTTTGGCACAGAAATCTTAATCTACTAAAGTACTTGCCGTCCTGAGATACACTCAACAAATAGGATTAGTTTCCTATGTATGTGCTGTCATTAACACCAAAAGACAATCAGGGGCATAGCATGCACTTTCAATCTCCCCCTTTTTGGTAGTTGATGACAACATATACATAGGTCTCGAAAATATTAACCATACGTTATAGTCTAGGAGATATTTTAGTACGGAGCTCCCCCTTAGGATATGCATGATAAGAAACTCGAAGCTCCAAATGGATCAACATGGAAGAATAATAGATCATCATAGAAATAAAAGAGCAAGACATAATAGTCTATGATGATATCATAGCAAATCACAACCATTCATAAGTAGCCATACATGAATTGTACCCATTACATTAAATCTCCAAAGACTAAAAATGACGAGAGTAAAATTTTAACTACGATACATTACTCCCCCTTTGTCACCAACGACCAAAAAGGGAGCCATCAATAACACCAACCAAGCTCAGAGCTCATCATCATCATCAGCATCATCAGCCAAACCACTGCCCCCAGCCTCGTCAAAGAACTCATACCACTCAGGACCAGAAGGGAAGCCAAAATCAATGGAAGGAGCAGCAGGAGGGGCCTCATCATCACTCACAGTAAGATCGCCCGAGGCTCTCAGACGAGCCTTGAGGGCATTCTGAGAGGAAACTAAGCGGGAAACCACATCATGGGTTTGACCACACTGAAAGGAGACAGCCTTCATCAAAGCAGAGTGAGCTTTGCCAAGGAATTTGGCAATGCGACCGAGAGACGTGGAGCTAGATGAAGGGATGGCGGCACGTGTAGCAGTGCGGCGAGTGGTAGTAGAGGAAGAAGGGGCGTGCTTGGGAGCAAAATCATTCGCCATGTGAGCGGGAATGGTCCACTTGCGATGGATGTGAGTGGTAGCCTCAGAGAAATCAGCAACGTGGTTAATAAGTGCCTGAATGAAAGGAGCATGAGGAAAGGCTCGCTTGTACTGAAAGCTAGCAAGCCGAATCTCATGCCATAGGAAATGGGGCACATTAATTTTGGTCTTGGGGTTCTCGAACAAGTGGTACATGATATCGATGCAATAGCCACTGCAAGAACCCTTATCACCCATCTTGGGATAGATGGTGCGGATGACACACTGAAAGATAATGAAGAAAGGTGAGCGCCAGATGGATACCTGGTTAAGGTCCTTCTGGTGCTCATCCTCATCAAGCTCACTTAGTGGTTTGAGGAGGTGTCCACACACTTCAATGTTCTTAGGTGCATGATTAGGATCATCCTTATGTATTTTATGACCGGAATGGGGAAAACCCAGAGCGGCAACAAAAGTAGCATAAGTGGCTTTGAGGCGAACATCAGAGGTCATCCAGGTGACAGTGTTGTCGGTGCCAAAATGACACATGGCATAGAACTGGTGAATGGCAGCAGCATTATAGTCGCAATGAAAAGCAAATGGGGCGGCAAGCCCCGAAGACTCAATAAGCTCAAAGGCACCCGGATATTTCGTCGGATGCTTGCGAATATGCTCAATATCAATGTAAAGATGATTGGATAAGCCCTTAGGAACTATGACCGTGGAAAAGATGTCTGCCTGGACGTTTGTGCGAAAACGTGAATCCGTAGAATCACTGCCGACCTCGTATGGATTTACGTCGCGGCGGAAAGTAAAATAGGAAGCTTCCCCAAGAGTGGTAAAGTTGGTAATAGCACGACCTAACGTGGCAGGGGGCTCTAAAGAGATGCGGCGAGCTTCACCTTCAGGCTGGGCAGGTGGCGGTTGTGGCATGTGGGAGGCCCTGCGAGACCCGAACTTGGACCTTTGAGCGACGGGTTGAGGAAGTTCCTCGACGGCAATCTCCTCCTCGAAGTCGGGGTCAGCATCATCAGACGGTGATAGAGACGGCGACTGCCGGGGTGGAGGACGTCGGGCAGCCCGTTTGAAGGGACGGTGTGACTCATCCGATTCCGACCCCGTGTTCATAGGGATGCGAGAGGATGAGGCGGCCACGGTCTTCCGAGCGGTGTGCTTGGTCTTGCCCATGGAGCCCTACACGGATGAAGAATCCCCAAATGAGGAACGAACAAGGAAAGACAAGGGATAAATCAAATCCACACGAGAAAGGACGGAGGAGCAACGTGAGAGGGATCCCGTAAAGGGTACGGACGGAGGAGAAGGGGAACCTCGGAGGAGATCGGTCGATCTCGAGGAGCGCGGCGTTGGGGAGGAGCTCCTCGAGCTGCTCCCAGGGCTGGCGGCGGCGGCTGGGGGAAGTGGGGCGCAGGGGACTAGGGTAAAATACCCAGCCCCGCGCCCAGCTTTATATAGGGTCCCCGAGGCGTCGGACGTCTGAGAGGCCTCGGACGTTCGGAGGTCGGACGTCCGAAAGGTGTCGGACGGCGGGTGGATGTTCTGGTGGCGGACGTCCGAGAGGCGTCGGACGTCCGGAATGTTTTCTGGCGCCGGACGTCCGGAGTGAGCCGGACGTCCGAGATAGAGAGCGGGGGCAGTTCTGGTTATTTTGTTGTGATGATGATGACTTTCATGGTATATATATATATATAACAAACTATGAGCACTGGTTTTCTAGAAGCATTACATGCATGAAATGATCTGTGCGTACGTTGTAAGCTTAAAAAAACACATAGAATTACGACGCACTCCCCCTAAATATATGCGCACATCAAGACACAACCATAATGTGAGTGTATGTATGTGTGCAAGATTTCAAGATATGTTGTCAAGCTCCAAGATACCAAGTTCACGCCTAAGTTGACAGAACCTAGCTACGCTAAGTGGCTTGGTGAAAATGTCGGCTAACTGCATGTCGGTACCCACATGAGTAATATCAATGTCACCCTTTTGCACATGGTCTCTCAAGAAATGATACCTAATATCAATATGTTTTGTGCGAGGGTGAACAATGGGGTTTACGGAGATCTTTATGGCACTTTCATTATCACAGAGAAGAGGAACGTGTCGATACATGATACCGTAATCCTTGAGTGTTTGCCTCATCCATAGCAATTGAGTAGCACAGCTTGCGGCTGCAATATATTCGGCCTCGGCCGTGGAGAGAGAAACACAGTTCTGCTTCTTCGAGGACCAACTTACCAACGAGCGTCCAAGAAACTGACATGCACCGGAAGTGGATTTCCGTCCCACTTTATCACCGGCCCAATCCGCATCAGAATACCCAATAAGATCAAACTTTGCATCCTTAGGGTACCATAAGCCTAACTTTGGGGTGTGAACAAGGTATCTAAGAATGTGCTTAACCGCCGTGTGATGGCTTTCCATAGGGGAAGCTTGAAATCTAGCACATATTCCTACACTTAACATGATGTCCGGTCTAGATGCGCAAAGGTAAAGCAGCGAACCAATCATGGAGCGATAAGTAGATGGGTCAAAAGGAATACTGTTCGAGTCTTCATTTAGAACTACATCGGTGGCCATGGGTGTCTTCATTGGTTTAGCATTTGTCATATCAAATTTCTCAAGAATGTCCTTGAGATACTTAGTTTGAGACAATAAAATCCCTTCTTGAAATTGTGTATTTGAAAACCAAGAAAGAACTTCAAGTCCGTGTTGAGTGACATCTCAAAGTTCTTGGCCATGAAGGCCGCAAATTTCTTGCACAAATGGATGTTAGGAGAACCAAAAATGATGTCATCTACATAGATTTGGCATAAGATCAAATCACCATTTTCCCTCTTAGTAAAAATAGTGGGATCGATCACCCCCACCACAAAGCCATCATCGAGTAGGAACTTCTTAAGATGATCGTACCAAGCACGGGGTGCTTGTTTAAGACCATAAAGTGCCTTGTGAAGTTTATATACATGGTCTTTGTGATGAGGGTCAACAAACCCAGGTGGTTGTGATACATATACTTCTTCTTGTAGAGGACCGTTAAGAAAAGTACTTTTCACATCCATTTGATGCAAGGTAAAACCATTGAAAGCAGCATAGGCCAATAAAATGCGAATGGACTCAAGACGAGCAACAGGGGCGAAAGTTTCACCAAAGTCCAAACCTTCAACTTGGGAGTACCCCTGTGCTACGAACCTTGCCTTGTTGCGTAGAACAGTCCCGTTCTCATCTTCCTTGTTCTTGAAGATCCATTTAGTTCCAATAACATTATGTTCTTCAGTTGGTCATTCTACCAATGACCATACTTCATTGCGTGTGAAACTGTTTAGCTCTTATTGCATAGCAAGTAACCAGTCGTTGTCACATAGTGCATCCTGAACCCTGTGTGGCACGGTACTAGAGACAAACGAAAAGTGAGCACAAAAGTTTGTTAATTGTTTACGAGTCACTCTACCTTCCGATACGCCTGTGAGGATTTGATCAATATCAACACGACCGGCCACACGTGGCATGATGGAGGTCAAGGTTTCACGAGGTTCAACTTCGTTTCCATCATTAATGTCCTCAACATATGGATCATTTATGTGCGGAGGAAGATATTCCTCTTTGCGTTGCACCTGTTGAGGTTCATCATCAAGCATACCCATACTTTGGTCTACCTCTTGAGGATCAACTTGTTTTTGAGTGTCATCTCCTACTTGATCCTCAGCAACTGGTATGATGGGTGTGCTAGTATCTTGTGGAGCTACGGGTAGTGAACCGTCTTGAGCATGCGAGATGTTCTCATCATCTTCATCATCATCATGGGGTCTTTGTTCCATAGGCAAAAGTGCACCTACACCCATGTTTAAGATATCTTGTGGGGAGTCTTCTTCACCTACATCATTTAGATCAACTTGCTCCCCATGGGAGCGGTTAAATTCATCAAACGTCACGTCACAGGTTTCTATAACACATCCAGTGGATTTGTTGTAGACTCTGTAGGCGTGAGAGTTTGATCCATAGCCAACAAAAATCCCCTCAGTTGTTTTGGATTGAAATTTGCCTAACCGTTCCCGTTTGTTGAGGATGAAGCATTTGCATCCAAACACACGAAAGTACTTAACATTGGGCTTGTTCCCAGTTAGGAGCTCATACGGAGTTTTCTCCAATATTGATCGGAGGAAGAGTCGGTTTGATGCATGACATGCTGTGTTGACGGCCTCAGCCCAAAAGCTATGTGGTGACTTGTATTCATCTAACATGGACCTTGCCATTTCCACAAGTGTCCGGTTCTTCCTTTCTGCCACACCATTTTGTTGGGGAGTGTAGGGTGCGGAGTACTGATGTTCAATCCCCTCATCACTCAGAAATTCTTCTAGGGTGTAGTTCTTGAACTCAGAGCCATTATCATTTCTTACTGCCTTAATGTCCTTGTCAAACTTCCGCTGGGCTTGTTTGGCAAAATCAATGAAAGTGACCTTTGTCTCGTCCTTGGACTTGAGAAAGAACACCCATGTATATCTTGAGTAATCATCAACAATGACTAGGCCATACTTTTTCCCTCCAAGACTTGCCCATGAAGGAGGCCCGAATAGATCCACATGAAGGAGCTCTAACGGCCTCGAAGTGGATACAACGTTCTTGGATGGATGTCTAGATTGATGTTGCTTCCCAGCTATGCATGCACTGCACACACGATCTTTCTTAAAAGATACATTTGTTAGTCCAAGGATGTGATTGCCGTTTAAGAGATTTTGAAGATTTTTAATGCCAACATGGGCGAGCCGGCGATGCCACAGCCATCCCATGTCGGCCTTGGCCATTAGACAAGTTGTATGGAAAGTGCTCTCTTTCGAGAAATCAACCGTGTAAAGGTTGCCATCCAACTCTCCAACAAAAGCCACTTCAAGAGTGTCCCTCTTAAAGACTTTCACATCCGTTAGTCCAAATAGTGTGTCATTACCGACGGAAGCCAATTGGCGAACTGAAAGTAAATGATATTGAAGAGATTGAGCAAGCATGACATTTGCAATAGACATGTCATTAGTGATTGCCACCTTGCCTAACCCAATTACCTGCCCTTTCGACCCTCCACCAAATACAATTCTCATGTATGGTCGAATGGCTTGCATGAAGTCATAGAGCAAGTTACTATCTCCGGTCATATGATTGGTGCATCCACTGTCGATCACCCATTTTGCTCCACCGGAGAAAATATCCTGTAAAGAATTAAGACTTGGTTTGAGGTACCCATTTTGTCATGGGGCCTTTCACATTAGTTACAAGAGTCTTAGGGACCCAAATAGCATAGAATCGAAATGCATTACGGGGACCAACGAATTTAGCATAGACCTCTCCTTCCTTTGATTTGCGTAGTACATAGGATGGCGGCATGAATTCGGTTGTCTTGTTGTGAGCAGATGGACCCCTAGTGGCCGATCCACTCACAACCTTACCTTTCTCCGCGTGTCCCTCTGGTACAAATATTTCCTTAAGAGGAGTGGTACACTTCAGAGGAGATGCACTTTTCTTGGGAGTACTTGGGTTGAACCCAAGCCCTTCCTTTGCGACACCTCCATTGTGTCGACTTAAGATCTCATTGAGAGTCTTTTGTCCTTGTGCACATGTCATGAGACCTCTGTCTAACTGTGCCCTTAATGAACAGTTTTCCTCACGGATAGATGTCAGTTCACTACTAGGGTTAGTAGTGCAGGTATCAACATTGATAATAGGTGAGGAGTAGGCCTTAGCTAGAGTGTCAAGATAAGTGACCTTAAGTGCCTCAAAGCTCTTTGTAAGAATAGTGAGTTTCTCTTCCTTGTCTTTGAGAGACAAGGATAGACGCTCACAGTCCTTAGAAAGAGAAGCATGAGAGTTCATAAGTCGGTCTTTATCATTTAGTAATTCTCTGCACACATTTTCAGCCTTTTTCAAGGAGGCAAGATCATTAGCATGTTTATCAAGGTTTTCAACTACTTTTGAACATAGTGCATCATTTTGTGCTTCCTCATAAAGGACTTTCTGCTCAAGGAGTTCATTTCTCTCCTTCTCCTCAGTTACGAGGGTTTCGAGTTCCTTGATGGTATTGGTGTGCTTACTCACCATTTCCATAAGTATGCGAAACATAGTGAGCTTCTTTCCTTTGAGAGAGCCCATAAATTTGTTCATTTTAGCAAACATGGGATGATCTAAATCGTTATCCTCATAATGATCTTCCGCATCAAGATACTCATCAGAAGGGGTAGAAGCTAGACTGAAAGAGTTTAGCCGTGGGGTTACCTTAACCTTATCATGGGAGCTTTGGTCTTCCCCATCTCCCATGGCAGTCTTTGCCATCAGACACTTGTGAGTGTTGCCCTTGTAGTCCTTCATATAGTTGTAGTGAACAACATCACCACTTTTGTTGACTAGCCTCAAAGTACTCTGTGTATCTTGAACAACTCCGGCAACTCCACCAACATCTTCTGGATCTGATTCTTCTTGAGCAACCATTGCTCTTCCATCTGTCCTTTTGGACTTGCAGTTCATAGGGTTTGGTAACTTCTTCTTTACGAAGGTCTTTGGAAACCTTGGTTTGTCTTCTCTCTTCTCATAAGGGTAGTCGTTGGAGAAGTGGTTGGTTTCCTCACAGTTATAGCATTTCCTTACCTTCTTTGGAAATCTTCCCTTGAACTTCCCTGCACTGAACTTCTTCACAAAGAGGGCAATGTCTTCAAAAGATGGGCTTTCATCAGAGTCAACATCATCACCATCTTGACAGTCATCATCACCTTCTTCTTCTTCACTTTCTTCTTCGTCATACTCATGCTTGGCTTTCAAAGCAAGGTTGATCTTTGATGTTGAAGTGCCATGCATGGCTAGGTGCTTTGTTGCATTTGCCTTTGACTCTTCAAATAGTTGGAAAGTGGATATGATGTCATCCGGAGTCATTTCTTTGAAGGCATGATGCTGTCTCATGTCCCATACCATTTGATGGTGATATGGAGCAAGAGCGTGAAGTAACTTGTCCACAAGAAATATCTTGGTCAAATTGAAACCATCTTGCGTCTTGTCACAGTCACATGACTCAATGTCTGCAGCGAGAGTCATGAGCCGTTCTAGTAGTTGCTTGGGAGATTCACCCTTTTCCATACAGAAATTCTGTAATTGCCCCTTGGCAATTTCATATTGATCAAGCCGAAGAGTGGAGGTACCGGTCTTGGTCCTTATGATGTTGTCCCACAATTCCCTGGCACTTGTGATGTGAATGTAAGGTCTTCGTTGCTTGTCATTCATCCCCTTTCTTATGCACATGATCGCAGTGTCATTGAGATGCTTGTCATAAGTTTCTCTGGGCGTGAGGCATCTTGGATCAACACGATTGTACCCATGATCGAGGATGTCCAGCATCTCATCATTGGCGTACCTAAGATGATCCTGCATACCAACTCTCCACAAAGCAAAATCGGAATTGTCATCAAGCAAGGGAGGTTTTCCTCCAGGATTGTACTTAGGTTTCTCAATTTGAGACTTAGCATAAAGCCATGGAACACTGGTTTGGTTCCTCTCCGGAGGAGGTTGGCCAAATGAAGTACCGTGCACGTGAGGCCCTGAGGCCCTCGGGGACGTGGTTGTCCCCGTGGTTAGTGCTGCTAGTCTCATTTGATTTATGGACTCAAGAGAAGCATCATGCTCCTCTTTTTGCTTGGCAAGGGCCCATTCCAGGTCCTCAGAGGTGAAAGACTTGACTTCCGCGGAAGTCTCGTCCCTCTGCACTGGAGCTACTGCAGCTGGATCCATGTCCATCTCGCTCTAGGGCGGTTAAGCCACACAAATAGAGCACGAGGCTCTGATACCAATTGAAAAGGATCGAGATGGACCTAGAGGGGGGTGAATAGGTACAAATCCAAATTTTAACAATTACTTAGCAATTTTAGGCTAAAGTGCGGAATATAAGTGTAAGCCTAATAATTGCTATGACAAAGAGTAAGCTATTAGGAGTGAAGCAAGGCAAGCGGTAAGCAATAAGCAAATACAAGTATGTAATAAGTATTAACACAAGTAGAGAGTTAGGGTTAGGAATAACCGAAACTCCGAGAGAGACAAGGATGTATCCCGATGTTCACTTCCTTGGAGGGAAGCTACGTCACCGTTAGAGGGGCGGATGTTACCACGAAGGCACACCAACGCCACGAAGGCTCACCCTATTCTCCCTTTGAGATACCTCCACGAAGGCGTTTCTCAACCACTAGTGGTAAGCCTTGAGGTGGCTTCCAAACCTTCACAAACTTTCTGGGGGATATCACAATGGTTTGATTCCTCTCCGAAGACTCCTACCGCCTAGGAGTCTCCAACCTCCAAGAGTAACAAGATCACGGGGATTGCTCAAAACTTTCTCAAATCACAAATCACTTTGGTGGGAAGGAGGAGAGGGAGACGATCTTTATTTTGATTGGAACAACACTCTAAATGACTCACAAATGCTCTTGGGATCTAGGATTTAGTGTAGACAAGAGTGAGTGAGAGGAAAGGTGTTCTTGGATGTATCTTAGCTGTGTTGAACACCCTTTCTCGAGGTGGGAGAAGAGTATATATAGTGTCGAGTGAAATCCAGCCGTTGGTGGTGCAATAAGTCACACAGGGTCCGGACGTCCGACACTTGTCGGAAGTCCGGGCGTCCGTGAGGGACCGGACGTCCGGAGGGAGTCGGACGTCCGAGACCTGTAGGCATGACTGGAGCTCAACTGAATTCATCAGCGGCCGGACGTCCGACAGGGGTCGGACGTCCGAGGCCTGTAGGTGAGCCTGAACCTATTCGAATACATCAGCAGCCGGACGTCCGGAAGTGGCCCGGAAGTCCGTATTATACAACACAATTTCTTCTGGTGGTGGCTTCCGGATTTCCGACGGGGGTCGGACATCCGGAGCTCGGACGTCCGGAGGAGACCGGATGTCCGAGATATAGTGCACACAAACTACTGGTGTTGGCCTCCGGATTTCCGGAGCTTGGCCGGATGTCCGACCCTCGGACGTCCGGAGGGAGCCGGATTTCCGAGTTATAGTGTGTACAAACTACTGGTGTTTGGCTGCGGATTTCCGGAGCCAACCGGACGTCCGGCCCTCGGACGTCCGGAGGGAGCCGGATGTCCGAGGAGATTGGAAATATGTTGAATTGTAGAGAGTGGATATTATGTGATGTTTGATATGATTGTAGAGATGTGGTATGAGCAAGTTTCTCGCAAAGCCTGTGATCCCCTCTTAATAGTGCGGGATCCCTATACTCAATATCAGTATACTCAAAAGACTATTCTACAGCATCTCTTCTTAATCCCGAGTCTTCTCGAAATATAACTCACCAATCTTTTCAGGCAGCCTTTGCCACAGAAATCTTAATCTACTAAAGTACTTGCCGTCCTGAGATACACTCAACAAATAGGATTAGTTTCCTATGTATGTGCTGTCATTAACACCAAAAGACAATTAGGGGCATAGCATACACTTTCAATAGTGGATTTGGATCATGTACCACTCAAATGACTAGAGAGATGTACTTTTTGAGTGGGAGTTCTTAAGAAATATGATTAATTGAACTAATTGTCATGAACATAGTCTAATGGCCTTTGCGAATTACGATGTAGCTTGTGCTATAGCTCTACTGTTTTTATATGTTCCTAGAGAAAATTTAGTTGAAAGTTGATAGTAGAAAACTTTGCGGACTTAGTCCGTAAAACTGAGGATTGTCCTCATTGCTGCGCAGAAGGCTTATGTCCTTAATGCACCACTCGGTGTGCTGCACCTCGAGCGTCGTCTGTGGATGTTGTGAATATCCAACATACATGTTTCTGATGACTACGTGATAGTTCAGTGCAAAATACTTAATGGCTTAGAAGCAAGGCACCGAAGACGTTTTGAAACGTCGCGGAACATAAGAGATGTGCTAAAGAGATGAAATTTTGATTTCATGCTTGTGCCCTTATTAAGAGGTATGAGACCTCCGACAAGATTCTTTGTCCACAAAGTAAAGGAGAAAAGCTCAATCGTTGAGCGTGTGCTCGGATTGTCTGAGTACGACAATCGCTTGAATCAAGTCGGAGTTAATCTTCCAGATGAGATAGTAATGGTTCTCCAAAGTCACTGCCACCAAGCTGTGAGAGGTTCATGATGAACTATAACATATCAAGGATAGATACAATGATCCTTGAGCGATTCGCGATGTTTGACACGGCGAAAGTACAAATCAAGAAGGAGCATCAATAGTTGATGGTTAGTAAAACCACTAAGTTTCAAGAAAGGCAAGGGCTAGAAGGGATACTTCGTGAAACGGCAAAAATAGTTGCTGCACTAATGAAGAGACCCAAGAATAAACCCAAACCCAAGACTAAGTGCTTTTGTTATGAGGGGAATAGTCACTGAGGCGGAGCAACTCTAGATACTTGGTAGATAAGAAGGCTGGCAAAGTCGAAAGAAGTATATTTGATATACATGAAGTTGATGTGTACTTTACTAGTACTCCTAGTAGCGCGAGGGTATTGTATACCGGTTCGGTTGCTAAGTGATTAGTAACACGAAATGAAAGCTACGGTATAAACGGAGACTAGCTAAAGGCAAGGTGACGATAATTGTTGAAAGTGTTTCCAAGGTTGATGTGATCAAATGTCGCACGCTCCCTCTATCATCGGGATTGGTGGTAAAACCTAAATAATTGTTATTTGATGTTTGTGTTGAGCATGAACATGATTGGATCATGTTTATTGCAATACGATTATTCATTTAAAGAGAATAATAGTTGTTATATTTGCTTGAATAATTACCCTCAATGGTTTATGAATCTCGATCATAGTGTTACACATGTTCATAATATTAGTGCCAAAGATACAAAGTAATAATGATAGTACCACTTAGTTGTGGCACTGCCCCTTGAGTCATGTTGGTATAAAATGCATGTAGAAGCTCCATGCTGATGGATCTTTGTACTCACTCATTTTTGAAATGTTTGATACATGCAAACCATACCTGTTGGTATAAATGCATGAAGAAACTCCATGAGAGATGGATCGTTTGGACTCGCTTGATTTTGAATCACTTGAGACATGCAAAACATGCCACATGAAACAAGAGAGTAACTTGTTGGGAATAATACATTTTTTATGTGTGCAGTCCAATGAGTGCTAAGGCACGCAGTGGATATCGTTATGTTCTTACTTCACTAACGATTTGAGTAGATACAGGAGTATTTACTTGATGAATCACAAAGTCTGAAATATTGAAAAGTTCAATTCTGTTTCAGAGTGAAGTTCGTCGTAATAAGAGGATAAACTGTCTACGATATGATCATAGAAATGAATATCTGAGTTACGAGTTTTGGTACGCAGTTAAGACAATGTGGAAATTGTTTCGCAGTTCATGCCACCTGGAACACCATAGTGGGATGATGTGTCTGAACGTCATAGCCACGCCCTATTTGGTATGGTGCATACTATGATGTCTATTATCGAATTACCACTCTCGGTTATGGGTTATGAATTAGAGACAATCGCATTCACTTTAAATAGAGCACCGCGTATTTCCGTTGAGATGACACAGTACAGACTGAGGTTTAGAGAAATCTAAGCCGTCGTTTCTTGAAAGTTTGGGGCTGCGATGTTTATGTGAAAAAGGTTTCAGTCTGATAAGCTCGAACCCAAAGCGGATGAAAGCATCTTCATAGGATATCCAGAACAGTTGGATACATTTCCTATCTCAGATCCGGAAGCAAAGTATTTGTTTGTAGAAACAGATCCTTTCTCGAGGAAAGGTTTCTCTCAAAAGAATTGAGTGGGAGGGTGGTGGAACTTGATGAGGTTATTGAACCATCACTTCAACCAGTGTGTAGCAGGGCGCAGAAAGTTGTTCGTGTGGCGCCTGCACTAATTGAAGTGGAAGCTGATGATGGTGATCATTAAGCATTGGATCAAGTTACTACAAACCTCGTAGGTCGACAAGGTCGCATACTACTACAGAGTGGTACGGTAACCCTGTCTTGGAGGTCATGTTGTTGAACAACAATGAACCTACGAGTTATGGAGAAGCAATGGTGGGCCCGGCTTCCGACAAATGGCTCGAGGCCATGAAATTCGAGAGAGAATCCATATGTGAGAACAAAGTATAGACTTTGGAAGAACTTGATGGTCGTAGGACTATTAAATAAAGATGGATCTTTATAAGGAAGACAGACGATGATGGTGAATCGTCACTATTAAGAAAAGCTCGACTTGTCGCAAAGATGTTTCCGCAAGATCAAATAGTTGACTATGATGAGACTTTCTCACTCGTTGCGATGCTAAAAGTCTATTGGAATTATGTTAGTAGTTGCTGCATTATTTGTGAAATATTACACATAGGAAGACAAAACATTGTTTCCTCGACGGTTTCCTTGAGGAAAGATTGTATATGATACAACCAGAAGGTTTTGTCGATCCTAAGGGTACTAGCAAGTATGCAAGCTCTAGTGATCCTTCAATGGACTGGTGCAAGCATCTCGGAGTTGGAATATACACTTGATGAGATGATCAAAGATTTTGGGTTTGTACAAGGTTTATGAGAAACTTGTATTTCCAAAGAAGTGAGTGGGAGCACTATAGAATTTCTGATAAGTATATGTGGTTGACATATTGTTGATCAGAAGTAATGTAGAATTTCTGTAAAGCATACAAGGTTGTTTGAAAGGAGTTTTTCAAAGGAATACCTGGATTGAGCTACTTGAACGTTGAGCATCAAGATCTATGGAGATAGATCGACACTCTTAACAAAAGTTTCAACAAGATGCATGCCTTGACAAGTTTTTGAAGGAGTTCAAAATAGATGAGCAAAGAAGGGGTTCTTGACTGTGTTGTAAGGTGTTAATTTGAGTAAGACTCAAAACCCGACCACGACAGAATAAAGAGAATAAACGAATGTCGTCTTTTGTGCCTTAGCCGTAGACTCTAAAGTATGCCATGCTGAGTACCGCACCTCATGTGTGCCTTGCAGCAAGTCTGTTAAGAGGTACAGAGAGTGATCCAGGATTGAATCACTCATCAGCGATCAAAGTTATCCTTAGTAACTAAATGGACTAAGGAATTTTTCTCGATTATGGAGGTCGTTAAAGAGTTCGTCGTCAAGGGTTACGTCGATTCAAGCTTTGACACTAATCCGAATAACTATGAGTAGTGAAACAGATTTGTATAGTAGAGTAGATATTTGGAGTATTTCCAAATAGCACCTAGTAGCAGCATCTATAAGATGATATAAAGATTTGTAAAGAACACACGGATTTGAAAGTTTCAGAACCTTTGACTAAAACCTCTCTCACGAGCAAGATGTGATTAGACCCCAGAACTATATGGGTGTTGGATTCGTTAGAATCACATGGTGATGTGAACTAGATTATTGACTCTAGTGCAAGTGGGAGACTGTTGGAAATATGCCCTAGAGGCAATAATAAATTAGTTATTATTATATTTCTTTGTTCATGATAATCGTTTATTTTCCATGCTATAATTGTATTGATTGTAAACACAATACTTGTGTGGATACATAGACAAAACACTGTACCTAGTAAGCCTCTAGTTGACTAGCTCGTTGATCAAAGATGGTCAAGGTATCCTAACCATAGGCAAATGTTGTTACTTGATAACGGGATCACATCATTAGGAGAATCATGTGATGGACTAGACCCAAACTAATAAACGTAGCATGTTGATCATGTCATTTTGTTGCTATTGTTTTATGCGTGTCAAGTATATATTCCTATGACCATGAGATCATATAACTCACTGACACCGGAGGAATGCTTTATGTGTATCAAACGTCGCAACGTAACTGGGTGACTATAAAGATGCTCTACAGGTATCTCTGAAGGTGTTCGTTGAGTTAGTATGGATCGAGACTGGGATTTGTCACTCCGTGTGACGGAGAGGTATCTCGGGGCCCACTCAGTAATACAACATTACACACAAGCCTTGCAAGCAATGTGACTTAGTGTAAGTTACGAGATCTTGTATTACGGAACGAGTAAAGAGACTTGCCGGTAAACGACATTGAAATAGGTATGCGGATACTGACGATCGAATCTCGGGCAAGTAACATACCGAAGGACAAAGGGAATGACATACGGGATTATATGAATCCTTAGCACTGAGGTTCAACTGATAAGATCTTCGTAGAATATGTAGGATCCAATATGGGCATCCAGGTCCCTCTATTGGATATTGACCGAGGAGTCTCTCAGGTCATGTCTACATAGTTCTCGAACCCGCAGGGTCTGCACACTTAAGGTTCAATGTTGTTTTATGCGTATTTGAGTTATATGGTTGGTTACCGAATGTTGTTCGAAGTCCCAGATGAGATCACGGACGTCACGAGGGTTTCCAGAATGATCCGGAGACGAAGATTGATATATAGGATGACCTCATTTGATTACCGGAAAGTTTTCGACATTACCGGGAATGTACCGGGAGTGACGAATGGGTTCCGGATGTTCACCGGGAGGGGCCAGCCCACCCGGGGGAAGCCCATAGGCCTTAGGGGTGCCACACCAGCCCTTAGTGGGCTGGTGGGACAGCCCAAGAAGCCCTATGCGCAGGAGAAAGAAAAATCAAAGAGAAAAGAAAAAAAAGGGGGGGGGGGAGTGGGAAAGTGGAGAAGGACTCCACCTTCCAATCCTAGTTGGACTAGGATTGGAAGGGGAGGACTCTCCCCCTTGCTTCGGCCAAACCCCTTGGGGGTCCTTGAGCCCCAAGGCAAGGCCCCTCCCCTCCCACCTATATATACGGAGGATTTAGGGCTGATTTGACACAACTTTGCCACGGCAGCCCGACCACATACCTCCACGGTTTTTCCTCTAGATCGCGTTTCTGCGGAGCTCGGGCGGAGCCCTGTTGAGATTAGATGACCACCAACCTCCGGAGCGTCGTCACGCTGCCAGAGAACTCATCTACCTCTCCGTCTCTCTTGCTGGATCAAGAAGGCCGAGATCATCGTCGAGCTGTACGTGTGCTGAACGCGGAGGTGACGTCCGTTCGGCACTAGATCAGAGCGGATCATGGGACGGATCGCGGGACGGTTCGTGGGACGGTTCACGGGGCGGATCGAGGGACGTGAGGACATTCCACTACATCAACCGCGTTTATTAACGCTTCTGCTATGCGATCTACAAGGGTACGTAGATCGGAAATCCCCTCTCGTAGATGGACATCACCATGATAGATCTTTGTGCACGCAGGAAATTTTTTGTTTCCCATGCGACGTTCCCTATCACTTGAATGGCCCAATGAACCTTGGAGCGAGTTTCCCCTTAACATGGAAACGATTGGTTCCCTTGAGAGGTGTGACACGGAGGTACACCAGATCTCCGGGATTGAACTCCACATTCCTGCGGCGAGAGTCCGCATAACTCTTTTATCGCGACTTGAATGCCTTCAAATTTTCTTGGACTAGTTGCACCTTCTCTTCTGCCCGGTGCAAAACTTCTGGTCCGAAAATCAGCCCATCTATGGTTTCTGACCCGTTGAGCGGGGTGCGGCATTTCCTTCCGTACAGCACTTCGAACGGGGCCATCTGGAGACTAGACTCGTAGTTGTTGTTGTATGAAAAGTCTTCCCATTTGGCTCCATGCGCTAGGACGCATGCGCGGAGCATATCTTCGAGTATCTGGTTCACCCTTTCCGTGTGTCCTCCCGTCTGCGGGTGGAAGGCGGTGCTGAAAGAGAGCTTGGTACCGAGGGCTTCCTGAAGTTTCCTCCAAAACCGTGAGGTGAACTGCATACCTCGGTCAGATACAATCTCCTTGGGAACTCCATGAAGGCTCACTAAGCGCTCGATATAGAGACTAGCCAACTTGTTCCCGTCATAAGTGGTGTTGACACGGATGAAATGGGCTACTTTGGTCAAATGGTCGACAACAACCCATATCAAGTTATGGCCCTTGCTAGACCTTGGTAGACCGGTAATGAAATCCATCCCTACCTTGTTCAACTTCCACTCCGGCACCTGGAGAGGTTGTAGTAGTCCTGCGGGCCACTGATGCTCAGCCTTAACTTGCTGACACACAACGCACTTGGCCACATATGACGCGATTTGCCTCTTCATGTCGTGCCACCAGAATCTTTCTCGGAGATCTTGATACATCTTGGTACCACCGGGGTGAATGGAGTAGGGTGTATCATGAGCTTCCCGTAGGATGAGTTCCTTGAGTTCGGCCTTGTTGGGTACGCATAAAAGTTTCCCAAACCACACCATTCCTTGATCATCCTCCAAGAATCCTGGGGCCTTGCCTTCTGGAATCTTCCTCTTGATACCTTCGATGCTCTTGTGACCCTTCTCGGCCTCCTTGATGTCCTCTTCCAGCGTTGGTTTGACTTCGAGATTATCTAGGAATCCTGATCCCACCAGTTCCAATCCGAAGTTCTCCAATTCTTCGTATAAGGCGGGCTGCCTTTCCTTAAGCATGACGTTTAAGGTGCTGGTCTTCCGACTCAAGGCGTCGGCCACCACATTTCCCTTAGCGGGGTGATATTGAATGCCGAGGTCGTAGTCTTTGATCAACTCCAACCATCTTCGTTGCCTCATATTCAATTCCCTTTGGGTGAAAATATACTTCAGACTCTTGTGGTCGGTGTATATTTCACATCGCCTCCCCACAAGGTAATGTCGCCATGTCTTCAGGGCATGCACTACTGCTGCCAACTCGAGATCATGGGTGGCATAATTCTCCTCATGCGGGCGCAGTTGCCACGACAAGTACGCCACGACCCTGCCGTCCTGCATCAGAATCCCACCTAGCCCAGTCCTTGAGGCATCGCAATATATCACAAACTCCTTGCTGATATCTGGAGTGGCCAATACCGGGGCGGTGGTTAGCCTCTTCTTCAACTCTTGGAAGCTTGCCTCACATTCCGGAGTCCATTCGAACTTCTTGCCTTTCTTCAAGAGCTGAGTCATAGGTCGCGCGATGCGGGAGAATCCTTCCACGAACATGCGGTAGTACCCTGCGAGTCCAAGGAAGCTCCTGACTTCCTTCACGTCGATTGGCAATTCCCAGTTGGTTACCGTGGTAATCTTAGAGGGATCAATTGCCAATCCACTTGCCGTCATGATATGACCTAGGAATCCAACCTCGTTCGGCCAAAACTGGCATTTGCTGAACTTGGCATACAGTTGGTGCTCTCGAAGCTTTTCCAGTACTAACCTCAAGTGTTTCTCATGCTCCTCTTCAGACTTGGAAAAGATTAATATGTCATCAATGAACACGACGACAAACTTGTACAAATATTCCATGAAGACCTTATTCATGAGGTACATGAAGTAAGCTGGGGCATTCGTCAATCCGAAGGACATGACAGTGCATTCGTACATACCGTACCGGGTGACAAATGTCGTCTTCGGAATGTCTTCGGGTCAAATCTTTAGTTGGTAATATCCAGATCGGAGGTCGATCTTGGAGAATACCTTTGCTCCATTAAGCTGGTCAAACAAGTCTTCAATCTTGGGGAGTGGATACTTGTTCTTGATCGTGACCTCATTGAGTGAACGGTAATCGACGCAAAGTTGGATTGTCCCATCCTTCTTGGACACGAAGAGAACAGACGATCCCCAAGGCGATGCACTTGGACGAATAAACCCTTTCTTGAGTTGCTCATCCAGTTGCTTCTTCAACTCAGCTAGCTCTTTGGATCCCATCCTGTAAGGCTTCTTATAGATAGGCCTTGATCCGGGCATGAGTTCGATGATGAAATCAATGTCTCGGTCAGGAAGCATCCCTGGTAGCTCCTCAGGAAAGACATCTGGGTACTCACAGACTATTGGCACTCGGTCGAGTCCTTCCTCTGATAGACTGTTAACTCGTGGCACTCAAGTGGGTACTGGCTCGGAGACATACTTGACTTTGACCCCTTGGTCACTTGTCATGGTAATGGCCCTGTTAGCACAGTCCAAGATACTCTGATGTTTGGCCAACCAGTCCATACCGAGGATTACTTCTAGGCCTTGCGACTTAAGCACAATGAGATCTGCTGAGAAGCTCGTCCCATTGATAACTATCCCAACCTTTCTACACCCTAGGTTGGTTCGCAAAACTGCTCCCGGGGTTTGAATTTTCATATGCCCACGAAGCAAGGTAGGTCCTAATCCACACTTTTCCGCAAACTTTTGCGTAACAAAGGAATGCGAAGCACCACAATCAAACAATATTGTTCCTGGGGTAGAGTTGACGAGGAACGTACCCAGAATGCAGTCTGGGTCTTCCTGTGCCTCTTCTGCGGAAATATGATTAATCCGCCCCTTGTTGTGATACTGCTGATTGCGGGAGCCTGGTTCCTGCCTCGTGCTCCTTGTCCTGGATTTGGCGCATTGGGCCATGGAACATCGGGTTTCTTATTGGGGCACTGCATGGAATAGTGCCCTAGTTGTCCACACCCGAAAGAGGTAACTTGCGCTGGAAGGTTGGTCTTTCTCCCACTATTGTTTGGCGGAGTGTTTGCTGGCTTGACGCTGACTTGCTGAGGTTGGTAATTCTGGTGAAATGTTGGATGCTTGTACTACTGCTGCTGATAGTTGGGTCTTGGTGGGGTTGACTGCCACTGTCGTGGTTTTGAGTTGATCGGTCCTCCACTACCTATCAGCTTGCACTTACGGGTGTCGTCCATTGCACGACGCTTGTCTTCCAACATAAGAGCCTTATTAACCAGGTCACTGAAGGTCCGACATTCACAAACAACCAGTTGATACTGGAGTGATTGCTGCAGTCCTTCCATAAAGCGCTCCACTTTGGCAGCCTCAGTGCTGACATCTTCAGGTGCATACCTTGGTAGAAGGTTGAACTTCTGCAAATACTCCTTGACTGATCCACTGCCTTGCCTTAAGGCTCGGAATTCCCGCTTCTTAATGGTCATCATTCCCGGAGGAGTCTGACCGGCGCGGAATCCATCCTTGAACACGGCCCAAGTGATGACTTGCCCGGCTCGCATGATCTGAAATCCATCCCACCAGGCTATGGTTGTGCCTCCGAGACAGTGGGTTGCATAGAGAACTTTCTCGTTGTCGTTAGTGTACTTGACCAATGCGAGAAGGTCTTCGATAGTGTGGATCCAGTCATCGGCATCCAAGGGCTCAGTCGTCTCCGTGAATATGGGCGGCGTGGTCCTCATAAACTCAGAGAGAGTTGAGCGACCGTTGCCATTCCCATTCTATGGCGGGTGGTTCACCAAAGTTTGAGCCAGCTGCCGGATAGCGGCATTGTTGGCTTGACGCTCCTCCCAAAGAGCTTGAAGGAACTGAGCCATGGTCAAGCTTTCAGGGGGAGGCGGCGGCAGAGGAACATCGTTTTGCTGCACATGGTGATCTCCAGCTTGAGCTTCCCCTCCGGTTCCCTGCTGCTGTCCTGAAGAGGCAAATCCGGGGTTGCCGAAAGTGCTGTTGGGAGTTGCATTCTCCATCTTGTCAGGGGAGTAGACAGGTCAAATTCTCCTGAACCGATTGCACTAGAAAGGGATGACATTCTAGTAAAGAGGGGGTCTGGTGTGTGCTAGTGTGCAAGGTTTTATGACAAAGGTTTTTGAAAAGAAATACTGCATTAATTTAAAAGCGATGTAGTCGCTCACAAGCTGCTCAAGGCAGAATGCAACTTGCATCCAACAGGTTCACACAACATCCGGGTCATAAAATCCTGATACAAGAATTCCTACGTTCGGTACATCCTACGCTGCTACGCGATCGACTGCGCAGTCTCATAAGCCGGCTGTGTGGGATCTTCGTCTTCATCTTCATATCTGTCTTCATCTTCATTAGTGCTTCCTTTCCTCGAAGGGGTAGGGGAAGGAAGTAAACCATCTCGATGTCTCTTGGTTAGTGAGGTAGCAAAAAGCTCGGTGTACTCTTCCGCGGTTAAACGTCGACTCTGAAGAGGAACAGCCTGAAGCGGGGGTATTCCTCCTCGGAAAGCAAAGCCAGGTGATATCACACGTGCTCCTTCTTTCTTCACCTTGCGGTTCTTCATCTTCTCCATACGGAGTAGGTCCTTAACTTGGTGCAGCTCTTGGCGAATCCTTTTTGACTCCTTGATCAAAAGATGCGTCAAGGTGTCTGAGGAGAGGCTGAAGTAGGTCTGAAACCTTAATGGCATCCCGTCCTGAGATGAGGGGTTGAGTGTCCAGCTTCCGTCTATCTTATCCTTAACAAAAGGTAAGTGACGAGTAGCGGGTTCGTTCACCATCTCAGGAAGGATGTCGCGGAGTCGCACGAGTGCCTCTCGTGCTGCAGTCTCCATGGCCAACATCAGATCCTCCATTTGTGGCCCTTCAAAGAACCAGCTAGTTGGGGAGTCATTAGCCTTCACTACCACGTCCACGTGATACTCCTTGGTGTCGGTGTTGACCCAGTGTTTGTGGTAGAGAAAGACGGGCGTACGACGCACTTGACACTTCTCGAGGCTATCACACAAAAGCAGAGGAAAGTCTGTTTCCAGAAGCATCTCGGGTACGGCAGCCATCTACAAGGTGTAGAGGAGAGAGTTAGAAATATATAGTGGCTGCGGTTCTCGGGTCAATCTATGTGCACTAATTGTCCGGCTATCGCCCATACTACCTAAGGATTCCTATAGTCAGGACAGCTCTGATACCAGCTCTGCGGGGACCCCGACTTACGAGTCGAGAATCACCGTGCTCAGTGATCCCAGAGATCAATGCTCATCGAACACAGATACTGAATAAAGAGTCTTACATCCGAGTACCGATTATTACAACACGTGACCGAAGGGTCAAGTTCACAAGACACGGCCTAAGGCCAAATCACACGGATACACTAATAGCGGAATACAAAGAGGCTAAGCGGGTGCCCATGCCATCAACCTACACCGACAGGCATTATGACTCGGAAGCGTCCTAGTTCGCAGGGGTATCACCGAAGACATACTCATCTCCAAACTCCGGTCCTCCCATGCCTGGTCAATAACATAACCAGTGGCAAGCCAATGAGTACTTTGAATATACTCGCAAACAGCCCATGATATGAACAATGGAAGTGAAGGATAACAATATCATGCATTTCTAGTATAACTCATCTGGGTAAAATGATCATGAATATGCATCAAGTTAAAGAATTACTCTTGAAGAACAGGTTACAGATATCACGTATCTGCTAAGGGTTGAACCATCCGGGTTCACCCTATATGCCAAGTCATCGAACTTGGTCGTATCCTCAATGTATCAGTTGAGGGTTGAACAATCCGGGTTCATCCTATATGCCAAATCACCAAACTTGGTCATATTATTACTTTCATAACAACACCTTTTTAACACCACACACACTCACTCACGCACACTTGGTTTATGTGGAAATATCAGGACATAGTTTAAGCAGGATTACCGAACTGTCCTTGACCGTGGACACGGCTATTCGAATAGTTTACACTCTATAGAGGTAGTACGCTGGACCCACGAGATCCGGGAAACTTCCGTGTCATCCACGACTCGCGGTATTTCACATACCCGAGGTAAGTACCCGATCAATGCCTTTCCCCTGACGATACTAGACAAAGATGTCCACTCGATTGGTACCCAGCCCATGATGTCTACTACGCAATCTTCTCCTTGTAGATGTTGTTGGGCCTCCAAGTGCAGAGGGTTGTAGGACAATAGCAATTTTCCCTCAAGTGGGTGACCTAAGGTTTATCAATCCGCGGGAGGCGTAGGATGAAGATGGTCTCTCTCAAGCAACCCTGCAAACAAATAACAAACAGTCTCTTGTGTCCCCAACACACCTAATACAATGGTAAGTTGTATAGGTGCACTAGTTCGGCGAAGAGATGGTGATACAAGTGCAATATGGATGGTATATATAGGTTTTTGTAATCTGAAATTACAAAAACAGCAAGGTAACAAATGGTAAAAGTGAGCACGAACGGTATTGCAATGCGTGGAAACAAGGCCTAGGGTTCATACTTTCACTAGTGAAGTTCTCTCAACAATGATAACATAATTGGATCATATAACTAGCCCTCAACATGCAACAAAGAGTCACTCCAAAGTCACTAATAGCGGAGAACAAACGAAGAGATTATTGTCGGGTACGAAACCACCACAAAGTTATTCTTTCTGATCGATCTATCATAGAGTTCGTACTAGAATAACACCTTAATATACATATCAACCAAGACCCTAATGTCACCTAGATACTCCATTGTCACCTCAAGTATCTGTGGGCATTATTATATGATACGCATCACATAATCTCAGAATCATCTATTCAACCAACACATAGAACTTCAAAGAGTGCCCCAAATTTTCTACCAGAGAGTCAAAAGTGTGCCAACCCCTGTGCATAGGTTCCCAATGTCACGAACCCGCAAGTTGATCACCAAAACATACATCAAGTACTCACATGAATCCATGTGTGCCAACCCATATGCATAGGTTCCCAATTGTCACAAACCCGCAAGTTGATCGCAGCAGATAGACACGTGCAAGACATACATCAAGTGTTCTCAAAGACTCAATCCGATAAGATAACTCCAAAGGGGAAACTCAATTCATTACAAGAGGGAGAGGGGGAAGAACATCATAAGATCCAACTATAGTAGCAAAGCCCATGGTACATCGAGATCAAGACATTTCAAGAACACGAGATAGAGAGAGATCAAACACATAGCTACTGGTACATACCCTCAGCCCCGAGGGAGAACTACTCCCTCCTCGTCATGGAGATTGATGGGATGATGAAGATGGCCACCGGAGATGGATTCCCCCTCCAGCAGGGTGCTGGAAGGGGCTCTAGATTGGTTTTTGGTGGCTACAAAGGCTTGCGGCAGCGGAACTCCCGATCTAGGTTTCTTTCTGGGGGTTTCTGAATTTATTGGAGTTTATGGCGGTGGAATTGCGTCAGTTGGGCCCACGAGGAGTTCACAAGCCTGCGCGCCACCACCGGGGGGGGTGGTGGCGGCGTGAGGTCTTGTGACTCCCTCGTGGCCCATCTGGCCTTCTCCAAAGCTTCGGGGGTCTCTTTTGGTCCAAAAAAATCATCGTAAAGTTTCATTCCATTTGGACTCCGTCTGAAAATGGGCCAAAAACACGGAAAAAACAGAAACTCGCACTTCGCACTGAGTTAATAGGTTAGTCCCAAAAAATATATATAACAGCATATTCATGCATATAAAACATCCAAAGTTGACAAGATAATAGCATGGAACCATCAAAAATTATAGATACGTTGGAGACGTATCAAGCATCCCCAAGCTTAACTCCTCCTCGTCCTCGAGTAGGGAAGTGATAAAGAATGAATTTTTGATGCTTTCATGCTAGCTAGCATAGATGTCCTTTGTAACTCCTCTTATGTGACATGAATGTTCAGATCCGTTAGATTCAAAACAATAGTTTGCTATTGATGTGGAGACAATAATACTTCAAGCAAACTAGCAAGGTAATCATGAACTTTCAAAATAACAAGGCCAAAAGAAAGTTATCCCTACAAAAGTATATAGTCTGGCTATGCTCTATCATCATTGCTCAACGAATTTAAATCATGCACACCCCCGGTATTGGCCAAGTAATTGTTTCACACCTTTACTTTCTCAAACCTTTTCAACTCTCACGCAATACATGAGCGTGAGCCATGGTTTTAGCACTATAAGTGGTGTGGAGTGTGGTGGAGGTTGCAAGACAAAAAAGGAGAAGATGGTCACATTAACTAGGCATATCAATGAGCTGTGGAGATGCTCATCAATAGATATCAATGTGAATGAGTAGGGATTGCCATACAAATGATGTACTAGAGCTAAGAGTATGTGAAAGCTCTTAAAGAAAACTAGTGGGTGTGCATCCAACTTGCTTGCTCACGAAGACCTAGGAAAATTTTGAGGAAGCCCATCATAGGAATATACAAGACAAGTTATATAACGAAAATTTCCCACTAGCTATATGGTGGTGACAAAACAAGAGACTCTCAATCATGAAGATCATGGTGCTTAATATGCACAAGTGTGGAAAAAAGTGGTAGCATTGTCCCTTCTCTCTTTTTCTCTCATTTTTTTTGGTGGGCACTTGGCCTCTTCTTTTTTTTTGGTGGGCATCTTTGGCCTCTTTTATTTCCTCACATGGGACAATGCTCCATCAATGATGATCATCACACTTTCAACTCAAAACTTAGAGCAACTATGACTCTATATGGAATGCCTTCGGTAGTGTACCGTGACAATGATCTAGCATGGCATAGACATTAATGGAAACATCATCTAGCTATCTTATGATTATGCAATGGCAATGTAGACGTGGTGGCACATGTCATGGTGGTAGTTGCATGGCAATATATCTCGGAATGACTTTGAAAAAGCCATAGTAGGTAGGTATGGTGGCTGTTTTGAGTGAGGCTAATGGTGGGTTTTGTGCACCGGCGAAAGTTGCACGACACTAAGAAGATAGTGATGGTGGAAGGTGAAAGTGCATCTAAACCATGGACTCAACATTAGTCATGAAGAACTCATATACTTGTTGCAAAAGTTTTATTAGTAATCGAAACAAAGCATTCAACGCATACTCCTAGGGGAAGGGTTGGTAGGTATAAACCATCGCGCGATCCCGACCGCCACGCAAAGGATGACAATCAAAAGACTGATCATGCTCAGACTTCATCACATAGCGGTTCACCGTACGTGCATGCTACGGGAATCACTAACTTCAACACAAGTATTTCTATATCCACAACACCTGACTAGCATGACTTCAATATTACCAAAACCACAACTCAAAACTAATTGAGATGAATAAACTTCTCTAACTATTCAATGCACATGAAGGTGGAAGTTTTCGTATCCCTTTGGATAACTACCCCGTTTGAGACTACTTTCAAAGCATAGATCAACTACCAAGCCACGCATCGCTGTGCTCTAAAAGATATAAGTGAAGCACACAGAGCAAAAGTATCTAGCTCAAAAGACATAAGTGAAGCACATGTGAGCTGAATTGTCTACCAAAGGATATAAGTGAAGCTCGACAAAATTACGGTGAGTGCATGTCTCTCTCTCTAGGTGTGCAGCAAGGAAGATTGTGACAAAAAAAAAAGACTCCTACGATACAAGACGCTCCAAGCAAAAACACATAACATGTGGTGAATAAAAATATAGCCCCAAGTAACGTTACCAATGGATTGAAGACGAAAGAGGGGATGCCTTCCCGGGCATCCCCAAGCTTAGGCTTTTACGGCATCCTTGAATCTCTTGGGGTGCCTTGGGCATCCCCAATCTTGAGCTGTTTCCACTCTTTATCTCTTTGTCCATAAGAACTTCACCCAAAACTTGAAAACTTCACAACACGAAACTTAAACAGAAACTCGTGATAATATTAGTATGAGAAAGCAAACCACCACTTCCTTAGGTACTGTAGCAAACTTAAATTCTACTTATGCTGATGTTGGGTTACTGTATTTTCAATCTTCCATGGCTAATACCCTCCGATACTATCCATAGTTTCATCAAAATAAGCAACCAACTCAACAAAAACAGAATCTGTTAACAACAGACCAGTCTGTAGCAATCTGTATACTTCATATACTTCTGGTTCTTCAAAAAAATCTAAAAAATTACGAAAATCTGAAGCATTTGCGTAGCAATCAGAAGCAAAAAGAATCAACTCAAAAGCTCTTACAGAAAAAAATGAAAATTCTTTTCGTGAGCATAAAGTTTCTGTCTTTTTGAGCATAATCAAACAATCATCACCAAGACTAATCATAATTGTGTTGCTTGGCACAAACACAAAAAGAAACACAAAAGACACAATCATAAAAGAATTATGATGGTGTAGAGAAAACAAAATAGGAAGTAAAAAAGCAAAGAAAAATTTATTCATTGGGTTGCCTCCCAACAAGCGCTATCGTTGAACGCCCTTAGCTAGGCATTGATTTCAATGATGCTCACATAAAAGGTAAGGATTGAAACACAACGAGAGCATTATGGAGCAAATGGCTAGCACATTTAAGTCTAACCCACTTCCTATGCATAGGGATTTTGTGATCAAACAATTTATTGGAGCAAGAATCAACTAGCATAGGAAGGCAAAACAAGCATAGCTTCAAAAATTTCAACATATGGAGAGGAAGCTTGATTCTATTGCAATAAGTAGAAGCATATGATCCTCTCTCATAGTAATTTTCAGTAGCATCATGAATGAATTCAACAATATAACCAGCACCTAAGGCTTTCTTTTCATGATTTATAAGCATAGGAATTTTACTACTCTCCACATAAGGAAATCTATTCTCAAGAATAGTAGTGGGAGTATCGTAATAGACTTGAGCACTACAAATTGTGTCCATAATGAAAAAGCAAGGTTTAGCAAAGGGGTTTTCGAAAGTATGACAAGTTTTATCATCCCTTTTCTTCAAAGCATAAGTATCCTCACAATAATCATCATAGATAGGGGGCATGCTTTCATCAAAATGATTTTGATCATTCAAACTGGAAGAACTAAAAATATCATCTTCATCAAATATAGCATCCCCAAGCTTGTGGCTTTGCATATCATTAGCATCATGGGTATTCAAAGAATTCATGCTAAGAACATTGCAATCATGCTCATCATTCACATATTCTATGCCAAGCATTCTATGTAATTCTTCTTTCAGCACTTGAGCACAATTTTCCTTCCCATCATGCTCACGAAAGACATTGAAAAGATGGAGCATATGAGGCATCCTCAATTCCATTTTTTTGTAATTTTCTAGCGAAAGAACAAGAAACAAAAAGATTCATTTGCAAGATCTAAAGATATACCTTCAAGCGCTAACCTCCCCGGCAACGGCGTTAGAAAAGAACTTCGTTGACGGGAGGTGAGTGTCGCTTACCTAGCCTCCCCGGCAACGGCGCCAGAAAAGAGCTTGATGTCTACTACGCAACCTTCTCCTTGTAGACGTTGTTGGGCCTCCAACTGCAGAGAGTTGTAGGACAGTAGCAATTTTCCCTCAAGTGGGTGACCTCAGGTTTATCAATCCGTGGGAGGCGTAGGATGAAGATGGTCTCTCTCAAGCAACCCTGCAACCAAATAACAAAGAGCCTCTTGTGTCCCCAACACACCTAATACAATGGTAAGTTGTATAGGTGCACTAGTTCGGCGAAAAGATGGTGATACAAGTGCAATATGGATGGTAGATATAGGTTTTTGTAATCTGAAATTACAAAAACAGCAAGGTAACAAATGGTAAAAGTGAGCACGAACGGTATTGCAATGCGTGGAAACAAGGCCTACGGTTCATACTTTCACTAGTGAAGTTCTCTCAACAATGATAACATAATTGGATCATATAACTAGCCCTCAACATGCAACAAAGAGTCACTCCAAAGTCACTAATAGCGGAGAACAAACGAAGAGATTATTGTCGGGTACGAAACCACCACAAAGTTATTCTTTCTGATCGATCTATCATAGAGTTCGTACTAGAATAACACCTTAAGATACATATCAACCAAGACCCTAATGTCACCTAGATACTCCATTGTCACCTCAAGTATCCGTGGGCACGATTATATGATATGCATCACATCATCTCAGAATCATCTATTCAACCAACACATATAACTTCAAAGAGTGCCCCAAAGTTTCTACCAGAGAGTCAAAACGTGTGCCAACCCCTGTGCATAGGTTCCCAATGTCACGAGCCCGCAAGTTGATCACCAAAACATACATCAAGTACTCACATGAATCCACGTGTGCCAACCCATATGCATAGGTTCCCAATTGTCACAAACCCGCAAGTTGATCACAGCAGATAGACACGTGCAAGACATACATCAAGTGTTCTCAAAGACTCAATCCGATAAGATAACTCCAAAGGGGAAACTCAATTCATTACAAGAGGGAGAGGGGGAAGAACATCATAATATCCAACTATAGTAGCAAAGCCCATGGTACATCGAGATCAAGACATCTCAAGAACACGAGAGAGAGAGATCAAACACATAGCTACTGGTACATACCCTCAGCCCCGAGGGAGAACTACTCCCTCCTCGTCATGGAGATCGCCGGGATGATGAAGATGGCCACCGGAGATGGATTCCCCCTCCAGCAGGGTGCTGGAACGGGCTCTAGATTGGTTTTTGGTGGCTAGAGAGTCTTGTGGCGGCGGAACTCCCGATCTAGGTTTCTTTCTGGGGGTTTCTGAATTTATAGGAATTTATGGCGGTGGAATTGCGTCAGTTGGGCCCACGAGGAGGTCACAAGCCTGCGCGCCACCACCGGGGGGTGGTGGCGGCGTGAGGGCTTGTGACTCCCTCATGGCCCATCTGGCCTTCTCCCAAAGCTTCGGGGGTCTCTTTTGGTCCAAAAAAGTCATCATAAAGTTTCATTCTATTTGGACTCCGTGTGAAAATGGGCCAAAAACACGGAAAAAACAAAAACTGGCACTTGGCACTGAGTTAATAGGTTTGAGATAATAGAATATTCATGCATATAAAACATCCAAAGTTGACAAGATAATAGCATGGAAGCATCAAAAATTGTAGATACGTTTGAGACGTATGAGCCCACATGTCGTACGTCTTACGAGAACCAACTCTGGGCCGTACCGACCATGCGGGGACCGACGGTGTGACTGGAACTCATAAAAATGGCACAGTCGTCCTACCCGTCACGACCCCATCACGAGAGTGACCACATATCACTCCCGCCACTAGTAAGGTGGCTCTTTGCTAGCACGGACCAGAGTAATTAACATAGCCCCGTTCCATAAGGGGTAACGTGGTCGTACTCGTAAGGTTGGGACGGTCGACACATCATAAATATAATCCTATTTCCAAAACCTTACTCACACAAATACCGGGTGCATCACTTCACCAAAAGTGACCACCTAACTCATCATCACCCTCGGGCATTAGTGGCACCCGACGGCGTTTTCATAAACTCTTGCTTTATGACAACATCATGCTCATGATAAAACTACTGCTACTTTAGTTGTCAACATGGTATTAGCATGACCCTAAGAGTAGAGTCAAGCTCAATGCATGTGCTCCGAAGGAGCCTTCGGTAACATCATGTCAGATGAGTACCGACACTTATGATCATATGCAACGGGAATACTTGCTATTATAACGTGCAAAGTAACATATGCTCAGTCAGGGTCAAAGGGCTGCTTGCCTTGGTCAGCTAAGTATCCGGGGTCTTCGAGGTCTTCCGCTCTGATTCCCTCGTCACACGGATTTTCTATCGTCAATAAAACAATAAATAAGAAATAGCTCACACAGAAACAGTTCAGAAAGTCATTTTAAATATGTTCCCTATTACTGATAAATCTAATCTATCATTTAAAAAATATTTGTCTTAGTTTTCCGTGAAGAAATATTTTTGAAAACAACCAAGCAGAAGCAAAACTATTCATTTTAGCCTTTTTTAATATTGTAAAATAGATTAGTTGCTGGAAAAATTCATCTAACCATACCGTTAAATACTACACATTTTTAGAAAAATAACAGTGGAAGTATTATATTTTTACACTGGTTAAATGTTTTTATGAAAATCTTAGAAATCCAGGTTTTAAAATAAAAAGAAAAACAGGCCAGCTCCTCGCCTGACTCGGCCCAGAGCTGGGCTGGCCCATGGCCAGCCGACGGCCTGCCCAGGCGCGTGCGCCGTTAGGTTTGAATCTAACGCGCAGGGCCCTGCGGTCAGTGGCCGAGGCCAGCGCGGGGGAGGAGGCTGGGCCACCGACAGGTGGGGCACACCTGTCGGGGTCGTCTCCTACCTCCAGCCAGAGAGGAGGAGGAGGACGCCGACGAGGTTGCCGACGTGCTCATGCCCTAAGGAACACGGGAATGGGTCCGCTTGACCGTCGCCTACCTCCAGGTGGTCGAAACAACGACGAGGAGGCAGGGGTTCACCAATGACGAGGAGGCCGTGGCGGAGGGGTTTCGGGAAGTGGTCGAGGGGGTGGCTAGAGACACGGAAAAGCTCGGGCGAGTTGGGGGAAAGCTTCCTCGGGTCAAGGGGGTCAGTTTGGTGGGTCGAGGGGCGCAGGAGCCGACGTGTAGCGGAGATCGACCGGAGCTCCGAGGCGGAGGGGCCTCGGTCGATCTCAAGCACCGGGGCTCTGCTGGTTTGCTGGGGTGACTAGGGAGGTGCTAGTGGATGCGGCGAAGCTATCAGAGGGGTGTTGCAGCGAGGGGGAGGGCTATTTATAGGCCCGCGACTCATCGTGGCGCGCATGTGGGTGTAGAGAGACGTTGGGGTTGAAACCACGGTCTCAGGACGTGGTATTGGACTGCCCGAAGCGTCTGCTGCAGAGAGAGAGAGAGGAGAGCCGTGCATTCGTGGCCGCGCAAGCTTGGCTGATTCTGGAGCGCGCGGGCACGCGTCGCGCGAGCTCTAGCACGAGAGAGGAGGGGCCCTGAGGCTTGCCCGACGCACAGGGGCTGTCGGGGAGGAGGTTGGACATCTCGGGGGAGGTTGGAACTAGCCGAGGGCGTCGCCCCCACCTCGGTGACTCCCTGTAGCGCGCCCAGAGCGCAGTTTTGGCATGCCACGGCATGCTGGTGCGCTCTGAGGCACTTTGGACGTGTCTAGCATGTCCTGGCACTTGCTGGGGGTGTGGCTAGCCGTTTGGTTTTAGTGGGAGCTTCGGCTGGTCAAAGGAGGCAAGAAATACTGGTGCTGTCAGCCATGAACTGAGGTCTAAAATGGGGTTTTTGGCCTTTCCACTTTGAACCAGTGAGGGGCCAGTTGACTGGGGTTAGCTACATGTGCTGGCTACTTAATCTAAGAGTTTGAAGCAAAGGAGTTTGGTTTAGCTGAGCCTAAGGTGGCTTTTTCCTATCTGTCAGAAGGTGTTCGACAGTGGTCACACGGGGTTGCACCCCACCACTGGTGCTGAGACTTAACAAGTTTGGTTTTGGGGGTAAATCATGGAGTTCCACCAAATTTGAGCTCCAAAGGACAAGTTTAGCTTTGTAAACATGAAATCACTCCAATATGACCAAATCTGTTCCTTCCAAAGGGAGTGTGGGCAAACTAAGTCCCACAAATCCCATTTTTGGTGTAGAACCCTCATTTGAGGTATTAAGCACTCCTGCAAAGTTTTAGCCCCATTGGACAAACCTTGCTATGTAGAGTTGCTCTAACTTGATTCTGGACAGACAGGGTTTTGGGGTTATTTGGGGTCCTTACCCACCTTTGATCAAGGTGAAACTGTATGTGAACACCAAACAAGGCTTAGAGACATCACTGGAATTTTCTAGGAATTTATTGAGAATATTTCCTTTGGAAATATTTCAAAATGCCAAAACAGACAGAATAGCTTTTATAGTTTTAATCAATAAATATAATATAAAATGTGGTTTAAAATCCTATGTATGGAAAATATATGTCCTTCTGATCATCTCTAAATTTAATCGGATTTTTCCAAAGCAGAAAAGTATTTTTCCATGTTGGAATACCAATTCTGACCTTAGAAATGGACAGGTTATTTAATTAGGAAAATACTCACAAAAATAATTATTTTTTTGGTTTTGAAATATAAGGATAGGTAAAAATCAGATTACCAAATATGAGTAGTACAATGCTTGTTATCAAAGACACGCAGTGCAACTTAAGGTGGTTTTACTTTGGTTATCAGAGGTTTTTGTAAATCAGTAAAATACCAAAAGGAATTTAGGGTTTTAAAACCTCACATGATCAAGCATACAAGCATACAATGTCAATCATGACACTCACAACATTTGTTTTGAAAAAGTTTTAACAAGCTCAGAATTTCACAATAAAGACAAGTGATAGCAAAAATAGGGTGTGACAGCTTGCCATGCCTTATGAGGAGGAGGCGGTGGCGGAGGGGGTGGTGGAGGGTCAGCATTCTCACGACCCGAATTCTGGCGTGTTGGTGGAGACATCCTGAAGACGGACAACAACATTAGACCAGAGATGAAAATTCAAAGATAAAGCTGACTCGATGGAGAGATATATCTGAACAAGAATTCTTAGCAACTGCACTCGAACTAACATTAGTAAGAATACTTCCACAAAATACTGCCGAAAACATCTGATTCAAAGCCACATGTAAATGCCAAGTATAAGCTAGGATTGCTCGAAACAAATGTATATTCCCAACGTATATCTGAAGAAAGAATTCCTAAGTTACTAATGGAACTCCCACCTAAGAACATCCAAAATTTCTAGTCGTGCAATCGAGTCCATGGATACAAGGACAAATTCATCAATCAACTCCTAGGATCTAACCCATCCAGTGTATCACATCCATCAACACATAACCAGAATCTCGGAACCTCATCTATCTTAGACCCTCATAATCACAACGATACTAAGTATGGTTGTACCCCTGAACTATCTGCACAAGTATTGGGGATGTCGGGCTTATCGCGCCACTACTAGTATTGGAGCAATTACAAACATCCTCCGTCCTGAGATACCAAGAAATCTAAATGATAACGATGTGCTCAAAAATGCCCTAGAACTCAACTTCCCACAATAAAATCAACACAGCAGGAGGCACCAAGACAGAACTCCACATTGGTATCATATAGATTCCAAAATATCCGTGTGATCCTAAAAAAAATCGAGCAAGAAGAGGAGTAAAGTTAAAACTTCCTAAGTCGTGAACCTCACCAGACCATAGAAGAGGAGAAAAAAGAAACCTGATCTGCAAAATAACTAAGACTCAAAATAGTTTTTCACTAGACTCGACTTGGCCAAGTTCGATCAATCAAAGGCTCCTATGGCCGTAAGGCTGTGATTACCAACTTGTAATGACTAAGATGCAGCACTTTCCTTATTTGGGAGCGAGGCCTCAAAAGGGGAAAGAGGCGCATCTAAGCATTTCACAAGAAGGATAAACATTGCAATACATGGTAGATGGAAGAGTAATAAGATTTGGATTACACTCGCCACAAGCTAGATTAGAGAGTCAAACAATCATACATTATTCAAATGGGAAATAGAGTCCGACTACAAACAATATAAACGACAAAATCGAATGCTATCCCGCCTTGCTAGGCCCACGATCACGACCAAGTGCCTCTAGTCCCCGGGATACGTCACGTACAGCCTGCCACTGTCCTCGTCGAACTCCCACTTCAGACGGGTATTCTCCGGAACATCTGCATCTGGGGTACCTGTACCTGTGGGTGGTTGTTGTAATCTGTGAGCCACATGGACTCAACAATCTCATGACCTTGTTATCGAGTCTAACTAAGTTAACAGGTGAGGTTGGGGTATGTGTTTGAGTTTGCAACAACCTAAGCATTTATGGTGGCTAACTTGCGATGAACAAAAATAAGTTATGGTGGTCTACACAAGACGTTCGTTAACTAAGAATAATCACTAAGTGATCCTGGACACTTACCTACGTCAGTCATAACCCCACCATATTCTCGATCAGAGAAGGAACTCTGAAGGAAATAGTCACGGTTACGCACATAGTTGGCAGGTTTTAATTAAGTTACTTAAAGTTATCTAGAACCGGATGTTAACAAAATATCCACGATTACCACATAACCGCAGGAACGGCTTCCCAAAAGATTTAAGCCTGCAGGGGTGCTCTAACTAATCCATCACAAATTACCATAGACCGCATAGAAATCCTTGACCACGGAACTCACAATCTCGTCAGATTTCTTAGAGGGAAGCCACAACTCCAAGAAGACCCAAAGTCTCACCGGAATCCCAATGCACAAGATATATCGTTAAGGTAAGACAAGTCGAGTAAGACCTCCGAATGTGTCGACGAACCCGATAGGACCCGCGTATCTCATTCACACGACACGACGGATTGTACAAGCTTCTGGTAGGCCAATCGCAGAGTTGCCCCTGTTGGCCACCGGCAGTTGACAGTTTGGACCAACACTCATGAGGAGCACTGGCCCGGGGGGTTGAGTAAGTTCCTCGGGGTAGCTATTCCCTATGATTTTTATTAAGTTGTTGGCAAATTTAACACCAAAGTTGGGTCTTGCGAGACAAGCCTTAACACTGATTTACCAGCGGGGTCCCCATAACAACCCCGAACGTGTTAGGAGCGCTCAGTTATGGAATAAAACACTGGCAGTCGAAACTAAGGCGACAAAAGCGTAACAAATCACCCGGCAAAAGGCCAGGCCTTCCGCTCTTTACCAAGTATATAGGTGCATTAATTAAATAGCATTTAAATAAGATGATATCAATTTCCCATGTTATCACGTGGACTAGCTTGCACCTGCAACTAGCAACACTAACAAAATGGTTCAGCAAGCCTAACCTATCCAAATAATATTTGCTAGGAGGGGAAGTGTTAGAGGTTTCATGGCAATGTTTGCCGGCCTGTATATGAGGTGGTAGGCAGCGGAGTATAACGATGGAAATGAATCAACTAAGCATAACAAAGCTAGAAACAGTGTCAAGGTCATGATCATCTTGCTTGTGAAATATTCAAAGTGGAACTGCTCCTGATCTTCCTACATAAACTCACCGGACTCCTCGAATCGTTTCCATACCTAGTTGCTACCCAAAAGAAACAATCACCCAATAAACACCAGCGAGAGACTGTGCAACAACCAATATGATGCATGTATGCACAAAATTGTTGGAAATATGCCCTAGAGGCAATAATAAATGAGTTATTATTATATTTCCTTGTTCATAATAATCGTTTATTATCCATGCTAGAATTGTATTGATTGGAAACTCAAATACATGTGTGGATACATAGACAACACACTATCCCAAGTGAGCCTCTAGTTGACTAGTTCGTTGATCAAAGATAGACAAGGTTTCCTGGCCATAGGCAAGTGTTGTCACTTGATAACGGGATCACATAATTAGGAGAATCATGTGATGGACAAGACCCAAATTATACATGTAGCATGTGATCGTATTATTTTGTTGCTATTGTTTTCTGTGTGTCAAGTATTTATTCCTATGACGATGAGATCATATAACTCAGTGTCACCGGAGGAATACCTTGTGTGTATCAAACGTCGCAACGTAACTGGGTGACTATAAAGGTGCTCTACAGGTATCTCCGAAGGTGTCCATTGAGTTAGTATGCATCAAGACTGGGATTTATCACTCCCTGTGACGGAGAGGTGTCTTCGGGCCCACTCGGTAATACAACATCGCAAACAAGCCTTGCAAGCAATGTGACTAAGTGTAAATCACGGGATCTTGTATTATGGAATGAGTAAAGAGACTTGCCAGTAACGAGATTGAAATAGGTATGTGGATACCGACGATCGAATCTTGGGCAAGTAACATACCGAAGGACAAAGGGAATGTTATACGGGATTATATGAATCCTTGGCACAAAGGTTCAACCGATAAGATCTTCATAGAATATGTAGGATCCAATATGGGCATCCAGGTCCCGCTATTGCATATTGACCGAGGAGTGTCTCGGGTCATGTCTCCATATTTCTCGAACCGGCATTGTCTCCACACTTAAGGTTCGATGATGTTTTAGTATAGTTGAATTGTATGTGTTGGTGACCGAAGGTTGTTCGGAGTCCCGGATGAGATCACGGACGTCACGATGTTTTCCGGAATGGTCCAGAAACGAAGATTGATATATAGGAAGTTGGTGTTTGGATTCCGGAAAGTTTTCGGGCATTGCGTGCAGTGTACCGGGAGTGACGAATGGGTTCTGGGGGCCCACTGGGTGAGCCCACCATGCCCCAAGTAGTCCACGTGGGTTTATTGGATGTACAATAAGGTATAATGGGCTCACAAAGTCATCCAAGGAAAGCCCATGAGGAAAAACTGGAAAAATCCAAAGAAGGTGGGAAAATAAGGAAGGAGTCCTAATCCAAGTGGGATTGGAGAAGGACTCCTCCCTTCCCCAAGTCGGCCGACCCAAGGAGGCCTCCTTGGCCGGCGCTGATACGTCCATTTTGCATCATGCTTTTATGTTGATATTTATCGCTTTATGGGCTGTTATTACACTTCACGGTACAATACTTATGCCTTTTCTCTCTTATTTTATAAGGTTTACATGAAGAGGGAGAATGCCGGCAGCTGGAATTCTGGTCTGAAATAGGAGCAAGTTTGAGATACCTATTCTGCGCAACTCCAAAAGCCGTGAAAATCAACGAGGAATTATTTTGGATTTTATAAAAAATACTGGGCGGAAGAAGTACCAGAGGGGAGCCACCAAGAGGCCACAAGCCTACTAGGCGCGACCCACCCCCTCGCCGCGCCTAGGGGCCTTGTGGGCCCCCTGTCGCCCCTCTGGATCCCATCTTTTGCTATAAGGAGGGTTTCGTTCAAGAAAAAATCAGGAGGAGGATTTCGAGAGGAATCACCGCCGCCACGAGGCGGAACTTGAGGAGAACCAATCTAGAGCTCCGGCAGGGCCGTCCTACCGGGGAAACTTCCCTCCCGGAGGGGGAAATCGTCGCCATCGTCATCACCAACACTCCTCCCATCGGAGGGGACTCATCACCATCAACATCTTCATCAGCACCATCTCATCTCCAAACCCTAGTTCATCTCTTGTAACCAATCTCCGTCTCGCGACTCCGCTTGGTACTTGTAAGGTTGCTATAGTGTTAATTACTCTTTGTAGTTGATGCTAGTTGGATTACTCGGTGGAAGATTATATGTTCAGATCCTTGATGCTATTAATTACCTCTCTGGTCATGAACATAATTATGCTTTGTGAGTAGTCACTTTTGTTCCTGAGGCCATGGGATAAGTCTTGCTATAAGTAGTCATGTGAATTTGGTATTCGTTCGATATTTTGATGTGATGTATGTTGTCTTTTCCTCTAGTGGTGTTATGTGAACGTCGACTACATGACACTTCACCATTATTTGGGCCTACAGGAAGGTATTGGGAAGTAATAAGTAGATGATGGGTTGCTAGAGTGACAGAAGCTTAAACCCTAGTTTATGTGTTGCTTTGTAAGGGGCTGATTTGGATCCACTAGTTTAATGTTATGGTTAGACTTTGTCTTAATTCTTCTTTCGTAGTTGCGGATGCTTGCGATAGGGGTTAATCATATGTGGGATGTTTGTCCAAGTAAGGGTAGCACCAAGCACTAGTCCACCCACTTATCAAACTATCAAAGTAGCGAACGTCAATCATATGAACATGATGAAAAGTAGCTTCACAGAAATTCCTATGTGTCCTCGGGAGCGCTTTACCTCATATAAGAGTTTGTCCAGGCTTGTCCCTTGCTACAAAATGGATTGGGCCACTTTGCTGCACCTTTGTTACTATTGTTACTTGCTACTCGCTACGAATTATCTTATCACACAACTATCTGTTACCGATAATTTCAGTGCTTGTAGAGAATACCTTGCTGAAAACCACTTGTCAGATCCTTCTGCTCCTTGTTGGGTTTGACACTCTTACTTATCAAAAGTACTACGATAGATCCCCTACACTCGTGGGTCATCAAGACTCTTTTCTGGCGCCGTTGCCAGGGAGTGAAGCGACTTTGGTAAGTGGAATTTGGTAAGGAAACATTTATATAGTGTGCTGAAATTTATTGTCACTTGTCACTATGGAAACAAATCCTTTGAGGAGCTTGTTCGGGGTATCTTCACCTCGAACGGAAGCACAAGGAGTTGCTCCTCAACCTGCTGCACCTACTGAAAATATTTGTTATGAAATTCCTTTGAGTATGCTAGAGAAACTGTTGGCTAATCCTTTTACAGGAGATGGAACATCACATCCCGACTTGCATCTAATCTATGTAGATGAAGTTTGTGGTTTATTTAAGCTTGCAGGTTTTCCCGAGGATGAGGTCAAGAAGAAGGTATTTCCCTTATCTTTGAGGTATAAAGCATTGACATGGTATAGGCTATGTGATGATACTGGATCATGGAACTACAACCGATTGAGATTGGAATTTCATCAAAAGTTTTATCCTATGCATCTAGTACATCGTGATCGGAATTATATTTATAATTTTTGGCCTCATGATAGAGAAAGTATCGCTCAAGCTTGGGGGAGGCTTAAGTCAATGTTATATTCATGCCCCAACCATGATCTCTCGAGAGAAATTATTATTCAGAACTTCTATGCTCGGCTTTCTAATGATAATCGCACCATGCTTGACACTTCTTGTACCAGTTCTTTTATGAAGAGAGATATTGACTTCAAATGGAATTTATTGGAAATAATTAAACGCAATTATGAAGATTGGGAGTTTGATGAAGGTAAGGAGTCAAGTATGAATCTTAAGTTCGATTGCGTTAAATCCTTCGTTGAAACAAATACTTTTTGTGATTTTAGTGCTAAACATGGACTTGACTCTGAGATAGTAGCTTCATTATGTGAATCATTTGCTGCTCATGTTAATCTCCCTAAAGAGAAGTGGTTTAAATATCATCCTCACATAGAAGTTAATGTAGTTAAACCCAATCCAATTGAGGATAAAGTCATTGCTTATAATGATCCTATTGTTCCTAATGCTTACATTGAGAAACCACATTTCCCTGTTAGAATAAAGGATCATTCTAAAGCTTCAACTGTGATACGTAGGGGCTACATTAGAACACCTACACCCCCTGAGAAAATTAGAGTTGAACCTAGCATTGCTATTATCAAAGATCTCATGTCCGACAATGTGATGGCCATGATATTCACTTGTGTGAAGATGCTGCTAGAATTGCTAAACCTCATGCTAGAGACAAACATAGGCATGTTGTTGGCATTCCTGTTGTTTCTGTTAAGATAGGAGATCATTGTTATCATGGTTTATGTGACGTGGGTGCTAGTGTTAGTGCAATACCTCAATCTTTATATGATGAAATTAAAGACGAGATTGCGCTTGTCGAGATGGAACCTATTGATGTCACTATTCAGCTTGCCAATAGAGATACTATCTGCCCTTTGGGAATTGCTAGTGATGTTGAAGTCTTGTGTGGTAAAACTAAGTATCCTGCTGATTTTCTCGTTCTTGCTACCACACAAGATAGCTTTTGTCCCATCATATTTGGCAGACCTTTCCTCAATACTGTCAATGCTCATATTGACTGTGAGAAGCAAACTGTCACTGTTGGCTCTTAAGGTGTGTCACATGAGTTCAATTTCTCCAAGTTTGGTAGACAACCTCATGAAAAGGAGTTGTCTAGTAAGGATGAAATTATTGCTCTAGATTCTATTGTTGTGCCTCCTACTGATCCTTTAGAGCAATACTTGCTTGAGCATGAAAATGATATGCATATGGATGAAAGGAATGAGATAGATAGAGTTATCTTTGAACAACATCCTATCCTTAAGAATAATTTTCTTGTTGAACTGCTTGGAGATCCACCCCCACCAAAGGGTGATCCTGTGTTTGAGCTTAAGCAGTTACCTAATACTCTTAAGTATGCTTATCTTGATGAAAAAGAGATATATCCTGTTATAATTAGTGCTAGCCTCTCAGAGCATGAAGAAAAGAAATTATTGAAAACTCTGAGGAAGCACCATGCTACTATTGGGTATATTCTTGATGATCTTAAGGGAATTAGTCCCACTCTATGCCAGCACAAGATTAAAACCGATCCTGATTCCAAACCAGTTGTCGATCATCAACGGAGATTAAATCCTAAGATGAAAGCGGTAGTAACAAAAGAAATACTAAAGCTCCTGGAAACAGGTATTATCTATCCAGTTGCTCATAGTGATTGGGTAAGTCGGGTGCATTGCGTCCCTAAGAACGGAGGTATTACCGTTGTCCCTAATGGTAAAGATGAATTGATCCCACGGAGGATTATTACTGACTATAGGATGGTAATTGATTTTAGGAAATTGAATAAAGCCACTAGGAAAGATCATTACCCTTTGCCTTTAATCGACCAAATGCTAGAAAGATTGTCTAAACACACACACTTCTGCTTTCTAGATAGTTATTCTGGTTTCTCCCAAATACCTGTTGCACAATCTAATCAGGAGAAAACCACTTTCACTTGCCCTTTCGGTACCTTTGCTTATAGACGTATGCCTTTTGCCTTATGTAATGCACCTGCTACCTTTCAAAGATGTATGATGGCTATATTCTCTGACTTTTGTGAAAAGATTGTTGAGGTTTTCATGGATGACTTCTCCGTTTACGGGTCTTCTTTTGATGACTGTTGACACGTCTCCAGCGTATCTATAATTTTTGATGGTTTCATGCTATTATCTTGTCAAACTTTGGATGTTTTATATGCCTTTTATATCTTTTTGGAGACTAACTTATTAACTCAGTGCCAAGTGCCAGTTCCTGTTTTTTCCGTGTTTTTGACCCTTTTCAGAGGAAGATTTGAAACAGAGTCCAAACGGAATAAAATCCCCGAAAAGATTTTTTCCGAAACAGAAGAAGATCGGGAGACTTGAGAACCAAGGCAGGGGGTCCCCAGGGACCCCACAAGCCCTCTAGCCCCGGCCAGGGGGGAGGCTGGGCCTCACAGGATTGAGGGCCCCCTGGACCTCCTCTGCCCTAGGTTTTGCGCCTATATATTCCCTAAAATCCCAGAAAAAATCAGGAGATCATCTAAAGTACTTTTCCGCTGCCGCAAGTTTGTGTCTCCGCAAGATCCCATATGGGGCACGTTCTGGTGCCCTGCCGGAGGGGGGATTTGGACACGGAGGACTTCTTCATCAACACCATGACCTCTCCGATGATGCGTGAGTAGTTCACCATAGACCTACGGGTCCATAGCTAGTAGCTAGATGGCTTCTTCTCTCTCTAGGATCTTCAATACATAGTTCTCCATGATCTTCATGGAGATCTATCCGATGTAATCTTGTTTTGCGGTGTGTTTTTCGAGATCCGATGAATTGTGGATTTATGATCGGATTATCTATGAATCTTTTTTGAGTTTCTTGTTATCTCTCTTATGCATGATTTCATATCCTTGTAATTCTCTTCGAGTTGTGGGTTTTGTTTGGCCAACTGGATCTATGATTCTTGCAATGGGAGAAGTGCTTGGTTTTGGGTTCATACCGTGCGGTGACCTCGCCCAGTGACAGAAGGGGTAGCGAGGCACGCATCGTGTTGTTGCCATCAAGCGTAAAAAGATGGGGTTTTCATCATTGGTTTGAAATTATCCCTCTACATCATGTCATCTTGCTTAAGGCGTTACTCTGTTCGTCATGAACTCAATACACTAGATGCATGCTGGATAGCGGTCGATGTGTGGAGTAATAGTAGTAAATGCAGAAAGTATCGGTCTACTTGTCTCGGACGTGATGCCTATATGTATGATCATTGCCTTAGATATCGTCATGACTTTGCGCGGTTCTATCAATTGCTCGACAGTAATTTGTTCATCCACCATGATATTTTCTATTTTGAGAGAAGCCTCTAGTGAACACTATGGCCCCCGGGTCTACTCCACACCACATTTTCAGCCTTACACTTTTTCTTTGTTGCACTTTCCGCCTTCAGATCTCACTTTGCAATCAATCTTGAAGGGATTGACAACCCCTTTATAGCGTTGGGTGCAAGCTCGTTTGTGTTTGCGCAAGTACTCTGGACTTGACGATATTCTCCTACTGGATTGATACCTTGGTTCTCAAACTGAGGTAAATACTTACTGCTCCTGTGCAGCATCACGCTTTCCTCTTCAAGGGGAAAACCAACGCAAGAAAGTCTCCGTCAATGTGTCAATTTGTGGCACTGTTGTTTGAGAAGTAGCAGAAGGATTCCTGGCGCCATTGCTTGGGAAGGACTTTTGTTTCCGTAGCAACTGCCTCAGCAACCTTGATCGAGTTTTGCAGAGATGTAAAGTGACCAACCTTGTCTTGAATTGGGAGAAGTGACACTTTATGGTTAAAGAAGGCATCATCTTAGGACATAAAATTTCTGAAAGACGTATTGAAGTCGATAAGGCTAAAGTTGATGCGATTGAAAAATGTCATGCCCCACAGATATCAAAGGTATAAGAAGTTTCCTTTGTCATGCTGGTTTCTATAGAAGGTTCATTAAGGACTTTTCTAAGATTTCGAGGCCTCTTACCAATCTCTTGCAAAAGGATATTCCTTTTGTTTTTGACAACGATTGTGAGGAAGCATTTGAAATACTTAAGAAGGCCTTGATAACTGCACCTATTGTTCAACCACCTGATTGGAACTTACTTTTTGAAATTATGTGTGATGCTAGTGATTATGCTGTTGGTGCTATTCTAGGAGAAAGAGTTGATAAGAAATTGACTGTTATTCATTATGCTAGTAAAACTCTAGATAGTGCCCAAAGAAACTATGCTACTGCTGAAAAGGAATTTTTAGCAGTCGTGTTTGCATGTGAAAAGTTCAGATCTTATATTGTTGATTCCAAGGTTACTATTCACACTGATCATGCTACTATTAAGTATCTCATGGAAAAGAAAGATGTTAAACCTAGACTTATCAGATGGGTTCTCTTGCTACAAGAATTTGATTTGCATGTTGTTGATAGGAAGGGTGCTGAGAACCCCGTAGCAGATAACTTGTCTAGGTTGGAGAATGTTCTTGATGACCCACAACCTATTGCTGATAGCTTTCCTGATGAGCAATTGAATGACATCAATGCTTCACGTAGTGCACCGTGGTATGCTGATTATGTAAACAATATTGTTGCCAAATATATACCACCTAGTTTCACATACCAGCAAAATAAGAAATTCTTCTTTGATTTGAGACATTACTTTTGGGATGATCCTCACCTTTATAAGGAAGGAGTAAATGGTGTTATTAGACGTTGTGTACCTGAGCATGAACAGGGACAGATCCTACAGAAGTGTCACTCTGAGGCTTACGGAGGACATCATGCGAGAGATAGACCTACACACAAGGTATTGCAATCAGGTTTCTATTGGCCTACTCTCTTCAAGGATGCCCGTAAGTTTGTCTTGTCTTGTGATGAATGTCAAAGAATAGGTAATATCAGTAAACGTCAGGAAATGCCTATGAATTATTCACTTGTCATTGAACCATTTGATGTTTGGGGTTTTGATTATATGGGACATTTTCCAAAGTCTAACGGGTATACTCATATTCTAGTTGTTGTTAATTACGTTACTAAGTGGGTAGAAGCTATCCCAACTAGTAGTGATGATCATAACACCTCTATTAGGATGCTCAAAGAAGTTATTTTCCCTAGATTTGGAGTCTCTAAATATCTAATGACCGATGATGGTTCCCATTTTATTCATGGTGCTTTCCGTAAAACGCTTGCTAAGTATGATGTCAATCATATAATTGCATCTCCTTATCATCCTCGGTCCAGTGGTCAAGTAGAGCTAAGTAATAGAGAGATTAAACTAATTCTGCAAAAGACTGTTAATAGGTCTAGAAAGAATTGGTCTAAGAAGCTTGATGATGCACTGTGGGCTTATAGAACTGCTTATAAGAATCCCATGGGCATGTCTCCGTACAAAATGGTTTACGGTAAAGCATGTCATTTACCTCTTGAGCTAGAGCATAAGGCTTATTGGGCAATCAAAGAGCTCAACTTTGATTTCAAACTTGCTGGTGAGAAGAGGTTACTTGATATTAGCTCACTTGATGAATGGAGAACTCGGGCATATGAAAATGCCAAGTTGTTCAAAGAAAAGGTTAAGAGGTGGCATGATAAAAGGATACAAAAACGTGAGTTCAATGTAGGTGATTATGTCTTGCTATACAATTCTCGTTTAAGATTTTTTGCAGGCAAGCTTCTCTCTAAATGGGAAGGTCCTTACATTGTTGAGGAAGTATATCGTTCCGGTGCCATAAAGATCAACAACACGGAAGGGAATTTTCCGAGAGTTGTAAATGGGCAAAGAATCAAGCATTATATCTCAGGTACTCCCATAAATGTTGAAAGCAATATTATTGATACCATAACTCCCGAGGAGTACATAACGGATATTTATCAGCCTGTTTCGGACTCCAAAAATGAAGAGGTATGTGATTCGGTAAGTAAACCGACTCCAAAACTTTTCGAGTAGTAATTTTTCTCCATTTTGGTACTTTTAGAAAAATAAAAAAACTTAAAGTAGTCCGGAAAGCGCACGAGGAGGCGACAAGCCTCCCAGGCGCAGCCTACCCCCCCTGGTCGCGCCTGGGGGGCTTGTGACCACCTCGTGTGCCTCCCGGACTCCGTTTTCTTGCGGAGTACTCCTTCTGGTCGGGAAAAATTCATTATTTATTCTACCGAAAAGTCTGACCCTCGTATCACACAAATTTCTCTGTTTTCGTTTCGAGCTATTGTGCAGACAAATCTAGATCGCTATGGATTCCCCAAAAGTTCTGAAGGACAAGTTCTTCGAGAAGGTCATCAATCCCTACCTCGCGAGAATGCTGCAACACCCTCAATCTATCGAGATGCGTGAGGGGGTGCTGCACATCCGTGATGTTGAGGGGGCCAAGAAGACCGGAAGCGTGGAGGCTAGGCTCGAAGCAATGGAGCAGCAAGTCTTCAAGTGCCAAGGGATGGTGGAACGCGGACTCAATGCCAACCACATGATGATCACGGAGTTCACCAACAAGCACAAGATCGATGCCAATGACATCGGGAAGCACCTCTCCAGGCTCTATGACATAATTGATCACCTCCAAGCCAAAATCTATGACCTGCAGAACCAAAACTGTGAGTATGAGTATAGATTTAAATCAATACGGTTGGCTGCAAATTTGAGGATTCCGGAGACTCGGTCATCTTTCCATGATGGAGCACATATGACTTGGAAGACGGAGGATCAAACCCGGGTTGCAACAACTCCACCACCATCACCTTCAAAGGAAGACAACTAAGCATGGGTATGGGCAATCCCCTTGTCTTGTGCTAAGCTCGGGGGAGTTGCCCCGGTATCGTATCACCATCACATCTTTTGCCTTTACCTTTTTCTTAGTTCGATCCTTTTTGGTTTTATCTTTCTCTAGTAGAATAAATTTCTTAGTGTTCTAGGCTTGAGTTTTGCTTTGTGTCACCCCAATGTATTCAAGCTTGTGAGTCATATAATAAAGAGTGTTTTAGTTAAGGGCCTTGCCTCATGCCATGATCTAAAGGAAGAATAATAAAAGAACAAAAGCATGAAAGATCATGTAATGATCTCATGGGAAGTGATGGCTTCACATATAAAAAGAATGTTGATTGAAACTTGTTGAGGGTGGACAAACGTAGACATTGGTCTTGGTTGCAATTAATAGGAAGTAATAAAGAAGGAGAGGTTCACATATAAATATATCATCTTGGGCACCATCTATGATTGTGAACACTCATTAAACTATTACATGCTTAGAAGTAGATGTTGGACAAGGAAGACAACATAATGAATTATGTTTGCTTGGTTCCAAACAATGTTATATGACTAGAGATCCCTTAGCATGTGACGCTTGCTTCCATCTCATATCAGCCAAAACTTCCGCACTAAGTAGAGATACTACTTGTGCGTCCATAAACCTTCAACCCAGTTTTGCCATGAGAGTCCACCATACCTACCTATGGATTGAAGAAGATCCCTCAAGTAAGTTGTCATCGGTGCAAGCAATAAAAATTGCTCCCTAAATATGTATGATCTATTAGTGTGTGGAAAATAAGATTTGTACGAACCTGTGGTGAGGAAGACATAAAAGCGACAGACTACATAATAAAGTTCTTTATCACAGGCGGTATATAAAGTGACGTTCCTTCACACTAAGAGGTCACACATCCAAACCTGAAAAGCGCATGACAACCTCTGCTTCCCTCTGCGAAGGGCCTATCTTGTACCTTTACTTTTTGTCCTTAAAAGAGTCATGGTGATCGACACCAATTCCTTATTTCGCCTTTATCTTGGCTAACGTCATGTGCTAGGGAAACATCTATATACATATGTCAACTTGGAAGTAAGTATCCATGAATTATTATTGTTGACATTACCCTTGAGGTAAGTAGTTGGGAGGCGAAACTATAAGCCCCTATCTTTCTTTGTGTCCAACTGAAATTTTGATCTCATGAGTACCACGTGAGTTTTAGTAATTGTAGAAGATGAAAGGATGATTGAGTATGTGGATTTGCTTTACAAGCTCTTATTTGACTCTTTCCGATGTTATGATAAATTGCAATTGCTTCAATGAGTAAAGGCTATTGGTTGTTAATTCTCAATAAGGTTCTTGATCCATAATTTACTTTGTGATGGAATTATCACTTTACCATAAGATATTATATGATGTTATTGTTGTTCTAATTATGATCATGATGCCTGCATGTCCGTATTTTGTTTTGTCAACACCTCTATCTCTAAACATGTGGGCATTTTTATTGATCTCGGTTTCCGCTTGAGGACAAGCGAAGTCTAAGCTTGGGGGAGTTGATACATCCATTTTGCATCATGCTTTTATGTTGATATTTATCGCTTTATGGGCTGTTATTACACTTCACGGTACAATACTTATGCCTTTTCTCTGTTATTTTATAAGGTTTACATGAAGAGGGAGAATGTCGGCACCTGGAATTCTGGTCTGAAAAAGGAGCAAGTTTGAGATACCTATTCTGCGCAACTCCAAAAGCCGTGAAAACCAACGAGGAATTATTTTGGATTTTATAAAAAATACTGGGCGGAAGAAGTACCAGAGGGGAGCCACCATGAGGCCACAAGCCTGCTAGGCGCGACCCACCCCCTGGCCGCGCCTAGGGGGCTTGTGGGACCCCTGTTGCCCCTCCGGCTCCCATCTTTTGCTATAAGGAGGGTTTCATTCCAGGAAAAAAAAATAGGAGGAGGCTTTCGGGAGGAATCGCCGCTACCACGAGGCGGAACTTGAGCACAACCAATCTAGAGCTCCAGCAGGGCTGTCCTGCCGTGGAAACTTCCCTCCCGGAGGGGGAAATCGTCGCCATCGTTGACTCCGTAGCAGCAGACCTTCCCTTGCAATGGCACCAGAAGAATGCTGCTAGCACTCTCCGGCAATCAAAACTAGAAGAATGTTGTTGACGGCCCACCAGCGCGTGGGATCGTAGAAGTTTTCGAGGATAGAGTATTCGACCCAAATTTGTTGATCGCCTATAGGAGGTGAGAGGATACTCTCAAGTATTAGCAGCTGAATGTGTCAGATTCAACCACACCTGAAAGATTAGTATCTGCAAGCAAAGTAATAGTAGCAAAGTAGTATGATAGCAACGGTGTTAGAAACGACCTGTTGACGGCAGACTATTCCTAATTGTCGTATCAATGGCGCCAAGTTGCCTCGTTGACGGAAATTGTCAGTTCCCGTCAACGACCAGCGAATCAAGCTTGTAGAAGGTAGCAGCAGTGTAACGAGCAATAGCAGCGGCAAGGAAAAGCAATAGTGACAGCAGTAGCAAGTAGCAACAGTAGCAAGCGACAATAGTAGAAACAGTAGCAGTAGAGCAAGACAAGTAACAGCAGCAGAAACAGTAGTAACAGAAGCAGAGCAAGACAAGTAACAGCAGCAGTAGGACAAACTCGTAGGCAATGGGTCGGTGATTTGTTTGGATGATATTCATCATGCAACAGTTATAACACGGAGAGATATGTGGCTAGCTCCCGTTCGTCAATGTGATGTAGGCATGCATTCCGTGTGTCGTCATACGTGCTTAGGGAAAAGAACTTGCATGACATCTATTGTCCATCCCTCCCATGGCAGCGGGGTCCAAAAGGAAACTACGGGATATTAAGGTTCTCCTTTTAATAAAGAACTGGACCAACACATTAGCACTTGGTGAACAGATGAACTCCTCAAACTATGGTCATCACCGGGAGTGGTTCCGGTTATTGTCACTCCGGGGTTGCCGGATCATAACACATAGTAGGTAACTACAACTTGCAAGATCAGATCTAAAACACACATATATTGGTGACAACATAATAATTTCATATCTGAAATCATGGCACTCGGGCCCTAGTGACAAGCATTAACCATGGCAAAGTAGTAGCAACATCAATCTCAGAACATAGTGGATACTAGGGATCAATCCCCATCAAAACTAACTCGATTGCATGATAGATCTCATCCTACTTATCACTGCCCAACGAGCCTACGAATAGATTACTCACGAACGACGAAGAGCTTCATGGAATTGGAGAGGGAAGAAGGTTTATGATGACGATGGCGACGATTTCTCCTCTCCGGAGCCCAAAACGGACTCCAGATCTGCCCTCCAGATGAAGAACAGGTTGTGGCGGCGCCTCCGTATCGCAAACGCGACGAAATCTTCTCTTTTTATTTTTTTCTGGGATGAAAGTGAAGTTATAGAGCTGAGATTGGGTGCGACAGAGCCGTGTGGGTCCCACAAGCTTGCCCACCGCCACCAGGGGGTGGCGGAGGCAGGGCTTGTGGCCCACTGGCCCACCCCCTCAGGTGGATCTTCGCACAGGTATTTTTCATATTTTCCAAAAATGTTCCCCGTAAATTTTCAAGACGTTTGGAGAACTTTGTTTGTGCACAAAAACAACACCAAGGCAATTCTGCTGAAAACAACGTCAGTCCAGGTAAGTTCCATTCAAATCATGCAAATTAGAGTCCAAAACAAGGGCAAAAGAGTTTGGAAAAGTAGATACGATGGAGAAGTATTAATCGTCATCACCAACACTCCTCTCATCGCAGAGGACTCATCACCATCAACATCTTCATCAGCACCATCTCATCTCCAAACCCTAGTTCATCTCTTGTAACCAATCTCTATCTCGCGACTCCGATTGGTACTTGTAAGGTTGCTAGTAGTGTTAATTACTCTTTGTAGTTGATGCTAGGTTGATTACTCGGTGGAAGATTATATGTTCAGATCCTTGATGCTATTCATTACCTCTCTGGTCATGAACATAATTATGCTTTGTGAGTAGTCACTTTTGTTCCTGAGGACATGGGATAAGTCTTGCTATAAGTAGTCATGTGAATTTGGTATTCTTTCGATATTTTGATGCGATGTATGTTGTCTTTTCCTCTAGTGGTGTTATGTGAACGTCGACTACATGGCACTTCACCATTATTTGGGCCTAGAGGAAGGCATTGGGAAGTAATAAGTAGATGATGGGTTGCTAGAGTGACAGAAACTTAAACCCTAGTGATCAGCAGATATAAATCCCAAGTGACTCAGAGAATATAGCAATACCTCCCCGGCAACGGCACCAGAAATATGTTGACTCCGTAACAGCAGACCTTCCCTTGCAACGGCAGGAGAAGAATGCTACTAGCACTCTCCGGCAATCAAAACTAGAAGAATGTTGTTGACGGCCCACCAGCGCGTGGGATCGTAGCAGTTTTCGAGGGTAGAGTATTCGACCCAAATTTTTTGATCGCCTATAGCAGGTGAGAGGATACTCTCAAGTATTAGCAGCTGAATGTGTCAGATTCAACCACACCTGAAAGATTAGTATCTGCAAGCAAAGTAACAGTAACAAAGCAGTATGATAGCAACGGTGTTAGAAACGATCTGTTGACGGCAGACTATTCCTAACTGTCGTATCAATGGCACCAAGTTGCCTCGTTGACGGAAATTGTCAGTTCCCGTCAACGACCAGCGAATCAAGATTGTAGCAGGTAGCAGCAGTGTAACGAGCAATAGCAGCGGCAAGGAAAAGCAGTAGTGATAGCAGTAGCAACAATAGCAAGCGACAATAGTAGCAGCACAGCAAGACAAGTAACAGCAGCAAAAACAGTAGTAACAGCAGCAGAGCAAGACAAGTAACAGCAGCAGTAGGACAAACTCATAGGCAATGGGTCGGTGATTTATTTGGATGATATTCATCATGCAACAGTTGTAACACGGAGAGATATGTGGCTAGCCCCCGTTCGTCAATGTGATGTAGGCATGCATTCGTGTCTCGTCATACGTGCTTAGGGAAAAGAACTTGCATTGTCCATCCCTCCCATGGCAGCGGGGTACAAAAGGAAACTACGAGATATTAAGGTTCTCCTTTTAATAAAGAACCGGACCAACGCATTAGCACTTGGTGAACAGATGAACTCCTCAAACTATGGTCATCACCGGGAGTGGTTCCGCTTGTTGTCACTCGGGGGTTGCCGGATCATAACACATAGTAGGTAACTACAACTTGCAAGATCGGATCTAAAACACACGTATATTGGTGACAACATAATAATTTCAGATCTGAAATCATGGCACTCGGGCCCTAGTGACAAGCATTAAGCATGGCAAAGTAGTAGCAACATCAATCTCAGAACATAGTGGATACTAGGGATCAATCCCCATCAAAACTAACTCGATTACATGATAGATCTCATCCTACTCATCACCGCCCAGCGAGCCTATGAATAGATTACTCACGAACAACGAAGAGTTTCATGGAATTGGAGAGAGAAGAAGGTTGATGATGACGATGGCGACGATTTCCCCTCTTCGGAGCCCAAAACGGACTCCAGATGTGCCCTCCAGATGAAGAACAGGTTGTGGCGGCACCTCCATATCGCAAACGCGACGAAATCTTCTCTTTTTATTTTTTCTGGGATGAAAGTGAACTTATAGAGCTGAGATTAGGGGTGGCAGAGCCGTGTGGGCCCCACAAGCGTGCCCACTGCCACCAGGGGGTGGCGGAGGCAGGGCTTGTGGCCCACCGGCCCACCCCCTGAGGTGGATCTTCGCGCAGGTATTTTCCATATTTTCCAAAAATGTTCCCCGTAAATTTTCAGGACGTTTGGAGAACTTTGATTTCTGCACAAAAACAACACCAAGGCAATTCTGCTCAAAACAGCATTAGTCCAGGTTAGTTCCATTCAAATCATGCAAATTAGAGTCCAAAACAAGGGCAAAAGAGTTTGGAAAAGTAGATACGATGGAGACATATCAACTCCCCCAAGCTTAAAACCTTGCTTGTCCTCAAGCAACTCAGTTGACAAACTGAGAGAGAAAGAAGAACTTTGACAAACTCTGTTTGATCTTGTTGTTGCAACTATGTCTAACTCATAACCAGAATTTCAGCAAGATCACAAGTTAACCACATAAGCAGGTGACACAAAGGTCTCACGGTAAACTAATATCAATGGCATAATCAGCTAACGAGCAAATAATAATGAGTTTCGAATACCAACACTTCAATCAAAACAAGCATGAAGCAATATGAATAGGTGGTATCTCGCTAGCTCTTTCTGAGACCGCAAAACATAAATGCAGAGCACTTTCAAAGATCAAGGGCTGACTAAACATTGTAATTCATAGCAACGAAGATCCAGTCATAGTCATACTCAATATCAATCAAAAGCAAAGCATAAAAATGATAGAGGTGCTCTCTAATTGGTGCTTATATAAGAGGAGGATGACTCAACAGGAAAATAAATAGACAGGCCCTTCGCAGAGGGAAGCATTGATTTGCAGAGGTGCCAGAGCTCAAGCTTTGAAAACAGAGATAATAATTTTGGGTGGCATGCTTTCATTGTCAACGCAATGACCAAGAGTTCTCAATATCTTCCATGCTACTCATGCTACAGGCGGTTCCTAAACAGAAAAGTAAATTTTTAACTCCCCCACCACCAATCAATCACACTCCACGGCTAGCCGAATCCTCGGGTACCGTCAATACTAACATCAATCCGGGGGGGGTCTTGTTTTACAGTTATGTTTTCGATTTAAGCGTGGAACTAGGCATTCCAATTACCGGCCCCTTTCTCGTGAATGATAGTGAATAAACACATGTCGAGGATAACTCTCCTAGCATGGAAGATACCAATAGCCCTCTGTCACCACATGAGCGGTTCGGGCATGCAAAACAGATTATTTCTTGAAGGTTTAGAGAATGGCACATGCAAATTTACTTGGAACGGCAGGTAGATACCGCAAATAGGTAGGTATGGTGGACTCTCATGGAAAAACTTTTGGGTTTATGGAAGTGGATGCACAAGCAGTATTCTGCTTAGTACAAGTGAAGGCTAGCAAAAGACTGGGAAGCGACCAACTAGAGAGCGACAATAGTCATCAAGATGCAATGAGTTTGACTAACATTGAATGCAAGCATGAACAGGATATAAATCACCATGAACACGAACATCATAGAGGCTATGTTGATTTTGTTTCAACTACATGCATGAACATGCGCCAAGTCAAGCCACTTGAATCATTCAAAGGAGAATACCATCCTATCATACTACATCATAGTCATCTCAAAATCTATGTTGGCATTCAAGACAAACCATTATAAGCTCTCAGCTAAATAAGCATGGCATCAGAAACTATGATCTCTAAGTTGTCATTGCAAACATGGTTCTCTCACAACAAAGCTGAATCTAGGTCGACAAGCTAGTCATATTTACAAAAACAAAATAGATAGAGTTGATACCAGCTTTTCCAGTCTCAGTCACTTCATCATATATCATCATTATTGCCTTTCATTTGCACGACTGGACGATGTGAACAATAATAAGAGCATTGGACTAAGCTGAATCTGCAGGCAAACACAAAGGAGAAGACAAAGTAATATGGCTCTTTGAAAGCTAAACAGGTATGCAAGCAAAAGCCACTAAACATTGTAACCAATATCTTCTACCTTGACCCAAAGAAAAAGAAAACTATTTACACGGGAAAGCTCCCAACAAGCAAAAGAAGAAAGAAAAATCTTTTTGGGTTTTCTCAAAAGGACACAAAACAAGAAAACAAGAAAATGAAAATAACTAGCATGGATAATACAGTGGCAAAGTGTAAACACCGGCTAACAAAGTGAAAGCATAAACATGAATGTAAGGTCGGTGAGAACATGTACTCCCCAAGCTTAGGCTTTTGGCATAGCTTGGTCTACTCCCATGGATGGTGCTGGCGAAACCCAAAATCATAATGGGTGTTATACGAGAGTGTTGCAGCCACTGCCTGAATAGCTGCCTCACGAAGTCGAGTAGCCGTCGCCTCCCTCTCGTACTCCTCTGCCTCTCGTATGGTTATGTAGTATCTTCGTTTTACCTGAAAGTCAAAGAAAGCAGGAGCAGGAAGGGTAATATGGAAAACACGCTGTCGGTTAAATATCAAGCAGTATAGGAGGGATCCATGATCTCTCTCAAGGAACTGGTAGCGTGTTAGAGCGACACGATCAAGGTAGGCTGTACGGAGAGGAGGGTCTTCTGGACGGATGGATACTCCAAGAAAATTTGCTAAGCGTGTAGCATAAACTCCACAAAAGAAATCCCCCTCACTGGCATTTTTATTCAGCCTGCTTGCTATTATAGCTCCCATATTGAAGCTCCTGTCACCTGTTACTGCGCTCTTAAGGATACTAAGGTCGGAAGCGCATAGGTGACAATGTACACCCTTGCCATTAATGCACCTACCTATGAAGAGGGCAAAGTAGTGCAAGGCAGGGAAATGGATGCTTCCTATGGTGGCTTGCATGATATCTCTGGTTTCTCCAACAGTTATACTGGAGACAAAGTCTCTGCCGAAGACTTAGAAGGATCATTAATACTACCCCCATCGGGTATCTTGCAAATCCTATTGAAATCCTCCAAATCCACAGCATAGGATTTATCGTACAGATCAAACAGTATGGATGAGTCACGACCAACTGAAAATTTAAATTTACGCACGGAAGAGGCAGTGAGCATAGCATAATGTTCACATTTATCTTAGAGGAATTCTTCTAACCCGGCATTGCAGACAAGTGTATCAAACTCATCCTTGAAACCTGCTTCGATCATGAACTCATCGGAAGGCCATTCACATGGTTGTACTGGTGCGTCCCTTAGTTGAAAGGTTCGGGCTCCCGAAAAGAAAGACGGGGACCCTTCTTACTTGAGGAACCACCATGAAACTTCCTCCTGGACATAATTTCCTTTTGCTAAAAATTTTGAAGTTCAAGAGAAAAGTGAATGAAAACCAACCATACCTTGTAGCAACTACTCCTACTAGTGCCTAGAGACCGTATCACGCGCTAAAACTACTTGGGACTAGCTAAAATCAACATTTCTAGCTCAAGAACAGGGTCACCAAGGTAGCAAGAATACGCGAAGGATAAAGTACTAGAGCAAAAACTAATTGGACCAATGGAGGAGTCACTTACCAAGGAGTAATTTCCCCAAAACGGTTCGGAGAATGGTGCTTTGAGCAAGGAGATCAAAAATCACAGCCAAATGAGTAAGAACACGGGTTTGAGCTGTGAAACAATTTTTTCTGGAGGTGGAAGAAGAGACTGAGAGCTGGAATGAGTGGAGGGGGTCCCTGTGGGCCCCACAAGCTTGCTCTCCGCCACCAGGGGGTGGCGGTGGCAGGGCTTGTGGCCCACTGGTCTGGCCCCCAGGCCCAGTATTTTCAAATATTCCAGAAAAAATCATACTAGATTTTCAGGACCATCGGAGAACTTTTATTTTCTAGGTATTTTTCTCCGGGACGCTAAAACGGGAAACAGGAAAAACTAAACTAATTCTATCATTTTTGTTCTAAGCAACAGAAAATGAAAGCTTAAAACAGAGGTATGTGACTCTTTGATTCATCCATTTCATGGTCATCGAAAGAAATCCGTCAATGGGGTTGATCAAATCCTTATGACAAAACCTTCTCGAATCGCAAGAGAGAATGGGGAATTTTCGAATAGCCACTAAGTCACCTCAATGGGGATACGTATCTCCCCAACAAGAAAATCATACTTCATCTTGACACGAGGAATAGGGCATTCAAAGCTCCCAATAAGAATCGTGAAGCTTTTTGATAGCATTGATGCAATGTACTTGATATCGTTTCTTCGGAAAGTGCATTGTGTGTTCATTACCGTTGACATGGAAAGTGACATTGCCTTTGTTGCAATATATAACAGCCCCTGCAGTGTTTAAAAAGGGTCTTCCGAGGATGACAGCCATGGCATCGTCCTCGGGAATATCCAAGATAACAAAGTCTGTTAAGATAGTGGTGTTAGCAACCACAACATGCACATACTCGCAAATGCCGATAGGGAAATCAGTTGATTTGTCGGCCATTTGCCGAGAAATTTCAGTGGGTGTCAACTTATCCAATTCAAGTTTATGATAAAGAGAGAGCAGCATAACACTAACACCGGCTCCAAGGTCACATAAGGAAGTTCTTACATAGTTTCCTTTAATGGAGCAAGGTATAGTGGGCACTCTGGGATCACCAAGTTTCTTAGGAGTTCCACCTTTGAAAGTGTAATTGGCAAGCATGGTGGAGATCTCGAGATTTGGTATCTTCCGTTTATTAGTCACGATATCTTTCATGTACTTGGCATACGGAGACATTTTGAGCATATCAGTTAACTGCATCTGCAGAAGGATGGGTCTTATCATCTCAACAAAGCACTCAAAATCCTCATCATCCTTTTTCTTGGATGGCTTAGGAGGAAAGGGCATAGGTCTCTGAACCCATGGCTCCCTTTATTTACCATGCTTCCTAGCAGTGAAGTCATTCTTATCGTATCTCTTAGGTTGTGGGTTATCAGGAATAACCGTAGGTTCAATCTCCACATCCTCATCATTGCTAGGTTGAGCATTATTATGAACATCACTGTCCATATTGTCACCAGGTTCATGTTCATCACCAGATTGTGTTTCCGCATCACACGTAGAAATATCATTAGGTTCTTCAGGTGTGACAGTATTTGATGAACTGGCATGTAGGTTTCTATCATCCATCTTCTTCTCCTTAGGATGATTGGCTGTATCAGCATTGATTCCTTGAGAATCTTGATCAATTCTCTTAGGATGACCTTCAGGATACAAAGGTTCCTCAGTCATTTTGCCTCCTCTAGTAATGACTCTGACAAAGTTGTCATTTAATTCACTGAGCAGGTCATTCTGAGCTTTAAGTACTTGTTCTACCTGAGTAGTAATCATAGAGGCATGTTTACTCAGAAGCTTCAGATCATTGACATTTCTGTCTACACAAGCACTTAAATGGCTAAGCATACGAGTACTTTGTTCCAAATGTCTGCTAACATAATCATTGAAACTCTGTTGTTTGGCAACAAAGTTGTCAAATTCATCAAAGCATAGGCTATCAGGTTTGTCAAAAGGAATATCACTCTCATCAAACCTACGCAGAGAATTCACTTCTACTACCTGTATCGGGTTATCGAGACCATGGATCTCTTCGATAGGTGGTAGATTTTTGACATCTTCAGATCTAATGCATTTCCCTTGCATAGATTTCTTGGCTTCTTCCATATCTTCGGGACTGAGGAATAGAATACCTCTTTTCTTCGGAGTTGGCTAAGGAGGTGGTTCGGGAATAGTCCAAGCATTATCGTTGATCAAGATGTTATTCAGTAGGGTCTCAGCTTATTCTACAGTTCGTTCCCTAAAAACACAACCGGCACAACTATCTAGGTGGTCTATAGAGGCATCGATAAGTCCGTTATAGAGGATATCAAGTATCTCGTTCTTCTTAAGAGGGTGATCAGGCAAAGCATTCTGTAGCTGGACGAGCCTCCCCCAAGATTGTGGAAGACTCTCTTCTTAGAATTGAGCAAAGTTGTATATTTCCTGCAAGGCAGATTGCTTCTTATGGGCAGGGAAATATTTCTCACAGAATTAATAGACCATATCCTGGGGACTACTCACACATCCAGGAGTAAGAGAGGTGAACCAGGCTTTAGCGTCATCCTTTAGAGAGAAAGGAAACAGCTTAAGGATATAGTAGTGGCGGATCTTCTCCTCATTAGTGAAAAGGGTGGTTATATCGTGTAGTTTGGCAAGATGGGCTACGACCGTCTCAGATTCATAACCGTGAAAAGGATCAGATTCGACTAGAGAGATTATCTCAGGATCGACAGAGAATTCATAATCCTTATCGATGATAAAGATAGGTGAAGTGGCAAACTTCGGGTCGTATTTCATCCAAGCTTTCAGAGATTTTTCCTTCCACTTGAGAAGTAACTTCTCAGCGTCATAGGCATCCTTACACGCAACAAAATCCTCATCTATCTCTCCCTCCATAACGTAACCCTCAGTTATATCAGGTAATTCATATCTAGGAGAGCTAGATCTAGCAGGAGCAAAAGCAGGTTCTATCTCAATAGTATCGGCAGTTTCAGAAGCATCACGAGCATTGGTGGTAACTCTAGCAATATGAGCATCAAGGAATACCCCTAGTGGAACATCACGCAAAGTAGCATCTCTAGCAGTATCAAGCATAGCATCATCAGGCAAAATAGCATCTCTAGCAGTATCAGGCATAGCATCAGGCATAGTATCAAGCACAGCATCTCTAGCAGTAGCATCATAAGCATCATCAAGCACAGGTGACATATCAAGATTTCTAGCAGGAGGTGATGTCGCAAACTTACTCATAACTGAAGGTGAATCAAGTGCGGAGCTGGATGGCAATTCCTTACCTCCCCTCGTAGTTGAGGCCAAGACTTTGGTTCTCGGATCCTTTAGATTCTTCATAGTGATCAGCAGATAGAAATCCCAAGTGACTCAGAGAATATAGCAATACCTTCCCGGCAACGGTGCCAGAAATATGTTGACTCCGCAACAGGAGACCTTCCCTTGCAACGGCACCAGAAGAATGCTGCTAGCACTCTCCGGCAATCGAAACTAGAAGAATGTTGTTGACGGCCCACCAGCGCGTGGGATCGTAGCAGTTTTCGAGGGTAGAGTATTGGACCCAAATTTGTTGATCGCCTATAGCAGGTGAGAGGATACTCTCAAGTATTAGCACCTGAATGTGTTAGATTCAACCACACCTGAAAGATTACTATCTGCAAGAAAAGTAATAGTAGCAAAGTAGTATGATAGCAACGGTGTTAGAAACGATCTGTTGACGGCAGACTATTCCTAACTGTCGTATCAATGGCGCCAAGTTGCCTCGTTGACGGAAATTGTCAGTTCCCGTCAACGACCAGCGAATCAAGATTGTAGCAGGTAGCAGCAGTGTAACGAGCAATAGCAGCGGCAAGGAAAAGCAATAGCGACAGCAGTAGCAAGTAGCAACAGTAGCAAGCGACAGTAGTAGAAACAGTAGCAGTAGAGCAAGACAAGTAACAACAGCAGAAACAGTAGTAACAGCAGCAGAGCAAGACAAGTAACAACAGCAGTAGGACAAACTCATAGGCAATGGGTCGGTGATTTGTTTGGATGATATTCATCATGCAACAGTTATAACACGGAGAGATATGTGGCTAGCTCCCGTTCGTCAATGTGATGTAGGCATGCATTCCGTGTGTCGTCATACGTGCTTAGGGAAAAGAACTTGCATGACATCTATTGTCCATCCCTCCCGTGGCAGCGGGGTCCAAAAGGAAACTACGGGATATTAAGGTTCTCCTTTTAATAAAGAACCGGACCAACGCATTAGCACTTGGTGAACACATGAACTCCTCAAACTATGGTCATCACCGGGAGTGGTTCCGGTTATTGTCACTCCGGGGTTGCCGGATCATAACTCATAGTAGGTAACTACAACTTGCAAGATCAGATCTAAAACACACATATATTGGTCACAACATAATAATTTCAGATCTGAAATCATGGCACTCGGGCCCTAGTGACAAGCATTAACCATGGCAAAGTAGTAGCAACATCAATCTCAGAACATAGTGGATACTAGGGATCAATCCCCATCAAAACTAACTCGATTACATGATAGATCTCATCCTACTCATCACCGCCCAGCGAGCCTACGAATAGATTACTCACGAACGACGAAGAGCTTCATGGAATTGGAGAGGGAAGAAGGTTTATGATGACGATGGCGACGATTTCCCCTCTCCGGAGCCCAAACCGGACTCCAGATCTGCCCTCCAGATGAAGAACAGGTTGTGGTGGCGCCTCCGTATCGCACAAGCGACGAAATCTTCTCTTTTTATTTTTTTTCTGGGATGAAAGTGAAGTTATAGAGCTGAGATTGGGTGTGGCAGAGCCGTGTGGGTCCCACAAGCTTGCCCACCGCCACCAGGGGGTGGCGGAGGCAGGGCTTGTGGCCCACTGGCCCACCCCCTCAGGTGGATCTTCGCGCAGGTATTTTTCATATTTTCCAAAAATGTTCCCCGTAATTTTTTAGGAAGTTTGGAGAACTTTGATTTCGGCACAAAAACAACACCAAGGCAATTCTGCTGAAAACAACGTCAGTCCAGGTTAGTTCCATTCAAATCAAGCAAATTAGAGTCCAAAACAAGGGCAAAAGAGTTTGGAAAAGTAGATACGATGGAGAAGTATCAATCGTCATCACCAACACTCCTCTCATCGGAGGGGACTCATCACCATCAACATCTTCATAAGCACCATCTCATCTCCAAACCCTAGTTCATCTCTTGTAACCAATCTCCGTCTCGCGACTCCGATTGGTACTTGTAAGGCTGCTTGTAGTGTTAATTACTCTTTGTAGTTGATGCTAGTTGGATTACTCGGTGGAAGATTATATGTTCAGATCCTTGATGCTATTCATTACCTCTCTGGTCATGAACATAATTATGCTTTGTGAGTAGTCACTTTTGTTCCTGAGGACATGGGATAAGTCTTGCTATAAGTAGTCATGTGAATTTGGTATTCGTTCGATATTTTGATGCGATGTATGTTGTCTTTTCCTCTAGTGGTGTTATATGAACGTCGACTACATGACACTTCACCATTATTTGGGCCTAGAGGAAGGCATTGGGAAGTAATAAGTAGATGATGGGTTGCTAGAGTGACAGAAGCTTAAACCCTAGTTTATGCGTTGCTTTGTAAGGGGCTGATTTGGATCCACTAGTTTAATGCTATGGTTAGACTTTGTCTTAATTCTTCTTTCATAGTTGCGGATGCTTGCGAGAGGGGTTAATCATAAGTGGGATGTTTGTCCAAGTAAGGGCAGCACCCAAGCACTGGTCCACCCACATATCAAACTATCAAAGTAGTGAACGCGAATCATATGAACATGATGAAAACTAGCTTGACAAAAATTCCTATGTGTCCTCGGGAGCGCTTTACCTCATATAAGAGTTTGTACAGGCTTGTCCCTTGCTACAAAAGGGATTGGGCCACTTTGTTGTACCTTTGTTACTATTTTTACTTGCTACTCTCTATGAATTATCTTATCACACAACGATCTGTTACCGACAATTTCAGTGCTTGCACAGAATACCTTGTTGAAAACCACTTGTGAGATCCTTCTGCTCCTTGTTGGGTTCGACACTCTTACTTATCGAAATGACTATGATAGATCCCTTAAACTTGTGGGTCATCAGGTGCCCTAGGGTTTTGCGCCACCCCTTGGCTCCTCCTATATATACTATAGGTTTAGGGCTGTTTTGAGACACAACTTTGCCACGTGCAACTCAAACCTACACCTCGTAGTTCTTCCTCTAGATTAGATTTCCGCGGAGCTCGGGCAGAGCCCTGCAGGAGTAGATCCTCACCACCACCGGGGCGCCATCACGCTACCGGAGAACTCATCTACTTCTCCGTCTTGCTTGCTGGATCAAGAAGGCCGAGATCATCGTCGAGCTGTACACATGCTGAACGCGGAGGTGCCGTCCGTTTGGCTCTAGATCGAAATGGATCATGGGACGGATCGCGGGACGGTTCGTGGGACGGTTCGAGGGACGTGAAGACGTTCCACTACATCAACCACGTTTCTTAACCCTTCCTGTTGTGCGATCTACAAGGGTACGTAGATCTAATCTCCACTCGTAGATGGACATCACCATGATAGGTCTTCGTGTGTGTAGGAAATTTTTTGTTTCCCATGCAACGTTCCCCAACAGTGGCATCATGAGCTAGGTTCATGCGTAGATGTTATCTCGAGTATTACACAAAAGGTTTTGTGGATGGTGATGTTCGATTTGCTGCCCTCCTTAGTCTTTTCTCGATTAAGCGGTATTGTTGGATTGAAGCGGCCCGGACCGACATAACTCGTACGCTTACGAGAGACTAGTTTCATCGATTGACATGCAACCTCGTTGCATAAACATGACTGACGGGTGCATGTTTCTTCAACTTTATTTGAATTGGTTTTGACCGAGGCGGTCCTTGGAGAGGTTAAATAGCAATTTGCACATCTCCATTGTGGGTTTTGTGTAAGTAAGATGCGATCATACTAGATACCCATAGCAGCCACGTAAAACATGCAACAACAAATTAGAGGACGTCTAACTTGTTTTTGCAGGGTATGCTTGTGATATGGTATGGCTAATGATGTGATGTGATATATTGGATGTATGAGATGGTCATGTTGTAATAGTTAATATCGACTTGCACGTCAATGCTACGGCAACCAGCAGGAGCCATAGGGTTGTCTTTAAACTAACATTTGTGTTTGCAGATGCGTTTACTATATTGCTAGGTCGTAGCTTTAGTAGAAATAGCATAGATAGCACGACAACCTCGATGGTGGCATGGTGATGGAGATCATGGTGTGGCGCCGGTGACAAGAAGATCATGCTGGTGCTTTGGTGATGGTGATCAAGAAGCACAAGATGATGGCCATATCATGTCACTTATGAATTGCATGTGATGTTAATCCTTTTATGCACCTTATTTTGTTTAGAACGACGGTAGCATTATAAGGTGATCTCTCACTAAAATTTTAAGATGAAATTGTGTTCTCCCCGACTGTGCACCATTGCGACAGTTCGTTGTTCCGAGACACCACGTGATGATCGGGTGAAATAGTTGCACACGCAAAACACTCGGGTTAAACTTGACGAACCTAGCATGTGCAGACATGGCCTCGGAGCACATGAGACCGAAAGGTCGAGCATGAATCGTATAGTTGATATGATTAGCATAGAGATGCTTACCACTGAAACTATTCTCAACTCACGTGATGATCGGACTCGAGTTAGTGAATTTGGATCATGTACCACTCAAATGACTAGAGAGATGTATTTTTTGAGTGGGAGTTAGTAATATGATTAATTGAACTAATTATCATGAACATAGTCAAAAGGTCTTTGCGAATTATGATGTAGCTTGCGCTATAACTCTAATATTTTTTATATGTTCCTAGAGAAAATTTAGTTGAAAGATGATAGTAGCAACTTTGCGGACTGAGTCCGTAAAACTGAGGATTGTCCTCATTGCTGCATAGAAGGCTTATGTCCTTAATGCACCACTCGGTGTGCTGCACCTCGAGCGTCGTCTGTGGATGTTCCGAACATCAGACATACATGTTTATGATGACTACGCGATAGTTCAGTGTGTAATACTTAATGGCTTAGAAGCACGGCACCGAAGACGTTTTGAAACATCACGGAACATGAGAGATGTTCTAAGAGATGAAATTGAGATTTCATGCTCATGCCCTTGTTGAGAGGTATGAGACCTCTGACAAGATTCTTTGTCTACAAAGTAAAGGAGAAAAACTCAATCGTTGAGCGTGTGCTCAGATTGTCGGAGTACAACAATCACTTGAATCAAGTGGGAGTTAATCTTTGAGACGAGATAGTGATGGTTCTCCAAAGTCACTGCCACCAAGCTGCTAGAGCTTCGTGATGAACTATAACATATCAAGTATAGACATGATGATCCTTGAGCAATTCGCAATGTTTGACACTGCGAAAGTAGAAATCAATAAGGAGCATCAATTGTTGATGGTTAGTAAAACCACTAGTTTCAAGAAGGGCAAGGGCTAGAAGGGATAGTTCATGAAACAGCAAACGAGTTGCTGCTCTAATGAATAAACCCAAGATTGAACCCAGACCCGAGACTAAATGCTTCTGTTAAGAGGGGAACGGTCACTGAGGCGGAGCTACCCTAGATGCTTGGTAGATAAGAAGGCTGGCAAAGTCGACATAAGTATATTTGATATACATGATATTGATGTGTACTTTACTAGTACTCCTAGTAGCACGAGGGTATTGGATACCGGTTCGGTTGCTAAGTGATTAGTAACACAAAATGAAAGCTACGGAATAAACGGAGACTAGCTAAAGGCGAGGTGACGATAAGTGTTGGAACTGTTTCCAAGGTTGACGTGATCAAAACATCGCACGCTCCCTCTAGTATCAGGATTGGTGTTAAACCTAAATAATTGTTATTTGGTGTTTGCGTTGAGCATGAACATGATTGGATCGTGTTGATTGCAATACGATTATTCATTTAAAAGGAATAATAGTTATTCTATTTGCTTGAATAATTACCCTCAATGGTTTATTGAATCTCGATCGTAGTGTTACACATGTTCATAATATTGGTGCCAAAAGATACAAAGTAGTAATGATAGTACCACTTACTTGTGGCACTGCCGCTTGAGTCATGTCGGCATAAAGTGCATGAAGAAGCTCCATAGTGATGGATCTTTGTACTCACTCATTTTTGAAACGTTTGAGACATGCAAACCATACCTATTGGTATAAACGCATGAAGAAACTCCATGCAAATGGATCATTTGGACTCACTTGATTCTGAATCACTTGAGACATGCAAATCATACCACATGAAACAAGAAAATAACTTATTGGAAGTAATACATTTTTTATGTGTGCAGTCCAATGAGTGCTGAGGTACGCAGTGGATATCGTTATGTTCTTACTTTACTGACGATTTAAGTAGATACACGAGTATTTACTTGATGAATCACAAGTCTGAAATGTTGAAAAGTTCAAGGCTATTTTAGAGTGAAGATCATTGTGACAAGAGGATAAACTGTCTACGATATGATCATAGAGATGAATATCTGATTTGCGAGTTTTTGGTACACAGTTAAGACAATGTGGAAATTGTTTCACAATTTATGCCATCTAGAACACCATAGTGTGATGGTGTGTCTAAATGTCAAAGCCACGCCCTATTTGATATGGTGCATACTATGATGTCTCTTATCGAATTACCACTATCGTTTATGGGTTATGCGTTAGAGACAACCGCATTCACTTTAAATAGGGCACCGCATATTTCCATTGAGATGACACAGTATAGACTATGGTTTAGAGAAACCTAAGCTGTCATTTCTTGAAAGTTTGGGGCTGCGACACTTATGTGAAAAAGTTTCAGTCTGATAAGCTCGAACCCAAAGCGGATAAATGCATCTTCATAGGATATCCAAAACAGTTGGATACATCTCCTATCTCAGATCCGGAAGCAAAGTGTTTGTTTCTAGAAACGGGTCCTTTCTCGAGGAAAGGTTTCTCTTGAAAGAATTGAGTGGGAGGGTGGTGGAACTTTATGAGGTTAGTGAACCGTCACTTCAACCAGTGTGTAGCAAGGCACATGAAGATGTTCCTGTGGCGCCTACACCAATTGAAGTGGAAACTGATGTTGGTGATCATTGAGCTTCGGATCAAGTTACTACAAACCTCGTAGGTCGACAAGGCCGCGTACTACTACAGAGTGGTACGGTAACCCTGTCTTGGAGGTCATGTTGTTGAACAACAATGAACCTACGAACTATGAAGAAGCGATGGTGGGCCCAGATTCCGACAAATGGCTGGAGGCCATGAAATCCGAGAGAGGATCCATGTATGAAGACAAAGTGTAGACTTTGGAAGAACTACTTGATGGTCGTAGTACTATTAAGTAAAGATGGATCTTTAAAATGAAGACAGGTGATGATGGTGAAAAGTCACCATTAAGAAAAGCTCGATTTGTCGCAAAGATGTTTCCGACAAGTTCAAAGAGTTGACTATGATGAGACTTTCTCAATCGTAGCGATGCTAAAAGTCTGTTGGAATTATGTTAGTAGTTGTTGCATTATTTATGAAATATTGCACATAGGATGTCAAAACATTGTTTCCTCGACGGTTTCCTTGAGGAAAGGTTGTATTTGATACAACCAGAAGGTTTTTTTTTTATCCTAAGGATGCTAACAAGTATGCAAGCTCCAGCGATCCTTCTATGGACTAGTACAAGCATCTCGGAGTTGTAATATACGCTTTGATGAGATGATCAAAGCTTTTGGGTTTGTACAAGGTTTATGAGAAACTTGTATTTCCAAAAAAGTGAGTGGGAGCACTATAGAATTTATGATAGGTATATGTGGTTGACATATTGTTGATCGGAAGTAATGTAGAATTTCTATAAAGCATAAAGGTTGTTTGAAGGGGTTTTTTCAAAGGAAGACCTAGATAGAGCTACTTGAACATTGAGCATCAAGATCTATGGAGATAGATCAAAATGCTAAACAGAACTTTCAAATGAAATGCATGCCTTGACAAGTTTTCGAAGGAGTTCAAAATAGATCAGTAAAGAAGGAGTTCTTGGTTGTGTTGTAAGGTGTGAAATTGAGTAAGACCCAAAAGCCTGACCACGGCAGAAGAAAGAGAAAGGACGAAGGTCGTCCCCTATGCTTTAGCCGTAGACTCTAAAGTATGCCATGATATGTGCCGCACCTAATGTGTGCCTTGCCATGAGTCTGTCAAGGGGTACAAGGAGTGATCCAGGATTGAATCACGAAAACAAGGGTCAAATTTATCCTTAGTAACTAGTGGACTAAGGAATTTTTTCTCGATTATGGAGGTCATTAAAGAGTTTGTCGTAAAGGGTTACGACGATGCAAGCTTTCACACTAATCCGAATAACTCTGAGTAGTAAAACGGATTCGTATAGTAGAGTAGATATTTGGAGTATTTCCGAATAGCATGTAGTAGCAGCATCTATAAGATGACATAAAGATTTGTAAAGCACACACGGATCTGACAGATTCACAACCGTTGGCTAAAACCTCTCGCACGAGCAAGACGTGATCAAACCCGAGAACTGTATGGGTGTTGGATTCGTTAAAATCACATGGTGATGTGAAATAGATTATTGACTCTAGTGCAAGTGGGACATTGTTGGAAATATGCCCTAGAGGCAGTAATAAATTAGTTATTATTATATTTCCTTGTTCATAACAATCATTTATTATCCATGCTAGAACTGTATTGATTGGAAACTCAAATACATGTGTGGATACATAGACAACACACTGTCCCTAGTGAGCCTCTAGTTGACTAGTTCGTTGATCAAAGATGGTCAAGGTTTCCTGGCCATAGGCAAGTGTTGTCACTTGATAACAGGATCACATCATTAGGAGAATCATGTGATGGACAAGACCCAAATTATAAACGTAGCATGTGATCGTGTTATTTTGTTGCTATTGTTTTCTGTGTGTCAAGCATTTATTCCTATGACCATGATTCCATATAACTCACTGTCACCGGAGGAATACCTTGTGTGTATCAAACGTCGCAACGTAACTGGGTGACTATAAAGGTGCTCTACAAGTATCTATGAAGGTGTCTATTGAGTTAGTATGGATCAAGACTGGGATTTGTCACTCCCTGTGACGGAGAGGTATCTCGGGGCCCACTCGGTAATACAACATCACAAACAAGCCTTGCAAGCAATGTGACTAAGTGGAAATCACGGCATCTTGTATTACAGAATGAGTAAAGAGACTTGCCGGTAATGAGATTGAAATAAGTATGCGGATATCGACGATCGAATCTCGGGCAAGTAACATACGAAGGACAAAGGGATTGTTATACAGGATTATATGAATCCTTGGCACAAAGGTTCAACCGATAAGATCTTTGTAGAATATGTAGGATCCAATATGGGCATCCATGTCTCGCTATTGGATATTGACCGAGGAGTGTCTCGGGTCATGTCTACATAGTTCTTGAACTCGCACGATCTGCACACGTAAGGTTCGATGATGTTTTAGTATAGTTGAGTTGTATGTGTTGGTGACTGAAGGTTGTTCGGAGTCCCGTATGAGATCATGGATGTCACGAGGGTTTCTGGAATGGTCCAGAAACGAAGATTGATATATAGGAAGTTGGTGTTTGGATTCCGAAAAGTTTTTGGGCATTGCCGGCAGTGTACCGGGAGTGACGAATGGCTTCCGAGGGCCCACTGGGTGGGCCCACTACGCCCCAAGGGGTCCACGTGGGTTTATTGGATGTACAATAAGGTATAATGGCCTGACAAAGTCATCCAAGGAAAGCCCATGAGGAAAAGGTGGAAAATCCAAAAGAGGTGGGAAAAGAAGGAATGAGTCCTAATCCAAGTGGGATTGGAGAAGGACTCCTCCCTTCCCCAAGTCGGCCGACCCAAGGAGGCCTCCTTGGCCGGCGCCCTAGGGCTTTGCCCCACCCTTGGCTCCTCCTATATATACTAGAGGTTTAGGGTTGTTTTGAGACACAACTTTGCCACGTGCAACTCAAACCTACACCTCGTAGTTCTTCCTCTAGATTAGATTTCTGCGGAGCTCGGGCGGAGCCGTGCAGGAATAGATCATCACCGCCACCGGAGCGCCGTCACGCTGCCAGAGAACTCATCTACTTCTCCATCTTGCTTGTTGGATCAAGAAGACCGAGATCGTCGTCGAGTTGTACGTGTGCTGAACGCGGAGGTGTCGTCCGTTCGGCGTTACATCGGAACGGATCATGGGACGGATCGCGGGACGGTTCGTGGGACGGTTAGAGGGACGTGAAGACGTTCCACTACATCAACATCGTTTCTTAATGCTTCCCGTTGTGTGATCTACAAGGTTACGTAGATCTAATCTCCACTCGTAGATGGACATCACCATGATAGGTCTTCGTGTGCGTAGGAAAATATTTGTTTCCGATGCAACGTTCCCCAACAAAACTTCCAAATATGCACAAAACAATCCTACTCAAGACCAAACGCCACCCCATCACAAAATGGCACTTTTGCAGAACTACTCAAAACTGAAATCCAATGACACCATTGGATTCATGCAGTTTTTCTACCCCAAATCCATATATCATTATGCTATACTTGTATGAAAAAAACACCACAAAACAGTAAAGAACATCTAACCAGAATCAAAACTACTCATGTCAAGAACACGGGTTGTTCTTGCACCTCCCAGATTTGGTATATACAAGATTAGGCCAATTCCATACATCATACCTATATACTTGCTTGTATAAAACTACCTAAAAACTGAAAAGAAAATCTACATAGAATCCAATACTACATACAAGTCAAATCATACCTGTTGGGTATATGCTAGATTTGGCAAATCCCCTTTATGGAATATTACACAAAAGGGAATATCACACAAATCACAAAAAAATAACGCCAACATATATAAACTAACACGGGACCCCACTGGTCATAGGCACCAGGGGCCCTTAGAGTATATCAGGTGGGCCCTACACACCACAACACATGAAAATAAAATGGGGGCATGGTGGGGGTTTGAACCCACCACCTCTGCCTCACACGCACACACCTCTACCAATGGACTATAGGAGGCTAGCTGCACTAACAAAGGGGAAAATGCTCTAACTAGCACAACTACCAGGGTCTACAGAGCGGAAAATTTCCCAAAACATAAAAGGGGTGCGCCACGGCTCGAACCCTAGACCTCTTGCGCTATGGGCTGCTTGGTTGCCACTGGGCCTATCACCGCAGCTACTACAACAAGGAGAAAACCACAAGTAATAAAAAGGTGGGGCGATGGGGATCGAACCCACGACCTGCTGGTCTGTGCGAGGGGACAAAGCTAGCTGAGCTGGTGTAGAACCACTCTAGGTAAACACATAAAAGGGGCGCTTGCTATGCTTTAGCACAGAACGCCGACGACGACGCTCATCGGTGCAACACAGGCACGCGTCGGCGGCTTTGCTGGAAAACTACCCTACACGATGCGTGCCACGGAACAGACCGGGGGGGGGCAGCCCACGCACGCACACATGCACGTGCAAGCAACAACATGCAGCGGTTGCAGCTACATCAACCTACCGGTGCAACTCTGGGAGGCATCAAGCTCACTTCTCAGACGCGGCTAACGAATAGGGGAAGCGAAGGAGAGCGGGGTTGCGGCTCACCGATGGTTCAGACAAGGAGATCCGGCGCATGAGAGGATGAGACGCGATGAGCCGGTGCAGAAGAAGCTCACCAGAGGTCGAGGAAGAAGTCGGTGGTCGTGGACGTCGGTGAATAAGCTCCTGGCGCCGATCTTTGCGAAAATGGAATGCCCCTGGCGTCCTCTTGCTCCTGGTAGGGTCGGGGAGGAGGGAGATGCGGCCCTACGCCGACGACGAGCTCGGGCCGAAGCTTCCCATGGCGACGATGGAGCTGTGGCGGTCGCCCTGACGGCGCAAGGGGGAGAGGGGGAGAAGGCGAGGGCTAGGGTTAGGAGAGGGGTGGTGGAGCTTTATAGATCGCACGCCGATGCACAGGGCCGTTTATCACAGGGAAAAGACCGATCTATGGCTCTCCATGGATCGTACGAGCTGAAGTCGACGGAGAAAGAAGAGTAACGCGTTGGTGGGCTTTGGGCTGAAACTAAACTGACATGGGCCGCTCTCTCTCTCTCTCCGTGGTAAAAGTTTTTTTTCAATAAAGAAGAACCAGATTTGATTGAAATATTACATGGGCCAAAATAAAAAGGTTTTTGACAAAATAAAATTATCTTTTGGCTTCTAAAATGTTGCTACTATTTATAAAAATAAGTGAGGCATTTTAGAAGTACAAAAATAAATTCTTGTATTTGAAATTGGGCTCAGTTTTTAAAGAAAATAAAAGGAAAACAAATTCAAAGAAAAGAGTGTTGCACCCCACAAATAATAAAAATATTTTTAAAATATGAGGAACATCTTTATTGGGACCAAAACAGGAACTTTAAATGTGCCACAAAATTAAAAGAAAGGAGGGGGTTTAGAATTCATGGTGCAACAAGGGGTTTTGAGGAGAAGGACTTGTTGCACCCAATCACATTCAAGCGCCAAGTCATAACCACATCTACACTCACGCTCAAACATCAAGGTGAAACAAGCAACACAAGACAAAGAACACAATTGAAATGATGTCATGCATGATGCCAGATGCAACATAAAATGATGACACAATTGGGCTCAACCACTTAATCAACATAGCACGGTTGCCTTACAAGGAAATAAATTACAAGAGGGGGAAGGAATGCATTGGTGCTATCACACGACGAACAAATCTCGGGCAAGTAACATACCGATTAACAAAGGGAACTACGTGTGGGATTGACTAAATCCTTAACATCAAGGTTCGACCGATAAAGATCTTTGTAGAATATGTAGGAACCAATATGGACATCTCGGTCCCGCTATTGGTTATTGGATATAGAGGTGTCTCAGTCATGTCTACATAGTTCTCGAACCCGCAGGGTCTACACACTTAACGCTTGGTGACGATATAAGCATAGTCAAGTTATTATGTTGGTGAGCAAAGGTTGTTCAGAGTCCCGGAGGAGATCACGGGCGTACGAGGAAGTCCGGAATGGTCCGAAGGTGAAGATTGTATAGGACAAAGGGAATCGGAGTCCGGAAGTGTTTCGGGGTTTACCGGGGAATCGACGGAGTACCGAAAGGGGTTTCAGGGGGCTCCACCAAGTGTTGGGGAGCCTTCATGGGCCAAGGAGAGGGGGCACACTAGCCCACAAGGGGCTGGGCATCGCCCCAACCTCAGCCCACCTCGGCTAGGAGGTGGCCACACCCCCTTGGGCCGCCGGCCACCCCAAACTTGGGAGGTAAGGCGCCTTGGGGAGGGACCGCTACCAGCCATAGCCGCCCCCTTGGCCTCCGCCCCCTAGGGGAAACCATAGGGCACCCTCCCCTCCTCCCTTCTCCTATATATAGAGAACGAGAGAGAGGGCAGCCGCACCACAACATGCTACGGCGTTGCTCCTCCTCTCCCTCGTAGTTCTTCTCCTCTCCATAGCGTGCGGTGAAGCCCTGTTGAGCTGTCACCACCACCACCTCACCACGTTGTCGTGCTGCGGGAGGACTCGGGCTGCTACTTCATCATTGCTCGCTAGATCGAGGAGGTGAAGGCGTCATCAAGATGTACGCATGTTGAATGCGGAGGTGTCGTCCGTTCAACGCTTGATCGGGAGTTCGTGGGACGGATCGTGATTGGATCGCGAAGACGTTCGTCTACATCAACTGCATACTTTAATGCTTCTGCTTAGCAATCTACAAGGGTATGTAGATGAAATCTCTCCTCTCATAGATGTTCATCTCCTAGATTGATCCTGGTGAAGCGTAGGATTTTTTTTGTTTACCATGCATCGTTCCCCAACAGGAAGAAGTTGGAGGAGGAGAGGGTGGAGCAAGAAGGTGTGGTGGACAAGACGACATGTCTGAGGAAATCTTGTGGAAGAAGGAGGCATGCGTCAAGTGCTTAGACCTCAAGGATGAGAAAAAGGCGAAGTGATTCAAATTCTTCATTGAGGCGATGGACAAGAAGATCAAGATCAAAGATAGGAGGGCGAGGATCGAAGATAAGAAGGTCGGTCTCGAGGATCATGAAGATCGCCGCCAATGCGGAGGATGTCAAGATGTTTTCATTTAATGTGGCCTCTTTGGATGTCGATGCAAGAATGATCATGCAATCCATCTGCTACCAAATGTTGTGGTGGAAGAAACCTGAGTTGGTAGCAATGGATAATGAGGACACGGTGGAGGCGGAGGCGGAGGCTTCCTACTCGATGGTGGCATCACTTTGATCAAGGAGCAGATGGGTGCCATTGCTGGTCCGATAGGGTAGAATATTGCATGGACTGCCAGGCTAATGTTCTTTTTGATGGTTGAATTTGAATGGGAAAATCAAGTGGCTCGCCGCTATCGCCAATTTCGTCAAAGACGCCCCATGCTCAATGAAGAAAAAGGTGATGATCCAACTATTCGACCACAAGATGGTTTTACTCCGGCCAGGAAGGTGGTTGGTAACCAAAGAAGAAGTGGGATGGGAAGAAGGAGAAGCAGGAAACAAAGATGAAAAAAAAGTCCGAGGTCATCACGACAAAAAAGGAGGAGGCATGCACGCGCAATGAGGTGAAGGTGGGAAAGACGGGGAAGAGGTTTGACACCTTCATGGAGATTCAACACAAGAAGTTGAAGATCCAAGAGAATTTTTTTGAGATCAACACCCCTTCAAAGGACTCCAAAATGTTGTTCATGAAGATGTTGGACTTGGATCCAGATGCGACACAGATTGTCCAAGCCTACCGCGCGACCATATTGAAGTGCTTAGCAAAACCGAAGGAGGATGAACCAGCTGAAGAGCGAGGTCTTTTGCCATAGGCAAAGATACAATGAGACGAAGTTGGAGGTCTATCTAACACACAACTTTACTAACAACTTTTATGATAGATTTTAATTAAAGATTTATTGAACATCTCGTGTTTCCTAGTTGTGATTGCACATGTTTGAAAATATTTGACTTATACTTAAATGGATATTTATCTAAATATGTATGTCGAATGGAGTAGGCCGGACCCGGGGCAGAGATTTGATGCATGCCGTTGGATGATCTCCACCCCTATGTGTGACATCCGATGATGTTCATTTAGTAGCATTGGAGTTGGGAAATGCACGGGAGCTTTCGAATGCCACATACCCCTATATAAATATAGTATTGAAAATGTTAGAAATTAATTAGTAGATTAATTCAAGGGATATGTCCAACCCGAACAATCGTGTCTCCTCTTTGTGTCTATTGCCAACAGACACCTGTTATGGAGGGATGCCTCCGAACAGACACCTCTTCTTCGCACCTCTTCCAGATGTATATATACTTAAGAATCAATAGAAAGAGGACTGATGGTCCATTCACTTCCATTCTCTCTCGTTTACTCTAACACGTTATCAGCACGTGGCTCTCCGCTGAGAGAGAAAGGCCGGAGGGGCCGACGAGGAGGCCACTCAAGGACGCGTTCGGCACACTGCAGCGCCCGATCCGTGCAGGAGAGCAGCGGTGGAGTCTCCGGGCGTTCTCGCTGCGATGGTCGGCGTACGAAGCGACGGACATCCTTCACGCGACGCACGGGCTCTGCTGGCTTGCATCGCCATCGGCGTCGGCGGGCAGCAGTGGCAAGCCCACCATTCCAACAGTCGATTCCTCCCGTCGGCTGTCCTCGACGAGGCTTTCGCACGGCCGCCGCACCGGCTCCGAGAAGCCCTTGGTCGCGCGCCCGTCCACCCGGCCTCTGCGCCGCGCCGCGACGCGCCTAGCAGCCATCCGCCCGGCCGCCTCCTGTGCCACGCTGCGCCGTGGCCGCTCGCGCCAGGCTGTGGCCTCACTCGCCCGCGCCCGGTCGTGGCCGTGTCGTGGCAGCGCTCGGCAGCGCCCACTCGCGCCAGCGCCAGCCCAAGGAGACGATCCTCCTCGAGCTTGTCGTCATGGAGTCGCCCCAGGCAACGACACCCTCAGACGCGCGCGTGAGGCGCGCGCGCGGCGCGGAAGCCAGCAGTCTGCAAATCGCTGCAGCGGACTTCCATGGCTGCTCACCATGGTGCTGAAAAAAATCCCCATTGAGAATGCCTACCAACACAGGCGAGACAAGGGATCTTATCCCTTGTGGACTTTTTGCAATATAGTCTCCTTTTATCTATATTATTTATCTTAGGCCCTCAGGCTTATTTCAGCACGTAGGATACTAGGTTAATTCTTTGATCTTTGTGTTTAAGCCCTCAGGCTTACTGTTTTCAATAATTTAGCCATATAGTTATTACTACTTGCGTTCTAAGGAGTATATGTGGAAGAACCTTAGTTCACCATAAATTACATATAACATAATTATATGTTATTCTGCAATGGGTAAAATTGCCATTTGAAGACCTCATGTCTTCATATATTTGCGTATTTGCGTAAGTATGTAAATTAACTTTTACAAGTATATGTATTACTCGAGTAATATTGTTGCAAAAGAATGTTTTGCTTATATTCTAGATCATATTCCTTCGGAATTTAAGACATCTTGTGTCTCTACTCCCTAGCATTACATGCAATTTGTGACAACCACTACGATCTTGCAATAGAAATAAATTTTCTTGCAAATCTTAATGAAGTTCTAATAAGAATTATAAAGTGTCATACTTAATATGACTAGCCCAAATTTTATTTGCGAATCACAAGGTATTGTTGGCATCTACTGCACCCTTTGCAGATTATCCATCATTACTGTGAGGTCTACATCTTGTCGAATTTTACAAGATGATTATCTTCAAAGTGCTCTTCCAAATATTAATATTAGATGTGACTACCTCTAGATATCATAAGGTAATATTGGCTTGTATTGTGAAAAAAATTTATAGACTATCCACTATTACTGCAAGGTCTACATCATGTCACTTTGACAAATGATTGCCTTCAAAGTGATTTCATACATTTAGCATAACATAAGGTAATAGAATTATAAACATCTACTCACAATAGTCAGACTATGTTTTCTATTACTGCGAGATCTACACCATATTGGTGATTATCTTTAAAGTGTTATCCTATATAAATTGAGGTCTACACATATGGCTATATGGCATCAGCCGTACTAAAATTTTCTCCTCTCAAGGAATTGTTGTTGTTCACTAAAATGATTTACTATCATAGTAAATTCATGCATGATTATTGCATGTTGAATGGTATTATCTACCAATATCAATTATTCAAGCCTCTTTTTGCTTGAATATGTCATAGGGAACTACATAAATATTTGCATTTGCTTGTGATTACCTTCTATTACATTGGTAAAATACATAGCAATGAAGCGTACGACAATATTTCTAATTATAGTGTCGTCCATCCATCATGATGGACCACATAATTTATGACAATGATTAAGTGTCTCAACACTTTTGCAAGGTCCATAGGACATCGTGGTTATAATTTCATAGTGACTAACCAATGTTAAGCATGCAAGTCTATACGTTTTGGCAGTGACTCTAAAGTCACACAATTCCTCAAGAATGAAGTCCAAAACATTAGCAATAATTTAACCACATGTGTTATATTGAAGGATACACCTAGGTTCACCAAGGATCACCTTGACCATGATTGTTCTCAAACAAATCATTTATTTATAGATGCCACTTACTCCTAGAAGTAAATTAAATAAATGCATTAGCATTTTCAAGTAACGCATGGCTCACATTTCCAAATATAGTAAGTACATGTTAGGTGAGATTATTTATTGTAAGATGATTTACGACATCAGTCGTTGTATCCACCCGAGGTATTATTGCTACTCTAACCTCACCTTCGGAATATGTGTCATGGCTATTCTCTTAATAGCTAAGTATGATCATATGTATTTCATCTCTCACCAACTTCACTTAGTTCTCAAACTAAGTACAAAATGGATGAATATTTATTCACCTTGAATATTTCCCTTAAGAGAAACATGCTGCCCCGAGCACATTTGGAATGATCACCCAATAATTTTTCAAGACCTCAAGTCTATCGCAACTTACAATTTTGGTAATTATAAAATCAACTTGAAGTTGAGATCTCATGATCTGACATTTTCATATGCAGATCAGGTTGAAAAGCCCTTGATACAATTTACATCTCCTTATGATGGTATTACCATTTTCATGGTAAAGAAACATGTTATTTCTTAAACTCATCATATTCACCCAACGGGTGCTTCAAATATTTGCTAGCATTGAGAATACTATGCATGTCAGTGGTCACAAAATAGAACAATGAGGCATTCAAAGTAAAGTGGAGGATAAAGACAACCAATGACATAATTACTTTTTAATTAGTAATTGATCATTTTAAAAAGATTACAAAGACAACTCTCAAGTTTGTCAAATGTGTGGTTACATGAATATCGTACCTATGATTACCAAACCCTCAAACATATGGTCAAACCACACCATGAGTTTATTAAAAGGCAAATAAGTTCATTGTGGTATTTGAAAATTTGCAAACATACGACCAGAAACTATTCTGGTAAATGATGTTCTCGAATCTTCATCAGAAGGAGAACCAAAAATATAGTGCAATAAAAGAATGATCAATTCGTTTGTGCCCATGATATGTTTGCATAACTCATTTTTCCGTAATATGGGAGACCTCATGTAATATCCCGATTATTCCCAAAATATTGTTTGCCTATAGTCGTACTACTACATGTAGTATAAATGTCAAATATCCTATTTCTTGGACATTATATTTGATAATTTTTGCATGTATGAATCAATTCATACTCAGTTTTGTTGCGTACACAATAATTTTCTAAATCTTACAAAATATTTGGTTTTAAGCCTTACAATCCAGGTTTGGGGTTGTTTAGAAAATTATTGACAATTCTATCGGTCACAACTTAACAAGTTGCAAAATTTCCCAAATCATCAGATTTTATGTGCACCACATGTGCCATAAAGGAAATTAATTTAAGGAACTCTCACCTTACAATTCTAAATGAGCCAACTCATTCTTCCTTGAACACATTCAGAAGATATGTGCATTCTCAACCATTGTGTGGTATTTTATAGATACTTTATGGTACTCATGGAAACATTTATAAAATGATTTCTAGTGTGTCTCTTGTCACACAAACCATGAATGATATAACTAAATCAATTGCTCAAATTCTCAAAGTAAGAGCAAGTTATCCTAAACAAGGGATAAATCCATTCGAATGGACAACTTTGTTGAACTCATTTCACAAGAAATATCTGATTATATATAATACTTTATGTACATACCCAAAATGGTTTAGTTCAATATCTTATCAAAGATAGAGAAATTAATAATATGACCAAACTTATAGAATCATGATTTACTAGCCTCATGCTAGACAAATACGGCATTACACACCGTAAGTATGATATAAATCATACCAACTGCATAGCATACTACTTTCCCCTTTTAGTAATTACGTGGAAATCAACAAAGTATTTCCTATATGCGATAATTCGGTTACATACCGATATCACCACTCCAGCATACATCAATGGGCTCTCACAGAAAATTAGGGATCTAAGTGAGGAATGACAATTTATCCGTCAATCAAAATTATTCATAGCCCGTATGCTGATTGCATCAACAATAAGGACATTTCTGGCATTAGGGGGAGATAAGTACCACAAAGAATGCCAAGAAATAAATTAGGAATGTTATTCACATTCGGTCCTTATATCCACATACTCAAAGAATCTGAACAAGAAGTTTAGAATCACATATTTGTAACACATTGCAAATCTTCCATATACATTTACTGATGACAAAGGTGTCACTCAATTTTATATTCCTGCAGTAAAGTGTCAGAAAGAATGGAGGTACCTGATAAACCACTCTTCTCCCAAAATGAGAGCAAGAGGGGGAGAAATCTGACCACACGAGATATAATCTCGCATATGCTTCCGCGGAAATAGAGGAAATCAAATCCTCAACTAGTAAATGTAATTCAACATCGAGTTGAAAGACACCTCACTGGATTCTCATCATCCAAAGCCCCACATAAATGTGCACAAATGTTTTGGTGTCGGGACATCGAAACACCTTGACTCCATTGTTGTAGGAAATCACAAGGAGTTAAAAGGAATAAATACATTTCCACAAATTTCATTGATTTCTCCGAAATCATATAACATAAGTCTACATTTTTCGACATATATTTCTTCTCCAAATTGCTAAAACCTTTTTGGGCCCTGAACCAAAATCCATGGTAGAGTGCCTCTTGTACTCATATTGGTTCACGTAAAAAGGAAGCAAGTCATGAAGAATATCACTCGCTCTACAAACGAATGGTATTTACCACAGTAATACCTACTCCTCATAAGTATCTTCCATATGGAATACTAAAAACTTCTCATTCATAGACAAATTCAATGAGGTGGTGAGAAAGCGAGGCTTGTAGCAAAAGGGTTCACGCAGAGACCCGACATCAAATTATGATGTAACATACCCTCTTAGTATGAGTGGAATCAAGTTTCGATAACAAATATCATTGGCAGTACAAATAATATTATCCATGTAGTTAATGGATGAAGTGACTACATACTCATATGGGTTACTCATTTCGGAAATTTATAACGAAGTACCTCAAGGGCTTACAATTCCGAATCCAAAATAAATTGCAACATATATGTGTAAAATTTCAGAAGTCACTCTATGGCTTGAAATAGTCGGAAATCATATGGTACTACCGACTAAATGAGTTCCTTCTTCAAAGGATTACTCAAAGGATGATAAATTGTTTATGTGTCAAATTTGAATTCCTTATATCACCTCAGTGTATATCGATGATTTCATCATCAATGTCTCTACAAGACCTAAACATACACAAAATCATCTCAAGACGGAAAATTTGGATTTAACCAAATTTAGCTTAAGTTTACAACTTGAGCATTCTATCAAGAATTAGTATCAGTCTACATATATCCAAAACATATACGAGAAGTTCAATTTGGATATATCATATCAACAAAAGACATGTATGGTCATACTACCTTTGATAAGGTACAAACCATTCATACCTAGGGGAGATAATGAAGTGATACTAGGACCTGAAGTTATATATCTCACTAATGCCAAAGCACTCATATACTTGCAAACTACGTCAGGCCTGACACTATATTTGCTATCTTTATTCAGAGTGCAACCCCCAACAAAAGGTATATGGTTGATATAAGTAATATCATCTTATATCTAAAGATTACAGTAAATCTTGGATATTTCCATCAGGAAATAGAAGATATGACCATGATATGATGTAATGATATTGGCTCTTTATTTGATCCCAACGATGCCATATCAATGACTGAATTTGCTGGAATATCCTTCACATGGAAGTCATATAAATGGGCCTTAATGGTTATTCCCACTTATCATTCTGACATAATTGATTTATCTAAAAGCATTGGAAAATATGCATGGCTTGGCAGACTGATTAACCACACTCAAAATCATGTGGTTGAGATTCATCAGAATCACATAAGTTAATTTATAAATCTACTTCCACTTGTGTTACTCAATACCTACAGGTTATATGAAGAGCAATATCATAAATCACATTGCTCGAAAACTACTTATCCTCACGGATTATAGAAAAGTGAGGAAATAATTTGCAAACAAAATCATGTGAAAATCCAACATATTATACACAATCTTATGTTCATGTCAATGAAATTGGTATGAGACATCCTTCATATTTGCAAAGTTCAGGGGGAGTAATCTCCCAAACTATAACCGATTAACAATCATCAGATTGCATATATTGTACTCTTTTTCCCTTGATGAGTTTTCCCTATTGGTTTCTCATAAAAGGTTTTTAACGAGACAATATAAACACAAGTGTCTTTATATGCCATATCATTTTCTCCTTGTATTTTTCCCATTGGGTTTTAAAGGAGTTTTCAATGGCATGTGATTGCACTCTTTTCCCTTATGAGTTTTCTCTCAAAGTTTCTCATAATGGTTTTTAGTGAGGCAATATCTTCTCAAAGATCATATGTCATACTTTCTATTTTCCCTATCGGGGTTTTTAAAGGAAGTACTCAAGACATATTAATTGTTCTCTAAAATTATCAATGAGTTTTCTCCTTCTTCAAAGGTTTTCTCATATGAGCTATCAAGAGACAATCATCATCATATGGTGTATCATTTTCTCCTTATTTTTCCCACTGGGTTTGAAGGAGTTTTAGCAACATATCTACTCTATTCTCCTCATATTTTTCCCACAGGGTTTTTGGGGGAGGCTCTCAAGATTATCTGGAAGATTTCTCAAGATGGAAGATCTATATGCAAGAAGCTTTCAACGATGAAACATTCAAGGAGCGGTGTTGTACAAGGGGGAGTGTTAGAAATTAATTAGTAGATTAATTCAAGGGATATGTCCAACCCGAACAGTCGTGTCTCCTCTTTGTGTCTATTGCCAACAGGCACCTGTTCTGGAGGGATACCTCCGAACAAACACCTCTTCTTCGCACCTCTTCCACATGTATATATACTTGAGAATCAATAGAAAGAGAACTGATGGTCCATTCACTTCCATTCTCTCTCGTTTACTCTAACAGAAAACATACCAGGAAGTTCTAAAAATAGTAATTTTGGGATGTCAAACCTGGAAGCCCATTATATACCCGTGTCCAGTTTTGCGAGGAATGAAGGAATGATGCCATGGTATCCACGGCCAAGAATATATGACCCAATATACGATCCATCCAAAGTAGTCTATGCATAGGAAATTTTTTTGACTTTTTTACAGAGAATACCAAAACACCCATTCCCCATGAAACCAAACACGAATTTATAATGAGCATCCAGGTTTGATATCCCAAAATAATAGATTTTAAAAAACTTTTTGGTGTTTTTTTCAATACTTGTATATTCATATAAAGACTTATGAGGCTCGAGAGTCGCGAATCCTCGTCTTAATGGAGTTGCCCTGACCACCCTTTAGGGTGTAAAATGCATGATTACCCTCTGAACTTCCTGGCTAGGTCCAAAATGTTCCTCGAACTCAGGAAGTGTATCAATATGGTCACAATACTTGCTAATACGGTGTCAATACGGTCCTCAAACTTGTTGCACCGGTTCTGGCATACGATCACACATACGCTTCATGTATACAACAACGTACTAGGCGTGAAACGTCAGCATTTTACGTGGGTGTTATCTATTGGCGTGAGAAAGATTATTTTTTAAAACAGTTTGTAGAGCGTGGGAGGGGATAGCTCTAGTTCTTCTTCGAACAAAGGTGTAGTCTTTATTATCTATGATTTCAATCCATTTCCTTCGTCACCGGCTGGTGTCAATGGACCAGCGTCGTCCCGACTATTCTGTGCCACGGGCAAGACAGAGAAAGAAAGCATGCAACCACCAACGGTGAGTCGTCCGTCGTATTGCAAATCTTCATCACGCACGGACTCACCCTCAAACTACTCATGATCACCTTTGCCAACCCGTTTTATGCGTGCGCTCCTCGACGAAGTGTTCTGGTCCGGCTGCGAGTCCATCTTCTTCACGATGTACAACATCTTCACCAATATCGACTACATCTTCCCCACCAAAAACCAGTTGCATCCCCTTCCCTACTTCGAGGAGTGAAGTTGAAGACGGTGGTGAAGGGGTGCGACCAAGGTGGAAGAAAGGTCAAGATGAAGATGTTCAAGAAGGGGTGCGAGCCCAGAGTGAAGTTGTTTGTCAAGCTCGTCATGTTTTAGTTTTATCATTTTTATTTTGTTGCTTTTCTATGTCGTACGTGTCGTGTCGTGTCCCTAGACTTATCTATGTAGGGTACCCATCTATGTAAGGGTATGGTGGTTTGCATCTTATTTATGTAAGTTATTATGTGTGTTAAAAATGTCTGTGCCCAAAGAGATCATTTGTGTGTGTTTCCAAAAATTCATTATGGCAGTGCAAACATGCGTTTCCAAAAATTCATTACAAAACAAAGGAAAACCACTCTCACGCGTGTGCAAACATTCAGTACAAACATGCGTTTTAAACCCTAATCCAAGTCATGGGCTCACTATGTATAGACTCCTTCCCTTTCCATGTCAAAGTCTTTCCATGGGCCCTACTGGTTACCAGCGCAGCCCGAAACGCCACAAACCCACGCGGTCTTGGGTTCAAGTCCCAGCCGACACTAGGCCCTTGGTTCTGAATTTGGCCGAAAGTGAAACCTTCTTTTTACAGAAAGGTAGAACATAGAGTTGCATTTCATTGATCAAAGTTTCTGAATTTCTCTTTTCTCACCTTTTCAACATTTTTACATACAATTTCAAGCTTACAAATTCCTTCCAAATTCATGCCTTTCCATACAATTTCAACATTACGCCCAGTGCAATTATCATACCTACAAATGACCAAATGTAATTGCAAATAGGTATTTGTGCTTGATCTTCGAGCTTCCTAATCTTCTGGTTCAACCTCCTAAGCTCAACATCCACCTCTCTGTCATTGCGTGCTCCGCCCTTCGTCTTTTCTTCTGGAGCTCGTGTTGCGGCCGCTGCCATTCTTAGCAGGATGAGCAACCATTCTTCGTGCTCTTCTAGCAGTTCATTCATCAGAGTCTTGGCCAGAGCATCGACCCAAAGGAAGAAATATTTCACGTGAATGAATGCCAAACAGATCAACCGTATTGCTCAAGGATCCCGACCACAAAAATGGTGCAATTTCCCCGATTCTGGTGGCGCGGGAGCTAGAAGAAGACATTGAGCTCGGAGCCGAAGGGGATCTCAACGCCTCTGCGCCCTCCTCGTCATCGTCGCCGCGCCCTACACCGCCCGGAGATGAAGGGGATCTTCACCCTCTTAGTCGCCTCGCCGGGCTCCTAGCTACCAACTGTGGTCGCTGCCCACCTCTGCGTGTGTCCGCCTCCTACCCCGTCCCCCGCCCGACTGATTCATTGCTCATCGCTGCGAGCATCGGGGGGGGGGGGTGTCGCTTTTATCGCACACCCACGACCAGCAATGGCTCTCTGCCGGGTCCCATAAGCCACGAGAGCAACGACTCTCTGCTGGGTCCCACAAGCCACGAGAGCAACGACCAACAACGGTCTGATCATGTAGCGCGCCTCCGCCTACCGCCTGGTCCCATCTGTAAGGGTCTAGTCAAACACGTTGACCTGATGGAGACTGCAATACTCACAGAACGAGTAGCTGCGCACAGACTAGGGGCAAAACTAAAAATAATTCGTAACTGAGGAAAAAACAGAATATATAGACAACACCGAGGGCAAAAAGATAATTAACCCTATCTTTATACATGTGGATGTCGTCCTTTAATTCCACACCAACCTGCATTGAGAAAGGTTATATAAATGTCAGCCTCTAATTTCGTATGGACGTGCATCAGCTGTGATGGTTAATTAGCACGCGCAGGCGGATACGTTACAACCAGACCAGCCGGGGATCCTTGTTTCGAACCCTAAATAACTCAATTTTATCTTTACCTATTTCTTTCCACATGATGACAAGTGGGCCATGCGCTGATGCGGCACGCCCGGCACACTGCTGTATGCGCGACCATATGCACAAGTTTGAGGACTATATAGAGATTATGTTAACAAGTATTCGGGCTTCAAGGACCGTTTGGATCCTAGCCAGCGAGTTTGGGAGGCAATGATGCATTTTACTCTCCTTCAAGGCTTGTTTGGTACTATGGTATTTTAGAAAATTTGTGAGGATTATCCCAATCAAACCCCTTAATCACCACACATCCCATAACACCATTTGGTTCTAGTGTATTTGACATGTTTCATCCCCATATTTTTTCTCAAATCCCCAAATTATAGTGCATTTTTCTCAATACCCAATACACTACTCCTACCTAGTGTATTGGGGATAAATGGGGATTTGGAGGCCCTTAGGATTATCCCCACCAATCTCTTTAAAAACACTAATATCAAACAAGGCCTTACGGGATAAAGAAGTTAGAGTGAGTGTGGCGGGAAAAAGAATTGCCTAGCCAGTACGACAGTATTTGGGGCTTGTGTACCTAACGAGAGCGACCGCGTAACCAGACGCACAATCCGAAACACGGCCGTATTCTACACTCTCCCACTCCCGCTGGCACGGAGCATCTGCCCGCGAGTAGAAGTAAATCCAATCCGGCTCGATCGGAGGCGGTTCAGCGATAGCGATAACACATCGACCCGGGCGGGCGGCACCTCACGTTGTTTCCCCGCAGCCTTGTCGTCGGTTCCCTGTACACGCGCCTGCTACCACGGGTCCGGCTCCACCGCACCCGCGCCGTGGCGCTCCCTCACGCTTCCCGACGCATCCACGCACACGTGTCCCCGCCCCGTTCCTCCCCCGCCCTCCCTCCTTCCCCTCCCCCAGTCCGCGCATCCGGCACGCACGCACGGCACACTCGCCTCCCCATCCCTCCCCCCTCCCCTCTTCAAAGACCGCCACTCCTCCCTCCCTCCCACGGCACCCACCCCGAGGCCAGGCAGGGATCCCGAATGCAATCGCGGGCCGCAGCTGCGTAGCCGCCGCGAGGGCTCCACAGCGCGATCGAGGAGGGAGGGGGCGCCGCGAGGGCTAGCTGCGTGGCGCGTGCGTGCGTGCCCCGGGGTTGGATGAGAAGGGCGAGGGCGGCGGCGGCCGAGGAGGATGCGGAAGGCGTACAGGGACTCCCTCAAGGTGCTCGAAGCTGACATCCAGCACGCCAACACCCTGTAAGCGCCCCCCGATTCCGACGCCTCGCCCCCGAATTTCGCCCCCAAATTTGCCCGCTCGCCTCTTTGCCGGTGAGAGGCATCGGTTCATGGCTTCCCGTGGGATGCCCGCCGTGACCGAGCAATGCGGCCTGGGAGAGAGATCGGTCGACCGACCGACCGATCGGTGGGTGGGTGGGTGAACCGCGCGTCGGCGCCTCCGGTTCCTCGGGTGGGTGGGATTCATGGCGGGGGTTGGCCTGGGGTGGCAGTGTTATTATCATTATCCGCGTGCCAACGGGCGGTGGATCAGCTTCAGCAGCGGGAGGAGGAAGAGATCACATGTGTTCCCCATGTCATATAAAAACACTCCGCCCCATGTGTCTGCGTTGTAGGAGTAAATTATACTGCTAATCCTTTAGACGGAAAGGGGGAGGATAAGGCAGCCAGTGTGATTCTGAGTGAGGGAGTGGGATCTCTGACCGCAACTCATCTATCTGTCCTGTGATGCTACATGTTCGTTTGTTTATCCATGCTTTGACGTGCAGGGCGACTGAATTTCCACGGGAGTACGATGGCGCGTGCCTGCAGATGCGGCTCTCCTTCAGCCCCGCCGCGCACATATTCCTCTTCCTGGTGCAGTGGACGGACTGCAGCCTCGCTGGGGCTCTCGGGTTGATGAGGATCCTCATATACAAGGTTCCGTTGCTCGTCCAACTTCGTCATGGCTGTTGGTTCTCTGCTGCTCGTGTATTACTGAGATTGTAGCTTGCAGGTCTACGTCGACGGCACAACCACCATGTCGACCCATGAGAGGAAAGCCAGCATCAAGGAATTCTATGGTATGTGACGAGTTCCTTGTAACTTTAGCCGCTGGTCTGACTATCTCTGCTGCTTGTCTACACGGTCTCTACTGTTTTATTGACCGGAATTGCTATACAGCTGTAATATTTCCTTCTTTGCTGCAACTGCAAAGAGGGATTACTGATATGGAGGACAAGAAGCAGAAGGCCGTGTGCATGGAGAGGTACAGAAGGAGAGATGAAGACGAAGCAACCAGCTTATCTGATGTTGATGCTGAAAGGGAGGAGGAATGTGGGATCTGCATGGAGATGAACAGCAAAGTTGTGTTGCCCAACTGCACACATGCGATGTGTCTCAGATGCTACCAGGACTGGTATGCACACTCTCTCAGCTTCTCCCCATGCGTTTCGTGTGATTGCATTTCAGTGGCGTATAACTCTCCGACACCCCACCAAACATGGAGGCGTTGATAATGTGGTTTTATGGATAGGTTTTCGCCTCTATCTAGCCCCTCATGTTATGTATGTTGGCTACACTCCATATTATTCTTTTGTCCAATGGATGTCTCGTGACGATAATGGAAGTTTACACCCCACAAAACCAAACGTGGAGCTGTTTATAGTGTTGACATGTGGATAAGCTTATGCCTCATTTTCAGGTTGCTTCTCCCCATTCCTACTCTTATAGCCTTATGCACGATATCAAGCCTTCTAAATATGACATCATTTTGATTTCAAGTGGCTAAACAAAACAGGAATAGTACTTTGTGAATGATGCAGCAATTTATTTATGCATCTCCACTACCACGGGTTCCGTCACTCCTGAAATGAGCAACACCCTACAAAGTGGATGTCCAATTTGGAAACTGCAGATAATCTAAAAATGCAGTGACTGACGACTTAAGACTTCTCTGAACTGTATTCTGTTGTTCTTCGCTCTGAACAACATAACTATGTATTCTATTGAGCACGGACTGTCACCTAGTTTTTGGTCCAGTTCATGTACATGCTTTTACACACCATCTGTGCAATCCAGTTCCAGGGATATGATCGTGTAGGCTTAGGCCATACCTACTTTCGCGGGCACAATAATTAGACGCTATGTGGATTCAAGGATATGTTAGCATAGGCTTAGGTCATACTTAGATTTACTTTAGCTGGCCATTCACCAGTTAGAGGCGGTGTGGGTTCTGCAGATCAACGTAGTTTCATGTGTTTGAAAACGCTGATAGTGCCATATGGCGATTCATGTGTTATTTTTTCAACAACTTCCACGTTCCTACAATAGCTGTAATCTATCTGATCTCTTGCAGCACATGCAGAGCTTATCTGGCAGCATAACATTGAATGTTCTCCTATACTTCTGGAGCTGCAATGTAGTTACGACCATTACAACGTCTGTTTGTTGTTCCAAAACAATGCTTTAACCGAAAATATTGTGTGTATTACAGGAACTCGAGGTCACAGTCCTGCCCATTCTGCCGTGACAACTTGAATAAGACTGACCCTGGTGACTTGTGGATTTACGTCGAGGATGATGACGTGGTCGACATGGAGACGGTATCAAGAGAGAACCTCAGACGGCTGTTCATGTACATAAACAAGCTCCCTCTGATCGTGCCTGATGTCATCTTCAGTGTCTATGATTCCCACATAAAATGAATGGCGTGGCACTCCCCTAGTCAAGGTCCTCAGCCAAGTGCCCAGCTCCTTTTAATCTATTTCCGAAGCTCTCAAGCCCTCTGATTTCCATGCTTGTACTCAAGCTCTTCGAAGTCATTTGTAGTCGCAAACCTTTTGTTTGTGCTTTAGATCTTATTTAGTGAGTGCCTGCATGCTTAAGCTAAGCATATCCAGCCAGTTTGTATATATCTCACATGGCTCTGTTAATAGAGAACTGTAGCTTGCCCCGAATGGAGGCAGTGCTGTTTCATATCTTCCCATGTTTTATTCCCCTTTGTATAACTGTCTTCAGGTCTGAGCACTGAAGCTGGTACTTGCTCCTTAAGATTATCCGCACAATACAGCAATTCTTATCAGTTAGCAAGAACTGTTTGTGCTGCAAAATTATACTATTACTGATTAACGGCAGCAAAATTGACATAACACGGGAAAGTTACACTAACGAAGTTGCATTAAATCATATTCTCTTGCTGACAAAGTGATACAACAGCTGCTTGTAACTGAGCTGGTATTATCTGCAAAGAAACTCTGCTTGTTAACTGAGTTCTTCAGCAACAATATTTGCATTTTGGCAATATCTGTTAAGTCTGAAACTGCAAGATCATAATAAGTGAATACATCCACAGGTTTCTTTTACCGACAGTATTGTTTTTTGGGGCCACTTGGAGGTTGGAGCGCAGACATTTCACAGAATGAATAAGCTCAACCCTTGAGTAAAATCAGGAGAGGAAAAAGGCAATTTGAAACTCAGCAACAGGGAAATCGGCCAAGTGAAGAGGCCTTGATGCTCTGATCCTGATCCGGATGATCTCTAGAGATCCATGTACATCCGGTAGGCATTCCTCTGTGCAGAGTAGTAGCCTTCGATGGTGGCGTCAACCTGGAACCCGGCCTTCCGGTAAAGCGCCACCGCGGCCGTCCTTGCCGGGTCGACGTGGAGGGACACCCGCTGGACCCGCCGCCTCCGGCACCTGTCCACGGCGGCCTGCAGCAGCGCCTCGCCCAGGCCCTGCCTCCGGCAGCTCTCCTTCACTGCAGGCACGCACGCGCCAGGAGTTCAGACCAAAAGCTTCGACCGGGCGGGGCGATAAAAATCAGTGCGGGCGGCTCACCGGCGAGTTTGGTGATGGAGGCGCAGAGGGAGGTGGTGCAGGTGTACATGGCGTACCCGGCGACCTCCTCGCCGGACGTCGAGTAGATCAGGCCGGTGTTCCGGCGCTTGAGCTCGTCGTGGAACGAGCGCGCCAGCGACTCGTGCTTCGGGAAGATCCTCTTCTCCAGCCGCACGATGTCGTCGATGACGCGGCCGGCGCGCTCGTGCGAAGGGTCCAGCTCCAGGATCGTCGCATCGGCCGCGCCCGCCGCCATAGCTCGTCACGGATGGGGGAGCGAACGTGGAGCTCCCTTCTGCAATTTCCGTCAGCTTCTTCCCCGATTAGGGCGCGCTTGGTATACGTACGCGGGCATCCCGCATAACATAATATTAGTTTAAATTAAGATAAATCTGATAAAAAATGATAATTAATCTGAGATATTTGATTTGAAAATGGGACGGGTGTCGTTTTAGAACAACGCTAGCAGACCTCGCATGAGGCCGGTCCGCAAAACGCGTTTGCAGTTCGCGCAAAACCGCTTTACGGGCCGGCGCGGGCTGACACAGATGCGGACCTCGCATAATGAACTCGTAAAAAAGTATATTCGCGAAATATACTTTTTATACGGATCGGCTTCTACGGGTTCTGATCTGACGCAGCTCCTTTCGGTCCATAAAATTTAAATTTGTAACTTAGCATTTGGTGCGTGCAGTCGTCGCACTCTATGAGCGGCATCGGCAGGCCATAAAGACGTTGCGTGAGCGCTGAGCCCGGTGGACGGCCGAACGAGTCCATGCCCGCAAACCTTCGGCGGCGGCGGGCAGACGAACCCCTGCCTGCATGCGGCGATGCGCCCTTACCTGGGCTGTCGGAGAGGCTCCCCGACCACTCCATCGCCTGGGGCAGCAACCGGCGGCCAGAAAAAGCCAAATCCGGCGGCCCGCAATGAAGTGCCGCAGATTTGCAAATCTGGCGGCCCGTCGACGCAAGGGGCAGGGAGGGGAGACCTCGTGCGTGTGGCGGCCTTTCGGCGTGCTCCTGTCGGCTGCTGTCGCCGGAATCTTGGGCGGCGGTCGCCTGCGGTGCGAGGGGGAAGAGGAGCGGTGGTTGGTGGGAGAAAGCGCGGGATGAAATGTCCCCTCACCAACCGCTTCCGTTTATATGCATGGCACCACAGCCGCGAGTGAGAAACCCGCGTTTTTCTGTGTTGGGGTCGGGAGTTTGCCGCGCCCCCTAATTTTTTTTATGGGTCGGAGCGGGATGCGGGGTCTGATCGGGCTGGTTTTTTCGCCCTGACCCGCATTTTAACGGTTATTTTACGGGTCGGGACGGGATGTGGGATCTACTAGAGTTGCTCTTCCATCCTTAGCTATAGGTGTAACTTAATAAAGAAATATAAAATTTATAAATGTATCTTACCGTGTATATATTTTACAGGTGTATTCTATAGAAAAAGGTATCCTAAGCAGGTTATTAGAGCATCGCCATGAGACCTGCGCATGCGTGACGCGAAAAAACATATAACATCAAAATAGTGTTTTTGCGTGCGTGCTAACTTTTTTAGACGTTGTAAAATTTAACATGCAGCAGCACTTCAATAAACGCGGTAAAAATACAACGCACATTTAAAAATACATAAAAAAGCAAATACTAAAACAAAAATTCATTTTCAAGGCCGGCCGCATCTGCATCCGTGCTGAATAAAAAAGGCAAATACCATTTTTATTTGGATGGTAGATAATTTGATGCCTCAGGCCCGCTTCAATTTTTAAATTATTCGGACATCTCAACAGCTCCGGGCAAAAAAGATAAATTTGCGGTCTAAGGTTTACTGTTCATGCACTATTTTGATCCGTTTTATCTTTCTTGGTGAGAGCTGCTCATATGTTCAAATAATACATAACTTAAAACAAACCTGAGACATCAAATTATTTATCGTCCAATTTTTCTTAAAAAAATTCTACTATTTATTTTGATTTTTTTTCTAACCGGGTGCACATGAGCCTCGACACCAAACATACTAAAATTCAAATAGTTCATAGACAAGCATTAACATTCAAATACAAACTAACAACCAAATTCAAGTTCATATAATATGCTAATGAAATAACGTATACCTAGACTACCACTCCTTCTCGGTGTTGTAGTCCGTCGACGACAGCATCACGTCCTCCCATCGAGAATCATTTGAGTCCCAGGTCGTGTCTGGGTTGTCTATCTCGGAAATCGCCACTCGTTCTCGATGGTGACGTCCTTCGGGAAGCGCTCGCACCAATCCACCATGCTGGCCTCGCCCCTCTCGGCGATCGCGAGGCGGTGCTCCCGATTTCGCTGGACGCGGCGGTCCTCCTCGATTACCAGACGCGGGGGAGGTGCGACATCCTGCGCTTGCTGGCATGTGAACACGTCGTGGAAGTTTATATGTGCGTGAGTCCGCCTGAGGCGGCACGCCGCTACGTCGTACGCACGGGCAGCCTCGTGGGCGGTCTCTAACATGTCGATCCTGAGGCGCGTGTCGTCGGAGGGGATCTCCGCGTAAAACACGACGGATGGATGGGCGCGAACGCTGCGAAAGTTGGAGCTTTCTGGGGGCGTGGCGGCATGGCGGGGTGCAGCGATGACGAGGCGCTGGAAGAGGCGGGAGGAGAAGGCGCGGTGGCGAAGCACAGGAAGAAAGTGCGGCGGCAAGGGAGCGCGGCATGGAAAGTGGCGGTTGGAGAGCGCGTGCACGGTGCGGAATTTATAACGCGCGCTGCTGCTTTTCCCCCACGCGCAAATTTTTGTTTTTGCTCGCCATCGTTTTGCGCATTCACTAGAGCGCGTCACGCGACCGTTCGTGTGCCGAAACATCGGTTTTTACCGTGCACATTATTTTTGACGCGTTTGTTGAAGATGCTTTTAGAAAATTAGTAGACCCAGCAGCACAAACGTGAAATTGTTCCGATGGACTAATCCACATACTATGGACATATTTTCCTATATACTCCCTAGATGCGATGAAAATGTATATATATGAAGTGAAGTCAAAATGCATTAAAAAATTGCAAGCCACCATTTGTTCTTTTTAATTACCAACCCTCAATGAGCTAAGTACATGTAGTAATTAAGGAGACCAGATGTAGATTGTTATTGGTCTTGATTACCGTGTGATGATTTAAAATGCATTGAAAAAATAGAAATGTATACTTTTTTGTGAATAAATTTTAAAGCCATATATACGTTTTTCATCGGGCGGATGGAGTATTAAGTACCACATGTCCTTACAAACACACCTTTACAAAAAAAGGAATACATTTAAAATATTAGGAGTGTCGAAGTCTTCTTCCTCCTGCAGTGACAACAACGAGAGCATGATCATAGCTCTGATCCTCTATCCGCGGATTGATGCGACATAAAATTTACGGGTTGCCGTTGGAGATGGCCTTAGGGTATGTTTGGTTTCAATCACCAAGTGGAACGACATGGGCTGGATCCGTGACACGAGCTAGTTCCTACGTTTGGTACAGAGCTGGAACGTGAACCAAGTGGTTCTCGTTGTGCGAATATTTTGGATATATTCGGAACACGTCGATACCTCCAAATCGGAGGAATCACGCGGAACAGGTCGCGCTTGCCTCTCACGCCGTTGAAAGCCAGAAACCATGTCCCTCTTTTCTCTCTCGGGTCTGCCTCCCCCTCGTCTCTCCCCTCCCTTCCTCTGCTCACTCATAGCTGCAAACCTCTGATCTGGACAACAATCGATTTGGGGGGGGGGGGGGTCACTGGCGCAGCTTGGTGGGGGGCAACCTAGGCCATGCCCCCAGCTCAAAATAAAATAAGCATGTATCTATTTATATTAGACCTATTTTTTTACTACAAATCAATTGAAAATAATGAGGTTTGCCCCCCTCCCATCATTTTTCGCTCAAGCTCCGCCACTCGGGGCGGTGGTTGCTGGCAACGGCTACACCCTAGACCATCCTCTTCATCGCCAATTTCATGATGCTCTTCATCGTTCGTGAGTAATCTCGTCGTAGGCTTGCTGGACGGTGATGAGTTGGATGAGATCTATCATGTAATCGAGTTAGTTTTGACGGTGATTGATCCCTAGTATCCACTATGTTTTGAGATTGATGTTGGTACTACTTTGCCATGCTTAATGCTTGTCACTAGGGCCCGAGTGCCATGATTTCAGATCTGAACCTATTATGTTGTCGCTAATATATGTGTGTTTTAGATCCTATCTTGCAAATTGTAGTCACCTACTATGTGTTATGACCCGGCAACCCCGGAGTGACAATAGCCGGAACCACTCCCGGAGATGACCATAGTATGAGGAGTTCATGTATGCACCAAGTGTTAATGCGTTGGTCCAATTCTTTATTAAAAGGAGAACCTTAATATCCCGTAGTTTCCGTTAGGACCCCGCTGCCACGGGAGGGATGGACAATAGATATCATGGAAGTTCTTTTCCCTAAGCACGTATGACTACATACGGAATACATGCCTACATTAGATTGACGAACGGGAGCTAGTTACATATCTCCCCGTGTTATAATTGTTACATGATGAATCACATCTGGCATACTCATCCATCACCGATCCACTGCCTACGAGTCTTTTACTACTGGTCCTTGCTACGTTACTTTGTCGCTACTACTGTTGCTACTGATGTTACTCTGCTGCTACTGGTTACTGCTGTTACTTGCTGCTGCTGTCACTACTGCCGTTCCTTGCTACTGCTGTCACTACTGTTGTTACTTGTTACTTTGCTGCTACTTGTTGCAAGACTTTTCTAGGCGCCATTGATACAACAAGTTAGGAATAGTCTGCCGTCAAGAGACCTTTTTCTAGCACCGTTGCTATCATACCACTTTGCTACTGATACTTTTGCTTGCAGACACTAATCTTTCAGGTGTGGTTGAATTGACAACTCAGCTGCTAATACTTGAGAATATTCTTTCGCTTCCCCTTGTGTCGAATCAATAAATTTGGGTTGAATACTCTATCCTCGAAAACTGTTGCGATCCCCTACACTTGTGGGTTATCAAGACTATTTTCTGGCGCCGCTGCCGGGGAAGCACAACTATATTCTCTGAGTCACTTGGGATTTACGTATGCTGATCACTATGAAGAATCTAAGAGATCCAAGAACTAAAGTCTTGCCCTCCACTACGAGGACAGGTAAGGAACTGCCATCTAGCTCTGCACTTGATTCACCTTCAATTATGAGTAAGTTTGCGACACCACCTCCTGTTAGAAATCTTGATATGTCGCTTGTGCTTGATGATGCTACTTCTGCTGCCCATGATGGTTATGATGATGCTATGCTTGATACTATGCCTGATGATTCTATGCTTGATACTATGCCTGATGATGCTATGCTTGATACTATGCCTGATGATGCTATGCTTGATACTATGCCTGATGATGCTATGCTTGATACTGCTTTGCCACTTGGTGCATTCCTTGATGCACAAATTGCTAGAGTTGCTACTAGATGTGATGATACTTCTGAAACTGCTGATACTATTGAAGTAGAACCTGCTATTTTGCCTGCTAGAACTAGCTCTCCTATGCCTGAATTGCCTGATATGTCTGATACGCGTTATGTTATGGAGGGAGAGATAGCTGAGGACTTTCTTGCGTGTAAGGATAGCTATGATGTTGAGAAATTACTATGCAAGTGGAAAGAAGAATCTCTGAACGCTAGGATGAAATACGACCCGAAGTTTGCCACTTCGCCTATCTTTGTGACCGACAAGGATTATGAATTCTCTGTCGACCCTGAGTTAATCACTCTGGTCGAATCTGATCCTTTTCACGGTTATGAGTCTGAAACGGTTGTAGCCCATCTTACCAAACTGCACGATATAGCCACCCTATTCGCTAGTGAGGAAAAGATCCGCCACTACTATATCCTCGAGCTATTTCCTTTCTCGCTAAAGGATGATGCTAAGACCTGGTTCACTTCTCTTGCTCCTGGTCATGTGCGTAGCCCCCAGGATATGGTCTACTACTTCTCTGAAAAATATTTCCGTGCCCATAAGAAGCAAGCTGCCTTGCAGGAAATATACAACTTTGCTCAAGCTGAAGAAGAGAGTCTCCCACAAGCTTGGGGGAGGCTCATCCAGCTACTGAATGCTTTACCTAATCACCCTCTTGAGAAGAATGAAATACTTAATATCTTCTATAATGGACTTACTGATGCTTCTAAAGACCACCTAGATAGCTGTGCCGGTAGTGTTTTTAGGGAACGAACCGTAGAACAAGCTGAGATTCTATTGAATAACATCTTGTGCAATGAGAATGCTTGGACTATTCCCGAACCACCTCCTAAGCCAACTCCGAAGAAAAGAGGTATTCTATTCCTCAGTCCTGAAGATATGCAAGAAGCTAAGAAATCTATGCGAGAGAAAGGCATTAAATCTGAAGATGTCAAAAATCTACCACCTATCGAAGAGATCCATGGTCTTGATAACCCGATACAGGTAGTAGAAGTAAATTCTCTGCGTAGGTTTGATGAGAGTGATATTCCTTTTGATAAACCTGCTATCCTATGCCTGGATGAATTCGATAACTTTGTCGCCAAACAACAAAGTTTCAATGATTATGTTAGCAGACAATTGGAACAGAATGCTCGTATGCTTAGTCATTTAAGTGCTTGTGTAGACAGAAATGTCAATGATCTTAAACTTCTGAGTAAACATGCCTCTATGGTTACTACTCAGGTAGAACAAGTACTTCAAGCTCAGAATGACTTGCTCAATGAGTTGAATGACAATTCTGTCAGAGTCGTCACTAGAGGCGGTAGAATGACCCAGGAACCCCTGTATCATGAGGGTCATCCGAAGAGAATTGAACAAGATTCTCATGGAGTTAGCACTGATGCACCTAGTCATCCTAGGAAGAAGAAGAAAGATGATAGGAACATGCATGCTAGCAACCCTGCTACACCTGAGAGTCCAGACGATTCCTCTGTCTATGATGCTGAAACACAATCTGGTGATGAACATGAGCCTAATGATAATACCAATAGTGATGTTCATGATGATGCTCAACCTAGCAATGAAAAGGATGTGGAGGTTGAACCTTTTGATCTTGATAACCCACTACCTAAGAATAGAAGATATGATAAGAACGATTTCACTACTAGGAAGCATGGTAAAGAAAGGGAACCATGGGTTCAGAAACCCGTGCCCTTTCCTCCCAAACCATCCAAGAAAAAGGATGACGAGGATTTTGAGCGCTTTGTTGAAATGATCAGACCTGTCTTTCTGGAAATGTGTTTGACAGATATGCTCAAAATGTCTCCGTATGCTAAGTACATGAAAGATATTGTGACTAATAAGAGGAGGATACCTGAGGTTGAGATTTCCACCATGCTCGCTAATTATACCTTCAAGGGTGGAACTCCCAAGAAACTAGGTGATCCCGGTGTGCCCACTATACCTTGCTCCATTAAAGGCAACTATGTTAGAACTGCGTTATGCGACCTTGGAGCCGGTGTTAGTGTTATGCCTCTCTCTCTTTATCATAGGCTTGAACTGGCTAAGTTGACACCCACTAAAATCTCTCTGCAAATGGCCGACAAATCAACTGCTTTCCCTATCGGCATTTGTGAGGATGTGTCTGTTGTGGTTGCTAACGTTACTATATTAACGAACTTTGTTATCTTGGATATTCCCGAGGACGATGCCATGGCGGTCATCCTCGGAAGACCCTTTTAAACACTGCAGGGGCTGTTATAGATTGCAACAAAGGAAATGTCACTTTCCATGTCAACGGTAACGAGCATACAGTGCACTTTGCAAACAAACAATATCGAGTACATTGCATCAATGCTATCGAAAAGACTTCATCGATTCTTATTGGGAGCTTTGAATGCCCTATTCCTCGTGTCAAGATGAAGTATGATTTGCTTGTTGGGGAGATACACATCCCCATTGAGGTGACCTAGTGACTAATCGAAAATTCTCCATTCTCTTTCATGATTTGAAAAGGTTTGTCGAGGAGACTTGATCAACCCCATTGACGGATTTCTTTCGATGACCATGAGATGGATGAATCAAGGAGTCACAAACCTCTGTTTTAAGCTTTCACCTTCGGTTGCTTAGAAGAAAAATGATAGATTTAGTTTAGTCTTCCCTGTTTTCCGTTTTAGCGTCCGGTAGAAATTAACCCGAAAATAAAAGTTCTCCGAACGTCCTGAAAATCAAGTATGATTTTTTCTGGATTTTTTGAAAAATACTGAGACGAAGAGCTTGTCTGGGGGCTGTACCACTGGGCCACAAGCCCTAACAGCGCGGGCACCCCCCTGGCCGCGCCACCTAGGCTTGTGGGGCCCACAGGCACCCCCTGCACTCATTCTTGCTCTCATCTGGTTCTCCTACCTCCAGAAAAAAATCATTTCGCAGCTCAAACCCGTGTTCTTGCTCCTCTTGCTGGGATTTTTGATCTCTTTGCTCAAAGCACCATTCTCCGAACTGTTTTGGGGAAATTACTCCTTGGTAAGTGACTCCTCCATTGGTCCAATTAGTTTTTGCTCTAATGCCTTATACTCCGTGTATTTTTGCTGCCTTGGTAACCATGTTCTTGAGCTTTGCATGCTAATTTTAGCTGGTCCCAAGTAGTTTTGATGCGTAATATGGCCTCTAGGCACTTGTGGGAGTAGTTGCTACAAGTTTAGTTGAACCTTGTTCACCTTTCCTTTGGGACACTGAAAATTTCAGAGAAGGAAGATGTTCATGAGAAACTTTCATGGTGGTTCCTTAAGCAAGAGAGGTCCCCGTCTTGCGATTCGGGAGCCTGATCCTTACCAACCAAGGGACGCGCAGGTACAACCATGTGAATGGCCTTCTGATGAATTTATGATTGAGGGAGGTTTCAAAGATGAGTTTGATGCACTTGTTCGCAACGTCGGACTCGAAGAATTCATCTCCGATAAATGTGAACAATATGTTGCTCTCACTGCCTCTTTTGTTCGTAGATTCAAATTTTCAGTTGGCCGTGACACATCGGTACTGTTTGATCTCTATGACAAATCGTATACCATGGATTTAGAGGATTTTAATAGAATTTGCAAAATACCTACTTGGGGTAGCCTCAATGATCCTCCTAAATCCTCGGTTAGAGATTTTTCTCTGCTATTACTCTTGGAGAAACTAGAGACATTACGCAAGCTACCATGGGGAGTATTAATTTTCCTGCCTTGCATTACTTTGCCCTCTTCATAGGCAGATGCATTAATGGCAAGATTGAGCATTGTCACCTCTGTGCATTCGGCCTTAGTATCCTTAAGAGCGAAGTGACGGGTGACAAGAGTTTCATCATGGGAGCTATAATAGCAAGGAGGCTGAATAAGAATGATAATGAAGGGGATTTCTTTGGTGGGATCTATGCCACTTGCATAACAAATTGTCTTGGAGTACCCATCCGCGAAGGAGATCCCCTGCTCCATACAGCTTTCCTTGACCGCGTCGCTTTGAGACGCTACCAGTTCCTTGAGAGGGATGACGAATCCCTCCTATACCGTTTGATATTTAACCGACAACGTGTTTTCCATATTACCCTTCCTGCACCTGCCTTCTTTGACTTTCAGGTAAAACGGAGATAGTACATAACCAGAGGAGAGGCAGAGGAGTATGAGAGGGAGTCAAAGGCTGCTCGTCTCCGTGAGGCAGCTATTCAGGCAGTGGCTGCAGCGCTCCCGTATAACCCCCATTATGATTTTGGGTTTCGCCAGGACCATACTTGGGAGTAGACCAACTTAGTCAAAAGCCTAAGCTTGGGGGAGTACGTGTTTCTCACCGACTTTACATTCTTGCTTATGCTTTCACTTTGTTAGCCGATGTTCACACTTTGCCACTGTATCATCCATGCTAGTTTATTTTCTTTTTCTTGTTTTCTTTTCGTGTGTCTATCTAGTTTGAGAAAACCCAAAAAGATTTTCTTTTTCTTCTTTTTCTTGTTGGGAGCTTTCCCGTGTAGATAGTTTCCTTTTTCTTTGGGCCAAGGTAGAATACCATGGTTACAATGTTTAGTGGCTCTTGCATGCATACCTGTTTAGCTTTCAAAGAGCCATATTACTTTGTCTTCTCCTTTGTGTTTGCGTGCAGATTCCAGCATAGTCCAATGCACGAGCTGTTAGAGCATATATCTCCATATGTGGTTTTGGTAATTGATGACAATTCCTATGGGCTAATGGTTGCCTTAAGTTATATTTATAGGATTTGTCCGTAGGCACTTCTTGAATTCCATCTGTTGGGTTCAAGGAGTTTATATGATGACCAAGATGGTATTCAAGGTATTATCCAACGAATGATCATAGAGACACTAGGTTGATCAAGATCTCAGACAAAGAGTAAATCAAGATGATCAACACACAAAGCGTATAAGATGTACCGAGAGGGATCAAGTGATCCCATGGTATGGTAAGCATTGTCCATTACGTGTATGTGTACTAACCCATGGTCTTTGTGAGAGTCCTATGTGGGGGTTAGGTGTGCTTCCATGGGCTTGCGTCAAAAGGAAGATCTCATACAACCCATGAAGGATGACGTCAAGTGGTGATCATCATCAAGATTGTGGTGTGCAAGTTCAAGTGGATCAGCACGAATATATCATTGAAACTATTGTTAATGATCATGTGTTGATAAGGACAAGCTCATATGCTAACAAGGACAAGATCAAGATAAGCATTCCTGAGCACTACATGCTTGATTCTTGTGGATGTTCACATGATGGACAAATGAAGATGAATACATAAGCTAGGCTTTCCACATTGTGTATGGGAGAGCTGCTTGAAGACTTCATCATGTCTTGCTTTCAACTTGAGCCTAAAAGGAACAACAACATCAAGCTCAAGTGAAAGGGCTAACTCAAAGGTATCAGTTCCTTTGACGTTAGTGGTGCGGAGTGATGATCAGCGAATAAAAGTATACACTCAAGTATGGATCATCGGTACCCCTTTTATAATTCTTGAGTCTTTAGGGATCCCACACTATTAAGAGGGGATCACAGGTTTTGTGATGAACTTGCTCAAACTAGATATCCACTATTCTGCTCTTACCACATCTCCACTGCTCTGCTGTTATCAGAAAACAGGACCAGTGCCTCGGACATCCGGCCTCCTCCGGACGTCCGAGGCCGGGACATCCGGCCTCCTCCACACGTCTGAGGCCCGAACATCAGGCCTCCTCCGGACGTCCGAGGCCCGGACGTCCGACCAGCTTCGGAAATCCGGAACTATGCACCAGAGAAACTTGAGCCATATAACTCGGACTTCCGGCTCCCTCTGGACGTCCGAGGGCCGGCCGTCCGACCAGCTTCGGTAATCCGGAGCTTTGCACCAGAGAAACTTGAGCCATATAACTCGGACTTCCGGCTCCCTCCGGACGTCCGAGGGCCGGACGTCCGACCAGCTTCAGAAATCCGAAGCTTTTCACCAGAGAAACTTGAGCCATATAACTCGGACTTCCGGCTCCCTCCGGACGTCCGAGGGCCGGACGTCCGCCCCCTTTCAGAAATCCGGAATCTTGCACCAGAGAAGTTTGAGTCGAATAACTCGGACTTCCAGTCTTCTCCGGACGTCCGGTGCCTGTTCAACTCCACAGTGGTTCGAGATATATTTACAGCCCTCGGACGTCCGACCCATGTCGGACGTCCGACCCCTTGTGGACGCCCGGACATCCGTGAACTGCCGGATGTCCGACCCCTGTGTGACTTAAAGTGTCCCCAACGGCTGTTTTTCTCTCCCCACTATAAATACCCCCTCCCACTTCGTGAGAGGGGGCCCCAACACAGCCTTATCCTCATAATAACTCATTTCGACCTCACACACATTTGCTCACACCAAATCTTAGATCCCAAGAGCATTTGTGAGCCCCTTTGAGAGTTGTTCCAATCAAAAGATAGATCGTCTCCCTCTCCTTCTCTCAACCCAAGCTATTTGTGATTTGAGCAAGTTTTGAGCATTCCCCGTGATCTTGTTACTCTTGGAGGTTGGAGACTCCTAGGCAGTAGGAGTTCTTCGGAGAGGAATGAATCTGTGTGATTACCCCCGGAAAAGTTTGTGAGGGTTTGGAAGCCACCTCAAAGGCTTACCACTAGTGGTTGAGAAACGCCTTCGTGGTGTTATCTCAAAGGGAGAATAGGGTGAGCTTTCATGGCGTTGGTGTGCCTTCGTGGTAACATCCACCTCTCTAACGGTGACTAGCTTCCCTCCAAGGAAGTGAACATCGGGATACATCTTCGTCTCAGTGACCTTGGTTATCCTTAACCCTAACTCCTTACTTGTGGTTTAGTTGTGTTACTTGAGCATACATACATTGCATATCGTTTGTGCTCGTTATATTGTGTTGGCTATTTCTTGTACAAGATTAATCATTCAAGCATACCTTCTATATCCACACGTTCACACTTGCAGCTTTTGATATATCGTGTGCTAGTGTGATCTAGTATCTTGTGTCGTTCACCTATTTGTCGTGTGATATAGCTCAAGTAAGTTTGTGTAACTTACTTGCGCTTGTTAGTAACTATATTGTGTCCATCTTGGTAGATCGTGTTGTTGATACACGTTGCAGTGCCTAGTGCATTTAGGATTTGTGCTTGACAAGTATCCTCTTAGTTTATTTCCGCATTAGGTTTAAGCCAAATCTGAAGAAGTTTTTAAATAGCCTATTCACCCCCCCTCTAGGCGTCATCGAGGTCTTTTCTATTGGTATCAGAGCTAGGTCTCTCTTTAATTAGGTTTCACGACCTAGAGAGTATCGATGTCGACTATTGGATTAGTGCACAATGGCACCTTTGACTTTGATGGCACAAATTATACCCTATGGAGAATCCGTATGCTTCATCACTTTCGGTCCATGGGCCCAAATACTTTACGAATTGTTCTTGTATGGATTGCCGACAAAAAGGATGATGCATCTTCAGCTACTAATGAAATGTGTCTTGATTGTGAGGCTTTTCTTGCCATTCATCGAACCATAAGTCCTGAAGTGTTTAAGTCTATCTTGACTTGCAAGTCAGCTCATGAAGTTTGGACTAAAATTGAAGATATATATGGTGGGTCCAATCTTGATGAAGACAATATTATGATGAGGGAGTTGGTGCATGAGCTCTTCACTCTTTTCGATCATAAAGAGTCCACCACTACTTCCATATCCGATTGCTTGCACACCTCAGCATCTGCAATCTCACAAGGTAATGACATGGTGAGTGAAGAAATATATGTTGATGAAAATGTCATAGCCTCTATGGACATGAGCATATCTAGCACCACACATAGTGTAAATTATTGTGCTGATAGGTCATGCATTTCACCTAAAGATCCCTCGACAAATGTCTGTGGTGATATGTCTGCTCTCCCGTGTCCTCTTGATCAAAATATCTTGTTTCTCCCTAGTTGTTCTATGACTAATAATTTAGGGGAAATCAAGAAATATGAAGCACTTTTGACTAATGAAGAATCTGATACACGGATCTTCAGAAATGGCGACTCCCACCTCCCACCGCGGCGACCCAATGGCGATCTGGAACTCTAGCCGGCATATCCTCCATCCTCGCCACTCCTCTGCTCAGGTGAACCTTCCCGACCCTCCTCACGTGGTTGTGCATGGCTTGCATGGTGGTTCTACGTTGGATCTGGATTTTTTGCACGGTTTGGCTTTCTCTGATGAGGTTTATCGCCACTCTGGTATTACGGTGCACCCTATGAAGCACCGCCGCCCTTTCATCATGGTGATTTCCTTTGGTCGTCATGTGTTCCGTCTTTCGACTGACACAGTCGCCGCAGCTCTGGAATCGGTGATTGGAGGATCGACTATTGAGTTTCGTGTCTCTCAAGTCATAGGTTTGGTTTTCTCATTCAAAGTCTCCTGCATGCAAGTTGGTTTTCACATTCTGGATTTACGTTCTTTCAAGTGTTCAAGTTTTAAGTGCTTCTTCCATCTATGGGGACATGGAGGTCCTAATTGGCGTCGGGAATTTGCTCTGTGGAAGAAGCAATGTGATGCTGAATGGATTATTGTGAGTCCTTCTAAGAGGAGAGCCTCTTTAGGTCTGATGGCCATGCATTCCAGACCCCTCAAGTCTTCACTTAAATCTGGATCTTCTGTTCGTAAGAAGCTAACTTTTGCATCCCTTCAGCAATATGAGGTTTGCAAGGGCTACAGATATCCTGTTTCCCATGATGAGCTAATCACGCTTGAACAGGCTGGTTATTCGGTGCCTTCTCCTGAACGTGTCATCATCTCAGCACCACCGCCGGCGGAACTCCGGTGGACGATAGCCACGCCACATATTACGTTTGGGATAGTTTCTCGCCAAGTTTCATCTCCCGGATCTCCCGGCGATGACTTTCAAATTGCCAAATTAATCGGAACTTCTCCCGTGCAACAAGGAGCCACATCTGATCCCACCGAGATTCATGGTATTTTGAATGATGAGAATCAATTCTTGGTGGCAAGTTTGGATTCTGGGCCTATTTCCACTCTCATTAATGAGTGTGTTGAGGTTACCTCTTTCTCTGGGCCCGAGCCTAACCGCTCGATGGATATTCCCTCCTCTCAGGAGGCCCATCTGGCCTTTGATGAACTCATTAATAGCATGGTTGAGGAAATCTTTTCTTGCTCAATTTGCAACGCTCGGGGCCATCTAGCGGCGAACTGCACGGCTTCGCCTGGATGCGCTGACAACACTGTGGGCCACACACGATCTAGAGGAGCCTCTTTTATGCGTAATAATTGTGTGACTTGGAACTGTAAGAGACCCACCACCTCCCCTGTCGCTGATATCTCGGGAACTGCTGATACTCTCGGCGAAACAGCAAGCCCCGCGGCACAGTTCTGTCCTATCTCATCGCCGTCGCCTCCTCGAACTCCCTCTGAGACGCCACCGGTCACTCCGCCACCGCCTCCCACAATGGCGAACTTTGAGCTTGATCCCGAGTTCTTCCTCCCGCCTGGCCACAATATCATCGATGAAGGACCCGACCGGCTGCCTCAGACCTACACCACGCCTGCGGTCCCCATCACCAGACGTCATGAGCGCTTTGTCATCGCTGACATCCACCCAGCACCACCGGCTGACAACGTGATTCAGGTACGACAAGAAGTTGCTGCTCTTCTTCTTCACCAAGGGTTGCATGTTCGGTCTGCCCAACCTTGGATTGAGGGTGTTGGATTGTTTGAGCTCCGAGATGCGGCAGAAAGCTATGCTGTGGTCCACATGGTTCCGCAGGAAGTTGCTCATAACTCTGTCGTGCGCTTCCTGCGTCACGATCAGGGTCTTGGTTTCCGTGGCCAAGAGGGTTTTCGTCAGGGCTGTCTCATGATTTTGGGGGTCCCGCTAGACTTCCGTAACACTGAAGATCTCCGGGCTGCTGTCAATACCTTTGGGGAGTTTCACCATTGGGTCAGTGATGATCCTTACTTGGTTCGCTCTATTGTGTTTGCTGCGTTCCCAGATGACCGGCTGGTCCCTCGCAGTATCAACTTCTCTGAATATGCTGCTTGGGGAGGCGCCAAGGTTTCATGGTCTGCTCCGGTATACATCCTGGGTGCGGCGGCTGCTGAGATTCTGCCTAATGATGAGGATCCCATGCCCCTCAATGGCAACCCTCACCCGCTCCCTGGACATCTTGTTCACGATAATCTGCAATTTGCTCTGCCCCCATATCCTGCGCTAGGCTGGAATGCGGTACCGCTGGCGCCTGGAGACCCAGGTCCTGCTGCTGATGGCGGAGGTTGGGGTCAGCCGCCTGCTGCTGCTGATGACGGAGGTTGGGGTCAGCCGCCTGCTGCCGCTGATGGAGGTGGATGGGAACCTGAAGCGGCCCCGGAAGCACCTGCTGTTGATCCTATTCAGGATCAAGAGTCCATGGTGATTGATCAGCCGAGTCCGTCTTCCTCGGATTCGGTTCATGAGCTGGTGGACCTTGACCCTCAACCGCAGGGTGACATGGAGGTGGAACCGGCTGCTCAAGAACCACCGCTGGCTAATCCTGATGCCCCTGATGCTGACATGCCACTGGCTGCCTCGGACAATGATGCTGAGCCAGAGGAAGATGTGCCTGTGATGGAAGAGGCGCATGATGACAATCCTCTGGCAATTATCCTATACAAACCCCCCATTCAGAGTGACAACATCTTTGTTGGGGCTTCTAGGGTTGTGTATGGGCCTCCTCTGCCGCCTGTAATGTCCTGGGCACGTACCTTTGGTGCTCTTATGGGGGCTGCTACTGCTATGCACGTACCTCGTCAACTGCAGATGCCAATTCTGGAGCCCATTATGATCCCCAAGCGATCCTGGGCAGTGGCTTTCGACACTGACGCTCCAGAACCTCCTCTATCAGAGTCTGCTAGTACCTCTCTCTCAATGCATGAGGTAATCCCTCTTAGTCCTTCTTCATCTACAGAGGACTTATCTTTTCGTTCTCCTGCTCCATCCAAGAAGGGGACCCGCAAGAAGGCCACTGCAGTTGTTGACTCCTCGATCCGTCGATGTACTCGCGGCTCCATCAAGCGAGATGGCTTCAAGCCAATTTTGCAGGAGCTGCCTGCGCATGTCCCCAAGATGAGGAAGCCCAAGGCCAAGCCAATGTCCTCTACATCGCAGGAGACTGAGGATGTTCAAGTACCTCCTGCCACTCCTATCCTAGTGATTCAGGAGGTGGGACAGTCACTCGGCATAGCCCCTGAGAAGCTTACGGTGGATCGACTTATGGAAGATCCTGCTGATTCTGCGCCATCGTCTTCTGATGTTTAATCAATCTATGTTTATCTGTTACTGTACTGGCTCTATGTACTGTCAAACTTCTGCTTGCGCTGTCTTTTGGTTTTCGGAACCTTGGTCGCACTGGCTATTACATAGCCTTGCTCTTGCTATATATATGATCTGCAATGGATAGTCGTTCTACGAGAAGTTGGCGTGTGCTGTGTTGGAATGTGCGTGGCCTAAATTCGGATCATAGGCAGCGTGCGGTCCGTAACAAGATTGATGAGAGCCTAGCTGCTGTGGTCTGCTTGCAGGAAACAAAAATGCAGCCAATAGAGTTTCGTGCAGTTAAAGGTTTCTGCCCCAAACGCTTTGATCAGTTCGCTTACTCTCCTTCCCGGGGTGCATCAGGAGGGCTTATCACCCTTTGGAACTCTTCCATTCTTACTGGTCAATTAGTGGAATGCACACCCTACGGATTGATCATCTCTTTTACCTCAAATCACACGGGTGAATCATGGACTTTAGTTAATGTCTATGGACCATGTCAAGGAGAGGCCCGAGATCTTTTTGTTAGCTGGCTTTACAATCTTAATATTCCCACTGGGGCTAATTGGTTGCTTCTTGGAGATTTTAATTTCATTAGATCTCCTGACAACAGAAACCTTCCTGGGGCTGATGTGAATGACATGTTCATCTTCAATGAAATTATTGGGCATCTGGGATTGCTGGAACTACCCATTAAAGGCAGATCTTACACTTGGTCCAATATGCAAGATTCCCCTCTTCTGGAGCAGCTTGACTGGTTTTTCACATCACCAACTGGATCTCCTCATATCCTCTTACCCAAGTGCTACCCCTGGCAAAGACTGCTTCTAATCATGTTCCCTGCGTGGTCACTGTTAACACTTCCATCCCTAAATGCAACCTGTTTCGCTTTGAAAACTACTGGGTTGAAATGGAAGGCTTCATGGAATGTGTACAGCAGTCCTGGCTCATTCCTTCAAGGAAGACACACATTACTGCTGTTATTATGGATAAGATGAAGCATCTTCGGCAGGATTTGAAGAAATGGCAGACGTCTCTATCACAGTTAAAAACTTTTATTTCCAGATGTAATCAAGTGGTGCTATGTTTGGATGAGCTTGAGGAGTTGAGGCCACTTTTCAGACCAGAAGCTAATTTCAGAAAAATTGTCAAATTACATTTGGAACATCTTCTGCATCTTCGGTGCTTGTACTGGAAGAAGAGAGCCACTATCAGATTTGTTAAGGTTGGTGAGGAAAACACTAAATTATTCCATGCTATGGCCACTGAGAGATATAGGAGGAATTCCATTGCATCTCTCAAGTTAAATGATGGTTCTACCATCTCTGATCATGATCAAATTGCTGCATGCTTTTGGGCATCTTTCAAGGATAGAATGGGAACTTCTCTTGGCATTAACATGGCATTTGATTTACAATCCATGCTGAATGAGGTGGAGGGTCTAGACATTCTCACAGAACCTTTTTCTAAGTCTGAAATGGACAAGACTGTTCGGGATATGCCCATTGACAAAGCTCCAGGGCCTGATGGTTTCAATGGTCTTTTCTTCAAGAAATGCTGGCACATTATCTCCCCTGAGTTTTACCAACTTGCTGTTGCTTTCCATGCTGGACAGGCTCAGCTTGTGAACATGAATTCATCCTATATTACATTGATTCCAAAGAAGAGATCACCTGAACATGTGGGAAATTACAGACCAATATCACTTACTGGAATGGGTCTCAAATTTCTATCCAAAATGCTTGCTAACAGGCTACAGTTGCAGATTGTGAAGTGCCTTCACAAGAATTAGTATGGTTTTATCAAATCTAGGACCATTCAAGATTGTGTGGGATGGACTCTAGAGTACCTGCACCAATGTCATCAATCCAAGAAGCCTATAGTTATTCTTAAGCTGGATTTTGAAAAGGCATTTGATTCTGTGGAACATGAGTTCATCTTCCAGATTCTTAAGCACAAGGGCTTCAATGACAGATGGATCCTTTGGGTTAGGCAGCTCCTAACTTCTGGATCATCTTCAGTTCTGATCAATGGTGTGCCTGGAAAGAAGTTCATGTGCAAGAAAGGTGTCAGGCAGGGAGATCCTATGTCTCCACTGCTTTTTGCTATTGCTGCTGATTTTCTACAAACTCTGGTTAACCAACTGCTGGTGGAGGGGCTGATACAGCTGCCTATACCTTGTCATGACAAGGATTTCCCTATAGTGCAATATGCCGATGATACTCTTATCATCCTACCTGGTGATAAATCCCAGTTATTGGAGTTCAAGAAAATGCTCTTACTTTTCTCCCACTCCAGTGGATTACAGGTGAATTACCATAAATCCGCACTTCTACCTGTTAACACTTCTCCTCAGCATCTACAGGATCTGGCAGACTCTATTGGTTGCAAAGTGGGATCTTTACCCTTCACATATCTTGGCCTTCCTGTTGGGACAACTAAACCAAGAATCATTGATCTCATGCCTCTGGTTGATAACATGGAAATAAAACTCAGTGCTAGTTCATCTTTTCTTGCTCAGGGGGGAAGGCTACAGTATCTAAACTCAGCCCTGTCTTTTGTACCTATCTTCTTTCTATGCAGTCTGGATATCCCACCAGGCATACTGAAGCAGTTGGAGAGGATTCAAAGGCAATGTCTATGGAGAAGAAATGGGAATGATCATGCACCCTCTCTTGCTGCTTGGCCTCTGGTGTGCAGGCCTAAAAATAAAGAGGGGCTAGGAATTATGAACCTAGCAGTCCAGAATGAAGCACTCCTGCTCAAACATGCTGATAAATTCCTCAATCATGCTGATATCCCTTGGGTTCATCTGATTTGGAACACTTACTATCATAATACTGTACCTCAGGGAACTGCACTTTGTGGTTCTTTTTGGTGGAAGGATATCTGTAAACGGCTTGACAAATTCAGATCAGTTACATATGTTCTGCCGAACAAGGGTGATTCCTTCCTGTTTTGGTCTGACTCCTCGTTGATTGGAAACTCCATTATGCCACTGGCGGCCAGATTCCAAAGACTGTTCTCTTTTCTGGCTGACCCTTTCTGCATAGCTCAAGAGGTCTTTACTGCCTTTTATGATGACAGCATGCTCTCCATGTTTCACTTACCACTGTCTGCTCAAGCTTATCAGGAACTGCTTTCGGTCCAATCTTTGCTTCAGGACCTGGATCTTAATCATCAGGTCTCTGACAGATGGGTATGGGGAAAAGATGCTAAGGTATACACAACCAAGAGATACTATGCTCATATTCATAGCAGTATTGTACCAAACCCTTTACTCAACTGGATTTGGAGAAGCTGCTGTACTATGAAGATTAAGATGTTTGCCTGGATGCTCATCATGGACAGGCTAAACACTCAAGATATGCTAGAACGGCGTCACTCGAATGTCTCTGATTCCAACCTTTGTGTTCTATGTCATGCTCGAGTCAAGGAGGACAGAGATCATTTATTCTTCAACTGTCTTTTCAGTACCAGGGTCTGGAATTACCTGCAGATCACATGGCAGGGTTCATCTATGTGGAGTGCTACTGTTGCGGCTAGAAAGGAATTTCATAAGCCTTTCTTTGCTGAGGTGGTCTTCACTGCATGTTGGAACATCTGGACTATCAGAAATGCAAAGGTCTTCAACCAGGAGCAGCCAAAGTTTAGAAAATGGAGATCTGGATTCATTCATGACATTTCTCTGTTAGCTCATAGAATTAAGGCTAGTTTCAGGGATGATCTCCTTAAAAGGGTTTCCTTTTTGCCTCCTTGAGGTTTGTAATCCTTTGCTCCTCTTCCCCTTTGTACATTTTAATCTCCTCTTGTACATACTGCTCTCATATATGGGAAAAAGGAAAATGGCTGTGGGGGGTTTTCCCTACAGTAGCCGGTCAAAAAAAATGAAGAATCTGATTCACCAAAAGAATCATCATCAACTCCTCTAGTTCACATGTGCCTCATGGCAAGAGGTAATAATGAGGTATCATCTTCCCTGTGCAATAACGATGATATTTGCGATGAGGATGATGATGATGACTTGACTGAAAATATCTATGTGATCAGTAAAATTCTTCATAAAGCTAAAAATAACGCTCTTCAAAGATTCCAAGATGTTCTTGCTTACTTTGAAAATTGTAATGATTCACTTAATCATGAACAAGCTAAAAGTGAACAACTTGAACATGAACTTGAGAAGAGTCATCAAGCATGTAGAGATTTAAGATCTTCAAAAGGAGAGATTGAAGTTTCTCATGATAAACTTAAAAAGGATTTTGATATCCTTCTCCTTGAACGCAATAATGTCAAGGGAGAGCTCATCAAAACCTCTAAGATCTATGAGGAGCTTCAATCTACTCATGAGAAGTCTCTATTTGCTACTTACTCCTCTCATATTGTTGATGATACTTGTACATCTAACTCTACCTCATTCGAAGTATCAACATTGAAGGAGAATATTGAGCTACGTGCTCAACTTGATTTACTAACTAGCAATTATGGGAAGTTGGAAGAAAACCATGTAATGCTCACAAGCTCTCATGCCGATCTTCTAACATCCTATAATGTGCAAAAGTTAGCTCATGAGGCTATCATCACCAAGGTAACATCAAGTGAGCCTCATGTGGACAATGGCACTACTTCTAGTCAAAGTACTATATTTCCATGTGCTAGTCCTCGTAATTCGTCTACTCATAATGTTGCTACCTCGTGTGATGAATTACTTTCCTTGCCTTGTTTCTCTAAGATTGAAGCTTACACTTCCTCTAGTACTTGCATTGATACTAACCGTGTAGAGGAAATCGAAGAGCTCAAGGCCCAAGTCACTTCTTTGAAGACAGACTTGGAACAGTGTCATGAAGGGATGTCCACACTCAACAACGTCCTGTGTGAGCAAACATCTCAGAATGACACAAATGATGTTGGAGTAAACTCAAAGAAGAACAAGAGGGGCCTAGAACAAGTCAAAAATTCGGCCAAAATCATTTTCTTCAAGTGCAAAGTTAAAGGGCACCATGTTAGATCTTGCTCTCTGAAGACGAAGTCTCAAAGTCAGAAGCAACAAGGGAAGCGGCCACAAACTCAATCACATATTCAGCTACAAGTTGAAGGAAGGCCTCTTCCCAATAATACCCAAGCCAACACTCCCCAAGGTGAGAAATCAACTGGGAAGAAAGCAAAGGGTAGATGTTGCTACTTCTGTCGTGAGAAGTGTCACGTCGCTTCGTCTTGCACAAGAGGTAACTTATCCAACCCAATCACTATTGATGATATCTATTCCCTTGGGAAGGATAAGGTTGGCAATGTGTTTGCCAAGTTTTTTGGTACTCAAAATGGTGTCAAGAAAAGAACCATTTGGGTTGCCAAGCCTATTGTGATTAACCTCTTAGGACCCAACATAGTTGGGGACCAACAAGCTCAAACTTGATCAATAGGTGACTATGGAGGACATTAGAGACTTGGATACATAATGAAGAATTAAGGGGTCTTCATCATTCATATTATCTCAAGCCAAGTCAGTTGGATTATCGAGTTTCTATCTTATATCCAATGTGCCTCCTTACGGTAACTTGTACTTTATCTGTTTACATTGTTAGGTGCTTGCCCCTTGGCATGTTGTGGTTTTATACCTTGCATACGTTTGTATATGTTGTGCTTCCAACTTGCTTATCTTGAGTAATCGAGTATGTGTATGTTGGTTTAGATATCATGTACATGTGGGTCTTGTATTGAGCCTTTTGCATCTTGGTTGTATTTTTGTTGGCTCTTGTGAGAGACTAATGGATTATCCCATTGTGGGGGAGTGATGTGCTTTGCACACCTGACAATCCTATAAATGTGTATACATGGGGAATACCACTTAGTTTTGATATTTCAAGATTATCTAGTTTCTATGTGGTATGTCTTACTCATGAGAAATTCAAATTCTATATGGTCCATTAATTATCTCTTGTTGGTTTCAATTTGCCACTTGTTAATATTGTTGGTTTATCACATTATGGGGGAGTAATATTCTATGTGCATATTACAAACCTAGAAAATCTGTACATTTGAGGTGTTGCCACTTAGTGTTGATATTGTAAATTATCTTGTTCCTAGGTGGCATGTTAGCTCTACAAGTGTCATTTGCTTGCGTTTTATGGGTAAAGATGATCTTGGATATATTTGCGATCTACCAGTGATTATCACTTCCAAAATACCTCTTGTCCTTGACAATTGGTATTCCCATCATGTGATAGGAATTGCTAATCGTCTTTACATTGGATTTTGTGTTTCGTTTGTCTTCCTTGCCTCTTATGGATCTATTTTAACATGTCTAGTGTTTTTATAGATATAGAGAACGTGATGATCCCATCGTGTGCATTTTGTATTTAAATGCAAATTCTATATAATGCATGTCCCTTGGGGGAGCTATCCTATTTTCTTTAGAACACTCTCCTTATTCACCCATCATAAAATCTTTTGATCCCCATCAAGTGTGTGTTGATGGGAGGCAAGTCTTGCACTTTATGATGCTTTGTGCCATCATGAAAATTTGTCAAGGGCTTGGTTTGTTGGAACCTAGCTCTCTTTTGGAAATTAGATACATCGTGTTTGTTTTCCTTCAATTGGTTTCTTGTTTCCTTTTATTTGGCATGTGTCAATGGATATCTCATTCCTTGAGGTATCTTTTAATTGATATCCTTCAAGTGATAGTTCCTTTTCTTGTTTAAGATCTTATTATCACTTGATACCTTGTCTTTTGGTGACTTATCAACTTTGTGTTGAGTTGATTCTTGAGAGTCTTGAGCATGCATATCTACTATATACAACTTCTTTTGCTTGCTTTCCTTCTTTGACCAAATATATAGGGGAAACTCCACCTTGTCATAAATTGGCTAAAGTGTGCATGAAATTCAAATTCATATCTATATGCACATATGTATGTGGAGTTTGCCCTATGTATTGCTGGTTTTCTAACTCTTTGGTCCCAATGAGTTTGGGCACCATTTTGTTTGTTTTTGCTGTTCCAGGAACAACTGGAGATGCATTGGATGCTTGGCTCACCTATAAGGAAGGTGTTGAGACCATGTGATTATTGGAGCCAAGTTAGGATGATCAAAGAACAACTATCTACTACATCAATCCAATGTTGTCTCGGTAACAAGTATCCACTTCATGCATTCTTTTCTTGCAAAGGCCCCAACCTGTCTTTTCTTTTCCAGGTTGCATCATGGCATGAATCTCTTGATTCGTTCTTGTAGTACTTGTTTGCTTTCTCAAAGCATCCGAACGATGATGTCTTACTACTAGTTGGGATGTCTTTGATGTTCGTATGTTGGAAGTTCATATTTTACAATAAGAAAATATTAGGCCATGTGCTATGCTTCCAAGCAAAAGATCTCATTGATATATTTATGACTTCCTTTTGGATATCTAGTTTGTTCCTTCTTGTAACCATTTCGTGTGTACATCCTTCTTTGTGGATATATATCATCATGATTGTCTTCTACTCAGAATCTTTTACACATGAGAGAAGTTACATCTCTAATTGATATCCTCTTTTCTTTCATGTCCATCGTTGCATTTCCTTTTACAGTTTTTGGTGGCTTCGTGAAAGGATTTGTTTTGAGTGCGTATCTTATTTTCCTACATCTTGATGCACTCTTTGGCCGTGAAGATTATTTTTCCTCATGCTTGTCTTGATGAGGGTTTTGCCATTTCAATTAGTATCCCTCCTCTTGACAAGGTTCTTACTTCCTAGCTTCACGATGGGTTGTCACAAGCGTTGGTTCTTATTTTGTTTATTAGTAAGCTTGTGAACCCATTTTCTAGTATGTGTGTGTGGGAATTATATGTCTTGCACTTTGTATCTCATTTCATCAACACTATGTTGATGAGTAATGCTCATCCTTATCTTAGCCTTCTCAAGTGCTTTGCCATGACTCACACACATTACTTTGGTTGAGCCTATTCTTAAGTTGCTTCTTTTACATGTTGCTCAACCATTTGTTTTGTGCAATTGATATGCTTATTGTCTCATCTATCTTCTTGCACTTCTTGTGTGTTTTTATTCATTTTGGGGGAGCAACGATCCTATTTTGTGCACCTGTATCAAATACAAAAATCTCATATTAGTGCACAAATCATGGGGAGCTTCTATAGTTTTTGATAAAACACTCTGTTGCCTTTATCATAATATCTTTTATTCATGTGGTTCGAAGGACCATATGATTGTTTGTTCCATCTGGAATCTTTTGATTGTTTGCCTCTATTTTTGTATGTCTTTGTGGCATACGATCCTTTTATTTGCAATCTTTGGGTCCTCAATATAGTTTGTTTTCCTCCAACTACTTATCATTGTATTTGTGTATTTCTCTGCACTCATGTGCTGAGAAGTACACACTTTTTGGAGGACCACCTACTATATTGGCTTTCTAAACTTTTCGTCCATTTTGGCAATCGATGCCAATGGGGGAGAAGTTTAGTGAGTTTACTTTGGATATGTTTAGAGGGTTTTGCTTTTATTGCGTAAGCATTTACATCTTGCACGCATGCATTATTACCTTGTATGTGTGTGCTTGGTTATGCTTATTTCCTTATATAAACTTCCTTGAAGTGGTTGTCTTCAATTACCAAAATGGGGGAGATTGTTAGAGCATATATCTCCATATGTGGTTTTGGTAATTGATGACAATTCCTATGGGCTAATGGTTGCCTTAAGTTATATTTATAAGATTTGTCCATAGGCACTTCTTGAAGTCTATGTGTTGGGTTCAAGGAGTTTATATGATGACCAAGATGGTATTCAAGGTATTATCCAAAGAATGGTCATAGAGACACTAGGTTGATCAAGATCTCAGACAAAGAGTAAATCAAGATGATCAACACACAAAGCGTATAAGATGTACCGAGAGGGATCAAGTGATCCCATGGCATGGTAAGCATTGTCCATTACGTGTTTGTGTACTAACCCATGGTCTTTGTGAGAGTCCTATGTGGGGGTTAGGTGTGCTTCCATGGGCTTGCGTCAAAAGGAAGATCTCATACAACCCATGAAGGATGACGTCAAGTGGTGATCATCATCAAGATTGTGGTGTGCAAGTTCAAGTGGATCAGCACGAATATATCATTGAAACTATTGTTAATGATCATGTGTTGATAAGGACAAGCTCATGTGCTAACAAGGACAAGATCAAGATAAGCATTCCTGAGCACTACATGCTTGATTCTTGTGGATGTTCACATGGTGGACAAATGAAGATGAATACATAAGCTAGGCTTTCCACATTGTGTATGGGAGAGCTGCTTGAAGACGTCATCATGTCTTGCTTTCAACTTGAGCCAAGAAGGAACAACAACATCAAGCTCAAGTGAAAGGGCTAACTCAAAGGTATCAGTTCCTTTGACGTTAGTGGTGCGGAGTGATGATCAGCGAATAAAAGTATACACTCAAGTATGGATCATCGGTACCCCTTTTATAATTCTTGAGTCTTTAGGGATCCCGCACTATTAAGAGGGGATCACAGGTTTTGTGATGAACTTGCTCAAACTAGATATCCACTGTTCTGCTCTTACCACATCTCCACTGCTCTGCTGTTATCAGAAAACAGGACCAGTGCCTCGGACATCCGGCCTCCTCCGGACGTCCAAGGCCCGGACATCCAGCCTCCTCCGGACGTCCGAGGCCCGGACATCCGGCCTCCTCCGGACATCCAAGGCCCGGACATCCGGCCTCCTCCGGACGTCCGAGGCCCGGACATCCGGCCTCCTCCGGACGTCCGAGGCCCGGACATCCGGCCTCCTCCGGACGTCCGAGGCCCAGACATCCGGCCTCCTCCGGACGTCCGAGGCCCGGACGTCCGACCAGCTTCGGAAATCCGGAACTATGCACGAGAGAAACTTGAGCCATATAACTCGGACTTCCGGCTCCCTCCGGACGTCCGAGGGTCGGACATCCGACCAGCTTCGGTAATCCGGAGCTTTGCACGAGAGAAACTTGAGCCATATAACTCGGACTTCCGGCTCCCTCCGGACGTCCGAGGGCCGAACGTCCGACCAGCTTCGGAAATCCGAAGCTTTGCACCAGAGAAACTTGAGCCATATAACTCGGACTTCCGGCTCCCTCCGGACGTCCGAGGGCCGGACGTCCGTCCCCTTTCGGAAATCCGGAATCTTGCACCAGAGAAGTTTGAGTCGAGTAACTCGGACTTCCAGCCTTCTCCGGACGTCCGGTGCCTGTTCAACTCCATAGTGGTTCGAGATATATTTACAGCCCTCGGACGTCCGACCCGTGTCGGACGTCCGACCCCCTGTGGACGCCCGGACATCCGTGAACTGCCGGATGTCCGACCCCTGTGTGACTTAAAGTGTCCCCAACGGCTGTTTTTCTCTCCCCACTATAAATACCCCCCTCCCACTTCGTGAGAGGGGGCCCCAACATAGCCTTATCCTCATAAGAACTCATTTCTACCTCACACACATTTGCTCACACCAAATCTTAGATCCCAAGAGCATTCGTGAGCCCCTTTGAGAGTTGTTCCAATCAAAAGATAGATCGTCTCCCTCTCCTTCTCTCAACCCAAGCTATTTGAGATTTGAGCAAGTTTTGAGCATTCCCCGTGATCTTGTTACTCTTGGAGGTTGGAGACTCCTAGGCAGTAGGAGTTCTTCGGAGAGGAATCAATCCGTGTGATTACTCCCAGAAAAGTTTGTGAGGGTTTGGAAGCCACCTCAAAGGCTTACCACTAGTGGTTGAGAAACGCCTTCGTGGTGTTATCTCAAAGGGAGAATAGGGTGAGCCTTCGTGGCGTTGGTGTGCCTTCGTGGTAACATCCACCTCTCTAACGGTGACTAGCTTCCCTCCAAGGAAGTGAACATCGGGATACATCTTCGTCTCTGTGGCCTTGGTTATCCTTAACCCTAACTCCTTACTTGTGGTTTACTTGTGTTACTTGAGCATACATACATTGCATATTGTTTGTGCTCGTTATATTGTGTTGGCTATTTCTTGTACAAGATTAATCATTCAAGCATACCTTCTATATCCACACGTTCACACTTGCAGCTTTTGATATATCGTGTGCTAGTGTGATCTAGTATCTTGTGTCGTTCACCTACTTGTCGTGTGATATAGCTCAACTAAGTTTGTGTAACTTACTTGTGCTTGTTAGTAACTATATTGTGTCCATCTTGGTAGATCGTGTTGTTGATACACGTTGTAGTGCCTAGTGCATTTAGGATTTGTGCTTGACAAGTATCCTCTTAGTTTATTTCCGCATTAGGTTTAACCCAAATCCGAAGAAGTTTTTAAATAGCCTATTCACCCCCCCTCTAGGCGTCATCGATGTCTTTTCACGAGCACTCTTATTATTGTTCACATCATTCGGTCATGCAAGTGTAAGGCAATAATGACGATATATGATGAAGTGACTGAGCCTGGAAAAGCTGGTATGAACTCAATCTATTTTGTTTTTGTAAATATGACTAGCTCACTATTCCTAGTTCAGCTTTGTTGTGAGAGAAACATGTTTGCAATGACAACTTAGAGATCATAGTTACTGATGCCATGCTTAATTAGCTAGGAGCTTATAATGGTTTGTCTTGGTTGCCCACATGAATTCTGAGATGACTATGATGTAGTATGATAGGATGGTATCCTCCTTTGAATGATTCAAGTGGCTTGACTTGGCGCATGTTCACGCATGTAGTTGAAACAAAATCAACATAGCCTCTATGATATTCATGTTCATGTTGATTTATGTCCTACTCATGCTTGCACTCAATGTTAGTTAATCTCAATGCATTTTGATGACTGTTGTCGCTCTCTAGTTGGTCGCTTCCCAGTCTTTTGCTAGCCTTCACTTGTACTAAGCGGGAATACTGCTTGTGCATCCACTTCCATAAACCTAAAGTTATTCCATATGAGTCCACCATACCTACCTATGTACGGTATCTACCTGCCGTTCCAAGTAAATTTGCATGTGCCACTCTCTAAATCTTCAAGAAATAATCTGTTTTGCATGCCCGAACCGCTCATGTGGTGACAGGGGGCTATTGGTATCTTCGATGCTAGGCGTGTTATCCTCGATATGTGTTTATTCACTATCATTCACGAGAAAGGGGTCGGTAATTGGAATTCCCAGTTCCATGCTCAAATCAAAAAGATAATTGCAAACAAAACTCCCCCAGTATTGATGTTGGTATGGGCGGTACCCGAGGATTCGGCTAGCCGTGGAGTGTGATTTATTGGTGGTGGGGGAGTCAAAACTTTACTTTTCTGTTTGGGAACCGCCTATAGCATGTGTAGCGTGGAAGATGTTGAGAACTTTTAGTCATTGCGTTGACAATGAAAGCATGCCACCCAAAATTATTATCTCTGTTTTCAAATGTTGAGCTCTGGTACCTCTAATGCTTCCCTCTGCGAAGGGCTTGTCTATTTATGTTCCTGTTGAGTCATCCTCCTCTTATAAAAGCACCAATTAGAGAGCACCTCTGTCATTTTTATGCTTTGCTTTTAACTGTGTTGAGTATGTCTGTGACTGGATCTTCTTTGCCATGAATTACAATGTTTAGTCAAGCCCTTGGTCTTTGAAGGTGCTCTGCATTTATGTTTTGCGGTCTCAGAAAGAGCTAGCGAGATACCATCTGTTCGTACTGCTTCATGTTGTTTTGATTGAAGTTTTGACATTTGAGACTTATTATTATTTGCTCGCTAGTTGATTATGCCATTGATATGAGTTTACCGTGAGACCTAGATGTCATTTGCTTATGTGGTTTGCTTGTGATCTTGCTGAAACTCTGGATATGATTTAGACATAGTTGCAACAACAAGATCAAACAGAGTTCGTCATAGTTTTTCTTTTATCTCTTTCAGTTTGTCAACTGAATTGCTTGAGGACAAGCAAGGCTTTAAGCTTGGGGGAGTTGATACGTGTCTGTCGTATCTACTTTTCCGAACTCTTTTTCCCTTGTTTTGGACTCTAATTTGCATAATTTGGATGTAACTAACCCGGACTAACGCTGTTTTCAGCAGAATTGCCATGGTGTTGTTTTTGTGTAGAAATAAAAGTTCTCGGAATGACCTGAAAATTTACGGAGAATTTTTCTAGAATTAATGAAAAATACGTGCGCAAAGATCCACTGGAGGGGGTGAGCCAGTGGGCCACAAGCCCAGACGGCGCGACCACCCCCCAAGCCGCACCAGCCAGGCTTGTGGGGCCCACGAGGCTCCACCGCCTCCAAACTCAGCTCTATATATTCCGTTTCTCCCGGAAAAAAAATCAGAGAGAAGGATTCATCGCGTTTTATGATACGGAGGCGCCGCCACCTCCTGTTCTTCATCTGGAGGGCAGATCTGGAGTCCGTTTTGGGCTCCGGAGAGGGCAAATCGTCGCCATCGTCATCATCAACCTTCCTCCATCGCCAATTCGATGATGCTCTTCATCGTTCGTGAGTAATCTCATCGTAGGCTTGCTGGACGGTGATGAGTTGGATGAGATCTATCATGTAATTGAGTTAGTTTTGACGGGGATTGATCCCTAGTATCCACTATGTTCTGAGATTGATGTTGCTACTACTTTGCCATGCTTAATGCTTGTCACTAGGGCCCGAGTGCCATGATTTCAGATCTGAACCTATTATGTTGTCGCCAATATATGTGTGTTTTAGATCCTATCTTACAATTGTAGTCACCTATTATGTGTTATGACCCGACAACCCCGGAGTGACAATAGCCGGAACCACTCCCAAAGATGACCATAGTATGAGGAGTTCATGTATTCACCAAGTGTTAATGCGTTGGTCCGGTTCTTTATTAAAAGGAGAACCTTAATATCTCATAGTTTCCATTAGGACCCCGCTGCCACGGGAGGGATGGACAATAGATGTCATGCAAGTTCTTTTCCCTAAGCACTTATGACTACATACATAATACATGCCTACATTAGATTGACGAACGGGAGCTAGTTACATATCTCCCCGTGTTATAGCTGTTACATGATGAATCACATCTGGCATACTCATCCATCATCGATCTACTGCCTACGATTCTTTTACTACTGGTCCTTGCTATGTTACTTTGTCGCTACTTCTGTTGCTACTTCTGTTACTCTGCTACTACTGGTTACTGCTGTTACTTGCTGTTGCTGTCACTACTGTTGTTCCTTGCAATTGTTGTCACTACTGCTGTTACTTGTAACTTTGCTGCTACTTGTTGCAAGACTTTTCTAGGCGCCATTGATACAACAAGTTAGGAATAGTCTGCCGTCAACAGACCTTTTTCTGGCACCGTTGCTATCATACCACTTTGCTACTGATACTTTGCTTGCAGACACTAATCTTTCAGGTGTGGTTGAATTGACAACTCAGCTGCTAATACTTGAGAATATTCTTTCGCTTCCCCTTGTGTCGAATCAATAAATTTGGGTTGAATACTCTACCCTCGAAAACTGTTGCGATCCCCTACACTTGTGGGTCATCAGCGTCCTTGAGGCTCATGAGAACCCATCGGTGCGTGAAGTTCTCCACCTTCTTCTCGGCCTTCAGGAGAAAATTGCCGCTCTGGGCCACTACGAAGGAGACGCATGCCGACAAATGGGCGCCGTCATGCTGGCGCAGGCTGAAGAAATGGCGGAAGACGGCTACTGAAGGACGCACGCCTACAAAGGCCTCGCAGTAGAAAGCAAATACAAACGTGAGCAAGATGGAGTTAGGCTGGAGCTGAAGAGCATGGATCCCATAGTGGTTCAGGATGGAGGTGAAGAACGAGGAGAAGGGCGGCACCAGCCTGGCAAAGACGCTATGAAGGAAGAAGGTATATACAACCTCCGATGCGGGCCGCTTTATTGTGGCGCCGGGCTAGATTTGGGTCTGCCCGTGCTCATTGGAATCGGCCACAGTCCATGGGAGCATGGGGTAAGATCCACATCCTTGGAGAGGGCGCACTCTAGGAGCGGAGGAGCCGGGGCAGGACCTTGCGTCTCTTTCTTCTACTTGCCGACGGGCGCCATCGCTGAACCACAAGGGAGTAGCATGGCGCTGATCTGAGAGACGCCGGTTGGAGTTGGAGACCGAGGAGGAAGAGCGAGTGTGGGAGAAGGGAAAGCAATAATGGACCAACGCAGCGAGTCAGACTCCCGATAACCCGGGCGAAGACAGAAAACAAGGGAGACTCGACATCGGTCGTGTGACGCGCACCGGCCTGGCCCACACACATTTAGGGCCCGCGACGCTTCAGGCCGCCCCCCGAGGATTCTCCTGGAAGCCAACCTGAGCGCATCGTGGGCCCGGGGGCTACTGTCGGCATTCTGGGAATGGGGGTACCTAGACCTGCCTGCCTGTGTCTCAGAGCTAGTCCACTTCATCAAGCAAGCACGCTCGAGCGCGGCACCACTCATGGCATGGCCCTCGTGAGGGGCCAAGCCTCGCAAGGAGGAACAACGTCAAGACCCACAGGGGGACTCATCAGGACCCCTCCGGAGCGGCGGATATTTTTAGGCAATGCCCGGCCTCAGGAGTCAAGGATGACGTGGGGGAAGGACAAACGAGCAGCAAACAACAGGGCAGAGCAGTTTCCCTTTTAGTGCAAAGGGGGAAAGGATGTACCGGGGTTCCCAATGCATCTTCCAAAGGTTTCCTTTCTGGTGCAACAAGTCCGTCGCCGCCCGCCAGCACGACATACATCACCCCTGGACCCGTCCCTGCAGCGTTGGTAGCCGCTTTGCAGGCGAAGACCATCTTTGGGCAGGGGCGCATGTTTCCGTGTTCCCCTTCAAAATTGGCCGTTGTGGGATCCCTTCCTACCGAAACGATAAGGGAAGAGGACCCGGGCCGCCGCTATATATAGAGGCTAGGTTACTTCGTAGAGGGGGAGATCGATTCATTCGTTCACCGGCACCACACTAAGGCCACCTAGCCTCCGGAGGCCCTCGAGCACTGTACTAGTTCATCCACCAACCTCTAGGAGAGGTAATCCACCAAAGCAGGAGTAGGGTATTACGCTTCCTGATACGTCTCCAACGTATCTATAATTTTTGATGGTTTCATGCTATTATCCTGTCAAACTTTGGATGTTTTGTATGCCTTATATATATTTTTGGGACTAACTTATTAACTCAGTCCCAAGTGCCAGTTCCTGTTTTTTCCGTGTTTTTGACCCCTTTCAGAGGAGGATTTTAAACGGAGTCCAAACGGAACGAAACTTCCAAAAAGATTTTTTCTGAAATAGAAGAAGATCGGCAAACTTGAGAACCAAGGCAGGGGCCACCAGGGACCCCACAAGCCCCCTAGCCACGGCCAGGGGGGGCCCGCGCCTCCCAGGCTTTTGGGCTCCCTGGGCCACCTCTGCCCTAGGTCTTTCGCCTATATATTCCCAATAATTTGAGAAAAATCAAGAGATCATCGAAAGTACTTTTCCGCCGCCACAAGCTTCTGTCTCCGCAAGATCCCATTTAGGGCACGTTCTGGTGCCCTGCCGGAGGGGGGGGGGTTCGGATACAGAGGGCTTCTTCATCAACACCATGACCTCTCCGATGATGCGTGAGTAGTTCAGCATAGACCTACGGGTCCATAGCTAGTAGCTAGATGGCTTCTTCTCTCTCTCTTGGATCTTCAATACAAAGTTCTCCATGATCTTCATGGAGATCTATCCGATGTAATCTTCTTTTGCGGTGTGTTTGTCGAGATCCGATGAATTGTGGATTTATGACCAGATTATCTATGAATCTTATTTGAGTTTCTTCTGATCTCTCTTATGCATGATTTCATATCCTTGTAATTCTCTTCGAGTTGTGGGTTTTGTTTGCCCAGCTTGATCTATGATTCTTGCAATGGGAGAAGTGCTTGGTTTTGGGTTCATACCGTGCGGTGACCTCACCCAGTGGCAGAAGGGGAAGCGAGGCACACATCGTGTTGTTGCCATCAAGGGTAAAAATATGGGGTTTTCATCATTGGTTTGAGTTTATCCCTCTACATCATGTCATCTTGCTTAAGGCGTTACTCTGTTCGTCATGAGCTCAATACACTAGATGCATGCTGGATAGCGGTCGATGTGTGGAGTAATAGTAGAAGATGCAGAAAGTATCGATCGACTTGTCTCGGACGTGATGCCTATATGTATGATCATTGCCTTAGATATCATCATAAATTTGTGTGGTTCTATCAATTGCTCGACAGTAATTTGTTCACCCACCGTAATATTTGCTATTTTGAGAGAAGCCTCTAGTGAACACTATGTCCCCCGGGTCTACTTCACACCATATTTTCAGCCTTACACTTTTTCTACGTTGCACTTTCCGCCTTCAGATCTCACTTTGCAATCAATAGCGTTGGGTGCAAGCTCTTTTGTGTTTGTGCAGGTACTCTGGACTTGACGAGATTCTCCTACTGAATTGATACCATGGTTCTCAAACTGAGGGAAATACTTACTGCTCCTGTGCTGCATCGCCCTTTCCTCTTCAAGGGAAAAACCAACGCAAGCTCAAGAGACGTCAGAAGATTTCTGTCGCCGTAGCAGAAGAATTTCTGGCGCCGTTGCCGGGGAGGATCAATTCAAGGACTCATCCAAGTAAGTTTCACAAACTCATCTCTTGCATTTACCTTTCTTGCCTCTCGTTTTCCTCTCCCCCACTTCTGAAAAACAAAAAATTACAAAAATATTTGCCCTTTTCTTTCGTTTGCCTTCTTTGTTTGCCTTTTTCGTTTGCCTTTCCTTTGCTTGTGTGCTATGTGCCTTCAATATGCTTGCATCTTCACTTGCTGAAAATCTATTGATATGGATCCTCATCCACTTGCTAATCTCTTTAAGAGATCCAATTATGTTGATCCAATTGCTAGTGAGTTGAGTGCACTTGACTATCTTTATGGAGTTTCGCTTGAGATGCGTGAATCTGAAATTCATGATGAAGAAATTTATGAAGTGATTCACGAGGGCTCCTTGAATGAAAAGCATGATTGCAATGGTTTCACTATAAATCCTATTGGTGTCAATCATGCTAAAAATATGCAAAACCCTAAGCTTGGGGATGCTAGTTTTGCTATGTACTCTACTTATTGCAATGATCATGAATGGGGTGATGATTTTTCTTATGATCTTGAAAATTTGTTTAAACCTCATGATGAATATGATATTTGCAATATTATTGAAAGTGGGTTTGGAGAAGTCATGACTTTAGTTGATGATAATCCCACTATTTTTGAAGAGCGTGAACTTTGCATGCATGTGGATCATGAAAAGAATATCCTATAGGATAGTTATATTGTTGAATTTGAATATGACCCCACATGTAATTATTATGAGAGAGTAAAATATTGTGGTAGAGACTTTCATGTTACTAAACCACCTCTCGTTGTGTTGAGATCGCTATTGTCTCTTTCTTCTTCCTTGCATATGGTAACTATTGGTTGTCTTGACAATCTGTTTTCCTATAAAATGCCTATGCATAGGAAGTATGTTAGACTTAGATGTGATTTTCACATGCTTTATGATGCTCTCGTTGTGCTTCAATTCTTGTCTTTTGTGTGAGCATCATTGATTTATCAATGCCTAGCTAAGGGCGTTAAACAATAGCGCTTGTTGGGAGGCAACCCAATGAATTTATCTTTTTCTTTCTGTTATGTTGCATCCAAACTATCATAATTCTGTTGTGATTGTGTTTTTTGTGTTTCTTTTTGTGTTTGAGCCAAGCAAAACCTTTATGACTAGTCTTGGTGATGGTTGTTTGATCCTGCTGGAAAAAGACAGAAACTTTTTGCTCACGAGATTATTTTTCATGTTTATTCAGAAAGAGCTTTTGAGTTGATTCTTTTTTCTGCTGGTTGATATGCCTTTTTCCCAGGCAGTCGTAATTTGTCAGAATGTTTGAGGTACCAGAAGTATACGAAGTATACAGATTGCTACAGACTGGTCTGTTTTTGACAGATTCTGTTTTTGTTGAGTTGGTTGCTTGTTTTGATGAAACTATGGATAGTATCGGGGGGGGGGGGTACTAGCCATGGAAAAGTGAGAATACAGTAATCCAACACCAATATAAATAGAAATCAAGATTGCTACAGTACCTAAAGAGGTGGTAGTTTGTTTTCTTGTGCTAATGTTATCACAAGTTTCTGTTTAAGTTTTGTGTTGTGAAGTTTTCAAGTTTTGGGTGATGTTCTCATGGACAAAGAGATAAGGAGTGGAAAGAGCTCAAGCTTGGGATACTCAAGTCATCCCAAGCCAAATTCAAGGACACCAAAAAGCCTAAGCTTCGGGATGCCCCGGGAAGGCATCCCCTCTTTCGTCTTCAATCCATCGGTAACATTACTTGGAGATATATTTTTATTCACCACATGATATGTGTTTTGCTTGGAGCGTATGGTATCGTAGGAGTCTTTTCTTTTTGTTGTGTCACAATCATCCTTGCTGCACACCCTTTGAGAGAGACATGCACTCATCGTGATTTTGCTAGAATGCTCATAGTGCTTCACTTATATCTTTTGAGCTAGATAATTTTGCTCTATGTGCTTCACTTAGATCTTTTAGAGCACGGCAGTGCATGACTTGGTAGTTGGCTTGTGCTATGAAAGTAGTCCCCAAAGGTGATAGGTACCCAAAGAGGATACAAAAACTTCCATCTTCATGTGCATTGAGTAGAAAGAGAAGTTTTGATTCCTCTCAATTAGTTTTGAGACGTGGATTTGGTAATATTAAGAGTTATGTTAGTAGGGTGTTGTGAATCTAGAAATACTTGTGTTGACGTTAGTGATTCCCGTAGCATGCACATATGGTGAACCGCTATGTTAGGAAGTCGGAGCATAATTGATCTATTGATTGTCATCATTTGTGTTGCGGTCAGGATCGCGCGATGGTTAACACCTACCAACCCTTCCTCTAGGAGTATGCGTTTAGCACTTTGTTTCGATTACTAATAAAAACTTCCGCAACAAGTATGTGAGTTCTTCATGACTAATGTGAGTCCATGGTATAGATGCACTTTCACCTTCCACCATTGCTAGCCTCTCTAGTGCTGCGTAATTCTCGCCGGTGCACAAACCCACCATATGCCTTCCTCAAAACAGCCACCATACCTACCTAGTATGACATTTTCATAGCCATTTCGAGATATATTGCCATGCAACTCCCACCGTTCTGTCTCATGACTTGTGCCGTCACTCTCATATTGCCATTGCATGATCGTAAGATAGCTAGCGAGATGTTTCAACGTCATACTCCAAGCAAGATCGTTGCACATCCCGGTACACTGCTGGAGGCATTTCCTATAGAGTCATCATCGTTCTGAGCTTTGAGCTGTGAGTAAATAAAAGTGTGATGATCATCATTATTAGAGCATTGTCCCATGTGAGGAAAAAAGAGGCCAATGAGCCCCAAAAAAAGGAGAATAGAAAAAAAGAGAGGCCCAAGAGCCCAAATAAAAAAAGAGAAAAAGAGAGATGGGACAATGCTACTATCTTTTTCCACACTTGTGCTTCATTATAGCACCATGTTCTTCATGATTGAGAGCCTCTCGTTTCGTCACCACCATATGCTAGTGGGAATCTTCATTATATAACTTGGCTTGTATATTCCAATGATGGGCTTCCTCAAAATTGCCCTAGGTCTTCGTGAGCAAGCAAGTTGGATGCACACCCACTAGTTCTCCTTTTGAGCTTTCACATACTTATAGCTCTAGTGCATGCTTTGCATGGCAATCCCTACTCATTCACATTGATATCTATTAATGGGCATCTCCATAGCCCTTTGATACGCCAAGTCAATGTGACCATCTCCTCCCTTTTTGTTTCACAACCACCACCACACTCTATTCCACTTATAGTGCTATATCCATGGCTCACGCTCATGTATTGCGTGATAGTTATAAAAGGTTTGAGAAAGTAAGAGTGCGAAAACAATTACTTGGCCAATACCGGGGTTGTGCATGATTTAAATTAGTCGTGTGAGGATGATGGAGCATAGCCAAACTATATGATTTTGTAGGGATAACTTTCTATGGCCTTGTTATTTCAAAAGTTCATGATTACCTTGCTAGTTTGCTTAGAGTATTATTGCTTTCATATCAATAGCAAACTATTGTTTTGAATCTTACGAATCTGAACATTCATGTCACACAAAAGAAGTTGCAAAGGACAACTATCCTAGGTAGCATTCCACACCAAAAATTCAGTCTTTATCACTTCCCTACTCGAGAACGAGCAGGAGTTAAGTTTGGGGATGCTTGATACGTCTCCAACGTATCTATAATTTTTGATGGTGTCATGCTATTATCCTGTCAAACTTTGGATGTTTTGTATGCCTTTTATATATTTTTGGGACTAACTTATTAACTCAGTGCCAAGTGCGAGTTCCTGTTTTTTCTGTGTTTTTGACCCCTTTCAGAGGAGGATTTTAAACAGAGTCCAAACGGGATGAAACTTCCAAAAATATTTTTTCTGAAACAGAAGAAGATCAGGAAACTTGAGAACCAAGGCAGGGGGCCACCAGGGACCCCACAAGCCTCCTAGCCGCGGCGAGGGGGGCCACGCCTCCCAGGCTTGTGGGTTCCCTGAGCCACCTCTGCCCTAGGTCTTTCGCCTATATATTCCCAATAATTCCAGAAAAAATCAAGAGATCATCGAAAGTACTTTTCCGCCGCCGCAAGCTTCTGTCTCTGCAAGATCGCATCTGGGCACGTTCTGGTGCCCTGCCGAAGGGGGGATTTGGATACGGAGGGCTTCTTCATCAACACCATGACCTCTCCGATGATGCGTGAGTAGTTCACCATAAACCTACGGGTCCATAACTAGTAGCTAGATGGCCCCTTCTCTCTCTTGGATCTTCAATACAAAGTTCTACATGATCTTCATGGAGATCTATCCGATGTAATCTTATTTTGCAGTGTGTTTGTAGAGATCCGATGAATTGTGGATTTATGATCAGATTATGTATGAATCTTATTTGAGTTTCTTCTGATCTCTCTTATGCATGATTTCATATTCTTTTTATTCTCTTCAAGTTATGGGTTTTGTTTGGCCAGCTTGATCTATGATTCTTGCAATGGGAGAAGTGGTTGGTTTTGGGTTCATACCGTGCGGTGACCTCACCCAGTGACAGAAGGGGTAGCGAGGCACGCATCGTGTTGTTCCCATCAAGGGTAAAAAGATGGAGTTTTCATCATTGGTTTGAGTTTATCCCTCTACATCCTGTCATCTTGCTTAAGGCGTTACTCTGTTCGTCATGAATTCAATACACTAGATGCATGCTGGATAGCGGTCGATGTGTGGAGTAATAGTAGTAGATGCAGAAAGTATTGGTCTACTTGTCTCGGACGTGATGCCTATATGTATGATCATTGCCTTAGATATCGTCATGACTTTCCGCGGTTCTATCAATTGCTAGACAGTAATTTGTTCACCCACCGTAATATTTGCTATTTTGAGAGAAGTCTCTAGTGAACACTATGGCCCCTGGGTCTACATCACACCATATTTTCAGGCTTACACTTTTTCTCCGTTGCACTTTCCGCCTTTAGATCTCACTTTGCAATCAATCTTGAAGGGATTGACAACCCCTTTATAACGTTGGGTGCAAGCTCTTTTGTGTTTGTGCAGGTACTCTCGACTTGACGAGATTCTCCTACTGGATTGATACCTTGGTTCTCAAACTGAGGGAAATACTTACTGCTCCTGTGCTGCATCGCCCTTTCCTGTTCAAGGGAAAAACCAACACAAGCTCAAGAGACGACAGAAGATTTCTGTCACCGTAGCACTTCCCAGCGGCCTGAACCTGGGTAAACTACCACGTTCTGTGTCTACCTCACCATCAAGTGAGTTCCTTGCCACCCCAATGAGTAGCAAGTTAGGTGAGGCAAGCCCGAGAGAGATCTTCGTACACGCCCCTGAGTTCGAATCTTTAGGGTTTTGCGGAGTCCGAAATCCGAGAGATAGGACCACTCTAACCTGTCATAGGCTTTCATCATGTCTAGCTTCAGGGCACAAAAATTGTTTGCCTTTGATTTTGTATGCTTCATAAAATGTAGTCACTCGTAGGAGGAGATAATATTATCTGTAATCAACCCACCTAGGATAAAAGCTGCATGCTCTTCCGAGATGATGTCACGCAAGATAATATTGTTTGAGTAATGATCGCCACAGTAACCATACGGGTTCTTCTCGGCCCAATTCCACTCGTCCTTGTACTTCTCCTGGATCCCGTACTTGGGCTTCTAGCCGAATTCCTGATCGGTCTTGGGTGGTGGATGCGTACACCTGCTACAACGGCGGGACTGCTCCGGGTTAGGCGAGGCGGTGGAAATAGGGTGACGGTTGCGGCAGGCTGGCTCGACGAGCTTGGCGAGCGAGGCAAAGCGGCACACGGATGCGACGGGGCGGAGCCAGCGCAATGGAGTCGAGGCAGGACGACACGGACAGTGCGGAGCCGGCGCGGGCGAAGGCTCGCGTGGTGGCGGCTCAATCGGGTCACGCATGCGATGCAGCCGATAGTGGAGAGCCGGCTCGGGGCGAGGCGGTGTTGCGGCGGAGGCGAGCAGGCGCGTCAGCGAGGCGACGACAACGGCGTACCGAGTCCATGTCCAGGTCGCAGACGGTTTTGGCAGTGTATCCAGTCCGTGTCCACTTCCTGGTCAGCAACATGTTTGATCGCCATGCGAAAACTGGTGTTTGCTATTGTTTTATCACACAGGAGGAAAAAGAGAAAAGATAACGTCCATACGTACGGGCGTTTGCAATCCGCCCACATTCATGGATCTGTGCCCGTTTGTGGTTGCACTAATCTTGGCAATTTTTGGTAGAATTTTTGTGCCACGTAGGAAGGGGCTGGTGTGTGGGCATTTATTAGTTCGCCCACATGCATGTTTCCTGCACGCAGAGCTCGCGGCTGCCAACCCGACGTGTTGAAGTGGCGTCGCGCCCACACGCTCGCATGCCTGTGAGTTGCCATGTCTTTCTAGTGTTACATGGCAACTGAGTGGAACTGCCACGCCCGAATGCTTGTGAGTGGCCATGTCTTCCTAGTGTTACATGGCAACTGAGTGGAACTGCCATGCCCGCATTCTTGTGAGTTGCCATGTCTTCCTAGTGTTACATGGCAACTGAGTGGAACTGTCGTTCCCGCATGCCTGTCAGTTGCCATGTCTTCCTAGTGTTACATGGCAACTGCGTGGAACTGGTCGTTCCCACATGCCTCTTAGTTGCCATGTCTTCCCAGTGTTACAAGGCAACTGAGTGGAATTGGACGTGCATGCATGCCTATCACTTGCCATGTCTTCTCGGTGTTACATGGAAACTGAGGACAACTATCATGCACGGGCGTGCGGGACCGCGAGGTGGCAGGCCGGATATGCGGGTCACTAGGACAGGAGGCCGGACGTGTGGGTATTAGCTGATTTGCCCACACATAGGCGTGTGGGCTTTTTCCCTTACACACCACACATGACATGTGGGCAAGACCCCTTAACGCCCACACGTGTGGGCGTTATCGCGGCCAAAGAAATAGCAACAACTGCACAATTGTAGTCTGATGTGACTCGTGATGATTGATATGACACCCTTGTCGTGCTTTGGTATTGATCTTGCATGGAAGTCTTCACTTGCCCCTTTTAATCAATCGATCTGTTTGACGGATGCTTTTTTTTGGCTAAGCATCAGCGCAGATTGAAAATAGCATAGGCGACATCGATCACTCAAACGTCCAATACGCGGCTGCCATGAATAAAATTCTTTGGGGATTGATCTTGGGATCCCAGTTCATGTAGATCTTCCTATGTCAGCACTTTCTCATCCGATCGATCGCCGTCCTCTCGATCCCTGGAAGAGTGCCCTCGAAGAACTCAACATCACCGTATGCTAGCCCTATAGTGGGAGCCAACTATTGTGGTTTTTTCACGGCAGATGTCCTAATGAAGGGCTTAGGTGCGAGGTCATCGCACTGTGAGGCGGCTTGAGAGGGGTTGGTCGGGACCGAGAGACGTGAGTTACCCAGGTTTGGCCCCTCTGATGGAGGTAAAAGCCCACGTCCTGCTTGTGTTTCATTGATGATGATGATGATCTCGATTACAAGGTTACGGAACACTACCTATAATCTCGAGGGTATCTAATCTGTATATCTCATGATTCATCTTGTCTAGACCTAACTTAACTTGTCCCTCTTGGGGTGGTGTGCCCCTCCTTATATAGGTTGAAGAGGTAGGTTTACATAGAGTTGTACTAGGACTTGGACTTGTTTCTTTGGAACCCTAATCCAGCTCTTGCTTATCGAGGAGGGAATTCCTCTTCTTCTTGGGCCTTCTCCGTGAGCCACCTTGCACCGGCTCGCACATTGGGCCTTGGGACCTGCAGTCCCGATTGATTTGGTGAACACGACGCCTCGCTTGAGCTGCCAAATGATGGGTCGAGTCATACTCCTGGCCGGGTCAAACCGTGAGTAATATCCCCGACAGTCACCGTGTACCAGCGTGGTGGTACATGGCTCCCGCCCTTGTCGGTGACCCGTGAGAAGAGGCCGATGATTAGGCCCGATGAGGAGAAGTAAGTGCATTTACTATTTTTGTACCTTTTGCCTTTACATTTCTTCAAATATCTAATGCGTTGGCCTTGTCATACTGTAGGGGTTGGCATCACGCCAATGGAGTCTGCATGCCCAACATTGTCCTTAGTGTGCTTTGCAGGCAAAATTTCCCGGGGTTTGTCACGTTGCCCGATGAGGGTCGGCTTTCAAAGGTTGGATGTAGCTGGAAGCACTACAAGTCTACCCACGCCCCGCCAGGGAGGTGATCAACGATGTCTTGTGCCACACGAGGGCCGAGATGGTGATCAATAGATTTTGGGTAATTTCTCCTTTACACAATTAAAAATTAGGAATAGCTAGTTATTGTACTAATTAGTGTTGTCTTGTTTGATTGCAAACCTTCTATAGGTGTGCTGAGGGATACAAGGAGGCCATTGCAAATGTTATCCTTACCGAGTGCAAGCCGCTATTACACAAGTTGCACCACGAGGCTCGGGTGCAGGTTGTTCGAGACTACTATGCCACGCATGGTATTAAGAAGGACAAGTCATCGTGTCGTGATAAGTTTCTCAAGAAGCCTCAGTACATGAAGGCAATTACCTATTCTTAAGGCCTTGTACTTAGTTTCCTTGATTTGATTCATAGGCGTAGTGCTCAAATTTCTCTTTACTAACTTAGGTGCCCCCGAGATGGTGTGCGAATAAGATGGATTGTTGGGAGGCGTTGGTGGATGAGTGGTGCACATGCCAATGACGAGCCATCCACGACAATGCGGAGGACCGGCGTTCCCAAATGATTAGTGTGCCAAACCCTCAAGCCAACACCGACTTATTTAAGTTCGTGCAGAACTTGGTATATGGTTTGCTTCATTTTTCATGAAATTCATTCTTCATGCTAGCTTGATCCCTTTACTAATACTTTGTTCCTCTCTTTTAGGCGCACCTCAATAAAACGGAGGTGTCAGAGTTGTACGACCTCTATGCCATGGCTCATACCGCCTCGTAGAAGAAGGACAAGGCATTCTTTGAGTCTGGCCTCGATCATCCGGAAAAGTTCACCAACATCTCCTCCCACCATAATCTGAAGAGGTACAACAAGGAGGGGAAGGCGGGGGAAAGGGGAGGACTTTAACCCGAGCCAACATCCTTTCGATCCAGAGCTGATGATGATATCGGGTGATGGGAGGGTCCATGGCTCAATAGCCATTGAAGATGGACTGATACGTTGTCCTCTCACTGTCCCAGAGATCAAGTCATGTCAAACGAACTCCTGTCCCGAGATAAGGATTCGCCCACGGCCAGTCGATCTCGCCATCGAGGTTAGGTATACGGACTGAGCTATCTTTCCTCCGTTACATTGTGTGTGTGGCCATGGATGATTACAATGCTAATGATGAGTGGTGTTGCAGGCTACTATTCAGAGAGAGAGGGCAAAAACCGAGGAGCTTATGGGGGGAGAGGGACCGGTTGGCGGTGGAGAAGGAACTGATCGCGAAGGAGAAGATGTCTCAGTTGTTGAAGGAGGAGAGGGCACGGAACGAGGCGGCTCACCGGGCCATGGACGAGCTCTTCGTGGTAAGTTTCTTCTTCATATTAGTCAAATCATGCATGTAATGTTTGTTTCATTACTAACTAATATGACTGACTTGTCAAAACCAAATGTGCAGTCTATGTGCGAGAAGGTCGGTCAGACCCCTCCGTCGATGTGAGTCATTACCGCGGCGGGAACAGTGAGTTTCATTTGAATGGTCATTAGTTACTAGTCTTAACATTTGAGTGTCATCATGCTAATGAGACATTGCAAATGATCTTTTGTGCAACATAACTCCTAAGCCGCATCACACAAGCCTTCTCCAGGGCATCCTTCTCCACGTGAACTCAGCCCGAGAAACCCCGGTGCTTCACCTCCGTGATGATGAGGACGATAAGTTTTCTCTAGTGTTTTGCTTAACAAGTGCATACTTAGCTCCGTACATGCTAATTAGCCCTAATATGCCACTTACTTGGCTTATTTTCCCAAAAAAAGACATACTTAGCTAATTATTTTCCAAAATGACATAATTAGCTTATTTAGTTCATTGCTGACATAATTAGCCTAGGTAGGTCAAAAATAGCATAATAACCTTGATCAGCTCATAAATGTCATATACTTAGCTTGTTTTCCTCCAAGTTGACATAATAAGCTTAGCTAGCTCAAAAATGGAATAATTGCCTAAGTTAGATTATTAATGACCTATACTTACCATATTTTCCTCCAAAATGACATAATAAGGTTAGTTAGCTCAAAAATGGAATAATTACCAAAATTAGCTCTAAAATGACACAAATAAGGAATAAGAAGAAGAAAAGCAAGGAAGATGAGAAGAACAAAGAATAAAAGAAGAAATAGAAGAAATAGAAAGAATGAAAGAATAAGAATGAGAAGGAAAAGGATAAAAAGAGAGAAGAGAGAAGAATAAGAAAATATATCCATATTCTTCCTTTTCTCTTCTTTCTTTTTCTCCATTCTCTCCATCTTCTTCTTCTTCTTCTGCTTCTTCTTCTTCTTCTTCTTATTATTATTATTATTATAGTCTTCTTCTTCTTCTTCTTCTAGTAGTTTTCTTCTTCTTCTTTTAGTATTCTTCTTCTTCTTCTTCTAACTTTCTTAATTACTCCCATTTTTGCAGATTTGATTCACTTCATGGAAGCTAGCATTGATGGTCTGCTAGTGTTTAGTTTTTTGTTTTCATTTGTATGGATGAACAATGTGAAACTATGTATGTATATATGGCTATACAATGTGAAACTATGTATTTTGCTAGCCTATGTGTTCTCTTGTTCAATATGTCATGATGATGTTGGATACATGGCCTATGCTTCTTTCTGAAACTATATATATCGTATATGTGCTCTAAAAATAGAGGGAAATAATAGAAAACAGAAAAAGGGGCAGTACACGCACTTTGCCGTCTGCGAGCGGACGACAAAGCCCTTTGACATCACTACGCAGACGGCAAAGGTGCCATGTGACAACAACATGTGCAACCTGGTTGCAACAGGTCTGAGCTATTTGACCAGTTTGGCATCGAGTGGGAGAAGGTAGACGTCAAAGACAAACAAGGCAAACAACAAAGATTCTCATGGAGTGACGTGCAGCCACGGACCGCTGATGTCACGAGCACACAACAAAGGCTATGGTTATTTGCCATCAGCAAGCTGACGACAAATTATGCCGTTAGCCACCTAACACGACTAACAACTCTACTTTATCGTCCAAGATCTTTACCGTCAACTTGGGCCAAAAGGCAGATGGCAAAGGTCTTTGTCGTCCGCTGGGGTTATGCAGACGGCAAAGTGGGCCTTTATCGTGACTTTCAGTGCCGAATGTGGGGCCGTCTGCCAGCAGACGACAAAGGTATTTGTCGTTCGTGGTCTGGTCCTTTGCTGTCTACTATGATAGACTCCAAAGAAGTTCATTCCTATAGTGATTGGTGTATTGGTGGCCATTGATCTCAATATTGACCTCGGGGTAATTGCTTTCTGCCATCTTAGCAAACGCCAGAGATCGGTGAAGCACATTTATATCGTTGTGAGATCCATCCATGCCAAAGAAAGAGTGCCAAATCTAGAGATCTTGGGAAGCCACAACCTCAAGTATGACAGTGCAAGCTCGTACATGGACCTTATTCTGCCCTTGCCAAGCTGAAGGGTAGTTTTTCCACTTCCACTGCATACAAACTATGCTACCAAGCATCCCCGAAAACCCCCTACTCACATTCATTGACAACAACCATGTTGTATCGACATCTGTTGGATCTCTCAAGTACTCCGGACCAAACAAAGCTATGATAGTCCTGCAGAATCTATACATGGACTCAAGGCAGGTGGACTCACTCGTCCGCACATACTCATCAATGAGATCGTCGGGGACTCCGTATGCAAGCATCCAAATGGCAGCAGTGCATTTCTGATAAGAGGATAAGCAAATCTTTTAAAGGGCATTCTTCTTGCACTCAAAATAGTTATCATACTGAACCACCCCCTCTCGAATACGGTTGAAAATATGTCTAGCCATCCGAAAATAGTGACGAAACTAGTGATGTTTGAAGAGAGGATTTTCGATATCGAAGTAGTCTTTCCAGAGTAGAAAATGGCCACTCTCCTGGTTATGATTCAGTGCCGGCGTGTGCCCCAGCATGGAGCCCTTAAGCTGTGGCCACTCCATATTTACAAGGTCATTGATGACCAACGCAACCGCCACAATCTCCTCATCATCACATGAAGAATCATTTGACTCCAAAAGAACGTTGTAGAAAAAAAATGCTCATCATCACGGTCCATTGATACCTTGGGCAAAGCGTCGAACACCTTGCGGGCGTTTGTGGAAGACTCCGGCCAGAGAGGAGCCTCGGCCCTACCGATAGGAACTGGCAGAGCTAGAGGATGACAGCATGTGAGGAGGATGAGTACGCGGACGGATGGTCGGGGCTACATCAGAAGTGGCTAGATGGACGACTGCGACGGTGGAAATGGGCGGCGGGGGGGGGGGGGGGTGGGAGACGGGGGGCGGGCGGGCGGGTGATTTGGAGGCGAAGAAGGAAGAGACGACTAGGTACGAGCCATGGACTGGCGGACCAAGGGAAAGAGAAGCCGGGCGTCGCGCGTGTCCGCACCGACGCAAAAGCAACCCCAATTTAGGCCTGGAATATGGGTCGAATACAGGGGAGCCCGGGTGTAGGATTGAAAGTATGTATAGAGGGTGGGTGATTGGACTACTTGACAAGATAATAACCTAGCTTTTTTCCAATTTTAGTTGTGGGCTAGTTTTAGCAATTATGGAAAGTCAAGTACACCCTACACATGAAGTGCTAAGAGTACAACAGCGAAATGTAAAATATGCAAGTGTAAGGTAAAGGAGTATGGTAGGGAGATCAAACACATGAGGTTGACACGACGATTTTTGACATGGTTCCGATAGGTGGCGCTATCGTACGTCCATGTTAGTGGAGACTTCAACCCACGGAGGATAACGATTGCGAGAGTCCACGGAGGGCTCCATCCACAAGAGGTCCACGAAGAAGCGGCCTTGTCTATTACACCACGACTTCCGTCCATGAAGGACTAGCCTTACTTACGATAGATACTCATGAAGTAGGCGATCTCCTTTCCCTTACAAACATCTTGGTTAAACTTCACAACATGAAGTAGGAGGCTCCCACGGACGAAAAACAGACGCGCGTTCATTTGGGTCAGCATGTTGGAACGTGTTTTCTGTCCACGGCGACCCAACGAACGTGCGCGGGCGAAATGGGTTGCCCGGTTAAAGTTAGTCTAAAGTCTGATTAAAGGTTTAAGACAGTGAAATTGGTCCATGGGTGTATAGGGACCGCATGTCCGGTTGTAAATGCTTAATGGGTGGAGAGGGGTACCGGTGGATGGTGCTCAAAGAGGACGTGTGGGAGAAGGGATCCATCGGGGCAGGAAAGAGCGGAAGCGAGGTTGTCCAAGGAACGAGAGGTCTTCTGAGACATGTGTGCCGCAACTTAAAGATCGTGGAACTGCATGGCAGGATAGCCTCGCGTGCGTTCTGCGTAGGCCTGGGCATTCGGTTTAACCGATTAGATCGGTCCGGTTCTTTGGGTTTTTTTAAAATTTCGGTCCTTTAAAACTAGCTACCGATCGGTTCCCAGAGACTTAGGTAACCGATTTTTTAAAGAGCCAAAACTTCGGTTCGGTTGTCGGGTTAACCGAACGCAACCCAAGTTTGGGTCAAGAACCAAGTAACAATTATTTAATACTATGCATGCAGGTCTCTGCACATGCGACAGTGCGAGTTTGAAAGCTGGCTACATGCTAGTTTTATTGGTTTGCCCACGCGTAATTTCTTTGTAGCGAGTCGATGTGGTACTAAATGTGAACATATCAATGCCTTGTGCAGCACAACTAGTATTTTATGGGCTAATTGATAGAATTATTTTGGGCCATACTAAACGTCTGGGCAAATAGATAAAAAAGAGAAGTGAAAAGGGCCCGACTGGACCAACGGGAACGTGGAAGAGTTGGTCGTGCTTTGTAACTTCGGGTTTTCAGGTTAATTATGTGCAAGAACCGAATTTACCAAACTAATTTTAGTTCTGTAGTTTTGATGACCGAATTAGGAACCTATTTTTTCGGGTTCGGTCCATTCGGCTTCGGTCCCGGTTTTTTTGGTTCGGTACATTGATTCTCGGTTAATATGCCCACCCCTAGTTCTGCGATGTGGAGAGGTTCTGCAGACTTTCCAACACGCCGCACTACTTGTTTCCCACGGCCACGGCATGTCGAGTGAACTTTTGTCATTAGGAGGTTCGCTTGCAATGTTGCCCTTTTATCACCACAACGCCGGTGAGATCCCATGTTAGCCGAGCACGCAAGTTGACCGTTGACCGGAGGCATGTACGACATAAAGTGCACCTTTCTGATTACTAATCGAATGTCGGGTGCCTTGCCACGAATAATAAAATTTAATATAAAAACATTATCCAAGACATCATTATAACTAAACATCGCTATAATTCTGAAAGTATGGAGACATGGATAAAAACCTTGACATGTCTTAGACAAATTATGTCCATGTAGTCTTATGCAAAGACCATATGGCCGCCAAAGTGATTGTATGTGAGTAATGACTTAGAGCATCTGCAAGCGGACCCTTCAAACATGTTTCAAATGCTCGAACAGGCCGCCCGGTCACTGACCGGTCACAAAAAATCAACCCAGCCGGACCCCTAAAACGAGTCTCAAACGCCCGGGCTGACCGACACCCCTCATATCCAGCCCAAATATGGGTCGGATACGGGGGAGCCCGGGTGTAGTATCGAAAGTATGTCTAGAGGTGGGTGATTAGACTACTTGACAAGATAAAAACTTAGCCTTTTCTCAATTTTAGTTGTGGGACAGTTTTAGCAATTATGGCAAGTCAAGTACACCCTACACATGCAATTATAAGATTATAGCAGCGAAATGTAAAATATGCAAGTGTAAAGTAAAGAAGTAAGGTAGGGGGATCAAACGCATGTGGTTGACACAACGATTTTTGGCATGGTTCCGATAGGTGGCGCTATCGTACGTCCATGTTAGTGGAGACTTAAATCCACGAAGGGTAACGACTGCGAGAGTCCACGGAGGGCTCCACCCACAAGGGGTCCACGAAGAAGTGTCCTTGTCTATTACACCACGGCTTCCGTCCATGCAGGACTAACCTTGCTCACTGTATATATTCACGAAGTAGGCGATCTCCTTGCCCTTACAAACATCTTGGTTCAACTCCACAACACGAAGTAGGAGGCTCCCAAGCTATACCTAGCCAATCTAGGAGGCACCACCCTCCAAAAGGTAATAGATGTGGTAGAACGATGAACTCCTTGCTCTTGTGCTTCTAAAGATAGTCTCCTCAACACACAATCACTCTATCATAGAATATGCATGGGTGGGAGAGGTTTATTTGGTGGAAAGCGGCTTGGGGAGGCTAGATATCAAGTTTCAAATGATTGGATTGGAATATCTTGATCTCAACACATGAGTAGGTGGCTCTCTCTCAGAAAAATTGATCTGCCAATGAAGTGTGTGTTCTGAGTGCTTCTCCCTTGAATGAGAGATGGGTGGAGGGGTATATATAGGCAGTCCCCAAAATCCAACCATTAAGCCTAAAGTTAACAACTCAGTGGCACCGAAGTCATGAACACGATGGTACCGTCTTGCACTAAAGGCAACAACTTTTGAATCTCAGTGGAACTGATATGCACAACTCGGTGACATCGAAAAGGTGGCTAACGGTCAGATGACACAACTCGGTGAAACCGATACGTTGATACGTCTCCAACCTATCAATAATTTACCTACTCGAGGACGAGCAGGAATTAAGCTTGGTGATGCTTGATACGTCTCCAACGTATCTATAATTTTTGATTGTTCCATGCTATTATATTATGTGTTTTGGATGTTTTATATGCATTAATATGCTATTCTATATTATTTTTGGGGCTAACCTATTAATCTAGAGCCTAGTGTCAGTTTCTATTTTTCCATGTTTTTGATTATTGCACATAAGGAATATTAAACGGAGTCCAAACGGAATAAAATTATCCAGAATGATTTTTCTTGGACGAGAAGACACTGTCAGACTAGGAGAAGGGGCCAGGAGACCTGCCGGGAGGCGACAAGCCTGCAGGGCGCGCCCCTGGCTTGTGGCCCCCTGCAGCTCTCCTAACCCTAATCCTTGCCCTATAACTTCCCAAATATTCCCCCAATATCAGAACAAGACCAAAAAACACTTTTTCGCCGCTAATACGTCTCCATCGTATCTACTTTTCCAAACTCTTTTGCCCTTGTTTTAGATTCTAATTTGCATGATTTGAATGGAACTAACCTGGACTCACGCTGTTTTCAGCAGAATTGCCTTGGTGTTATTTTTGTGCAGAAGTCAAAGTTTTCCAAACGTACTGAAAATTTACGGGGAGCATTTTTGGAAAATAAGAAAAATATCTGCACCAAGTTCCACCTAAGGGGGTGGGCCAGTGGGCCACAAGCCCTGGCTCCGCCACCACCCTTGGTGGCTGTGGGCAGGCTTGTGGGGCCCACACGGCTCTGCCGCCCCCAACCTCAGGTCTATAAGTTCACTTTCATCCCAGAAAAATTAAAAGGAGAAGTTTTCGTCGCGTTTACAATACGGAGGCGCCGCCACCACGTGTTCTTCATCTGGAGGGCAGATCTGGAGTCCGTCTTGGGCTCCGGAGAGGGGAAATCGTCGCCATCGTCATCATCAACCTTCTTCCCTCTCCAATTCCATGAAGCTCTTCGTCGTTCGTGAGTAATCTATTCGTAGGCTCACTGGTCGGTGATGAGTAGGATGAGATCTATCATGTAATCGAGTTAGTTTTGATGGGGATTGATCCCTAGTATCCACTATGTTCTGAGATTGATGTTGCTACTACTTTGCCATGTTTAATGCTTGTCACTAGGGCCCCAGTGCCATGATTTCAGATCTGAAATTATTATGTTGTCACCAATATATGTGTGTTTTAGATCCGATCTTGCAAGTTGTAGTTACCTACTATGTGTTATGATCCGGCAACCCCGGAGTGACAATAACCGGAACCACTCCCGGTGATGACCATAGTTTGAGGAGTTCATGTGTTCACCAAGTACTAATGCGTTGGTCTGGTTCTTTATTAAAAGGAGAACCTTAATATCCCGTAGTTTCCTTTTGGACCCCGCTGCCACAGCAGGGATGGACAATAGATGTCATGCAAGTTCTTTTCCCTAAGCACGTATGACGACACACGGAATGCATGCCTACATCACATTGACGAATGGGATCTAGCCACATATCTCTTTGTGTTATAGCTGTTGCATGATGAATATCATCCAAACAAATCACCGACCCATTGCCTACGAGTTTGTCTTACTACTGCTGTTACTTGTCTTGCTCTGCTGTTGCTACTACTGTTACTACCACTGTTACTTGTCTTGCTCTGCTGCTACTGTTGCTACTACTGTCGCTTGCTACTGTTGCTGTTGCTACTGCTGTGACTACAGTTGTTCCTTGCCACTGCCGTTACTCGCTACTTTGTTGTTACTACTTTGCTTGCAGATACTAATCTTTCAGGTGTGGTTGAATCTGACAAATTCAGCTCTTAATACTTGAGAGTATTCTCTCACCTCCCGTCGTGCGAACCAACAAATTTGGGTTGAATACTCTACAATCGAAAACTGCTGCGAACCCACGCATTGGTGGGCCGTCAACAACATTCTTCTAGTTTCACTGCTGGGGAGTGCTAGTAGCATTCTTCTGGTGCCATTGCAGGGGAAGGTTTGTTGTCACAAAATCAGCATTCGTCTAGCTATTGCCAGAGAGTGCCAGTCATCCTCCTCTTATATAAGCACTAATTAGAGAGCACCTCTGTCATTTTTATGCTTTACTTTTGATTGATATTGAGTATGACTATGACTGGACCTTTGTTGCTATGAACTACAATGTTTAGTCAGCCCTTGATCTTTGAAAGTGCTCTGCATTTATGTTTTGCGGTCTCAGAAAGAGCTAGCGAGATACCACCTATTCTTATTGTTTCATGCTTGTTTTGATTGAAGTGTTGGTATTTGAAACTCATTATTATTTGCTCGTTAGCTGATTATGCCATTGATATTAGTTTACCGTGAGACCTTTGTGTCATTTGCTTATGTGGTTAACTTGTGATCTTGCTGAAATTCTGGTTATATGTTAGACATAGTCGCAACAACAAGATCAAACAGAGTTTGTCAAAGTTTTTCTTTCTCTCTCAGTTTGTCAACTGAGTTGCTTGAGGACAAGCAAGGTTTTAAGCTTGGGGGACTTGATACGTCTCCATCGCATCTACTTTTCCAAACTCTTTTGCCCTTGTTTTAGACTCTAATTTGCATTATTTGAATGGAACTAACCTGGACTGACGTTGTTTTCACCAGAATTGCCTTGGTGTTATTTTTGTGCAGAAATCAAAGTTCTCCAAACGTCCTGAAAATTTTCGGGGAGCATTTTTCGAAAATAAGAAAAATATCTACGCCAAGTTCCACCTAAGGGGGTGGGCTAGTGGGCCACAAGCCCTGGCTCCGCCACCACCCCCTGGTGGCGGTGGGCAAGCTTGTGGGGCCCACATGGCTCTGCCGCCCCAACCTCAGGTCTATAAGTTCTCTTTTGTCCCAGAAAAAATAAAAAGAGAAGTTCTCGTCGCGTTTACGATACGGAGGCGCCGCCACCACCTGTTCTTCATCTGGAGGGCAGATCTGGAGTCCGTCTTCGGCTCCGGAGAGGGGAAATCGTCGCCATCGTCATCATCAACCTTCTTCCCTCTCCAATTCAATGAAGCTCTTCGTCGTTCATGAGTAATCTATTCTTAGGCTCAATGGGCGGTGATGAGTAGGATGAGATCTATCATGTAATCGAGTTAGTTTTGATGGGGATTGATCCCTAGTATCCACTATGTTCTGAGATTGATGTTGCTACTACTTTGCCATGCTTAATGCTTGTCACTAGGGCCCGAGTGCCATGATTTCAGATTTGAAATTATTATGTTGTCACCAATATATGTGTGTTTTAAATCCGATCTTGCAAGTTGTAGTTACCTACTATGTGTTATGATCCGGCAACCCCGGAGTGACAATAACCGGAACCACTCTCGGTGATGACCATAGTTTGAGGAGTTCATGTGTTCACCAAGTGCTAATGCGTTGGTCCGTTTCTTTATTAAAAGGAGAACCATAATATCCCGTAGTTTCCTTTTGGATCCCGCTGCCACGGGAGGGATGGACAATAGATGTCATGCATGTTCTTTTCCCTATGCATGTATGACGACACACGAAATGGATGCCTACATCACATTGACGAACGGGAGCTAGCCACATATCTCTCCGTGTTATAGTTGTTGCATGATGAACATCATCCAAACAAGTCACCGACCCATTGCCTACGAGTTTGTCTTACTACTGCTGTTACTTGTCTTGCTCTACTGCTGCTACTACTGTTGCTACCACTGTTACTTGTCTTGCTCTGCTGTTACTGTTGCTACTATTGTCGCTTGCTACTGTTGCTGCTGCTACTGCTGTCACTACTGTTGTTCCTTGCCACTGCCGTTACTCGCTACTTTGTTGTTACTACTTTGCTTGCAGATACTAATCTTTCAGGTGTGGTTGAATCTGACAAATTCAGGTGCTAATACTTGAGAGTATTCTCTCACCTCCCGTCGTGCGAACCAACAAATTTGGGTTGAATACTCTACCCTCGAAAACTGCTGCGAACCCACGCGCTGGTGGGCCGTCAACAACATTCTTCTAGTTTCACTACTGGGGAGTGCTAGTAGCATTCTTCTGGTGCCGTTGCAGGGGAAGGTTTGTTGTCGCAAAATCAGAATTCGTCTAGCTATTGCGAGAGTACCAGTCAGCCGCCGGGAGCCTCTGTTCCCGTGAGATCCAATCTGGGAGCCTTTTCCAGTAATCTGGCGGAGAGGGCATCTACATCAACTCCATTGCCCCTTCGATGATGCGTGAGTAGTTTACCACAAACCTACGGGTCCATAGCTAGTAGCTGGGTGGCTTCTTCTCTCTCTTTGTTCGTCAATACCATGTTGTTCATGATCTTCATGGAGATCTATCTGATGTAATACACTTTTGCGGTGTGTTTGTCGAGATCCGATGAATTTTGGGTTTATGTTCAGATTATCTATGAATATTATTTGAATCTTCTCTGAATTCTTATATGCATGATTTCATATCTTAGCAAGTCTCTTCAAGTTATTAGTTTGGTTTGGCCAACTAGATTGGTAATTCTTGCAATGGGAGAAGTGCTTAGTTTTGGGTTCAATCTTCTGGTGACAAAGTGGGGGTAGCGAGACACGTATTGCATTGTTTCCATCGAGGATAAAAGAGATGGGGTTTTCATCATATTGCTTGAGTTTATCCCTCTACATCATGTCATATTACCTAATGCATTACTCTGTTCTTCATGAACTTAATACTCTAGATGCAGGGAGGAGTCGGTCGATGTGTGGAGTAATATTAGTAGATGCTGAATCGTTTCGGTCTACTTGACACGGACGTGATGCCTATATGCATAATCATTGCCTTAGATATCTTCATAATTATTCGCTTTTCTATCAATTGCTTGACAGTAATTTGTTCACCCACCGTATTATTTTCCTTCATGAGAGAAGCCTGTAGTGAAACCTATGGCCTCCGGGTCTATTTTCCATATTATACTTTCAGATCTATAAACCAAAAATACCAAAAATATATTGCTGCAATTTATTTAGTTTTGTTTTACTTTTAGTTCTAGCAATCTTTTCTCTATCTCTATCAGATCTCATCCTTGCAAATAACCCCGAAGGGATTGACAACCCCTTTTTAGCATTGGGTGCAAGTGTTTGATTGTTTGTGTAGGTGCTAAGAGGGCGGCCTTGCTTGTTTCTCCTATTGGATTGATACCTTGGTTCTCAACAAACTAAGGGAAATACTTATCTACTTTGCTGCATCACCCTTTCCTCTTCAAGGGAAAACCAACGCAAGCTCAAGAAGTTGCATACGCAAACTCATAAATTCCAATTTTGTGTACCGAGGCAACAGAAAGTTGGTCACCTAAACTCGCTAGCACCAACACGGTTTCGGTTGCACCGATTTGGTGGCTTTGGCTACGATTTTGTGTGGGATGAAAATCGCTAGGGCCGAATTGAGAAACTTGGTGACACCGATTTTATGAATGTGGCTTTGGACAGAATGGTTATGTGGGAAAATGACTGAGTATTTTTGGTGGATATCTTTGAGCACTTGAGCAACCAGTTCATTTTACTACCTCACCCCCTTTTAATAGTGTTGGATTTCCTATGGACTCAAAAGTGATTTCTCACAAATATAAAATGACGAGTCTTCTAGCTTGAAACTTGGGTCAATCTTATTCCTTTCTTGCATCAAGGGGCATCTGCACATAAGCCTTTACCCAATGCATCTTTTGAACTTTTCTGAAATATAATTGGATAAACATATTAGTCCAATGATGCATATGTTGTGATCAATTATCAAAACCACCCTAGGGAGCAATTGTGATTTCACCAGGTGCGCCCGCCACGTCAGACCCGACATCCCAATCCTACCGCAAATTGCACCAAATCCACCCCTGGGACACCCTCGATTTGATCGTACACTAATCATACATGCAAATCCATACAACCAAGCTCAAGGACTCACGGGAAGATATCACAACACAGCTCTAGACACAAATAAAAACATACAAGCTTCATATTACAAGCCAGGGGCCTCAAAGGCTAGAATAGTAAAGCTTGATGAACACACGGGTCAGCGGAAGCCACAAATATCTAAGTACGAACATGAAACATGATAATGCCTTAGAGAAGGCTAGCACAAAAGATACAGTGATCGCACGAGGCGAGGTCTCTTGCCTAGGAACCTCCTAACTACTCCTGATCTTCAGCGGCCTCCACGTAGTAGAAGGCACCGTCGGGGTAGCAGTCGTCATCGGCAGGAAACGCCACCTCCTGGGTCCCATCATGTGGTCGCAACAACGTATCAAGGGGAAAGGGGAATCAAGCAACAGTGAGTACTCATCCAAAGTACTCGCAAGATTGACATCAGAACTATGCTAAGTATGCATCGGTATCAAAGGGAAGGGGGGGGGGTTATATGTGGATTAACTACAGCAATGCGAGAATAGAGAGAGGTGACTAGTCCTATCAAAGACTAGCATCTTCAGTGTCTTGCAACAATAGACGAGAGTAGAGCAAAACATACACAAATACATAATCGTATTGTTGCAGCAATATTTAAAGTGAGGTCACGCCCAAAGATTCTTCCTTGGCTACCAGCGAGGAATCAATCCCGGAGCAAACGTTCATGTTAAGTAACGATTGTAGTTGTATAAGATCGGGGAACAACTCCAAATCGTCCTGTAACCGTGGACACGGCTATTCGGATAGTTAATTTTCATCCCTGCACGGGTGCACCATAGTATCCAACACGCTTGATAAACTCTGGCCAGACACACTTTCCTGGGTCATGCCCGACGTCGGACCATCAACATGTCGCAGCCTTACCTAGACTCAACACTAAGGCTAGCCCTTCGGTCTAAATCCTAAGCGCGCAGGGGTCACGGGCCCATCACCATTTGCGATCCTGCATGATGCTTTGGCGGCCGATGTCAGTCCTCGCACCTCTTATATAAGAACGATGCTTATCCAGACGATTCAGGCGCGTGCCGCTCCATTGCTGATGTCTGAAGAGCTTCGGTTGATACCACGATGTCCAGTACCATAACTTCTCCCACGTGAAGGTTAGTACAAAAAGGTCTCCCGACCAACTCAGATCAAATACTCAAATCAATTAGCATTTTAATTAACTCATGGTCATATTCACGTGGGAGTCCACCCGCAACACACCATTCATGTTCCCAATAGCACGGTCAAGTACCTGTGTGGTTGTAACTGTTGGATATATGCCCTAGAGGCAATAATAAAGTGGTTTTTATTATATTCCCTAGTTCATGATAATTGTTTATTATTCGTGCTATAATTGTATTAACCAAAAACCGTAAAACATGTGTGAATATATAGATCACAATGTGTCCCTAGTGAGCCTCTAGTTGGCTAGCTCGTTGATCAATAGATGATCATGGTTTCCTGATCATGGACATTGGATGTCATTAATAACGGGATCACATCATTGGGGAATGATGTGATGGACGAGACCAAATCCTAAGCATAGCACCAGATCACGTTGTTCGTCTACTAAAGATTTTCTAATGTGAAGTATCATTTCCTTAGACCATGAGATTGTGCAACTCCCGGATACCGTAGGAGTGCTTTGGGTGTATCAAACGTCACACCGTAAATGGGTGATTATAAAGGTGCACTACAGGTATCTCCGAAAGTGTGTCTTGGGTTGTACGAATCGAGACTGGGATTTGTCACTCCGTGTGACGGAGAGGTATCTGTGGGCCCACTCGGTAATACATCATCATACTGAGCTCAATGTGACTAAGGAATTAGCCACGGGATGATGTGTTACGGAACAAGTAAATAGACTTGCCGGTAACAAGATTGAACAAGGTATAGGGATACCGACGATCGAATCTCGGGCAAGTATGATACCGGTAGACAAAGGGAATTGCATACGGGATTGATCGAATCCCCGACATCGTGGTTCATCCGATGATATCATCGTGGAACATGTGGGAGCCAACATGGATATCCAAACCCCGTTGTTGGTTATTCACCGGAGAGGTGTCTCGGTCATGTCTGCATGCTTCCCGAACCCGTAGGGACTACACACTTAAGGTTCAATGACACTAGGATTATATGGGAATGGTATAAGAGGTTACTGAAGGTTGTTCGGAGTCCCTTATGAGATCCAGGACGTCACGAGGAGTTCCAAAATGGTTCGGAGGTAAAGATTCATATATACGAAGTGAGGATTTGATCGCCGGAAGGGTTTCGGGCGTCATCGGTAATGTACCGGGCCACCGGATGGGTTCCGGGGGTCCACCGGGGTGGGCCACTAGCACCAAAGGGGTACATGGGCCAAAAGGTGGATGGGAACCAGCCACCACCATCAGCCCAAGGCGCATGAGAAGGAGGGTGGGCTAACCCTAGGCGTGGTGGCCTTTCCCACCCTAGGGCGCCAGCTCCTCCACCCTTGGGCGCCGCCCCCTTGCCCATATAGGGGTCGGCACCCTCCTCCCTCTCCTCCTATATATAGTGGAGGGTTTTGGGGCTACAACACACAACTTCTTCGACCTCCACGCGTAGCCCTACTACTCCTCCTCCTCGTCCTCCGTAGAGCTTGGCAAAGCCCTGCCGGAGTACCACGTAGCTCCACTGTCACCACGCCGTCGTGTTGCCAGAGTTCTCCCTCAACCTCTCCTCCCTCCTTGCTGGATCAAGGCATTGGAGACAACACCGGGTTACACGTGTGTTAAATGCGGAGGCACCGTTGTTCGGTGCATAGATCGGGATCCACCACGATCTCAATCGCTGCGAGTACGATCCATCAACCGCGTTCTAGCAACGCTTCTGCTTAGCGATCTTCAAAGTTATGAAGATGCTCTACCCCTTTGCTCGTTGCTGGTTTCTCCATAGATAGATCTGTGTGTGGCGTAGGAAATTTTTGAAATTACCACATTCCCCAAGTGTGGCATCTGAGTCAAGGTTCTATGCGTAGATTCTATGCACGAGTAGAACACAAAAGTTGTGGGTGCTGATTTTGTCAATTGCTTTTTGTTACTAGTATTATCTTGATTCGGCAGCATCGTGGGATGAAGCGGCCCGGACCGACTTTACACGTACTCTTATGTGAGACTGGTTCCACCGACCGACATGCACTTGTTGCATAAGGTGGTTAGCGGATGTGTGTCTCTCCCACTTTAGTCGGGTCGTACTCGATGAAGAGGGTCCTTATGAAGGGTAAATAGCATTGGCATATCAACATTGTGGCTATCATGTAGGTAAGAAGCATTCTTGCTAGAAACCTTAATCATCCACGTAAAAGTTGCAACAACAATTAAAGGATGTCTAACTTTTTTTGCAGGGTATGCTATGTGATGTGATATGGCCAAAAGGATGTGATATTACATATGTGATGTATGGGATTGATCATGTTCTTGTAAGAGGATTCACGACTTGCATGTCGATGAGTATGACAACCCGCAGGAGCCATAGGAGTTGTCTTAATTTATTTTATGAGATGCAACGCCATGTGATTACTTTACTTCATTGCTAAACCGTTAGCTATAGTAGTAGAAGTAATAGTTGGCGAGATGACTTCGCGATGACACAATGATGGAGATCATGATGATGGAGATCATGGTGTCATGACGGTGACAATGATGATCATGGTGCCCCGAAGATGGAGATCAAAGGAGCAAGATGATATTGGCCATATCATGTCACTATATGATTGCATGTGATGTTTATCATGTTTTCCATCCTATTGCTTAGAACGACGGTAGCAAAGATAAGATGATACCTCATTAAATTTTTGAGATATGTATTCCCCTAATTGTGCACCGTTGCGAAGGATCGTTGTCTCGAAGCACCACGTGATGATCGGGTGTGACAGATTCTAACGTTCGCATACAACGGGTGTAAGCCAGTTTACACACGCGAAACACTTTGGTTGACTCAACGAGCCTAGCATAAACACTTTGGAGACCGAAAGGTCGAACATGAGTCGTATAGTTGATACGATCAGCATGGAGATGCTCACCATTGATGACTAGTCCGTCTCACGTGATGATCGGACACAGGCTAGTCGACGTGGATCATGTAACCCTTGGATGACTAGAGGGATGTCGATCTGAGTGGGAGTTCATTAGTAATTTGATTAGATGAACTTAATTATCATGAACTTAGTATAAAAATTGTCTTTACAAATATTGTAGATCCAATGGCCAACGCAAATGTCTCATTCAACTTCAACGCGTTCCTAGAGAAAACCAAGCTGAAATATGATGGGAGCAACTATGCGGATTGGGCTCGTAACTTAAAGCTCGTCCTCATCGCTTCCAAGAAGGCATATGTCCTTAATGCACCGCTAGGTGATCCTCCCGTTCCCGCAGCAACCCAGGACGTTAGGAGCGCCTGGCAGTCGCAGAGTGATGACTACTCTCTGGTTCAGTGCGGCATGCTTTACAGTTTAGAACCGGGGCTCCAAAACCGTTTTGAGAAACACGGAGCATATGAGATGTTCGAGGAGCTGAAACTTGTTTTTAAGCTCAAGCCCAAGTCAAGAGATATGAAGTCTCCGACAAGTTCTTTAGCTGTAAGATGGAGGAGAATAGTTCTATCAGTGAGCACATACTCAGAATGTGTGAGTTGCACAACCGCTTGACTCAGCTAGGAGTTGAATTTCCTGATGATGCGGTCATTGACAGAATCCTCTAGTCGCTTCCACCTAGCTATAAAGGCTTTGTGATGAACTACAACATGCAAGGGATGGAGAAAACCATTTCGGAGTTGTATTCAATGCTGAAATCTGCGGAGGTGGAAATCAAGAAAGAACATAAAGTGTTGATGGTCAATAAGACCACCAGTTTCAAGAAGGGAAAGGGTAAGAAGAACTTCAAAAAAGATGGCAAAGTAGTTGTCGCGCCCGATAAACCAGTTGCCGGGAAGAAGCCAAAGAAAGGACCCAAGCCTGAGACTGAGTGCTATTACTACAAGGGAACCGGTCACTCGAAGCGGAATTGCCCTATGTACTTAGCGGACAAGAAGGCCGGCAACGTCAAAGGTATATATGATACACATGTTATTGATGTGTACCTTACCAGCTCTCGTAGTAGCTCCTGGGTATTTGATACCGGTGTTGTTGCTCACATTTACAACTCAAAACGGGAACTGCAGAACAAGCATAGGCTGGCAAAGGACGAGGTGAAGATGCACGTCGGGAATGGTTCAAAGGTCGATGTGATCATCGTCGGCACACTACCTCTACATGTACCTTCGGTATTAGTTTTAAACCTTAATAATTTTAATTTAGTACCAGCTTTGAGCATGTACATTGTATCGGGATCTCGCTTGATGCAAGATGGCTACTCATTTGAATATGAGAATAATGGTTGTTCTATTTATATGAGTGGTATGTTTTATGGTCATGCCCCGCTGGTCAATTGTTTATTCTTGATGAATCTCGATCGTGATGTTACACATATTCATAGTGTGAGTACCAAAAGATGTAAAGTTGATAATTATAGTCCCACATACTTGTGACGCTGCCGCCTTGGTCATATCGGTGTCAAGCACATGAAGAAACTCCATACAGATGGAGTTTTGGAGTCTCTTGATTTTTAATCATTTGACACATGCAAACCGTGCCTCATGGGCAAGATGACCAAGACTCCGTTCTCCAGAACAATGGAGCGAGCAACCAACTTATTGGAAATAATACATACAGATGTGTGCGGTCCAATGAGCGTTGAGGCTCGTGGTGGCTATCGTTATATCCTCACCATCACTGATGATTTAAGTAGATATGGGTATGTCTACTTAATGAAGCACAAGTTGAAACCTTTGAAAGGTTCAAGGAATTTCAGAGTGAGGTGGAGAATCAACATGACAAGAAAATAAAGTTCTTACGATCTGATCGTGGAGGAGAATATTTGAGTCACGAGTTTGGCACGCACCTAAGGAAATGTGGAATTGTTTCACAACTCACGCCGCGTGGCACACCGCAGCGTAAAGGTGTGTCTGAACATCGTAATCGGACTCTGTTGGATATGGTACGATCTATGATGTCACTTACTGATTTACCGCTATCATTTTGGGGATATGCATTGGAAACTACCGCGTTCACTTTAAATATGTGGAGACGACGCCGTCTAAATCCGTGGAGACAACACAGTACGAATTATGGTTTGGCAAGAAACCTAAGCCGTCATTTTTGAAAGTTTGGGGTTGCTATGCTTATGTGAAGAAACTTCAACCTGAGAAGCTCGAACCCAAAGCGGAAAATGCGCCTTCGTAGGATACCCTAAGGAAACTATTGGGTATACCTTCTATCTTAGGTCCGAGGGCAATATCTTTGTTGCCAAGAACGGATCCTTTCTAGAGAAAGATTTTCTCTCGAAAGAAGTAAGTGGGAGGAAAGTAGAACTTGATGAGGTAACTGTACCTCCTCTCGAACCGAAGAGTAGCGCAGCACAAGAAAATGTTTCTGAGGTGCCTGCACCGGCTAGAGAAGAAGTTAATGATGATGATCATGAAACTCCAGATCAAGTTGCTACTGGACCTCGAAGGTCCACATGGACACATTCCGCACCAGAGTGGTATGGCAATCCTGTCATGGAAATCATGTTGTTGGACAACAGTGAACCTTCGAACTATGAAGAAGCGATGGCGGGCCCGAATTCCAACAAATGGCTTGAGGCCATGAAATCCGTTATAGGATCCATGTATGAGAACAAAGTATGGACTTTGTTGGACTTGCACGATGATCGGAAAGCCATAGAAAATAAATAGACCTTAAAGAAGAAGACTGACACAAATGGTAATGTGACGATCTATAAGGCTCGACTTGTCGCTAAGGTTTATCAACAAGTTCAAGGGATTGACTACGATGAGACATTCTCACCCGTAGCGATGCCGAAGTCAGTCCAAATCATGTTAGCAATTGCCGCATTTTATGATTATGAAATCTCGAAAATGGACGTCAAAATGGCATTCCTGAACGGCTTTCTTAAGGAAGAATTGTATATGATACAACCGGAAGGTTTTGTCGATCCTAGCAATGCTAACAAGGTTTGCAAACTCCGACGCTCCATCTATGGGCTGGTGCGAGCATCTCGGAGTTGGACCATTCGCTTTGATGAGGTGATCAAATCGTTTGGGTTTGTAGAGACTTATGGAGAAACCTGTATTTACAAGAAAGCGAGTGGGAGATCTGTAGCATTTCTCATACTATATGTGGATGACATATTGTTGATGGGAAATGATATAGAACTATTGGAAAGCATAAATGCCTATTTAAATAAGAGTTTTTCAATGAAGGACCTTGGAGAAGCTGCTTCCATATTAGGCATCAAGATCTATAGAGATAGATCGAGACGCCTCATAGGTCTTTCACAAAACACATACCTTGACAAGATATTGAAGAAGTTCAATATGGATAAGGCTAAGAAGGGGTTCTTGCCTGTATTACAAGGTTTGAGGTTGAGTGTGACTCAACGACCGACCACGACAGAAGATAGAGAAAAGATGAGAACCGCCCCCTATGCTTCAACCATAGGATCTATTATGTATGCCATGCTATGTACCAGACCTGATGTGAACTTTGCCATAAGTTTGGTAGGGAGGTACCAGAGTGATCTATGAGTGGATCACTGGACAGCGGTCAAGAACATCCTTAAGTACGTGAAAAGGACTAAAGATATGTTTCTCGTTTATGGAGGTGCCGAAGAGCTCGTCGTAAAGGGTTACGTTGATGCTAGCTTCGACACAGATCCGGATGACTCCAAGTCACAAACCGGATACATGTATATTTTGAATAATGGGGCAGTTAGCTGGTGCAGTTGCAAGCAAAGCATCGTGGCAGCATCTACATGTGAAGCGGAGTACATAGCTGATTCGGAAGCAGCACAGGACGAAGTCTGGATGAAGGAGTTCATCACCGACTTAGGAGTGATTCCAAGTGTGTCGGGCCCGATGACTCTATTCTATGACAACACTCGAGCTATTGACATTGCAAAGGAGCCCAGGTTTCACAAGAAGACCAAGCACATCAAGCGCTGCTTCAACTCCATACGTGGATACATCCAGGATGGAGATATAAATATTTGTGAAGTACATACGGGTCAGAATGTCGCAGATCCGTTGACTAAACCTCTTCCACGAGCAAAACATGATCAGCACCAGAACTCTATGGGTGTTCGATTCATCACAATGTAACTAGATTATTGACTCTAGTGCAAGTGGGAGACTATTGGAAATATGCCCTAGAGGCAATAATAAAGTGGTTATTATTATATTTCCTAGTTCATAATAATTGTCTATTATTCATGTTGTAATTGTATTAACCGGAAACCGTAATACATGTGTGAATATATGGATCACAATGTGTCCCTAGTGAGCCTCTAGTTGGCTAGCTTGTTGATCAATAGATGATCATGGTTTCCTGATCATGGACATTGGATGTCATTGCTAACGGGATCACATCATTGGCGAATGATGTGATGGACGACAGCCAATCCTAAGCATAGCACTAGATCGTGTTGTTCGTCTACTAAAGCTTTTCTAATGTCAAGTATTATTTCCTTAGACCATGAGATTTTGCAACTCCCAGATACCGTAGGAGTGCTTTAGGTGTATTAAACGTCACAACGTAACTGGGTGATTATAAAGGTGCACTACATGTATCTCCGAAAGTGTCTGTTGGGTTGTATGAATCGAAACTGGGATTTGTCACTCCGTGTGACGGAGAGGTATCTCTGGGCCTGATACGTCCATTTTGCATCATGCTTTAATGTTGTTATTTATCACTTTATGGGCTGTTATTACACTTCACGATACAATGCTTATGCCTTTTCTCTCTTATTTTGCAAGGTTTACATGAAGAGGGAGAATGCCGGCAGCTGGAATTCTGGCCTGAAAAAGGAGCAAGTTTGAGATACCTATTCTGCGCAACTCCAAAAGTCGTGAAAATCAAGGAGGTTTTTTTTGGGATTTATAAAAAATACTGGGCCGAAGAAGTACGAGAGGGGCGCCAGCACGGGGCCACAAGCCTGCTAGGCACGGCCACCCCCTGGCCGCGCCTAGGGGGCTTGTGGGTTCCCACTTGGCCCTTTGGCTCCCCCCTTTTGCTACAAGAAGGGTTTCGGTCTGGAAAAAATCAGGAGGAGGCTTTTGGAAGATTCGTTGCTGCCACGAGGCGGAACTTGAGCATAACCTATCTAGAGCTCCGGCAGGATGATCCTGCCGGGGAACTTCCCTCCTGGAGGGGGAAATCGTCGCCATCGTCATCGCCAACACTCCTCTCGTCGGAGGGGACTCATCATCATCAACATCTTCATCAACACCATCTCATCTCCAAACCCTAGTTCATCTCTTGTAACCAATCTCTGTCTCGCGACTCCGGTTGGTACCTGTAAGGTTGCTAGTACTGTTAATTACTCTTTGTAGTTAATGCTAGTTGGATTACTTGGTGGAAGATTATATGTTCAGATGCTTGATCCTACTCATTACCTATCTGGTCATGAATATGATTATGCTCTGTGAGTAGTTACTTTTGTTCCTGACGACATGCGATAAGTCTTGATATAAGTAGTCATGTGAATTTGGTATTCGTTCGATAATTTGATGTGTTGTATGTTGTTTTTCCTCTAGTGGTATTATGTGAACGTCGACTACATAAAAATTCACCATTATTTGGGCCTAGAGGAAGGCATTGGGAAGTAGTAAGTAGATGATGGGTTGCTAGAGTGACAGAAGCTTAAACCCTAGTTTATGCGTTGCTTCGTAAGGGGCTGATTTGGATCCACTAGTTTAATGCTATGGTTAGACTTTGTCTTAATTCTTCTTTCGTAGTTGCGGATGCTTGCGAGAGGGGTTAATCATAAGTGGGATGCTTGTCCAAGTAAGGGCAGTACCCAAGCGCCGGTCCACCCACATATCAAACTATCAAAGTAGCGAACGCGAATCATATGAACATGATGAAAACTAGCTTGACAGAAATTCACATGTGTCCTTGGGAGCGCTTTACCTCCTATAAGAGTTTGTCCAGGCTTGTCCCTTGCTACAAAAGGGATTGGGCCACTTTGCTGCATCATTGTTACTATTGTTACTTGCTACTTGCTACGAATCATCTCACCACACAACTACTTGTTACCGATAATTTCAGTGATTGCAGATATTACCTTGTTGAAAACCACTTGTCAGATCCTTATGCTCCTCGTTGGGTTCGACACTCTTACTTATCGAAAGGACTACGATAGATCCCCTATACTTGTGGGTCATTAGGGCCCACTCGGTAATACATCATCATACTGAGCTCAATGTGACTAAGGAGTTAGCCACGTGATGATGTGTTATGGAACGAGTAAAGAGACTTTCTGATAACGAGATTGAACAAGGTATAGGGATATCGAAGATCGAGTCTCGGGCAAGTATCATACCGGTAGACAAAGGGAATTGCATACGGGATTGATCGAATCCCCGACATCGTGGTTCATCCGATGAGATCATCGTGGAACATGTGGGAGCCAACATGGATATCCAGACCCTTGCTGTTGGTTATTGACCGGGGAGGTGTCTCGGTCATGTCTCCATGATTCTCGAACCCGTAGGGTCTACACACTTAAGGTTCGATGATGCTAGGGTTATATGGCAATGGTATACATGGTTACTGAAGGTTGTTCAGAGTCCTGGATGAGATCCCGGACGTCACCAGGAGTTCCGGAATGTTCCGGAGGTAAAGATTCATATATAGGAAGTGAGGATTTGATCGTCGGAAGTGTTTCGGGCTTCACTGGTAATGTACCGGTACCACCGGAAGGGTTCCGGGGGTCCACCGGGAAGGGCCACTAGCTCCAAAGGGTTACATGGGCCAAAAATTGGATGGGAACTAGCCCATAAGTGGGCTGGTGCGCCACCACCATCAGCCCAAGGCGCATGAGAGGGAGGGTGGGCTAACCCTAGGAGTGGTCGGCTTGCCCACCCTAAGGCGCCACCTCCTCCACCCTTGGTCGTCGTCCCCTTGCCCATCTAGGGCTACCGCACCCCCTAGGGTGGAAACCCTAGGGGTGGGCACCCACCTCCCTCTCCTCCTATATATAGTGGAGGGTTTTGGGGCTGCAACACACAACTTCTTCCACCTCCACAGCGCAACCCTAATTGTCCTCCTCCTCGTCCTTCGTAGAGCTTGGCGAAGCCCTGCCTGGGTACCACGCAGCTCCACCGTCACCACGCCGTCATGCTATCGGAGTTCTCCCTCAACCTTTCCTCCCTCTTTGCTGGATCAAGGCGTTCGAGACGTCACCGGGCTGCACGTGTGTTGAACGCGGAGGCACCGTTGTTCGGTGCATAGACCGGAATCCACCGTGATTTGATTCGCTGCGAGTACGAATCCATCAGCCGCGTTCTAGCAACGCTTCCGCTTAGCGATCTTCAAAGGTATGAATATGCTCTACCCCTTTGCTCGTTGCTGGTTTCTCCATAGATAGATCCTTGTGTCAGGAAGGAATTTTTTTGAAATTACCACGTTCTCCAACAGTAACATCAGCGGGATCCGATGTATCACCCTCGATGGATTCCGAATGATGTAACCATCAAGGTGGTCAAGGAGGAATCACCCTGGGTGGACCACACTTGATGGACTGTATGACAGCATCGTTGTCGGAGGTGGTGAAGGAGGAATCACCCTCCGAGAAGCACCGTCAGTCAACTACACTACAACGCTAACATCGGAGTACGTAACAAGGTGTCACCCTCGATACTCGATAGTAACTCTGCAGCATCGTACAACTAAGGGGGTGTGAGTGCTGTGACGGGTCATGGCTCATCGATCAGATGATCGAGACTTGATGAAAAAGCAGGGGCAACTGGACTAAGGGTCAAATGGGAGGACTGCTCCCCCTATACCAAACAGTTATAAGGTGTAGTAGAATAAAGAAGCAGTTTATAAAAAACATGCTATGCATGAGATATAGGAGCTAACTACAACAGTAGCAAAATACTAATGCAATCATGAGGGAGAAAGAATAGACGATATAGGAATGATCTAGGGGGGTTTTCCTGCCTTGTTGCTTTGCGGTAAAAGGCTGGTCATCAAGAGGGTAGTCGTACCCGGCAGTAGCGTCAATCTCGGGGTCTACCGGAGAGAAGAGGGGGAAGAAACAATAGATATAACGCATGGATGCAACACTATGCATGACATGGCAATATGCACGGCTAGGCATGAGCTCAGTATTACATGTCATAGACAGATCGGGAAAATATATAACAATATTTCCCAGGTCTCTCGCTACTATTGGACATGCGAAATGGATGGAAAAAATCCACATTCTCTACCCTAGGGACGCGTGACAGACGAACGGATAGAATATCCGGGTTCGTCTTGTTTTTCTAATCAACTTTCACGTATAAACTATTTTCATCCGGATTACGAATTATTTTAGATTAATTTTACAAGTTTTACAAATTTGATAATCATTAATGACATCAGCATGATGTCATGCTGACATCAGCAGTCAATAGTCAGTTGACTGGTCAAACTAACTGCTCGGCCCCACCTGTCATAGACAGTGGGCTTAACACAGTTTATTTAATCTAATTACTGATTTAATTAGCAAGTGGGGTCCATGTGTGAGTGTCACATTAGGTTAATTTATCTACTAATTAATCTAATTAATTAATTAACCAATTAATTAATTAATAATTATTTTACATTATTTTTATTAATTTTTGTTTTATTTTATTTTAATCCTTCTTTTTTGTTAAGGGGGCATCGGGCCCCCATGTCATTCACTCAGGGGGGACCTACCCCAAAACAACTAATTACACGGGGTTTATTCGCCCATAGTTAACAGGGAGTAACCCCGGGTACGACCAAGTGGACGGAGGGGCGAACGGCTGCGCAGGGTGGCCAGAGAGCCGACAGGGCTGCCAAGGCGAGGGGAGGGCGAGCCGGGGCGAGGCTCGGTGCGGTGGTGCGGGCGAGTGGAGGGGGAGGCCGAGGGGGCCGCCATGGAGTGGAGCGCCAGTGGGGCGTGCGGGGGCGAGGCGAAGAACGGCCAGGGCGAGCATGGCTGCGTGGGGAGGGGCTGGGGAGAGCCGTGTTGGGGAACGTTGCATGGGAAACAAAAAATTTCCTATGCACACGCAATACCTATCCATGGTGATGATCATCTACGAGAGGGAAGAGTGAATCTACATACCCTTGTAGATCACTAAGCGGAAGTGTATATATCGCGATTTATGTAGTGGAACATCTTCGCGATTCAAATCGTAGCCCGTCCTGCGATCTCATCACGATCCGTCCCGCGATCCCATCACGATCCTTCCCGATCTAGTGCCGCACGGACGACACCCCCGCGTTCAGCAAACGTACAGCTCGATGACAATCTCTACCTTATTGATCCAGCAAGAGGGGGCGGAGAGGTAGATGAGTTCTCCAGCACAGCGGCGTGGTGGTGGTAGTGGTGGTGCTATTCCAGCAGGGCTTCGCCTAAGCACCGCTGAAACTAGAGGAGAAACAGATCTAGAGAGAGAGCGCAACACGTGGTTGTTTTCTGTTGTGTATAAAACCCTCAAAACCCTTAGTATATATAGGAGGAGAGGAGGGAGGGGGTTGCGCCCTAGGGCTTCCCTTTCTTCCCTTGCGCAAGGAGGAGAGGAGGAGTCCTCCTCCAATCCTAGTAGGAGTAGGATTCCTCCTTCCCACTTGGAAACTCTTTCCACCTTGTGTTTTTCCTTCTCAAACCTTATGGGCCTTAGCGGGAACTTATTACAGCCCACTATGGGATGGTTTATATCTTCCCACAGCCCATGAGGCCCCTTGGGGCGTGACACCCCTCCCGATGGTCCCCGGGACCCCTCCCGGCACTCCCGGTACACTACCGATGAGTCCGAAACTTTTCCGGTGACCAAAACAGGACTTCCTATATATCAATCTTTACCTACGGAGTTCCTCGTGACGTCCTGGATCTCATCCGGGACTCCGGACAACCTTCGGTCACCAACGCATATAACTCAACTATACCGAAACGTCACCGAACCTTAAGTGTGCAGACCCTGCGGGTTCGAGAACTATGCAGACTTGACCTGAGACAATCTCTTGTCATTAACCAATAGCGGGACCTGGATGTCCATATTGGCTCCCACATATTCTACGGAGATCTCTATCGGTTGAACCTCTATGTCAAGGATTCAGTTAATCACGTATGTTGTTCCCTTTGTGCTTCGATATGTTACTTTCCCGAGATTCGATCGACGGTATCTCCATACCTAGTTCAATCTCGTTACCGGCAAGTCTCTTTACTTGTTCCGTAATACACTATCCCATAACTAACTCCTTAGTCACGTTGCTTGCAAGGCTTGTTGTGATGTTGTATTATCGAGTGGGCCCCGAGATACCTCTCCGTCACACGGAGTGACAAATCCCAGTCTTGATCCATGCCAACCCAACAGACACCTGTGGGGAAACCTGTAGAGCACCTTTATAGTCACCCAGTTACGTTGTGACGTTTGATAACCCATAAGGTATTCCTCCGGTGTCCGGGAGTTGCATGATCTCATGGTCATAGGAACAGATACATTAACATGCATAAAACAGTAGCAATAAACTGACAAGATCATATGCTACGTTCATAATTTTGGGTCTTGTCCATCACATCATTCTCCCAATGATGTGATCCCGTTATCAAGTGACAACACTTGTCTATGGCCAGGAAACCTTGACCATCTTTGATCAACGAGCTAGTCAACTAGAGGCTCACTAGGGATAGTGTGTTGTCTATGTATCCACACATGTATTTGAGTTTCCAATTATCATGAATATGGAAATATAATAATAACCAATTTATTATCCCCTCTAGGGCATATTTCCAGCAATCCGTGCGGGGGCATGGCCGGGGCAAGGCGAGTTGCGCCGATCGGAGCTGGGGGAGGAGAGGGAGGAGGGGAGGGGCCCCGGTGGCTCACCATCGTTGTAGATGAGCAGCGGCCCAGGGGAGTTCTGGCAGGGCAACGAGGTGGAACAGGGCGGGGACGTGGCGGACCGGAGGGGAGGCAGCCGGAATGGCGCCGCGAGGGCCGGCAGCGGTCGGTCGAGCGGGGCGGGGCGGGGCGCTGCCACGGAAGAGGGAGGCATGGGGGTGAGGGGGAGAGACTGAGTAGGTTTTAGGGTTAAGGGGAGAGGGAGGACTTTTTATAAGCCAAGGGGTATGATGGGCCGACGTGTTGGCTGAATGGGCCAAGGCCTAGTTGGGTCGGCTAGGGGGGAGGGGATTTAGTCTTTTTCTTTTTCTTTTTTTCCTTTTTATAAAACCTTTATGTTTTAATTAATTTGTAATAATATCTTTTGTAGAAATAGGGCATTTGGTTTAGTATTCATTTTGCAATTTATTGCAATCTCATAAAATATTTGCGATACATTATTTGTAATTGATTAAAATAAAATGGCATTTAATAATGAATTGGCCACAATTAAAATTTATTTTGATACAAAAGAGGGCTTGATAAATATGGTTTCATATTTTATAATTATCACGTGAATATTTGGAACCTAAACATGATTTTTGTTTTCGTGTTTGACAAAATTATTTATTCCACTTATTAGTTGAATTTTGAATTTCAACAAAAATTTGAAACAAGAAGTGATCCGAAGTTTCATCAAGCACTATTTAGCAAAATTATTAGGCATTGATCATGGTCATCATTGTACCTTAATTACAATGATCACTGTAGCATAATGTGGGGATGTCACAACCCCACAGAACTAACAGATCCATTTCCTCTTTTTCTCTCTTCTTCTTCCGTGCGCCGTCCGTCTCGTAGCTCAGCTGTCGCACGCGATCTATCTCCTAGTAGCCTCTGCTAGCCCGGCCGCTCGGTTAGAGGGATCATATCTCCCGACCTTCGGCAGAGGACGTCGTCACCGGCCCGGAAGATACCGCAGAACGTCCAGGAACTCTCTGGTTGTGCCTTGCACCGGGTGTGTTCGGCACAATGTCTGACCGGATTTGTTGGTCAAATTTTTAGGAGAAACGATGGGATTTCGATGCTTCGTCCAACGAGGAGTATGGACCGACGGATCTTAATCAACTGGTTCAAGATGAGTTATTCGATTCATCAGATTCGGCGAAGAAGTGGGCATGATAATGCTCATCAGCATGCAAGAGGAAATGGACCGGGAAGTGGAGCACGTTCTCGATTTCAAGGGCTCAATCAAAGAGAGAAGAGTCATCAATCGGGATATGGTATGTGTAGCAAAGCTACTTCAGAAGGATTACTTTGATATGTACCCAACTTTTCCGGATGATTCATTTTTTTGTCATCGTTTTTGTATGCGAAAACCATTATTTTTGCGCATTGTGGAGGGAGTGGAAGCACACGATGAGTACTTAAAGCTCACAAGGGATTGTTTCGGTCAACTCTCTTTCACTGCCAAGCAGAAGTACATGGCTGCTATGAGGATGCTTGCACTTAGTACTACGGGAGATGTCGTTGGTGAGGTGGACAAGATGGGGAGAGAACATGGCTAAAAACTACTGTCAAGTTTGCGTGTGTTGTGGTGGAGGTGTTTGGAGGAGAGTATCTGAGGGAGCCAAATGCATAGGACACAAAGAAATTGTTGGCTATTGGAGAGGCCACGGGGTTTCTAGGAATGCTCGGATCGGTCGATTGCATGCATTGGCAATGGAAGAACTACCCCAAAGCTTTGCGAGGAATGTACCAAGGTCACACAAGAGAGGCCACCATCATACTAGAGGCAGTGGCATCACATGACTTGTGGATTTGGCATGCTTTCTTTGGAATCTCGGGTTCTCACAATGATATCAACGTGCTTCAATGATCTCCGTTGTTCAGGAGGCTTTGCAATGGGGAATCACCTCCGTGCAACTACACCGTCAACGGTCGAGACTACAACATGGGATACTATCTTGCCGATGGCATATATCCTCAATGGGCTGCATTTGTGAAGACCATATCCGAACCATATGACAGAAAACAAAATCACTTTGCAACAATGGAGGAAGCAGCTAGGAAGGATGTGGAGAGGGCTTTTGGAGTGATGCAAACACGTTGAGGAATTGTTCATGTGGCTGCAATGATGTGATAACAAGAAACTTTGTGACAGCCCATGACATGTTGTGTTATTTTGCACAATATGATCATCAAGGATGAGGGTGATGATGTAGCCCAAACCAATGATTTTGAAGCACGTGGAGAACAATTTGAAATCCCTGAAGATCAAGATGCAATTCAGCTTATGAACTTTTTGCAGATGCATCAGAATCTTTGAGATAATCACGTGCACACGCAACTACTCAATGATCTGGTGAACCATATGTGGACCCATAATGGAAATAAAAGAACAGATGATTAATTGTGCACTTCAAATAAATTAATGGAAATCAAAATGGCATATTAACAAAACATTCAAACACTTAGCATATTAATGGTCAGACCAGAAATAGCTCCCACAGCATGACTTACAAGTAAAAATACATGTAGACATGCTTATAAAACAGAGTCAATACATACATAGTCGACATCGAGATCGATACAACAATAGGTCCACATCTTACATTTCTGATCAAATACTTGAAACAAAAAACCACTGGCGAAACAGAAATAGATACATGTAACTGGGATGCGGTATCATACTTCATAACATTCACGCCTGAGCACCATCAACATATGCCTCTCATAGAGTTACCTTGTCGGTTTCAAGAATAGACGACCAAGCATTGCTAATCTTTCACCTTAGAGCCTTCAATGTCACATTCGTGTTTACTTATGCTGCAAAGTTGAGGCCTGGTCATTACATAATCATGTGCAGAAGCACCACCAGTGTCTAAGTAGGCTTCTATGACAACTTTCAGGGTTTTTTCCAATTCTTGAGAATCTTCACTCACTCACCTTAATTCAACAGAAACGACATTCCTTGACAGCTCAAGGAACCATCTTCGCCCATTGGCATCTTCCCACAATCAGAGTTATGAAAATCAAGCAACACAACTTGGGTGGGCGAGACAGTGCCTCCACTACCAATTGCCACATCTTCCCGAGGTGGTGAGGAGCAAGCAACTCGTCCTCTATGAATGAAAGAGCTTGGACAGCCTTTACCAGTTCCGCCGACGCGCAAGAAAGTTGCTTGGACTGATCCACCGTGTTGTCGTTGTAGGCTTAACTCTGTTGTGCAAAGACAGTTCTCAAAGGTAACAATATTTAAACCATTATCGGTAGAACAGATGTTGTACTTGCATGTTTTATTGATCAACACTCTATCTTCAGACTCTGTTCTGCCCTTAAGTTTAGTTGGACTTCAAAGGCAACAGGATCCGCAGCCAAAATTGCACGAGATGGGCCAGTCAAGAGCAAAAAGGGATCCTGCAAGCATCATCACCACACATACTTAATTGCAATGAACCGATGGACCAACAAATGAGGACACGTGCGACGAGGAAATAAAAGGGCAGGCAATAACAGGGAATTTAACAAAATACGGCAGGTGCATACATTCAAGTTGATCTGTTGGAAGTTGTCCCTTAGCCGCTCGAAGAGGATGTTGCGTCTACGATCCACCTTGTCTCGTGCGGCGACAACGTCGTATACTTCAAGTGGCCGTTGCAGCAAGGGCCATCCCAGGTTGTCATTGATCTTGGCGATCTTGAAGGAGTAGATCTGCAAGGTGGCCTCGCAGGTAGCATAATAGCAATAATGGGATGGGGCATGCATCTGTCTGGGTGTGTAAAGTGTGAAGTGCATTGGGCTCAGTAGGGCTGCACAATTATCAAAATTAAGCCAAGTGTTAGTTAACATCGATCCTAATAAACCATGGGTTATACTGCAAGGGAGGAATCTGCTGGAGACTAGCAAAACAATTAGGGAGCAAACAAACAAACACTGCAATTGATGGCATATATGATGTTTGATGAACTAGTGGGTGTTGGCAAAAAATATCTTACTCTTGTATGCAAAGCCTACAAATTTCAATTTCACGCTTTCACAGTGCTCGTCAAAGATCCTTTTCTCCGTCTCTAACTCCTTCATGGCCTTCTCCTTCGGATCCTCCTCCTCCTTTGGGATCGAGTACTTGCTCTGGAAAGGTTTCAGTTGCAATTTGAGCTTGGACATGTTGCTCTGCAGACCAGCCAACTGTTGTAAGATGTCATCGATCCTCGGCTGCGGCACCTTGTCATCACCTTCCGTGTCCTTGCTGCTGTTGTTGCAGATAAGTGGGGTCGATGGTTTGATCTTGAATCTCAAGAAAGGCACCACTTCCGTGCGTTGCCACAGACATTTAATATATATTTTACTGGAGTTATATATGCATGTCAAATGTCACATATAAAAATATTGGATCAGACTGAGCAGCGGCGCCGCACCAAGGTACTCCCGTGTCGTGGCTGTTGTATGCACACATAAACACGAGTAAAAGGAAAAAAGGCGTGCATGCATCTAATTATACTACACCATGCCACCGCTAATTCTTCCTCTCTCTACCATGCATGCGTGCAATGATGTCATTAAGATTATCTCTAATGTTTGAATTTAAAAGGTTTTATCTTCAAAACTGTTAATTCAATCCATGATCCATTTTCATCATTCAATTTTTCGCAATGAGTTCTTTAGAACTGGATCTCATGTCGATATGTTTCGACAATTTTTTTATGTCCATACTTGCCACATTATTTCGTCCACTTGCAATATTATTAACCAATTACATGCCTAACAAAAAATAACATAGTTGCCCTATTTTTTGTTGTTGTTTTGTACAAAGCTTGTATGTGCTTATAAATCCAATTGCCACATTTTTTTGATGTGCTTGTCATTTTTAATGCTACCTAATTGTCATGTTGTCTCATAAAACTTGTCCTCGCTTATAAAATGCAGTTGCCACAATTGCTTTTGATGTGCTTGTCATTTTTAATGCTACCTAGTTGTCATGTTGTCTCACGAAACTTGTCATTGCTTATAAAATCCACTTGTGACAAATTCTTCATGTGCTTGTCATTTTAATTCTATTTGGCATGTTGTTTCATAATGCTTGTCAGATACTATAAAAAATAGTTTTCACATTATTTTTCCGTGTTTGCCATTTTATTTGTACCTAGTGGCTAGTTATTTCATAAAGATTAGTTGTTGTTGTATAGTTGCCAGGGTGTTTTCTCAACCCTTGTTAAGTTGATTGCCGATTTAATTTTACAAATTACCATATTATTTTTGGAGGTAAAAACACTACATAAAAGCATATTGGTTCAGCGCATGAAAATTCCCACCATACCGAATTAGTAAGAGATTCAAAAGAAGTCATGGATGTCATGAAATTTTGTAGTACAGGGATAATGTACCTGCTTCTGTATTTTTTTGATACAATTGCCATATTTTCAACATAGGTAGCATATTTTCAAAAGTATTAGAAAAAATTTCTATGCAGCTGCCGGATTGTTTTGTTACAGTGAGACCTACCAAATATCTTCTACTCCCTCCATACCGAATTATATGACGTTTAGGAAAACGTCCCGACCAGATGAAAAGTAAGGAAAATACATTGCTACCCCTCACAGGGTTTTAACCGCTACCACGAGATCTTCATCTTCCTCCAGATCGCTGCCTAGCTCGCTCCAGATTGCCACCCAGCTTGCCAGTTCCAGGGCCTAGCATGGTCCCTTCAAGATCGTTTGGTCCCAGCGCCTCTCCTGGTCCATGCCGAAGCCGCCCACGCCAACCATTAGCAACGGGCTGAAGTCGATCGTGGCGCCACGGATCTCGCACAGGCTAAACTCCAGCAGCCTGTGCACGCCCCTCTCCCGGAATAGCTCCAGGATGCTCCGCGCGTAGGAGCCCAAGGACTTGCTCTGGTGCTCCGCTGCTACAACGCTTTGCTGCTCTGGCGCTCTGGTACTCCGCTGCTGTGTCGCTCCTCTGCTTTGGTACTCTGTTGCTCCGGCGCTCCACTGCTCCACCGTTGTTCCACATCCAACGCCCCCGTCACTCATGTACAACACCGGCGCACTTTAATCCAGCTATCGTGCATGCCTCCGTTCCATAGAAGCTCATCACCGGTGGAAAAATCAACCTTCGGACCGGCACATATAGACCGCATGGAAGCAGGGTGGTGGGGAGAAAGGGGGTGGTGGAAGAGGCCAGCGATGTCGAGAGGGAGAAGCAGACGTCGAGAGGGGGCGATAGGCGTCAAGAGGGAGCAGCCGCTAGCCATGAGGAGAGGGAGCGGCCGCCGAATCTGGGAGAAGAGAGAGGGTGATGGGGAGAAGGAGATGACACTGAAGAGCAAGCGGTGCGATATCGATTGAGAAAGTGGTGGGAGGAAAATTTTGGAAAGTGAAGAAATTTTGTTACATGACGAGAATTGTACTACGAATGCTTAAACGTCATATAATTCGGTACGGAGGGAGTATGTTGCTAGTGTTTTGATATAGCATCTACATTTTGTTAAAAAAGAACTTATTCTAGGACCGTACATAACATCATAAGAGAGACGTGATCCGCGGCCATAGCAAAAATATCCTACTTTAGCATGCCTCGGTACGAAAGTCAAGAAGCTGCGATGGCATCTCCCAACACATCATTGTAGTGCCACTGTAGCAAACTTGCACCGCTGTCGTGGAAGAAAACAAAACATCACACTTAATCGCGTGCACCAATATGAGATCAGACGTGCACGGGTAGCTGCCGTATGAGAATGCAGTGGTGCGGCGTGGTTCGTTAGATTTTCCCAAAAATATTATACTGTAGCTATAATCAGGCAGTCGCAATGTAAGTTGACAACCAAAAGATAAATTAACGATGTATACATATAAGGAGATGATCCAATGAAAAATCTATTAGAATATAAAAACTACATGATGCGTTTAAGAAATTCTCGTACAATATCAATAAAGTATAATAAAAGTTCTTTCTTCAACTCACACCCATCCTTCACAAGTGATATATTTAGTTACATATACCTGAAAGTGTGTTATATCGACCAGAGGGGTGGGGTGAATAGGCAATTTTCACAAATTCATCACTGAGGAAACTCCTAGGGAGGAAAATCCTTGGTCATGAACAAAATGCAGCGGAATAAGTACTTAAATAGATGTGCAAAAGTGGCTATAGCTTAGTCCTTAGAGTGAGATGAAATGCTTAGGTTGCACAGGTTACGTGAACAGGATAAGAAGGTGAAGAATAACTTAAGTGAAGAATTTGATGTGAGAAATTTAAAGGAAGTCTTCGGACAAATTCTTCAAACGATATAAATCAAAGTCATCAACATGAAATTGAGGAAATGAAAGAGTTGAAGAAATAGAACCCATAGCTCGATGAAAACAATTGTCTAATGACCCAGTTCCAACTGTTGCGACAGTCGTACGTCTGGTCTGGAGCGGCTTGGTATTCAAAGCAAAGGACACACAGTCCTGAAACACACAATCCCTACCGTAGTCTCCTTGAGCTAAGGACACACAGTCCTCGCCCAACACTCGTGGTAAGTCTTCAGGGAAGACTTCCAAACCCTCACAAACTCGATCACCCGGCAATCAATAATTGACTGCTGGATGCTCTAGACCATGACCCCTAACCGTCTGGAGGATGCATTGTCTGCAAAGGTAACAAGTGTTTGTTACACACAGGAACAATCTCTTCACTGATGCTCAATCGCTTTGGGTTTTTGGGTGTTTGGTGTTTGGGGTTTTTCCTCTCAAAGTCCTCGAGGATTGGTTGCTCTAAATGACAAGTGTTAGGTTCTCTCGGAGCAGCAAACCAATTAGTGGTTGTGGGGGCGGCTATTTATAACCTGGGAGCATCCTGACATGATATAAAATTAATGCCCCTAATGATATGACTGTTGTGTGGATAAGATTGGGGTCAGGTGGCGGACGGCGAGGCAACGGTCGGACCTTTCAACTGTGAAAGTCCTCATGTCTCTCATGTTCCTCACAGATAGGCAGTTCACACTAGCGAAATCCTAACTCCTCGGTTAGTGCAATTTCTTCAGCGACCAAAAGAACTTCGTCTCTGTTAGTGAAGTCTTTGACTAAGTTGTGAGAGATTTTCAAAGGCTTCAGTTGACAGATTTGGTATGTGTAGGTTTTGAGTTGAGCATCATGAGGAAATCTTTCCTTAGTATTACCTCGACCCCCTTTAACAGTACAGTGTTCCTATGACTCAAGAAAGAAGAAAATAAAACAAAAAGAGTAAATCTTCAAGCTTCAAAGTCTTTAGAGCATTTTCTTTGGGATACACCAAATTCCTCATTTTCAAAGTCTTCATGAGGAATATCAATTTCTTCGCTATCAAAGTCTCCAAAGAATGACCAAAGTCTTCACCCGAAGACATACATTTTTAGAAGTCGATATTCTTCAAATAACTCAAACTTCTCAACGACTTATAGAGCTTGTGTACACTTACAAACATATCAGTGTCTTAACATATAAGTCTTCAATCCACCAAAATCACAAAGTGGCACTAAATGCACTTACAATCTCCCCCCCCCCTCCCTTGGTGGTTGATGACAAATAGGTTAAGTTTTCAACGGGGTTAAAAATATGAAGTGTAAGTACATAGTATGAGGAATTTGATTGCAAGATATAGAGAACCCCCCCCCCCCTGAAGATGTGCATGTTTGAGGAATTTTCTTTGGACTGCAAATGCACATTGATGATTTATCCCATGGAGATCTCCCCCTATATCTTATAATTCATACAGGCATTTAACATATACCATAGGAATTTGAAATGCATGATGAAAAATGGTGTCTAACGAATTTGAGCATGCATGCATTTAATCAACTTGAGGAATAAGCATGCAAGGAAAAACGTTCACACCACCACCGGGCTTAAGTTACAACTCATTACAGCAAAAAACTTCAGAAGAACGAGAGTTGTAACTCAACAAAGTTTATAATTGCTCCCATAAAGTAGACCCGCTTGAAGACTAACTCAGATTTCTACCCCTTTGTCATCAAGTAACGAAAAGGGACAAAAACAGAGGACTAACGCCCTGAAGAATTTCAACTTGTTGACGGAGGAGGAGCGCCAGCATTCTTCGGATCAATCTGCTTGGTTGTACCAAGAGTTGTATCATCAAGATCTTCATTGTTACCAGCAGGTCGGAATGAGGAAAATGAACTGTCCACCAAGCAAAGTTGTGAGAATCGTGATTCTGAATCGAATCAAAGCTCCGTTGCTCGGATCATGAATCGTAGAATCGTAACTATCAGGTTCGTAGAAACTTAGATTCTATGAGCAAGATCATAGAATCAGAGGGGCTAGTTTGGATCGTAAGATTCTAAGACTTGAGTCACGATTCTGACAACTTTTCCACCAAGTCAGGAACTGGGATCTTCTTGAATTTCTTCTTTGGTGTCCATGACCACTCAAAGTCTTGAGTGAACTCCATTTGCTTTAGTTCCTCGGGAGTCTTGAGTTGTGACAGTATGGCCCAAGTGTGATCAAATACTTCGTGAAGATAGCAGTGGTTTTTCTTCACAACATTCTGAGTTGCATTGAGGGTTTTCACAATGGAGCCAAACTAACACTTAACCCACTTATGGTTTCGATCAACTTTCTGATAAGACTGAGGAGAAGCTCTCAGTCAATCATCACTCGTGGGATAGTTGGGCTTGAAGCTTTTGCCTTACCACCAGACTCATGTGATGCAGTGTCATCATTGGTAGAATATGATGTACCCTGACAAAATTGACCATCCAGCAGCCGAGTTCCTTCATCTATCACTGATTTTCCCTTGCCTTCAATCAGTTCAAAATATTTCTTGAGGACTTCAAGAGGAGGCAAGTAGCTAAGATGATTCAGATAATTAGCCTGATGGTGTATTGAGGATGTGGTCCTCATGAATCTCATGATCCAAGGCGCATATATCTTTAGCTCAAATGGTGACAAGGCATTTGTGTCCAAAGTCCTCATGAAGAAGTCGTGAAGATTTATCTAGATTACATGAATGATGTTAAAGAGCATATTCTTTATGATCCCTACAACATCTTCTTCAGAGTCATGACCTTTCATAGGAGTGAAGGTTTGGGCCAAAATCTTGTAGACTGTCCTGGGCACATATTTCAATTCCTTCACCAGAAATTGAGTCCTTGGAGGCTTGCCAGGATCCAAGGGCTTCATGAGTACTTCCATCAGATGATTCGAAATCTCTTTTTCATCATATAAACACCTTGCCACTTCTGAAGGAATTTGAACTGGCAGAGCTCGAAGTAATTCAGTGGTTGGAGTAGTAAAATGAGTATTGTCAGACATCCCGTTCAAGACCCAAGAGTTGATGTTTTTGTGGTCATCGGAGATGTGCAGGGTGGCATATAATTGAATAATAAGCTCTTCATTCCAGTCATAGGGGTCAGTGCAGAATTGAAGTAACCCTACATCATGAAGAACATTCGAAGTTGTGGTAAAGCATGGAATGTTTTACATATTACCATGAATAATGTGTTGATGGTGGAAGATCTTGTTCTTGTCAACAAGCACCACACTTTAGTGGTTGAGTTATGTGCTTGTCCAAAACCTCTTGTGCCTGATGCGAAGTTTTTCATATGGATTTGCACCAATGAAGAAATGATGCTCATCATAGAACATTTCCTTCTGAAACTTCGGCCTTTTGGAGTAAGGCAGAGGAGGCTTTGGTTGAGGATTCAGCAAAATACTTTCATCAACCTGAGGAATTTTAGCCACCAGAACAGCTCTCTGAGGATTTGCAACAAGTGGTTCATCAGCAGTTTCTTCACTTTGTGCAGGTGTAGTTTCTTCAGGCACATGTTCTTCAGTCTAAGGAATATGCTAACCCGATGTATTAGTTTCTGGCACAACAATTTCTTCAACATTTTCAATTACATCAGCTGATGCAGTTGATTCTTGTTCCGGGACAAACTTTACTGGAGAGCTCTTTTCTTCTGATCCAGTCAGAACTTCAGTGGCTGCAGGGGATTCATGTATTTCAGGAATTGGAGTGACCAATGGCGAATTTGGATGAGCCTTTTCCCAAAAGTCATCATGTATCACTGGTGTGTTGTAGACAATGTCCACATCTTCATCCTTTTCTTCAGCAGTCATCTCTGTGTTCTGAGGAGGAGGAGTTGAGGCTTGAGGAATTTGATCAGCTTAAATTTCCTCATCAATAGGTGTGGAAGAAGCAGAGCGATTTTCTTCCATTTCTTCATCCCTTCTTGGATGACATGCTCCTCACCAAAGGGCACCATCATATAGGCAGGTGCAACATTGAGAGGGCTTGCATCAATTGGAGCAGTTGAAGAAGTTGTCAAAGTCCTCAAGTGTTTTTCCTCTGAGGACTCTGAAGTTGTTGGTGCCTTTCTCTTCTTGGCTTCTTTTTCAGCCGCTTTGGTTTTCTTCACTTCTGATGCAGAAGGAAGAGTGATCTTTTCACTGTTGAAGACTTTGGTGAAGGAGCATTTTCTTCAGGCATAGCATATTCGTTAGCTAGCCTGATAGGTTTAGTAGCATGTTCATCGGGAGAGTCATCGGCCAGTTAGAGAGTGTAGCTGGCCTGAGGAATGGATGGTTGCGTTGGGGCTGCAACCCTGTTGTTATACTTTGTTACGGCTTCGGTAGCAGCCTTGACGAATCTCACTTTGGCTCCTTTCCATTCGGCATGATAGCTTGTGAATTTCTCACTGAGGGTTTTGATCTCATCTTGAGTGGAGAAAACTTGCTCTGGCGTCAAGGTAAGAAGATTTTTCTACAAGTACTTCTCCTTTTGGACCTTTGCCTTTTGAGCTTGTTTGGCTTGCTGAGCCTTCCATGTTTCTTCATTGATGAATGTGGAAACCATGTGACTAGTTCCACATGGAAGCTTCAAATCATCAATGAGTGTGTTGGGATGTTTGTACCAAAGATCGATGAAGTCCAGTACCACCTTTGGATCAAGTGCGAGGGGAATGGTGGTACCTTTTGCTTGTGTGACTCTTTATTGTTTGTTTCTCATGATATCTCCAAGTGTTTCATCATCATATTAATCATCATTCTCTAATGCAGAAGGAACATTAAGGACAACTCTTTTTGGGATTGGCCTTGTTCCTCTCCCAGCAGTCATCTTTTTCTTCAGTATGCTACCTGAAGAATTGTGTGCACAGCCAGAGGCAGATGGTCTTGAGGGAATTGCGGACCCTGTTAGATGCTGACGTGACTGGGGTTGCACGGGAAGTGAAGATTTTGCTGTAGTTGAGGACATTGCAGCAACACTTGGAGCTGGCTGAGGATTTTGCTGTTTTGATAGTGATGTTGAGGACTTGGGCTTTACACGTGATTTCTTCATCAGGGCCTTCCTTGGAGCTGGTTCAGTGGTAGAGGCCTCAACACTGGAGGAGGAGGTAGCAGCACCTGCATCAGCAGATTCCTCATTGAAAGTCATCACAACTTGTTTGGAAACTTTCCTCACTTTTGCGAGATACTTTGCTTTTTCCTCGGGATAGTCTTCAATAGTGACCATGCTTGAGGGATGTGCACTTTGTTGATCTCCCAGAGGAGGTCTATTGAAAGCAGGCTTGAGGGAAAATTTCTTGGCGTACTTGGGAGTGACATATGTGTATTCTTTCCACTCCTTAGCCCATCTCCTTTCAATCTTTTGAAGCCTGATCTTGCGCTTCGCATTAGTTTCCTTCACATAGATTTTTTCATCAGGAGTGCAATAGTCAGCATAAATGTCATCAGGAATATCAAAGGCAGTGTTCAGCTCTGCCTTCTTTCCACCCTTTTGTTTCTTGTCATCGGCCATTTTCTTCAGTTGAGGACTTTGCTGAGAAATTTGAATTCTTGAGGAATCTGATGAGACAGGAATATTTTCTTCAAGAAACGTTGTAAATGAGTTAAGTTGATGAGAACCTAGTGATTCATCACGTGACATTTTGTACCTTTGAACAAGGTATAGGTGCGAAGAATTTGGAGAGGTCATATGTGTTCTCCGAGTTGAGGAATTTCAAAAATGACTCAAGTTGAGGAATTTGACCAATACTTTGTTGAAGAACTTTGCTAAGCATTCTTGTCTTAGGTTTAGAGTTGTGCAGATCCGAAAATTTACACAATTGAGGAATCTCGTGAAGAATTTAGTAACTTACATAAATTCATCAAGTGTTCTAGACATGGAAGTGTTCATCTGATGAATTTTCTGAGGAATAACAGTTTTCACAGATCTAATGGAAATATGAAGATTAAGTGGGACAGTAAAATTAGATTTTAATTACCCTGTGTGTAGAACACGACGAACACGATGAACTAAGAAGGATAGAACTGAAGCTCATCGATTCACATCTCCAGCGCCCTAACTTGGCGGCTGAGGACAGCTACGACGGCGGCGGAGGAAGATGATCCGCGGCCGGCGTGAGTCCGGTGATGGTGAGTTCGAGGCTGTGAAGTTGTTCCTCACCGGCAACGAAGATTTCCAGTGGAGGTTCCAGGTTAGATCTCAAGCAGGGGAAGATGAGAGCGAGAGGAAGAGATTTTACTAAAGGGGGTATGTGGCTATTTATAGCTCACGTGAAAAACGGTCTGGAGCGAAAGTTTTGGACCAAAATGCCCCTGAACCTTCCTCTCCGCTTAATATGCGTCACCCATGTTTGGAGCGATGTATTTAGTGGAGATCATTCTTATCCTATCGTGGGTAGTGGGTGCGGTTAGAGCGGCAATGGTTGAAAAAATGAGTTTGAAATTTTTGAGGATCTTGTTAGCAAAGTCTTCTGCTTACAAGGACTCAGTGAGGACTTTGAACAAGTGTCAAATAGAACGCATATGAAGAATTGAGAATAGTTTTGGTTGAGCTTAGCATAGAGGGGAGTCGGGTCCGATCACATTCATTTAGAGTTAAACCCATCTTGAAGACTTAGCAATAAGTGAATGTTGTTGAGGACTTTGAAAGCTCATAACTTAGTATATAGTCAATGAAGAACATCACCAAAAAATTTGAGGAATTTCAACTTCGAAGAATTTCAAACTGGGTGGTGGTGTGACCCACCATATAAGAATGATGATTTCAGGCACCGCGTACAATTGTCGTAGGACCCTGAGAATCAAATTCTTCATTAATTTCTTCACACTTAGAGTGTTATTCTTCATTGATTGAAGAAAAACATTACTTCGTGTGTTCCACATCTAAGACATCAATTTTGCGTAATTGTTAGGATGTGTGTCTTTTCACAAAACATTCGATGATTCTAAGATATTTAGCTCACACCGCAACTTGCAAAATCTCTTTTCATCCAAGGGCTTAGTGAACATATCCGCTAGCTGGCCTTCAGTCTTCACGTGGTTAATGATGATGTTGCCCTTGAGTACATGATCACGAAGAAAATGATGATGAATCTGGATGCGCTTGGTCTTCCAGTGTTGTACTAGATTGTAAGCAATCTTGATTGCACTCTCATTGTCGCAGTAGAGGGGCACATTTTTCATGTTGATGACGTAGTCCTTGAGGGTTTGTTTCCTCCACAGCAGTTCATCATAGCAAGAACCAGCAGCAACGTATCCAGCTTCAGAAGTGGAGAGTGACACGCAGTTCTGCTTCTTTCAGGACCAACAGACTAAGGATCATCTGAGGAAATGGCATGCGCCTAGTGTTGTATTGCGATCCACACGGTCACCAGCATAATCAGAATCAGAATATCCAACGAGGTGAAGATTTTACCCTTGGGGTACGATAATCCAAGTGTTGGTGTGTGAGCTAGATATTCAAGAATATGTTTCACAGCCTTATGGTGTGATTCCTTCGGTTTTGCTTGGAAACATGCACATATGCAAACACTAAGCATACTGTCTAGCCTAGATGTACATAAGTACAATAAAGAGCCAATCATAGAGCGATATACCTGCTGATCGAAATCTTTACCATTTCGTCGGTGTAGAGGTGGTCGTTGCTAGGCATGGGAATTTTGACACCTTTGCATTCATTCATACCAATTTTTTAGGACATCCTTGAGGTATTTCTCTTGTTAACTGAAGATGTCGTTGCGTTGTTGACGAATTTGAAGCCCTAGGAAGGATTTCAGCTCCCCACCATGGACATTTGATATTCTTCACCCATTATGTAGGAAAATTCGTCACTTTAACGTTTGTTAGTACAACCAAAGATGACATCGTCCACATATATTTGGCATACAAACAATTCAGGATTTTGTGAAAAGATTGGGATCGAGTGAACCGGGTTTGAAGCCTTTCTTCATAAGGAAATCCTTCAACATATCATACCACGCCCGAGTGGCTTGCTTGAGGCGATAGAGTGCCTTTTTGAGTCTGAAGACTTTGTCAAGATACTTCGGGTCTTCAAAATGTGGGGGCTGAGCAACATATACTTCTTCCTCAAGCTTACCACTGAGGAGTGCACTTTTCACATCCATTTGATACAGTCTAATATTGTGATGATTAGCATATGCAAGCAATATACGAATAGCTTCAAGTCTAGCAACAGGTGCAAAAGTTTTATCAAAGTCAATTCCTTCAACGTGTGTGTAGCCTTGGGCTACAAGTCGTGCGTTGTTCCGCACTAGCTAACCATCCTCATCTTGCTTGTTTTAGTAAATCCACTTGGTATCGATGATATTGTGCTTGCGAGGATCGGGTTGTTTGATGAGTTCCCACACGTAGTTCATCTTGAATTTATGAAGTTCATCTTGCATGGCTTGAATCCACTCAGGTTCCATGAAGGCTTCATCAACTTTTGAGGGTTCTCTGATAGACACAAAGGAGAAATGCCCACAAAGGTTAATTAAATGTGAAGCTTTTAAGCGAGTGAGGGGACCTGGCACATTGATGTCATCTAGGATTTTCTCAATTTCCACGTCGTTTGCAATCCTTGGATGTGTAGGTTGAAGACTTTGGTTGGGTCGAGGAATTTGATCAGGAGCAATTTCCTCAGGTGCACCCGCTTGAATTTCGTCATTGTTGGGGATGACTTCTTCAACAGGAGGCTGTTCCTCAGTAGGAATGATATCTTCAGTGGCCTTGAGCTTAATAGCTTCCTGAGGAGTCAATTTATCTAGCACAGGAGGCAGTTGCTCTCTTTGCGAGCCATTAGTTTCATTGAATCGCACATCTACAGTTTCAACAACCTTGTTGTGGTACTTGTTGAAGACTTTGTACGTGTGCGAGTCCTTTCTGTAACCGAGCATAAAACCCTCATGTGCTTTCCGTGAAAAATTTGAAGTATGTTGAGGATCTCTATTCCAGCAACTTGCACCAAAGACTTTGAAATAACTTAGATTGGGTTTCTTGTCATTGAGGAGTTCGTATGAAGTCTTCTTGAGGAATTTGTGAAGATATACCATGTTGATGATGTGGCGGGTGGTGTTGATTGCCTCGGGCAAAAAGAGACGGGGACTCTGATATTCTTCAAGCATTGTCTGTGCCATTTCAACCAGAGTCATGTTCTTTCGCTCGACGGCGTCATTCTTTTGAGGAGTATAAGGAGCACACAATTCGTGAGTAATACCAAGTTCATCATCAAGGCCTATATTCTTGAATTATGTCCCATATAGGTCACTCTGATGTTTTTGATCTTGATGCCGAAGTTCGTCGTGGCCCTTGAGGAAAATCGTTTGAAGACTTCCTGCACTTCAGTTTTGTAAAGAATGATATGCACCCAAGTATAACGAGAATAATCATCAATGATGACAAAGCCATATAGAGATCCTGCATTGTTAGAATAGCATAATGAGGAACTATGCTCCGAGGACACCAAGTATGCTTATCACGAGCATATGGCTCTTGCATCAAGACAGTTTCGGGGCAACAAGAGAAACTCAAAGCCAAATTTCTCCAAGAACAACTCAAATGGGCTCATAGACAAGCAATGTGTGTGGACTTGTTACAGCTGTGGCAATGTGAGTCACTTTGTGGCTGACCGTCCTTATGATAAGAGGGAAGACAAATGTGGCAAACTTATTCGAAAAGACAAAGCCAAGCCCTTCCCTAACAAGAAAACTTCTTCAAGAACAAGCCCCAAAAGGTGTTGATAGCTCAACGGGAGTACCTCTCCGATGAGGATGAGGATGCTGATGCAAGTGGTGAAGGGATGGGGATGGCCATCGTGGCCATTGCATCCACTTCTCCAAGCAAGGTGTCCCTCTTCAATGCCCCAACGAAAACTACATCGCCAAGTGCCTTATGGCCAAGCCATCCAACAAGGTAACATCCAACATTAAAACTTCCAATCTCAATGCCACCATTCCACTACCTCTGCTAGTGGTCATGAAAAGGAAGAGGTAGAGGAGGAGGAAAATTCCTTTGAGAAATTCATGAGAAAACTCAAGAGTAAATCCAAGAAGCATTTTGTTTCTCTCTTGGAACAATTTGGAGAGGCTAATGACCTCATTGAATCTCATGAAGAGACCATCTCTACATTGCAAGGTCATAGTCGTGACTATGCTGATGAGATTGTGGATCTTTCTATTGCTCTTAAAGAAGATCAAGGACTTCATTTGACTCTTGAGGAGTCACCTAACGATGACCTTGCTAAGTTAAAGTAAGATCTTGATCATGCTCTTGTTCTTACCCGTGTGCTTCAATCCGAAAAGAGTGCACTTGGGCTTGATCATGTTAGACTCAAGGAAGAGCTTGCAACAGTTGACAAGGCTCACAAGGCCTTGAAGAGTGATCATGTCTCTTTAAAAGAGTCTCATGCTCAACTCCAAGTAAAACTCACTAAAGAAATAGCCACTTGCTCTCCATTTGTTTTAATACGTAATGTCCATGCTACTAACCCCTGTTGTGAGCATGCACATCTTCTGGAGGAGAACTCCAAATTAAAAAGAGCAGCTTGAGAAAGGCCTTGTGACATACATCCAAGGTGAAAAGAATCTTAATGACCTTTTGAGCAGTCAAAAGGAAGTGGTTGCAAAGGAAGGAGTTTGGTTTGCACCCAAGTCCGAGAACAAGCAACCTCCCTAGCTTATGGAAACCTTTATTAAATCTGGGGAGGGTACTCATGAGAAGAAAAAGAACCAAGCTAATGGTGGTAATGCCATGAAGGGCAATACCACTCTACCCAACACAGCCGGCGACTTTAACCCCTCTTATGTATTGTGTCGTGCCAGTGATGGGAATGTTTTGCTAAGTTTGTTGGTTCTTATGATGAGTACATTTAATGGTATATTTTGGTTCCTAGACCCTTGTTACTAATGTGAGAGGACCCGTTAAAGAATGGGTACCTAAATCCAAGCATTGATCTTATGCAGGAGTTTTCTTCCAGTGGGGTGTCCTTGTTGCTTGATAGTGGAGCAACAAATCATATGACCGTAAGAAAGGACTTTGTGGTGGATGTTCATCCCGACCCATCCATTTCCACCCAAGTCTCCTTTCGTAATGATGCAATTTCAAAGGTATTGGGTCTCGGCAAGGTGGTAATTTCTCGTGAACTTACCGCTGAAAAGGTTATGCTTGTTGAGACCCTTGCATACAATTTAATTTCTATTCATCAACTTGCACTTATGGGCTTTCGTACCTTCTTTGGCATTGACTATCTGGCCCTTTTATGGAGCAAGACTCTTAAAGTAGCCTTTGTTGTGCATGTCGAGAACGGTCTCTATGTGGTTAACTTTTTGGAGCGACCCACTAAGAGTGTGACTTGCCTAATGGCTAAAGTTGATGTGGAATGGCTTTAGCATTGCCTTCTAGCCCATGTCAATATGAGATCTTTGCAAAGTCTCCTCAAAGGGGATCGTGTTCTTGGACTAGCAAATGTGAGTTTTGCCAAAGATCGTGCTTGAAGTGCGTGTATTGAAGGAAAGACTCATGAGATAGCTCACCGCCCCACGACTATCATTTACTCAAAAAGGACCTTGGAGCTCCTCCACATTGATCTCTTTGGTCCTTGATACGTCCATTTTGCATCATGTTTTCATGTTGATATTTATCGCTTCTTTGGTTGTTATTTCACTTCACGGTAATATTCTTGTGCCTTTTCTCTCTTATTTTGCAAGGTTTACATGAAGAGGGAGAATACCGGCAACTGGAATTCTGGCCTGAAAGTGGAGCAAAGTTGAGATACCTATTCTGCGCAACTCCAAACATCGTGAAAATCAACGGAGATTTTTTCCCAATATATGAAAAAGAAGCGCCAGAGGGGCGCCAGGGGGTGGCCACAAGCCTGCACGGTGCGGCCACCCCCCGAGGCCGCACCATGGGGGCTTCTCGGCACACTGCTGGCCCACTTGCCCCCCTCTTTTGCTATATGGAGGGTTTCGTCCAGAAAAAAATTAGATGGGAGCTTTTTCGTGGTTTCGCCGCCGCCACGAGGCGGAACTTGAGCAGAACCAATCTAGAGCTCCGGCAGGACGATCCTGTCGGGGAAACTTCCCTCCCGGAGGGGGAAATCGTCGCCATCGTCATCACCAACACTCCTCTCATCGGAGGGGACTCGTCACCATCAACATCTTCATTAGCACCATCTCATCTCCAAACCCTAGTTCATCTCTTGTAACTATCTCCGTCTCGCGACTCCGATTGGTACTTGTAAGGTTGCTAGTAGTGTTGATTACTCTTTGTAGTTGATGCTAGTTTGATTACTTGGTGGAAGAGTTTATGTTCAGATCCTTGATGCTACTCATTACACCTCTGATCATGATTATGATTATGCTTTGTGAGTAGTTACTTTTGTTCCTGAGGACATGGGATAAGTCATGCTAATAATAGTCATGTGAATTTGGTATTCGTTCGGTATTTTGATATGTTGTATGTTGTTTTTCCTCTAGTGGTGTTATGTGAATGTCAACTACATAACACTTCACCATTATTTGGGCCTAGAGGAAGGCATTGGGAAGTAGTAAGTAGATGATGGGTTGCTAGAGTGACAGAAGCTCAAACCCTAGTTTATGCGTTACTTCATAAGGGGCTGATTCGGATCCACTAGTTTAATGTTATGGTTAGACTTTGTCATAATTCTTATTTCGTAGTTGCGGATGCTTGCAAGAGGGGTTAATCATAAGTGGGATGCTTGTCCAAGTAAGGGCAGTACCCAAGCGCCGGTCCACCCACATATCAAACTATCAAAGTAACGAACGTGAATCATATGAACATGATGAAACTAGCATGACAGAAATTCCCATGTGTCCTCGGGAGCGTTTTTCCTCGTAGAAGACTTTGTCCAGGCTTGTCCCTTGCTACAAAAGGTATTGGGCCACTTTTCTGCACCGTTGCTACTTTTGTTACTTGTTGCTCGCTACGAATCATCTCACCACACAATCACTTGTTACTGATAATTTCAGTGCTTGCAGATATTTCCTTGTTGAAAACCACTTGTCAGATCCTTCTGCTCCTCGTTGGGTTTGACACTCTTACTTACCGAAAAGACTATGATTGATCCCCTATACTTGTGGGTCATCAAGACTCTTTTCTGGCGCCGTTGCCGGGGAGTGAAGCGCCTTTGGTAAGTGGAACTTGGTAAGGAAACATTCATATAGTGTGCTGAAATTTATTGTCACTTGTCACTACGGATACTAATCCTTTGAGGGGCTTGTTTGGGGTATCTTCACCTCGAACGCAAGCACGAATAGTTGCTCCTCAACCTGCTGCACCTACTGAAAATATTTGCTTTGAATTTCCTTCGGGTATGCTTGAGAAACTGCTATCTAATCCTTTTACAGGAGATGGAACATCACATCCAGACTTGCATCTGATCTATGTAGATGAAGTTTGTGGTTTATTTAAGCTTGCAGGTGTGCCCGAGGATGAGGTCAAGAAGGGCTTTCCTTTATCTTTGAAGGATAATGCGCTGACATGGTATAGGCATGTGATGATACTGGATCATGGGACTACAATCGGTTGAAATTGGAATTTCATCAAAAGTTTTATCCTATGCATTTAGTACATCGTGATCGAAATTATATTTACAATTTTTGGCCTCGTGATAGAGAAAGCATCGCTCAAGCTTGGGGGAGGCTTAAATCAATGCTATATTCATGCCCCAATCATGAGCTCTCGAGAGAAATTATTATTCAGAACTTCTATGCTCGGCTTTCTCATGATGATCGCACCATGCTTGACACTTCTTGTACCGGCTCTTTTATGAAGAGAGATATTGACTTCAAATGGAATTTATTGGAGAGAATTAAACGCAACTCTGAAGATTGGGAGCTTGAAGAAGGTAAGGAGTTAGGTATGAATTTCACTTTTGATTGCGTTAAATCCTTTGTTGATACAAATACCTTTAGTGACTTTAGCACTAAGTATGGACTTGACTCTGAGATAGTAGCTTCATTGTGTGAATCTTTTGCTGCTCATATTGATCTCCCCAAAGAGAAGTGGTTTAAATTTCATCCTCCTTTAGAAGTCAATGTAGTTAAACCCACTCCAGTTGAAGAGAGAATCATTGTCTATAATGATCCTGTTGTTTCGAGTGCTTACAGTGAGAAACCACATTTCTCTGTTAGGGTAAGGGATCATTCTAAAGCTTCAACTGTGATACGTAGAGGCTATAATAGAGCACCTACACCCCCTGACCAAATTAGAGTTGAACATAGCATTGCTATTATCAAAGATCTTCTGTCTGAAGAAGTTGAGGGACATAATATTCACTTCTGTGAAGATGCTGCTAGAATTTCTAAACCTCATGCTAGAGACAAACAAAGGCCTGTTGTTGGCATGCCTGTGGTTTCTGTTAAGATAGGAGATCATTGTTATCATGGCTTATGTGACTTGGGTGCTAGTGTTAGTGCAATACCTCAATCCTTATACGATGAAGTCAAAGATGAGATTGCACCTGTTGAGATAGAACCTATAGATGTCACTATTCAGCTTGCCAATAGAGATACTATCTGCCCCGTGGGAATTGTTAGGGATGTTGAAGTCTTATGTGCTAAAACGAAGTATCCTACTGATTTCCTCGTTCTTGCTACTGCACAAGATAGCTTTTGTCCCATCATATTTGGTAGACCCTTTCTCAATACTGTCAATGCTCATATTGATTGTGAGAAGCAAACTGTCACTACTGGCTTTGGAGGTGTGTCACATGAGTTCAATTTCTCTAAGTTTGGTAGACAACCTCATGAAAAGGAGTTGCCTAGTAGGGATGAAACGATTGCCTTAGCCTCTATTGCCGTGCCTCCTACTGATCCCTTAGAGCAATACTTGCTTGAGCATGAAAATGATATGCATATGGACGAAAGGGATGAAATAGATAGAGTTGTCTTAGAACAATATCCTATCCTTAAGAATAACTTGCCTGTTGAACTGCTTGGGGATCCACCCCCACCAAAGGGTGATCCTGTGTTCGAGCTTAAACAGTTGCCTGATACTCTTAAGTATGCCTATCTTGATGAAAAGGAGATATAACCTGTTAGTATTAGTGCTAGCCTCTCAGAGCAGGAAGAAAAGAAGTTACTAAAAACTCTGAGGAAGCACCGTGCTGCTGTTGGATATACTCTTGATGATCTTAAGGGCATTAGTCCCACTCTATGCCAGCACAAGATCAAAACTGATCCTGATTTCAAACCAGTTGTTGATCATCAAAGGAGATTGAATCCTAAGATGAAAGAAGTAGTAATAAAAAGAAACACTAAAGCTCCTGGAAGCGGGTATTATCTATCTTGTTGCTCATAGCGATTGGCTGAGTCCGGTGCATTGCGTTCCCAAGAAGGGAGGCATCACCGTTGTCCCTAATGATAAGGATGAGTTGATCCACAGAGGATTATTACTGGCTATAGGATGGTGATTGATTTTAGGAAGTTGAATAAGGCCACTAGGAAATATCATTACCCTTTGCCTTTTATCGACCAAATGCTAGAAAGACTATCCAAACACACACACACTTTTGCTTTCTAGACGGTTATTCTGGTTTCTCCCAAATACCAGTTGCACAATCTGATCAGGAGAAGACCACTTTCACCTGCCCTTTCGGTACCTTTGCCTATAGACGTATGCATTTTGGCTTACGCAATGCACCTCCACCTTTCAAAGATGTATGATGGCTATATTCTCTGACTTTTGTGAAAAGATTGTCGAGGTTTTCATGGATGACTTCTCCGTTTACGGGTCTTCCTTTGAAGATTGCCTCAGCAACCTTGAACGAGTCTTACAGAGATTTAAAGACACCAATCTTGTCTTGAATTGGGAGAAGTGCCACTTTATGGTTAATGAAGGCATCATCTTAGGACATAAAATTTCTGAAAGAGGTATCGAAGTCGATAAGGCTAAGGTTGATGCAATCGAGAAAATGCCATACCCCACAGATATCAGAGGTATAAGAAGTTTCCTTGGTCATGCTGGTTTCTATAGAAGGTTCATTAAAGACTTCTCTAAGATTTATAGGCCTCTACCAATCTCTTGCAAAAGGATATTCCTTTTGTCTTTGATGATGGTTGCGAGGAAGCCTTCGAAATACTTAAGAGGGTTTTGATAACTGCATCTATTGTTCAACCACCTGATTGGAACTTGCCTTTTGAGATCATGTGTGATGCTAGTGATTATGTTGTTGGTGTTGTTCTAGGGCAAAGAGTTGATAAGAAGTTGAATGTTATTCATTATTCTAGTAAAACTCTAGATCGTGCCCAAAGAAACTATGCCACTTCGGAGAAGGAATTTTTAGGAGTCGTGTTTGCATGTGAAAAGTTCAGGTCTTACATAGTTGATTCCAAAGTCACTATTCACACTGGTCATGCTGCTATTAAGTACCTCATGGAGAAGAAGGACGCTAAACCTAGACTTATCAGATGGGTTCTCTTGCTACAAGAATTTGATTTGCACGTTGTCAACAGAAAGGGTGTTGATAACCCCGTAGCGGATAACTTGTCTAGGTTGGAGAACGTTCTTGATGACCCACAACCTATCAATGATAGCTTTCCCGATGAGCAACTGAATGTCATCAATGCTTCACGTAGTGCACCGTGGTATGCTGATTATGCAAACTATATCGTCGCCAAATATATACCACCTAGTTTCACGTACCAGCAAAAGAAGAAATTCTTCTTTGACTTGAGCCACTACTTTTGGGATGATCCTCACCTTTATAAGGAAGGAGTAGATGGCGTTATTAGACGGTGTGTACCTGAACATGAACAGGGACAGATCCTACAGAAGTGTCACTCCGAGGCTTACGGAGGACACCATGCGGGAGATAGAACTGCACACAAGGTATTGCAATCAGGTTTCTATTGGCCCACTCTCTTCAAGGATGCCCGTAAGTTTGTCTTGTCTTGTGACAAATGTCAAAGAATAGGTAATATTAGCAAACGTCAGGAAATGCCTATGAACTATTCACTTGTCATTAAACCATTTGATGTTTGGGGCTTTGATTATATGGGACCTTTTCCAAAATCCAATGGGTATACTCACACCTTAGTTCCTGTTTATTACGTCACTAAGTGGGTAGAAGCTATCCCCACTAGTAGTGCTGATCACAACACCTCTATCAAGATGCTGAAAGAAGTTATCTTCACTAGATTTGGAGTCCCTAATATCTAATGACCGACGGTGGTTCACACTTCATTCATGGTGCTTTCCGTAAAACGCTTGCTAAGTACGATGTCAACCATATAATTGCGTCTCCCTATCACCCTCAGTCCAGTGGTCAAGTAGAGCTAAGCAACAAAGAGATTAAACTAATTCTGCAAAAGACTGTCAATAGGTCTAGAAAGAATTGGCCTAAGAAGCTCGATGATGCACTGTGGGCTTATAGAACTGCCTGTAAGAATCCCATGGGCATGTCTCCATACAAAATGGTGTATGGCAAAGCATGTCACTTACCTCTTGAGCTAGAGCATAAAGCTTATTGGGCAATCAAAGAGCTCAACTTCGATTTCAAACATGCCGGTGAGAAGAGATTATTTGACATTAGCTCGCTTGATGAATGGAGAACTCAAGCATATGAGAATGCCAAGCTTTTCAAAGAGAAGGTTAAGAGGTGGCATGATAAGAGGATACAAAAGCGTGAGTTCAATGTAGGTGATTATGTCTTGCTATATAACTCTTGTTTAAGATTCTTTGCAGGCAAGCTTCTCTCTAAATGGGAAGGTCCCTATGTTGTTGAGGAAGTATATAGTTCCGGTGCTATCAAGATCAACAACACGGAAGGTAATTGTCCGAGAGTTGTAAATGGGCAGAGAATCAAGCATTATATCTCAGGTACTCCCATAAATGTTGAAAGCAATATCATCAATACCATGACTCCGGAAGAATACCTAAGGGACATTTAACAGCCTGTTTCAGACTCCGAAAACGAAGAGGTATGAGATTCGGTAAGAAAATAGAGTCCAAAACGTTCCCCATAGGAAATTTTCTCCGTTTTGGAATATTTGAAAAAATACAAAAATTGGAAGTAGTCCGGAAAGTGCGCGAGGAGGCGACAAACCTGCACGGCGCGGGCCCACCCCCTGGCTGCGCCGTGAGGGCTTGTGGCCACCTCGTGCGCCTCCCGGACTCCATTTTCGTGCACGGGACTCCTTCTGGTCTGGAAAAAATCATTATATATACTTCCATTTGGTCTGACCCCTGCATCATGCAGATTTCCTATGTTTTTGTTTCGAGCCTGTTTCTATTGCAGATCTAGATTGCTATGACTTCCCCACCTATGCCTTGGAAGATGGAGGATCAAACTCATGTTGCAACAACTCCACCATCACCACCAAAGGAAAACAACTGAGCATTGGTATGGGCAATCCCCTTGGCTTGTGCCAAGCTTGGGGGAGTTGCCCCGGTATCGTATCACCATCACATCTTTTGCCTTTACCTTTGTTTTAGTTTTCTTTTTCAGTTTTCTTTTTCTCTAGTAGTTTAAAAGTCTTAGTGTTTTAGTTTTTAGTTTTGCTTTGTGTCACCCCCGATGTATTCTTGCTCGTGAGCCATATAATAAAGAGTGTCTTAGTTGAAGGGCTTTGCCTCTTGCCTTGATCAAAGGAGTGAGAATAGAACAAAAGCATGAAAGATCATGTAATGGTCTTATGGGAAGTGATGGCTTCACATATAAAAAGAATGAGGATTGAAACTTGTTGAGAGTAGGCAATAATAGGAAGCGATAAGGAAGGAGAGGTTCACATATAAATAGGAAGCGATAAGGAAGGAGAGGTTCACATATAAATATATCATCTCTCACACCATCTATAATTGTGAACAGTCACCAAACTATTGCATGCCTAGAAGTAGACGTTGGACAAGGAAGACAACGTAATGAATTGTGTTTGTTTGGCTCTGAACAATGTTATATGATTAGAGATCCCTTAGCATGTGACGATTGCTTCCACCTCATATTAGCCAAAACTCCCACACTAAGTAGAGATACTACTTGTGCATCCATAAACCTTCAAACCAGTTTTGCCATGAGTGTCCACCATACCTACCTATGGATTGAATAAGATCCCTCAAGTAAATTGTCATCGGTGCAAGCAATAAAAATTGCTCTCTAATATGTATGATCTATTAGTGTGTGGAAAATAAGCTTTATATGAACCTGTGATGAGGAAGATATCAAAGCGACAGACTGCATAATAAAGTTCTTTATCACAGGAGGCAATATAAAGTGACATTCCTCTGCACTAAGAGGACACGCATCCAAACCTCAAAAGCGCATGACAACCTCTGCTTCCCTCTGCGAATGTCCTATCTTGTACCTTTACTTTTTGCCCTTGAAAGAGTCATGGTGATCTTCACCAATTCCCTATTTTGCCTTTGTCTTGGCTACCGTCACATGCTTGGGAAAGATCTATATTCATATGTCAACTTGGAGGTAGGTATCCATGAATTATTATTGTTGACATTACCCTTGAGGTAAGCAGGTGGGAGGCAAAATTGTAAGCCCCTATCTTTATGTGTGTCCAGATGAAACTTTGATCTCATGAGTACCACGTGAGTTGTAGGAATTGTAGAGAACGAAGGAATGATTGAGTATGTGGATTTGCTTTACAAGCTCTTACTTGACTCTTTCTGATGTTGTGATAAATTGCAATTGCTTCAATGACTAAAGGCTAACGGTTGTTACTTCTCGGTAAGGTTCTTGATCCATGCTTTACTTTGTGAAGAAATTATCACTTTAGCATGAGAGATTATATGTTGGTATTGCTGTTCTGAGCTTGATCATGATGCATGCATGTTCGTATTTTGTTTTGTCAACACCTCTCTCCCTAAACATGTGGACATATTAAGTGAGCTAGGCTTTCGCTTGAGGACAAGCGAGGTCTAAGCTGGGGGGAGTTGATACGTCCATTTTGCATCATGTTTTCATGTTGATATTTATCGCTTCTTTGGCTGTTATTTCACTTCACTGTACTATTCTTATGCCTTTTCTCTCTTATTTTGCAAGGTTTACATGAAGAGGGAGAATACCGGCAACTGGAATTCTGGCCTGAAAGTGGAGCAAAGTTGAGATACCTATTCTGCGCAACTCCAAACGCCGTGAAAATCAACGGAGATTTTTTTCCCAATATATAAAAAATACTGGGACGACGAAGTGCCAAAGGGCGCTAGGGGGTGGCCACAAGCCTGCACGGCGCAGCCACCCCCCCCCCCAGACCACGCCATGGGGGCTTGTGGGCACCCTACTGGCCCACTTGCCCCCCTCTTTTGCTATATGGAGGGTTTTGTCTAGAAAAAAAATCAGACGGGAGCTTTTTCGTGGTTTCGCCGCCGCCACGAGGCGTAACTTGAGCAGAACCAATCTAGAGCTCCGGCAGGACGATCCTGCCGGGGAAACTTCCCTCCCGGAGGGGGAAATCGTCACCATCGTCATCACCAACACTCCTCTCATCGGAGGGGACTCTTCACCATCAACACCTTCATGAGCACCATCTCATCTCCAAACCCTAGTTCATCTCTTGTAACCAATCTCCGTCTCGCGACTCCGATTGGTACTTGTAAGGTTGCTAGTAGTGTTGATTACTCTTTGTAGTTGATGCTAGTTTGATTACTTGGTGGAAGAGTTTATGTTCAGATCCTTGATGCTACTCATTACACCTCTGATCATGATTATGATTATGCTTTGTGAGTAGTTACTTTTGTTCCTGAGGACATGGGATAAGTCATGCTAATAATAGTCATGTGAATTTGGTATTCGTTCGGTATTTTGATATGTTGTATGTTGTTTTTCCTCTAGTGGTGTTATGTGAACGTCGACTACATAACACTTCACCATTATTTGGGCCTAGAGGAAGGCATTGGGAAGTAGTAAGTAGATGATGGGTTGCTAGAGTGACAGAAGCTTAAACCCTAGTTTATGTGTTACTTCGTAAGGGGTTGATTTGGATCCACTAGTTTAATGCTATGGTTAGACTTTGTCTTAATTCTTCTTTCGTAGTTGTGGATGCTTGCGAGAGGGGTTAATCATAAGTGGGATGCTTGTCCAAGTAAGGGCAGTACCCAAGCGCCGGTCCACCCACATATCAAACTATCAAAGTAACGAACGTGAATCATATGAACATGATGAAACTAGCATGACAGAAATTCCCGTGTGTCCTCGGGTGCGTTTTTCCTCCTAGAAGACTTTGTCCAGGCTTTTCCCTTGCTACAAAAGGGATTGGGCCACTTTGCTGCACCGTTGCTACTTTTGTTACTTGTTGCTCGCTACGAATCATCTCACCACACAATCACTTGTTACTGATAATTTCAGTGCTTGCAGATATTTCCTTGCTGAAAACCACTTGTCAGATCCTTCTGCTCCTCTTTGGGTTCGACACTCTTACTTATCAAATGGACTATGATTGATCCCCTATACTTGTGGGTCATCAGTCCTCCATCCTATGATAGTCTTGGAGGAAGAAAATATTGCTTGGTGATAGTGGATGATTACTCAAGATATACCTAGGTATAATTTTTCAAGAAAAAGAGTGAGACTCAACAAACCGTCATCGACTTTGCTAATGAAGCTCAATGCCAACATAATGCAAAGATAAAGATGATTAGAAGTGACAATGGCACCAAGTTCAATAATTACACCCTAAATTAATTTCTGAGTGATGAAGGAATCAAGCATCAATACTTTGCACCTTACACTCCTCAAAAAAATTGTGCGGTGGAAAGAAAGAACCGGGCGTTGATGGATGCGGCAAGAACCATGATGGCGGAGTTTAAATCTTCGTATAACTTTTCGGCTGAAGCCATCAACACCGCATGTCATGCATCCAATCGGCTCTACCTTCGCAAAGGCTTGAACAAGACTCCATATGAAATTCTTACCGGCAACAAGCCCAATCTCAAGTACTTCCGGGTATTTGGTTGTAATTCTTTCATTCTTAAGAAAGGTGCTCAATTGTCTAAATTTGAACCTAGAGCACAAGAGGTCATATTTGTTGGTCATGCTACAAACTCTCGCGCTTACCGTGTCCTCAAAAAGTCCTCGGGACTCATTGAGGAGACATGTAACATGGAGTTTGATGATAATAATGGCTTCCAACTAGAGCAAAGTGGTCTTTGTGATATAGGTGATGAAATTCCTCCCCAAGCCATAAGAAGAATGGGCATAGGACACTTCCTGCCCGTTCAGGAACCCCTTGTGGCTGAAGGAGAAGGATAATGTTCCACTCATGTGGAACCATCACTGACGCAAGACCCACATGATTCCGAAGAACACTCTGAAGGCCCTCCTCCCCGTGATCCCGATCAAGGGGAAGATCGACCTCAGGATGGTCCTGCACCCAGTGATGTCCTTGATCTAGCTCACCCCACTAAGGATGCTCAAGATCAAGAGCAAGCTCAAGATCAAGACCAAGTTCAAGATAATTAGCAAGCGCAAGAACAAATTCAAGCTCAAGATCAAGGGCAAACTCAAAAAGGCGGTAAAAGTCTCAAACAGGCTCCTCAACTTACCCCTGAGGAGATTCAAGAAACATGTGCAGCCAAGATTGCCAAAACGCTCAAAAATAATTCTCATGTACTGGAGAATGTCTACGGCAACTTACAGAGAGGGGTAACCACTCGTTGTCAATTATCAAACTTTATTGTCCATCATGCGTTTGTTTCTTGCACTGAACCACTAAAGGTACAAGAGGTTCTAGAAGACATGGATTGGGTTGAAGCCATGCACAAAGAACTCAACAACTTCGAGTGCAACAAAGTGTGGCGACTGGTGCCAAGACCAAAGGAGAACCACAATGTCATTGGGACAAAGTGGATCTTTAAGAACAAGCAAGATGCGAACGGTGTCGTCACTCGTAACAAAGCAAGATTGTTAGCACAAGGCTACTCCCAAGTCGAGGTCATCGACCACGGTTAAACCTTTGCTCCTGTCGCTCGCCTTGAATCTATTTGCATGTTGCTTGCATTTGCTTCTCATCATAACTTGAAATGGTACCAAATAGATGTGAAGAGTGCACTTCTTAATGGTCCCCTTAAAGAGTTGGTTTATGTCAAGCAACCCTCGGGGTTCGAGGATCCCAAGTTTCCTAATCATGTGTATGTTCTCAATAAGGCAATCTATGGCCTTAAACAAGCCCCACTTGCATGGTATGATCACCTTACCGAGATGTTACATGACCGTGGATTTGAAGTTGGGAAAATTTACCCCACTCTTTTTACTAAGAAGGTCAAGGGGAGCTTGTTCATATGCCAATTATATGTTGATGATACTATCTTTGGTTCTCCTAACAAAGATTTTAATGAAGAATTTGTTGCACTAATTTCTAAAGAGTTTGAGATGTCTATGATGGGAGAGTTGAAGTTTTTCCTTGGATTCGAAAGCAACGAAGTCAAGGAACCTTCATCAATCAAGCAAATTATACTCAAGACATGCTCAAAAGGTTCAAGATGGATGATCTAAAACCGGCCAAGGCCAACACTCCCATGCCTCTCAACTGCCATCTTGACCTCGATCCCAACTGTAAAGCCGTGGATCAAAAGGTATATCGCTCTATGATCGGTTCTCTGCTTTACCTTTGTGCATCTAGACTGTATATTATGTTGAGTGTAGGAATTTTAGCACGATCTCAATCTGCACCTAAGGAGGTTCACTATGTGGTAGTCAAGCGAATCTTTCGATATTTGGCTCATACCCCAAACTTTGGCTTATGGTATCCCAAAGGTGCTCCATTTGACCTCTTGGGATATTTGGAGTCAGGTTGGGATGGAGACCGTGTCAATAGTAAGTCAACTTCCGGAAGTTGCCAATTCCTTGCTCGCTCTCTGGTTAGTTGGTCTTCAAAGAAACAAAATTGTGTTTCTCTCTCATCCACTGAGGCCGAATTTGTAGCTGCTGCCAATTGTTGTGCTCACTTGCTATGGTTGAGGAAAACTTTAAAGGATTACGGTGTCACTTGTGACAAAGTGCCTCTTTATTGTGATAATATTAGTGTTATCTCAATCTCCAACAACCCTGTTCAGCATTGCAAGACAAAGCATATCAGTATTCGCCACCATTTCATGCAGGAGCATATCAAACGTGGGGAAATTGATCTCATTTATCCGAACACTAATGATCAACTTGCACATATATTCACAAAGCCTTTGAATGATGCAAGATTTCGCGAGTTAAGGCATGAGCTAAATATCATTGATTTGAGCAATGTGCATTGAAATTAGGCGCATCCCACCACTCTCATCATTCTATTCTGTTTAGATGTAGGCATGAATTTAGGGGGGTAGTTATCTCAATGAACTATCCCTCCTCCTATCATGCATAAAACAATCAATTCTTTCACATTCGCCATTTTTATGGTATTTCTGTCTCAAAGACGAGTTTTGGCCATGGGCCCAAGGTCAAAATCTTTGCAGTGCCATACCAGTCGACTCAAACATATGTGGCATCGGCCGCCACCCCCTCCTAGTGAGGTATTTGCCTTTGTGTTTCTTAAAGTTGCATCTTTCTCATCCTCATTTGCGCTTCTTGTTTGCTTAAGTCTTAGGTGTGGGTATCCTTCTCGGTTTGTATTTTTTGTGTTTCTTCTCGTTCACCCTGGAGCTTACCCCACATACTCCTTTGTCTGATATCTGTCCCAAGCTCTCCTCACCTCGAAACCCCTCTCATCTCCAATTGTATGCATTGAATCCTTCGTTGTGGTGGTTGTGGCAGGGCGGTACAACCGATGGTTACCGCGGTACAACCGCTAATCACCAGTTGTCTCGCTCAAGAGGAACAACCGGTACGATTATGCGGTTAAACCGCTAATCTCCAGTCTATTCGAGGATGGTACAACCGCTCTTTGGAGCGATAAAACCGGTCGCGGCAACCAGTGCCTATAGGGAGGGCCAGACCGAAGCGGTACTCGGTTTCCCCCTTCATGCCCAACTCCCCCTCGGTGCCCTAGTCGCTAGCCGTCGTCACCACCACGCCGGAGTGCCACCGGCGCCCCGGATCTGCTGCCTCCCTTCTGATTCGTTCCGGGGAGGCCCATCCTCCCGTGACCTCCTCTCATGGATACTGGTAATGCCCTCTTCTCCTCTTGTTCTTGGATTCTCTCCTTTGGATCCTCTTTTCATAGGGAATTGCTAGGATCACACATTTTTGATCAAAATTATTGATAGGAGGAGGTCCTCTATTTGCTTCAAATTAGATGTGTTGAGTAGCAACTAGAAGCAATGGTGTAGGTCTCAGATCCGGATGCACGGGCCTCCCCCAAAACAGCGGTACAACCGCTTGCACCTGCAGTACAAGTGCTACTGCGGTACAACCACTCGGGTGGTCGGTTCAACCGGCCTGCCTAATTCCTACGCCACATGTTCTTAGTTCTCCTGTGCATAACTGATTTATTCCTCTTTTTACGTACAATCCTCTCATCTTTTTTGGGTTTTTGTTGTGTACTTCTCTGGTGTGTGTCTGCATGTGGCTCTGGCTCTTGTTCTGCTCCTCGGAAGAACACCAAGAAACGTGCTCGCTGATGTAGGATCGTTGATGACCCTGAGGAAGAGGAAGTTGTGATCCCTACCAATCCCTCTCATTGTGCAAAGTCCTTGGCCGCTGATACGTCTCCAAAGTATCTATAATTTTTTTATTGTCCCATGCTATTATACTATTTATTATGGATGTTTTACATGCATTAATATGCTATTTTATATTATTTTTGGGATTATCCTATTAATCTATAGCCTAGTGCCAATTTTTGTTTTTTCATGTTTTTGAGTATTGCAAATAAGAAATATTAAACGGAGTCCAAACGGAACAAAATCTCTGGAATGATTTTTCTTGGACCAGAAGAAACCTAGAAGACTTGGACTAGGGGGCAGGGCACCTTCGAGGAGGCCACAAGCCTGCAGGGTGCACCGTAGGGGGTGGTCGCGCCCCCTAGCTTGTGGGTCCTCTGTTGTCCTCCTAACCTTATTCTTTGGCCCATAAATTCCCAAATATTCCCCCATCGCTAAAAAGAGCCACGAAAATACGTTTCCGCCGTGGGGAGCCTCTTTTCCCGCGAGATCCAATCGAGGAGCCTTTTTTGGTAATATGTTGGAGAGGGAATTGATCACGGAGGGCATCTACATCAACTCCATTGCCCCTTCGATGATGTGTGAGTAGTTCACCACACACCTACGGGTCCATAGCTAGTAGCAAGATGGCTTCTTCTCTCTCTTTGATCTTCAATACCATGTTCTTCATGTCTTCATGGAGATCTACCCAATGTAATACTCTTTTGCAGTGTGTTTGTCGAGATCCGATGAATTGTGAGTTTATGTTCATTTTATATATGAATATTATTTGAATCTCTTCTGAATTATTATATGCATGATTTCATATCTTAGCAAGTCTCTTCGATTTATTAGTTTGGTTTGGCCAACTAGATTGGTAATTCTTGCAATGGGAGAAGTGCTTAGTTTTGGGTTCAATCTTGCGGTGTCCTCACCCAGCGACATAGTAGGGGTAGCGAGGCACGTACTGTATTGTTTCCATCAAGGATAAAAAGATGGGGGTTTCATCATATTGCTTGAGTTTATCCCTCTACATCATGTCATCTTACTTCATGCGTTACTCTGTTCTTCATGAACTTAATACTCTAGATGCAAGCAAGAGTCGGTCAATGTGTGGAGTAATAATAGTAGATGCAGAATCATTTTGGTCTACTTGACATGGACGTGATGCCTATATGCATAATCATTGCCTTAGATATCTTCATAATTATTTGCTTTTCTATCAATTGCTCGATAATAATTTGTTCACCCACTGTATTATTTTCCTTTATGAGAGAAGCCTCTAGTGAAACCTATGGCCCTCGGGTCTATTTTCCATATTATACTTTCAGATCTATAAACCAAAAATACCAAAAATATCTTGCTACAATATATTTACTTTTGTTTCCGCAATCTTTTATATCTATCTCTATCAGATCTCATCCTTGCAAATAACTCTAAAGAGATTGACAACCTCTTTCTAGCGTTGGGTGCAAGAGTTTGATTTTTTGTGTAGGTACTACGATTGGGGCCTTGCTTGTTCCTCCTACTGGATTGAGACCTTGGTTCTCAACAAACTGAGGGAAATACTTATCTACTTTGTTGCATCACCCTTTCCTCTTCAAGGGAAAACCAATGGAAGCTCAAGAGGTAGTAGCCGCCAAGCAAAAATCTGCCAAGCCAGTGCACTCCTGGAAGCAAGCTAATTGGGAGCGGGTTCGTTTTCAGAATCCTTATGAGGTCCTCATAGCTCCCACCTAGACCACCCGTCAGTTTCGGAATGCGCTTCAGATGTGGATCATGCATGAGATCTATGACCATCACAAGAACAAGTTTGCCAAGCAATGGACAATTGACATTGACCACTGGAAGAACAACATGGATTACTTAGGAGAGGCATATACTCTATGTGAAGAATTTGACTTTCTCAAGTTCATGACTCTCAACTATTCCTTTGATGTGAAACTCATTCACTAGTTCTATGCCGCTGTTCACTTTGGCACTGATGACACCCGTACCCTTACCTTCATGTGTCGTGATGAGCTTTTTGAGGTCCCGTGGCGTGCCTTCTGCAATGCACTTGGGTATGATGATACTGGCTTCAATGGGAATGGCGGCATCCGTCCTCATGATCGGTCTAATTCTATGGATAAAGTGAAGTTATCCCCCTTGTACATTCTCAACCATAGGATTCCTGGATCCTCTAAGGACCTGATGTCGGTATATGATATTCTGCACCGTGTTTTTCGGAATGTTCTCCTACCAAGGTTGGCAATCAAGATGAGATTCATGGATACTTTGTTGATCTGCTTGTTTCCATGCAGGGTGACGCTGGCTCTGCGGCTGCATTTGGTGCTTCCAAATGGTTATAGGAGGAGTTGTACTCCACGGTCTTCTACAAATTGGTCCCCAAGTATGCTCTGTTCATCATGTGCTTCCTCAACTCTATGTGGGTAGTTTGTAGGCCTCACGAGCCTCTCTCTTCTCCTGAGAACCTCACTGAGCATGAGGTCAAGCAACTCCGAAAGAAGAAGCATCTTGAACCTCACTTCCCCGAGGGCGAACCTAAGGATGTGTTTGCTACTTCGAGTGACAGTGATTTTGAGCTTCGTGCAGGAGCCAAGCCATATTGGGTCTCCAAGCTCTCAGATAAGTTAAAGAAGACCTTCTTCCTCCAAGCTCATGTTCAGAAGAAGCTCTATGATGCCCATGTCAACCAGAAGTTTGCCAGGTGCAGACAGATTGAGATTATGTGGGCTCTCCAGCTTGAGGCAGCCAGTGGTTTTGAGAAGGCCATCACCCCTGCGGAGCAATGGATCTATGGACATAGCACTTGGACTGATGATGAGGTCTCGGGTCACTCTACTACCTCCTCTGCTGTTGTTGCTCTTGATGAGACTGATAGTGATGATGGTGATGGTGATGATGAGTCTGCTAGTGGTGATTCTGAGGAGTCTGATGGATCTAACAAGCTCTACTGAGCACCGGGGTGATAGCATGGGTATTTTTTCTATTTGATGTCCTCATGCCAAAGGGGGAGAGACCTATATCATGACAAGATTTGCATGGGGGGATTTGGTTGCCGTATCATGTTTCCTCTGATTTGCTTGCTAGTTGAACTCTTATTTGCTTGTTAGTCGGTCTTGAACCTATCTTATGTGGAGACTATTTGAGTTTCAGTGGAGACTATGTTTATTATTACCCTTGTCATTAAAGCTCTACTCTTTATCTCGTACATACGCTTCTTAATGCTATTTCCTCTATGTACCCTATGGTTGGCCTCTAAAACCAAGGGGAGCTCCAATTCCTATTCCTATCTCATCTGGGGCACACAGCGAGGGGGTCTGCTTTTACTTTAGAGACCATGTATGCAAATCGTTTTGTTGTCATCATCCACCAAAAAGGGGGAGATTGTAAGGGCATTATCCACCTTAAGTGTTTTGGTGATGATGACAACTCACTATGTTATCTAACCGGGTGTCAAGTGTGTAGGTATCATATGTAAAACACAAGATGGTTAGGTATTCCCTCCAAACGGAAAAGATTGAAGACGTGTTCCCTGCGTATTTATTCTCTTTGGTCGTAGGGATCCCATACTATTAAGAGGGAATCCACATTGGAAGTCTATGGATGAAATAATTCTTCTCACACAGTTTTGCACCCATCTCATTCCATCGCATCATTGAGAGAGAGGCCCCTCCTTTCTAACCGACCAGTTGTACCACTACCTAGGGCGGTTGTACCGCTCAACCCTTGGGTGATTGAACCGGCCCAGCACCGGTCCACAACCGGACACGATTTTGTTTGGCTGGGTGGTTGGGAGGTGGTGGCCCGATTGTATCGCTATATTAGTATAGTCAGTACTACCGGTTTCATAGCGGTTGTACTGCTTGGGACTTAGCCACGCCCAGCAGTCGTGGCACGTGGAACCGGTGGCCATCTCTATGTTTTGGACCGGTTGTTGGGCGGTGGTTGGGCGGTTGTTCTGCTAAATTAGGCAGCCTGGTTGTACCACCCTCGCAACTGGTTGTACCACTGCCATGTAAAAAAGGTTGTGACGGTTAGAAAGTGGGGGCCTATATAAATGGGGGTTTCTTCCTCCTCCCTCTTATCTCTTACCTCTCTCTCCCCACCATTGATGCACTCCAAGCTTTCTTGCCCGGTATCTCTCCCTAGCCACCCAAACTTGTTGTTTTTCTAGGGACTGAAGGAGGAGATCTAGATATACACTTCCACCAAAGGAAAATCGATTCCCCCAAAGTTGTTGTGTGGATTTTATTACTCTTGGGTGTTTGAGCACCCTATACGGAAGAGGTCACCTCGCAGCCACATTCCATTGTGGTGAAGCTTCGTGGTTTTGTTGGGAGACTCCAATTAAGTTGTGGAGAGAGCCGCAACCTTGTTTGTAAAGGTTAGGTCGCCACCTTCAAGGGCACCACTTAGTGGAATCACGACACTTCGTATTGTGTGAGGGCATGATGAGAATATAGTGGCCTTAGTGGCATCTTGGGGAGCATTGTGCCTCCACACCGCTCCAACAGAGACGTACTTCCCCTCAAAGGGAAGTAACTTCGGAAACACATCCTCGTCTTCATCGGTTCCACTTGTGGTTATTTCTTACCTTTACTTGTATTTACTTCTTTCTTATTATTGTTGTTGTTAGCATCATATAGGTTGCTCACCTGGTTGCATATCTAGACAACCTATTTGTTGCTAAACCTAATTTTTTAAAGAAAAGTTTAAAATTTGTTAGTTGCCTATTCACCCCCCTCTAGTCAACCATATCGATCCTTTAAAATTGAGAGAACATTAATTCTAACTTTAGCTCCTCGTTGCGTTTGACACTCTTACTTATCAAAAAAGGCTACAAACAATCCCCTACACTTGTGGGTTATCAAGACATTTTCCTAGTGTCGTTGTCGGGGAGCAATAGCGTAGTAGTTGATATTCTCGTGTGTGCTTGTTTGCTTTATCACTAAGTAATTTCTATTTTCCGTTCTCATTGTTTTCTGTCTTTACTTATGGGTAGGAAACGCAAAATACCAAAAAAATAGATGTACTTGCTAACCCTGTGGTTGAGGAACCACCCAAAACGTACTTTACTACTCAAACTTTTTACTTGGATGATCTTCGATCCCTTTGTCCTCGTGCTGAAAACCCAACTAGCTTAGTTGAGGGAAAATCATTAAATCAGCATGCATATTATATGCAACACAGCTTATCTCAAAAAGGGGAACTCTTGTGGCATCAAATTAATACTTTGTGTTGCTATGCTTGGAATTTATGTGAATTACGTTATTGTACTTGTTGTTCTGAAGATACTAAAAACACCTTCTCTATGAATGTGTGTTTAATGATAATAAAATATTATCTTCTTACGCCAATAATGCCTAGTGTTATTATGATGTTGAACAAATTGAAGAATTTGTTGCTTTTAAGGGTGCTTATGAAATTGCTACTTTGATTGAAAAGAATGATACTACTCTTTACAAATCTGAAAAAAGAATCTCGTACTTAAATATTGCTATGAAAACTATGATTCTAATGCTTATGTTAAAGAATTTATTGAAAGAATGTTTGGTGCCTTGGAAGAGATTAATATTTCGCAGGAATCTATGGAAGAAGAAATTGCTCAAATTGTGAGCGCATTAGATGAAAAAGATGAGGAGTAGAGCGAAGAACAAAAGGAGGAAGAGAGGATTAGTTACCCATGCCCACCTTCTAATGAGATTAACTCTTCAACTCATAAATTGTTTAATTTCCCTTTGTGCTTACCGAAGGATGAATGCTATGATCCCTCGGATTCCTTTGAAATATCCCTTTTTGATGGCCTTGATGCTTGATATGCTTGTGGCCATGATGCCAATATGAATTATGCTTATGGAGATGAACTTGTTATAGTTCATTATGTTAAGCATGAAATTGTTGCTATTGCACCCACACATGATAGTCTTATTATCTTTCCGAATTCTCCCAACTACACTCTATCGAAGAAGTTTGCACTTATCAGGGATTATGTTGATGGGTTGCGTTTTTCTATTACACATGATGATCTTGATGAATATAATATGCATGTGCTTGATGCTCCTACTTGCAATTATTATGAGACAGGAACCAAATCTTCATCTCTCTATGTTTTCGGTACGATAAAATTGTAAGAAACTAACTATGTTATCTATTGGCCTTTACTTTATCTCAATGAATTTTTCTTTTATGACATGCCAATGCATAGGAAGAGAGTTAGAATTCGTTGTCACATGATATATATAACTTTGTGCTCACTACTTAATTACAAATCATTATTAATTAAAATTACCTTTGATATACCTTGGGATCCGGGTGGATCAAGTACTTTAGCACTATATGCCTAGCTTAATGGCTTTAAAGAAAATCCTGCTAGGAAGACAACCCGGAAGTTTTAGAGAGTCATTTATTTATGATGTGTGCTTTTGAAATAATTAAAAACAAAAAACAAAGTGGGGAATCTAAAACTTTTTCAAAAAGAAAAGTGAAAGTGAGAAAGATGAGCATCGTTGATGTGGGGGCTAGCCTTGAACTTTTTTCATGCCTATGGAAACTTTGTGAATCTTGATTACAGAAAAAATTTCAACAAAAATAATTATACCCTTGTATATATCCATTGTATTATAAAAATAATGTGCCAAGATTTACCTTTAGGATGTTTAAATTGCTTGTTTGATATGTGTTGTGTAAAAATACAAACTTTGGTTGTAGTGATTGATTTTTGATATTTTACTCGAACGTCAAAAATTCTAATTTTTTACACAATACTCTTATAAAAAAAAATTCCACGTCCTATTGCTTCAAAAAAAATTGAGTTAGAGAAGTATATGATTTATTTTTATCTTTACAAATTGTCCTGTTTTTCACAGATTGTTGTTATAGTTTCTTTGTCTGCTTATGTTTTGAATTCTTGTTGAGCCCCATTGACGTGGGTGCCATAGAATTGTCATAGAAGACAATAGGTAATTATATATTAGAATTATACAATGATGTTATGGCAGGGCATGATGAGATTTGATGATTACGTACTAACCTTTCTAATAAAAGTTCTGTCAAGTTTTGTGTGAATGAAGTGTTTGAAGATTGAGGAGGTATCAATATGATAAGAATAAGGAGAGACAAAAGTTTAATATTGGGTATGCTCAAGGCACCCCAACTAAATATTCAAGGATAATCAAGCATCTAAGCTTGGGTATGCCGCGGAAGGCATCCCATCTTTGTTTTTCAACAATCATCGGTATGTCTCGGTTTTTGTTTTGTTCACATGATATGCGTAAATTCTTGGAGCATCACGTGCCTTTTATTTTCCTTTTAGCAATGCACCATGCTGGTATGGTAAATTCCATGGTTGATTTTTAGAATGTTCTTTTCACTTCACTTATATTTTTTGAGTATGGCGTTATAGAATGCTTCGTGTGCTCCACTTATATCATTTGAAGATGGATGTGTTTTCTATACATATAGAAAACCGTTATTTGTAGAATGCCATTTGTATTCACTTATATTTATTAGAGCATGGTCTTTCGTAGAAATGATTAAACTCTCATGCTTCACTTATACCTATTTAGAGAGTCAACAGGAATTGGTCATTTACATGGTTAGTCATAAAATCCTACATAAAACTTGTAGATCACCAAATATGATATGTTTGATTCCCTGCAATAGTATTGCAACACTAAGACAGTAATATGTGGGCGCACTAGTGGGTGATTGTGGATTAGTAAGAGTATTGATGTTAAGGTTTGAAGCATGCACATACAGTCTCTAGTTATGCGATGAAGATTGGAACATAATTTATCCTTGATTGAGATCCTTTGTGTTGTTAATCAGGGGTGATGGTTAACTCCTACCAACCTCCTACCTAGGAGCATCCGAGTAGTACTTTGCTTCGATAGAGCTAATAAAACCATGCAATAAGTATATAAGTTCTTTATGACTAATGTGAATCCATGGATATAAGCACTCTCACCTCCACAAAGTTGCTAGCGTCTTTGGTACCGTGCCTTGCCCATTCTCACCTCGAGGACCGATGAAAACTTTGCCCGTGCATACAACCCCGCGACATGATACGCCCTGTTACACATAAGCCTCCTTATATCTTCTTCAAAACGGCCACCATACCTACCTATTATGACATTTCCATATCCATTCCGAGATATATTGCCATGCAAATTCCACCATTACATCATATGACTAGTTCATTCACCATCACATTGCTTTGCATGATCATATAGAGTTGAAATAGTATTTGTGACAAAGCCACCGTTCATAATATTTTTGATACATGTCACACTAGATCATTGCATATCCTGGTACACTTCTAGAGGCATTCATATTAAGTCATATTGTTTGTCTAGTTTCATATTGAGTTGTAAGTAAATAAAAGTGCGATAATCATCATTATTAGAGCATTGTCCCAATGAAGAAATGAAAATGGGGGAGGCCAAATGAGCCCACCATAGAGAGAGGGAGAGAGAGAGAGAGGGAGAAATGGGAGAGGAAAAAAAGAGAGAAGGCCACCATGAAAAAATGAGAGAGAAAGAGAGAATGGACTTTGCTACTATCCTTTACCACACTTATGCCTCAAAGTGGCACCATTTTCTTCATATAGAGAGTCTCCTGAGTTGTCATTTTCATATGCTAGTGGGGAATTTTCATTATAGAACTTGGCTTGTATATTCTGATGATGGGCGTCCTCAAATGCGTGAGGTCTTCATGATCAAGCAAGTTAGATGCACACCCACTTAGCTTTAGTCGAGTTTTCATACACTCATAGATCTAGTGAATTTGTTGCATGGCAATCCCTACTCCTCGCATTGATATCTATTGATGGGCATCTCCATAGCCCTTTGATTCATCGAATTGATGCAAGACTTTCTTCTCCACTTTTACCCCTTTTAAACCTACCACTATATTATATTCTACCTTTATGCTATATCCATGGTTCGCGCTCATGTATTGAGTGAGTAATAAAAATCTGAAGCGCGTTAAAAAGTATGGCCCAATTGTTCGGTTTGACACCGGGGTGCTCATGATTTATACTCCATGCTAGGAAGACCAAGCATGATAGGCTATATGATTTTGTAGGGATAACGTTCTTTAGCATTGTTATTTTAAAAGGACATTATTGTTTGAGAGTAAACCTCAGTATGGATGTCTTTTGTCAAATGATATGTTATTTCCTTGAATCACTTGTATCTTAATATTCATGCCATGATTAGACATTTATTCAAGATTATGTTAGGTAGCATTCCACATCAAAAGTTATCTTTTCATCATTTACCTACTCGAGGGCGAGCAGGAAGCTTGGGGATGCTAATACATCTCCGTCGTATCTATAGTTTTTGATTGTTCCATGCCAATAGTTTACCACTTCCATATACTTTGTGTATTTTTGGGACTGACTTACTTATCCAGTGCCTAGTGTCGCTTCCTGTTTTTGTGTGTGTTTTTATTTCGTAGAAATTCCATATCAAACAAAGTCCAAACACGATAAAAAATATATAGAGATTTTTGGAGTATATGTGAATTTCGGGAAGAAGAATCAACACAACACGGTGCCCGCAGGAGGCACAAGCCAAGAGGGCGCGCCTAGGGTGGTCAGCGCGCCCTGATGGTTTTTGGATTCCCCTTAAGTCGGTTGGGGCCCTACTTTCGCCACAATAAATATAATTTTTTGATAAAAATCCCCTAAAAATTTCAGCCTGGTCGGAGTTACAGATCTCCGGATATTTAAGAAACGGTGAAGGGCAAGAAAACAAAAGCAAAAACAGAAGAGGGATACACACACACACACAAATATATATAGAGAGAGAGAGAGATCCAATCTCGGAGGGGCTCCTGCCTTTCAGGAGCCATGGCGGCCATGGACCACAGGAGAAACTCTCCTCCCACCTATGGGGAGATCAAGGCAGAATAAGAAGGAGGGGGCTCTCTCTACCTCTCTCCCAGTGGCAACGGAGCACCGCCGAGGCAACCATCATGATGACGATCTACACCAACAACTTCGCCGCCGTCACCACAAACTCTCCCCCCACCTCTACATAGCGGTGTAAACCTTCTTCTCGCCACTATAATCTCTACTTAAACATGGTGTTAATGCTATATATTATTACCCAATGATGTGTGGTTATCCTATAATGTTTGAGTGGATTTCTTTTGTCCAATTGGCTAATTGTGGTATGATGTGATTGATATGAGTTGTATGTTGATATAGTGTTGTCCTAAGGCGTCCTCCGTAAGCGGCACACATGAGGGAACCCTGCTGGAGGGTTTGCAATATGTTCATGATTCACTTATAGTGGGTGGCTAGAGTGACAGAAGCTTACACCTAAGTAAGGGGATTGTTTGCGTATGGGAGTAAAGAGGACTTGATGTTTAATTCTATGGTTGGCTTTACCTTAATGATTTCTAGTAGTTGCGGATTCTTGTTAGAGGTCCAGTCATAAGTGCATATGATCCAAGTATGAAAAGTGTGTTAGTGTATACCTCTCCCTCATTGCATATGATAAGCATCTATCATGTTATATTCAATTGCCTATGAACAGTCTTTCTCTTGCGTTACACAAAAAGCTTTCTAATAAACAACTTACTAATTAAAATTTATCTAAAAGAGTAACTAAGTTTTATTTACTAGTTCTTTATCACCTTGCAAAACTATCTATTTATAACACCCAAGATGCAATCCTATCCTTACTTTTGCTCGAGGGCCTCGACGGGGATAGAAGTGCATCTCGTTGTTTCGCAAGAATGGATATCGTTACAAGTACATGTAAAGAAGAGATGAGTATATGGAATTGTCTTACACTCGCCACAGGCTAAATCATGATCACGTCAATGCAACAACAAAATCATCACACATAAGAGAGGGTACAACTATGGAAGAAATCAAACGATAAAAAAGTCATCCAACCTTGCTATCCGAGGTTGCCGACCTAGAACCCATCCTATATCGAAGAAGAAGAAGAAGAAGAACTCCAAATCAAACAAGCATCGCGCTCACGTCAAATCATCATATTACCTTTACCTACAACTATTGTTGTAGTAATTTGTGAGCCACAGGGACTCAGCAATCTCATTTCCAAGGGTATCAAGACTAGGAAAGCTTAATGGGTGAGGCATGGTTAAGTGGTGAGGCTGCAGCAAGCACTAAGCATTTATTTGAGTGGCTAACTTACGAGTACAACAAAATAAGATGGATGGCCTACGCATAACAAATGTGAAGTGGTAATGATCACTAAGTGATCCTAAACACCTACCTACGAGTCAAACATAACCCCACTGTGTTCTCTCTTGCATTCAGAACTCACAAGAAGAGACATCTCAGTTACGCAAATGGTTGGCATGTTTTATTAGGGTTTACTTAAAGTTTGGTCTGACCAGATGTTAAAAACGTTTCCTAGTTGCCACATAACCGCGGGCAAGGCTCTCATGAAAGATTTAACCCTACAGGGGTGCTCCAACTAATCCATCGTAAACTACCACAAGTTGTGTAGAAAAAACTCAACCATGGAAAACCCGTAGTCTCCTCGGAAATTCCAGTGGAAAACCTCAACCTCGAGATAGCCCGAAGTATCCTCAGAATCCCGTGCACAAGACATTGGAGAAAGGTAAAACAAATCCAGCAAAACTGTGCGATGTGTCAACGAACCCGATAGGAGCAGCATATCGCGTTCTCAGCACACGACCGGATGGGACTAGCTATGGGGAAAACCAATCCCCGAGTTTCCTCAAGATGTCCCCGCAGGCAGACCGTTTTGAACCAACACTCATGAGGAGCACTGGCTCGGGGGTTGATTAATTATCCACGGGGTCCGTAAAGTCCCTATGCAAGTTTATTAGTTATTAGGAAAATGTAGTGCCAATGTTGGGCCTTGCCAGAAAAGTTTTATCCCAAAACGAAAATCAAGGGGGCCCCCATAACAACCCCGAGCATGTTAGGAGCGCTCAATATGGAACATAACACATGTACACAAGTAACTAGGGTGGCAAAGGTGGAACAAAGCACCGAGTAAAAGGCCAAGCCTTCCACCTTTTACCAAGTATATACGTGCATTAAATTAAATAGCAATGATATGGTGATATCTCAAAATATCCATGTTGGCACATGGAAGCAACTGCACCTACAGCTAACAACACTACAAGAAGGGATGATCAAGCGGTAACATAGCCAATCGATGGTTTGCTGGGAAGGTGAAGGGTTATAGGCTTTTCGTGGCGACGTTGGGAGGCTTGACATATAAGTGGTAGGTAACGAGGCATAACGAAAGAAGTGAGACAACTAGCATAGCAATGATAGTAGTGGTATCCAGGGAATTGTGTCATCTTGCCTGATATCCCGCTTGTAAGAAGAATGAATCCATGAAGTAAACGAACGAGACGTAGTCGAACGAATCCTCACACTCTGAACGCTTTCAAAACTCTATCGAGAAGAAGCAATTCAGAAACAAACAATCAACACATGATAAACACCACAACATATTCATGACATGATGCTCAAACAAATATAATGCATGTCCATACGATTATGCAACACATGACAATCACAATAATGAAATACTACACATTAAGTGAAGCTCAATATGCAACGAGTTGCATATTGACGAAACTCCACAGTTGAATTACTTAGTCCGCTCCTATTTAGGTACACGATAATATTAAATGTTCTTAAACATGACAATAGGTGAAGCTTAACTAAACTATCTATCTAGGCATGTTAAATGAGGCCGGAAACAACTTATAGTATTTCCGAAACGATCTTGTATGTTAATTTCTAAATTGGTCCATATATGCTCTAAACATATTTTATATTTGTTAAACATCAAAATAAAATGTGCCGTGTGATTCTACACGTCATTCTAGTCAATTCACATATATAGAACATTTAAAACGGAGCTACGGTCCAAAAGATATGACGCACACAAGATGAACATGTCATGAATGCAAATGCATGAAAATGACCACCACATGCATTTCAAAACATGGATGCAACAACATATTATGAAACTACATGATATTCTAACTAATTTGTCCAAAATGGATCAAAGGTTCAATAAATACAATCAATACAAGTTATAGCTATAATATGTCCAAAACAGCAACACGACATTTTGCGCACATCAAAACAACAAGCTACAAAGATCTAAAATGCACAACAAATACATGGGGCAGTTGTTGGGGAACGTAGTATTAATTCAAATAAATCCAGCATCACACAAGGACCTATCTAGGAGAAACCAGCAACGAGCAAAGGGGTAGAGCATCTTCATACCTTTGAAGATCGCTAAGCGGAAGCGTTACTAGAATGCGGTTGATGGAGTCGTACTCGCGGCGATTCGGATCATGGAAGATTCCAATCTAAGCGTTGAACAACGGCGCCTCCGCGTTCAACACTCGTGTAGCCCGGTGACGTCTCCTATGCCTTGATATAGCAAGGAGAGAGGAGAGGTTGAGGGAGAGCTCCGGCAGCACGACGGCATGGTGACGATGTAGCTATTCGGTTCTCCAGCAGGGCTTCGCCAAGCACCGCGGAGGAGGAGAAGAGGGAGAGTTAAGGTTGCGCCTTGGAGAGGTGGAATTGTGTATGCATCCCTCCCAAATCCCTCTCTATATATAGGAGGGAGGGAGAGGGGGGCCGGCCACCCCTAGGGAAACCCTAGGAGGTGCGGCGGCCAAGATGGGAGGAGGGGCGGTGCCCTAGGGTGGGCTTGGCGCCCAAGGCAACCTCACACACCTAGGGTTTAGCCCCCTTAGCCCCTTGTTGCGCCTTGGGCCCTAGGGTGGACCCCCGGAACCCTTCCGGTAGTCCCCATACATTACCGGTGATTCCTGAAACACTTCCAGCAATCAAATCTCCATTTCCTATATATGAATCTTTACCTTCGTACATTCCGGAGCTCCTCGTGACGTCCGAGATCTCATCCAGGACTCCGATCAACCTTCGGTAACCACACACTATTCCCATTACAACCCTATCATCATCAAACCTTAAGTGTGTAGACCGTACAGGTTTGGGAACCATCCAGACATGACCGAGACACCTCTTCGGTCAATAACCAACAGCGGGGTTTGGATATCCATGTTGGTTCCCGCATGTTCAACGATGATCTTATCGGATGAACCACGATGTTGGGGATTCAATCAAACACGTATGCAATTCCCTTTGTCTAGCGGTATGATACTTGCTCGAGATTTGATCGTTGGTATCCCTATACCTTGTTCAATCTCGTTACCAACAAGCCTCTTTACTCGTTTCGTAATACATCATCACGTGGCGAACTCCTTAGTCACATTGAGCTCAGTATGATGATGCATTACCGAGTGGGCCCAGAGATACCTCTGCGTCACACGAAGTGACAAATCCCGGTCTCAATTCGTACCAACCCAACAAATACTTTCGGAGATACCTGTAGTGCACCTTTATAATCACCCAGTTACATTGTGACGTTCGATACACCTAAAGCACTCCTACGGCATCCGGGAGTTGCACAATCTCATGGTCTAAGGAAATTATACTTGGCATTAGAAAAGCTTTAGTAGATAAACAATAAGATCTAGTGCTATGCTTAGGATTGGGTCTTGTCCATCACATCATTCTCCTAATGATGTGATCCCGTTATCAAGGACATCCAATGTCCATGATCAAGAAACCATGATCATCCATTGATCAACGAGCTAGCCAACTAGAGGCGCACTAGGGACACATTGCGATCTATATATTCACACATGTATTACGGTTTCCGGTCAATACAATTATAGCATGAATAATAGACAATTATCATGAACATGGAAATACAATAATAACCACTTTATTATTGCCTCTAGGGCATATTTCCAATAGTCTCCCACTTGCCCTAGAGTCAATAATCTAGTTACATTGTGATGAATCGAACACCCATAGAGTTCTGGTGTTGATCATGTTTCGCTCGTGGAAGAGGTTTAGTCAACGGATCTGTGACATTCAGATCTGTATGTACTTTACAAATATCTATATCTCCATCCTGGATGTATCCACGGATGGAGTTGAAACGGCGCTTGATGTGCTTGGTCTTCTTGTGAAACCTGGGCTCCTTGGAAATGGCAATAGCACCAGTGTTGTCACAAAAGAGAGTCATCGGGCTCGACGCACTGGGAATCACTCCTAGGTCGGTGATGAACTCCTTCATCCAGACTCCTTCATGTGCTGCTTCCGAAGCACCTATGTACTCCACTTCACATTTAGATGCCGCCATGACGCTTTGCTTGTAACTGCACTAGCTTACTGCCCCACCATTCAATATATACATGTATCCGGTTTGTGGCTTGGAGTCATCCGGATCTATGTCGAAGCTAGCATTGATGTAACCCCTTACGACAAGCTCTTCGGCACCTTCATAAACGAGAAACATATCTTTAGTCCTTTTCAGGTACTTTAGGATATTCTTGACTGTTGTCCAGTGATCCACTCCTGGATCACTTTGATACCTCCCTACCAAACTTATGGCAAGGTTCACATCGGGTCTGGTACATAGCATGGCATACATAATAGAGCCTATGGCTGAAGCATAGGGGACGGTACTCATATTTTCTCTATCTTTTGTCGTGGTCGGGCATTGAGTTGTACTCAACCTCACACCTTGTAATACAGTCAAGAACCCCTTCTTAGCATTATCCATATAGAACTTCTTCAATATCTTGTCAAGGTATGTGCTTTGTGAAAGACCAATGAGGCGTCTCGATCTATCTCTATAGATCTTGATGCCTAATATGTAAGCAGCTTCTCCAAGGTCCTTCATTTAAAAACTCTTATTCAAATAGGCCTTTATGCTTTCCAAAAGTTCTATATCATTTCCCATCAACAATATGTCATCCACATAGAATATGAGAAATGCTACAAAGAACCCACTCACTTTCTTGTAAATACATGTTTCTCCATAAGTATGTACAAACCCAAATGCTTTGATCACCTCATCAAAGCGAATGTTCCAACTCCGAGATGCTTGCACCAACCCATAGATGGAGCGTTGGAGCTTGCATACCTTGTCAGCATTATTAGGATCGACAAAACCTTCCGGTTGTATCATATAGAATTCTTCCTTAAGAAAGTCATTCAGGAATGCCGTTTTAACGTCCATTTGCCAGATTTCACAATCATAAAATGCGGCAACTAGTAACATGATTCGGACCGACTTCAGCATCGCTACGGGTGACAAAGTCTCATCGTAGTCAACTACTTGAACTTGTCAATAACCCTTGGCGATAAGTCGAGCCTTATAGATGGTCACATTACCATCCGTGTCAGTCTTCTTCTTAAAGATCCATTTATTTTCTATGGCTCGCCGATCATCGGGCAAGTCCACCAAAGTCCATACTTTGTTCTCATACATGGATCCTATCTCAGATTTCATGGCTTCAAGCCATTTATTGGAATCCGGGCCCGCCATCACTTCTTCATAGTTTGAAGGTTCACTGTTGTCCAACAACATGATTTCCATGACAGGGTTGCCGTACCACTCTGGTGTGGAACGTGTCCGTGTGGATCTTCGCGGTTCAATAGCAACTTGATCTGAAGTTTCATGATCATCATCATTAACTTCTTCTCTAGCCGGTGCAGGCACCTCAAAAATATTTTCTTGTGTTGCGCTACTCTCCGGTTCGAGAGGAGGTACGATTACCTCATCAAGTTATACTTTCCTCCCACTTACTTCTTTCGAGAGAAACTCTTTCTCTAGAAAGGATCTGTTCTTGGCAACAAAGATCTTGCCTTCATATCTAAGATAGAAGGTATACCCAATAGTTTCCTTAGGGTATCCTATGAAGACGCATTTTTCCGCTTTGGGTTCGAGCTTCTCACATTGAAGTTTCTTCACATAAGCATCTCAGCCCAAAACTTTCAGAAACGACAGCTTAGGTTTCTTTCCAAACCATAATTCATACGGTGTCATATCAACGGATTTAGACGGTGCCTTATTTAAAGTGAATCCGGGAGTTTCCAATGCATATCCCCAAAATGATAGCGGTAAATCGGTAAGAGACATCATAGATCGCACCATATCCAATATAGTGCGATTACGACGTTCAGACACACCATTACGATGAGGTGTGCCAGGCGGTGTGAGTTGTGAATCCACATTTTCTTATGTGCGTGCCAAACTCGTGACTCAAATATTCTCCTCCATGATCAGATTGTAGGAACTTTGCTTTCTTGTCACGTTGATTCTCTACCTCACTCTAAAATTCCTTGAACCTTTCAAAGGTTTCAGACTTGTGCTTCATTAAGTAGACATGCCCATATCTACTTAAATCATCCGTGAGGGTGAGAACATAACGATAGCCACCGCGAGCATCAGCGATCATTGAATCGCATAGATCAGTATGTATTATTTCCAACAAGTTGGTTGCTCGCTCCATTGTTCCGGAGAACGGAGTCTTGGTCATCTTGTGTTGGGGAACGTTGCATGGGAAACAAAAATTTACCTACGCACACGAACACCTATCATGGTGATGTTCATCTACGAGAGGGAGATTTGATCCACATACCCTTGTAGATTGCTCAGCGGGAAGCGTTAAGAAACGCGGTTGATGTAGTGGTACAACTTCGTGATTCAAATCACCGTCGTCCCATGATCCGTCCCACGATCCGTTCCGATCTAGCGCCGAACGGACGGCACCTCCGCGTTCAGCACACGTATAGCTCGATGACGATCTCGACCTTCTTCATCCAGCAAGAGAGACAGAGAAGTAGATGAGTTCTCCGGCAGCGTGACGACACACCGGTGTTGGTGATGATCTATTCCTGCAGGGCTCCGCCCGAGCTCCGCAGAAATCTAATCTAGAGGAAGAACTGTTGGGTAACGTAGCATAAATTCAAAATTTTCCTACGCCATATTCAGATCTTTCTATGGAGAGACCAGCAACAAGAGAGGAGTGAGTGCATCTTCATACCTTTGAAGATCGCTAAGCGGAAGCGTTGCTAGAACGCGGTTGATGGAATCGTACTCGCGGCGATTCAGATTGCGGTGTGATTCCGATCTAGTGCCGAACCACGGCACCTCCGCGTTCAACACACGTGCAGCCCGGTGATGTCTCCCGCACCTTGATCCAGCAAGGAGGAGGGAGAGGTTGGGGAAGATCTCTAGCAGCACGATGGTGTGGTGTCGATGGAGAGACGAGTCTCCCGGTAGAGCTTCACCAAGCACCGTCGGAGAGGAGGAAGAGGAGAGACAGGGTGCGCCCAAAGAGATGGAAAAACCGTATCTCCAAAGGCCAAAAACCCCACTATGTATAGGGGGAAGGGAGGGGTGCTGCCACCTTTACGGTTTCCCCTTGATGGCGGGCAGCAGCACTAGATGGGAGAGGGGGGCGGCGGCCAGGGAGGAGAGGGGGTGGCGCACCCCTAGGTGGGCCTTAGGCCCACTAGCGCCTAGGGTTTCCCCTCCCTCCCTCTCTGGTGCGCCTGGGCTGAGTGTGGGGGGCACACCATCCCACCTAGGGGCTGGTTCCCTCCCGCACTTGCCCATGTAGCCTTCCGGGGCTTTTGGCCCCTCCCGATGGGCCTCCGGAACCCTTCCGGTGGTCCCGACACTTTGCCGATGGTGCCCGAAACATTTCCGACGTCCGAACCATCCATCCTATATATCAATCTTTACCTCCGGACCATTCCGGAGCTCCTCGTGACGTCCGGGATCTCATCTGGGACTCAGAACATCCTTCGGTAACCTCGTATAACAATTCCCTATAACCCTAGCGTCATCGACCCTTAAGTGTGTAGACCCTACGGGTTCGGGAATCATGCAGACATGACCGAGACACTCTCTGGCCAATAACCATCAGCGGGATCTGTATACCCATGGTGGCTCTGACATGTTCCACGATGATCTCATCAGATGAACCTCGATGTCAAGGATTCAATCAATCCCGTATACAATTCCCTTTGTCTGTCAGTATAGAACTTGCCTGAGATTCAATCGTCGGTATATCACTACTGGAATCCAGAAATTTGCCGTGAGCCAGTTCTTTACCGTCTGCTGGCTGACGGCAAAGAACCTCTTTGCCATCAGTTGACACAATACAGACGGCAAAGAACTGACACATGGCAAAAATACTATTTGCCATGTGTGGGTCCTTTGCCGTCTGCCAGCAGACGGCAAAGAGCCCCAGGGCAGACGGCAAAGGGGACGCGTGGGTCCCATGCCTGACGTGTCCGAAATCCGGGGGCCTTTGCCGTCTGCCATACTGCCCTTTGCCGTCTGCCATACGGCCCTTTGCCGTCGGGGGGCGGACGGCAAAGGGGCAGCCCTATAACGGCCGTTACCCCCCCCCCCCTCGCTCACTGTCTCTCTCTCTCTCTCTCACCCCGACCACTCTCTCTCTCCACGGCGGCGACCCCCTCCCCGCGGCGAGCCCACCCCCCCCCCCCCGGCGAGCCCACCCCCCCGGCGACCTCCTCCCCGAGAGGGCACCTCCCCTGCGGCGCGCCCCCTGCCGCCGTCGCCCCCTGCCGCCGCCGCCCCCTGTCGCGCGCCCGCGCCACCTGCCGTCGCCGCCCCCTGCCGCCGCCGCCCCCTGTCGCGCGCCCGCGCCACCTGCCGTCGCCGCCCCCTGCCGTCGCCGCCCCCTGCCGCCGCCGCCACCTGCCGTCGCCGCTCCCTGCCGCCGACGCCCCCTGCGGCGAGCCCCCTGCCGCCGCCGCCCCCTGCCGGTGAGTTTTTCCTGTTTTTCTTTTTAAAAAAGTTAATTACTTTAGTTAGTTTATTAGGTTAGTTTTTTATTATATATAGGGTAATTTAGTTAGTTTATTTGGTTAGATTATTAGGCTAATTAGGTTAGTTAGTTAGGTTAGAAGAAAAAAAGCAGAAGGAAAAAAAGCAGGAGAAGAAGAAGAAGAAGAAGAAGAAGAAGAGGAGGAGGAGGAGGAGAAAAAAGAAGAAGAAGAAGAAGAAGAAGAATAAGAAGAGGAGAGGAGGAGGAGGAGAAAGAGGAGGAGAAAGAAGAAGAAGAAGAAGAAGAAGAAGAAGAAGAAGAAGAAGAAGAAGAAAAAGAATAGAAGGAGAAAAAGAGGAGGGGGAGTAGGAGGGGAAAAAAGAAGAAGAAGAAGAAGAAGAAGAAGAAGAAGAAAAAGAGGAGAGAGGAGAAGAAGAAAGAAGAGGAAAAGGGAACCCCAGCACCCCAAAACTGACCCTCGACCCCCGACCCCTGACGCCCGACGCCACTGACCCCCGACCATCGACCTCCGACGCCACTGACCCCCGACCCCCGACCCCCGACGCCACTGACCCCCGACGCCACTAACCCTCGACCCCCAACGCCACTGCCCCCGACCCAGACCCTCGGCCCACGACTCCCGACCTCCGACGCTCGACGCCACCAACCCCCGACCCCCGACGCCACTGACACCCGACGTCACTGACCCTGGACCCCCGACGCCACTGACCCTGGACCCCCGACGCCACTGACCCCCCACAACCGACGCCACTAACCCCCCGACCCCCGATGCCACCGACCCTCGACGGCACTGACTACCGACGCCACTAAGCCCCGACCCCCGACACCTCTTCTGCCTTCTTTTGAACGAGAAGGTGCTTTTCGGCCTTCCAGAGGCCCACGGGGTCATAGTTTTGTAAATTATGAGTTAGGTCACATATTTTCCGATCATGTTAATTATAAAAACATCGTATTTGTGTTGATCGGGTGAATTTCAATGTGCAGTTGTTCGACGACCTCCACGTGCGTTCGACGAGCTTCGCCCTTGCGTTTGTTGGTGAGCACAAATGACTTCTCCTCCTACCCCCTTAATTTGCTCTGTCCCGGTCTTCGTGCCGATGAAACTTGCTAGCTATAGGTTTCTTCAATCATGAGTATGCGTGACCAGTATGCGTCTCCCGTTCGAAAGGGCGACATCTATAAATATGCATTTCTTTGCATATTTATAACCGCCATCCTTTCGAATTGTCCAACATTATCCATGGACAGCCCGAGTATGTGTAGATTGGGTTTGTTTTCCCGTATGCTGTGCTCCGGATCCGATGTGGAATTTCGTCAGTGCCTCCCCTGTTTTTCTCCGGGTACACATCCTCTCTGCTTATTGCCGAGACGTATATCAGGAGAACAGCGGGGAGGTGCTGCCGAAATTCTGCGTCGCATCTGGAGCAGAGCATGGGAAAACGAACCCAGTCTACACATACTCGGGTGGGATTAGGACCTATCTTTACCTATTAGCGTGTAGGTTGCATGGACGTAATAAAACTGACAAACTTGATTAGCGTATGAATATAGATGATGAATTATGTATTTATTTCTTGTGCCCCCATAGGTAGCTAGGCAACATGAGTGATCGTGCTTGGATGTACACTGGTCACCCTAGTCAGAAAGACATGACCCATGAATGGTTAACAAAAACCAGGGGGTTTATGAGAGCCGCATTTGCAAATGGCCAGCAAAAAACATGGTGCCCCTGTCCCAACTGCGACAACTGGAAAAAGCAGACAGAGTTTGAAATGGGTAAACACTTGCAGAAGTGGGGTTTTACGCCTAATTATACGGTGTGGACTTTTCATGGTGAGTCTGACCAACGTGCCAGAGCTGAGGTGATTCGTCGTCGCACCGACGAGCATGGTACCGGGATTGAAGACATGGTGCAAGACTTTGATGATGCCCGGGATTCGGACGATGAGATGGAGGAATGTGCAAAGGCCTTCTATGAAATGCTGGAGTCTTCAAAACGTCCTCTCCACGAGCAGACTGAGCTTTGTCAGCTGGATGCCATCGCGCAAGTAATGGCTCTGAAGGCTCAATTCAACCTAGGCAGAGAATGCTACGACGCGATGATGACGATATTTGGACGCTTTCTACCCAAAGGCCATGTACTGCCTGCAAACCTGTACCAGTCATAGAAAATCCTCCGTGTACTTAAGATGCCCTATGAGAAGATACATGCCTGTGAGAATGGATGTGCCTTATTTAGGCTTGAGTATGCGGCCTTGAACTATTGCCCCATTTGCAATTCTTCCAGGTATATTGTGGTAGACAACGGCATGGGTGAGAAGAATCAGACCAAAATCCCCATTAGTGTTCTTCGATATCTGCCAATTGTACCAAGACTTCAACGTCTTTTCATGGTCGAAGAGACGGCCAGACAGATGACATGGCACAAATTGGGCAAAAGAACCGAACTAGATGCGGATGGGAACAAGATGCTGGTACACACTTCAGATGGTTTTGCGTGGAGGCACTTCGATGCATTACATAAGGATAAATCGGAAGATCCAAGGCAACCTAGAGTTGCCATCAGCACGGATGGGTTCAATGTGTATGGTATGACGGCAGCACAATACAGTTGTTGGCCTGTATTTGTCATTCCACTAAATTTGCCACCCGGAGAGATTATGAAAAGAAAGAACATTTTCCTGACGTTGATAATTCCAGGGCCCAACTATCCGGGGAAGAATATGAATGTGTACATGCAGCCGCTTAAGGATGAGTTGCAAGAAGCCTGGGATAATGGGATCAAGACCTACGACGCGGCTACCAAAACAAATTTCAAAATGCATGTGTGGTACATGTACTCGACGCATGATTATCCGGCGTTTGCGCTATTCGCTGGCTGGTGTGTGCATGGAAGGTTCCCGTGCACCACATGCAAGGCAGCTCTTCAGTTCCGTTGGCTGCAGGCTGGTCGCAAGTATTCTTGCTTCTACATGCATAGACAATTCCTGGATCCTGACCATAAGTTCAGAAAAGACAAGAAGAATTTCATCAAAGGTAGAGTTGTCAAAAACACTGCACCAGCTGCGTTGACAGGCCAACAGACCCTTGATCAGTTAAACGCTCTCGAGCCCGATCCTTTGCGTCCAGGATACTTCAAAGGGTATAATACGGAACACGCCTGGACTCACAAGTCATGCTTATGGGATCTCCCTTACTTCAAAGACCTCCTTTGCCCACACAACATTGACGTGATGCACACTGAAAAGAATATTGCGGAGGCCATTTTTGGTACATTGTTCAGCATAGAGGGGAAGTCAAAAGATAATCCTAAGGCTAGAATCGACCTGGAGGCTCTATGTGATAGACCGTTGCAAAACTTGCGACAACAGAAAGGAAAGAAAAGCATAGCGAAGCCAAAGGCATGGTTCAATCTTGAAAGGCCAGCTATGAGGGAAATGCTATTGTGGGTGAAAATGCGGTTGATGTTCCCCGATGGGTATGCTGCGAATCTAAAGAGGGGAGCGAGTCTTGAGAAATTGAAAATATTTGGGCTCAAGAGTCATGATTGGCACATATGGATTGAGCGGGTAATGCCGCTTATGTTGCGTGGCTTTATCCCTGAGGATGAATGGCTAGTACTGGCAGAGCTGAGCTATTTCTTCCGTTCTCTTTGTGCGAAAGAACTATCTCCTGGCGTGCTAGATGAAATGGAAGAGTTGGTCGGAGTTGGTCTGCAAATTAGAAAAGATCTTTCCAACGGGCTTCTTTAATCCAATGCAACATTTGATTTTGCATCTCCCGACCGAGGCAAGAATGGGGGGGCCGTTCAAAATCGATGGTGCTACTCAACTGAGAGGATGCAGAAGACGCTTCGAGCTAAGTGTAAAAATAAACATAGAATTGAAGCATCGATGGCCGAGGCATTCATTACTGAGGAGGCGGCAAACTTCATGACAGCACACTACGAAGCCAAAAATTATCATTTGCATAACCCGAAGCCTCGGTACAATGATGGCGATCCAGAAAAAGTTCGATCCAACCTCAGCCTATTCAAAGGTAAGCTCGCACCATCCGGTGCTTCGAAAGGGAAATCGTTGGATGTCGAAGAATGGCGGACCATTTCATTGTATATCTTCACCAACCTAACAGAAGTGCGGCCGTACATCGAGTAAGTTCTCGGTAATTTATTGTTCCGCAACTTCTAATTGCTTTGAACCACTCTTATTCCCGGATATTTGATATAGTCGATACGTCGCCGAATTCTCGGATGGAGCGGCCATCGAAAAGGATTCCGTCGAAGAGTATGAGCTTCTCGCAAAGCATGGAGGCGACTATCCTGGTTTCATCTCTTGGTTCAAACAAAGGGTAATTAATTACCATTAAGGGCCCATTTGACTTATTGGTCTAATTTGCGGCTAATGCATCCATTCTTTCGTATTAAACTTGTAGGCTGATGCAGAGTCTATGGACGCCGAGTTGAGACAAGTCGCTAATGGTTTTGACTATAAGGTCCGTTCATTTGACAAATACAACATCAACGGGTATCACTTTCGTACCTTTGGCAAAGAGCTATCTATGCCCGACCTAAAGACTACAAATTGTTCTGTCTCTGCTATCGGCGAAGGAGACACCGAGTATTATGGAAGGGTTGAAGCAATTTATGAACTTCTATTCTATGGTGAAAACCCACCGACCGTCGTAGTCTTCAAATGTTATTGGTTTGAGCCGAGGGAGACTAGAAGGACTCATGAACATATAGGACTAGTCGAAATCAACCAAAACACCCACTTAGATGTTCCCGATGTCTATATTACGGCTCAACAGGCGACACAAGTTTTCTATCTACCGTGGGCCTGCCAAACTGATCCAAATCTCAAAGGTTGGGATGTCGTTTATGAAGTGCCACCACATTTTAGACCACCTACCCTCAATGAAGAGGATTACGAACCTCACATTAACCCAGACACATATGAAGGAGAATTCTTCCAAGAAACACGTATGTCCAAGAAACGTTTCAAGAACCGCTCTACTTCACCCCAGAACATTGAAGTAGACAGCGACAGTGAATCCGTCTTAACCCCTGAGCCCGAAGAGGAAGAGCTGGAAGAAGAAGAGGTTACTGCTGCGGATGACCTGTCACTTCTTGACCGATTACATAATGGTGGCCTTCCACATGTTCTTCTAGATAGTGATGATGATGATGCATTTATTGATGATAGTGATGATCATGATGCATTTATTGACCCCGAAGCATATATAGACGAGGACGATTGTTATTAGTTCATGTCAGGTATTCAACTATTATACTATATATAAATTTTGAGTTCATGTTAGGTATTGAATTTTTATTAGTCATGTTGGTATTTATGTTGTACTAATTTCATTTACTCTTTGTCATGACAGGTGTTGAAAGATGGTGGGAAAGGGTCGAAAGCATGCCGCGGCTGCTTCTTCGTCGGCGGGTGATGGGATGGGTACTTCCATTCCTGCCTCGCCTCTTCGGAGAGTGTTGCTCTCTACTATGCAAGGAGCGGCCCCCGTGAGAGGAGGTCGACCACCCGCGAAGCCGAGAGGCACTAAAGGTACACGTTGTATTCATGTTGGTATTTATGTTGTACTCATGTTGTATGCATATTGGTATTTATATACATTTTATTACTCATGTTGGTATTTATGTTGTACTAAAGGTACACGTGGCCGCGGGAGAGGTAGGGCTACACGGTCTCCGCCACCACCCCAAGCTGATTCACCTGAGCACAGGAGGACTTCTAGGGTGGATTCGTCTGAGGTGGAGGCTACACGGTCTCCGGTTCACGAGCCTCGGGTCAACGAGCCTCAGGTCGACGAGCCTTTGACCCACGAGACTCGTGTCCCAGAGGCTTCCTTCCACACGACTGCGGAGCACAGCAGGGATGAGGGTACGTCCCAAGAGACCTAGTGGGATCCCTGGCCAGAGCCAACTGGCCATGCTGGTAGCGACGAGGAGCTGGGTGAGGGGGATACCGTCTACCAGCGTGGTAGTTCGGGGCTCCCGCTCGTGCCAGCGACCCCTGAGCAGAGGTGCTCGATTAGGCCAAATGGGGACAAGTAAGTTAATTTACTCTTATTTAACCTTTTGCCTTCGCGTTTTCTCAAATATCTAATGTTTTGGCTTTAATTTGTCATACTGTAGGGGTTGGATTGTTGCCAAGGGTGTCCGCAAGCCCAACAGCGTCCTCGGTGTTCTTTGCCGTCAAAACTTCCCAGGGTTTGTTAAGTTGCCCGGTCGGGAGCGAGAGGTAGGGATGACCTGGGAGCACTACTTGGGTGCCCCGGCCCCGCCGGAGGTGGAGATCGACGGTGTTTTGTGTGCCACAAGGGCGGACATGGTGATCCGAAAGTTCTGGGTAATTTCTCTTTCACACAATTATAAATTAACCATAGCTATTTATTGTACTAATCGGTGTTGTCTCGTTTGCAGACCTTCTACAGGTGTGAGGAGGGATACGAGGACGACGCGGCAAAGGTTATCGAAACCAAATGTCGCCGCCTACTTCAAAACTTCCGGCACGAGGCTCGGGTGCAGGCTGTTCGAGACTACTATGCCACGCGGCGTATTAGGATTGATAAGGCGAAGTGCCGTGATGCTAAGATGGAGAAGGAGCATTACATGAAGGTAATTACATATTATTAAGGCTTTGTAGTTAGTTTCCTTGATTTGGTTCTTACGCACTCAAATTTCTCTTTATTAACTTAGGTGCCCCCTAGATGGTGTGTGGATAAGATGGATTGTTGGGAGGCCTTGGTGGACGAGTGGTGCTCCGAAACGTGGGAGACCAGCCACAACAACGCCAAGGAGAGGCGTGGCAAAATGGTTGGCGTGCCACACCATCAAGGGAGCGTCAACTTAATCCAATTTGGTGAGAACTGGGTATGTGGTTTGCTTCATGCCTCATGCAATTCATTCTTAATGCTATCTTGAGCCCTTTACCAATACAATTTTCTGCTCTCTCTCTCTTTTAGGCGCGTCACAATAAGACGGAGGCGCCACAGATGTACGACCTGTATGCGATGGCCCATACTGCCTCGTACAAGAAGGTCAAGGCATTCTGTGAGTATGACCTCGAGCATCCAGAAAACTTCACCAACATCTCCTCCCACGACAAGCTCGTGAAGTACAGAGATCACGGGAAGGCGAGGAAAGGGGAGGACTTTAACCCGAGCGAGGGGCCTATTGATCCAGAGCTGGTGATGATAGCTGGCAACGGGAGGCCCCATGGCTCGATCGCCATTGGAGACGGCCTTATACGTTGTCCTAGCACTCTCCGGCAGATAAAGGCACGCCAAACGAGCTCTTGTCCGGAGATAACACGTCGTCCACGGCCAGTCGAGCTCTCCATCGAGGTTAGTTTAATGGACTCAACTATCTTTCCGCATTATGTTGTGCGTTGGAACCAATATGATTACATTGCTAACAATGAGTTGTGTTGCAGGCTGCTATTCAGAAAGAGAGAGCGGCAATGCAGGCGGCTATGGCGGAGAAGGATAAGGAAATTAGGGAGCTGGAGGAGAGGACGACTGCATTGGTGGAGGCGGAGAGGGCACGGAATGAAGCGTCTACCAGGGCCATATACGAGCTCTTCGTGGTAAGTTTCTTCTTCATGTTATTTCAAATCTTGCATTTGAATGTCCGTTTCATTAATAAATCAAAAGTTTGACTTGTCGAAACCAAATGTACAGTCTATGTGCGAGAAGAACGGCCAAGTCCCTCCGCCGATGCCAGTCATTAACGTGGCGGGGACGGTGAGTTTCATTTCAGTGGAGTGATCTTAAGAGTGTCCTCATGCTAACTACACATTGCAAACGATGTTTGGTGCAGAATATGTCCCGAAACGCATCGCACGACCCTTCTACAGTCGAGCCTTCTCCAGGGCAGCCTTCTCCACGTGAAACAAGCCAGAGCCACCGTGCGTCACCCTAACTTAAGTATGTTATTTCTAGTGTTTTAATAAAAAATAGCTAGACTTCCATCTAATGACATAATTAGCTTAGTTAGCTCCAAAATAGCTAGACTTCCATCTAATGACATAATTAGCTTAGTTAGCTCCAAAATGTCCTATTTAATAAAAAAAGACCTATACTTAGCTAATTATCCTCGAAATGACATAATTAGGTCCAAAAAGGCATTCTTAGCCAATTTAGCCCGAAGAAGGGGACCAGAAGAGAAAAACAGGAAAAATGAAAGGAAGGAAGAGGAAAAATGAGGAGAAGAAGGAGGAGAGGGAGGAGGAGAAGAAGAAGGAGAAGAAGGAGGAGAAGGAGAAGGAGCTCCTCCTTCCCCTTCTTCTTCCTCCTTCTTCCTCCTTCTCCTTCTCCTTCTTCTTCTCCTTCTCCTTCTTCTTTTCTTCGTCTTCTCCTCTTCCTTCTTCTTCTCCTCCTCCTCCTCCTCCTCCTCCTTATTTTACTTCTTCTTCTCTATCTCTTCTTCTACGTAGCGTAGACTTATCCAAGAAAGGCTAAATTGGCTAATTATCCTACGAAATGACATAATTAGCTTAGTTAGCTCCAAAATGGCCTATTTAATAAAAAATGACCTATACTTAGCTAATTATCCTCGAAATGACATAATTAGCTCCAAAAAGGCATTCTTAGCCAATTTAGCCCGAAGAAGGGGACCAGAAGAGAAAAAGAGGAAAATGAAAGGAAGGAAGAGGAAAAAGGAGAAGAAGAAGGAGGAGAGGGAGGAGGAGAAGAAGAAGGAGAAGAAGGAGGAGAAGGAGAAGGAGCTCCTCCTTCCCCTTCTTCTTCCTCCTTCTTCCTCCTTCTCCTTCTCCTTCTTCTTCTCCTTCTCCTTCTTCTTTTCTTCTTCTTCTCCTCTTCCTTCTTCTTCTCCTCCTCCTCCTCCTCCTCCTCCTCCTTATTTTACTTCTTCTTCTCTATCTCTTCTTCTACGTAGCTTAGACTCATCCAAGAAAGGCTAAATTGGCCAATTATCCTACGAAATGACATAATTAGCTTAGTTAGCTCCAAAATGTCCTATTTAATAAAAAATGACCTATACTTAGCTAATTATCCTCGAAATGACATAATTAGCTCCAAAAAGGCATTCTTAGCCAATTTAGCCCAAAGAAGGGGACCAGAAGAGAAAAAGAGGAAAATGAAAGGAAGGAAGAGGAAAAAGGAGAAGAAGAAGGAGGAGAGGGAGGAGGAGAAGAAGAAGGAGAAGAAGGAGGAGAAGGAGAAGGAGCTCCTCCTTCCCCTTCTTCTTCCTCCTTCTTCCTCCTTCTCCTTCTCCTTCTTCTTCTCCTTCTCCTTCTTCTTTTCTTCTTCTTCTCCTCTTCCTTCTTATTCTTCTCCTCCTCCTCCTCCTCCTTATTTTACTTCTTCTTCTCTATCTCTTCTTCTACGTAGCTTAGACTCATCCAAAAAAGGCTAAATTGGCTAATTATCCTACGAAATGACATAATTAGCTTAGTTAGCTCCAAAATGTCCTATTTAATAAAAAATGACCTATACTTAGCTAGTTATCCTCGAAATGACATAATTAGGTCCAAAAAGGCATTCTTAGCCAATTTAGCCCAAAGAAGGGGACAAGAAGAGAAAAAGAGGGAAATGAAAGGAAGGAAGAGGAAAAAGGAGAAGAAGAAGGAGGAGATGGAGGAGGAGAAGAAGAAGGAGAAGAAGGAGGAGAAGGAGAAGGAGCTCCTCCTTCCCCTTCTTCTTCCTCCTTCTTCCTCCTTCTCCTTCTCCTTCTTCTTCTCCTTCTCCTTCTTGTTTTCTTCTTCTTCTCCTCTTCCTTCTTCTTCTCCTCCTCCTCCTCCTCCTCCTTATTTTACTTCTTCTTCTCTATCTCTTCTTCTACGTAGCTTAGACTTATCCAAGAAAGGCTAAATTTGCTAATTATCCTACGAAATGACATAATTAGCTTAGTTAGCTCCAAAATGGCCTATTTAATAAAAAATGACCTATACTTAGCTAATTATCCTCGAAATGACATAATTAGCTCCAAAAAGGCATTCTTAGCCAATTTAGCCCGAAGAAGGGGACCAGAAGAGAAAAAGAGGGAAATGAAAGGAAGGAAGAGGAAAAAGGAGAAGAAGAAGGAGGAGAGGGAGGAGGAGAAGAAGAAGGAGAAGAAGGAGGAGAAGGAGAAGGAGCTCCTCCTTCCCCTTCTTCTTCCTCCTTCTTCCTCCTTCTCCTTCTCCTTCTTCTTCTCCTTCTCCTTCTTCTTTTCTTCTTCTTCTCCTCTTCCTTCTTCTTCTCCTCCTCCTCCTCCTCCTCCTCCTTATTTTACTTCTTCTTCTCTATCTCTTCTTCTACGTAGCTTAGACTCATCCAAGAAAGGCTAAATTGGCAAATTATCCTACGAAATGACATAATTAGCTTAGTTAGCTCCAAAATGGCCTATTTAATAAAAAATGACCTATACTTAGCTAATTATCCTCGAAATGACATAATTAGCTCCAAAAAGTCATTCTTAGCCAATTTAGCCCAAAGAAGGGGACCAGAAGAGAAAAAGAGGAAAATGAAAGGAAGGAAGAGGAAAAAGGAGAAGAAGAAGGAGGAGAGGGAGGAGGAGAAGAAGAAGGAGAAGAAGGAGGAGAAGGAGAAGGAGCTCCTCCTTCCCCTTCTTCTTCCTCCTTCTTCCTCCTTCTCCTTCTCCTTCTTCTTCTCCTTCTCCTTCTTCTTTTCTTCTTCTTCTCCTCTTCCTTCTTCTTCTCCTCCTCCTCCTCCTCCTCCTCCTCCTTATTTTACTTCTTCTTCTCTATATCTTCTTCTACGTAGCTTAGACTCATCCAAGAAAGGCTAAATTGGCCAATTATCCTACGAAATGACATAATTAGCTTAGTTAGCTCCAAAATGGCCTATTTAATAAAAAATGACCTATACTTAGCTAATTATCCTCGAAATGACATAATTAGCTCCAAAAAGGCATTCTTAGCCAATTTAGCCCGAAGAAGGGGACAAGAAGAGAAAAAGAGGAAAATGAAAGGAAGGAAGAGGAAAAAGGAGAAGAAGAAGGAGGAGAGGGAGGAGGAGAAGAAGAAGGAGAAGAAGGAGGAGAAGGAGAAGGAGCTCCTCCTTCCCCTTCTTCTTCCTCCTTCTTCCTCCTTCTCCTTCTCCTTCTTCTTCTCCTTCTCCTTCTTCTTTTCTTCTTCTTCTCCTCTTCCTTCTTCTTCTCCTCCTCCTCCTGCTCCTCCTCCTTATTTTACTTCTTCTTCTCTATCTCTTCTTCTACGTAGCTTAGACTCATCCAAGAAAGGCTAAATTGGCTAATTATCCTATGAAATGACATAATTAGCTTAGTTAGCTCCAAAATGGCCTATTTAATAAAAAATGACCTATACTTAGCTAATTATCCTCGAAATGACATAATTAGCTCCAAAAAGGCATTCTTAGCCAATTTAGCCCGAAGAAGGGGACCAGAAGAGAAAAAGAGGGAAATGAAAGGAAGGAAGAGGAAAAAGGAGAAGAAGAAGGAGGAGAGGGAGGAGGAGAAGAAGAAGGAGAAGAAGGAGGAGAAGGAGAAGGAGCTCCTCCTTCCCCTTCTTCTTCCTCCTTCTTCCTCCTTCTCCTTCTCCTTCTTCTTCTCCTTCTCCTTCTTCTTTTCTTCTTCTTCTCCTCTTCCTTCTTCTTCTCCTCCTCCTCCTCCTCCTCCTCCTTATTTTACTTCTTCTTCTCTATCTCTTCTTCTACGTAGCTTAGACTCATCCAAGAAAGGCTGAATTGGCAAATTATCCTACGAAATGACATAATTAGCTTAGTTAGCTCCAAAATGGCCTATTTAATAAAAAATGACCTATACTTAGCTAATTATCCTCGAAATGACATAATTAGCTCCAAAAAGGCATTCTTAGCCAATTTAGCCCAAAGAAGGGGACCAGAAGAGAAAAAGAGGAAAATGAAAGGAAGGAAGAGGAAAAAGGAGAAGAAGAAGGAGGAGAGGGAGGAGGAGAAGAAGAAGGAGAAGAAGGAGGAGAAGGAGAAGGAGCTCCTCCTTCCCCTTCTTCTTCCTCCTTCTTCCTCCTTCTCCTTCTCCTTCTTCTTCTCCTTCTCCTTCTTTTCTTCTTCTTCTCCTCTTCCTTCTTCTTCTCCTCCTCCTCCTCCTCCTCCTCCTTATTTTACTTCTTCTTCTCTATCTCTTCTTCTACGTAGCTTAGACTCATCCAAGAAAGGCTAAATTGGCTAATTATCCTACGAAATGACATAATTAGCTTAGTTAGCTCCAAAATGTCCTATTTAATAAAAAATGACCTATACTTAGCTAATTATCCTCGAAATGACATAATTAGCTCCAAAAAGGCATTCTTAGCCAATTTAGCCCGAAGAAGGGGACCAGAAGAGAAAAAGAGGAAAATGAAAGGAAGGAAGAGGAAAAAGGAGAAGAAGAAGGAGGAGAGGGAGGAGGAGAAGAAGAAGGAGAAGAAGGAGGAGAAGGAGATGGAGCTCCGCCTTCCCCTTCTTCTTCCTCCTTCTTCCTCCTTCTCCTTCTCCTTCTTCTTCTCCTTCTCCTTCTTCTTTTCTTCTTCTTCTCCTCTTCCTTCTTCTTCTCCTCCTCCTCCTCCTCCTCCTCCTTATTTTACTTCTTCTTCTCTATATCTTCTTCTACGTAGCTTAGACTCATCCAAGAAAGGCTAAATTGGCCAATTATCCTACGAAATGACATAATTAGCTTAGTTAGCTCCAAAATGGCCTATTTAATAAAAATGACCTATACTTAGCTAATTATCCTCGAAATGACATAATTAGCTCCAAAAAGGCATTCTTAGCCAATTTAGCCCGAAGAAGGGGACAAGAAGAGAAAAAGAGGAAAATGAAAGGAAGGAAGAGGAAAAAGGAGAAGAAGAAGGAGGAGATGGAGGAGGAGAAGAAGAAGGAGAAGAAGGAGGAGAAGGAGAAGGAGCTCCTCCTTCCCCTTCTTCTTCCTCCTTCTTCCTCCTTCTCCTTCTCCTTCTTCTTCTCCTTCTCCTTCTTCTTTTCTTCTTCTTCTCCTCTTCCTTCTTCTTCTTCTCCTCCTCCTCCTCCTCCTCCTTATTTTACTTCTTCTTCTCTATCTCTTCTTCTACGTAGCTTAGACTCATCCAAGAAAGGCTAAATTGGCTAATTATCCTATGAAATGACATAATTAGCTTAGTTAGCTCCAAAATGTCCTATTTAATAAAAAATGACCTATACTTAGCTAATTATCCTCGAAATGACATAATTAGGTCCAAAAAGGCATTCTTAGCCAATTTAGCCCGAAGAAGGGGACAAGAAGAGAAAAAGAGGAAAATGAAAGGAAGGAAGAGGAAAAAGGAGAAGAAGAAGGAGGAGAGGGAGGAGGAGAAGAAGAAGGAGAAGAAGGAGGAGAAGGAGAAGGAGCTCCTCCTTCCCCTTCTTCTTCCTCCTTCTTCCTCCTTCTCCTTCTCCTTCTTCTTCTCCTTCTCCTTCTTCTTTTCTTCTTCTTCTCCTCTTCCTTCTTCTTCTCCTCCTCCTCCTCCTCCTCCTTATTTTACTTCTTCTTCTCTATCTCTTCTTCTACGTAGCTTAGACTCATCCAAGAAAGGCTAAATTGGCTAATTATCCTATGAAATGACATAATTAGCTTAGTTAGCTCCAAAATGGCCTATTTGATAAAAAATGACCTATACTTAGCTAAGTATCCTCGAAATGACATAATTAGCTCCAAAAAGGCATTCTTAGCCAATTTAGCCCGAAGAAGGGGACCAGAAGAGAAAAAGAGGGAAATGAAAGGAAGGAAGAGGAAAAAGGAGAAGAAGAAGGAGGAGAGGGAGGAGGAGAAGAAGAAGGAGAAGAAGGAGGAGAAGGAGAAGGAGCTCCTCCTTCCCCTTCTTCTTCCTCCTTCTTCCTCCTTCTCCTTCTCCTTCTTCTTCTCCTTCTCCTTCTTCTTTTCTTCTTCTTCTCCTCTTCCTTCTTCTTCTCCTCCTCCTCCTCCTCCTCCTCCTTATTTTACTTCTTCTTCTCTATCTCTTCTTCTACGTAGCTTAGACTCATCCAAGAAAGGCTGAATTGGCAAATTATCCTACGAAATGACATAATTAGCTTAGTTAGCTCCAAAATGGCCTATTTAATAAAAAATGACCTATACTTAGCTAATTATCCTCGAAATGACATAATTAGCTCCAAAAAGGCATTCTTAGCCAATTTAGCCCAAAGAAGGGGACCAGAAGAGAAAAAGAGGAAAATGAAAGGAAGGAAGAGGAAAAAGGAGAAGAAGAAGGAGGAGAGGGAGGAGGAGAAGAAGAAGGAGAAGAAGGAGGAGAAGGAGAAGGAGCTCCTCCTTCCCCTTCTTCTTCCTCCTTCTTCCTCCTTCTCCTTCTCCTTCTTCTTCTCCTTCTCCTTCTTTTCTTCTTCTTCTCCTCTTCCTTCTTCTTCTCCTCCTCCTCCTCCTCCTCCTCCTTATTTTACTTCTTATTCTCTATCTCTTCTTCTACGTAGCTTAGACTCATCCAAGAAAGGCTAAATTGGCTAATTATCCTACGAAATGACATAATTAGCTTAGTTAGCTCCAAAATGTCCTATTTAATAAAAAATGACCTATACTTAGCTAATTATCCTCGAAATGACATAATTAGGTCCAAAAAGGCATTCTTAGCCAATTTAGCCCGAAGAAGGGGACCAGAAGAGAAAAAGAGGAAAATGAAAGGAAGGAAGAGGAAAAAGGAGAAGAAGAAGGAGGAGAGGGAGGAGGAGAAGAAGAAGGAGAAGAAGGAGGAGAAGGAGAAGGAGCTCCTCCTTCCCCTTCTTCTTCCTCCTTCTTCCTCCTTCTCCTTCTCCTTCTTCTTCTCCTTCTCCTTCTTCTTTTCTTCTTCTTCTCCTCTTCCTTCTTCTTCTCCTCCTCCTCCTCCTCCTCCTCCTCCTTATTTTACTTCTTCTTCTCTATATCTTCTTCTACGTAGCTTAGACTCATCCAAGAAAGGCTAAATTGGCCAATTATCCTACGAAATGACATAATTAGCTTAGTTAGCTCCAAAATGGCCTATTTAATAAAAAATGACCTATACTTAGCTAATTATCCTCGAAATGACATAATTAGCTCCAAAAAGGCATTCTTAGCCAATTTAGCCCGAAGAAGGGGACAAGAAGAGAAAAAGAGGAAAATGAAAGGAAGGAAGAGGAAAAAGGAGAAGAAGAAGGAGGAGAGGGAGGAGGAGAAGAAGAAGGAGAAGAAGGAGGAGAAGGAGAAGGAGCTCCTCCTTCCCCTTCTTCTTCCTCCTTCTTCCTCCTTCTCCTTCTCCTTCTTCTTCTCCTTCTCCTTCTTCTTTTCTTCTTCTTCTCCTCTTCCTTCTTCTTCTTCTCCTCCTCCTCCTCCTCCTCCTTATTTTACTTCTTCTTCTCTATCTCTTCTTCTACGTAGCTTAGACTCATCCAAAAAAGGCTAAATTGGCTAATTATCCTACGAAATGACATAATTAGCTTAGTTAGCTCCAAAATGTCCTATTTAATAAAAAATGACCTATACTTAGCTAATTATCCTCGAAATGACATAATTAGGTCCAAAAAGGCATTCTTAGCCAATTTAGCCCAAAGAAGGGGACAAGAAGAGAAAAAGAGGGAAATGAAAGGAAGGAAGAGGAAAAAGGAGAAGAAGAAGGAGGAGATGGAGGAGGAGAAGAAGAAGGAGAAGAAGGAGGAGAAGGAGAAGGAGCTCCTCCTTCCCCTTCTTCTTCCTCCTTCTTCCTCCTTCTCCTTCTCCTTCTTCTTCTCCTTCTCCTTCTTGTTTTCTTCTTCTTCTCCTCTTCCTTCTTCTTCTCCTCCTCCTCCTCCTCCTCCTTATTTTACTTCTTCTTCTCTATCTCTTCTTCTACGTAGCTTAGACTTATCCAAGAAAGGCTAAATTGGCTAATTATCCTACGAAATGACATAATTAGCTTAGTTAGCTCCAAAATGGCCTATTTAATAAAAATGACCTATACTTAGCTAATTATCCTCGAAATGACATAATTAGCTCCAAAAAGGCATTCTTAGCCAATTTAGCCCGAAGAAGGGGACAAGAAGAGAAAAAGAGGAAAATGAAAGGAAGGAAGAGGAAAAAGGAGAAGAAGAAGGAGGAGAGGGAGGAGGAGAAGAAGAAGGAGAAGAAGGAGGAGAAGGAGAAGGAGCTCCTCCTTCCCCTTCTTCTTCCTCCTTCTTCCTCCTTCTCCTTCTCCTTCTTCTTCTCCTTCTCCTTCTTCTTTTCTTCTTCTTCTCCTCTTCCTTCTTCTTCTCCTCCTCCTCCTCCTCCTCCTCCTTATTTTACTTCTTCTTCTCTATCTCTTCTTCTACGTAGCTTAGACTCATCCAAGAAAGGCTAAATTGGCTAATTATCCTATGAAATGACATAATTAGCTTAGTTAGCTCCAAAATGGCCTATTTAATAAAAAATGACCTATACTTAGCTAAGTATCCTCGAAATGACATAATTAGCTCCAAAAAGGCATTCTTAGCCAATTTAGCCCGAAGAAGGGGACCAGAAGAGAAAAAGAGGGAAATGAAAGGAAGGAAGAGGAAAAAGGAGAAGAAGAAGGAGGAGAGGGAGGAGGAGAAGAAGAAGGAGAAGAAGGAGGAGAAGGAGAAGGAGCTCCTCCTTCCCCTTCTTCTTCCTCCTTCTTCCTCCTTCTCCTTCTCCTTCTTCTTCTCCTTCTCCTTCTTCTTTTCTTCTTCTTCTCCTCTTCCTTCTTCTTCTCCTCCTCCTCCTCCTCCTCCTCCTCCTTATTTTACTTCTTCTTCTCTATCTCTTCTTCTACGTAGCTTAGACTCATCCAAGAAAGGCTAAATTGGCCAATTATCCTACGAAATGACATAATTAGCTTAGTTAGCTCCAAAATGGCCTATTTAATAAAAAATGACCTATACTTAGCTAATTATCCTCGAAATGACATAATTAGCTCCAAAAAGGCATTCTTAGCCAATTTAGCCCAAAGAACGGGACCAGAAGAGAAAAAGAGGAAAATGAAAGGAAGGAAGAGGAAAAAGGAGAAGAAGAAGGAGGAGAGGGAGGAGGAGAAGAAGAAGGAGAAGAAGGAGGAGAAGGAGAAGGAGCTCCTCCTTCCCCTTCTTCTTCCTCCTTCTTCCTCCTTCTCCTTCTCCTTCTTCTTCTCCTTCTCCTTCTTTTCTTCTTCTTCTCCTCTTCCTTCTTCTTCTCCTCCTCCTCCTCCTCCTCCTCCTTATTTTACTTCTTCTTCTCTATCTCTTCTTCTACGTAGCTTAGACTTATCCAAGAAAGGCTAAATTGGCTAATTATCCTACGAAATGACATAATTAGCTTAGTTAGCTCCAAAATGTCCTATTTAATAAAAAATGACCTATACTTAGCTAATTATCCTCGAAATGACATAATTAGGTCCAAAAAGGCATTCTTAGCCAATTTAGCCCGAAGAAGGGGACAAGAAGAGAAAAAGAGGAAAATGAAAGGAAGGAAGAGGAAAAAGGAGAAGAAGAAGGAGGAGAGGGAGGAGGAGAAGAAGAAGGAGAAGAAGGAGGAGAAGGAGAAGGAGCTCCTCCTTCCCCTTCTTCTTCCTTCTTCTTCCTCCTTCTCCTTCTCCTTCTTCTTCTCCTTCTCCTTCTTCTTTTCTTCTTCTTCTCCTCTTCCTTCTTCTTATCCTCCTCCTCCTCCTCCTCCTTATTTTACTTCTTCTTCTCTATCTCTTCTTCTACGTAGCTTAGACTTATCCAAGAAAGGCTAAATTGGCTAATTATCCTACGAAATGACATAATTAGCTTAGTTAGCTCCAAAATGGCCTATTTAATAAAAAATGACCTATACTTAGCTAATTATCCTCGAAATGACATAATTAGCTCCAAAAAGGCATTCTTAGCCAATTTAGCCCGAAGAAGGGGACAAGAAGAGAAAAAGAGGAAAATGAAAGGAAGGAAGAGGAAAAAGGAGAAGAAGAAGGAGGAGAGGGAGGAGGAGAAGAAGAAGGGGACAAAAGGATAAGAAGAAGAAGGAGAAGAAGGAGAAGAAGAAGGAGAAGAAGGAGAAGAAGAAGGAGAAGGAGCTCCCGCTCCTTCTCCTTCTTCTTCTCCTTCTTCTCCTTCTTCTTCTCCTTCTTCTTCTTCTCCTCTTCCTTCTCCTTCTCCTCCTCCTCCTCCTCCTTTTTCTTCTTCTTCTCCTCTTCCTTCTCCTTCTCCTCCTCCTCCTCCTTCTTTTACTTCTTTTTCTCTTTCTCTTCTCCTATAGTTAGCTAGGTTCCACCTAAATGACATAATTAGCTTAGTTAGCTCCTAAATGGTCTATACTTAGCTAATTTCTCTCTGAAATAACCTATATATACACTACTTCATCTAGTATTATTTTTCTAACTTTATTATTTGTCATTTTGCAGATTACCTTCACTTCACGGGAAGCTTGGTTGATGGAATGCTTGAAGATTATTTCTTGTACCATGGGTTGTAGTGAAACTATTGTAGTATATGAATATATGAAACTTTGTATGCACGTGGATGAAACTGGTGTAATATATGGTTTGGTACGGATGTAACTTCCATAATATGTATGCACTATGGATGAGAGTTATTTTAATATGGTTATGAGTACGGAAAGAAATTTATTTATGTCAAATATATATATATATCCTGATTATTGTTAAAAATGCTGGATATAACAAAAAATAAATAAAAAAGGGGCTGGTTCCCCTCTTTGCCGTCTGCCCCCACATGGCAAAGGGGGGGAGGCAGACGGCAAAGAGAGGAGGCCTGCCGTTAACACTTAACGGGGACGTTGCAATATATGCCGTCCCACTTATTTTGCCGTCTGCCCCCTCATGGCAAAGATTCTTTGCCGTCCGCTTTGTGAAAGCAGACGGCAAAGAGCCTCTTCACCGGATTTTTTTTTACCGTCTACTTTGCCATGAGGGGGCAGACAGCAAAGCCTTTGCCGTCCGTGGTTGCCCCCTTTGCCGTCCGCCTTGGCAGACGGCAAATTTCTGAATTTCAGTAGTGATACCTATACCTTGTTCAATCTCGTTACCGGTAAGTCTCTTTACTCGTTCTGTAGCACATCATCCCATTACTAACTCCTTAGTCACACTGAGCTCATTATGATGATGTTCTACCGAGTAGGCCCAGAGATACCTCTCCGTCACACGGATTCACAAATCCCGATCTCGATTTGTGCCAACCCAATAGACACTTTCGGAGATACCCGTAGTGCACCTTTATAGTCACCCAGTTACGTTGTGACGTTTGATACAACCAAAGCACTCTTACAGTATCCGGGAGTTTCACAATCTCACGGTCGAAGGAAAAGACACTTGACATTAGAAAAGCTTTAGCATACGAACAATACGATCTAGTGCTATGCTTAGGATTGGGTCTTGTCCATCACATCATTCTCCCAATGATGTGATCCCGTTATCAATGACATCTAATGTCCATGATCAGGAAACCATGATCATCTATTGATTAACGAGCTAGCCAACTAGAGGCTTGCTAGGGACACATTGTGATCTATTTATTCACACATGTATTACTGTTTCCTGTTAATACAATTATAGCATGAACAATAGACGATTATCATGAACAAGGAAATATGATAATAACCATTTTATTATTGCCTCTAGGGCATATTTCCAATAGTCTCCCACTTGCACTATAGTCAATAATCTAGTTACATTGTGATGTATCGAACACCCATAGAATTGTGGTGTTGATCATGTTTTGCTCGAGGAAGAGGTTTAGTGAACGGGTCTGCAATATTCAGATCCATGTGCACTTTACAAATATCTATTACTCCACTCTGGACATGGTCCTCGATGGAGTTGTAGCGGCGTTTGATGTACTTGGTCTTCTGGTGAAACCTGGGCTCCTTGGCTATGGCAATGGCCCCAGTGTTATCACAAAAGAGTGTCATCGGACCCGATGCGCTTGGGACCACTCCAAGGTCGGTGATGAGCTCCTTCATCCAAATCCCTTCATGAGCCTCTTCTGAAGCAACTATGTACTCCGCTTCACATGTAGATGCTGCCACGACTTCTTGCTTGCTGCTGCACCAGCTCACTGCCCCACCATTCAAAACATACATGTATCCGATCTGTGACTTAGAGTCATACAAATGTGTGTCGAAGCTAGCATCGACGCAACCCTTTACAACGAGCTCTTCTTCACCTCCATAAACGAGAAACATCTCCTTAGTCCTCTTCGGGTACTTAAGGATATTCTTGACCGCTGTCTGGTGTCCCATACCGGGATCACTTTGGTACCTCCCTACCAAACTTATGGCAAGGTTTATATCAGGTCTGGTACACATCATGACATACATTAGAGAGCCTACGGCTGAAGCATAGGGGACAGTACTCATCTTCTCTCTATCTGCTGCCGTGGTTGGTGACTGAGTCTTACTCAATCTCATACCTTGCAAAACTGGCAAGAACCCCTTCTTTGAGTTTTCCATATTAAACTTCTTCAATATCTTGTCAAGGTATGTACTTTGCGAAAGAGCTATGAGGCGTCTCGATCTATCTCTATAGATCTTGATGCCTAATATGTATGCAGCTTCTCCAAGGTCCTTCATTAAAAAACTCTTGTTCAAATAGGCCTTTATGCTCTCCAACAACTCTATATTATTCCCCGTCAATAATATGTCATCCAAATATAGTATGAGAAAAGCTACAGAGCTCCCACTCACTTTCTTATACATACAAGCTTCTCCAAAAATCTGTATGAACCCAAACACTTTAATCACCTCATTAAAGCGAATGTTCCAACTCCGAGATGCTTGCACCAGCCCATAGATGGAGTGTTGGAGCTTGCATACCTTGTTAGCACTCTTAGGGTCGACAAAACCTTCTGGTTGCGTCATATACAACTCTTCCTTAAGATACCCGTTAAGGAACGCTGTTTTGAAGTCCATTTGCCAAATTTCATAATCATGAAAAGCGGCAATTGCTAACATGATTCGGACTGACTTCAGCTTCGCTATGGGAGAGAAAGTCTCATCGTAGTCAACTCCTTGAATTTGTCGAAAACCCTTTGCGACAAGTCGAGCTTTGTAAACGGTCACATTACCGTTTGCGTCAGTCTTCTTCTTGAAGATCCATTTATTTTCTATGGCTCGCCGATCATCGGGCAAGTCCAATAAAGCCCATACTTTGTTCTGATACATGGATCCTATCTCGGATTTCATAGCCTCAAGCCATTTGCTGGAATCCGGTCCCGCCATTGCTTCTTCATAGTTTGAAGGTTCACCGTTTTATAACAACATGATTTCCATCACAGGGTTATCGACACTCCGATGCGGAGCATACCCTTGTGGACCTTCGCGGTTCAGTAGCAACTTGATCCGAAGCTTCATGATCATTATCATTAACTTCCTCTTCAGTTGGCGTTAGCGCCACAGGAACAATTTCCCGCGCTGCGCTACTCTCCGGTTCAAGAGGGGGTGTAATTACCTAATCAAGTTCTACTTTCCTCCCACTTACTTCTTTTGAGAGAAACTCTTTGTCTAGAAAGGATCCATTCTTGGCAACAAAGGTTTTACCTTGGGATCTAAGATAGAAGGTATACCCAATAGTTTCCTTAGGGTATCCTATGAATACGCATTTCTCCGCTTTGGGTTCGAGCTTCTCTGGTTGAAGTTTCTTCACATAAGCATCGGAGTCCCAAACTTTAAGAAACGACAGCTTAGGTTTCTTACCAAACCATAGTTCATACGATGTCGTCTCAATGGATTTAGACGGTGCCCAATTTAAAGTGAATGATGCAGTTTCTAATGCGTATCCCCAAAATGATAGCGGTAAGTCGGTAAGAGACATCATAGATCGTATCATATCTAATAAAGTGTGATTATGATGTCCAGACACTCCGTTGCGTTGCGGTGTGCCAGGCGGCGTCAGTTGTGAAACAATTCCACACTTCCTTAGGTGTGTGCCAAACTCGTGACTCAAATATTCTCCTCCATGATCAGATCGTAGACACTTAATTTTTCTGTCACGCTGATTCTCAACCTCACTCTGAAATTCCTTGAACTTTTCAAATGTCTAATATTTGTGCTTCATTAAGTACATATACCCATACCTACTCAAATCATCGGAGAGAGTGAGAATATAATGGTAGCCACCGCGAGCTTCAACGTTCATTGGACCACATACATCAGTATGTATTATTTCTAATAAGTCTGTCGCTCTCTCCATTATTCTTGAGAATGGAGTCTTAGTCATCTTGCCCATGAGGCACGGATCGCATGTGTCAAATGATTCAAAGTCAAGAGACTTTAATAGTCCATCGGTATGGAGCTTCTTCATGCGCTTAACACCGATATGACCAAGCCGGCAGTGCCACAAGTTTGTGGGACTATCATTATCAAATTTACATCTTTTAGTACCCACGCTATGAATATGTGTAACGTCACGATCGAGATTCATCAAGAATAAACCATTCACCAGCGGAGCATGACCATAAAATATATCACTCATATAAATAGAACAACCATTATTCTCTGACTTAAATGAGTAGCCGTCCCGCATTAAGCAAGACCCTGATACAATATTCATTCTCAAAGCTGGTACTAAAGAACAATTATTAAGGTTTAAAACTAATCCCGAAGGTAGATGTAGAGGCAGCATGCCGACAGCAATCACATCGACCTTGGAGCCATTCCCGACGCGCATCGTCACCTCGTCCTTGGCCAGTCTCCGCTTATTCCATAGTTCCTGCTTTGAGTTGAAAATGTGAGCAACATCACCGGTATCAAATACACAGGAGCTACTACGAGCGTTGGTAAGGTACACATCAATAACATATATATCATATATACCTTTAACGTTGCCGGCCTTCTTGTCCGCTAAGTACTTGGGACAGTTCCGCTTCCAGTGACCTTTTCCCTTACAATAGAAGCACTCAGTCTCAGGCTTGGGTTCATTCTTTTATTCTTCCCGGTATCTGGCTTACCGGGCGCGGCAACGGGTTTGCCGTCTTTCTTGAAGTTCTTCTTACCCTTGCCCTTCTTAAAACTGGTGGTCTTTTTGACCATCAACACTTGATGCTCTTTCTTGATTTCTACTTCTGCAGATTTCAATATCGAGTACAACTCGGGAATGGTCTTTCCATCCCTTGCATGTTGTAGTTCAGCACAAAACCCTTGTAGCTTGGTGGGAGAGACTGGAGGGTTCTGTCAATTATAGCGTCATCCGGAAGTTCGACTCCAAGTAAAGTCACACGATCGTGTAACCCAGACATTTTGAGTATATGCGCACTGACAGAACTGTTCTCCTCCATCTTACAGCTAAAGAACTTGTCGGAGACTTCATATCTCTCGACACGGGCATGAGCTTGAAAAACTAGTTTCACCTCTTGGAACATGTCATATGCACCGTGTTGCTCAAAACGCCTTTGGAGCCCCGTTTCCAAATTGTATAACATGCCACACCTAACCAGAGAGTAGTCATCACTCCGCGTTTGCCACACATTCAGAATGTCCTGGGATGCTGCGGGAGCAGGAGCGTCACCTAGCAGCACATCAAGGACATAAGCCTTTTTAGCTGCTTCGAGGATGAGCTTCAAGTTACGGACCCAGTCCGCATAGTTGCTACCATCATCTTTCAGCTTGTTTTTCTCTAGGAATGCGTTGAAATTGAGGTTGACGTTGGCCATCTACAATATTTATAAAGACAATTTTTAGAATAAGTTCATGACAATTAAGTTCATTTAATCAAATTAAGTATGAACTCCCACTTAAATCGACATCCCTCTAGTAATCTAAGTGATACATGATCCATGTCGACTAACCCGTGTCCGATCATCACGTGAGATGGACTAGTCGTCATGCTGAGCAACTTCATGCTGATCGTATTCAACCATATGACTCATGTTTGACCTTTCGGTCTCTTCTATTCGAGGTCATGTCTGTACATGCTAAGCTCGTCGAGTCAACCTAAGTGTTTCACATGTGTAAATCTGGCTTACACCCGTTGTATGCGAATGTTAGAATCTATCACACCCGATAACCACGTGGTACTTTGAGACAACGATCCTTCGCAATGGTGCACACTTAGGGGAATACGTTCTCGAAATTTTATGAGGGATCATCTTATTATGCTACCGTCATTCTAAGCAATAAGATGAAAAACATGATAAACATCACATGCAATCATATAGTGACATGATATGGCCATTATAATCTTTGCTCCTTCGATCTCCATCTTCGGGAATCGTATGATCACCATTGTCACCGACGTGACACCATGATCTCCATCATCGTGTCTCCGTGAAGTCATCACGCCAACTACTACTACCACTACTACTATAGCTAACCGTTAGCAATGAAGTAAAAGTAGTAAACACATGGCGTTGCATCTCATACAATAAATTAAGACAACTCCTATGGCTCCTGCCGGTTGTCATACTCATCGACATGCAAGTCGTGAATCCTATTACAATAACATGATCATCTCATACATCACACATGTAACATCACAACTTTGGCCATTGATGTCCCACAAGCGTATGGGATCGCAACAGTTTTCGAGGGTAGAGTATTCAACCCAAATTTATTGATTCGCTCACAAGGGGAAGCTAAAGAATATTCTCAAGTATTAGCAGCTGAGTTGTTAATTCAACCACACCTGAAAGATTAGTGTCTGCAAGCAAAGTATCAGTAGCAAGGTAGTATGATAGCAACATCACCAGAAAAAAGCTTTGACATTTCCCGGCAACGGCGCCAGAAAAAGCCTTGTTGACGGGATGTTAGCGCCAACAAAGTCTTGCAACAAGTAATAGCGGAGCAATAACAGTAGTAGTAGCAGCAGAGTAACAAGTAACAACAGTAGCAACAGTAGCAGCAAAGCGACAGCAGCAGCAAAGTGGCCCAATCCCTTTTGTAGCAAGGGACAAGCCTAGGCAAAGTAACATAGCGAGGACCAGTAGTAAAAGACTCGTAGGCAGTGGATCGGTGATGGATGAGTGTGACGGATGTGATTCATCATGTAATAGCTATAACACGGAGAGATATGTAACTACCTCCCGTTCGTCAATCTAATGTAGGCATGTATTCCATATGTAGTCATACGTGCTTAGGGAAAAGAACTTGCATGACATCTATTGTCCATCCCTCCTGTGGCAGCGGGATCCTAATGGAAACTACGGGATATTAAGGTTCTCGTTTTAATAAAGAACCGGACCAACGCATTAACATGCGGTGAATACATGAACTCCTCATACCATGGTCATCTCCGGGAGTGGTTCCGGCTATTGTCACTCCGGGGTTGTCGGATCATAACACATAGTAGGTGACTACAACTTGCAAGATAGGATCTAAAACACACATATTGGCGACAACATAATAGGTTCAGATCTAAAATCATGGCACTCGGGCCCTAGTGACAAGCATTAAGCATAGCCAAGTGGTAGCAACATCAATCTAGAACATAGTTTATAATAGGGATCAATCCCCGTCAAGAACTAACTCGATTACATGATAGATCTCATCCAACTCATCACCGTCTAGCAAGCCTACGATGAGATTACTCACGAACGATGAAGAGCATCATGGAATTGTCGATGGAGAAAGGTTGATGATGACGATGGCGATGATTTCCCCTCTCCAGAGCCCGAAACGGACTCCAGATCTGCCCTCCAGATGAAGAACAGGATGTGGCGGTGCCTCCGTATCGCAAAACGCGATGAAACTTTCTCTCTGATTTTTTTCCACGCGAAACGGAAGATATAGAGCTGAGATTGGGGGCGGTGGTGCCATGTGGGCCCCACAAGCCTGCACGACGCGGCCATAGGGGGTGGTCGCGGCCCTTGGTCTTGTGACCCACTGGAACGCCCCCTCACGTGGATCTTTGCACGGGTATTTTTCTTTTATTCCATAAAAAAATCTCCGTAAATTTTCAGGACATTCCGAGAACTTTTATTTCTGCACAAAAACAACACCATGGCAATTCTGCTGAAAACAACGTCAGTCCGGGTTAGTTCCATTCAAATCATGCAAATTAGAGTCCAAAAATAGGGCAAAAGAGTTCGAAAAAGTAGATACTACGGAGACGTATCTGCAATATCACATCACATGTCAAACCCTGCAAAAACAAGTTAGACGTCCTCCAATTGTTGTTGCAAGTTTTACGTGGCTGATTTGGGTTTCTAGCAAGAATGCCTTCTTACCTACGTGACAACCACAACGATGATATGCCAGATCTATTTACCCTTCATAAGGACCCTTTTCACCAAATCCAATCCGACTAGAGTGGGAGAGACAGACACCCACTAGCCACCTCTTATGCACGGTGTGCATGTCGGCCCGTGGAACCTGTCTCATGTGAGTGTACGTGTAATGTCGGTCCAGGCCGCTTCATCCTACAATACCGCCGGAAAAGAATAAGACTAGTAGCGGCAAGCAATTGACAAATCAGCGCCCACAACCTTTTGTGTTCTACATGTGCATAGAATCTACGCATAGAAAACCTGGCTCGGATGCCACTTTTGGGTAACGTAACATAAATTCAAAAATTTCCTACGCCATATTCATATCTTCCTATGGAGAGACCAGCAATGAGAGAGGAGTGAGTGCATCTTCATACCTTTGAAGATTGCTAAGCGAAAGCGTTGCTAGAACGCGGTTGATGGAGTCGTACTCGCGGCGATTCAGATCGCGGTGTGATTCCGATCTAGTGCCGAACCACGGCACCTCCGTGTTCAACACACGTGCAGCCCGGTGACGTCTCCCGCACCTTGATCCAGCAAGGAGGAGGGATAGGTTGGGGAAGATCTCCGGCAGCACGACGGCGTGGTGTCGATAGAGAGACGAGGTCTCCCGGCAGAGCTTCGACAAGCACCGTGGGAGAGGAGGAAGAAGAGAGACAGGGTTGCACCGAGAGAGATGGAAAAACCGTATCTCCAAAGGCCAAAAAACCCACTATACATAGGGGGAAGGGAGGGGTGGCGCCCCCTTTAGGGTTTCCCCCTTGAGGGGGGGTGGCAGCCCTAGATGGGAGAGGGGGGATGCGGCCAGGGAGGAGAGGGGGTGGCGCACCCCTAGGTGGGCCTTAGGCCCACTAGCATCTAGGGTTTCCCCTCCCTCCCTCTCTGGTGCGCCTGGGCAGAGTGTAGGGGGTGTACCAGCCCACCTAGGGGTTGGTTCCCTCCCGCACTTGGCCCATGTAGCCTTCCGGGGCTTGTGGCCCCTCCCGGTGGGCCTCCGGAATCCTTCAGGTGGTCCCGGCAGTTTGTCGGTGGTGCCCGAAACATTACCGGCGTCCAAACCCATCCATCCTATATATCAATCTTTACCTTCGGACCATTCCGGAGCTCCTCGTGACGTCCGGGATTTCATCCGGGACTCCGAACATCCTTCGGTAACCTCATATAACAATTCCCTATAGCCCTAGCGTCATCGAACCTTAAGTGTGTAAACCCTACGGGTTCGGAGTCATGCACACATGACCGAGACACTCTCTGGCCAATAACCATCAGCTAGATCTGGATACCCATGGTGGCTCCCACATGTTCCACGATGATCTCATCGGATGAACCTCGATGTCAAGGATTCAATCAATCTCGTATACAATTCCCTTTGTCTATCGGTATAGAACTTGCCCGAGATTCGATCGCCGGTATACCTATTGTTGGAAATATGCCCTAGAGGCAATAATAAATTAGTTATTATTATATTTCTTAGTTCATGATAATCGTTTATTATCCATGCTATAATTGTATTGATTGGAAACACAATACTTGTGTGGATACATAGACAAAACACTGTCCCTAGTAAGCCTCTAGTTGACTAGCTCATTGATCAAAGATGGTCAAGGTTTCCTGGCCATAGGCAAGTGTTGTCACTTGATAACGGGATCACATTAGTAGGAGAATCATGTGATGGACTAGACCCAAACTAATAGACGTAGCATGTTGATCGTGTCATTTTGTTGCTACCGTTTTCTGCGTGTCAAGTATTTGTTCCTATGACCATGAGATCATATAACTCACTAACACCGGAGGAATGCTTTGTGTGTATCAAACGTCGCAACGTAACTGGGTGACTATAAAGATGCTCTACAGGTATCTCCGAAGGTGTTCGTTGAGTTAGTATGGATCGAGACTGGGATTTGTCACTCCGTGTGACGAAGAGGTATCTCGGGGCCCACTCGGTAATACAACATCACACACAAGCCTTGCAAGCAATGTGACTTAGTGTAAGTTGCGGGATCTTGTATTACGGAACGAGTAAAGAGACTTGCCGGTAAACGAGATTGAAATAGGTATGCGGATACTGACGATCGAATCTCGCGCAAGTAACATACCGAAGGACAAAGGGAATGACATACGGGATTATATGAATCCTTGGCACTGAGGTTCAAACGATAAGATCTTCGTAGAAGATGTAGGATCCAATATGGGCATCCAGGTCCTGCTATTGGATATTGATCGAGGAGTCTCTCAGGTCATGTCTACATAGTTCTCGAACCCGCAGGGTCTGCACACTTAAGGTTCGACGTTGTTTTATGCGTATTTGAGTTATATGGTTGGTTACCGAATGTTGTTCGGAGTCCCGGATGAGATCACGGACGTCAAGAGGGTTTCCGGAATGGTCCGGAAACGAAGATTGATATATAGGATGACCTCATTTGATTACCGGAAGGTTTTCGGAGTTACCGGGAATGTACCGGGAATGACGAATGGGTTCCGGGAGTTCACCGGGGGGGGCAACCCACCCCGGGGAAGCCCATAGGCATCGGGGGTGGCGCACTAGCCCTTAGTGGGCTGGTGGGACATCCCAAGAGAGCCCTATGTGCCATAGGAAAAAAAATCAAAGAGAAAAAAAAAGAGGAGGTGGAAAAAGGGGGAAGGACTCCTCCTTCCAAACCTAATTGGACTTGGTTTGGAAGGGGAGGGTTCCCCCCTTAGGTTCGGCCGACCCCCTTGGGAGTCCTTGGACCCCAAGGCAAGGCTCCCCCCTCCTCCCCCTATATATACGGAGGTTTTAGGGCTGATTTGACACAACTTTGCCACGGCAGCCCGACCACATATCTCCACGGTTTTACCTCTAGATCGCGTTTCTACGAAGCTCGGGCGGAGCCCTGCCGAGACAAGATCATCACCAACCTCCGGAGTGCCGTCACGCTGCCGGAGAACTCTTCTACCTCTCCGTCTCTCTTGCTGGATCAAGAAGGCCGAGATCATCGTCGAGCTGTACGTGTGCTGAACGCGAAGGTGCCGTCCGTTCGGCACTAGATCGTGGGACTGATCGCGGGTCGGTTCGCGGGGCGGATCGAGGGACGTGAGGACGTACCACTACATCATCCGTGTTCACTAACACTTCTGTTGTACGGTCTACAAGGGTACGTAGAACACACATCCCCTCTCGTAGATGGACATCACCATGATAGGTCTTCGTGCGCGTAGGAAATTTTTTGTTTCCCATGCGACGTTCTCCAACACCTATAACTTGTTCAATCTCGTTACCGGTAAGTCTCTTTACTCGTTCCGTAGCACATCATCCCGTGACGAACTCCTTAGTCACACTGAGCTCATTATGATGATGTTCTACCGAGTGGGCCCAGAGATACCTCTCTCTCACATGGAGTGACAAATCCCAATCTCGATTCATGCCAACCCAACAGACACTTTTGGAGATACCCGTAGTGCACCTTTATAGTCACCCAGTTACGTTGTGACGTTTGATACACCCAAAGCACTCCTACGGTATCCGGGAGTTGCACGATCTCACGGTCTAAGGAAAAGACACTTGACATTAGAAAAGCTTTAGCATACGAACAATACGATCTAGTGCTATGCTTAGGATTGGGTCTTGTCCATCACATCATTCTCCCAATGATGTGATCTCGTTATCAATGACATCTAATGTCCATGATCAGGAAACCATGATCATCTGTTGATTAATGAGCTAGACAACTAGAGGCTTGCTAGGGACACATTGTGATCTATTTATTCACACATGTATTACTATTTCCTGTTAATAAAATTATAGCATGAACAATAGACGATTATCATGAACAAGGAAATATGATAATAACCATTTTATTATTGCCTCTGGGGCATATTTCCAACAAGAACTACGAGGTGTAGGTTTGAGTTGCACGTGGCAAAGTTGTATCTCAAACAGCCCTAATCCTCTAGTATATATAGGAGGAGCCAAGGGGTGGGGAAAGCCCTAGGGAGCCAGCCAAAGGAGGCCTTCCTTTGGTCGGCCGAAGTGGGAGGGAGGAGTCCTTCTCCAATTCCACTTGGATTAGGACTCCTTCCTTATTTTCCCACCTCTTTTGGTTTTTCCACTTTTTCCTAATGGGTTTCCTTGGATGACTTTGTCAGCCCATTATACCTTATTGTACATCCAATAAACCCACGTGGACCCCTTGGGGTGCGGTGGGCCCACCCAGTGGGTCCCCGGAACCCATTCGTCACTCCCGGTACACTACCGGTAATGCCCGAAAACTGTCCGGAATCCAAACACCAATTCCTATATATCAATCTTCATTTCCGGACCATTTCGAAAACCCTCGTGACGTCCGTGATCTCATCTGGGACTCCGAACAACCTTTGGTCACCAACACATATAAGTCAACTATACTAAAACATCATCGAACCTTAAGTGTGCAGACCCTACGGGTTCGAGAACTATGTAGACATGACCCGAGACACTCCTCGGTCAATATACAATAGCGGGACCTGGATGCCCATATTGGATCCTACATATTCTACGAAGATCTTATCGGTTGAACCTCTGTGCCAAGGATTCATATAATCCCGTATAACATTCCCTTTGTCCTTCGGTGTGTTACTTGCCCGAGATTTGATCGTTGGTACCCCTATACCTATTTCAATCTCGTTCCCGGCAAGTCTCTTTACTCGTTCTGTAATACAAGATCCCGTGACTCACACTTGAGTCACATTGCTTGCAAGGATTGTGTGTGATGTTGTAATACCGAGTGGGCCCCGAGATACTTCTCCGTCACACGGAGTGACAAATCCCAATCTTGATCCATGCTAACTCAACGGACACCTTCGGAGATACGTGTAGAACACCTTTACAGTCACCTAGTTATGTTGTGACGTTTGATACACACAAGGTATTCCTCCGGTGTCAGTGAGTTACATGATCTCATGGTCATAGGAATGAATCCTTGACACGCAGAAAACAATAGCAATAAAATGACACGATCACATGCTATGTTCATAGTTTGGGTCTTGTCCATCACATGATTCTCCTAATGATGTGATCCTGTCATCAAGTGACAACACTTGTCTATGGTCAGGAAACCTTGACCATCTTTGATCAACGAGCTAGTCAACTAGAGGCTTACTAGGGACAGTGTTTTGTCTATGTATCCACACATGTATTTGTGTTTCCAATCAATACAATTATAGCATGGATAATAAACGATTATCATGAACAAAGAAATATAATAATAACTAATTTATTATTGCCTCTAGGGCATATTTCCAACATCTTGCCCATCAGGCACGGTTCGCATGTGTCAAATGATTCAAAATCAAGTAACTCCAAAAGTCCATCTGTATGGAGTTTCTTCATGCGCTTGACACCGATAGGACCACGGCGGTAGTGCCACAAGTATGTGACACTATCATTATCAACCTTACATCTTTTGGTACTCATACTATGAATATGTGTAACATCACGTCACGTTTGAGATTCATTAAGAATAAACCATTGACTAGCGGGGCATGACCATAAAACATACCACTCATATAAATAGAAAAATCATTATTCTCAGATTTAAACGAGTAGCCATCTTGCATCAAGCGAGATCCCGATACAATGTTCATGCTCAAAGCTGGTACTAAATAACAATTATTATGGTTTAACCTAATCCCGAAGGTAGATGTAGAGGTAGCGTGCCGACGGTGATCACATCGACCTTGGAACCATTCCCGACGTGCATAGTCACCTCGTCCTTAGCGAGCCTCCGCTTATTCCGTAGTTCGTGTTTTGATTTGCAAATGTGAGCAACAGCACCGGTATCAAATACCCAGGAGCTACTACGAGCGCTGATAAGGTACACATCAATAACATGTATATCATATATACCTTTGATGTTGTCGGCCTTCTTATCCGCTAAGTACTTGGGGCAATTCCGCTTCCAGTGACCGGTTCCCTTGCAGTAATAGCACTCAGTCTCAGGCTTGGGTCCTTTCTTTGGCTTCTTCCCGACAACTGGTTTACCGAGCGCGGCAACTGCTTTGCCGTATTTCTTGAAGTTATTTTTACCATTGCCTTTCTTAAAAATGGTGGTCTTATTTACCATCAACACTTGATGTTCTTTCTTGATTTCCACCTCCGCTGATTTCAGCATTGAATACAACTCAGGAATGGCTTCTCCATCCCTTGCATGTTGTAGTTCATCACAAAGCCCTTATAGCTAGGTGGAAGCGACTGGAGGATTCTGTCAATGACCGCGTCATCCGGAAGTTCAACTCCGAGCTGAGACAAGCGGTCGTGCAACCCAGATATTCTGAGTATGTGCTCACTTAAAGAACTATTCTCCTCCATCTTATAACTGAAGAACTTGTCGGAGACTTCATATCTCTCGACCCGGGCACGAGCTTGAAAAACTAGCTTCAGCTCCTCGAACATCTCATATGCTCCATGTTGCTCAAAACGCCTTTGGAGCCCCAGTTCTAAACTGTAAAGCATGCCGCACTGAACCAGAGAGTAGTCATCACTCCGCGACTGCCAGGCGTTCCGAACGTCTTGGGTTGCGGCGGGAACGGGAGGGTCACCTAGCGGTGCATCAAGGACATATGCCTTCTTGGAAGCCATGAGGATGAGCTTTAAATTACGAGCCCAGTCCGCATAGTTGCTCCCATCGTCCTTCAGCTTGGTTTTCTCTAGGAACGCGTTGAAGTTGAATGGGACATTTGCGTTGGCCATTGGATCTACAATATTTGTAAAGACATTTTTATACTAAGTTCATGATAATTAAGTTCATCTAATCAAATTATATAATGAAATCCCACTTATATAGACATCCCTCTAGTCATCCAAGTGATACATGATCCACGTCGACTAGCCCGCGTCCGATCATCACGTGAGACTGACTAGTCATCAATGGTGAGCATCTCCATGTTGATCGTATCGACCATATGACTCATGTTCGACCTTTCAGTCTCTCGTATTCTGAGGCCATGTCTGTACATGCTAGGCTCGTCGAGTCAACCTAAGTGTTTTACGTGTGTAAATCTGGCTTACACCCGTTGTATGAGAACGTTAGAATCTATCACACCCGATCATCATGTGGTGCTTCAAGACAACGATCCTTCGCAACGGTGCTCACTTAGGGGAATACTTATCTCGAAATTAGATGAGAGATCATCTTATCTTTGCTACCGTCGTTCTAAGCAATAAGATGAAAAACATGATAAACATCGCATGCAATCATATAGTGACATGATATGGCCAATATCATCTTGCTCCTTTGATCTCCATCTTCGGGGCACGACATGATTATCATTTTTGCTGACATGACACCATGATCTCCATCATCATGATCTCCATCATTGTGTCTTTGCGAAGTCGTCTCACCAACTATTACTTCTACTACTATAGCTAAATGTTAGCAATAAAGTAAAGTAATCACATGGCGTTGCATCTCATACAATAAATTAAGACAACTCCTATGGCTCCTGCCGGTTGCCATACTCATCGACATGGAAGTCGTGAATCCTATTACAAGAACATGATCAATCTCATACATCACAAATGCAACATCGCATCCTTTTGGCCATATCACATCACATAGCATACCTTGCAAAAACAAGTTAGACGTCCTCTAATTGTTGTTGCAAGTTTTACATGGCTGATTTGGGTTTCTAGCAAGAACGCTTCTTACCTATGTGACAGACACACCGTTGATATGCCAATGCTATTTACCCTTCATAAGGACCCTCTTCATTGAATCCGGTCCGACCAAAGTGGGAGAGACAGACACCCGCTAGCCACCTTATGCAACAAGTGCATGTCGTTCGATGGAACCAGTCTCACGTAAGAGTACGTGTAAAGTCAGTCCGGGCCACTTGATCCCACGATGCCGCCGAATCAAGATAAGACTAGTAACGACAAGCAATTGACAAAATCATCGCCCACAACTTTTGTGTTCTACTTGTGCATAGAATGTGCGCATAGAACCTGGCTCGATGCCACTATTCGGGAACGTGGTAGTAATTCAAAAAAATTCCTACGTCACACAAGGATCTATCTAGGAGAAACCAGCAACGAGCAAAGGGGTAGAGCATCTTCATACCTTTAAAGATTGCTAAGCGTAAGCATTACTAGAACGCGGTTGATGGAGTCGTACTCGCAGTGATTCTGATCACGGAAGATTCTGATCTAAGCGCCAAACAATGGCGCCTCTGCGTTCAACACACGTGCAGCCCGGTAACGTCTCCTATGCCTTGATCCAGCAAGGAGAGAGGATGCAGTTCTCCGATACGGCTTCTCCAAGCACCAAAGAGGAGGAGAAGAGGGAGAGGTAGGGTTGCGCCTTGGAGAGGTAGAATTGTGTATGCAGCCCTCCCAAATCCCTCTCTATATATAGGAGGAAGGGAGGGAGGGGGCCGGACACCCCTAGCAAAACCCTAGGAGGTGCGACGGCAAGATGGGAGGAGGGCGGCGCCCTAGGGTGGGCTTGGCGCCCAAGGTAGCCTCCCACGCCTAGGGTTTGGCCCCCTTAGCCCCTTGTTGCACCTTGGGCCCTTGGTGGTGGCACACTAGCCCACCTAGGGGTTGGTTCCCATCCACTTTTGGCCCATGTAGCCTCTTGGGGCTGGTGGGCCCTCCCGGTAGACCACCCTTCCAGTTGTCCCGGTACATTACCGGTGATTCTTGAAACACTTCCGGCGATCAAATATCCACTTCCTATATATGAATCTTTACCTCCGGACCATTCCGGAGCTCCTCGTGACGTCCGGATCTCATCCGGGACTCCGAACAACCTTCGGTAACCACATACTATTCCCATTACAACCCTAGCGTCATCGAACCTTAAGTGTGTAGACCATGCGGGTTCGGGAACCTTGCAAACATGACCGAGACACCTCTCCGGTCAATAACCAACAGCGGGTCTGGATAGGTCAATAACCAACAGCGGGTCTGGATATCCATGTTGGCTCCCGCATGTTCCACGATGATCTCATCGTATGAAGCACGATGTCGGGGATTCAATCAATCCCGTATGCAATTCCCTTTGTCTACCGGTATGATACTTGCCCGAGATTCGATTGTTGGTATCCCTATACCTTGTTCAATCTCCTTACCGGCAAGTCTCTTTACTCATTCCATAACACATGATCTCGTGGCTAACTCCTTAGCCACATTGAGCTCGGTATGATGATGCATTACCGAGTGGGCCGAGAGATACCTCTCTATCATACGGAGTGACAAATCACAGTCTCGATTCGTACCAACCCAACAAACACTTTTGGAGATACCTGTAGTGCACCTTTATAATCACCCAGTTACGTTGTGACGTTTGATACACCCAAAGCACTCCTACGGTATCCGGGAGTTGCACAATCTCATGGTCTAAGGAAATGATACTTGACATTAGAAAAGCTTTAGCAGACGAACAATACGATCTAGTGCTATGCTTAGGATTGGGTCTTGTGCATCACATCGTTCTCCTAATGATGTGATCCCGTTGTCAATGACATCCAATGTCCATGATCAGGAAACCATGATCATCTATTGATCAACGAGCTACCAACTATAGGCTCACTAGGGACACATTGTGATCTATATATTCACACATGTATTACGGTTTCCGGTTAATACAATTATAGCATGAATAATAGACAATTATCATGAACAAGGAAATATAATAATAACCACTTTATTATTGCCTCTAGGGCATATTTCCAACAGCAGTAGCTTACATGATGCACAACAATTATATCACAGGATTAAGTTGTTTAGAATCATGGTTCACTAGGAAATAAGCTCACAAGATGGCTACTTAAACACAGTTTCAGACTAGTGAAAATAGCAGTTTTTTAGTAGAGCAGTTTTTATCACGAAGGCATATTGGCATCAAGAAAAATATATGCTACAGGACTTATAATGACATGAAATTTTAGAGCATGGTAGAGGATATGATGCACTACAAATAACTACATTGTACCAACCACAAAGGGGTTGTAGATCACTAGCAAAACACGTGGCAAGACAACAACAAAATAGTACAGATTCCTGACTTAGAATTATTTCAGCATCTCAAACAGCAACATTTTTATAGCATGTTGGCACCAAGAAAATAACACCTAAACATGGATTATCATGGCAAACAAAATATAACACGGGCTAGTGCACATGTAAAAAGGCAAATCTCATGTTCAAAAATAAGTCACATGATGCATGGAATAATTCACACAAAATAAACAAAAGTGCATCACAACAATAATAGCATGCACACAAACTTGCTAAAATGGCAAAAATAATTGCACGGATGGATTCCATGGATTTTATACCCCGAAAACATATACAATATGAGGCTATTTACTTAGAAAATGAGACCACAATTACGCATGATTTTGACATAAAACACATTAGCAAGTTAAGTACGCAAATTAATGCAAACAGCAAGTTAAACATTTTTAAATATGGATGAAAGTGGGATACAATGAATCTACAAAAAATTCTAGACATTTTTCATATATAAAATATTTTGATACGACGCACGGTTAATAAATTATTAGCAATTTAAAATCATGCAAAAATATGTAACTATGCAACATTGAGAAATATTAGACAAATTCGTATGCGGAAAAAAAAATGCACTGGCTCAATCCTACATTGTTGGGCCTAATAGTTGCGAGCATGAGAAAGATACGGAGTACACACGGCGAGGGACATGAGTTGGGCTTGTTCACCTCAAGGGCTTCGGCCCGGTTGTGCAGCAGCGGCAGGGCGAGCTGGCCGTTGGGCTTGCCTTGGCGCGGCTCGGTCGCCCTTGGCACGGCCTGGCTCTGGCGCGTGTTGGGCCTCGTCTGGCACGTGGTTCGTGTGGTCAACACACAACACGGGAGCCTCCTGCGTTCGAACGCGCCTCCTCCGTTCGATCGCGCCTCCAACGTATCTATAATTTTTGATGGTTTCATGCTATTATCTTGTCAAACTTTGGATGTTTTGTATGCCTTTTATATCTTTTTTGGGACTAACTTATTAACTTAGTACCAAGTGCCAGTTCCTATTTTTTCCGTGTTTTTGACCCTTTTCAGAGGAGGATTTTAAACGGAGTCCAAACGGAACAAACTGCCAAAAAGATTTTTTCCAAAACAGAAAAAGACCGGGAAGACTGAGAATCAGGGCAGGGGGCCACCAGGGACCCCACAAGCCCCCTAGCCGCGGCCAGGGGGGCTCGCGCCTCCCAGGCTTGTGGGCTCCCTGGGCCTCTTCTGTCCTAGGTCTTTCGCCTATAAATTCCCTAAAATCCGAGAAAAAACAGTAGATCATCAAAAGTACGTTTCCGCCGCCGCAAGCTTTTGTATCCGCAAGATCCCATCTAGGGCACGTTTTGGTGCCCTGCCGGAGGGGGATTCGGATACGGAAGTCTTCTTCATCAACACCATGACCTCTCCGATGATGCGTGAGTAGTTCACCACAAACCTACGGGTCCATAGCTAGTAGCTAGATGGCTTCTTCTCTCTCTTGGATCTTCAATACAAAGTTCTCCATGATCTTCATGGAGATCTATCCGATGTAATCTTCTTTTGCGGTGTCTTTGTCGAGATCTGATGAATTGTGGATTTATGATCAGATTATCTATGAATCTTATTTGATTTTCTTCTGATCTCTCTTATGCATGATTTCATATCCTTGTAATACTCTGTGAGTTGTGGGTTTTTTTTGGCCAACTAGATCTATGATTCTTGCAATGGGAGAAGTGCTTGGTTTTGGGTTCATACCGTGCGGTGACCTCACCCAGTGACAGAAGGGGTAGCGAGGCACGCATCGTGTTGCTGCCATCAAGGGTAAAAAGATGGGGTTTTCATCATTGGTTTGAGTTTATCCCTCTACATCATGTCATCTTGCTTAAGGCGTTACTCTGTTCGTCATGAACTCAATACACTAGATGCATGCTGGATAGCGGTCGATGTGTGGAGTAATAGTAGTAGATGTAGAAAGTATCGGTCTACTTGTCTTGGACGTGATGCCTATATGTATGATCATTGCCTTAGATATCGTCATGACTTTGCGCGGTTCTATCAATTGCTCGACAGTAATTTGTTCACCCACAGTAATATTTGCTATTTTGAGAGAAGCCTCTAGTGAACACTACGGCCCCCGAGTCTACTTCACACCATATTTTCAGCCTTACACTTTTACTTCGTTGCACTTTCCGCCTTCAGATCTCAGTTTGCAATCAATCTTGAAGGGATTGAGGACCCCTTTATAGCGTTGGGTGCTAGCTCTTTTGTGTTTGTTTAGGTACTCTGGACTTGACGAGATTCTCCTACTGGATTGATACCTTGGTTCTCAAACTGAGGGAAATACTTACTGCTCATGTGCTGCATCGCCCTTTCCACTTCAAGGAAAAAACCAACCCAAGCTCATGAGACGACAGAATATCTCTGTCGTCGTAGCAGAAGAATTTCTGGCACCGTTGCCGGGGAGGATCAAGTCAAGAACTCATCCAAGTAAGTGTCGCAAACTCATCTCTTGCACTTACTTTTTTGCCTCTCGTTTTCCTCTCCCCCACTTTTGAAAAAAACAAAAATTTACAAAAAAATATTTGCCTTTTTCGTTCGCCCTTTTCTCGCTTGCTCTTTGTTCGCTTGTGTGCTTGCTTGCTTGCCGAATTCACCATGACTGAAAACACCAAACTTTGTGACTTCTCGAATACTAATAATAATGATTTTATTAGTACTCCAATTGCTCCCGCCACTAGTGCGGAGTCATACGAAATCAATGCCGCTTTGCTGAATCTTGTTATGAAAGAGCAATTTTCCGGCCTTCCTAGTGAAGATGTCGCATCCCATCTTAATACCTTCATAGAGATTTGCGATATGCAAAAGAAAAAAATATGTGGATAATGATGTGATTAAATTGAAGCTTTTTCCTTTCTCGTTGCGAGATCGAGCAAAAACTTGGTTTTCTTCTTTGTCCAAAAATAGTATCGATTCTTGGGATAAGTGCAAAGATGCTTATATATCCAAGTATTTTCCGCCGGCTAAGATTATCTCTCTCCGTAATGATATCATGAATTTTAAGCAACTTGATCATGAACATGTTGCACAATCTTGGGAGAGAATGAAATTGATGATTAGAAATTGTCCCGCTCATGGTTTGAGTCTTTGGATGATTATACAAATCTTTTACATTGGCTTGAAATTCGCTTCTAGAAACATCTTGGACTCTGCCACCGGTGGAACGTTCATGGAAATCACGTTAGGAGAAGCCACGAAACTCCTGGACGATATCATGACGAACTACTCTCAGTGGCACACTGAAAGGTCACCTACTAGTAAGAAGGTACACGCTATAGAAGAAATTAACTCGTTGAGTCCTAAGATGGATGAGTTAATGAATTTGGTTGCTAGTAGAAGTGCTCCTTTAGATCCTAATGACATGCCCTTGTCTTCCTTGATTGAGAGTAGCAACGCTAGCTTGGACGTTAATTTTGTTGGTAGGAATAATTTTGGCAACAACAATGCTTTTAGAGGAAACTATGTTCCTAGGCCTTTTCCTAGTAACTCCTCTAATAACTTTGGCAACTCCTACAACAGTACTCATGGAAATTACCATAGATTACCCTCTGATCTAGAGAGTATTATAAAAGAGTTTACCAACTCGCAAAAAAAATTCAATGCGTCCATAGAGGAAAAACTACTCAAAATTGACGATTTGGCTAAGAGCGTTAATAGAATTTCTAGTGATATTGATGCTTCGAAAGTTAGATGTGCTCCTCCCAAGATCAATATGGATGAAACTTTAAAAGCTATGTGTGTTTCCATGAGTGAGAGCAAAGAAAGAACCGCCCAAATTCTTGCTAGACATGAATGGCTTAAAAAGGCGTGTTCTTGTGATAAGAATCGCGAAGATCTTAAAGTGCTTGTTGTGACTCCCATTGAATCTTTGTTTTCTTGTGTAAAACCTAATGATAATGGGACTGGATATGAATCCACCTTGGTTGAAAAACGCCCCAATGATTCGGAGTCCACCTATCTTGATGCTAAAAACATTGAAAGTGGAGTATAAAATATTAAGACTTTGAGTAGTAATGAAACTACTACTTTGGATTTCAAGGAATTCAATTATGATAGTTGCTTCTTGATTGAATGCATTTCCTTGATGCAATCCATGCTAAACTCTTCACACGCTTATAGCCAAAACAAGGCCTTTACCGATCATATCGTCGAAGCTATGATAAAATCGCTTGAAGAGAAACTTGAATTGGAAGTCTCTATCCCTAGAAAGCTTCATGATGAGTGGGAACCTACTATCAAAATCAAAATCAAAAACTATGAATGCAATTCTTTGTGTGATTTGGGTGCTAGTGTTTCCACGATTCCAAAGTCTTTATGTGATGTTCTCGGTTTTAATGAGATTGAAGAGTGTTCTCTTAATTTGCATCTTGCGGATTCTACTGTCAAGAAACCCATGGGAAGGATCAATGATGTTCTTATTATTGCAAATAGGAACTATGCACCCGTGGATTTCATTGTGCTTGACATTGATTGCAATCCTACATGCCCTATTATTCTTTGTAGACCTTTCCTAAGGACTATGAGTGCTATCATCGATATGAAGGAAGGGAATATTAGATTTCAATTTACCTTAAATAATGGCATGGAGCACTTTCCTAGAAAAAAAATAAGATTGCCTTATGAATCCATGATGAGGGCCACTTATGGTTTGAGCACCAAAGACGATGATACGTGATTCTATCGCCTTATGCCTAGCTAAGGGCGTTAAACAATAGCACTTGTTGCGAGGCAACCCAATGAATTTATTTCATTTTATTTCTATTTTGTTGCGTCCACACCATCATAATTCTGTTATGATTGTGTTTTTTGTGTTTCTTTTTGTGTTTGAGCCAAGCAAAACCTTTATGACTAGTCTTGGTAATGGTTGTTTGATCCTGCTGGAAAAAGACAGAAACTTTTTGCTCACGAGATGATTTTTCATTTTTATTCAGAAAGAGCTTTTGAGTTGATTCTTTTTTCTGCTGGTTGATATGCCTTTTTCCCAGGTAGTCGTAATTTTTCAGAATTTTGGAGGTACCAGAAGTATACGAAGTATACATATTGCTACAAACTAGTCTGTTTTTGACAGATTCTGTTTTCGTTGAGTTGGTTGCTTGTTTTGATGAAACTATGGTTAGTATCGGGGGGTACTAGCCATGGAAAAGTGAGAATACAGTATCCCAACACCAATAAAAATATAAATCAAGATTGCTAAGTACCTAAAGTGGTGGTAGTTTGTTTTCTTGTGCTAATGTTATCATGAGTTTCTGTTTCAGTTTTGTGTTGTGAAGTTTTCAAGTTTTGGGTTATGTTCTCATGGACAAAGAGATAAGGAGTGGAAAGATCTCAAGCTTGGGGATGCCCAAGGCATCCCAAGCCAAACTCAAGGACACCAAAAAGCCTAAGCTTGGGGATGCCGCGGGAAGGCATCCCCTCTTTCGTCTTCAATCCATAGGTAACATTACTTGGAGCTATACTTTTATTCACCACATGATATGTGTGTTTCTTGGAGCGTCTTGTATCGTAGGAGTCTTTTATTTTTGTTGTGTCACAGTCATCCTTGCTGCACACCCTTAGAGAGAGACATGCTCTCACCGTGATTTTGCTAGAATGCTCATCGTGCTTCACTTATATCTTTTGAGCTAGGGCATTTTGCTCTATGTGCTTCACTTAGATCTTTTAGAGCACAGCGGTGCGTGACTTGGTTGTTGACTTATGCTATGAAAGTAGTCCCAGAGGTGATAGGTACCCAAAGAGGATACAAAAACCTCCATCTTCATGTGCATTGAGTATAAAGAGAAGTCTTGATTCCTCTCAATTAGTTTTGAGACGTGGGTTTGGTAATATTAAGAATTATGTTAGTAGGGTGTTGTGAATCTCGAAATACTTGTGTTGAAGTTAGTGATTCCCGTAGCATGCACGTATGGTGAACCGCTATGTTAGGAAGTCGGATCATAATTGATCTATTGATTGTCATCCTTTGTGTTGCGGTCGGGATTGCACGATGGTTAACACCTACCAACCCTTCCCCTATGTCGTGGTTTTGTCACGACAGATGTCCTCGTGAAAGGACTTAGTATTGGAGCCATCGCACCTTGGTGGCGACTCAAAGGGGTTGAACGGGAGTGAGACGGCGATTTACCCAGGTTCGGCCCCTCGTGAGGAGGTAAAAGCCTACGTCCTGCTTTGTGTTGTATTGATGGAGTTTTGATTACAAGGAGGGCGTAACTCGCCAGACCTAGCACTCGATGATTTCTAACCTACCCTCTTCTTCCCTGGGACTCGCCTTTATATACACGTCGAGTCCCTAGGGTTTACAAGGGTACTTTCCTTTCTACAAACCGTGACTCTTACGATCTCTAAGTCGCCACCTTTCCAAAGCTTGGAGACCTTTCCCGTCGTGGACTCCTTCCGGAAGTTGTAAACCGCCATACAACCTTCGGTCCTGCCAGGCCGAGGCCCGAACCATATTTTAGATGAATCGCCAAATTTGGTGACCCGTCCCAACTAGGGCGGGTTATCAACAGGTAATATCCCCAACATTAGGCCCCAGATTGACTTGAATTCCCTTCACGCCAATATCCTAACTCAATTAAGGGCGATTCATTATAACCCCCTTTTATACGCCATGAACTTAACCCGCCATCTGTTGCGGAAAAACTTGAGTCGCCAAACCATTTCTTGTTGGTACCTTCTTATCCCTTGAATCCCGGAAAAGATAATGACGTAATCCCCAACGGATCCTTCGGTATCGTTATCCCAAAAAATTTGGGGCGCCATCATGGAGAATCTTTATCTTTTGGTGGTTCCCGCTCGTGGCGCCTCGATCCTAGCGCCTGCCCTGTTAAATAGGCGGGAGGAAGGGGCTTGGCGCATTCCACCTAGCAATCTTGTCGCCCTTCTCCTCCCCATTATCGCAGCGAAAACCGTCATCATCTTCCGACAGCTCCGCCACCACCCGAGGACCTCGTCGTCGTCCGAAAGCTTTGGTGCCGCTCGTGGACTTCGCCGCCGTCAAGCACTTCGCCGTGGCCGAGCAGTTCACCGCCATCGACCGTCTCGCCGTCGTCGAGCACCTCGTCGCCGCCGAACACTTCATCGCTGCCCGAGGTTTTCGCGCCCATCCGAGACCTTCATCGCCGTCGACCATCTCCAGCCGAATCCACCAGGTTAGGTTTTTGTCATTCAAGAGCAGATCCCAGTTCCTTTTCGAAGTTCATCACTGCCACGTTCTTGGTGCTTCCCGAATAGCTTTACTTGTTCCCGATTAATTGGCGGCGATGATGAGGAGAAAATCAATGTATTTCATACCTTTATTTGTTCGGCCTCTACTTGCACACTTAGAGTAGGGCTTCACCAAATCAACAGTATTGTCCCATCTTAGTCGCAGGTTGCCATATCCAGTCATTTTCCGCGTTCATTTCTGTCTGCCCAGTAGATCCATAATCTACCGCTTGTTACGTGAAAACTATTTGTAGTCTCATACTTCACCATTTTTGGACAAATACCACTCATGCCTTGAAACACCGCTCCCTTAAGTAGCAAAAGTTTCGTAAATCACCCTGGCAACCTGACCCGGACCTTCGTTGGCGGATCAAAAAATTTCCTCAGCCATCGGGCAAATTATTTGGCGAGTCAAATGAAATTGTTTCACCTCTTTCAGTAGATGTTTTGGCGTGTCAATTTACCCGTAATTTTATCCCTTTGTAGCATGGGCGCCGTTTTCAAAAGTGACTGGCTCCCCACCAAGGTTAATGATGCCATACTAGATGATTATGTGAAAACGGAAATTTGGACCCTCAGGATGTTATCGGTTGGCGCACCGGGTTAGGAGAAGAAATCCCCAATCCCAAAGAAGGGGAAATAGTTGTTTTCGTTGAACACCTTGAGCGGGGTTTTAAGCCGCCTGGATCGAAGTTCCTCAAAGACGCCATGGCTTTTATGAATGTCCGCCTCCAACATCTAGGGCCCAACTCGATAAGCAATCTATGCCAGTTCCAGGTGTTTTGTGAGGCTTACTTGCGGATGGAACCCTCAGTTCCCTTATTCTGGTACTTCTTCCACTTAAATCGCCAAACAGAATTTCACAATGGCCCCAGCCTGGAGCTTGGTGGTGTAAATGTTCAACGTTGCAGGGATAGCCCATTTCCGTCACTCTCCATGCCAAGCCATCCCAAAGGTTGGGGCGAGTCTTGGTTCTATTGTCAAGAGACCTCGCCTGAGGGCGAAAACAAACTTCTGGGTTATAGGGAAGATTGCCCTCCAACGAATTTCAAACTCCCAGACAAGCTCACCGAAGAGGAGGAGTCAGACTTTATCCTAGTATTGTCTGAGTTAAGATCTTTGACAAACAACGGCCATACTGGAGTTGACTTGATCCGTTGCTGGGTCGAATGGCGTATCCTCCCTTAAAGTCGCCGGGACGGGTTAATGTGTGAATTCGACGGCACCCTAGATCATCCTCAGTGCTACTTCCACACGGCTCTGACGGAAAGTGACATTGTTACCATCATCAAGAAGCTGACCGGCGAGCCCGCGGGAAAATGCGGCCAAATAGGTATCAAACCTTTGTGCAAGATTAACCCGGCACCAAAGGTAAATAACTTTAACCCGCCTCTTGTCTTTTACATCTTATGTCTTATTCGAACTATGACCTCTTATAAAATATGCAATTTCAGAAAGGTGATAAGTTTTGGTCCAAGAGGCCAAAAAAGTCAGCCATGAAACAAGCTAGGCCGCCTCCAAAGAAGAAATCCAAGGGCAAGGGCAAAGCTGCTGTTACCGAACCATCTGAGGTCGATGAATCCCAAGTCGGCGACGCACCTTCGGAGGTAAAAAAACCTATCCTCTTTTAACTCGCCATCCATTACTGATAACTTTGTATTTACACCTTTGCATCTCTTGAGTAGAATGAAGACAATGAAAGCCAGGAGGAATCTGTAGAGGTAATTTATGTTTCCTCCAATTCATCTCCTTCTCCACCTAAGCTGGCTAGGCGAATTTGTGGGAAAGTTCCCCTCTCACACCCAAATGCTTGTTTGGATCCAATTTTTCTTCTGAAGAAAGCACAACACACTTCAAATCAGAAAACCCGAAGTCATTCTAGCGATCTGGTGTCCGGTTTACCAACAAGGAACAAGAAAAGGCCAAATGAGGTATCCTTTAACAACACTTCTTTAGGTCTTTTTGGGTTGCATTTGTAACTTGCTTATATCTTCAAAGTACAACTTTTGCAGAGTTCTCCTCCTACATCTGGTGACTCAGTAATGTCGGCACTTCCACCGATGATCCGTGTCCCTGGGTAAATCTTTGATAATATTTACTTTTAGTCTGATGGTGATAAATTTTCAATCCTTTAAACGCACCCCCTTCTCCTTTCAGGGCACAGGCGAAGAAAAGAAAAACTGGCGGGTCAACTCCCATCACAATTTCGAAGCATATTGAAAAGTCGGCGCCGATCCAAGATAACCCTGACCAAGACAAACCTGAAGATCAAGTGGATCTCCCCAGCTCTCCCAAGGAAACCATGGATGCACCTAACCCGCCAAGTCCATTGACAACAGCAGAAGACCCGGACGCTGTAATTATCACTGGCACTAGCTTCTCTAAACCGGCCACAGCGGTTTTATTGAAGCATGTATCATCATCAGCTCAACCCATCCCTGAGCATGAACTCTCCAAGGCTAAGCTCTCCCAATATGAACATCTGGAATTCAAAGAACTTTGCTCTGGCTTTGCAAGTCGCCTGGAGGCGAGTTATGAGATGCAGAAGAGCCTGCTTCGGATGCTGAAGAACAAACATGAGGTACATTTTGTTGTACACTATATTATCCCCATTAACCCCCAAGGGTCGGGTCATCAGTAAAAAGATGAGCCGGGTCTTGATGATTTGAAAAACTTTCGACCAGTAACCCCCAAGGGCCGGGTCATCAGTAAAAAGATGAGCCGGGTCTTGATGATTTGAAAAACTTTCGACCAGTAACCCCCAAGGGTCGGGTCATCAGTAAAAAAATGAGCCGGGTCTTGATGATTTGAAAAACTTTCGACCAGTAACCCCCAAGGGTCGGGTCATCAGTAAAAAGATGAGCCGGGTCTTGATGATTTGAAAAACTTTTAACCAGTAACCCCCAGGGCCGGGTCATCAGTAAAAAGATGAGTCGGGTCTTGATGTTGTATGATTTTTTCTGAAAAAATTATACATTAGCCCCCAAGTGTCAGGGATGTTGCTTGCAATAATTCTGAGACTTACCCCTTAACTATATGCTTCAACATGAATCTCTTATCCAAACTGAATCAGCATTTGGCGACTCGAAGAAAAGCTTATCTGATCAGCAGGATGCCCGGGCCAAATCAGAAGAGAAGTATCAACTGGTCTTAGCTCAGATGGAAAAGCTAAAAGCCGACTTAAAAAGGGCTCAAGCTGATCAAGATGTTTTAACAAAGCGAGCAGAAAAAGCTGAAGCCAAGTTGGATATTGTGCAATAGGAGTTGTCCGGCTTAAAGCAACATATCTCAAACATGGTGCAAGCCGTCTTTGGTAAAAACCAACTCTTGACCTTTGTAAACAAATAACTTTTATCTAAGTCGCTTATTATCATTACCCCTTATACAGGTCCGAGAGCCGCCAACCTTCAGGATGATTGCGTCCTGACGCTGAAGGCGATTTACACGCTGACGGAGTAGCTATATACCGGGAGTGTACTGACTGTGAAAGCGGTGATGGGCGCCAAGGAACCTATAACATCAATAAAGAAGATGCTTGGCTGCTTATCCACTCTTCCTCCCCAAATTGGCGAGTTAACTCGGTCAGCCGCCCGAAAAGGAGCGCTGACTACACTGAGTTGGTGTTTAGCATATGCTCCAGAGATAAACCTAGAAGAAGTCGCGGTGGGCTTTCCTCAACTCAAGGATGATGGATCAGAATTCGCCGAAGAGGACTACCAGCGTGTTGTCAAGGACTCCCGTTTGGCGGCAACTCAGCTTGCTACAAGCCTGGACTTATCAAAATACCAAGCCGCCTATGACAACAAGAACAAGAAGGTTAACCTGCCAACCTTTGTGACGACCAGCTTAACTCCGCGTCGACCCAAGAATCCTTTTAACTTGGACGCAGATCTCTCATTAGTCCTGACCGATGAAGATGAATTTATCGCATTATCCAAGTGTAACTGGGTACTGGGCGACTTGCAAATTGAACTCGGCCAAAGCTCGCAGTAGGCTGATCCAAGAGCATCCGCAGAATGATATTTCATCGATTTGTCCATGAGAGCCATGTAATAGGTTTCTTTAGGAATCAAAACTGCTTCTGTGACACCTTAAAAACACTTATGTCGCCCTTAAGGCGTTTTGAAATGCTTGATCCGCCGTTTTGAGGCTTTTTATCATAATACTTGACCCGCCATTGAGGCGTTTTTATGATGCTTAATCCGCCATGGCTAGAATGATTTTGATCATCAACCTGTTCTCGGCTTGAAAACATACACCAAACCATCTCAGTGAGTAATAGGTGATAACAAATAGCAATCGCCCCAAGATATTTTGAGGCGAGTCAGAAAAAAAAGTCTGAAAAACCTTGTGGCAGTGCAAGGGAGGTAAAAATTAGCAACTTCGTCGGCTCATAAGGTCGCGACAGGATAGGGCGAGTCAAACAAGCTCAAGCGCCACCCAAAAATAATAATTTCGTCGGCTCATAAGGTCGCGACAGGATAGGGCGAGTCAAACAAGCTCAAGCGCCACCCAAGATAATAATTTCGTCGGCTCATAAGGTTGCGACAGGATAGGGCGAGTCAAACAAGCTCAAGCGCCACCCAAGATAATAATTTCGTCGGCTCATAAGGTCGCGACAGGATAGGGCGAGTCAAACAAGCTCAAGCGCCACCCAAGGGAAACTTTTGTATCAAAAGCCCAAGTATTTAGATCGGCCGATTAGGCACAAGTCAAGCTTCAGTGAAGCGGGTTCAATGAACCAGTGGTTTCTCTATTTTCCATGTGAGGCGCTTGCCGGTACCAAACATGTTTTAACCAAAGCAAGTTCATGGTCCATTAGCGGAATAACTCGCCAAGAGTTCATGGGTCCATATGGCGATTTGGCCAACACACAGTCCAGTATAACCATTTGTAATGCAATAATTTTTTGCAGGCCAAATGGGTAATAAAACTGATCTTAATAAGAGGAAGCCCCCAAGTCGGGAGGCACTTATTTTTATTGCTTTATAAGAAAATAAAAACTTACAAAATGTAGAGCTAAAGAGCTCAAGTGTAATAAGGCCGCAAGTGGGCAATATTCCACGGGCGAGTCGACTCAGCCTCCGTGGTTGGCCGGTTAGGCCGGAGATCCACCAGATAGTAAGACCCGTTGTGAAGATTTTTGCTGATGACGAACGGTCCTTCCCATGGTGGTGATAACTTATGCATGCCAGCGCGATCCTGTATCAGCCGAAGCACTAAGTCGCCTTCTTGAAAGGTTCGACTCTTGACCCGGCGGCTGTGATAACGCCGTAAGTCTTGCTGATAAATGGCCGATCGGGCTGCAGCCAAATCACGCGCCTCCTCTAAGGCATCCAAAGAGTCTTGACGCGCCAGTTCGTTGTCCTGTTCCACATAAGCGGCGACTCTAGGCGAGTCATGCCTTATGTCAGTGGGAAGAACAGCTTCTGCTCCGTAGACCAGAAAGAAAGGTGTAAAACCTGTGGATCGGTTCGGGGTGGTCCGGATACTCCATAGCACCGAAGGCAACTCCTCAACCCAACACCCCGGGGTTCTTTCCAAGGGAACCATGAGTCGGGGCTTGATTCCCCGTAAAACTTCCTGGTTCGCCCGCTCTGCCTGTCCATTAGATTGTGGATGAGCAACCGCAGAAACATCAAGCCGGATATGCTCTCGACGGCAAAACTCCTGCATCACCCCTTGAGACAGATTAGTGCCATTGTCAGTAATGATACTGTGCGGATATCCAAACCGGAAAATCAACTTTTTCAAGAATTTTACCGCCGTCTCCGCATCGCAAGCTCCAACAGGCTCTGCCTCAACCCACTTGGTGAATTTATCAACCGCCACCAGCAAATGGGTTTTCTTGTTGGATGACATCTTAAAGGGGCCAACCATGTCTAACCCCCAGATCGCGAAAGGCCAAGTGATTGGAATCATCCTTAGTTCTTGAGCCGGCACATGAGCCTGTCGCCCATAACGCTGGCATCCATCGCATCGACGAACTATCTCCTCTGCATCTGCATGAGCCGTCAACCAAAAGAAACCATGACGGAACGCCTTTGAAACCAAACAACGTGACCCGGCGTGATGCCCACAATCTCCGAAATGAATGTCATTTAGAATTATGCACCCTTCTTCGGAGAAAACACATCGTTAAAAAACCCCGGAGGTACTTCGCTTATACAATTCGCCATTGATGATCACCATGGATTTGCTTCGCCGAACAATTTGGCGGGCCAAAACTTCATCTGTAGGTAACTCGCCTCGGGCGAGATAGGCCAGATAGGGAAGAACCCAATCCGGCGTAACATGGAGAGCCGCCACGAACTGGGACTCAGGATCTGGTATCGCCAACTCCTCCTCTGATGGCAAACTCACGGAGGGATTATGCAAAGTATCCGGAAAACATTGGGGGGAACCGGTTTTCGCTGGGAACCGAGACGCGAAAGGGCATCAGCCGCCTCGTTAAGGCGCCGGTCAATGTGATCAACCTGATAGCCATGGAATTGACCCGCCATGTCAGACACAGCCCTCCTGTAAGCCGCCATCACGGGGTCTCGGGAGTCCCAAGTGCCTGAAACTTGCTGAGCCACCAGATCAGAGTCGCCAAAACATCTGACGCACGTAAGGTTCATCTCCTTGGCGAGTCGCAAGCCGTGAAGTAAAGCTTCGTATTCTGCAGCATTGTTGGTGCACGGAAACATGAGTCGGAGAACATAACAGAATTTGTCTCCTTGAGGAGATACTAGTACCACGCCAGCCCCCGAGCCTTCCAACTGTCTGGATCCGTCAAAATGAATAGTCCAGTACGTAAGATCAGGCCTGTCTTCCGGGGCCTGTAACTCGGTCCAATCATTGATGAAATCAACCAAGGCTTGAGATTTGATGGCCGTGCAAGGGGTGTATCGTACGTGATGCGGTCCAAGTTCAATCGCCCACTTGGCAATCCGCCCCGTTGCCTCCCGATTCTGGATGATGTCCCCGAGGGGGGCGGAACTCACCACCGTGATGGGATGTTCTTGAAAATAATGTTTAAGCTTCCGACTCGCCATAAACACCCCATACACTAATTTCTGCCAATGTGGGTATCGTTGCTTGGAAAGATTTAGCACTTCGCTGATAAAATACACCGGGCGCTGCACAGGGTATTCCTTTCCTTCCTCCTTCCTTTCAACGACCACCGCCACACTTACTGCTTTAGAGTTAGCCGCAATATATAAAAGCATGGGCTCTTTTTCAGTTGGGGCGGCCAAGACCGGTGGGTTGACCAGTTGCCGTTTCAAGGCTTCGAAAGCTTGATCGGCTTCATCTGTCCAAACAAAATGGTCAGATTTCTTTAGCAATTGATAAAGGGGAATCGCCTTTTCTCCCAGGTGGCTTATGAAGCGACTTAAGGCCGCAATACGACCCGCCATCCGTTGGACTTGGTTAACATTTGCTGGTTTCCCAAGGGAAGTAACCACTTCGATTTTGTCCGGGTTAGCTTCGATGCCGCGCTCAGACACCAAGAAGCCCAACAATTTTCCTGCAGGAACACCAAAAACACACTTGGTGGGATTTTAGCTTCATCTGATATACCCGCAGATTATCAAAAGTTTCCTTGAGATCTTCCAATAGCGTCTCCCCCTGGCGAGTTTTAATCACAATGTCATCGACATAGGCGTGAACGTTGTGTCCGATTTGTCCACGGAGGCAATTCTGGATGCAGCGCTGATAAGTCGCCCCTGCACTCCTGAGTCCAAATGGCATGGACACATAGCAAAAAGCCCCAAAGGGGGTTATAAAAGTTGTTTTCTCTTGATCCTCCACGGCCATCTTGATTTGGTGATATCCAGAGTAAGCGTCCAGGAAGCACAAACATTCGCATCCCGCCACCGAGTCAATAATCTGGTCGATGCGGGGAAGAGCGAAAGGATCTTTAGGACAAGCTCCGTTGAGGTTCGTGTAATCAATGCACATACGGAAGGTACCATTCTTCTTGAGCACCAAGACCGGGTTAGCCAACCATTTGGGGTGGGAAACCTCTACGATGAATCCGGCGGCCAAGAGACGGGCAACCTCTTCCCCGATTGCCTTGCGTCGTTCCTCGTTAAACCTGCGAAGATACTGCTAAATGAGTTTTTCCTTTGGGTCAACATTAAGATAGTGCTCACGAATTCTCTCGACACACCAGGCATGTCAGAAGGTTTCCATGCGAAGATGTCCCGATTCTCACGGATGAATTCGATGAGCGCGCTTTCCTATTTGGGATCCAGACCCGTCCCAATGGTGAACTGCTTGGTTGAGTCGCCACGGACGAAATCAACCGTTTTAGTGTCATCCGTTAGTTTGAACTTGAGGGGCGGCTCAGCATCTGTCGTTGGCTTTTTTAAGGGTGACATATCAGCCGGATCAACATTGGCCTGATGATATTTGAGCTCCTCCGCAGCGCAGGCGACTTCAGCGCAAGCCGCGTCCCCTTCTTCACACTCTCTTGCAATCCTTCTATCACCATCAACCGTGATGGGTCCTTTGGGACCAGGCATCTTGAGTTTAAGGTAAACATAGCACGGGCGAGCCATGAACTCGGCGTAAGCCGGCCGCCCAAACAGCGCATGGTAGGGGCTTTTCAATTTGACCACCTCAAACATCAGCGACTCACTCCTGTAGTTAGATGTTGTTCCAAATGCAACTCTGAGCCGGACTCGGCCTATGGGGTACGCCGATTTGCCTGGGAAGATTCCGTGGAATACCGTGGTTGAAGGCATCAAATCCTTTTCCAACAGGTTCATCCTTTGGAAAGTGTCAAAATACAAAATATTGATGCTGCTGCCACCATCCATCAGTACTTTCGACAAGGTATACCCCCCAACTTGGGGAGCCACGACCAACGCTAAGTTGTCGGGATTGTCAACTCTTGGCGGGTGGTCCTCCCTACTCCATGATATGGTCTGCTCGGACCAGTGGAGGTATCTAGGGAGTGCCGGCTCAGAAACACTGTACGCTCGATGACTCATCTTTTTATCGCGCCTGCAAGCATTGGTGGTGAAAACGTGGTACTGCCCATTGCTTAACTGCTTGGGATTATTGCGGAAGCCGCCATTATCATCCTGCCCCTACGAAGCCCCCTGCGGGGGTGGTTGTTGAAACGCTCCGGGCGGGGTTATACCGTCGCTGGTGATGCACCGGATATTGGCCGTTGTTCGGCTGCGAGCCACCCTAAGCCCCCGGCTCGGGGAAACCGCCCAAGGGGTTCTGACGTTGATTGGGCGCCGAACTGTTCCTGCCGTTGGTCCGGGTCACCACTTTGCCCCTTTTTGACCGCCTCTGCCCGAAACTCCCGCATCATGTAACAGTCCTCCCAGGAATGAGTCGTTGGTCCGTCTGCCATGGCGTGGTGCGGGCAGGGGCCCTTGAGTAACTCATTATAGTTGCGCGGCTTTTTACCACTGTATCCCCTGCTTTTCTTCTGGCGTTGGTTGCCATTGTTGGTGTTGGTATTGGCGACTAAGTCCGAAGACTCTTCCTGTTGCCTTCTCTTGCTATTCGCTCCCTGATTGTGGCGGGCGCGTCCCTGAAACCGGGTATGATTTTTGGATGACTCGCCCTTCCTCAGCGAGTTAGCTTTACCATCCTCACCGGGATCCTTGGTGTCATCTGCCTCAGCGTACCTAGTGAGGGTATCCATTAGCTCCCCCATGTCTTGGACCTTTCGTTTGAGTCGCCCCAACTTCTGCACCAGAGGTTCGTAGTGACAATTCTGCTCGAGGATCAGCACGGCCTGAGCCGCCGTAATGCCATCTGACGAGTGAATGATTTCCGCGACCCGCCGTGACCAGTGGTGGGCCGACTCATCAGGGCGCTGAACGCAGTGCTGCAAATCGACAATCGTCATTGGACGCTTGCAGGTTCCTCGGAAGTTTTTGATGAAGTGCTCTTTCAATTCAGCCCAGGTCTGGATGGAGTTGGGAGGTAAGTTTTTTAACCAAGTACGCGCTGTCCCTTCGAGCATCATTGTGAAGTATCTGGCGCAAACTGCTTCGTTTACGTCGAGCATGTCCATGGCGATTTCGTAACTCTCGACCCATGACGCCGGCTCAAGGTCCGGAGTGTAGTTAGGCACCTTTCTTGGCCCTTTAAAATCCTTGGGCATTCGCTCGTTGCGAAGGGCGGGGGCCAAGCACGGCACCCCCACTCGTCCATCGCTCCCGAGAAGAGGGGTTGGGGCGACTTGGATGTCTGGATGATCCCGGCCTGGCGGGTCTTGATGATGAGGCAGATTGTCCTGGGGGATGAGCCGCGGTCCACTGTTTACAGCAGGCTGGTCCTCTGGCCGACTCCTGGTGCGGCTTTCCTGGGGAGTGGAATGCAGCCTATCTAGGCTATGTGAGAACTAGGCGTTTTGAACCACCGCCGTCTTCAACATCTCAATGGCGTTCCTTGCCTCTATCTCGGCAAGAGTATTGCCGTGAATCGGAAAGGATTCCAAATGGCGAGTTGCAGCAAGGACGTTGTCCACCGGGTTGGAAAAGTGACCTTGAGGTGTCAGGAATCGGGGGACGCGATCCACAACCGGCTGGACCGGTGGGTTAGGCAGCTAGCCCGGCCCTCCCCCGGGGCGGCTCCCGTCCCGGGAGTTCGCGGAGTGTCGAACAGGCGGTCGGGTTGAGATCAGGGGCAGGCGACCCTGGTGCCTCCGCTGATGGACGACGTCAGATGCGCGTTGGTGCCTTTCGAGTCGCCAGTTATCAGTATTTATGCGAGCTATCTCAGCGGTAATTTGAGCTTGTCGGGTCTCGATCCTGGCGGACTCCACCTCGGCATCCCGCTGAGCCTTTGCCACTGCTTCTCTTAGTTTCATCAATTCCGTGTTTACCGCCTCCTGATTTTCCGGTGTGATGGGGGTCGCCATGAACCTTGTAATTTCCGCTGCTAATTCCACCAAGACAGCGGTCGGGCTTCTAGACGTCTCGCCAGTTCCATCTCCGCCTGTCGGGTTTGGCGAGGGTTGAGTCGCCCCAGCCATGTAAACGGCGATCTAACGGCGAGTTCGGTCAAGAACTTCGGGGTCCATGGCCAGCGACAAGCCCCCAAGACAGTCCCCATGTAGAGACTGGATTGAATCCGAATCGCCCATGGACAATTCGTCGTCAGTGTTGACCGGCGTGGTTTCCTGGGTCGCTGAGTGTTCTGGTTCCTCAGATCCCTGCGTGAATCGAACAAAGACCGGGCGAGTTAGATTTGGCGTTACGACCGGGCGGACGTACCTGTCCGGCTCGACGATGTCGGAGGAGATGTCCGGCTCAGGCACGGGCGATCCAATCATGCCGATGGAGACGCTGATCTTGCCGAAGGGGACCCTGTAACCAGATTCGATCGAATCCGCCTCAGGCCCCCATAGCAGGTTGTTGATGTAGTACTTCCCACGGCGGCTCCGAGTCATGAGCCCCGTCGCGTAGCTCCCAAACCCTGGTAGGGCTCCCTTTGAGAACTCAACTCCACCGTGCGCAGGCCCCACGGTGGGCGCCAACTGTCGTGGTTTTGTCACGACAGATGTCCTCGTGAAAGGACTTAGTATTGGAGCCATCGCACCTTGGTGGCGACTCAAAGGGGTTGAACGGGAGTGAGATGGCGATTTACCCAGGTTCGGCCCCTCGTGAGGAGGTAAAAGCCTACGTCCTGCTTTGTGTTGTATTGATGGAGTTTCGATTACAAGGAGGGCGTAACTCACCAGACCTAGCACTCGATGATTTCTAACCTACCCTCTTCTTCCCTGGGACTCGCCTTTATATACAGGTCGAGTCCCTAGGGTTTACAAGGGTACTTTCCTTTCTATAAACCGTGACTCTTACAATCTCTAGGTCACCACCTTTCCAAAGCTTGCAGACCTTTCCCGTCGTGGACTCCTTCCGGAAGTTGTAAACCGCCATACAACCTTCGGTCCTGCCAGGCCGAGGCCCGAACCATATTTTAGATGAATCGCCAGATTTGGTGACCCGGCCCAACTAGGGCGGGTTATCAACAGGTAATGTCCCCAACACCCTAGGGGTATGCGTTTAGCAATTTGTTTTGATTACTAATAAAACCTTTCGCAACAAGTATGTGAGTTCTTCATGACTAATGTGAGTCCATGGTATAGATGCACTTTCACCTTCCACCATTGCTAGCCTCTCTAGTGTCACGCAATTCCGCCGGTGCACAAACCCACCATATGCCTTTCCTCAAAACAGCCACCATACCTACCTACTATGGCATTTTCATAGCCATTCCGAGATATATTGTCATGCAACTCCCATCGTTCCGTCTCATGACTTGTGTCGTCACTCTCATATTGCCATTACATGATCGTAAGATAGCTAGCAAGATGTTTCAACGTCATACGCCAAGCTAGATCATTGCACATCCCGGTACACTGCCGGAGGCATTTCCTATAGAGTCATCATCGTTCTAAGCTTTGAGCTGTGAGTAAATAAAAGTGTGATGATCATCATTATTAGAGCATTGTCCCATGTGAGGAAATAAAAAAAATAAAAAAAGAGAAGAGGCCAAAGAGCCCAAATAAAAAAAGAGAAAAACAGAGGCCCATGAGCCCAAATAAAAAATATAAAAAAAAAGAGAGAAGGGACAATGCTACTATCTTTTTCCACACGTGATTCATAGTAGCACCATGTTCTTCATGATTGAGAGCCTCTCGTTTCGTCACCACCATATGCTAGTGGGAATCTTCATTATATAACTTGGCTTGTATATTCCAATGATGGGCTTCCTCAAAATTGCCCTAGGTCTTCGTGAGCAAGCAAGTTGGATGCACACCCACTAGTTCTCCTTTTGAGCTTTCACATACTTATAGCTCTAGTGCATCCTTTGTATGGCAATCCCTACTCATTCACATTGATATCTATTAATGGGCATCTCCATAGCCCTTTGATACGCCAAGTCAATGTGACCATCTCCTTCCTTTTTGTCTCACAACCACCACCACACTCTATTCCACCTATAGTGCTATATCCATGGCTCACGGTCATGTATTGCGTGATAGTTATAAAAAGTTTGAGAAAGTAAGAGTGCGAAAACAATTACTTGGCCAATACCGGGGTTGTGCATGATTTACATTAGTTGTGTGAGGCTGATGTAGCATAGCCAGACTATATGATTTTGTAGGGATATCTTTCTTTGGCCTTGCTATTTTGAAAGTTCATGATTACCTTGCTAGTTTGCTTGAAGTATTATTGTTTTCATGTCAATAGCAAACTATTGTTTTGAATCTTACGGATCTGAACATTCATGTCACATGAAAGAAGTTACAAAGGACAACTATGCTAGGTAGCATTCCACATTAGAAATTCAGTCTTTATCACTTCCCTACTCGAGGACAAGCAGGAGTTAAGCTTGGGGATGCTTGATACGTCTCCAACGTATCTATAATTTTTTATGGTTTCATGCTATTATCTTGTCAAACTTTGGATGTTTTGTATGCCTTTTATATCTTTTTTGGAACTAACTTATTAACTCGGTGCCAAGTGCCAGTTCCTGTTTTTTCCGTGTTTTTGACCCTTTTCAGAGGAGGATTTTAAAGGAGTCCAAACGGAACAAAACTGCCAAAAATATATTTTTTCCGAAACAGAAAAAGATCGGGAAGCCTGAAAATCAGGGCAGGGGGCCACTAGGGACCCCACAAGCCCCCTAGCCGCGGCCAAGGGGCCCGCGCCTCCCAGGCTTGTGGGCTCCCTGGGCCTCCTCTGCCCTAGGTATTTCGCCGATAAATTCCCTAAAATCCTAGAAATAATCAGGAGATCATCGAAACTACTTTTCCGCCGTCGCAAGCTTCTATCTCCGCAAGATCCCATCTGGGGCACGTTCTGGTGCCCTGCCGGAGGGGAGATTCGGATACGGAGGGCTTCTTCATCAACACCATGACCTCTCCGATGATGCGTGAGTAGTTCACCACAGACCTACGGGCCCATAGCTAGTAGCTAGATGGCTTCTTCTCTCTCTTGGATCTTCAATACAACGTTCTCCATGATCTTCATGGAGATCTATACGATGTAATCTTCTTTTGCGGTGTGTTTGTCGAGATCCGATGAATTGTGGATTTATGATCAGAATATCTATGAATCTTATTTGAGTTTCTTCTGATCTCTCTTATGCATGATTTCATATCCTTGTAATTCTCTTCGAGTTGTGGGTTTTGTTTGGCCAACTAGATCTATGATTCTTGCAATGGGAGAAGAGCTTGGTTTTGGGTTCATACCGTGCGGCGACCTCACCCACTGACAGAAGGGGTAGCGAGGCATGCATCGTGTTGTTGCCATCAAGGGTAAAAAGATGGGGTTTTCATCATTGGTTTGAGTTTATCCCTCTACATCATGTCATCTTGCTTAAGGCGTTACTCTGTTCGTCATGAACTCAATACATTAGATGCATGCTGGATAGCGGTCGATGTGTGGAGTAATAGTAGTAGATGCAGAAAGTATCGGTCTACTTGTCTCGGACGTGATGCCTATATGTATGATCATTGCCTTAGATATCGTCATGACTTTGCGCGGTTCTATCAATTGCTCGACAGTAATATGTCCACCCACCGTAATATTTGCTATTTTGAGAGAAGCCTCTAGTGAACACTATGGCCCCCGGGTCTACTTCACGCCATATTTTCAGCCTTACACTTTTACTTCGTTGCACTTTCCGCCTTCAGATCTCACTTTGCAATCAATCTTGAAGGGATTGACAACCCCTTTATAGCGTTGGGTGCAAGCTCGTTTGTGTTTGTGCAGGTACTCTGGACTTGACGAGATTCTCCTACTGGATTGATACCTTGGTTCTCAAACTGAGGGAAATACTTACTGCTCCTGTGCTGCATCGCCCTTTCCTCTTCAAGGGAAAAACCAACGCAAGCTCAAGAGACGACAGAAGATCTGTGTCGCCGTAGCAAAGGCATGGCGGCACCGGCCATGGAGGTGCAGTTGACCGGCGTGACGGTGGCCGGAGGCGTCGTTGGATAGATCCAGTTTGACATGGATGAATCTAGATGGAGGACAGCGGCAGGCAGTGGGGTGAGCTCCAGCAAGGTCATGGGACGGCCATGGAGGTTTTGTGCAATGGAAGAGAGAGGGAGGGAGGTTAGAGAAGAAATGGAGGGAGAAGGAGCACGGGCGGCAGGGCACTCATCTCTCGCGAGGGAAGCACTCCGGCGGATCTTGCAGGGCCGGTCTTCGGCGAGGATGGAGACCATCGGACGTGGCCATGCGGGGCATGGGGTGGCTCCATGGGGGCGTAAGGGAGGAGCTCGGGGAGGCTCCTTGCGGCGGCGGCAGATCAGGGTCGGCGGGCCTCAGATGGGCTCACGCGCGCTTGCCACGGCTGGGAAGATGAGGGCTGACTAAGTGGCGGTTGGGGTTAGGAGGGGGCACGGAAAATAATGCTAGGGCTAGGGTTTACCCATTTGGACGCTAGGGTTGCCTATTTATAGCACGGAGGGCTAGGTTGCGATTTTTTGCACAATTTCGAGCCCTCCAATTGCGACCGGACCGCACCGGTCGCAGAGATAGATTAGGTGGGCTAAGTAGGTTAGTGGGCTATGTAGAATGGGCTAGGGTTTGAGAAGAGAGAGAGGTTTGCGTCCCGGCAACGATTTGAAACACTGAAAAACGTTTGACGATTACACCGGCTATAGTGCCTATGTATATTATACGTTGGAGTACCAGACGATCTTCGATTGCGACAAAATTTGGCAGTCGGTCTACCGACAATAAAGCAAGATTGCACGCTAACTTTAGACCCATTCCAGGAAAGTTTTATACGCGCCTTTTGAAACAATACTTTAACGATGCCGCTAGCGCGTACATGTGTGGTTGTTCTCAAAACGGTCAACGACAAAAATGGAGAGAAGCGGCCACTATGAACGGATGCAAGTTTCGAAAACTGACGGCAACGGAGTGCCGAGGCAATGTGTATGATGCGAATGATGCGATGATTAATGAGACAACCAAAAGAATCACACGATGACAACAGAGTAAACGGGAATCTTCTCGAGCATCGATCTTGGGTTGTTACAACTACACCTACTAAGTATTTCTAGTTTCCTTCCCGCAAAGTAGTTTCGTACTTGTTCTAGGTAAATTAAGCGTTAGCATGCATAGAGTCGTATTGATGATCGGTAGAACTTGAGAGAATATTAGTTCTACCTTTAGCTCCTCGTTGGGTTCAACACTCTTACTTGTCGAAAAAAGGCTAAAACGATCCCCTACACTTGTGAGCTATCACCTACCTACCATGAATACAATGCACGTAGTGAAATCATACACCAATGTAGCTAGCATGCACATGAACACGAAGCATGATAATCAGAGACATCACCAATATAGCTAACTAGCACATGGACCCTAAGCATGAACATCAAACACAACAGCTAACTTGCATCATCAACCCTAAGCATGAACATCAAACACATCACCTAACTTGCATCATGAACCAGGGAGCACGAACAACAAACATAACACCGAACTACCATGAGCATGAGCACCAAATATGAACATGAAACACGACACCTATCTACCGTGCTCATGAACACATTGTACATCATGAGCACTAAACAGTAAGCACTATGCATGAACACGAAACACACAACAATCTTGCATCCCTATAAACACTACTAAGTATGCACATCAAACACCTAATAAGCAAGAACACTACTATCCTGCCTATGAATAGTACTGAGCAAAAGGGATTGAATCCAATTGATTCAATTCGATTGGAATCGAATCGAATCGAGTCGAGTCGAATCCAATCTAATCCAATGCATGGTAATGATGAAAACTCTAATATACAAATCTACGAGCACATATGGGGTTTTGTTCTTACCGGAGCGGCTGGATTGTACGTTGATAGGGGAGAAAACCCCGATGAAAAGAGGATGGTCGGTGAAGAGGAGGAGGATCCTCCAATGCCGACGGCCATCGGCCTTGGCCCGTTGCTCATGGCCACGTGCGCAGTTGAGGAGGAGGGTGTAAACACCCATGGAACAAACCCTCAACGATCGCCGCCCACACCAACAAAAGTTCTAACCAATGACACGATCGCCTCCCCTCTGGCGACGCCACCGAACCCATGACCACAAGGTCTGGATATGACGGCGGAGCCGGAACGACCGACGCCGCATTTGTCGGACGTGGCGGCCTGGTGCACAACGAAGACGACGCCCGCAAAGCCCGCATCAGGTCCATCTCAGAGTTCACCAAGCCGGCAACCCACCGCTCGTGGATGCGGTTCTGACCGGCACTGATGGGGGTCAGTAGACGGCGCGACGAAGGGCGACTCATCGAAGGAGAGGAGAGCAAGGGATGGTGAGGGAGTGAGAGGTAGTGGTGTGATGGAGTAGTGGGCGGTGACAAAAGAGGGAGAAGGAGTTATGAGACGTTTCGTCCGTCGCCCGCGCTCCCGAGGCATGCGGCCAAGAGCCATGCATGACCACGCTCAGACTAACTACGTAAAATTGTCGATTTGACGTAGCTCGCACGTCAAGCGTGCAAACTGCTTTAAATTCCGTACGACCTGAGACGTGAATGCAACCCACACAACCGAACATCTAGCTTTCTTCTCGTGGGGGCCTGGTTGGCGATGAACCAAACGCGCCTGACAAGAATGTATGGGGCCGAAGCGCAAAAAGAACCCCCCTACCCCACCCCACATTCCACACAAAATCCCTTCTTCCTTCTTTGGCATGGTGACGGGTTACGGTGCCGGGGACTATGCACTGCGCGAAATGGCGAGCTCGACGCTGAGACCACCTCTTCCACGACGCATGTTCCCTTCCGACCCATCATCCGTCGCAGCCTCCTTGTTCCGCCGCTCCTTCCTGTCCGGTAAGCACCCCCAGCCCCTCCCTCCTCCCCCTCGCAGTATTTCCGGCACCCGAACCTAGCCCACCCGTTCTCCGTCCCGTCTCACGCAAAACACCGAATCGAATGGAGGAGGGAGTGATCGAGGTTTAAATGAAATATTTTTCCAAAGCCCGTGAGAAAGTCATTTCAAAAATTGAAAATTTGATGGCCTCATCATGACTTGATTTTCTAAGGCGCCACGATGAATTATTTTTTGGCTAAGCAAATTAGGTTGATGGACCCCTCCGTGAGCTAGATTACGACATGATGCGTCTAGTCTTGACTTAGCGTAGTAGTGTTTTTCATTTACATATACCTTACAAAAGCTAAGACAGAGGAAGCTATGCGCGAGGGACTAAATAAAATCATAAAACAACCTCTACAGTTTTCCTAATAAAACGTCTACCTAAGTGATGGTCCCTTTTGTTCGTTATTTATGAATCTGTTTTAACCTTTATGCATATTTCCTCAAAATTTATGGACATTGTTTTTAAATTCCTGAATATGTTGTGAATACATGAATATATTTTAAAGATCATGAATATTTTTTATTTTATGATTTCTGTTTAAAATCATATTTTATAACACGTGAGTAATTTTTTAAATCATGAATATTTTATAATTTTCAAAATGTTTTTGAAATTCACAAATATTTTATGATTTCTAGATTTATTTTTTCAGCACTCACTTTTTTTGAATTTTTTCGAAATCCCAGGTTAATTTAAAGAAGGAAAAACAGAAAGAAAATGAGAAAGAAAAAAAAAAGGAAGCGTCACGACCGGTATATGTACCGGCCCATTACCGATTGCTCTATATAGAAGAGAAAAGGGGAGAACAAGTGAAAGAAACACGGATGAATGCTGGTAACCCGTGTAGAGTGCTACCGCACCAGCAATCGCACTCGCTCTTGGTTTGGGAAAATGTAAGTGTATAGTTTTCTAAGAACTAAATCTGGCCGCGATTTGAAAAATGGAACATTCTCTTTATTTATTTATGGATGGCATGATATGTATCTGATTCTGCTCGGTTTCGGATGGGCTACAGTTTGGGCGACGAGTCTGTGCATGGTATGTTATTGGGGTTGTAGGATCATTTTCCCCAGCAAATGAATCGTATTCTTTATTACCACTTCAAATTAGAGGCTGCCCAGCATCATTTGACGGGAACTGATAAAAGACTTTGGAAACAACAAGCTCCTCGTGCTTTTCATCTTGATCTACCCCAAGGTGATACTGATGCATTCTCCAATTAGTTTTTTCTGCCTTGCCACCTCCTTTCCGATAACCTATGTAAAGAACCAGTATTTTCTTCCACCCTTTTATGACACCATTATTATCTAAGATAGATCTGGATTTTCCAGCCTTGTGCCATCTGAGATTCTCATCACAAACAATGTGGTCACTGTGGCTAATCTTGCGATGTTTACGCTTGCCAACATCGTAGGCATTTGATATTTTGTGGAAGAAATGACTGGTGATTCCGTCTAATTTGACACCTGCAGACATGTATGAATTAGCTAACGATGACTTACTCTGCATAGTATGAGCTAACTATTTAATTCAGAAGGCCCTGATAGCAAGTCTAAGTAAGAATCATGTACCAGGGAGATTTTCCGGATGTGTATGGCAGATTACTTCGGCCTCCTCTATGGTTGGAATAAAACCATCTATTAGTACATGGGATGCTGCCCTGCCAACCTTTCCTTCTAAATGTTCAAGCAGTTCGAGGTCAGTTGGATCAAACTTAACACCAACAGGGAGTCCTGGCCACTGTGATAAAACCTGCAATACAAAGCAGGGATCCTTCATGAACAGAGGGTCGTGTATTCTTGTTGTGATGGTGTATGCAGAGTTATCACCCGAATTGATATATATTTGGAACAAATTATGAAAACAAGAATGAGATGCAATCGGGAACAGGGGGAGAACCAATAGCAAAAGGGCTCGTGCGTTGCAACGGGAACTATATGTTATATGGTTTAACTAAGACTACCAATTATCTATGACATGAACTCTTGTTCCTCCACCTGTCGTCCTTTGAAAAAATGTAGAAGCAAACTGTAGATTTGGAGAATAAAAAATGAAGAGAATCAACCGATTTGATTAGATGAGTGTGTTCCTCCCTGTATCCATCAAAGTCTGATTTGTTTTTCTTTCCTGAACATGTTTGATGTGAAAAGAAGCGTGTTGTATGAACTATCTGGTTTGATTATCTCAAGAAAAGATGGTCTGAACCAACTATTACATCTAGAAAGAAAGGAAAATACGACCGCAATGCCGATCCGAGTTTTCAGATCCAACTGAGGCATAGGTTATTGGTTTCAGAGTTTTTTTTAGATGAACAGGGAGCTCTCCCTCCGGTTCCATTGCAAGATGAAACTCAACAAAGTATTATACATCAACTCACTTAAAGGAAAAAAAATAAACAATATATATTTTAAATTGTGATCATTTTATGAAAACCTCATACATAACGGCAACCATGGTGATCATTCTATGAAAACCTCATGCATATTTGTTGTACAATCAAAAATAAAGGCTGAGGTTTAAAGAATGTAGCAATAATTCATAAGTACTCCTAATACTTCTACCAAAATATTCAGAGACTGTTCTTTTTTCCTAACGTATACTTATTTAACCGAATAAATACTAAAGATTTTCTTATATTATTTCGCCCTTTGTGAAGAATGCAGCCAAGCAAACGTACATGTCCGGGCACGCCGTCTGGTTCTTGGTGCACTCCTCCCATTCCTGCACTTTGTCTGACCACGCCCCCTGCAATCAGTATATCGATCAGCGTCAGTTACTACAAAATATCATAAATCTAAATAGCATGTCACCACCTCATGAACCACCAACATGTAGATCAGATGAAAAACTATTCAGAAAGATTTCGCACCTTTATGCTCTTGTTCAGCGCGTCGACGAATTTGCCCGCGTCTTCGTCGTAGTAGTCCTTCTCCGCCGTCTGGATGATGTTCACGTCCCAGACCTGACAACATACAACAACCAGAAGGTACAAGTTTCAGCATTGTTGCCGCACTTTTTTTTCCTGAAGTCTGAACTACATGAGTCTTACATGGTGGAGTTTCAGATAAAATCAGTTAAGGAAAATTTTAATTATGGTTTCAGTTAAATTCAGTTGATGTTTCAGTAAAGGAAACGTTTATTTATGGTTTTAGTTAAAGTTTGAGTTAAGGAAAAGTTCCATTTGGTGTCATTTGGTTTCATTTTGGCCATCATTTCAGTTAAATACAGTTAAGGAAAAGTTTCATTTGGTTTCATTTTGGCCATCATTTTAGTTAATTTCTTGTGCCTCTCACATCCTTTAGCAGCGGGACTCCATTGATTAAATCATGCTGGTGTAAAAAGAGAAAGTGATTACTACACGGCAGTTATAGATTAGCCACGAGGAAAAAAGGCAATTACAAATGGAAAAGTAAGCTGGCATATTTGTCCATTGCTTAGTGTAAAGAGAGATCACAAGTAACCATGCATTTTCTATCACTTATAGATAGCCCAGTTCATGCTTAACAGAGACCCATCGCCGACCCGATGCACCTTGAGGCAGATCTTCCTTTGTATCTTGAATGATATGCTGCATAAAAGTGTTGTTTACCATCCATAGTAATTAGATTTCGGTCAAAGTCACCATGCAATTAAGCATATACGATCTCTACAATGACTTGTAACATTATATACCTGTAGAACTTCTTCATATACAACTCTCTCATCACAACCAAGAGATCTATTTTCCACGTTTGGATGGCTTTGCATGCCAAAGCCATTGGAAACTTCAGCATGATTTACTTGATTAAAGGATGGCATCGACTGAGGAAACATCCCATATGTATGCGGGTCTCCATATGTGTGGCCATCATCTGACAATTTGAACACGGGAACGGTTAATTTTGGTAGTCAAAGACTGCACGAGTGTCTTTTTAATAATTCCTAATTGTTAGAGCAAATCAAGGATAAATCTAGTGTAAACAGCATCATCATTTTCCTTCTCATATGAGGAATTATAGAGCATCACCAAACAGTTTCGCACAAAGGAACAAATCCATCAGCTTCAAGTCATGTAGGGATAGCCACTGCTCACAAAGTAGTTTCACTCGAAACAACAACTGAGAAGAAAGATCTAACATGGAAGATATCATCTCACTGCAACCAGAAGACCGGTTCATCACCTCCTTCTACATAGGGTCCTTCTCAATCCAAAACTCCATGTGTTAATCCGGTTTATCAGAATACGTGTGTTAGCTGGCAACTGCACCCTTGAGGCCTTCCCAGCCATAGTTGCACCGTTCACCTGCACTCAGAGGCTGTTGCTTATTGGTTTCCCCATCCATTCGGGCCAAAAGATGAAATTCAATTTAAAAAAACTGACTTGTGATTTCTTATATTATCCAAATCGATGGCAGATTATACGACCCTCACTATTACTTAGGTGGTCATCCACGGTTAGGTTTCAGGGGGAGAAGACTCACCATGGGTGGCCTGTGGATCCCAAGCGGCGGTGGGAAGGCGAGCCACTTTGTCGGGCCGCCGATGTTGTGCAGCGCGGCGAAACGATAATGATGGCAACAACTCCTCCGTGTGGACGTGTCTGACGGCGGCCAGATGGAGACGACCACCTTCCTCCCGCGCGAGCATGGACGGCGACAGCCAGATGGAGGCGGCCTCTCTCCTCTCGCGCGAGCATGGCCGGTGGCGGCCAGATGGAGATGTAGGCAGCCTCCTTCCCCTCGCACGAGCACGACGAGTGGCGACGTACCCGTGGCCGGCGAGCCCGAGAGCCGGGAGCATGCGACGGAGGCCGTGGAGGCAGGTGCCGTAGTTCCGGGACCAATAACGGTTGTCGAAGGCGTCGTAGGTGGCCTGCGCGAGGTCGCCGTACCTGAGTATCTCCCCGCGGAGGCCGGCGTTGAGCGGCTCGAGGAATGTCGCATCCCACCCGCCGCCACGGGGCGAGCTTAGCCTTAGCGTGCGGGCCAACCGGAGGCGGCAGCGAAGACGTCAGGGGCTTCACGACAACAGCTATGGCAGCAGAGATGCCAGTGAACTGGAGGAGGCGCTTGAAGACGGCGGACAGGCGACCACCGGCCATCGGCATCGACGGGCACAGCTGAGATCGCTCGCCGGCGCTTCCTCCTGCATCGCCCCTCACCTCGCCACAGTTGGAGAGGGAGCGTTTGGATAAGATGAACCAAACGATCGCGATTGAAATTCTTACAAATGCAGGGGGCTTTTTGAAAAAAATGAAGCATTTTCTCAAATCCACTTATGAATGGACTCCGGGTTGAATCCTACAAAACGGAGGGGTGTTTTTGCAAAAACACCACGACGGACGACAGAAGCACTCCGCGCTTTATTATTAGGGGAGATTCATTATTAGATAAAGAGGTAAAAATAAGCACACACATACATACATACATATATTATTAAAAAGTCTATTCATCATCCAGGATGTAGAATAAGTTATTCTTCATTCGAGATAGTCTTACGATCGTTTCATAGATAAATTACATTTGAAGTGCGGATAGTTACATTTATATTGATTCATTTCATAAAGTTTGACATAAGAAAAACAAAAAATATAGGTCATAAGAACGAAAAAATGTCGTTTTATGTATATTTTACACTATGTTTTTGTGTTTGTAATTTTACGTGACATAAAATATTTTTTATAGTGACTATATATTTCTTACGATCTCTTTTTATATATGAAATAAGACAATTTACGGAATATAAAATTACAGTGCATTGATATAAAAATAGAGGAGGTGAAGAGTAACTATTCCTGACTCAGGATGACGAATATATATATATATATACACGACCCACATGAGCCTAACGTGCCGCGAGCCAGGCTCCTTATTCAAGTGGCCGTGCGTGGGCCTAGTGACGCGTCATGCGGGCCGACATGTTTAGGCCTGTTAGAGCAATTTCGGCCGACACGTTTAGGCCTGTTAGAGCAATTTCAACTCGCCGACCCAAATGGACGTCCATTTTGTTCGCTTTCTATCCGTTTGGAGCGGCCCAGCGGACACCAACGTGTGCTTCGGTGTTTTTTTTCAAAAATATAAAGCATTTTCAAAAATAATAAACAAGCATAATAAAACATTAACAGCCGGCTACGAAGGCCAGCAAGAGTCACGCGTCTCCATTACATTAATTAAACATTAAAAAATCTAAACTAGGAGGCAGCCCTAGGTGGCGGCATCGTCGTCGTCGGGGCTAGTGAGGTCGACCAGCGTGGATGCAGGGCAGGCCCACGGGAACGCCGTGTTCTAGAATGTAGCTGCCTTCGCCTCCATCGTCTGTCCCGCCGGCGGAGGCTGTGTTGGTGGCGGTGACAGCGTAGCATAGGTGCGCTCCTCCTCCTTCATCTCCCGTCGTTCCACCTCCACCTCCTTCTCTAGCTCCATCTGTCGACAGCCTTCGGCACGCTTCACCCGTAGGTGCTCTGACTTTCAGTGCGGGAGGTAGGCTTCCTCCTCCTCCGGTGTCGCGCCAGCCAGATGGGCGGCGCACTGACCCACTCGTGGACGTAGTCGATCCACTGGTAGACCTCCCGCGGCTCCGTGGGCTCGATCTTCGGTGGAGGTGGCACGACGCAGTCGTCGGCGATCGACAGCGTGATGGCTTCCGCGAGCCGCTGCTGGTATGCCTCCTCCTCCTCGTCGGCCTTGTGTCGCTCTTCCTCCTCGCTCTCGCGGAGAACAGCCGCCGGCGCCGCCTGATAGGCGGCCCTAGCATCCTGGTCCTCCTTGCTCACGACGGGCGGGGGTGGCGGAGGGCCTCCTGGCTGCACGTCACGCACGCTACGCCGGCGCTGCTCCTCGTACTCGATCGCGAACTAGAGCTTCGAGTGGGGGACTCGGCCGCGTAGGCAGGGTTGAGCCGCTGCTCCGGCGTCAGCAGATGCCGCCTACGACTCTCCTCCTCCGCGTGCAACCGCGCCGACTGCGGCACGACCGGCACCGGGATCCTCTCCTGATCCAGATGCGAGTTGTGCGGGAGGGTGACATCGGGGTAAGGCAGCGACATGCGGTGCTCCCAGTTCCACCACGCTTGGTGCACGGAGACGCTGATACGCTGGCGAGGCCGGCGGGAAGACGTCGGCGAGGAGATGGCGCAGGGGTAGAGGGGGGGGGGTCTTGCCCTTGTTTTGGAAGGAGCTGGCCATGGCACACGACTAGAGTTTGGTCACCCACGAGGTGACGTGATGGGGCGGCGGGGGGGGGGGGGGGTCTGGAAGCAGATGAGGCGGAACCCACCGCACAGGCGGATTAAAAAAGGTTGACCGTGGCCGCTCACGCGTGGGCCCGAGGAGGGCGACCGTCATAAATTATGTTGACCGTGGGTGGTTGGGGCGGACACCAAGAGGGCGCGCGCGTTCACTTTGTGTCCGCGCCGACGCATTTTAGACCAAAATTCAATCTCAAACGCGTTGGACCATCAGTTTTGTCCGCGTGGCCCCAAACGGACGATGACAGACGAAATGGGTTGCCGAGCTGGAGCGAAAACCCTATTTCGCGCCCGAGGCGCCTCAATGGACCGGCCCATGTAGAGATCCTTCATGAACTTTTTTTAGCCCGTGAACTTTTTTTGAAATCGGTGAACTTTTTGAAAATCGATGTTTCTTTTTGAGAATTGGTGAACATTTCTAAAAATCGATGAACATAATTTAAAATTCATGAACTTTTTTCAAAATCAGTGAATTGTTTTTAAAAATTAATGAACTTTTTTCAAAATCGATGTTTTTTTCGAATTCTATGAACTTTTTTGAAAGTCCATGGACATATTTAAAAAATCGGTGAACCTTTTTTCATAATAATTGTACTTTTTTGCAAATCTAAACTTTTTGAACTTTTTTGAATTTCTTTATGACCAACACATTTTTACATAGGCCGACCGATAAGGAGAAGCCCTGCAGGCGCCGGTTTCCCTAACTAACGTTGAAGGCGCCAAATAGGAGCACCCCCGTTGGAGCAAAATCACTAGTTAGCGAGTATACCTTTCAACGATTACTTTCACTTCCTGAGATTGCGACAAGTGACATACTACATGCGTGTCACTTGTCGTAACCTGGGAGTTTTTCCTTTTTCCGTAGATCCGTATTTTCAAAATGTTCTATCTCGTAAAGAGTGAGTTCAAATCTTGAACTGTTTTCATCGTTGGGTTTCTCGCGTAGAAATCTTTAAAACTAGATCCCATGTTGATATGTTTTAACAAACTTTTTTTTTTACGAAAAAAGGATGAAAAACTAGCGTTTTTTCCTTCCGGAGATGCACAGTCGTTCCTCTCACGAGAGCAAACCCGTGACTCTCGCGGAAGCAAAACCGTCCCTCTCGAAGAAAAAAAGGGAGAGCAGAAAACACGTTTTTCTCTTTTCGAGAGGCACGGCCGTGCTTGTCGCGATAGCAAAATCGTGGCTTTCGTGAAAGCAAAATCGTGCCTTTCGCGGAAAAAGGAGAGAGCAATAAACGCGTTTTTCCCTTTTCAAGAGGCACGGCCATGCCTCTCGCGATAGCAAAATCGTGCCTCTCGGAAAAGCAAAACCGTGCCTCTTGCGAAAAAAGAGAGACGAGAAAACACATTTTTTCCCTTTTTGAGAGGCACGGCCATGCCTCTTGCGATAGAAAAACCGTGCATCTCGCGGAAAAAAGAGAGCAGAAAACACATTTTTTTCCTTTTCGAAAGGCATGGCCGTGCCTCTCGCAAAAACAAAACCGTGTCTCTCGCGAGAAAAAAAAGAGCAAAAAACCCGTTTTTTCTTTTTCCGAGAGGAACGGTCGTACGAAAAAACCAATCTAAAAAGTCGAAAACACGTGCGAAAAAAAATAAAAAAATAAAATACGAAGGAAACGTTCAAAACACAACACGTGACGGCGACTGAGAACGTATCAAGCGAAGGCTTCCGAAGGAGCGCTCGCTAACTAGTTGCTCCTGTTGGAGCTGCTCTTAAGTAAACGTGCCATGCCAGGCACATTCAGCCTTGGGCCGGGCCGGGCCGGCTCAGGTGGCCAGCTACGGGTCTGAAACGCAAAAAGAAGCCCCAACCCCCCAAATCCCTGCCTTCGCTTCTCTGGTGACAGGTTGCGGCGCCGGCGACGAGGCACTGAGCGAGATGGCGAGCTCGGCGCTGAGACGATCTCTTCCACGACGCCTGCTCACTTCCCACCCATCATCCGCCGCAGCCTCCTTGTTCCGCCGCTCCTTCCTGTCCGGTAAGCACCCCCAGCCTCTCCCTCCTCCCCCCTCGCAGTATTTCTGGCACCCGGACCTAGCCCACCCGTTCTCCATTCCGTCACAACCAAAACATCGAATCGAATGGAGGAGGGAGAGATCTACGTTTAAATCAAAACATTTTTCCAAACCCCGTCAGTCATTTGTGATGTCGGCATGCGTGATATTTGGGGAATTTTTTTGATGTGTAAAGTACTCTAGCGATGCTGTTGTCTCACACGCCGGTTTGCTGTGGATGTTGCCTCGCAGGAGAGGGCGCGGTGGAGAGCGCGGACGACTTTGAGAAACGTATGTTTGAGCCATCATCAGATGACAAGGCATTCTTCGGGAAGCTCGATGGGGTTGGGAACTCGTTTGGAAGGCGCGGCACGGGCTTTGGAATGAGTGCTTTTGGTCGGCCCCAGTTTGGCGAGAGTAGTAATGGTGGGTCCATGGACGTTTTCGATTCCTCGAATGATGGCATGAACGAGAAGCTGGACGACGCGGCCCGCACCTTTCATATGACGGACGAGGTTGACGAAGATGACTACGATTTCAGGCCGGATGTGAATTACAGGCGTGGCTCGACTTACAGTGTCAAGGTAAGAGAGATATCTGTTTGTTTTTTCAGTGATTCAGGTATTTGGGAGACTACAATTCCTTTGCAGTCTTGAGATTTAGTCTAGCATTATTCAGTGATTTACAAGTATTCTGAGAAGTGTGGCTAAATGTGTGAGCTTGATTCTGCGGAGTTAGTATATTTCCACACAGTGGTGCTTTTGTTGATATATGTTTGTCAAAACAGAAACAAATTGCTCGTCTGATCCATTATTGCCTAAAAAACCACAAACCACCAGAAGATATCGTCATAGCATTTCAGATATCTAAATAACATTTATCATTTAAACATGCAAGCATCAGTCTGTTATCTACTGAATGATACTCTTCTAACAGCAGATTTTATCCAACTCTACTGCATACAGGATCTTGACCTTACAAAACCTGCAGCCCCAAGGAATCCCCCAAGACCCCAGTTTGAAACATCTACAAAGGAGGTTCTAAGGAAAGCCGATTTTAGGGTGAGTAAATCTGCTTGGCAACCTATGTAAACTGGCCAGTTTTTGTTTAAAATGAACTGATAGATTTACAATACCTTGGCAGCTTGTAGACTTTAGAACTGTTAACCGGTATAATGTTCAGGGATACAATGACTATGGTAATCCCCAAACGGGACTTCTTTCGTGATTACGTCTGTGCTAATTTGCCCAATAACTGGTGACACTACTCTAAGCTTTCGATTCTGGCATTTTCTATTGATGCTTTCCATTGCCATATTTGAATGTAGCAATTATTAACATGTTCAGTATTGTTAAACTGGTGCGTTGCTTATTATTTCATTGATTTGAGTTATTGTCTCACATTCTTCTAACTTTCTAACTCGATGTTTAGATGCCAATACTGGAACACAGCAAGTGTCAAAGCCAGATTAGGATGTTATGTGGGCATGAAACATACTATTTTTTCCTTCCTTATTTCCAAAATCAAATGGGCAAGGGCCGGGCCGTCACCCCCTTGGTGGCGCGCCGTATCTTGATCTGGATACGGTGATAAGTGAGCAAGGGTCGGGTCACCGCATCCTTAGTGGCGCGCTGCACCGACGCCCCGGTGTAGTGAAAAATGAGCAAGGGTCTTCGCATTTGACTCGACGAGTGCGGAGGGTAAGGAAGTTAGCCGAGCCTAGGAGGATACGCTTAGGTAGCTGGAACATAGGGTCCCTGACGGGTAAGTTACGGGAGCTAGTTGATACGGCGGTGAGGAGGCGTGTTGATGTCCTATGTGTCCAAGAGACCAAATGGAAGGGACAAAAGGCGAAGGAGGTGGAGGATACCGGCTTCAAGTTGTGGTACACGGGGACAACTTCAAACAAGAATGGAGTAGGCATCTTGGTCAACAAGAGCCTTAGGGATGGAGTTGTGGACGTTAAGAGGCAAGGGGACCGGATGATCCTTGTCAAGCTGGTAGTTGGGGACTTAGTCCTCAATGTTATCAGCGCGTATGCCCCGCAAGTAGGCCACAATGAGAGCACCAAGAGGGAGTTCTGGGAAGGCCCGGAGGACTTGGTTAGGAGGGTACCTATTGGTGAGAAGCTCTTCACAGGAGGAGACCTCAATGGCCATGTGGGTACATCTAACACATGTTTTGAAAGGGTGCATGGGGGCTTTGGCTATGGCATCAAGAACCAAGAAGGAGAAGATGTCCCGAGCTTCGCTCTAGCCTACGACATGGTTGTAGCTAACACCCTCTTTAGGAAGAGAGAATCCCATCTAGTGACGTTTAGTAGTGGTCTACACTCTAGCCAGATTGATTTTGTCCTCTCTAGAAGAGAAGACAGACGCGCTTGCATTGATTGTAAAGCGATACCTGGAGAGAGTGTTGTCCCTCAACATAAGCTTGTGGTTGCTGACTTCCGCTTTAGGATTTGTGTCCAACAGGATAAGCGCGCCAAAGTCGCTAGAACGAAGTGGTGGAAGCTCAAGGGGGAGGCATCCCAGGCTTTCAGGGAGAGGGTCATTAAGGAGGGCCCTTGGGAGGAAGGAGGCGTTGCAAACTTGATGTGGACGAGTATGGCGACCTTCTTGCGGAAGGTCGCCGTAGAGGAGTTTGGGGTGACCAAGGGAAGTAGAAGGGAAGCTAAGGACACCTGGTGGTGGAACGATGAGGTCCAGAAGGTTATTAGGGAGAAGAAGGACTGTTTCAGATGCCTATATCTGGACAGGAGTGCAGCTAACATGGAGAAGTATAAGGTGGCGAAGAAGGCTGCAAAGCGGGTGGTGAGTGAAGCGAGAGGTCGGGCGTATGAGGACCTCTACCAACCTTTAAACACTAAGGAAGGCGAAAGGGACATCTATAAAATGGCCAAGATTAGGGAGAGGAAGACGAGGGATGTCGGCGAAGTCAAATGCATCAAGGACGGAGATGATCAACTTCTTGTGAAGGATGAGGCGATCAAGCGTAGATGGCGGGAGTACTTTGACAACCTTTACAATGGAGAGGTTGACAGCTCTACCATTGAGCTAGACGACTCCTTTGATGATACCAGCATGTGCTTTGTGCGACGTATCCAGGAGTGTGAGGTTAAGGAGGCGTTAAAAAGGATGAAAGTAGGCAAGGCGATGGGTCCTGATGGTATCCCCGTCGAGGTGTGGAGAGGCCTTGGAGACATAGCGATAGTATGGCTAACTAAGCTTTTCAACCTCATTTTTCGGTCAAACAAGATGCCCGAAGAATGGAGGCGGAGTATTTTAGTACCAATCTTTAAGAACAAGGGGGATGTTCAAAGTTGTACTAATTACCGCGGAATCAAGCTGATGAGCCATACTATGAAGCTATGTGAGAGAGTCATGAACATCGCTTAAGAAGGTTGACAAGCGTGACCAAAAACCAATTTGGTTTCATGCCTGGGAGGTCTACCATGGAAGCCATCTTCTTGGTACGACAGCTGATGGAGAGATACAGGGAGCAAAAGAAGGACCTTCATATGGTGTTCATTGATTTGGAGAAGGCCTATGATATGATACCTCGGAATGTCATGTGGTGGGCCTTGGAGAAACACAAAGTCCCAATAAAGTACATTACCCTCATCAAGGATATGTATGATAATGTTGTGACAAGTGTTCGAACAAGTGATGGCGACACCGATGACTTTCCGATTAGAATAGGGCTACACCAAGGGTCAGCTTTGAGCCCTTATCTTTTTGATTTGGTGATGGATGAGGTCACAAGGGATATACAAGGAGATATCCCATGGTGTATGCTCTTTGCGGATGATGTGGTGCTAGTCGATGATAGCCGAACGGGGGTTAATAGAAAGTTAGAGGTATGGAGGCGGACTCTAGAATCGAAAGGTTTTAGGCTTAGTAGAACTAAATTTTTTTCTTTTCGAGAAAACGCAAAAGAATTTGCGTTTCATTGCATTGAACAGGAAGAAGACATCGGGGGTACAACCTCCAGAAAGGAGGGACACACACACACACACACACACGACCGTCCTCACCAAGCGACTACAACTAGGTAAGGAGGTGCCCTCAGCTACAGACACACAACGATATTAGGCCTCGCCTTGCCGCCATTGCAAGACACCTCTAGGAACAATTGCAGCTCCAGGACTGCCCAGGCCAACGTACCTCACACCCATGTGCCTAGGATCGGCGGGTGAAAGGCAGGGCCTGATTGGAACTGGTGTAGCAATCGTTGGGGGAGGGCCGGCGCTGGCAAACAACCTGCTCCCTGTTCAGCCGTCTACGCCAACGGTGCATCACCAGCCACCATCTGCCGCATCAAAAAGTACTCCGCTTGCAGCCAAAGCAGCGCCCTTAAGAGGTTAACGGCGTTGAGACGCCGCCGCTGCCCGGTCCAGGAGGCCGGACCTAGGATTTCTCCCGGTGCTCGAGGAGGAGGTCCGGTCAAGGGTCATGCCAACGTCTCCAAGGAGGTGACGGCACCCTCAGGCGTCGCCGTTGACAGCGCAGGCCGACGCTGCGCGGGGATTTCGCCCCGACCCATGAGCAAGGACCTCAGATGCAGATGCAGACCGGACATGACGAAGAACGTTGGAGAAGACGGAAGCACATGGAGCGGGAAGCCTAGGAACGTCGGTAGTCGCAGGTTTGGGCACCGGCCAGCGCAGCGCCAGCAGGCCGGCCACCACCGGGAGCGCGTCCAGCAGGCGACAATGATCACCTGCACCGCGCCGGCCCGCAGCCTCCGCCGCCGGGATTCGCCGTGGCACAGCATCGCAACAACCGTCAGGGTCACCGCGCGCGTGCACAACCCAGCGGCAACCACCGGCGGCGGCTGGGAGGGGTGGGAGGAGGGAGAAGGGTGGGTGGGGGCAGAGTGGTTGACTCGGGCCAAGGCGGGCCCGCGCGGCCCAGATCTGGGCGCCCACAGCTCTGCCGCTCGCTGCAGCGGCCGCCAGCCGCCGTAGCAGCGCCTCCGCGCACACGCACCGCGCCATCTCGACCTCTCCTGCACGCGGACAGCTTTCCGGCGCGCCACCACACGCTCCCACCGCGCGAGCACGTTCCCACCGCTCCAGCGCGCGAGCACGCGAACAAGGGCCCCGCCGCCGCCGTCCACCGACGAGGGCTTCGCCCACCAGCATCCTCCGGCGGCGGCGAGGGGAGGGAGGGGAAGGAGGGGGCTTGGGTGGCGGCTAGGGTTTCGCCGCCCGAGTCGCCCCTGGGAGCGACGCGGGGGCCGACGGGGGCTCAGTAACTCTCTTTTTAGAGTAGAACTAAAACTGAATACATGAGGTGCAGTTTTAGTGCTACTAGGCACGAGGATGGAGATGTTAGCCTTGGTGGGCAGGTGGTACCGGAGAGAGACACGTTTCGATATTTGGGGTCCATGTTGCAGAAGGATGACGATATCAATGGAGACGTGGGCCACCGAATCAAGGCTGAGTGGATGAAGTGGCGCCAAGCTTCTGGCGTACTCTGTGACAAGAGAGTGCCACAAAAGCTAAAAGGCAGGTTTTATAGGACAACTATCCGACCTGTGATGTTGTATGGCGCGGAGTGTTGGCCAACCAAGAGACGACATATCCAACAGTTAGGTGTAGCAGAGATGCGCATGTTGAGATGGATATGTGGCCACACAAGGAAGGATCGGGTACGGAATGACGATATACGAGAGAGACTTGGGGTAGCACCGATTGAAGAGAAGCTGGTCCAGCATCGTTTCAGATGGTTTGGACATATTCAACGGAGGCCACCGGAAGCGCCGGTGCATAGCGGACGGATAAAGCGTGCTGAGAATGTTAAGAGGGGTCGTGGTAGACCAAACTTGACATGGGAGGAGTCCGTTAAGAGAGACCTGAAGGTTTGGAATATCGACAAAGACTTAGCCATGGACAGGGGTGCGTTAGCTATCCACGTTCCAGAGCCATGACGTGGCTTCGTGATCTTATGGGTTTCAACTCTAGCCTACCCCAACTTGTTTGGGACTGAAAGGCTTGGTTGTTGTTGTTGTTATTTCCAAAATCACTCATGCGGTACCACATAACCCCCTGCCTAATTCAGATCAGTATTGTAACACCTGCATTACAGAAGAAGATGAACAAAATGCCAATCAACACAAACAAAAGTACTCCCTCCGATCCATATTAATTGACGCTGCGTTAGTACAACTTTGTACTAAAAGTTGAACTAAGGCAGTGTCAATTAATTTGGATCGGGGGGAGTAGAAACTTTTCAAGAGCAAGGCCATATCACCAAGCAAGTTCTGCTAGCCAACAACCCAATCAGCACAAAGAAAACTTGCAGCAACCACCGCCCGAATCTTCTCAAACACAACAATGAACTTGTTCCTCGCCAAACAAAAACTGGCCTCGTGGTATCTTTGGTTCGTGTTGCCTAGAGCTTGCTCATCAGGCATTCAGGTTTGTTATATTATTGATCTCTCAATTCCAAAATACATATTGATAAAATCTTCTTAAAGAACAGACGCAAGTGTTTTGTCTTGCATGTCATGTGCTTGGCAACAGGCACCATCCAAACCTCCCCCCTACGAAAAACTGAAAAACATACATGTATTGACAGCTACAAGCAGAACTTTAAAAGAAAAAGAAAAATTAAACCTTGGCATAGAGTTGACATCAGGAAAAAATAAATCTTCCTTTCCGGTCGCAACTAGCAAAATGAAAATTCTTGGGGAGTCTGTAGAAGCTTCTCACATGGCTATTCTTGCTGCCACACATGGTAGCGTAATGGAATTATGGAACTAGTCTGTTAGAATTGAGCTATTTTGAGATGGCAAGGTTGGTACTTGAGCTCAGGGTGTGGGAGGTCACAGGGAAAGAGGCACGTGAAAAATATATTTTGAGACGGCAAGGTTGGTACTTGAGCTCAGGATGTGGGAGGTCACAGGGAAAGAGGCACGTGAAAAAATTGTACTCCGTTGCAAAACATGGGATATATTTTGATTGGTTAAGATAAGATTTTAACCAACAATTAATATGTTAATATGTGGTTTATGTGATACAAAGTTATAATACAAGTAATTACTTTTGAAATAAACTAATGGCATGTGTTATGACCGGCTTGGCCTATAGCCGGCAGAGGCCCACTGGGCATTAATATTAGGGGCTTGGCCCGCAAGTTATCTTAGGCAAGTTATTTTAGGAAAGTTATCTTAGGCTCGAGTTATAAATACTAGTTGTAAGACATCAATTGAGATCAAGCAATAAAGATATTATCTTCTGTTTGCCCGGCTCCCCAAGGAGCCGGAACCCTAGCCACCGCCGCGCCCAGCCCTAGCCGCGACGGCGCCCTCTCGTCGGCGCGCCCGCTCCAGCCCTCGCTCCCCTCCTCCTTGCCCATACAACCTACGCCGGAGGCCCGGTAGGAACCCTAGTCCTACCAATTTGGTATCCAGAGATTCCAGGTTGATCATGTCGCTCCCCCCCCCACCGCCGCCGCAACCCACCACCACCGCCCCGCCGCCGCTGCCGATCACGCCCGGGACCGCTCCCTCGCCAGTGCCGATCATCACCACGACGGAGCCGCTCCCCATCTTCTCGCCCGAGGCGATGTCGGGCACCCTGCGGGAGCTTGTCCAAGCGGTCCGAGGCATCAGCCTCTACCTCGCTGGGACCCAACCCCCGCCGCCGAGCGTCGCCCCCACTGCCTACGGGCCGCCGTCGCAGCCGTGGGCCACCCCGGCCTTCCAGCCGCCATACGGAGGGGCGCCGCCGCCGCCGCAGCTGCTGCTGCAGCACTACCCCGCCGCGGGTACCCCATGGCCGGTGTGGCCAGCCACCACCGCGCCGCTGGGGGGGGGCCTCCCCACCAGTTTCTATCGGCCACCACGGCGCCGGCTACGGCTCAGCACCACCAGCCGCCGCCGCCATCGACAGCAGCACCACCAGCGCCCCGACCCACCAGTCGGCCCCTGCACCAGGTGCAGTTTCCGCCATCGCCATCGCCGATTCCCGCGTTGGCAGCCGGATCATCTTCGGGCCCGGTCTATACCACCGCACCGGAACACCCGGCGCCCTCTCTGTCGTTCGAGCGGTCCTCCAGCTCGGCGCCCTACGCTCCGGAGTTTCCCGACCCGGCGTACGCGATGCCACCGACAGCCGCAGCTACCGGACACGGCGGTCCGACATCCCCTCGGTTCGCCAAGCTGAACTTCACCACTTACGAGGGCACGGACGACCCCCTCAACTGGCTCAACCAGTGCGAGCAGTTCTTTCGGGGGCAGCGGACGCTTGCGTCGGATCGCACCTGGCTCGCGTCCTATCATCTCCGTGGCGCTGCACAGACTTGGTACTACGCCCTCGAGCAGGACGAGGGCGGCATGCCACCGTGGGATCGCTTTCGCGCGCTCTGCCTTCTCCGGTTTGGCCCCCCCATCCGTGGCAGCCGACTGGCAGCCCTCGGCCGCCTACCGTTTACATCCACGGTCCAGGACTACGCCGACCGATTCCACGCCCTGGCGTGCCACGCGCCAGGCGTATCCGCGACTCAGCGCGCTGAGCTCTTTGTGGGTGGCCTACCGGACCATATTCGCGTGGATGTCGAGCTCCGGGAACCCCCCGACCTTCAGTCCGCCATGTACTACGCCCGGGCCTTCGAGCAGTGGGCCCTGGCCCTGCAGCAACCGCCCGGACGGGGCGGCCGCCAGCTCAGTCGACCCGCGCCGACCCTACCAGCACCGAGCCGGCCTCCGCCAGCCGCGGCGGCCGCACCCCCGGCCGCCACACGGACCTTCCGCCGGTTGTCCCCGGCCGAGCAGCAGGAGCGTCGACGTCAGGGTCTCTGCTTTAATTGCGATGAGCCCTACACGCCGACACATGTCTGCCCCCGCCTCTTCTACTTGGAGACGGTCGACTACACCGAGGCGGTCGAGACGACCACCGCCACCGGCGGCCACTGGGGACACGGACACAGATTCTACGGCAACGGCATGCGTCGTCTCTCTCCACGCCCTAGCCGGCATCCGTCATGAGCGGACCATGTTGCTGCCCGTGACGCTCCATGGCGAGCAGCTGGTGGCCCTGCTGGATACGGGCTCCACTCATAACTTCCTGCCCGAGGCAACCATGCGTCGTCTAGCTATTCCGACAACGGGCGGGGAGCGCCTTCGGATCACGGTGGCCAACGGTGACCGCCTCCAGTGTCATGGACTCGCCCGCGACGTTCCCATCACCATCGGGGGCGAACACTTTTCCATTACCTGTGCCGGCATCGACCTCGGCTGCTTCGACTTCATCCTCAGTGTGGACTTTCTCCGGACCCTCGGGCCCATCGTGTGGGACTTCGACGCACTCACGATGACATTCTGGCGGCTGGGACGCGAAATCCGGTGGAACGGCATTGGGGGCGCTACGCCAGCCGTGCCACATCTTCAGCTGGCCGCCGCCTCCCCCGAGGCCGAGCACCCTCTGCTGGATCCTCTTCTGCAGCAGCATAGCGCCCTCTTCGACGAGCCACGGGGACTTCCACCTGCTCGGGTGTACGACCATCGCATTCACCTTGTGCCGGGCTCCACTCCCGTGGCGGTGCGGCCTTACCGCTACCCTCAGCTACAGAAGGATGAGTTGGAGAGACAGTGTGCCCTTATGCTCGCAGCGGGCATCATCCGGATCTCGACGTCACCCTTCTCCGCGCCGGTGCTTCTCGTCCGCAAGACAGACGACACGTGGCGTTTCTGCATCGACTACCGCGGCCTGAACGCGCTCACGCTCAAGGACAAGTTCCCGATACCGGTGGTCGACGAGCTCTTGGATGAGCTTCATGGGGCGCGCTTCTTCACCAAACTCGATCTCCGGTCGGGCTATCACCAGGTGCGCATGCATCCGGACGACATCGCCAAGACGGCGTTTCGCACCCACCATGGCCACTTCGAGTTCTTGGTGATGCCTTTCGGCCTCGCCAATGCCCCGGCGACCTTCCAGGCCCTGATGAACGACGTTCTGCGACCCTACTTACGGCGGTTTGTGCTTGTTTTCTTTGATGATATTCTTATCTTCAGCGCCACCTGGGCCGAGCACCTCCAGCACGTCGCCATCGTCTTCAACGAGCTTCGGGCGCACGACCTCCACCTTAAGCGCTCGAAGTGCTCGTTCGGGACACCTACCGTTGCCTACCTCGGCCATGTCATCTCGGCCGACGGGGTGGCTATGGACGCCGACAAGGTGGCAGCTGTCTCCGCCTGGCCGACGCCTCACTCGCCGCGGGCTCTCCGCGGGTTCCTCGGCCTCGCAGGATACTACCGAAAATTTATCCGGGAGTTCGGGCTCATCGCGGCACCTCTCACGCGGCTGCTCCGCCGCGATGCTTTCGCCTGGGACGACGAGGCGACAACGGCATTCGAGGCCCTCAAAGGGGCCCTCACGACGGGTCCCGTCCTCCAGATGCCCGACTTTGACCGCCCGTTCGTGGTGGACTGTGACGCTTCGGGCGCGGGCTTCGGCGCCGTGCTTCATCAGGGCGAGGGGCCCCTTGCTTTCTTCAGCCGGCCTTTTGCTCCGCGCCATCTTAAGCTGGCGGCGTACGAGCGGGAGCTCATTGGCCTGGTGCAGGCCGTGCGCCATTGGCGGCCGTACTTGTGGGGACGGGTCTTCCACATTCGCACGGACCATTACAGCCTGAAGTTCTTACTGGACCAACGGCTGTCGACTGTGTCACAACACCAGTGGATCAGCAAGCTCTTCGGCTTTGACTTCTCCGTCGAGTATCGCCCGGGCCGCCTTAACACCGTGGCCGACGCGCTGTCTCGTCGCGACTCCAATCTCGCTCCTTCCACCGACGAGTCCGCTGGGGCGTCCCTGTGCGTCCGCTCCGGGCCGACGTTCGGCCTCTTCGCCGACATTCGCCGCGCAACTGCAACAGTCGACGACGCCGTTCTTCTCCAGCAGCAACTCACGGCCGGAGACCTGGAGGAGCCCTGGCGCTTCGCTGACGGACTGCTTCTCCATGGGCGCCGGATCTTTGTTCCGGCGCATGATGATCTCCGTCACCAGGTGTTACAGCTTGCCCACTCGGCGGGTCATGAGGGTGTGCAGAAAACCCTACATCGTCTTCGCGCTGACTTCTACATCCCCGGCGATCGCGCCCTGGTCCGCGACTGGGTTCGGTCTTGTCAGACATGCCAGCGCAACAAGACGGAGACCCTGAGACCGGCAGGGTTACTTCAGCCCTTGGAGGTGCCGTCTCAGGTTTGGGCGGATATTTCCATGGACTTCATCGAGGGCCTCCCCAAGGTGGGCGGCAAGTCGGTCATCCTCACGGTGGTCGACCGCTTTTCTAAGTACGCCCACTTCATCGCGCTCGGTCATCCGTACACGGCGGCGTCCGTGGCCCGGGCCTTCTTCGACGGCATCGTTCGCTTATACGGGTTTCCAGCTTCGATCGTCAGTGATCGGGACCCGGTGTTCACGGGACATGTCTGGCGCGACCTCTTCAGGATGGCGGGCGTCCAGCTCCGCCTGAGTACGGCATTTCATCCTCAGACGGACGGTCAGTCCGAGGTGGTTAACAAGGTCATTGCCATGTATTTGCGTTGTGTGACAGGTGATCGGCTTCGAGCTTGGGTGGACTGGCTCTCTTGGGCGGAGTACTGCTACAACACCTCCTATCACTCCGCCCTTCGTGCTACGCCGTTTGAGGTGGTATATGGTCGTCCACCCCCGCCTATACTTCCGGTGGACCCGGAGACGGCTCGGACGGAGGTTGCGGGTGACCTTATCCGCACCCGTGACGAGATGCTTGCTGAGGTCCGTCAGCGTCTCCTTCAGGCCCAGCAGCTGGCCAAGCACTACTACGACGATCACCATCGCGAGGCGGAATTCGCCGTGGGTGATTGGGTGTGGCTGCGTCTTCTCCACCGCTCTACGCAGTCACTCGACCCGTGCGCGAAGCGAAAGCTCGGCCCTCGCTACGCTGGGCCCTTCCCTATCGTGGAGCGCATTGGGAAGGTGGCCTATGGTCTTCCGCTGCCAGACCGCGCTCGTATCCACGACGTCTTCCATGTGGGGCTGCTCAAGCCTTTCCGTGGCGAGCCACCGGCGGCCCCTCCGGCGCTTCCTCCAACCGCCGATGGTCGCATTCTTCCGGAACCAGCCAAGGTGTTGCAGGCACAGCTTCGACGTGGAGTGTGGTTCGTCCTCGTTCAGTGGACGGGTCTTCCGGAGGAGGAGGCTACGTGGGAGCAGCGTGAGGAATTCCGCCAACACTATCCAAACTTTCAGCTCGAGGACGAGCTGTTTGTGCAGGCGGGGAGAGATGTTATGACCGGCTTGGCCTATAGCCGGCAGAGGCCCACTGGGCGTTAATATTAGGGGCTTGGCCCGCAAGTTATCTTAGGCAAATTATTTTAGGAAAGTTATCTTAGGCTCGAGTTATAAATACTAGTTGTAAGACATCAATTGAGATCAAGCAATAAAGATATTATCTTCTGTTGCCCGGCTTCCAAAGGAGCCGGAACCCTAGCCACCGCCGCGCCCAGCCCTAGCCGCGACGGCGCCCTCTCGCCGGCGCGCCCGCTCCAGCCCTCGCTCCCCTCCTCCTTGCCCATACAACCTACGCCGGAGGCCCGGTAGGAACCCTAGTCCTACCAGCATGTCATTAGACTTGAATTCAGACCTTGCCTTAACCAATAAAAATACAGCCTACATTTTGACAGAGGGAGTAACGATTAATGGCGTAGGTTGGTAATTAAATGGGGTAATGTTTTGGTTGGAAGTCTGCCACTTTGCCTAAGCAGTTTATGACTAAACTGCTTATTTTTTGGTGGTTTGTAACCAATTTTTGTAAAGGACTACGTACAGATAGACACCTTCATGCATGGATACATAGTTTTCGAGAGACCAACTTTGATCTGCTTCATACATTTCGATATGTTGAGTTATTACAGTTATCTTCAAGAAGTTGCAGTTTCTGACCACAGTAATTATTCCTTGCAGAATGTTAGATTCCTCTCCAACTTTCTTACAGAAGCTGGCATTATCATCAAGAGGAATCAGGTAATAGGGTACTTTTCCTGGCTTTTATGTAAGATAAGATAAATTTGGGTGGAGAGTTTCCTGTCTTCCTGATATAAGTACAATATAAACTCAGATCATGCTTTTTCAGATTATTGCCAATAACGCATACTCTATTGTTCAGATATGAATGCCATTTTTCTTATAAAGTAATGTCAGATTTCAAGTAGGAACCGCCCTTTAATGCACTATGCTTTAAATGTTACTCTTATGGAGACATTTGTTTATTTTGAATGCTCCCCTTCGGTGATGATGCTGTTGTTGAGGTGTTCAGGTTTATGCTCGTTCATGCTTAATCTTATTTACTCTTATCTTACATGGAGTAGTATAATTAAGGTGTGGCATATAGTATCATCTCTTTGCCAGTTTTCAGGGTCAGCCTCACAAACGTGTTCATGTTCTTTACTGATGTACTCCCTCCGTCCCAAAATAAGCGTCTCAACTTTGTACTAATTGTACTAAGCTTGAGACACTTAGTTTGTATTTCCTTGCCCATTGTTGTTTCTAATTTGTTGATCGCTCTCCAGACCAAGATAAGCGCGAAAGCTCAACGCAAGGTTGCGAGGGAGATTAAGACGGCGCGTGCGCTGGGACTGATGCCTTTCACGACGATGGGCAAGAGACCGTTCATGTTTGGCAGAAGCGCAGAGGAGGATGCTTCAGAGGAGGAGTACGGGTATGGCTTTGTCGAGAAGGATGCTGGGCCTGAAGACCCCGTTGCCGACGCTGTGCCCGATGTGGAGGCTGTGTAAACAGTGTGGGCGTTATCACCTCTACGACGCCCAGTTAGTAAACTGCTGCTGTCTAAAAATGCAGCGGCTGACGACTTAAGGATATTGCGACGAACTGTTACTCTGTTCTTTGTTCTGAAGGAGATATGCTCTGTGCTCACTCATGCCTCGTTTTAGGTTCGCCTCTGAAGGAGAATGTGCGGGGCACATAATAAGTATATGCTCAGTTTGATTGTGGTTTCAGAAGGAGATATGCCTTTTGCTCACTTTGACCTGTGATGTCGACCTGCGCGTGCAGCTTCCTGAAGGAACGTGCACCTCACCTACATAAAAAAGGAGGAACGGGCACCAGCACCGCGCTTATTTATTTTCATTTCGTTTTCGGTTAGGTGCCATGTCGGTGTGCTGTTGGTTGCACCTCTCAAGTGCCAATCATCATAAATTAGGTGTCTGGGTAGATCTTTGCAGCATATTCGTGTGCACGCTACGAATATGTGGTGAGCTAAACGGCAAAACAGTTTGAGGAAATAATGACGCACAATTCCAATTTTTGGAATTGCTTTCATTTTCACAGGGAACGTAATTGCATTTTTTAGGTGAAACTAGGTAACTTAGCATTATGGCATCTCCAACACCGACCCACATCCACATACATTTGGACCGTGAAAGTCATCTAACACGGTCTTGTATCGGTCCGCTTGATGGTCTTGATGTGTTCTTTCTCGCAAACCAAAGACAGTGGGAGGGGTGTGGGGGGCTATGCGGGCGTCCGGACTAGTGTGACGAGCACGTCTGACTGTCCTCGCCTATCAAAAAAATCTAAAAGTTTTAGTTATTGACTAGAGGGGGATGAATAGGTGATTTTTATGATTTTTTTTTGAAATAGTAAATGTCTTCGAAGTGGGCGGAAACTATTCAGGATCATATAGGGATAACAGTCAAAGATCTAGGCATGACATGCAACAAGCTGAAGATATTCATGCAAGTATGGCATAGTCATCATGCAAACATAAGTGTATCGAAAATAAACTAGATTAGTACGAAGACAAATGCAAATCAGATGAATGTTTTTGATGAATGTCTTCACACAAAAACAAACATGCAATGGCTTCACGATACTAAGTAGTATGTAAAAGAGTGGAAAGATAGAACGAGTTGCTTGACGAAGACTCGGGATTTGTTGGACCAGTTCGAGTTGCTGTGACAACTGTACATCTGGTTGGGGAGGATGAGATTTAACTCAGAAGACCTTGTCTTCACTTGTTCCCCTTGAGGCAAGGTCACTTAGACCTCGCTCAGTCACTCAGGTAAGTCTTCAAGGTAGACTTCCGAAACCCATACAAACTAGGTCACCCAACAATCCACAATGACTCTTGGATGCTCTAGACCATGACACTTAACCGTGTGGAAGATCACAATCTTCAAGTGTAAAAAGTCTTTGGTTCATTCAGAACAGAAAGACTTCGGTGATGCTCAAACACTCTTGCCCTAGGTGTTTGGGTTTATCCTCGTAGGATAGCTCTCTCTCAATGTCTTCGAGGTGGGTTGCTCCAAAAAAACAACAGTCCTATAATACTCTGAGCAACCACCAACTTATGGTGGAGGGATGGGCTATTTATAGCCAACAGACAACCCAACATGATATGACCGAAATGACCCTAGGTCAATGGTCAACCGACACGTGTCACAACGGTCGGATTTCAAAGACTCATGTGGCAACATTACTTGGGCTACAAGCAATGCCGGCTCAACCAACTCTGGAAGAGATTTCCTCTCATTGTCTTCACTAGAAGACATAGGTATATGGGTTGAGCATCACGTCAACTTTTGACTTCGATCACCTCGATCTCACTTAATAGTACGGTGGTTCTTATGGCTTAGGAAATAAGAAATAAAACAACCAAAAGACCCCGTCTTTGTGTTTCATTATTTCCAAGCAATTATCTTCGCGCACCATGATACGTCTTCAATGTATCTATATTTTTTTATTGTTCCATGCTCTTATATTATCATTCTATGATACTTTTCAAGCATTTACTTGATGTTTTATATTGTTTTTTAGCACTAACCTATTAACCCGATGCCAAGTGTCTGTTGATGTTTTCTCATTGTTTTTGGCTTTTCAAGAATATTGCACCAAACGAAGTCCAAACACCCCAAAACTTTTTGATGATTTTTCTGGAGAAAAATAAAACCTGGGAGCTTTGGAGGAAGACCGGAGGGCACACGAGGTTCCCCCAAGCTAATAGGGCGCACCAAGGGGTGGTGGTCGTGTCGTGATGGCTTAGGGCCACCTCCCAACTCTCCTGGCCCTGATCTCTTCGCTATAATATCACATATCTCCCAAAAACCCTAGAGAGCCTCCCGAAATACTTTTTCCTCCGTCGCAAGCTTCTGTTCCGCCGCGTGCTGATACGTCTCCAACGTATCTATAATTTTTGATTGTTCCATGCTATTATATTATCTGTTTTGGATGTTTTATATGCATTAATATGTTATTTTATATTATTTTGGGGACTAACCTATTAATCTAGAGCCTAGTGCCAGTTTATGTTTTCCATGTTTTTGAGTATTGCAGATAAGGAATATTAAACGGAGTCCAAACGGAATAAAATCTCCGGAATGATTTTTCTTGGACCAGAAGAAACCTGCGAGACTTGAAGAAGGGGCTAGGAGACCTGCCGGGAGACGACAAGCCTGCAGGGGGCGCCCTGGCTTGTGGGGCCCCTTCATGCCTCCTAACCCTAATCTTCGTCCTATAAATTCCAAAATATTCCCCCAATACCATGAGGAGACCAAAAAATACTTTTCCGCCGCCAGGAGCCTCTATTACCGTGAGCTCCAATGTGGGAGCCTTTTCCGGTAATCTGCCGGAGAGGGAATCGATCACGGAGGGCATCTACATCAACTCCATTACCCCTCCGATGATGTGTGAGTAGTTCACCACAGACCTACGGGTCCATAGCTAGTAGCTAGATGGCTTCTTCTCTCTCTTTGTTCTTCAATACCATGTTCTTCATGATCTTCATGGAGATCTATCCGATGTAGTACTCTTTTGCGGTGTGTTTGTCGAGATCCGATGAATTGTGGGTTTATGTTCAGATTATCTATGAATATTATTGAATCTTCTCTAAATTCTTATATGCATGATTTCATATCTTAGCAAGTCTCTTCGAGTTATTGGTTTGGTTTGGTTTGGCCAACTAGATTGGTAATTCTTGCAATGGGAGAAGTGCTTAGTTTTGGGTTCAATCTTGCGGTGTCCTTACCCGGTGTCAAAGTAGGGGTAACGAGGCACGTATTGCATTGTTGCCATCGAGGATAAAAATATGGGGTTTTCATCATATTGCTTGAGTTTATCCCTCTACATCATTTCATCTTACCTAATGCGTTACTCTGTTGTTCATGAACTTAATACTCTAGATGTAAGTAGGAGTCGGTCGATGTGTGGAGTAATAGTAGTAGATGCAGAAACATTTCGGTCTACTTGACACGAACGTGATGTGTGGGGACCCCGACTTACAAGTCAAGATCGCACAATGATCGTGCTCAGTGATCCCAGAGATCAATGCTCACCGAACACACAAATACTGAATAATAAGAGTCTTACATCCGAGTACCGATTTATTACAACACATGACCGAATGGTCAAGTTCGCAAGGTTGGGCCTAAGGCCAAATCATACTGATACAACTAATAGCGGAAATCATAGGGGCTAAGCGGGTGCCCACGCCATCAAGCCTACACCGACAGGCATTCTGACTCGGAAGCGTCCTAGTTCGCAGGGGCGTCTCCGAAGACGTACTCATCTCCAAACTCCGGTCCTTCCATGTCTAGTCAATAATATAACCAGTGGCAAGCCAATGAGTACTTTTGAATGTACTCACAAACAGCCCATGATATGAACATTGAAAGGGAAGGATAACAATAACATGCTTCTTTGGTGGAATTCATCTTGGTGGAATGATCATGAATTATGCATCGAGGTTAAATAATTACTTTTGAAGAACAAGTTACAGATATCAACATATCCGTCGAGGGTTGAACCATCCGGGTTCACCCTATATGCCAAGTCACCGAACTTGGTCATATCATTACTTCCATAGTAACTCCTTTTTATCACCACTCACACACACTTGGTTTCTGCGGAAACGACTGGACGTAGTTTAAGCAGCACCACCCAACTGTCCTTGACCGTGGACACGTCTATTCGAATAGTTTTACACTCTGTAGAGGTAGTACGCTCGACCCACGAGATCCAGGAAACTTCCGTGTCATCCACGACTCGCGGTATATAACATACCCGCGGTAAGTACCCGATGAATGCCTTTCCCCTGACGATACTAGACAAAGAGGTCCATTCGATTGGTACCCAGCCCACATGTTGTACGTCTTACGAGCACCGACTCTGGACAGTATCAACCATGCGGGGACCAACAGCGTGCCTAGAACTAATAAAAATGGCATAGTCGTCCTACCTGGCACGACCCCATCACGAGAGTGACAACACATCACTCCCGCCACTAGTAATGTGGCTCTTTGCTAGCACCGACCAGAGTAATCAACATAACCCCGTCCCATAAGGGGTAACATGGTCGTACTGGTAAGGTTGGGACGGTCGACACATCATAAATCCAATCCCATTTCCAAAACCATACTCACACAAATACCTGGTGCACCACTTCACAAAAGTGGCTACCTAACTCATCATCATCCTCGGGCATTAGTGGCACCCGACGGGGTTTTCATAAATCTTTGATTTTCATACCAACAACATGCTCATGCTATTTACTCTAGCATTACTTGTCAACATGATAATAACATGATCCTTAAGAGGGGTAGGATCAAGCCCAATGCATGTGCTCCGGAGGAGCAATCGGTAACATCACCTTAGTGATTTACCGGCACTTATGATCATATGCAACGGAAATACTTGCTATCTTAACATGCAATTATAACATATGCTTAGTCATGGTCAAAGGGCTGCTTGCCTTGGTCAGCTAGGTATCCGGGGTCTTCGAGGTCTTCCGCTCCGATTCCCTCGTCACACGGATTTTCTATCATCGTCGAAAGAATAAATAAGAATTAGCTCACTCAAAAACAGATCACAAAGTCATTTTAAAAATGTTCTTTATTACTGATAAATCTAAGTTGTTATTTTGAAAAATATTTGCCTCTGTTTCCAATGAAGGAACATTTTTAAAATCAACCAAACAGAAGCAAAACTATTCCAATTTAGTCATTTTTATTATTGCAAAACAGAATAGTTGTTGAAAAATTCATCTCAAGGTCTTATTAAATACTACATACTTTTAGAAGAATAACAATGAAAAATTATATTTTTACACTGGTTAAATATATTTTTTAAAAATCTTTGAAATCAGATATTTAAAATAAAGAAAAATGGGCTAAATCCTTGGCCTGGCTCGGTCTGGAACTGGGCCGGCCCAAGGCCAGCCGACAGCCTGCCCAGGCGCGTGTGCCGTCAGGTTTGAACGTGACGTGCGGGGCCATGCGGTTAGCGGTTGCGGGCAGCGCTGGGGAGGGAGTTGGGCCACCGACAGGTGGGGCACACCTGTCGGGGTCGTCTCCTACCTCTGGCCAGAAAGGAGGAGGAGCACGCCGGCGAGGCTGTCGACGTTCTCAAGCCCCAACGAGGACATAAATGGGCTCGGCATGACGCCGCCTACCTGCTGGTGCTCGGAACAACGACGGAGAGGCAAGGGTTCGCCGGCGACGAGAAGGCAGCGACAGAGGAGTTTCGGGAGGTGGTCGAGGAGGTAGCTCGGGGCATGGAAATGCTCGGGGAAGTTAGGGAAAGCTTCGTGGGGTCGAGGGGATCAGTTTGGTGGGTCGAGGAACGCAGGAGCCGTCGTGTAGCCGGAGATCGACCGAAGCTCCGAGGCGGAGGGGCCTCGGTCGATCTCGAGCACCGGGGCTCTGCTGGTTTGCTGTGGTGGCTAGGGAGGTGCTAGTGGTCGTGGTGAAGCTGTCTGAGGGGTGCTGGAGCGAAGGGGAGGGCTATAAATAGGCCTGCGATGGTGAGCCGATTCGGGAGCGCCGGTGACTCACCGTGGCGCGCATGGGGGTGCAGGGAGGACCTAGGTTCGAAACCACGGTCTCAGGACGTGGTTTTGGACTACCAGAACCATCTGCAACAGAGGAAGAGAGAGAGGAGTCGAGCATCCGGGCCCGCGCAACCTTGGTCGGTTTTGGTGCGCGCGGGCACGCGTCACACGAGCTCTAGCGCGGGAGAGGAGGGGCCCTGATGGTTGCTCGACGCACAGGGGTTGTCGGGGAAGAGGTTGGACAACTCGGGGGAGGCTGAAACTGGCCGAGAGCGTCGCCGCTGATACGTCTCCAACGTATCTATATTTTTTGATGGTTTCATGCTATTATCTTGTCAAACTTTGGATGTTTTGTATGCCTTTTATATCTTTTTTGGGACTAACTTATTAACTCAGTGCCAAGTGCCAGTTCCTGTTTTTTTCCTTGTTTTTGACCCCTTTCAGAGAAGGATTTTAAACGGAGTCCAAACGAAACGAAACTTCCAAAAAGATTTTTTCTAAAACAGAAGACGATCGGGAGACTTGAGAACCAAGCCATAGGGTCAACAGGGACCCCACAAGCCCCCTAGCCGCGGCCAAGGGGGCCCGCGCCTCCCAGGCTTGTGGGCTCCCTAGGCCACCTCTGCCCTAGGTCTTTCGCCTATATATTCGCTAAAATCCCAGAAAAAATCAGGAGAGCCTCGAAAACACTTTTCTGCCGCCGCAAGCTTCTGTCTCCGCAAGATCCCATTCGGGGCACGTTTTGGTGCCCTGCCGGAGGGGTGATTCGGATACAGAGGGCTTCTTCATCAACACCATGACCTCTCCGATGATGCGTGAGTAGTTCACCATAGACCTTCGGGTCCATAGCTAGTAGCTAGATGGCCTTTTCTCTCTCTTGGATCTTCAATACAAAGTTCTCCATGATCTTCATGGAGATCTATCCGATGTAATCTTCTTTTGCGGTGTGTTTGTCGAGATCCGATGAATTGTGGATTTATGATCAGATTATCTATGAATCTTATTTGAGTTTCTTCTGATCTCTCTTATATGCATGATTTCATATCCTTGTAATTCTCTTCGAGTTGTTGGTTTTGTTTGGCCAGCTTGATCTATGATTTTTGCAATGGTAGAAGTGCTTGGTTTTAGGTTCATACCGTGCGGTGACCTCACCCAGTGACAGAAGGGGTAGCGAGGCACGCATCGTGTTGTTTCCATCACGCGTAAAAAGATGGGGTTTTCATCATTGGTTTGAGTTTATCCCTTTACATCATGTCATCTTGCTTAAGGCATTACTCTATTCGTCATGAACTCAATACACTAGATGCATGCTAGATAGCGGTCGATGTGTGGAGTAATAGTAGTAGATGCAGAAAGTATCGGTCTACTTGTCTCGGACGTGATGCCTATATGTATGATCATTGTTCACCCACCGTAATATTTGCTATTTTGAGAGAAGCCTCTAGTGAACACTATGGCCCCCGGGTCTACTTCACATAATATTTCCAGCCTTACACTTTTACTTTGTTGCACTTTCCGCCTTTAGATCTCACTTTGCAATCAATCTTGAAGGCATTGTCAACCCCTTCATAGCGTTGGGTGCAAGCTCTTTTGTGTTTGCGCAGGTACTTTGGACTTGACGCGATTCTCCTACTAGATTGATACCTTGGTTCTCAAACCGAGGGAAATACTTACTGCTCCTGAGCTGCGTCACCCTTTCCTCTTCAGTGGAAAAACCAACGCAAGCCGAGTTTCCGTCAACGTGTCAATTCCTGGCGCTGTTGTCTGTTGCCGTAGCAGAAGAATTTTTGGCGCCGTTGCCGGGGAGGATCAAGTCAAAAACTCATCCAAGTAGGTGTCGCAAACTCATCTCTTGCATTTACTTTTTTTGCCTCTCGTTTTCTTCTCCCCCACTTCTGAAAAACAAAAATTTACAAAAATATTTGCCTTTTTCGTTTGCATTTTTTGTTTGCCTTTTTCGTTTGCCTTTTTTTCGTTTGCCTTTTTTCGTTCGCCCTCTTCTCTCGCTTGCTTTCATATCGCTTGTGTGCTTGCTTGCTTGCTGAAGTCACCATGACTGAAAACACCAAACTTTGTGACTTCTCGAATACTAATAATAATGATTTTATTAGTACTCCAATTGCTCCCGCCACTAGTGCGGAATCATACGAAATCAATGCTGCTTTGCTGAATCTTTTTATGAAAGAGCAATTCACCCGCCTTCCTAGTGAAGATGCCACATCCCATCTTAATACCTTCATTGAGCTTTGTGATATGCAAAAGAAGAAAGATGTGGATAATGATGTGATTAAATTGAAGCTTTTTTCCTTTCTCGTTGCGAGATCGAGCAAAAACTTGGTTTTCGTCTTTGCCCAAAAATAGCATTGATTCTTGGAATAAGTGCAAAGATGCTTACATATCCAAGTATTTTCCGCCAGCTAAGATTATCTCTCTCCGTAATGATATCCTGAATTTTAAGCAACTTGATCATGAACATGTTGCACAATCTTGGGAGAGAATGAAATTGATGATTAGAAATTGTCCCGCTCATGGCTTGAGTCTTTGGATGATTATACAAATCTTTTATGCTGGCTTGAATTTCGCTTCTAGAAATATCTTGGACTCCGCCTCAGGTGGAACGTTCATGGAAATCACGTTAGGAGAAGCCACAAAACTCCTAGACAATATCATGACGAACTACTCTCAGTGGCACACTGAAAGGTCACCTACTAGTAAAAAGGTACACGCTATAGAAGAAATTAACTCGTTAAGTGCTAAGATGGATGAGTTAATGAATTTGGTTGCTAGTAGAAGTGCTCCTTTAGATCCTAATGATATGCCCTTGTATTCCTTGATTGAGAGTAGGAACACTAGCTTGGACGTTAATTTTGTTGGTAGGAATAATTTTGGCAACAACAATGCTTTTAGAGGAAACAATGTTCCTAGGCCTTTTCCTAGTAACCCCTCTAATAACTTTGGCAACTCCTACAACAATACTCATGGAAATTACAATAGATTACCCTATGATCTAGAGAGTAATATCAAAGAGTTTATCAACTCACAAAAGATTTTCAATGCGTCCGTACAGGGAAAACTACTCAAAATTGACGATTTGGCTAGGAGCGTTGATAGAATGTCTAGTGATATTGATGCTTTGAAAGTTAGATGTGCTCCTCCCAAGATCAATATGGATGAAACTTTGAAAGCTATGCGTGTTTCCATGAGTGAGAGCAAAGAAAGAACCGCCCAAATTCGTGCTAGACATGAATGGCTTAAAAAGGTGTGTTCTCGTGATAAAAATCACGAAGATCTTAAAGTGCTTGGTGTGACTCCCATTGAATTTTTGTTTTCTTGTATCAAATCTAATGATGATGGGGCTGGATATGAATCCACTTTGGTTGAAAACCGCCCCAATGATTCGGAGTCCATCTATCTTGGTGCTAAAAGCATTGAAAGTGGAGTAGAAGATATTAAAACTTTGAGTAGTAATGAAATTACTACTTTGGATTTCAAGGAATTCAATTATGGTAGTTGCTCCTTGATTGAATGCATTTCCTTGATGCAATCCATGGTAAACTCTCCACACGCTTATAGCCAAAACAAGGCCTTTACCAATCATATCGTAGAAGCTATGATAAAATCTCTTGAATGGAAACTTGAATTGGAAGTATCTATCCCTAGAAAGCTTCATGATGAGTGGGAACCTACTATCAAAATCAAAATCAAAAACAACGAATGCAATGCTTTGTGTGATTTGGGTGCTAGTGTTTCCGCGATTCCAAAGTCTTTATGTGATGTTCTGGGTTTTAATGAGATTGAGGAGTGTCCTCTTAATTTGCATATTGCGGATTCTACTGTCAAGAAACCCATGGGAAGGATCAATGATGTTCTTATTATTGCAAATAGGAACTATGTACCCGTGGATTTCATTGTGCTTGACTTTGATTGCAATCCTACATGCCCTATCATTCTTGGTAGACCTTTCCTAAGGACTATCGGTGCTATCATCGATATGAAGAAGGGAATATTAGATTTCAATTTCCTTTAAAGAAGGGCATGGAACACTTTCCTAGAAATAAAATAAGATTGCGTTATGAATCCATGATGAGGGCTACTTATGGTTTGAGCACCAAAGACGACGATACGTGATTCTATCGCTTTATGCCTAGCTATAAGGGCGTTAAACAATAGCGCTTGTTGGGAGGCAACCCAATGAATTTATCTTTTTCTTTCTGTTTTGTTGCATCCACACCATCATAATTCTGTTATGATAGTGTTTTTTGTGTTTCTTTTTGTGTTTGAGCCAAGCAAAAACCTTTATGACTAGTCTTGGTGATGGTTGTGTGATCCTGCTGGAAAAAGTCAAAAACTTTTTGCTCACGGGATCATTTTTCATTTTTATTAAAAAAGAGCTTATGAGTTTATTGTTTTTCGATGCTGGTTGATATGCCTTTTCCCCAGGCAGTCGTAATTTTTTAGAATTTTTGAGGTACCAGAAGTATAGGAAGTATACAGATTGCTACAGACTGCTCTATTTTTGATAGATTCTGTTTTTGTGGAGTTGGTTGCTTGTTTTGATGAAACTATGGATAGTATCGGGGGGGGGGGGGGGGTACTAGCCATGGAAAAGTGAGAATACAGTAATCTAACACAAATATAAATAGAATTCAAGATTGCTACAGTACCTAAAGAGGTGGTAGTTTGTTTTCTTGTGCTAATGATATCAAAAGTTTCTGTTTAAGTTTTGTGTTGTGAAGTTTTCAAGTTTTGGGTGATGTTCTCATGGACAAAGGGATAAAGAGTGGAAATAGCTCAAGCTTGGGGATGCCCAAGGCACCCCAAGCCATTCAAGGACACCAAAAAGCCTAAGCTTGGGGATGCCCCGGAAAGGCATCCCCTCTTTCGTCTTCAATCCACCAGTAACATTACTTGGAGCTATATTTTTATTCACCACATGATATGTGTTTTGCTTAGAGCGTCTTGTATCGTAGGAGTCTTTTTCTTTTTGTTGTGTCACAATCATCCTTGCTGCTTGATACGTCTCCAACATATCTATAATTTTTGATAGTTTCATGCTATTATCTTGTCAAACTTTGGATGTTTTGCATGCCTTTTATTTATTTTCCGGGACTAACTTATTAACTCAGTGCCAAGTGCCAATTCCTGTTTTCCCATGTTTTTGACCCCTTTCAGAGGAGATTTTGAAACGGAGTCCAAACGGAAGAAAATCCCCGAAAATATTTTTTCTGGAACGGAAGAAGATCGGAGGACTTGGGAGCCAAGCCAGAAGAGCCCCAGGGGCCCCACAAGCCCCCACCCCGCGGACCGGGGGGGGGGGCGCCATCGAGGCTTGTGGCCCCCCTAGAGGTCCCCTGACCTAGATCTTGCGCCCATATATTCCCAAATATTCTCAAAAAAATCAAGAGACGATCGCAATTACTTTTCCGCCGTCGCAAGGTTCTGTCTCTGCAAGATCCCATCTGGGGCACGTCCTGGTGCCCTGCCAGAGGGGGGATTCAGATACGGAGTACTTCTTCATCAACACCATGACCTCTCCGATGATGCGTGAGTAGTTCACCATAGACCTACGGGTCCATAGCTAGTAACTAGATGGCTTCTTCTCTCTCTTGGATCTTCAATACAAAGTTCTCCATGATCTTCATGGAGATCTATCCGATGTAATCTTCTTTTGCGGTGTGTTTGTTGAGATCCGATGAATTGTGGATTTATGATCAGATTAACTATGAATCTTATTTGAGTTTCTTCTCATCTCTGTTATGCATGATTTCATATCCTTGTAATTCTCTTCGAGTTGTGGGTTTTGTTTGGCCAACTAGATCTATGATTCTTGCAATGGGATAAGTTCTTGGTTTTGGGTTCATACCGTGCGGTGAACTCACCTAGTGACAGAAGGGGTAGCGAGGCACGTATCGTGTTGTTGCCATCAAGGGTAAAAAGATGGGGTTTTCATCATTGGTTTGAGATTATCCCTCTACATCATGTGATCTTGCTTAAAGCGTTACTCTGTTTGTCATGAACTCAATACACTAGATGCATGCTGGATAGCGGTCGATGTGTGGAGTAATAGTAGTAGATGTATAAAGTATCGGTCTACTTGTCTCGGACGTGATGCCGATATGCTAGACCATTGCCTTAGATATCGTCATGACTTTGCGCGGTTCTATCAATTGCTCGACATTAATTCGTTCACCCACCATGATATTTGCTATTATGAGAGAAGCCTCTAGTGAACACTATGGCCCCCAGGGTCTACTCCACACCATATTTTCAGCCTTACACTTTTTACTTCGTTGCCCTTTCCGCCTTCAGATCTCACTTTGCAAACAATCTTGAAGGGATTGACAACCCCTTTGAAGCGTTGGGTGCAAGCTTGTTTGTGTTTGCGCAGGTACTTTGGACTTGACGAGGCCCTCCTTCTGGATTGATACCTTGGTTCTCAAACTGAGGGAAATACTTACTGCTCCTGTGCTGCATCACCCTTTCCTCTTCAAGGGAAAAACCAACGCAAATCAGAGAAGTAACATGAAGAATTCCTAAGCGCCAGGGAAGGACTTTTGTTGCCGCAGCAGAAGAATTTCTGGCGTCGTTGCCGAGGAGGAAGATCAAGTCAAGAACTCATCTAAGTAGGTGTCGCAAACTCATCTCTTGCATTTACTTTGTTTGCGAGTTGCCTCTCGTTTTCCACTCCCCCACTTCACCAATTTGCCTTTTTTGTTCGCCGTTTCGTTCGCCCTTTTTCTCGCCCGCTTTTTGTTTGCTTGTTTGCTTGCTTGCTTGCTGAAGTCACCATGAACGAAAACACCAAGCTTTGTGACTTCTCGAATACTAATAATAATGATTTTATTAGTATTCCGATTGATCCCGCCACTAGTGTGGAGTCATGCGAAATCAATGCCGCTTTGCTGAATCTTGTTATGAAAGAGCAATTCTCTGGCCTTCCTAGTGAAGATGCCGCATCCCATCTCAATACCTTCATTGAACTTTGCGATATGCAAAAGAAAAAATATGTGGATAATGACGTGATTAAATTGAAGCTTTTTTCCTTTCTCGTTGCGAGATCGTGCAAAAACTTGGTTTTCTTCTTTGCCCAAAAATAGTATCGATTCTCGGGATAAGTGCAAAGATGCTTATATATCCAAGTATTTTCCGCCGGCTAAGATCATCTCTCTCCGTAATGATATCATGAATTTCAAGCAACTTGATCATGAACATGTTGCACAAGCTTGGGAGAGAATGAAATTAATGATTAGAAATTGTCCCGCTCATGGCTTGAGTCTTTGGATGATTATTCAAATCTTTTACGCTGGCTTGAATTTCGCCTCTAGAAATATCTTGGACTCTCAGGTGGAACGTTCATGGAAATCACGTTAGGAGAAGCCACAAAGCTCTTAGACAACATCATGACGAACTACTCTCAGTGGCACACTCAAAGGTCACTTACTAGTAAGAAGGTACACGCTATAGAAGAAATTAACTCGTTGAGTGCTAAGATGGATGAGTTAATGAATTTGGTTGCTAGTAGAAGTGCTCCTTTGGATCCTAATGATATGCCTTTGTCTTCTTTGATTGAGAGTAGCAACGCTAGCTTGGACGTTAATTTTGTTGGCAGGAATAACTTTGGCAACAACAACGCTTTTAGAGGAAACTATGTTCCTAGGCCTTTTCCTAGTAAATCCTCTAATAACTTTGGCAACTCCTACAAAAATACCCATGGAAATTACAATATATTACCCTCTGATCTAGAGAGTAATATCAAAGAGTTCATCAACTCTCAAAAGATTTTCAATGCGTCCATAGAGGAAAAACTACTCAAAATTGACGATTTGGCTAAGAGCGTTGATAGGATTTCTTGTGATGTTCATGCTTTCAAAATTATATGTGCTCCTCCGAAAATCAACATGGATGAAACTTTGAAAGCTATGCGTGTTTCCATGATTGAGAGCCAAGAAAGAACCGCTCAAATTCGTGCTAGACATGAATGGCTTAAAAAGGCGTGTTCTCGTGATGATAATCACGAAGATCTTAAAGTGCTTGGTGTGACTCCCATTGAATCTTTGTTTTATTTTGTCAAACCTAATGATTATGGGGCTGGATATGAATCCACTTTGGTTGAAAAGTGCCCCAATGATTCTGAGTCCATCTATCTTGATGCTAAAAGCATTAAAAGTGGAGTAGAAGACGTTAAAACTTTGAGTAGTAATGAAATTACTACCGTGGATTTCAAGGAATTCAATTATGATAGTTGCTCCTTGATTGAATGCATTTCTTTGATGCAATCCATGTTGAACTCTCCACACGCTTATATCCAAAACAAAGCCTTTACCGATCATATCGTCGAAGCTATGATGAAAGCTCTTGAAGAGAAACTTGAATTGGAAGTCTCTATCCCTAGAAAGCTTCATGATGAGTGGGAACCTACCATCAAAATCAAAAGCAAAAACTATGAGTGCAATGCTTTGTGTGATTTGGGTGCTAGTGTCTCTGCGATTCCAAAGTCTTTATGTGATATTCTGGGTTTTAATGAGATTGAAGAGTGTTCTCTTAATTTGCATCTTGCTGATTCTACTATCAAGAAACCCATGGGAAGTATCAATGATGTTCTTATTATTGCAAATAGGAACTATGTACCCGTGCATTTCATTGTGCTTGACATTGATTGCAATCCTACATGCCCTATTATTCTTGGTAGACCTTTCCTTAGGACTATCGGTGCCATCATCGATATGAAGGAAGGGAATATTAGGTTTCAACTTCCTTTAAGGAAGGGCATGGAACACTTTCCTAGAAAGAAAATAAGATTGCCTTATGAATCCATGATGAGGGCTACTTATGGTTTGAGCACCAAAGACGACGATACGTGATTCTGTCGCTCCTATGCCTAGCTAAGGGCGTTAAACAATAGCGCTTGTTGGGAGGCAACCCAATGAATTTATCTTTTTCTTTCTGTTTTGCTGCGTACACACTTTCATAATTCTGGTGTGATTGTGTTTTTTTGTTTCTTTTTGTGTTTGATCCAATCAAAACCTTTATGACTAGTCTTGGTAATGGTTGTTTGATCCTGCTGGAAAAAGACAGAAACTTTCCGCTCACGAGATGATTTTTCATTTCTATTCAGAAAGAGCTTTTGAGTTGATTCTTTTTGCTGCTGATTGATATGCTTTTTCACCAGACCTTCGTAATTTTTCAGATTTTTGAGGTACGAGAAGTATACGAAGTATACAGATTGCTACAGACTGGTCTGTTTTTGACAGATTCTGTTTTTGTTGAGTTTGTTGCTTGTTTTGATGAAAATATGGTTAGTATCGGGGGTACTAGCCATGGAAAAGTGAGAATGCAGTAGCCCATCATCAATATAGATAGAATTCAAGTTTTCTACCGTACCAAAAGAAGTGGTAGTTTGTTTTCTTGTACTAATGTTATCACAAGTTTATGTTTAAGTTTTGTGTTGTGAAGTTTTCAAGTTTTGGGTGACGTTCTCATGGACAAAGAGATAAGGAGTGGAAAGAGCTCAAGCTTGGGGATTCCCAAGGCACCCCAAGCCAAATTCAAGGATCATTTTTATTAAAAAAGAGCTTATGAGTTTATTGTTTTTCGATGCTGGTTGATATGCCTTTTCCCCAGGCAGTCGTAATTTTTTAGAATTTTTGAGGTACCAGAAGTATAGGAAGTATACAGATTGCTACAGACTGGTCTATTTTTGATAGATTCTGTTTTTGTGGAGTTGGTTGCTTGTTTTGATGAAACTATGGATAGTATCGGGGGGGGGGGGGGTACTAGCCATGGAAAAGTGAGAATACAGTAATCTAACACAAATATAAATAGAATTCAAGATTGCTACAGTACCTAAAGAGGTGGTAGTTTGTTTTCTTGTGCTAATGATATCAAAAGTTTCTGTTTAAGTTTTGTGTTGTGAAGTTTTCAAGTTTTGGGTGACGTTCTCATGGACAAAGAGATAAGGAGTGGAAAGAGCTCAAGCTTGGGGATTCCCAAGGCACCCCAAGCCAAATTCAAGGACACCAAAAAAGCCTAAGCTTGGGGATGCCCCGGGAAGGCATCCCCTCTTTCGTCTTCAATCCATTGGTAACATTACTTGGAGCTATATTTTTATTCACCACATGATATTTGTTTTGCTTGGAGCGTCTTGTATCTTAGGAGTCTTTTCCTTTTGTTGTGTCACAATCATCCTTGCTGCACACATTTTTGAGAGAGAGAGACATGTACTCATCGTGATTTTGCTAGAATGCTCATAGTGCTTCACTTATATCTTTTGAGTTAGATACATTTGCTCATAGTGCTTCACTTATATCTTTTGAGCTAGATACTTTTGATCTTGTGCTTCACTTATATCTTTAGAGCACGGCGGTGCGTGATTTGGTAGTTGGCTTATGCTATGAAAGTAGTCCGAAATGTGCTAGATACCCAAAGAGGATGCAAAAACCTCCATCTTCATGTGCATTGAATAGAAAGAGAAGTTTTGATTCCTCTCAATTAGTTTTGAGACGTGGATTCGGTAATATTGAAAGTTATGTTAGTAGGGTGTTGTGAATCTAGAGATACTTGTGTTGGAGTTAGTGATTCTCGTAGCATGCACGTATGGTGAACCGCTATGTTAGGAAGTCGGGGCATAATTGATCTATTGATTGTCATCCTTTGTGTTGAGATCGGGATCGCGCGATGGTTTACACCTACCAACCCTTCCCCTCGGAGTATGCGTTTAGCACTTTGTTTCGATTACTAATAAAAACTTTCGCAATAAGTATATAAGTTCTTCATGACTAATGTGAGCCCATGGTATAGATGCACTTTCACCTTCCACCATTGCTAGCCTCTCTAGTACCGCGCAACCCTCGCCGGTGCACAAACCCACCAAATTCCTTCCTCAAAACAGCCACCATACGTACCTGCCATGGCATTTTCATAGCCATTCCGAGATATATTGCCATGCAACTCCCACCGTTCCGTCTCATGACTTGTGCCGTCACTCTCATATTTCCATTGCATGATCATACTAGATCGTTGCACATCCCGGTACACTGTTGGAGGCATTTCCTATGGAGTCATCATCATTGTGATCTTTGAGCTTTGAGTAACTAAAAAGTGTGATTATCATCATTATTAGAGCATTGTCCCATGTGAGGAAATTAAAAAAAAGGAGGCCAAAGAGCCCAAAACCAAAAAAATAGAAAAGAAAAAAAGAAGCCTAAGAGCGCAAATAAAAAATGGGAGAAAAAGAGAGAAGGGACAATGCTACTATCTTTTTCCACACTTGTGCTTCATGTTAGCACCATGTTCTTCATGACTGAGAGCTTCTTGCTTTGTCACTACCATATGCTAGTGGGAATCTTCGTTCTATAACTTGGCTTGTATATTCCAATGATGGGCTTCCTCAAAATTGCCCTAGGTCTTCGTGAGCAAGCAAGTTGGATGCACACCCACTAGTTTTCCTCTTGAGCTTTCACATACTTATAGCTCTAGTGCATCTCTTGTATGGCAATCCCTACTCATTGACATTGATATCTATTAATGGGCATCTCCATAGCCTATTGATACGCCGAGTCAATGTGACCATCTCCTCCTTTTTGTCTCACAACCACCACCACACTCTATTCCACATATAGTGCTATATCCATGGCTCACGCTCATGTATTGTGTGATAGTTATAAAAGGTTTGAGAAAGTAAGAGTGCAAAAACAATTACTTGGCCAATTCCGGGGTTGTGCATGATTTATATTAGTTGTGTGAGGATGATGGAGCATAGCCAGACTATATGATTTTGTAGGGATGACTTTCTTTGGCCTTGTTATTTTGAAAGTTCATGATTACCTTGCTAGTTTGCTTGAAGTATTATTGTTTTCATGAAAATAGCAAACTATTGTTTTGAATCTTACGGATCTGAACATTCATGCCACGTGAAAGAAGTTGCAAAGGACAACTATGCTAGGTAGCATTCCACATCAAAAATTCATTCTTTATCACTTCCCTACTCGAGGACGAACATGAGTTAAGCTTGGGGATGCTTGATACGTCTCCAACGTATCTATAATTTTTGATGGTTTCAAGCTATTATCTTGTCAAACTTTGGATGTTTTGCATGCCTTTTATTTATTTTCCGGTACTAACTTATTAACTCAGTGCCAAGTGCCAGTTCCTGTTTTTTCCATGTTTTCACCCCTTTCACAGGAGATTTTGAAACGGAGTCCAAACGGAAGAAAATCCCCGAAAAGATTTTTTGTGGAACGGAAGAAGATCGAAGGACTTGGGAGCCAAGCCAGAAGAGCTCCAGGGGCCCCACAAGCCCCCACCCTGCAGCCGGGGGGGGGCGCCATCCAGGCTTGTGGGCCCCCTGGAGGTCCCCTAACCTAGATCTTGCGCCTATATATTCCCAAATATTCCCAAAAAATCAAGAGACCATCACAATTACTTTTCCGCTGCCGCAAGCTTCTATCTCCGCAAGACCCATCTGGGGCACGTCCTGGTGCCCAGCCGGAGGGGGGATTCGGATACGGAGGGCTTCTTCATCAACACCATGACCTCTCCGATGATGCGTGAGTAGTTCACCATAGACCTACAGGTCCATAGCTAGTAACTAGATGGCTTCTTCTCTCTCTTGGATCTTCAATACAAAGTTCTCCATGATCTTCATGGAGATCTATCCGATGTAATCTTCTTTTGCAGTGTGTTTGTCGAGATCCGATGAATTGTGGATTTATGATCAGATTATCTATGAATCTTATTTGAGTTTCTTCTGATCTCTCTTATGCATGATTTCATATCCTTGTAATTCTCTTCCAGTTGTGGATTTTGTTTGGCCAACTAGATCTATGATTCTTGCAATGGGAGAAGTGCTTGGTTTTGGGTTCATACCGTGCGGTGACCTCACCCAGTGATAGAAGGGGTAGCAAGGCACGTATCGTGTTGTTTCCATCAAGGGTAAAAAGATGGGGTTTTCATCATTGGTTTGAGATTATCCCTCTACATCATGTGATCTTGCTTAAAGTGTTACTCTGTTCGTCATGAACTCAATACACTAGATGCATGCTGGATAGCAGTCGATGTGTGGAGTAATAGTAGTAGATGCATAAAGTATCGGTCTACTTGTCTCGGACGTGATGCCTATATGCTAGATCCTTGCCTTAGACATCGTCATAACTTTGCGCGGTTCTATCAATTGCTCGACAGTAATTCGTTCACCCACCGTGATATTTGCTATTATGAGAGAAGCCTCTAGTGAACACTATGGCCCCCAGGGTCTACTCACACCATATTTTCAGCCTTACACTTTTTACTTCGTTGCACTTTCCGCCTTCAGATCTCACTTTGCAAACAATCTTGAAGGGATTGAAAACCCGTTTGAAGCGTTGGGTGCAAGCTTGTTTGTGTTTGCGCAGGTACTTTGGACTTGACGAGGCCCTCCTTCTGGATTGATATCTTGGTTCTCAAACTGAGGGAAATACTTACTGCTCCCGTGCTGCATCACCCTTTCCTCTTCAAGGGAAAAACCAACGCAAATCAGAGAAGTAACAAGAAGAATTCCTAAGCGCCATGGAAGGACTTTTGTTGCCGCAACATTCATACCTTTTGAGAGAGACACGCACTCATCCTGATTTTGCTAGAATGCTCATCGTGCTTCACATATATATTTTGAGCTAGATAATTTTTCTCTATGTGCTTCACTTAGATCTTTTAGAGCACGGCGGTGCGTGACTTGTGTCACGCCCCAAGATGCGACCCTATCCTCAATTTGGCACGAGGGCCTCGTCAGGGATAGACGCGTATCTCGTCGTGTCGCAAGAATGGATATCGTTACAAGTACATGTACTGAAAAGAAGAGATATATATATATATAGAATTGGCTTACACTCGCCACAAGCTACATCAGAGTCACATCAGTACAATACATCAACATCATGAAGAAGAGCAGGATCCGACTACGGACGGAAACAACAACAAAAGTAGAACGACGTCCATCCTTGCTATCCCAGGCTGCCGGCCTGGAACCCATCCTAGATCGATGATGAAGAAGAAGAAGAAGCAACTCCAAATGAACAATCAACGCGCTCGCGTAAAATAACCTTTACTTGTACCTGCAATTGGTGTTGTAGTAATCTGTGAGCCACAGGGGACTCAACAATCTCATTTCCAAAGGTATCAAGACTAGCAAAGCTTATTAGGTGAGGCATGGTAAAGTGGTGAGGTTGCAGCAGCGGCTAAGCATATATGAGGTGGCTAAACTTACGAGTACAAGAAATAAGAGAGGGAAGATCTACGCATAACGGACGCGAACTACTGATGATCAAATGAATGATCATGAACACCTACCTACGTTAGACATAACCCCACCGTGTCCTCGATCGGAGAAGGAACTCACAAAAGAGACGGTCACGGTTACGCACACAGTTGGCATATTTTAATTAAGTTAACTTCAAGTTATCTAGAACCAGTGTTAAACAAACTTTCCATGTTGCCACATAACTGCGGACATGGCTTTCCGAGAAGATTTAACCCTGCAGGGGTGCTCCAACTAATCCATCACAAATTACCACAAGCCGCATAGAATTCCTCAATCACGAAGCTCGCGATCTTGTCGGATTCCCTAGTGGAAAACCTCAACTCCGAGAATACCCAAAGCATCACCGGAATCCCGATGCACAAGATATTTCGTCAAAGGTAAAACTAAACTAGCAAGGCCGCCCGACGTGTCGACGATTCCGATAGGAGCCGTGTATCTCGTTCTCAGGACACGACGGATGAGCTAGACGTTGGGATCGCTAAATCTCTAGGTGACCAGAGGGGCGCTAGACATCGCTCAGGTGGGACCAACACTCATGAGGAGCATTGGCCCGGGGGTTGATTAAATTTCCTCGGGTTAATTACTCCCTATGCAGTTCATTACTTATTAGGCAAATGTAGTACCAAAGTTAGGCCTTGCCAGACCAACCTTAATCTAAAACGAGTTATCAAGGGGGTCCCCATAACAACCCCGATCGTGTTAGGAGCGCTCAATTATGGAACATAACACCGGTAGCCGAAACTAAGGGGGCAAAGGTGGAACAAAACACCAGGCTAGAAAGGCCGAGCCTTCCACCTTTTACCAAGTGTATAGGTGCATTAAATTAAATAGAATTTAAATATGGTGATAAGACAAGGAACCCATGTTATCACATGGAAGCAACTGCACCTGCAACTAGCAACGCTAACAACATGGTTAAGCAAGGAGTAACATAGCCAATGAGTGGTTTGCTAGGTCGAACAGGTTGAAGGTTCCATGGCATTGTTGAGAGGCTGATATTTAACATGTGGTAGGCAACGAGACATAATCGATAGCATCGAAATAACTAGCATGTCAATGATAGTAATGGTATCTGGGGAAATGGTCATCTTGCCTGAGATCCCGCTGAGAAGAAGAATGACTCCGTGAAGTCGGCGAACCAACGTAGTCGAACGGGTCCTCACATTCTGACACGCTTGCGGAACTCTATCGAGACGGAGCAAACCGGAAACAAACATCAACACAAATATTCACCACACGATGCACAACATGATGCACAACCTACTATGATGCATGATCAGTTCAATGATGCAAGGCATGGCATGGCAATTCACCTCACGCAAACACTACACATTAAGTGAAGCTCGATATGCAACGAGTAGCATATCGACGAAACTCCACATTTAATGATTTAGTTCACTCCCGTTTATTTATGCACAATATTAAATTGTTGTTAACATGGCAAGGGGTGAAGCGGGTGATTCTACCAGTCATCCTAGTCGGTTAACACGCGGAGCATAGAACGGAGCTACGGCACAAGAGACATGCTACACAAGATTATATGCCATGTATGCGTCATGCATGCAAGTTACAACACGGGCAAGAAGAGAAAGAAGAAAGTGTCGCCACGCGAGCGAAAGGGAACCTTGGCGGCAAGATGGAAACGAAGCCACGACAACGTTCCTATCCTGATAACTAGTCGAGATGTCGTGCCAACGTATAGGGAGCGCGTGCGGGAACGCTAAATAAAGATGGGGTGATCCCGCTACCGGGTTCCCATGTGTCGAGGGCGCGACGAAAGAGAGACAACGTGCAACGGGCAAACATACGGCGCAAACATACAATACATCTCATACATCACATGCACACGGTTCACGACAATGTTCCAATGGATACCTTCGAAGCGTGCATATCGGAGCGGATCGGTTCGGTGAAGGAGAACAAGGATCGTCGTGGTCGTCGTGGTACTCGGGTCTCGTCGACGGTAGTCGTACTCTTGGCGTCGGTACACGGTCTTTGGCGTCGGTAGTCGAACATGTTCCGAAGAGGTCCGGGGGTCGTCGAGGACGTCGTGGACTCGGTGAACTTGTCGACGACCCACAGCGGCGGGGATGGTGCACGCGGTCTTCGGCGACGGTAACCAGCGTCGGCAGCAACAGCGGAATAGAACAGCAACACGCTACGGAAACTAGCACGCAACAAGCTTCCTAGCAGTAACTACCACTAGCATGCAGCAACCTACATCTAACTGGCAGCTACAGCTAGCAACTAGCAGCAAGCTAGTAAGTATCTATAGCAGCAGCAAGCTGCAAAGTAGGCAAACAACAAGGCAATCTAGCAGCAGCTACATCAACTAGCCTAGCATGCATCTAACAGCAAGGCAAGCTAGCCACCACATCAGGCATCTACTAGCAAAGCCAGCAAGCATCGGCTAGCACCAAAGCAAAACGCACGCAGCAACTAGGCAGGCAACAACAAAACACAACATCAAGCAGCAACAAGCATCACAAGTAGTCTAGCAGCAGCATTGGCCACGTCAAGCACTAGCAGCAGCTAGCAACTAGCGGCAGCAGCAAGCTACAACACCCAACATCTACAACACGCAAGCATCAGCACGCGACAACAGCAGGAGCTTCGGCACAACAACATCACAAACTCGACATCGGCACATCGGGTGCTCGGCAGGACGGTGGCGGCGCACAGAGGGCCTCGGGCCGGCCAGGGGCGACGAGGGGAACCGCGAGGCGGAGCAACTCGGGAGGGACGAGGGCGAGGCAGGTGGCCACGGCAGCGAGGCCGATGGGAGGACGACGCAGGGAGGCGAGGCCTGGCACCGGTGGGGCTGGGCGGTGCGTGGGGCGCAGCTGAGGCCGACGACGACCACGAGCACGGCGGGGTCGGGGCTAGGTAGGCGCGCACGGGCACCGGCAGGGCACAGCGCGGCGAGGGCGCCATGGGGAGGCGGCTGGCGATGACCTAGGGCACAGAGGCGAGGGGAATCGGGGAGCACGGGAAGAAGGGGATCGGGACGAGCACGGGAGGACGAGGGGAGGAAGAGGGATCGACTGGAGGGCGCTGGCTCGCTAGGGTTGGAGGGGCCGGCTGGGCCTTGGGCCTGGCCAGCTGGGATGGCTCCTCCTCTTTTTTTTAAAACTTGGTTTTTCTTTTTTTAAACACAAACTAAAGGATTTAACAAAAAAATAAAATAAATAAAGTACCTTTTAACTCCTTTAAAACATACCCCAACTATAAGAAATAGTTGGGCATTTTTTTAAAAGAATAAAAATGAAACCTTTTTTAAAGAATAAAAATAAAACCCTTTTTTATAAAAGAATAAAATAAAACCCCCTTTACAAATAAAATGAGACTCTAGTTCTGAAAATAAACAAAAGGAAAAATAAAGAAAAACCAGAGGGGTTGCCTCCACAATATGAAAATGATTTTTTAAAAGGGAAAGATGAGCATTTTTTTAAAGGGGAGAAACAAAGCCTTTTAAACCTGCCACAAATAAGGAGCAACATGTTGGTTTTGACATGCACTTGTTGCCCCCACACCTAACAAACACTAAGCACATCAACACAACACTAACAAAACACAGTTGACATGATGCCATGCATGATGCCATGATGCAAACTATATGATGATGCCACAAAATAAAATAACCACACGACGGAAACGGAAATAAAGGGGGAATCTTCTGGAATGTCGGTCTCGGAATGTCACAAATGTTGGAATTATGCCCTAGAGGCAATAATAAATATAATTATTATTATAATTCCTGTATCAAGATAATCGTTTATTATCCATGCTATAATTGTTGGAAATATGCCCTAGAGGCAATAATAAATTAGTTATTATTATATTTCTTAGTTCATGATAATCGTTTATTATCCATGCTATAATTGTATTGAATGAAGACTTATATACATGTGTGGATACATAGACAAAACACTGTCCCTAGCAAGCCTCTAGTTGGCTAGCCAATTGGTCAAAGATAGTCAGTGTCTTCTGATTATGAACAAGGTGTTGTTGCTTGATAACTGGATCACGTCATTAGGAGAATCACGTGATGGACTAGACCCAAACTAATAGACGTAGCATGTTGATCGTGTCATTTTATTGCTAATGTTTTCTGCGTGTCAAGTACTTGTTCCTATGACCACGAGATCATATAACTCACTAACACCGGAGGAATACTTTGTGTGTATCAAACGTCGCAACATAACTGGGTGACTATAAAGATGCTCTACAGGTATCTCCGAAGGTGTTCGTTGAGTTAGTATGGATCGAGACTGGGATTTTTCACTCCGTGTGACAGAGAGGTATCTCGGGGCCCACTCGGTAATACAACATCACACACAAGCCTTGCAAGCAATGTGACTTAGTGTAAGTTGCGGGATCTTGTATTACGGAACGAGTAAAGAGACTTGCCGGTAAACGAGATTCAAATAGGTATACGGATACTGACGATCGAATCTCAGGCAAGTAACATACCGAAGGACAAAGGGAATGACATACGGGATTATATGAATCCTTGGCATTGAGGTTCAAACGATAAGATCTTCGTAGAATATGTAGGATCCAATATGGGCATCCAGGTCCCGCTATTGGATATTGACCGAGGAGTCTCTCGGGTCATGTCTACATAGTTCTCGAACCCGCAGGGTCTGCACACTTAAGGTTCGACGTTGTTTTATGCGTATTTGAGTTATATGGTTGGTTACCGAATGTTGTTCGGAGTCCCGGATGAGATCACGGACGTCAAGAGGGTTTCCGGAATGGTCCGGAAACGAAGATTGATATATAGGATGACCTCATTTGATTACCGGAAGGTTTTTGGAGTTACCGGGAATGTACCGGGAAAGACGAATGGGTTACGGGTGTTCACCCGGGGGGGGGGGGGGGCAACCCGCCCCGGGGAAGCCCATAGGCCTTGGGGGTGGCGCACCAGCCCTTAGTGGGCTGGTGGGACAGCCCAAGAAAGCCCTATGCGCCATAGGAAGAAAAATCAAAGAGAAAAAAAAAGAGGAGGTGGGAAAAGGGGGAAGGACTCCTCCTTCCAAACCTAGTTGGACTCGGTTTGGAAGGGGAGAACTCCCCCCTTGGCTCGGCCGAAGTCCTTAGGGGTCCTTGGACCCCAAGGCAAGGCTCCCCCTCTTCCCCCTATATATACGGAGGTTTTAGGGCTGATTTGACACAACTTTGCCACGGCAGCCCGACCACATATCTCCACGGTTTTACCTCTAGATCGCGTTTCTGCGGAGCTCGGGCGGAGCCCTGCCGAGACAAGATCATCACCAACCTCCGTAGCGCCGTCACGCTGCTGGAGAACTCTTCTACCTCTCCGTCTCTCTTGCTGGATCAAGAAGGCCGAGATCATCGTCGAGTTGTACGTGTGCTGAACACGGAGGTGCCGTCCGTTCGGCACTAGATCGTGGGACTGATCGCGGGACGGTTCGTGGGGCGGATCGAGGGACGTGAGGATGTTCCACTACATCAACCGCGTTCACTAACGCTTCTGCTGTACGGTCTACAAGGGTACGTAGATCACACATCCCCTCTCGTAGATGGACATCACCATGATAGGTCTTCGTGCACGTAGGAATTTTTTTGTTTCCCATGCGACGTTCTCCAACAGTGGCATCATGAGCTAGGTTCATGCGTAGATGTCTTCTCGAGTAGAACACAAAAGTTTTTATGGGCGGTGATGTGTGTTTTGCTGCCCTCCTTAGTCTTTTCTTGATTCCGCGGTATTGTTGGATCGAAGCGGCTCGGACCGACATTACTCGTACGCTTACGAGAGACTGGTTTCATCGCTACGAGTAACTCCGTTGCTCAAAGATGACTGGTGGGTGTCAGTTTCTCCAACTTTAGTTGAATTGGATTTGACCGAGGAGGTACTTGGATGAGGCTAAATAGCAACTCATATATCTCCGTTGTGGTGTTTGCGTAAGTAAGATGTGATCCTACTAGATACCCATGGTCACCACGTAAAACATGCAACAACAAAAGTAGAGGACGTCTAACTTGTTTTTGCAGGGTATGCTTGTGATGTGATATGGCCAACGATGTGATGTGATATATTGGATGTATGAGATGATAATGTTGTAATAGATAATATTGACTTGCACGTCGATGGTACGGCAACCGGCAGGAGCCATAGGGTTGTCTTTATAACTAACGTTTGTGCTTGCAGATGCGTTTACTATTTTGCTAGGATGTAGCTTTAGTAGTAATAGCATGAGTAGCACGACAACCCCGATGGCGACACGTTGATGGAGATCATGGTGTGGCGCCGGTGACAAGAAGATCGTGCCGGTGCTTTGGTGATGGAGATCAAGAAGCACGTTATGATGGCCATATCATGTCACTTATGAATTGCATGTGATGTTAATCCTTTTATGCACCTTATTTTGCTTAGAACGACGGTAGCATTATGAGGTGATCTCTCACTAAAATTTCAAGACGAAATTGTGTTCTCCCCGACTGTGCACCGTTGCTGCAGTTCGTCGTTTCGAGACACCACGTGATGATCGGGTGTGATAGACTCAACGTTCACATACAACGGGTGCAAAACAGTTGCGCACGCGGATCACTCGGGTTAAGCTTGACGAGCCTAGCACGTGCAGACATGGCCTCGGAACACATGAGACCGAAAGGTCGAGCATGAATCGTATAGTTGATATGATTAGCATAGAGATGCTTACCACTGAAACTATTATCGACTCACGTGATGATCGGACTTGAGATAGTGGATTTGGATCATGTACCACTCAAATGACTAGAGAGATGTACTTTTTGAGTGGGAGTTCTTAAGTAATATGATTAATTGAACTAATTGTCATGAACATAGTCTAATGGTCTTTCCGAATTACGATGTAGCTTGCGCTATAGCTCTACTGTTTTTATATGTTCCTTGAGAAAATTTAGTTGAAAGTTGATAGTAGCAAACTTTGCAGACTGAGTTTGTAAAACCGAGGATTGGCCTCGTTGCTGCGCAGAAGGCTTATGTCCTTAATGCACCACTCGGTGTGCTACATCTCGAGCGTCGTTTGTAGATGTTGTGAACATCCGACATACACGTTTATGACGACTACACGATAGTTCAGTGCAAAATACTTAATGGCTTAGAAGCAAGACGCCGAAGACGTTTTGAAACGTCACGGAACATAAGTGATGTTCTAAAGAGAAGAAATTGTGATTTCATGCTTGTGCCCTTGTTAAGAGGTACGAGACCTCCAACAAGATTCTTTGTCCACAAAGTATGGAGAAAAGCTCAATCGTTGAGCGTGTGCTCAGATTGTCTGAGTACGACAATCGCTTGAATCAAGTGGGAGTTAATCTTCCAGATGAGACTGTGATAGTTCTCCAAAGTCACTGCCACCAAGCTGTGAGAGCTTCGTGATGAACTATAACATATCAAGGATAGATACGATGATCCTTGAGCGATTCGCGATGTTTGACACTGCGAGAGTAGAAATCAAGAAGGAGCATCAATAGTTGATGGTTAGTAAAACCACTAAGTTTCGAGAAAGGCAAGGGCTAGAAGGGATACTTCGTGAAACGGCAAAGCAGTTGCTGCACTAATGAAGAGACCCCAGATTAAACCCAAGCTCAGGACTAAGTGCTTCTGTTATCAGGGGAACGGTCACTGAGGCGGAGCAACTCTAGATACTTGGTAGATAAGAAGGCTGGAAAAAGTCGAAAGAAGTATATTTGATATACATGATGTTGATGTGTACTTTACTAGTACTCCTAGTAGCACGAGGGTATTGGATACCAGTTCGGTTGCTAAGTGATTAGTAACACGAAATGAAAGCTACGGCATAAACGGAGACTAGCTAAAGGCGAGGTGACGATACGTGTTGGAAGTGTTTCCAAGGTTGATATGATCAAACGTCGCACACTCCCTCTACCATCGGAATTGGTGTTAAACCTAAATAATTGTTATTTGGTGCTTGCGTTAAGCATGAACATGATTGGATCGTGTTTATTGCAATTCGATTATTCATTTAAAGAGAATAATGGTTACTCTATTTTCTTGAATAATCACCTTCAATGGTTTATTGAATCTCGATCGTAGTGTTACACATGTTCATAATATTGGTGCCAAAAGATACAAGGTAATGATGATAGTACCACTTACTTGTGGCACTGCCGCTTGAGTCATGTTAGTATAAATTGCATGAAGAGGCTCCATGCTGATGGATCTTTATACTCACTTGATTTTGAATCACTAGTGACATGCAAATCATACCACATGAGCAAGGTCTTGTTTTCATTGAGATGAAACAAGATAGTAACTTGTTGGAAGTGATACATTTTGATGTATGCAGTCCAATGGGTGCTGAGGCACGCAGTGGATATCATTATGTTCTTACTTCACTGACGATTTGAGTAGATACAGGAGTATTTACTTAATGAATCACAAGTCTGAAATATTGAAAAGTTCAATTCCGTTTCAGAGTGAAGTTCGTCGTAAAAAGAGGATAAACTGTCTACGATATGATCATAGAAATGAATATCTGAGTTACGAGTTTTGGTACGCAGTTAAGACAATGTGGAAATTGTTTCGCAATTCATGCCACCTGGAACATCATAGTGTGATGATGTGTCTGGACGTCATAGCCACACACTATTTGGTATGGTGCATACTATGATATCTCTTATCGAATTACCACTATCGTTTATGGGTTATGCATTAAAGACAACCACATTCACTTTAAATAGGGCACCGCGTATTTCTATTGAGATGACACAGTATAGACTGAGGTTTAGAGAAATCTAAACTGTCGTTTCTTGAAAGTTTGGGGCTTTGACACTTATGTGAAAAAGTTTCAGTCTGATAAGCTCGAACCCAAAGCGGATAAATGCATCTTCATAGGATATCCAAAACAGTTGGGTACATCTCCTATCTCAGATTCGAAAGCAAAGTGTTTGTTTCTAGAAACGAATCCTTTCTCGAGGAAAGGTTTCTCTCGAAAGAATTGAGTGGGAGGGTAGTAGAACTTGATGAGGTTATTGAACCATCACTTCAACCAGTGTGTAGCAGGGCGCAGGAAGTTGTTCCTGTGTCGCCTACACCAATTGAAATGGAAGCTGATGATGGTGATCATGAAGCATCGGATCAAGTTACTACAAGCCTCGTAGGTTGACAGGGTCGCGTACTACTACAGAGTGGTACGGTAACCCTGTCTTGGAGGTCATGTTGTTGAGCAACAGTGAACCTACGAGTTATGGAGAAAGCGGTGGTGGGCCCAGATTCCGACAAACGGCTGGAAGCCATGAAATCCGAGAGAGGATCCATGTATGAAAACAAAGTGTAGACGTTGGAAGAATTACTTGATGGTCATAGGACTATTGAGTAAAATTGGATCTTTAAAAGAAGACAAACGATGATGGTGATAAGTCACTATTAAGAAAAGCTCGACTTGTCGCAAAGATGTTTCCGACAAGATCAAACAGTTGACTATGATGAGACTTTCTCACTCGTAGCGATGCTAAAAGTCTGTTAGAATTGTGTTAGTAGTTGCTGCATTATTTATGAAATATTGCTTGTAGGATGTCAGAACATTGTTTCCTCGACGGTTTCCTTGAGCAAACATTGTATGTGATACAACCAGGAGGTTTTGTCGATCCTAAAGATACTAGCAAGTATGCAAGCTCCAGTGATCCTTCAATGGACTGGTGCAAGCATCTCGGAGTTGGAATATACACTTTGATGAGATGATCAAAGATTTTGGGTTTGTACAAGGTTTATGAGAAACTTGTATTTCCAAAGAAGTGAGTGGGAGCACTATAGAATTTCTGATAAGTATATGTGGTTGACATATTGTGGATCAGAAGTAATGTAGAATTTTTGTAAAGCATACAAGGTTGTTTGAAAGGAGTTTTCAAAGGAATACCTGGATTGAGCTGCTTGAACGTTGAGCATCAAAGATCTATGGAGATAGATCGAAAGCGCTTAATGGAAGTTTCATCAAGATGCATGCCTAGACAAGTTTTTGAAGGAGTTCAAAATAGATCAGCAAAGAAGGAGTTCTTGGTTGCATTGTAAGGTGTGAATTTGAGTAAGACTCAAAACCCGACCACGGAAGAATAAAGAGAATAGACGAAGGTCGTCTTCTATGCCTTAGCCGTAGACTCTAAAGTATGCCATGCTGAGTACCGCACCTGATGTGTGCCTTGCAGCAAGTCTGTTAAGAGGTACACAGAGTGATCCAGGATTGAATCACTGATCAGCGGTCAAAGTTATCCTTAGTAACTAAATAGACTAAGGAATTTTTCTCGATTATGGAGGTGGTTAAAGAGTTCGTCGTAAAGGGTTACGTCGATGCAAGCTTTGACACTAATCCGAATAACTATGCGTAGTGAAACGGATTCGTATAGTAGAGTAGATATTTGGAGCATTTCCGAATAGCACGTAGTTGCAGCATCTATAAGATGACATAAAGATTTGTAAAGAACACACGGATCTGAAAGTTTCAGAACCGTTGACTAAAACCTCTCTCACGAGCAAGACGTGTTCAGACCCCAAAACTATATGGGTGTTGGATTCGTTGGAATCACATGGTGATGTGAACTAGATTATTGACTCTATTGCAAGTGGGAGACTGTTGGAAATATGCCCTAGAGGCAATAATAAATTAGTTATTATTATATTTCTTAGTTCATGATAATCGTTTATTATCCATGCTATAATTGTATTGAATGAAGACTTATATACATTTGTGGATACATAGACAAAACACTGACCCTAGCAAGCCTCTAGTTGGCTAGCCAGTTGGTCAAAGATAGTCAGTGTCTTCTGATTATGAACAAGGTGTTGTTGCTTGATAACTGGATCACGTCATTAGGAGAATCACGTGATGGACTAGACCCAAACTAATAGACGTAGCATGTTGATCGTGTCATTTTATTGCTACTGTTTTCTGCGTGTCAAGTATTTGTTCCTATGACCATGAGATCATATAACTCACTAACACCGGAGGAATACTTTGTGTGTATCAAACGTCGCAACGTAACTGGGTGACTATAAAGATGCTCCACAGGTATCTCCGAAGGTGTTCGTTGAGTTAGTATGGATCGAGACTGGGATTTGTCACTCCGTGTGACGGAGAGGTATCTCGGGGCCCACTCGGTAATACAACATCACACACAAGCCTTGCAAGCAATGTGACTTAGTTTAAGTTGCGGGATCTTGTATTATGGAACGAGTAAAGAGACTTGCCAGTAAACGAGATTGAAATAGGTATACGGATACTAACGATCGAATCTCGGGCAAGTAACATATCGAAGGACAAAGGGAATGACATACGGGATTATATGAATCCTTGGCACTGAGGTTCAAACGATAAGATCTTCGTAGAATATGTAGGATCCAATATGGGCATCCAGGTCCCGCTATTGGATATTGACCGAGGAGTCTCTCGGGTCATGTCTACATAGTTCTCGAACCCGCAGGGTCTGCACACTTAAGGTTCGACGTTGTTTTATGCGTATTTGAGTTATATGGTTGGTTACTGAATGTTGTTCGGAGTCCCGGATGGGATCACGGACATCACGAGGGTTTCTGGAATGGTCCGGAAACGAAAATTGATATATAGGATGACCTCATTTGATTACCGGAAGGTTTTCGGAGTTACCGGGAATGTACAGGATGACCTCATTTGATTACCGGAAGGTTTTCGGAGTTACCGGGAATGTACCGGGAATGACGAATGGGTTCCGGGTGTTCACCGGGGGGGGCAACCCACCCCGGGGAAGCCCATAAGCCTTGGGGGTGGCGCACCAGCCCTTAGTGGGCTGGTGGGACAGCCCAAGAAAGCCCTATGCGCCATAGGAAGAAAAATCAAAGAGAAAAAAAAGAGGAGGTGGGAAAAGGGGGAAGGACTCCTCCTTCCAAACCTAGTTGGACTCGGTTTGGAAGGGGAGAACTCCCCCCCTTGGCTCGGCCGAAGTCCTTAGGGGTCCTTGGACCCCAAGGCAAGGATCCCCCTCTTCCCCTATATATACGGAGGTTTTAGGGCTGATTTGACACAACTTTGCCACGACAGCCCGACCACATATCTCCACGGTTTTACCTCTAGATCGCGTTTCTGCGGAGCTCGGGCGGAGCCCTGCTGAGACAAGACAATCACCAACCTCCGGAGCGCCGTCACGCTGCCGGAGAACTCTTCTACCTCTCCGTCTCTCTTGCTGTATCAAAAAGGCCGAGATCATCGTCGAGCTGTAAGTGTGCTGAACGCGGAGGTGCCGTCCGTTCGGCACTAGATCGTGGGACTGATCGCGGGACGGTTCGCGGGGCGGATCGAGGGACGTGAGGACGTTCCACTACATCAACCGCATTCACTAACGCTTTTGCTGTACGGTCTACAAGGGTACGTAGATCACACATCCCCTCTCGTAGATGGACATCACCATGATAGGTCTTCGTGCGCGTAGGAATTTTTTTGTTTCCCATGCGACGTTCTCCAACAATAATTGTATTAAATGAAGACTTATATACATGTGTGGATACATAGACAAAACACTATCCCTAGCAAGCCTCTAGTTGGCTAGCCAGTTGATCAAAGATAGTCAGGGTCTTCTGATTATGAACAAGGTGTTGTTGCTTGATAACTGGATCACGTCATTAGGAGAATCACGTGATGGACTAGACCCAAACTAATAGACGTAGCATGTTGATCGTGTCATTTTGTTGCTACTGTTTTCTGCGTGTCAAGTATTTGTTCCTATGACCATGAGATCATATAACTCACTGACACCAGATGAATGCTTTGTGTATCAAACGCTGCAACGTAACTGGGTGACTATAAAGATGCTCTACAGGTATCTCTGAAGGTGTTCATTGAGTTAGTATGGATCGAGACTGGGATTTGTCACTCCGAGTGACGGAGAGGTATCTCGGGGCCCACTAGGTAATACAACATCACACACAAGCCTTGCAAGGAATGTGACTTAGTGTAAGTTGCGGGATCTTGTATTACGGAACGAGTAAAGAGACTTGCCGGTAAACGAGATTGAAATTGGTATGCGGATACTGATGATCGAATCTCGGGCAAGTAACATACCGAAGGACAAAGGGAATGACATACGTGATTATATGAATCCTTGATACTGAGGTTCAAACGATAAGATCTTCGTAGAATATGTGGGATCCAATATGGGCATCCAGGTCCCACTATTGGATATTGACCGAGGAGTCACTCGGGTCATGTCTGCATAGTTCTCGAACCCGCAGGGTCTGCACACTTAAGGTTCGACGTTGTTTTATGCGTATTTGAGTTATATGGTTGGTTACCGAATGTTGTTCGGAGTACCGGATGAGATCACAGATGTCACGAGGGTTTCCGGAATGGTCCGGAAACGAAGATTGATATATAGGATGACCTCATTTGATTACCGGAAGGTTTTCGGAGTTACGGGGAATGACGAATGGGTTCCGGGTGTTCACCGGGGGGGGGGGGGTAACCCACCCCGGGGAAGCCCATAGGCCTTGGGGGTGGCGCACCAGCCCTTAGTGGGCTGGTGGGACAGCCCAAGAGGGCCTTATGCGCCATAGTAAGAAAATCAAAGAGAAAACGAAAAAAGGGGGAGGTGGGAAAAAGGGGAAGGACTCCACCTTCCAAACCTAGTTGGATTCGGTTTGGAAGGGGAGGACTCCCCCCCTTGGCTCGGCCGACCCACTTGGGGCTCCTTGAGCCTCAAGGCAAGGCCCCCCTCTCCCACCTATATATACGGAGGTTTTAGGGCTGATTTGAGACAACTTTGCCATGGCAGCCCGACCACATATCTCCACGGTTTTACCTCTAGATCGCGTTTCTGCGGAGCTCGGGCGGACCCCTGCTGAGATTAGATCACCACCAACCTCCGGAGTGCCGTCACGCTGCCGGAGAACTCATCTACCTCTCTGTCTCTCTTGCTGGATCAAGAAGGCCGAGATCATCCTCGAGCTGTAGGTGTGCTGAACGTGGAGGTGCCGTCCGTTCGGCACTAGATCGCGGGACGGAACGCGGGACGGTTCGCGGGGCGGATCGAGGGACGTGAGGAAGTTCCACTACATCAACCGCGTTCACTAACGCTTCTGCTGTGCGATCTACAAGGGTACATAGATCGAATATCCCCTCTCGTAGATGGACATCACCATGATAGGTCTTCGTGCGCGTAGGAATTTTTTTGTTTCCCATGCGACGTTCCCCTCCAGTGGCATCATGAGCTAGGTTCATGCGTAGATGTCTTCTCGAGTAGAACAAAAAAGTTTTTGTGGGCGGTGATGTACGTTTTGCTGCCCTCCTTAGTCTTTTCTTGATGCCGCGGTATTGTTGGATTGAAGCGGCTTGGACCGACATTACTCGTACGCTTACGAGAGACTGGTTTCATCGGTACGAGTAACCCCGTTGCTCAAAGATGACTGGCAAGTGTCAGTTTCTCCAACTTTAGTTGAATCGGATTTGATAGAGGAGGTCCTTGTATAAGGTTAAATAGCAATTCATATATCTCCGTTGTGGTGTTTGCGTAAGTAAGATGCGATCCTACTAGATACCCATGGTCACCACGTAAAACATGCAACAACAAAATTAGAGGACGTCTAACTTGTTTTTGCAGGGTATGCTTGTGATGTGATATGGCCAACGATGTGATGTGATATATTGGATGTATGAGATGATCATGTTGTAATAGATAATATCGACTTGCACGTCGATGGTACGGCAACCGGCAGGAGCCATAGGGTTGTCTTTAAACTAACGTTTATGCTTGCAGATGCGTTTACTATTTTGCTAGGATGTAGCTTTAGTAGTAATAGCATGAGTAGCACGACAACCCCGATGGCGACACGTTGATGGAGATCATGGTGTGGCGCCGGTGACAAGAAGATCGTGCCGGTGCTTTGGTGATGGAGATCAAGGATCACGTGATGATGGCCATATCATGTCACTTATGAATTGCATGTGATGTTAATCCTTTTATGCACCTTATTTTGCTTAGAACGACGGTAGCATTATGAGGTGATCTCTCACTAAAATTTCAAGACGAAATTGTGTTCTCCCCGATTGTGCACCGTTGCTACAGTTCGTCGTTTCTAGACACCGAAGTGATGATCGGGTGTGATAGACTCAACGTTCACATACAACGGTGTTGGAAATATGCCCTGGAGGCAATAATAATATGGTTATTATCATATTTCCTTCTTCATGATAATCGTCTATTGTTCATGCTATAATTGTATTAACACGAAACAGTAATACATGTGTGAATAAATAGATTACAATATGTCCCTAGCAAGCCTCTAGTTGGCTAGCTCGTTAGTCAATAGATGATCATGGTTTCCTGATCATGGGCATTAGATGTCATTGATAACGGGATCACATCATTAGGAGAATGATGTGATGGACAAGACCCAATCCTAAGCCTAGCACTAGATCGTATTGTTCGTGTGCTAATGCTTTTCTAATGTCAAGTATCTTTTCCTTCGACCGTGAGATTGTGCAACTCCCGGATACCATAGGAATTCTTTGGGTGTATCAAACGTCACAATGTAACTGGGTGACTATAAAGGTGCACTACGGGTACCTCTGAAAGTGTTTGTTGGGTTGGTACGAATTGAGATCGGGATTTGTCACTCTGTGTGACGGAGAGGTATCTCTGGGCCCACTCGGTAGAACATCATCATGAGCTCAATGTGACTAAGGAGTTAGTCACACGATGACGTGCTACGGAACAAGTAAAGAGACTTACCGGTAACGAGATTGAACAAGGTATAGGTATACCGACGATCGAATCTCGGGCAAATTCTATACCGACATACAAAGGGAATCGTGTACGGGATTGATTGAATCCTTGACATCGTGGTTCATCCGATGAGATCATCGTGGAGCAAGTGGGAGCCACCATGGGTATCCAGACCCCGCTGATGGTTATTGGCCAGAGAGGTGTCTCGGTCATGTCTGCCTGTCTCCCGAACCCGTAGGGTCTACACACTTAAGGTTCGATGATGCTAGGGTTATAGGGAATTGTTATACGAGGTTACCGAAAGTTGTTCGGAGTCCCGGATGAGATCCCGGACGTCACGAGGAGCTCCGGAATGGTCCGGAGGTAAAGATTGATATATAGGACGGATGGTTTCGGATACCGGAAGTGTTTCGGGCATCACTGGTAACGTACCGGGACCACCAGGACCACCGGAGGTGGCCCCGGGGGACCACCGAAGGGGGGCAACGACCCCGGGAGGTAAGGTGGGCCAAGTGGGGGTGGGAACCAGCCCCTAGGTGGGCTGGTGCGCCTCCCCACTCAGCCCATTGCGCAAGGGAGAGAAAAGGGGGGGGGACCCTAAGCTAGGTGGGCCTAAGGCGCACCAGTTGGTGCGCCACCCCCCCTTCCCCCTCTGGCCGCCGCACCTCCCATCTGGGGGGCTGCCGCACCCCCTAGGGTGAGAACCCTAGGGGTGGCACCCCCTCTCCCCTTCCCCTATATATAGTGGGCACTTTTGGCCATTGGAGATTAGAATTTTCCCTCTCCCTCGGCGCAGCCCTGCTCTTCTTTCTCCTCCTCTCTGCCGGTGCTTGGCGAAGCCCTGCCGGGAGACCTCTTCTCTCCATAGACACCACGCCGTCGTGCTGCTGGAGTTCTTCCCCAACCTCTCCCTCCTCCTTGCTGGTTCAAGGTGCGGGAGACGTCACCGGGCTGCACGTGTGTTGAACGCGGAGGTGCCGTAGTTCGGCACTAGATCGGAATCGCTGCGAGTACGACTCCATCAACCGCGTTCTAGCAACGCTTCCGCTTAGCGATCTTCAAAGGTATGAAGATGCTCTTACCCCTCTCTCGTTGCTGGTATCTCCATAGGAAGATCTGAATATGCGTAGGAAAATTTTGAATTTATGCTACGTTACCCAAGAGTGGCATCCGAGCCAGGTTTTCTATGCATAGATTCTATGCACGAGTAGAACACAAAAGTTGTGGGCGATGATTTGTCAATTTGCTTGCCGCTACTAGTCTTATTATTTTCCGGCGGTATTGTGGGATGAAGCGGCCCGGACCGACTTTACGCGTACGCTTACGTGAGACTGGTTCCACCGACAGACATGCACACCATGCATAAAGGTGGCTAGCGGGTGTCTGTCTCTCCTACTCTAGTCGGATTGGATTTGATGAAAAGGGTCCTTATGAAGGGTAAATAGCTTTGGCATATCATCGTTGTGGCTGTCACGTAGGTAAGAAGGCGTTCTTGCTAGAAACCCAAATCAGCCACGTAAAACTTGCAACAACAATTAGAGGACGTCTAACTTGTTTTTGCAGGGTTTGACATGTGATGTGATATGGCCAAAGTTGTGATGTTGCATGTATGATGTATGAGATGATCATGTTATTGTAATAGGTTTCACGACTTGCATGTCAATGAGAATGACAACCGGCAGGAGCCATAGGAGTTGTCTTAATTTATTATATGAGATGCAACGCCATGTGCTTACTACTTTTACTTCATTGCTAACGATTAGCTATAGTAGTAGTGATAGTAGTAGTTGGTGTGACGACTTCACGGAGACACGATGATGGAGATCATGATGATGGAGATCATGGTGTCACGCCGGTGACGATGATGATCATGCGATGCCTGAAGATGGAGATCGAAAGAGCAAAGATGATAATGGCCATATCATGTCACTATATGATTGCATTGTGATGTTTATCATGTTTTACATCTTATTGCTTAGAACGACGGTAGCATAATAAGATGACCCCTCTTAAAATTTCGAGAACGTATTCCCCTAAGTGTGCACCGTTGCAAAGGTTCGTTGTCTCGAAGCACCACGTGATGATCGGGTGTGATAGATTCTAACGTTCGCATACAACGGGTGTAAGCCAGATTTACACACGCGAAACACCTAGGTTGACTCGACGAGCTTAGCATGTACAGACATGACCTCGAATACAAGAGACCGAAAGGTCGAACATGACTCGTAAGGTTGAATACGATCAGCATGGAGTTGCTCACCATGGTGACTAGTCCGTCTCACGTGATGATCGGACACGGGTTAGTCAACATGGATGATGTATCACTTAGATGACTAGAGGGATGTCGATTTAAGTGGGAGTTCATACTTAATTTGATTAAATGAACTTAATTGTCATGAACTTAGTCTAAAAGTTGTCTTTATAAATATTGTAGATGTCCAACGTCAACCTCAATTTCAACGCATTCCTAGAGAAAAACAAGCTGAAAGATGATGCTAGCAACTATGCGGACTGGGTTCGCAACTTGAAGCTCATCCTTGAAGCAGCTAAAAAGGCTTATGTCCTTGATGCGCCGCTAGGTGACCCTCCCGCTCCTGCAGCAGCCCAGGACATTCTGAACGTCTGGCAAACGCGGAGTGATGACTACTCTCTGGTTAGATGTGGCATGTTATACAGTTTAGAAACGGGGCTCCAAAGGCGTTTTGAGCAACACGGGGCATATGAGATGTTCCAGGAGCTGAAGCTAGTTTTTCAAGCTCATGCCCGTGTCGAGAGATATGAAGTCTCCGACAAGTTCTTTAGCTGTAAGATGGAGGAGAACAGTTCTGTCAGTGAGCACATACTCAAAATGTCTGGGTTACACGGTCGTCTGACTTCACTTGGAGTCGAACTTCCGAATGATGCTATAATTGACATAATCCTCCAGTCTCTCCCACCAAGCTACAAAGGCTTTGTGCTTAACTACAACATGCAAGGGATGGAGAAGACCATTCCCGAGTTGTACTCGATGCTCAAGTCTGCAGAAGTAGAAATCAAGAGAGAGCATCAAGTGTTGATGGTCAACAAGACCACTAGTTTCAAGAAAGGCAAGGGTAAGAAGAACTTCAAGAAAGACGACAAAGCTGTTGCCGCGCCCGGTAAGCCAGATGCCGGGAAGAAGAAAAAGAACGGACCCAAGCCTGAGACTGAGTGTTCTATTACAAGGGAAAGGGCCACTAGAAGTGGAACTGCCCCAAATACTTAGCGGACAAGAAGGCCGGCAACGTTAAAGGTATATGTGATATACATGTTATTGATGTGTACCTTACCAGCGCTCGTAGTAGCTCCTGGGTATTTGATACCGGTGCTGCTGCTCACATTTGCAACTCAAAGCAGGAACTGCGGAATAAGTGGAGACTGGCCAAGGACGAGGTGACGATGCACGTCGGGAATGGTTCAAAGGTCGATGTGATCGGCGTCGACACGCTACCTCTACATCTACCGTCGGGATTAGTTTTAAACCTTAATAATTGTTATTTAGTACCAGCTTTAAGCATGAACATTGTATCAGGGTCTTGCTTAATGCGAGACGGCTACTCATTTAAGTCAGAGAATAATGGTTGTTCTATTTATACGAGTGATATGTTTTATGGTCATGCTCCGCTGGTGAATGGTTTATTCTTGATGAATCTCGATCATGATGTTACACATATTCATAGTGTGAGTACCAAAAGATGCAAAGTTGATAATGATAGTCCCACATACTTGTGGCACTGCCGCCTTGGTCATATCGGTGTTAAGCGCATGAAGAAGCTCCATACTGATGGACTATTAGAGTCTCTTGACTTTGAATCATTTGACACATGCGAACCGTGCCTCATGGGCAAGATGACTAAGACTCCATTCTCAGGAATAATGGAGAGAGCAACCGACTTATTGAAAATAATACATACTGATGTGTGTGGTCCAATGAACGTTGAAGCTCGCGGTGGTTATCGTTATGTTCTCACTCTCACCGATGATTTGAGTAGGTATGGGTATATCTACTTGATGAAGCACAAATCTGAGACGTTTGAAAAGTTCAAGGAATTTCATAGTGAGGTTGAGAATCAACGTGACAGAAAAATTAAATGTCTACGATCTGATCGTGGAGGAGAATATTTGAGTCACGAGTTTGGCACACACCTAAGGAAGTGTGGAATCGTTTCACAAGTGACGCCGCCTGGCACACCGCAGCGCAACGGAGTGTCTGAACGTCGTAATCGCACTTTATTAGATATGGTACGATCTATGATGTCTCTCACCGACTTACCGCTGTCATTTTGGGGATATGCATTAGAAACTGCAGCATTCACTTTAAATAGGGCACCGTCTAAATCCGTTGAGACGACACCGTATGAACTATGGTTTGGCAAGAAACCTAAGTTGTCGTTTCTTAAAGTTTGGGGCTGCGATGCTTATGTGAAGAAACTTCAACCAGAAAATCTCGAACCCAAAGCGGAGAAATGCGTATTCATAGGATACCCTAAGGAAACTATTGGGTATACCTTCTATCTTAGATCCGAAGGTAAAACCTTTGTTGCCAAGAACGGATCCTTTCTAGAGAAAGAGTTTCTCTCGAAAGAAGTAAGTGGGAGGAAGGTAGAACTTGATGAGGTAATTACACCCCCTCTCGAACAGGATAGTGGCGCAGCGCGGGAAGTTGTTCCTGTGGCGCCTACACCGACTGAAGAGGAAGTTAATGATGATGATCATGAAGCTTCGGATCAAGTTACTACTGAACCACGAGGGTCCACAAGGGCACGCTCCGCACAAGAGTGGTACGGCAACCCTGTGATAGAAATCATGATGTTAGACAACGGTGAACCTTCGAACTATGAAGAAGCGATGGCGGGCCCAGATTCCAACAAATGGCTTGAGGCTATGAAATCCGAGATAGGATCCATGTATGAGAACAAAGTATGGACTTTGGTGGACTTGCCCGATGACCGGCGAGCCACAGAAAATAAATGGATTTCAAGAAGAAGACTGACGCAAACGGTAATGTAACCATTTACAAAGCTCGACTTGTCGCAAAGGGTTTTCGACAAATTCAAGGAGTTGACTACGAAGAGACTTTCTCTCCCGTAGCGAAGCTGAAATCAGTCCGAATCATGTTAGCAATTGCCGCCTTTTATGATTATGAAATTTGGCAAATGGACGTCAAAACAGCGTTCCTTAACGGGAACCTTAAGGAAGAGTTGTATATGATGCAGCCAGAAGGTTTTTTCGACCCTAAGGGTGCTAACAAAGTGTGCAAGCTCCAGCGCTCCATCTATGGGCTGGTGCAAGCATCTCGGAGTTGGAACATTCGCTTTAATGAGGTGATTAAAGCGTTTGGGTTCATACAGGTTTACGGAGAAGCCTGTCTGTACAAGAAAGTGAGTGGGAGCTCTGTAGCTTTCCTCATACTGTATGTGGATGACATATTATTGATGGGGAATGATATAGAGATGTTGGAGAGCATAAAGGCCTATTTGAACAAGAGTTTTTCAATGGAGGACCTTGGAGAAGCTGCATACATATTAGGCATCAAGATCTATAGAGATAGATCGAGACGCCTCATAGGTCTTTCGCAAAGTACATACCTTGACAAGATATTGAAGAAGTTCAATATGGAAAACTCAAAGAAAGGGCTCTTGCCAGTTTTGCAAGGTATGAGATTGAGTAAGACTCATTCGTCGACCACGGCAGCAGATAGAGAGAAGATGAGTTTTGTCCCCTACGCTTCAGCTGTGGGCTCTCTAATGTATGCCTTGTTGTGTACCAGACGTGATATAAACCTTGCCATAAGTTTGGTAGGGAGGTACCAAAGTGATCCAGGTATGGAACACTGGACAGCGGTCAAGAATGTCCTTAAGTACCTGAAAAGGACGAAGGAAATGTTTCTCGTTTATGGAGGTGACGAAGAGCTCGTCGTAAAGGGTTACGTCGACGCTAGCTTCGACATAGATCCGGATGACTCTAAGTCACAGACCGGATACGTACATGAGTTGAATGGTGGGGCAGTGAGCTGGTGCAGCAGCAAGCAAGAAGTCGTGGCGGCATCTACATGTGAAGCGGAGTACATAGCTGCTTCAGAAGCGACTCATGAAGGAATTTGGATGAAGGAGCTCATCACCGACCTTGGAGTGGTTCCAAGCGCGTCGGGTCCTATGACACTCTTCTGTGATAACACTGGAGTCATTGCCATAGCCAAGGAGCCCAGGTTTCACCGAAAGACGAAGCACATCAAGCGCCGCTACAACTCCATCTAGGACCATGTCCAGAGTGGAGTGATATATATTTGTAAAGTACACACGGATCTGAATATTGCAGACCCGTTGACTAAACCTCTTCCACGAGCAAAACATGATCAACACCATAATGCTATGGGTGTTCGATACATCACAATGTAACTAGATTATTGACTCTAGTGCAAGTGGGAGACTATTGGAAATATGCCCTAGAGGCAATAATAATATGGTTATTATCATATTTCCTTGTTCATGATAATCGTCTATTGTTCATGCTATAACTGTATTAACAGGAAACAGTAATACATGTGTGAATAAATAGGTTACAATGTGTCCCTAGCAAGCCTCTAGTTGGCTAGCTCGTTAGTCAATAGATGATCATGGTTTCCTGATCATGGGCATTAGATGTCATTCATAACGGGATCACATCATTAGGAGAATGATGTGATGGACAAGACCCAATCCTAAGCCTAGCACTAGATCGTATTGTTCGTATGCTAATGCTTTTCTAATGTCAAGTATCTTTTCCTTCGACCGTGAGATTGTGCAACTCCCGGATACCGTAGGAGTGCTTTGGGTGTATCAAACGTCACAACGTAACTGGGTGACTATAAAGGTGCACTACGGGTACCTCCGAAAGTGTTTGTTGGGTTGGTACGAATCAAGATCGGGATTTGTCACTCCGTGTGACGGAGAGGTATCTCTGGGCCTACTCGGTAGAACATCATCATGAGCTCAATGTGACTAAGGAGTTAGTCACACGATGACATGCTATGGAACGAGTAAAGAGACTTACCGGTAACGAGATTGAACAAGGTATAGGTATACCGACGATGGAATCTCGGGCAAGTTCTATACCGACAAACAAAGGGAATCGTGTACGGGATTGATTGAATCCTTGACATCGTGGTTCATCCGATGAGATCATCATGGAAAAAGTGGGAGCCACCATGGGTATCCAAACCCCGCTGATGGTTATTGGCCAGAGAGGTGTCTCGGTCATGTCTGCCTGTCTCCCGAACCCGTAGGGTCTACACACTTAAGCTTCGATGACGCTAGGGTTATAGGGAATTGTTATACGAGGTTAACGAAAGTTGTTCAGAGTCCCGGATGAGATCCCAGACGTCACGAGGAGCTCCGGAATGGTCCGGAGGTAAAGATTGATATATAGGACGGATGGTTTCGGATACCGGAAGTGTTTCGGGCATCACCGGTAACGTACCGGGACCACCAGGACCACCGGATGTAGCCCCGGGGGACCACCGAAGGGGGGCAACGACCCCGGGAGGTAAGGTGGGCCAAGTGGGCGTGGGAACCAGCCCCTAGGTGGGCTGGTGCGCCTCCCCACTCAGCCCATTGCGCAAGGGAGAGAAAAGGGGGGGGAACCCTAAGCCAGGTGGGCCTAAGGCCCACCAGTTGGTGCGCCACCCCCTCCTTCCCCCTCTGGCCGCCGCACCTCCCATCTGGGGGGGCTGCCGCACCCCCTAGGGTTAGAACCCTAGGGGTGGCACCCCCTCTCCCCTTCCCCTATATATAGTGGGCACTTTTGGCCATTGGAGATTAGACTTTTCCCTCTCCCTCGGCGCAGCCCTGCTCTTCTTTCTCCTCCTCCCTGCCGGTGCTTGGCGAAGCCGTGCCGGGAGACCTCGTCTCTCCATTGACACCATGCCGTCGTGCTGCTAGAGTTCTTCCCCAACCTCTCCCTCCTCCTTGCTGGTTCAAGGTGCGGGAGACGTCACCGGGCTGCACGTGTGTTGAACGCGGAGGTGCCGTAGTTCAGCACTAGATCGGAATCGCTACGAGTACGACTCCATCAACCGTGTTCTAGCAATGCTTCCGCTTAGCAATCTTCAAAGGTATGAAGATGCTATTACCCCTCTCTCGTTGCTGGTCTCTCCATAGGAAGATCTGAATATGCGTAGGAAAATTTTGAATTTATGCTACGTTACCCAACAAACGGGTGCAAAACAGTTGCACACGCGGAACACTCGGGTTAAGCTTGACGAGCCTAGCATGTGCAGACATGGCCTCGGAACACATGAGACCGAAAGGTGATCATGAATCATATAGATGATATGATTAGCATAGGGATGCTTACCACTGAAACTATACTCAACTCACGTGATGATCGGACTTGAGCTAGTCTAAGTGGGTCATGAACCACTCAAATGACTAGAGAGATGTACTTTTTGAGTGGGAGTTTAGCAAGTTATTTGATTACGTTAAACTCTAATTATCTTGAACATAGTCTAAGTCCACTTTGAATATATTTGTGTTGTAGATCATGGCTCACGCGACAGTCACCCTGAATTTTAATACGTTCCTAGAGAAAGCTAAGTTGAAAGATGATGGAAGCAACTTTGTAGACTGGGCTCGTAATCTTAAGTTAATCTTACAAGATGGGAAGAAGGATTATGTCCTTAATGCTACGCTAGGAGATGAACCACCCGCTACGGCTGACCAGGATGTTAAGAACGCTTGGTTAACACGTAAGGAGGACTACTCAGTAGTTCAATGTGCAGTCTTGTATGGCTTAGAACCCGGACTTCAACGTCGCTTTGAGCATCATGGAGCATATGAGATGTTCCAGGAGTTGAAGTTCATCTTTCAGAAGAATGCCCGGATCGAGAGGTATGAGACCTCCGATAAATTCTATGCTTGCAAGATGGAGGAGAATTCGTCTGTCAGTGAACATGTGCTCAAAATGTGTGGGTACTCAAACCGTCTAGCTGAGTTGGGGATTGAACTCCCGCAAGAGGCTATCACTGACAGAATCCTTCAATCACTGCCGCCAAGCTATAAGGGTTTTATGTTGAACTACAACATGCAAGGGATGAACAAGTCACCCGACGAGTTGTTTGCGATGCTGAAAGTCGCAGAGTCTGAACTCCGTAAAGAGCATCAAGTGTTGATGGTGAATAAGACCACTAGTTTCAAGAGAAACGGCAAAGGCAAGAAGGGTAATTCAAAGAAGAGCGGCAAGCCTGTTGCCAATCCGACGAAGAAACCCAAAGCTGGACCTAAGCCTAAAACAGAGTGCTACTATTGCAAGGGTATGGGTCACTGGAAGCGCAACTGCCCCAAGTATCTGGCTGATAAGAAGGCGGCCAAAGGAAAATCAGGTATATTTGATATACATGTTATTGATGTGTACTTAACCGGCTCTCGTAGTAGTGCCTGGGTATTCGATACCGGTTCTGTTGCTCATATTTGCAACTCGAAACAGGAACTGCGGAATAGACGAAGGCTGGCGAAAGCTGAAGTGACGATGCACGTAGGAAATGGTTCCAAGGTTGATGCAATCGCCATCGGCACAGTTTCACTTCAGTTACCATCAGGATTAGTTATGAACTTGAATAATTGTTATTTAGTGCCTGCGTTGAGCATGAACATTATATCCGAATCTTGTTTATTGCGAGACGGTTACTCTTTTAAGTCAGAGAATAATGGTTGTTCTATTTCTATGAGTAACATCTTTTATGGTCATGCACCCAATGTGAGAGGATTGTTCATATTGAATCTTGATAGTGATACACATATACATAACACTGAGACCAAAAGAGTTAGAGTTAACATTGATAGCGCCATATTTTTGTGGCAGTACCGCTTAGGTCATATTGGTGTAAAACGCATGAAGAAACTCCATGCCAATGGACTTTTGGAGTCACTTGACTTTGATTCACTTGACACGTGCGAACCATGCCTCATGGGCAAGATGACTAAAACTCTGTTCTCCGGAATGGAGTGTGCCAGTGACTTGTTGGAAATCGTACATACCGATGTGTGCGGTCCGATGAGCGTAGAGGCACGCGGCGGATATCGTTATTTTCTCACCTTCACTGACGATTTGAGTAGATATGGTTATGTCTACTTAATGAAGCACAAGTCTGAAACATTTGAAAAGTTCAAGCAATTTCAGAGTGAAGTTGAAAATCATCGTAAAAAGAAGATCAAGTTCCTACGGTCTGATCGTGGGGGTGAATATCTGAGTTTCGAGTTTGGTGATCACTTAAGACAATGTGGAATTGTTTCACAGTTGACACCACCTGGAACACCACAGCGTAATGGTGTGTCCGAATGTCGTAATCGTACTTTATTAGAGATGGTGCGATCTATGATGTCTCTTACCGATTTGCCGTTATCGTTTTGGGGTTATGCATTAGACACAGCTGCATTCACTTTAAATAGGGCACCATCAAAATCCATTGAGACGACACCATACGAACTGTGGTATGGAAAAAGGCCAAAGTTGTCGTTTCTTAAAGTTTAGGGATGTGATGCTTATGTCAAAAAGCTTCAGCCTGAAAAGCTGGAACCCAAAGCGGAAAAGTGCATCTTCATAGGTTACCCAAAAGAGACAGTTGGGTACACCTTCTATATCAAATCCGAGGGCAAAGTGTTTGTTGCTAAAAACGGAGCTTTTCTCGAGAAGGAGTTTCTCTCGAGAGAATTGAGTGGGAGGAAGATAGAACTTGATGAGGTTGTCGAACCTCTCATCCCTCTAGATGGTGGCGCAGGGCAAGGGGAAACCTCTGTCGTTGCGACGCCGGTTGAGGAGGAAGTTAATGATGATGATCATGAAACTCCGGTTCAAGTTCCTGTCGAACCACGCAGGTCGACGAGACCACGTGCTGCTCCAGAGTGGTACGGTAATCCCGTTTTGTCAATCATGTTGTTAGACAACAATGAACCTGCAAATTATGAAGAAGCAATGGTGGGCCCAGATTCCAACAAATGGCTAGAGGCCATGAAGTCCGAGATAGGATCCATGTATGAAAACAAAGTGTGGACTTTGGAAGTACTACCTGAGGGCCGCAAGGCTATTCAGAACAAATGGATCTTTAAGAAGAAGACAGACGCTGACGGAAATGTGACCGTTTATAAAGCTCGACTTGTGGCAAAGGGTTTTTTACAAGTTCAAGGAGTTGACTACGATGAGACACTATCACCCGTAGCGATGCCTAAGTCCGTCAGAATCATGTTAGCAATAGCTGCATTTTTCGATTATGAAATCTGGCAGATGGATGTCAAAACGGCGTTCCTTAACGATTTCCTTAAGGAAGAGTTGTATATGATGCAACCCAAAGGTTTTTTCGATCCTAAGAATGCTAACAAGGTGTGCAAGCTCCAGCGATCCATGTATGGACTGGTGCAAGCATCTCGGAGTTGGAACAAACGCTTTGATGAGGTGATCAAAGCATTTGGGTTTATACAAGTGGTTGGAGAATCTTGTATTTACAAGGAAGTGAGTGGGAGCTCTGTGGCGTTTCTAATATTATATGTGGATGACATATTGCTGATTGGAAACAACGTAGAGTTTTTGGAGAGCATAAAGGATTACTTGAATAAAAGTTTCCCTATGAAGGACCTAGGAGAAGTTGCTTACATTCTAGGCATTAAGATCTACAGGGATAGATCAAAACGCCTGATAGGTCTTTCACAAAGCACATACCTTGATAAAGTTTTGAAGAGGTTCAAAATGGAACAGTCCAAGAAAGGGTTCTTGCCAGTTTTACAAGGTACGAGATTGAGTAAGACTCAGTGCCCATCAACTGATGAGGATAGAGAGAATATGAGCACCGTCCCCTATGCTTCAGCCATAGGTTCTATCATGTATGCAATGCTGTGCACTAGACCGGACGTTAGCCTGGCCATAAGTATGGCAGGCAGGTTCCAGAGTAATCCAGGAGTGGATCACTGTACGGCGGTCAAGAATATCCTGAAGTACCTGAAAAGGACTAAGGAGATGTTTCTCGTGTATGGAGGTGACGAAGAGCTCGCCGTAAAGGGTTACGTCGATGCAAGCTTTGACACAGATCCGGACGACTCTAAGTCGCAGACCGGATATGTATTCATTCTTAATGGGGGTGCGGTAAGCTGGTGCAGTTCCAAGCAAAGCGTCGTAGCAGATTCTACATGTGAAGCGGAGTACATGGCTGCCTCGGAGGCGGCTAAGGAGGGTGTCTGGATGAAGCAGTTCATGACGGATCTTGGAGTGGTGCCAAGCACACTGAATCCAATAACCTTGTTCTGTGACAACATGGGTGCCATTGCCTTAGCAAAGGAACCACGGTTTCACAAGAAGTCCAGACACATCAAGCGACGCTTCAACCTCATCCGCGACTACGTGGAAGGAGAGGACGTAAATATATGCAAAGTGCACACGGATCTGAATGTAGCAGACCCGCTGACTAAACCTCTTCCACGGGCAAAGCATGATCAACACCAGAACTGTATGGGTGTTAGATTTATTACAATGTAATTCGCATGATGATGTGAGGGCTAGATTATTAACTCTAGTGCAAGTGGGAGACTGTTGGAATTATTCCCTAGAGGCAATAATAAATATAATAATTATTATAATTCCTGTATCAAGATAATCGTTTATTATCCATGCTATAATTGTATTAAATGAAGACTTATATACATGTGTGGATACATAGACAAAACACTATCCCTAGCAAGCCTCTAGTTGGCTTGCTAGTTGATCAAAGATAGTCAGGGTCTTCTGATTATGAACAAGGTGTTGTTGCTTGATAACTGGATCACGTCATTAGGAGAATCACGTGATGGACTAGACCCAAACTAATAGACGTAGCATGTTGATCGTGTCATTTTGTTGCTACTGTTTTCTGCGTGTCAAGTATTTGTTCCTATGACCATGAGATCATATAACTCACTGACACCGGTGGAATGCTTTGTGTGTATCAAACGTCGCAACGTAACTGGGTGACTATAAAGATGCTCTACAGGTATCTCCGAAGGTGTTCGTTGAGTTAGTATGGATCGAGACTGGGATTTGTCACTCCGTGTGACGGAGAGGTATCTCGGGGCCCACTCGGTAATACAACATCACACACAAGCCTTGCAAGCAATGTGACTTAGTGTAAGTTGTGGGATCTTGTATTACGGAACGAGATTGAAATAGGTATGCGGATACTGACGATCGAATCTCGGGCAAGTAACATACCGAAGGACAAAGGGAATGGCATACGGGATTATATGAATCCTTGACACTGAGGTTCAAACGATAAGATCTTCGTAGAATATGTGGGATCCAATATGGGCATCCAGGTCCCGCTATTGGATATTGACCGAGAAGTCACTCGGGTCATGTCTGCATAGTTCTCGAACCCGCAGGGTCTGCACACTTAAGGTTCGACGTTGTTTTATGCGTATTTGAGTTATATGGTTGGTTACCGAATGTTGTTCGGAGTCCCGGATGAAATCACGGACGTCACGAGGGTTTCCGGAATGGTCCAGAAACGAAGATTGATATATAGGATGACCTCATTTGATTACCGGAAGGTTTTCGGAGTTACCGGGAATGTACCGGGAATGACGAATGGGTTTCGGGTGTTCACCGGGGGGCAACCCACCCCGGGGAAGCCCATAGGCCTTAGTGGTGGCGCACCAGCCCTTAGTGGGCTGGTGGGACAGCCCAAGAAGGCCTTATGCGCCATAGGAAGAAAATCAAAGAGAAAAGGAAAAAAAGGGGGAGGTGGGAAAAAGGGGAAGGACTCCACCTTCCAAACCTAGTTGGATTCGGTTTGGAAGGGGAGGACTCCCCCCCTTGGCTCAGCTGACCCCCTTGGGGCTCCTTGAGCCTCAAGGCAAGGCACCCCTCTCCCACCTATATATACGGAGGTTTTAGGGCTGATTTGAGACAACTTTGCCACGGCAGCCCGACCACATATCTCCACGGTTTTACCTCTAGATCGCGTTTCTGCGGAGCTCGGGCGGAGCCCTGCTGAGATTAGATCACCACCAACCTCCGGAGCGCGGTCACGCTGTCGGATAACTCATCTACCTCTCCATCTCTCTTGCTGGATCAAGAAGGCCGAGATCATCATTGAGCTGTACGTGTGCTGAACGCGGAGGTGCCGTCCGTTCGGCACTAGATCGTGGGACGGATCGCGGGACGGTTCGCGGGGCGGATCGAGGGACGTGAGGACGTTCCACTACATCAACCGCGTTCACTAACGCTTCTGCTGTGCGATCTACAAGGGTACGTAGATCGAATATCCCCTCTCGTAGATGAACATCACCATGATAGGTCTTCGTGCGCTTAGGAAATTTTTTGTTTCCCATGCGACGTTCCCCACCAACAACTTGGTAGTTGGCTTGTGCTATGAAAGTAGTCCCAAAGGTGATAGGTACCCAAAGAGGATACAAAAACCTCCATCTTCATGTGCATTGAGTAGAAAGAGAAGTTTTGATTCCTCTCAATTAGTTTTGAGACGTGGATTTGGTAATATTAAGAGTTATGTTAGTAGGGTGTTGTGAATCTAGAAATACTTGTGTTGAAGTTAGTGATTCCCGTAGCATGCACGTATGGTGGACCGCTATGTTAGGAAGTCGGAGCATAATTGATCTATTGATTTTCATCCTTTGTGTTGAGGTCGGGATCGCGCGATGGTTTACACCTACCAACCATTCCCCTAGGAGTATGCATTTAGCACTTTGTTTCGATTACTAATAAAAACTTTCGCAATAAGTATGTGAGTTCTTCATGACTAATGTGAGTCCATGGTATAGATGCACTTTCACCTTCCACCATTGCTAGCCTCTCTAATGCCGCGCAACTTTCGCCGGTACACAAACCCACCATATGCCTTCCTTAAAACAGCCACCATACCTACCTACTCTTATATTTTCATAGCCATTCCGAGATATATTGCCATGCAACTCCCACCGTTCCATCTCATGACTTGTGCCGTCACTCTCATATTGCCATTGCATGATCGTAAGATAGCTAGCGAGATGTTTCAAACGTCATATGCCAAGCTAGATCGTTGCACATCCTGGTACACTGCCAGAGGCATTTCCTATAGAGTCATCATCGTTCTAAGATTTGAGCTGTGAGTAAATAAAAGTGTGATGATCATCATTATTAGAGCATTGTCCCATGTGAGGGGGAAAAAGAGGCCAAAGAGCCCAAACAAAAAAAGAGAGGCCAAAGAGCCCAAATAAAAAAAGAGAAAAGGAGAGAAGGGACAATGCTACTATCTTTTTCCACACTTGTGCTTCATAATAGGACCATGTTCTTCATGATTGGGAGCCTCTCATTTCATCACCACCATATGCTAGTGGGAATCTTTATTACATAACTTGGCTTGTATATTCCAATGATGGGCTTCCTCAAATTGCCTTAGGTCTTCGTGAGCAAGCAAGTTGGATGCACACCCACTAGTTCTCCTTTTGAGCTTTCACATACTTATAGCTCTAGTGCATCCTTTGTATGGCAATCCCTAATCCTTCACATTGATATCTATTAATGGGCATCTCCATAACCCTTTGATACGCTGAGTCAATGTGACCATCTCCTCCTTTTCGTCTCACAACAACCACCACACTCTATTCCACCTATAGTGCTATATCCATGGCTCACGCTCATGTATTGCGTGATAGTTGTAAAAGGTTTGAGAAATTAAGAGTGCGAAAACAATTATTTGGCCAATACCGGGGTTGTGCATGATTTAAATTAGTTGTGTGGGGATGATGGAGCATAGCCAGACTATATGATTTTGTAGGCATAACTTTCTTTGGCCTTGTTATTTCGAAAGTTCATGATTAACTTGCTAATTTGCTTGAAGTATTATTGTTTTCATATCAATAGCAAACTATTGTTTTGAATCTTACGAATCTGAACATTCATGTCACATGAAAGAAGTTACAAAGGACAACTATGCTAGGTAGCATTCACATCAAAAATTTGGTCTTTATCACTTCCCTACTCGAGGACGAGCAGGAGTTAAGCTTGGGGATGCTTGATACGTCTCGAACGTATCTATAATTTTTGATGGTTTCATGCTATTATCTTGTCAAACTTTGGATGTTTTGTATGCCTTTTATATCTTTTTTGGGACTAACTTATTAACTCAGTGCCAAGTGCCAGTTCCTGTTTTTTTCGTCTTTTTGACCCCTTTCAGAGAAGGATTTTAAACGGAGTCAAAACAGAATGAAACTTCCAAAAAGTTTTTTTCCGAAACAGAAGACGATCGAGAGACTTGAGAACCAAGGCATAGGGTCAACAGGGACCCCACAAGCCCCCTAGCCGCAGCCAGGGGGGCCGCGGCTCCCGGGCTTGTGGGCTCCGTGGACCTCCTCTGCCCTAGGTCTTTCGCCTATATATTCCCTATAATCCCAGAAAAACTCTGGAGAGCCTCGAAAACACTTTTCCGCCGCCGCAAGCTTCTGTCCCCGCAAGATCCCATCTGGGGCACGTTTTGGTGCCCTATCGGAGGGGGATTCGGATATGGAGGGCTTCTTCATCAACACCATGACCTCTCCGATGATGCTTGAGTAGTTCACCATAGACCTTTGGGTCCATAGCTAGTAGCTAGATGGCTTCTTCTCTCTCTTGGATCTTCAATACAAAGTTCTCCATGATCTTCATGGAGATCTATCCGATGTAATCTTCTTTTGCGATGTGTTTGTCGAGATCCGATGAATTGTGGATTTATGATCAGATTATCTATGAATCTTATTTGAGTTTCTTCTGGTCTCTCTTATATGCATGATTTCATATCCTTGTAATTCTCTTCGAGTTGTGGGTTTTCTTTGGCCAACTTGATCTACAGTTCTTGCAATGGGAGAAGTGCTTGGTTTTGGGTTCATACCGTGCGGTGACCTCACTCAGTGATAGAAGGGGTAGCAAGGCACGCATCGTGTTGTTGCCATCAAGGGTAAAAAGATGGGGTTTATATCTATTGCATGAATTTATCCCTCTACATCATGTCATCTTGCTTAAGGCGTTACTCTGTTCGTCATGAACTCAATACACTAGATGCATGCTGGATAGCGGTCGATGTGTGAAGTAATACTAGTAGATGCAAAAAGTATCGGTCTACTTGTCTCGGACGTGATGCCTATATGTATGACCATTGCCTAAGATATCGTCATGACTTTGCACGGTTCTATCAATTGCTCGACAGTAATTTGTTTACCCACCGTAATATTTTCTATTTTGAGAGAAGCCTCTACTGAACACTATGGCCCCCGGGTCTACTTCACATCATATTTTCAGCCTTACACTTTTACTTCGTTGCACTTTCCGCTTTCATATCTCACTCTGCAATCAATCTTGAAGGGATTGACAACCCCCTCATAGCATTGGGTGCAAGCTCCTTTGTGTTTGCGCGGGTACTCTGGACTTGACACGATTCTCCTACTGGATTGACACCTTGGTTCTCAAACTGAGGGAAACACTTACTGCTCCTGTGCTGCATCACCCTTTCCTCTTCAAGGGAAAAAACCAACGCAAGCCCAGTTTTCGTCGACGTGTCAATTCCTGGCGCTGTTGTCTATTGTCGTAGCAGCCGCCACCTCTTTGGCTTCCTGTAGCGCGCCCAGAGCGCAGTTTTGGCATGCCACGGCATGCTGGTGCGCTCTGAGGCACTCTCGACGTGTCTAGCATGTCCTGGCACTAGCTGGGAGTGAGGCTAGATGTTTGGGTCTCGTGGGGCCTTTGTCTGGTCAAGGGAGACAAGGAATACTGGTGCTGTCAGCTTTGAACTGAAGCTTAGATTGGGTTTTTTGGCATTTCCACTTTGAACCAGTGAGGGGCCAGTTGACTGGCCACCTAATCTATGAGTTTGGAGCAAAGGGGTTGGGTTTAGCTGTGGCTAAGAGGGCTTTTACCCATCTTGAGAAGGTGCTCGACAGTGGTTTGAGGGGCTTGCACCCTGATATGTCTCCAACGTATCTATAATTTTTGATGGTTCCATGCTATTATCTTGTCAAACTTTGGATGTTTTGTATGCCTTTTATATATTTTTTGTGACTAACTTATTAACTTAGTGCCAAGTGCCAGTTCCTGTTTTTCCGTGTTTTTGACCTTTTTCAGAGGAGAATTTTAAACGGAGTCCAAACGGAATAAAACCTCCGAAAAGATTTTTTCCGGAACAGAAGATACGTAGGAAGCTTGAGAATCAAGGCAGAGGGCACCAGGGGAGGCCACAAGCCCCTAGCCGCGGCCAGGGGGGCAGCGCCTAGCAGGCTTTTGGGTCCCCTGGGGATCCTCTGCCCTCGTTCTTCTGCCTATAAATCCCCAAAAAATCTGAAACCACGGGAGAGAGCCACGAAAATACTTTTCCGCCGCTGCAAGCTTCTGTCCCCGCAAGATCCCATCTGGGGCACGTTCTGGTGCCCTGCCGGAGGGGGGATTCGGACAGAGAGGGCTTCTTCATCAACACCATTGCCTCTCCGATGATGCGTTATTAGTTCAGCACAGACCTTCGGGTCCATAGCTAGTAGCTAGATGGCTTCTTCTCTCTCTTAGATCTTCAATACAAAGTTCTCCATGATCTTCATGGAGATCTATTCGATGTAATCTTCTTTTGCAATGTGTTTGTCGAGATCCATGAATTGTGGATTTATGATCAGATTATCTATGAATCTTATTTGAGTTTATTCTGATCTCTTATATGCATGATTTCATATCCTTGTAATTCTCTTCGAGTTGTGGGTTTGGTTTGGCCAACTTGATCTACGTTCTTGCAATCGGAGAAGTGCTTGGTTTTGGGTTCATACCGTGCGGTGACCTCACCCAGTGATAGAAGGGGTAGCGAGGCACACATCATGTTGTTGCTATCAAGGGTAAAAAGATGGGGTTTATATCTGTTGCATGAATTTATCCCTCTACATCATGTCATCTTGCTTAAAGCGTTACTATGTTCGTTATGAACTCAATACATTAGATACATGCTGGATAGCGGTCTATATATGGAGTAATAGTAGTAGATGCAGAAAGTATCGGTCTACTTGTCTCGGACGTGATGCCTATATGTATGATCATTGCCTTAGATATCGTCATGACTTTGGCGGTTCTATCAATTGCTCGACAGTAATTCGTTCACCCACCGTAATATTTGCTATCATGAGAGAAGTCTCTAGTGAACACTATGGACGTCGGGTCTACTTCACATCATATTTTCAGCCTTACACTTTTAGTTTGTTGCACTTTCCGCCTTCAGATCTCACCTTGCAATCAATCGTGAAGGGATTGACAACCCCTTTGTAGTGTTGGGTGCAAGTTTGCTGTTTTTGCGCAGGTACTTTTGGAGACTTGGCTTGATACTCCTACTGGATTGATACCATGGTTCTCACACTGAGGGAAATACTTACTGCTACTGTGCTGGATCACCCTTTCCTCTTCAAGGGAAAAAACCAATGCAAGCTCAAGAGGTAGCAAGAAGAATTTCTGGCGCTGTTGCCGGGGAGGATCAAGTCAAGAATAGTCTCCCGTCAACGTGCCAATTTCTGGTGCCGTTGCCAGGGAGCATCAAGTGAAGCTTATCCAAGTAACCATTGCAAACTCATCTCTTGCATTTACTTTTTTGCCTCTCGTTTTCCTCTCCCCTACTTATGAAAAACAAAATTTACAAATTTTTTTGCCTTTTTTGTTTGCCCTTTTTCTTCGCTTGCTTTCTATTCGCTTGTGTGCTTGTCTGCTTGCTGAAGTCACCATGAATGAAAACACCAAACTTTGTGACTTCTCGAATACTAATAATAATGATTTTATTAGTACTCCGATTACTCCCGCCACTAGTGCGGAATCATATGAAATCAATGCTGCTTTGCTGAATCTTGTTATGAAAGAGCAATTCTCCGGCCTTCCTAGTGAAGATGCCGCATCCCATCTTTATACCTTCATTGAGCTTTGAGATATGCAAAAGAAGAAAGATGTGGATAATGATGTGATTAAATTGAAGCTATTTCCGTTCTCATTGCGAAATCGAGCAAAAACTTGGTTTTCATCTTTGCCCAAAAATAGTATCGATTCTTGGAACAAGAGCAAAGATGCTTATATATCCAAGTATTTTCCACCGGGGATACGTCTCCAACGTATCTATAATTTTTGATGGTTTCATGCTATTATCTTGTCAAACTTTGGACGTTTTGTATGCATTTTATATCTTTTTTGGGACTAACTTATTAACTCAGTGCCAAGTGCCTGTTCCTATTTTTTCCGTGGTTTTGACCCTTTTCAGAGGAGGATTTTAAACGGAGTCCAAACGGAATAAAACCTGCGGAATGATTTTTTCCATAATAGAAGACGCGCAGGAGACTTGAGAACCAAGGCAGGGAACCTCAGAGGAGGTCACAAGCCCACCAGGCCCGGCCAAGGGGGGTAGGCCTAGCACGCTTGTGAGTTGCCCGTGGCTCCCCTGCCCTAGGTCTTCCGCCTATATATTCCCTAAAATCCCCGAAAAATCAGGAGATCATCGAAAGTACTTTTCCGTCGCCGCAAGCTTCTGTCTTTGCAAGATCCCATCTGGGGCACATTCTGGTGCCCTGTCGGAGGGGAGATTCGGATACGGAGGGCTTCTTCATCAACACCATGACCTCTCCGATGATGCATGAGTAGTTCACCATAGACCTACGGGTCCATACCTAGTAGCTAGATGGCTTCTTCTCCCTCTTGGATCTTCAATACAAAGTTCTCCATGATATTCAGGGAGATCTATCCGATGTAATCTTATTTTGCGGTGTGTTTGTCGAGATCCGATGAATTGTGGATTTATGATCAGATTATCTATGAATCTTATTTGAGTTTCTTTTGATCTCTTGTATGCATGATTTCATATCCTTGCAATTCTCTCCGAGTTGTGGGTTTTGTTTTGCCAGCTTGATCTATGATTCTTGCAATGGGAGAAGTGCTTGGTTTTGGGTTCATACCGTGCGGTGACCTCACCGAGTGACAAAAGGGGTAGCGAGGCACACATCATGTTGTTGCCATCAAGGATAAAAAGATGGGGTTTTCATCATTGGTTTGAGATTATCCCTCTACATCATGTCATCTTTCTTTAGGCGTTACTCTGTTCGTCATGAACTCAATACACTAGATGCATGCTGGATAGCGGTCGATGTGTGGAGTAATAGTAGTAGATGCAGAAAGTATCGGTCTACTTGTCTCGGGCGTGATGCCTATATGTATAATCATTGCCTTAGATATCGTCATGACTTTGCGCGGTTCTATCAATTGCTCGACAGTAATTTGTTCACCCACCGTAATATTTGCTATTTTGAGAGAAGCCTCTAGTGAACACTATGGCCCCTGGGTCTACTTCACACTATATTTTCAGCTTTACTCTTTTACTTCTTTGCACTTTCCGCCTTCAGATCTCACTTGGCAATCAATCTTGAAGGGATTGACAACCCATTTATAGCGTTGGGTCCAAGCTCTTTTGTGTTTGTGCAGGTACTCTGGACTTGGCGAGATTCTCCTACTGGATTGATACCTTGGTTCTCAAACTGAGGGAAATACTTACTGCTCTTGTGCTGCATCGCCCTTTCCTCTTCAAGGGAAAAACCAACGCAAGCTCAAGAGACGAGAGAAGATTTCTATCGCCGTAGCAGAAGAATTTCTGGCGCCGTTGCTGGGGAGGATCAAGTCAAGAACTCATCCAAGTAAGTGTCGCAAACTCATCTCTTGCATTTACTTTTTTGCTCTCGTTTTCCTCTCCCCCACTTTTGAAAAACAAAAATTTACAAAAATATTTGCCCTTTTCTTCGTTTTCCTTTTTCGTTTGCCTTTTTCTCTCGCTTGCTTTCTGTCCGCTTGTCTGCCTGCTAAGACCGGTATGGCCCAACCAAGGGATTTTGACGCTCACTATGCAAAGTTGGAAGAGATTGAAACTAGTGTTAAAGGCTTCATGTCGACACAGTTTGAATACAACAGTTACTTTCGTAGAGAACTGAAGGAGCAAAATTCTTTATTGGCTTTTATGAATAAAGAAGTTGATGATATGGCCAAAGAATTCCTTGCACTAGATTCTCAGTTTGCTTGTCTTGAAAATTTGGTAGGCCAGATTTCTGATAAACGGGCTACTTTAGTCAATAAAATGGCTGCTAAATCTGAAATTTGTGATGAGAATCATGAAGATCTTAAAGTGCTTGGTGTGACTCCCATTGAATCTTTGTTTTCTTGTGTCGAACCTAATGATGATGGGGCTGGATATGAATCCACTTTGGTTGAAAAACGCCCCAATGATTCGGAGTCCATCTATCTTGATGCTAAAAGCATTGAAAGTGGAGTAGAAGATATTAAAACTTTGAGTAGTAATGAAGTTACTACTTTGGATTTCAAGGAATTCAATTATGATAGTTGATCCTTGATTGAATGCATTTCCTTGATGCAATCCATGCTAAACTCTCCACACGCTTATAGCCAAAACAAGGCCTTTACCGATCATATCGTCGAAGCTATGATAAAATCTCTTAAAGAGAAACTTGAATTGGAAGTCTCTATCCCTGCAAAGCTTCATGATGAGTGGGAACCTACTATAAAAATCAAAATCAAAAACTATGAATGCAATGCTTTGTGTGATTTGGGTGCTAGTGTTTCCACGATTCCAAAGTCTTTACATGATGTTCTAGGTTTAAATGAGATTGAAGAGTGTTCTCTTAATTTGCATCTTGCGGATTCGACTATCAAGAAACCCATGGGAAGGATCAATGATGTTCTTATTATTGCAAATAGGAACTATGTACCCGTGGATTTCATTCTGCTTGACATTGATTGCAATCCTACATGCCCTATTATTCTTGGTAGACCTTTCCTAAGGACTATCGGTGCTATCATCGATATGAAGGAGCGGAATATTAGATTTCAATTTCCTTTAAAGAAGGGCATGGAGCACTTTCCTAGAAAGAAAATAATATTGCCTTAGGAATCCATGATGAGGGCTACTTATGGTTTGAGCACCAAAGACGACGATACGTGATTCTATTGATTTATGCCTAGCTAAGGGCGTTAAACAATAACGCTTGTTGGGAGGCAAACCAATGAATTTATTTCTTTTTCTTTCTGTTTTGTTGCGTCCGCACCATCATAATTCTGTTATGATTGTGTTTTTGTGTTTCTTTTTGTGTTTGAGCCAAGCAAAACCTTTATGACTAGTCTTGGTGATGGTTGTTTAATCCTGCTGGAAAAAGACAAAAACTCTTTGCTCACGAGATGATTTTTCATTTTTACTCAGAAAGAGATTTTGAGTTGATTACTTTTGCTGCTGGTTGATATGCCTTTTGCCCATGCAGTCGTAAGTTTTCCAAAAAATTGAGGTACCAGAAGTATACGAAGTATACAGATTGCTACAAACTGGTCTGTTTTTGACAGATTCTATTTTTGTTGAGTTGGTTGCTTGTTTTGATGAAACTATGGATAGTATCGGGGGGTACTAGCCATGGGAAAGTGAGAATACAGTAGCCTAACACCAATATAAATAGAAATCAAGATTGCTACAGTACCTAAAGAGGTGGTAGTTTGTTTTCTTGTGCTAATGTTATCACGAGTTTCTGTTTAAGTTTTGTGTTGTGAAGTGTTCAAGTTTTGGGTGACGTTCTCATGGACAAAGAGATAAGGAGTGGAAAGAGCTCAAGCTTGGGGATTCCCAAGGCATCCCAAGCCAAATTCAAGGACACCAAAAAGCCTAAGCTTGGGGATGCCCCGGGAAGGCATCTCCTCTTTCGTCTTCAATCCATCGGTAACATTACTTGGGGCTATATTTTTATTCACCACATGATATGTGTTTTGCTTGGAGCGTATTGTATCTTATGAGTCTTTTCTTTTTGTTGTGTCACAATCTTCCTTGTTGCACACCTTTCGAGAGAGACATGCACTCATCGTGATTTTGCTAGAATGCTCATCATGCTTCACTTATATCTTTTGAGCTAGATAATTTTGCTCTATGTGCTTCACTTAGATCTTTTAGAGCACGGCGGTGCGTGACTTGGTAGTTGGTTTATGCTATGAAAATAGTCCCAAAAGTGATAGGTACCCAAAGAGGATACAAAAACCTCCATCTTCATGTGCATTGAGTAGAAAGAGAAGTCTTGATTCCTCTCAATTAGTTTTGAGACATGGATTTTGGTAATATTAAGAGTTATGTTAGTAGGGTGTTGTGAATCTAGAAATACTCGTGTTGAAGTTAGTGCTTACCGTAGCATGCATGTATGGTGAACCGCTATGTTAGGAAGTCGAAGCATAATTGATCTATTGATTGTCATCCTTTGAGTTGAGGTCGGGATCGCGCGATGGTTAACACCTACCAACCCTTCCCCTAGGAGTATGCGTTTAGCACTTTGTTTCGATTACTAATAAAAACTTTCGCAACAAGTATGTGAGTTCTTCATGACTAATGTGAGTCCATGGTATAGATGAACTTTCACCTTCCACCATTGCTAGCCTCTCTAGTGCCGCGCAACTTTCGCCGGTACACAAACCCACCAGATGCCTTCGTCAAAATAGCCACCATACCTACCTACTATCACATTTTCATAGCCATTTCGAGATATATTGCCATGCAACTCCCACCATTCCGTCTCATGACTTGTGCCGTCACTCTCATATTGCCATTGCATGATCGTAAGATAGCTAGCGAGATGTTTCAATGTCATACGCCAAGCTAGATCGCTGCACATCCCGGTACACTGCCGAAGGCATTTCCTATAGAGTCATCATCATTCTGAGCTTTTGAGATGTGAGTAAATAAAAGTGTGATGATCATCATTGTTAGAGCATTGTCCCATGTGAGGAAATAAAAAAAGAGGCCAAAGAGCCCAAATAAAAAAAAAGAGAAAAAAGAGGCCCAAGAGCCCAAATAAAAAAAGAGAGAAAAAGAGAGAAGGGACAATGCTACTATCTTTTTCCACACTTGTGCTTCATAATAGCACCATGTTCTTCATGATTGAGAGCCTCTTGTTTCGTCACCACCATATGGTAGAGGAATCTTCATTATATAACTTGGCTTGTATATTCCAATGATGGTCTTCCTCAAAATTGCCCTAGGTCTTCGTGAGCAAGCAAGTTGGATGCACACCCACTAGTTCTCCTTTTGAGCTTTCACATACTTATAGCTCTAGTGCGTCATTTGTATGGCAATCCCTACACATTCACATTGATATCTATTAATGGGCATCTCCATAGCCCATTGATACGCCGAGTCAATGTGACCATCTCCTCATTTTTTGTCTCACAACCACCACCACATTCTATTCCACCTGTAGTGCTATACCCATGGCTCACGCTCATGTATTGCGTGATAGTTATAAAAAGTTTGAAGAAAGTAAGAGTGCGGAAACAATTACTTGGCCAATACCGGGGTTGTGCATGATTTAAATTAGTTGCGTGAGGATGATGGAGCATAGCTAGACTATATGATTTTGAAGGGATAACTTTCTTTGGCCTTGTTATTTTGAAAGTTCATGATTACTTTGCTAGTTTGCTTGAAGTATTATTGTTTCCATGTCAATAGCAAACTATTGTTTTGAATCTTACGGATCTGAACATTCATATCACATGAAAGAAGTTGCAAAGGACAACTATGCTAGGTAGCATTCCACATAAAAAATTCAGTCTTTATCACTTCCCTACTCAAGGACGAGAAGGAGTTAAGCTTGGGGATGCTTGATACGTCTCCAACGTATCTATAATCTTTGATGGTTTCATGCTATTATCTTGTCAAACTTTGGGCGTTTGTATGCATTTTATATCTTTTTTGGGACTAACTTATTAACTCAGTGCCAAGTGCCAGTTCCTGTTTTTTCCGTGTTTTTGACCCTTTTCAGAGGAGGATTTTAAACGGAGTCCAAACGGAATAAAACCTGCGGAATGAGTTTTTCCATAACAGAAGACACGCAGGAGACTTGAGAACCAAGGCAGAGAACCTCGGAGGAGGTCACAAGCCCACCAAGCCCGACCAAGGGGGGGGGCGGGCCTAGCAGGCTTGTGAGCTCCCCGTGGCTCCCGTGCCCTAGGTCTTCCGCCTATATATTCCCTAAAATCCCCGAAAAAATCAGGAGATCATCGAAAGTACTTTTCCGCCGCGGTAAGCTTCTGTCTCCGCAAGATCCCATCTGGCGCATGTTCTGGTGCCCTGCCAGAGGGGGGATTCGGATACGGAGGGCTTCTTCATCAACACCATGACCTCTCCGATGATGCGTGACTAGTTCACCATAGACCTACGGGTCCATAGCTAGTAGCTAGATGGCTTCTTATCTCTCTTGGATCTTCAATACAAAGTTCTCCATGATCTTCATGGAGATCTATCCAATGTAATCTTCTTTTGCGGTGTGTTTATCGAGATCCGATGGATTGTGGATTTATGATCAGATTATCTATGAATCTTATTTGAGTTTCTTCTGATCTCTTGTATGCATGATTTCATATCCTTGTAATTCTCTTCGAGTTGTGGGTTTTGTTTGGCCAGCTTGATCTATGATTCTTGCAATGGGAGAAGTGCTTGGTTTTGGGTTCATACCGTGCGGTGACCTCACCCAGTGATAGAAGGGGTAGCAAGGCATGCATCGTGTTGTTGCCATCAAGGGTAAAAAGATGGGGTTTTCATCATTGGTTTGAGATTATCCCTCTACATCATGTCATCTTGCTTAAGGCGTTACTCTGTTCGTCATGAACTCAATACACTAGATGCATGATGGATAGCGGTCGATGTGTGGAGTAATAGTAGTAGATGCAAAAAGTATCGGTCTACTTGTCTCGGACGTGATGCCTATATGTATGATCATTGCCTTAGATATCGTCATGACTTTGCACGGTTCTATCAATTGCTCGACAGTAATTTGTTTTCCCACCGTAATATTTGCTATTTTGAGAGAAGTATCTAGTGAACACTATGGCCCCCTGGTCTACTTCACACCATATTTTCAGCCTTACTCTTTTACTTCGTTGAACTTTCCGCCTTCAGATCTCACTTTGCAATCAATCTTGAAGGGATTGACAACCCCTTTATAGCATTGGGTGCAAGCTCTTTTGTGTTTGTGCAGGTACTCTGGACTTGATGAGTGTAATGCCCCAAGTGTGTAATTGCCATATTTGGAACCTATTGCAAGTGGGTCCACCTTGTCATGGTTATGATGATATCATTTGTGCCATGACTTCATGTGATGTTCCCTTTTGTTTCCTTCCCTTGCATGCATGCATAACATATCATTCCATGCCATGTCTTGTCTTGAGTTTGCATTGTGTTCTCATGTGGTGTGGTTACCTTGTGAGCTCATGTGGCTAGTAGTAATAGTATTGTGGAGGCTCTAGTTTTTCAAAAGAAGACCCTTTCTCTGAACTTATCTCTAGCTCCTTACTCCAACTATTCCTTCCCTGATTTCAAAATGTCCAATGTTTAGGGAATATTGTGGGTGTTAAGTTGTGCAAGTTTGGTGATTTTAAAAGTGTTTTAAACAAGTGCAATAAATACAAAACTGAGGCATTAATTCTGTTTTGTGAAATATTACTTGCTCCTAAAAATCTTGTTTTTGTTTTATTTAAATAGGTCATATTTTTCTATGACCAGGGGTATTTTCTTTTGATTTATCCCCAGTAGTTTTGCCTTGTTTTCTTTTTTTCTTTCTGGCCTTTCTTTTAACTAGAAGAGGCCACATGGTTCGCTTTTCTTTTAAGTGGCGCCAGTGGGCTTCCTCTCTCTTCCCTGGCGGCCCATCTCTCTCCCTCCCTCGCGCGCTGAGGCCCGTGTGCCTTTCGTCCCCTTCCTGGCGCCGTTGCCTCCCCGCGTCTCCTTTCCGTCAGGTTCAGAGAGGGACTCGGTCGACGCCGTGAGCAGCAGCAACGTCAAGGCCCCCCTTAAATTGCGTTGGCGTCCGTGCCTCCCCTCGCCTAGGGTTCCTCTTCCCCCCTCAGCCGTCGCCGCCACCTCTCCCCATCTCCATCTTTCCTCCCTTCCTTCCCTCGCAGTAAGTCTTCTGTAGGAATAGCAGAGAGAGCAGTGAAGGAGCTCGCCGCGTCTACCCTGCCTTCGACGCTGTACGGCGAGTCCGTCATGTCCAAGAGATCGGGGTTCGACCCCGCGTTCTATTCCCATCATCGGTAGGGTCGGGAAGCGACCACACCGACGAGCTCGACCTCGTCAACGGCGCGAACCCGGTGGTCTGCCTCCTCTTCTTCGATCTGCGGTTCAGGGCTTCATCATCGTCGATCTACCTCATCTCCGGCGCCCTCCTCCTCCGATCGGTTCCCTCCTTCCTTCCCAAGGTGAGGCAGCACCTCCCCTTCCTTCTTCCTCCTCGGTTCCGTCATAGATTCGGCGTAGAGCGCGCGTGTGTCGCTGTCTGTGCTAGTTCAGCAGATCGGTAGCAGTAGCTTGATGTGGTGGTGAGGCGCAGGTGTGTCATGATGTTATGTGTGTTCGTAGCAGGGATCTTCCCCGCGTAGCAGTAGATCAGCTGCAGTAGCGCTCCCCTCCTCGTAGCGCAGCAGCAACAGCAGGTCGCGCCGGCAGAGTCCCTGTCGCCGGCGAATCTGCGTGTGGAGAGAGCAGGCAGTAGTGGTAGCATACCTTGCGCATCGCCTCCGTTCTGTCAATCGTCCGTATCATAGCGGAGTGGTGTTTGCCTTGTGGTAGGACTCGGCAGGAGCAGGGTTCGAATCCCATGTGTTGCACCCCCTTTTATTTGCCTGTTTTCTTTCCTGTTTCGTAGTAGGGCAGCGCAGCAGAGTATATCCTCTGCTTGGGTCGTTCTCTGTCGAGCACCATGGGCATAGGAGAGTGGGTTGTTGCAGTAGAGAGCACCAGGAGGTTCAGGGTTCAAATCCTGACCCCTCCTGCTATTTTTTTCTTTTCCTTTTGTACTTTTGTGTTTTTGAGCTTTCCCCTTAGCATGTGTAATTGCTGTTGGGGGTGTATTGCACATGCGGGAGTTGTTCATTTTTCCCCCTTTCAACAACATGTGATGTTTTTACATTGTTAGCATGAGCGCCTATTATGTGGGCTTAGGGCTAGTAGATATGTGTGTGTTTATGTGTGTGTGAGTGCTTGAGGGTGAGTGTGTGTGCCTCTACACACATGCTTGTGCAATTGCACAAGCACTTGAGATCAAGCCTTGTGTGTTAGTGGATTTGTGCATGTGTGTGTGTTTCCCCACACACTTATGCATACACATCCTTGTGAGTGTGTATGTGTAGGTGAGTGAGTGGGTTGTGTTTGTTCTTGCTTAATTGTAGTGTGAGTGTGTGTGTCCATGTGCTTGGTGATGGACTCATGCCACCATTGGCCTTGTGAAAGTGTGCAATAGAATGTGTACGTGTAGTTCTAGTGAATAACACATGTAATGTTGCCCTATTCACTATGTTGGATTCTATGTAATTTTTCCTTCCTAGTTTGAGCTCACTTGCTCCAAGTAAGTGCAGGTGTTCTATATATGGTTGTTGGGTAGAAATAGCCCAGGAATCCAATGGTGAAATCAATTTTGCCATTGGAGCATTTAATGAAAATGGCATATTTGCATTTTCTTCTAAGTTTTGAGCTTGGTTCCATGAATTGTGATGTGCTCTTGTATTTGTTTCTGATTGTGGTAGTAGAGGGTGACCCCCTCTACCACATGTTGGTTTCAATTCATGATTTGGAATCCATGTGTGCAAGTTGTGCCCATCCAAAGTAGGCATGTGGCCGAAATTCCAGATTAGTGAAAATCTGAGATTTTCACTAAGTCTGAGAATCTGTTTATATTTTCTTCTCCTGTAGATGAGGTTGTGCTGGTCATTGTGTTGTGATCTAGCCCTACCTTTAAACTATAACGTTGGACCTGATATGTTTCTCTAGATCCCTGTAAAATTTCATGTCATTTGGAGCCCTGTAGTTATTGTTTTGGCTGCTGTCAAAAAGCTTCAGAGAGAGACTCAGCCGACACCGTGAGCAGCAGCAATGTCGAGGCCCCCCTTAAATTGCGTTGGCGTCCGTGCCTCCCCTCGCCTAGGGTTCCTCTTCCCCCCTCAGCCGCAGCCGCCACCTCTCCCCATCTCCATATTTCCTCCCTTACTTTCCTCGCGGTAAGTCTTCTGTAGGAATAGCAGAGAGAGCAGAGAAGGAGCTCGCCGCGTCTACCCCGCCGTCGTCGCCGTCCGGCGAGTCCGCCATGTCCAGGAGATCGGGGTTCGACCCCGTGTACCATTCCCATCATCGGTAGGGTCGGGAAGCGACCACACCGACGAGCTCGACCTCGTCAACAGAGCGAACCCGGTGGTCTGCCTCCTCTTCTCCGGTCTGCGGTTCAGGGCTTCATCATCGTCGATCTGCCTCATCTCCGGCGCCCTCCTCCTCCGATCGGTTCCCTCCTTCCTTCCCAAGGTGAGGCAGCACCTCCCCTTCCTTCTTCCTCCTCGGTTCCGTCATAGATCCGGCGTAGAGCGCGCGTGCGTTGCTGTCTGTGTTAGTTCAGCAGATCGGTAGCAGTAGCTTGATGTGGTGGTGAGGCGCAGGTGTGTCATGATGTTGTGTGTGTTCGTAGCAGGGATCTTCCCCGCGTAGCAATAGATCAGCAGCAGTAGCGCTCCCCTCCTCATAGCGCAGCAGCAACAGCAGGTCGCGCCGGCAGAGTCCCTGTCGCCGGCGACTCTGCGTGTGGAGAGAGAAGGCAGTAGTGGTAGCATAGCTTGCTCATCGCCTCTCTTCTGTTAGTCGTCCGTATCGTAGCGAAGTGGTGTTTGCCTTGTGGTAGGACTCGGCACGGGCAGGGTTCGAATCCCATGTGTTGCACCCCCTTTTATTTGCCTGTTTTCTTTCCTGTTTCGCAGTAGGGCAGCGTAGCAGAGTATATCCTATGCTTGGGTCCTTCTCTGTCGAGCACCATGGGCATAGCAGAGTGGGTTGTTGCAGTAGAGAGCACCAGGAGGTTCAGGGTTCAAATCCTGACCCCTCGTGCTATTTTTTTCTTTTCCTTTTGTTTTTTTGTGTGTTTTTGAGCTTTCCCCTTAGCATGTGTAATTGATGTTGGGGTGTATTGCACATGCGGGAGTTGTTCATTTTTTCCCCTTTCAACAGCATGTGATGTTTTTACATTGTTAGCATGAGCGCCTATTATGTGGGCTTAGGGCTAGTAGATATGTGTGTGTTTATGTGTGTGTGTGAGTGCTTGAGGGTGAGTGTGTGTGCAAGTGTGTGTGTGACTCTACACACATGCTTGTGCAATTGCACAAGCACTTGAGATCAAGCCTTGTGTGTTAGTGGATTTGTGCATGTGTGTGTGTTTCCCCCACACACTTCTGCATACACATCCTTGTGAGTGTGTATGTGTAGGTGAGTGAGTGGGTTGTGTTTGTTCTTGCTTAATTGTAGTGTGAGTGTGTGTGTCCATGTGCTTGGTGATGGACTCATGCCACCATTGGCCTTGTGATAGTGTGCAATAGAATGTGTAGGTGTAGTTCTAGTGAATAGCACATGTAATGTTGCCCTATTCACTATGTTGGATTCTATGTAGTTTTTCCTTCCTAGTTTGAGCTCACTTGCTCCAAGTAAGTGCATGTGTTTTATATATGGTTTAGGGGTAGAAAGATCCCAGGAATCCAATGGTGAAATCATTTTTGCCATTGGAGCATTTTCTGAAAATAGGATATTTGCATTTTCTTCTAAGTTTAGAGCTTGGTTCCATGAATTGTGATGCGCTCTTGTATTTGTTTCTTGATTGTGGTAGTAGAGGGTGACCCCCTATACCACATGTTGGTTTCAATTCATGATTTGTAATCCATGTGTGCAAGTTGTGCCCATCCAAAGTAGGCATGTGGCTGAAATTCCAGATTTCACTAAGTCTGAGAATCTGTTTATATTTTCTTCTCCTGTAGATGAGGTTGTGCTGGTCATTGTGTTGTGATCTAGTCCTACCTTTCAACTAGAAAGTTGGACCTGATATGTTTTTCTAGATCCCTGTAAAATTTCATGTCATTTGGAGCCCTGTAGTTATTGTTTTGGCTGCTGTGAAAAAGCTTCAGATGAAAGACAGAAAATTAGGTGCAGGAATTTTCACTAAGTCCCTGAGATCTGATGGTTTTGAGCAAGTTTGCAGCCTTGTATCTTCCTGTGTTTAATTCCTTTTAGAGTGATTCTTGTTTGTGATTTTAGTATGCTTGGCTAGCTACAGCCACATATATTATTTGACATAGTTGGGTGGCTGTAGGTGCTTTGCATGTAGCTCACAAAGTGCTATGATGCAGTTTATGGCAGATTGTGTAGTTTTGTCATTTTGATGATTGTGAGTGCTTAGTTGATGTTGTGGTGTTCTTCTTTGCTCCACCCCATCCATGATGGGTTGTTTTATGTCTTGGCAACCTGGGAATACCAGATTTGTGCCATTTGAGTGTGTGGTGATGATTTTGACACGTAGGGCTTCATATCTTGTTTCGTTGACTCCCGTTGATCCGTAGCTCCGGTTGTATTGTTCTTTATATGGTTTTTCATCGTTTTCACGAGACACATCTGATCATGTCATTCTCATGCATGTCAAAATAGTTTAGCTTGCAGTTCTGTCCAGGAACTTGTTTTAGCTTCTTAAGCTTGTGTTAGTGATAGACATAGTGATGCATGCTCATTTTCATCTCATGCATCATGTGCTTGTTGCATCTTGAGGTGCTGTTGTTCATTGGATGTTATTCTTATGTTGGGTAGCACCGGGATCGGAGAACGAATACGTGGAGTCAGGAGAGTACGTGCAGGACGATCAAGAACCATTCCAAGCTGACGATATCACATGCAAGATGATATGACCTTGATTCCATCTCTAGACTTGTTATGCTAGATTACGTTTCCTTTGGCATATGCTCGCTGCCTACCACTGAAATATTTGCCTCTTGATATGCCATGAACCCAAACACTGATCCCTTCCTAGCAAACTTCTATGGCTAAGTAGGCTTTTCTCAGCTACTAATGTTAGCGTTGCTAGATGCAGGTGCTTTGACTCATGTGATAACATGAGCTTGATATCATTATCTTAAATTCTGTTATTAAATTAATGCACCTATATACTTGGTAAATAACGGAAGGCCTAGCCTTTTGCCGGGTGCTTTGTTCCGTTATTGCCGCCTTAGTTACCGGCTACCGGTGTTTGATTCCATATTGATCGCTCCTAACACGTTGATAAATCGCGTAGTGCTAAGACTTGTCCGGCAAGACCCAACATTGGTGTTAATTTGCTAATCACTTAATAATAACCTGCATAGGGAATAGCTACCCTGAGGAATTTAATCAACAACCCGGGCCAGTGCTCCTCATGAGTGTTGGTCCAAACTAGAGCACTGTGCGGGGCCAACTGAGGGCAACTTGAGAGATTTCTATCAGGCCACTGTACGCGTCGCTCATCCGTCGTGTCCTGAGACTGAGATACGTGTCTCTTATCAGGGTAATCGACACGACGGGAGGTCCTGCTAGCCTTGTCTTACCTTAGCGATATATCTTGCGTATAGGAATCCCGGTGAAGCTTTGGTTCTCCCCAGAATTGAGGTTTTCCTCTAAGGAATCCGAGGAGATCATGAGAATCTTTATAGAGGATTACTTTGCGGCCTGTGTACGTTTGTGATGGACTAGTTGGAGCACCCCTGCAGGGTTTAATCTTTCGGAAAGCCGTGCCCGCGGTTATGTGGTAACTTGGAATATTTTGTTCACATCCGGTACTAGATAACTTAAACAAAAGCTAATAAAATTGCCAACTGTGTGCGTAACCGTGATTGTCCCCTCGAAGATCTCTCTTCGATCGGGAACACGGTGGGGTTATGATTGACGTAGGTAGGTGTTCAGGATCACTTAGTGATCCAGTATTCACAACCGCTAGTATAGTCCACCTTCATAAATGCTCTACGTAAGTTAGTCACCAAATCAAGCTTAGGATGCTGCAACCTTAAACACTTCACCTTATCCTACCTAATAACTTGACTAGTTCTGGCACCAAGGTCTTAGATTGTTGAGTCCCCGTGGCTCACGGATTCCTCCACAATACCAACAGGGTCAGGTACACCAGAGACAGATGATCCCGATGGCACGCAGCTGGCGTGGCAGTACAATGAGGAGACCGACCGCCTGCACGTGAACTATCCAAAAGATTGAGGTGTGTTCGTGATCGTGGGCCTGCAGGAAGGGTAGCATAGCCTTTTCTCTGTTTTGTAGTCCGTAGCGGAACTACTTTGGTTGTATGCGTGATGTACTCTCATATAGTTATGAGAAGGCAATTGAACCCCTGATTGTCTATCTTTTATTATTATGTATGTGTTGTGTTACCTGTTTGCGAGACGCTTAGATGCGCTCCTTTCCAATTCAGGGCCTCGATGCCCAGATCGGAGAGGACCGCATCTTGGTCGTTACAAGTTGGTAATCAGAGCCTTACAACCATAGGAGCCTTTGTGTGATCGTACTTGGCCGATTCGAGTCTAGAAAATGTTTTTAGTCTTAGTTATATCGGAGAGTAGGATTCTTTTTTCTCCTCTTCTATGCTCTGGTGAGGTTATTGGCTTAGGAAATCTTTAACTCTACTCATTTTCTCGCTCAATTTTTTTAGGATCACACGGGTATTTGTGAAATCTATATGATTTCAATGTGACGGAGTCCTGTCCTGGTGCCTCCTATCTGCTTTGAGTTTCACGGGAGTTGAGCTCCAGGGGATTCTTGCGCACATCGCCATCATTCAGATTTCTGAGTATCTAAGAACGAAGGATGTTCATAATTGCTTCAATACTGGTAGTGGCGAGATAACCCCGATGTCCCGAGTAGTGGTGCAGATTGTTCGGGAGTACTGCCATACTTAGTATCGTTGTGATCACGAGGGTCTGTTGTAGATGAAGGTCCGAGATGCTGGTTGTGTGTTGACGGATGTGATACAGGTGACGGGTTAGTTTATGAGTTGTGTGATATACTCCTTGTAACCGTGTACTAGATTGCATGACCAGTTATTTCGGGAATTCATAGGTGGGATATCAAGTAGTATCTTATAGGACTATCTTCCTATAGGCGCATGATTGAGGTTGGGGAAATCTCGATCATATGTTTGTTCCGAGCAGTTCGAGATCACACTTGTTAGCAGTGGTCCTTATCGGAATTTTGTCGTCCGTCACTTTGAGGAAGCATTCTTACTATTTTGTTCGAGTGCAATTGCTTATTCCTATTCAGATATTCCTGTCTTGTGATTCGGCAATATCTTCAATTATTCTGTGGGCTAATATGTTGTCCGTCTTCAGGATGGCTCCACCGACTCGTCAGAACCCAGGGCGTGAGGATATGCCGCCTCCACCTCCTCCTCCAGAGAACCCTCCGCTGCCGCCGCCTCCTCCTGCAGAGGCCTGGCAAGCGGTGATGGCAGCTACTAATGCAAACACCCAGATGTTGATTCAGTTGCTGCAAGAGAGAGCCAACCAACAGCCAGGCAATTTTCAACATGGTGGAAATCAGTTTGCGAGTCTGAGTCAGTTCCTGTCAAACTAGCCAAAGACGTTCACTTCATGCGACCAGCCATTTGATGCAGAAGATTGGATCCGTGATATGAACAAACATTTCGAGTGTAGCAATGTGCGTCCGGAGGATTATGTCAAGTTTGCAAGTTTCAGTTGAAGGGGCAGGCTTCTATATGGTGGCAGTAGCTGAAGGACTCCAGAGGCGCTAGGGTGATTTCGTGGGATGAGTTCTGTCATGACTTCAGGTCCTACTACATCCCTTCTAGTTTTGTGGAGGAGATGCGTGATAAGTTCACGCGTTTGAAGCATGGTGGCAATTCCGTGTACAAGTACAACGTTGAGTTCCACGAGCTGGCCCGTTACGCGCTGCAGGATATCCCGGATCAGAAGACCAAGATTTATCAGTTCAGGGGTGGCTTGAAAGAAGACTTGCAGTTAGCTCTTGCCTTGCACGATCCTGAGGAGTTCGACAAGTTCTACAACCTAGCTCTCAGAGCAGAGGCAGCCTTGCTCAGGGTGGAAAATTCTAAGAAGCGCTTCAGAGATTCCAACTCTTCCTCGACTCAGGTGGTTCAGAAGCAACAGAAGTTTTGGGTTTCTCCTCCTCCTCCTCGGCACTCGCAGCAGCTTAAGCACTCAGGTGGTCGTGGTTCTTCCCACCCACCCAACCCTGGCTTCCAGCAGAGATATCAGCATCAGAAGCAGGGGCCTCCTCAGACTCAGTACCGGCAGCCAGCAGATGTCACTTGTCACAAGTGTGGGCAGAAGGGTCACTATGCCAACAAGTGTACTTCTCAGCTCCGACTGCCGCCTCCTCCTCCAGGCAAACCTCCAAGCAACGCTCTTGTCAAGTTCAACCCCAGATTATCTCGAGTCAACATGGTGAACGCAGCTGAGATAGAAAATTCATCAGATGTGATCATGGGTAACCTCCTTGTCAATGATATTCCTGCTAAAGTGTTATTTGATTCTGGTGCTTCTCATTCGTTCATGTCTAGAACGTTCTTTGCCGAGCATGGTTTTGATTCTGAGTATTTGAAGAAGGCATTGCGTGTGGTGTCACCCAGTACTCTTATGAGCGCCGACAAAGTGGTTCGTGATGTTTCTGTCAAGATAGGCAGTTATTCCTTTCTGGTGTCTCCTATTGTCTTGGGCAATTCCGACATCGACTTGATTCTTGCTATGGACTGACTAGCCATTAACAAGGCATCAATTGATTGTGAAGAGGAAGAAGTGAAGCTTACCCACTCTTCGGAAGACGTGATTATATTCGCGGCGTGCGATGATACAATCCGTCTGTTCTCCTTGAATGAAAAGGGTGAGATCAATCCTATTTCACAAGTCCCAGTGGTCTGCGAATATGAAGATGTGTTTCCTGAAGAGCTGCCAGGCATGCCTCCACACCGTGAAGTTGAGTTTGTCATTGAGCTTGAGCCAGGCACAGAGCCAGTGTGCAAATGGCCGCACAAGCTGGGTCCAGAAGAATTGAAGGAACTTAAGAGGCAACTCGATGAGCAGGAGCGTTTGGGTTTGATCAGACCGAGCTCGTCTCCGTGGGGCTGTGGTGTTCTGTTTGTCAAGAAGAAGGATGGGACGGACCGGCTGTGTGTCGATTACCGTCCATTGAATAAGAAGACAATCAGGAACAAATATCCACTTCCGAACATAACTGAGTTGTTCGAACAGTTGAAAGGTGCTAAGGTCTTCTCCAAGCTTGATCTCAGAATGGGCTATCATCAAATTCGCATTCGCGAGGAATATATTCCGAAGACTGCCTTTAGGACTAGTTTTGGCTCGTATGAGTATACGGTCATGTCTTTTGGTCTGGCAAATGCTCCTCCGACATTCTGTCGATTAATGAACTACATTTTCTCTCCGTTCAAGAATGAATTTGTCTTGCTCTATCTCGACGACATTCTGGTCTTTTCTGAAACTGAGGAAGAACATGAAGAACATCTCAGGTTGGTGCTTGATAAACTGAGAGAGTACAAGCTGTATGCCAAGTTTTCCAAGTGCGAGTTCTAGCTGAAAGAAGTGGTTTATCTTGGGCACATTATCTCTGCCGAGGGCATTAAAGTTGATCCGTACAAAGTTCAGGCCATTGTTGAATGGGAGCCTCCGCAGAATGTGAAGCAGCTTTGAAGCTTTCTCAGGCTTGCTGGATATTGTAGAAGGTTCGTTGAGAACTTCTCCAAGATCGCCTAGCCGCTCTCAAGTCTTCTTCAGAAGGGTGTTAAGTATGCTTGGTCTCTAGAGTGTCAACTGGCCTTCGATACACTCAAAGAGAAGCTTACCTCCACTCCAGTCTTGGTCCCTCCGAATGATTCCAAGCCGTACCACGTCTTTTGCGACGCTTCTCTCCAGTGTCTTGGTGCAGTCCTGATGCAAGATAAGAAGGTGGTTGCTTATACCTCCACGCAGTTGAAACCAGCGGAGAAGAACTATCCTGTGCATGATCTTGAGCTAGCAGTTGTGGTTCATGCCTTGATGACTTGGAGACATCTCTTGTTGCAGCGTAAGGTTGAAGTTTTCACCGATCACAAGAGTCTCAAGTACATCTTCACTCAGCCTAACTTGAATCTTCGGCAAACACGTTGGGTGGAGATGCTCCAGGATTTTAATCCGAGTGTTGAGTACACGCCAGGCAAAGCTAATGTCGTGGCAGATGCTTTGAGCAGGAAGGCATATTGCAACAGTCTGATTCTGCAACCTCTCCAGTCGGGTCTTTGTGAGTCTTTCAGGAAGCTCGACCTTCAGTTAGTACCTCAGGGATTTCTTGCAAACCTTCAGATCTCTCCTACCTTGGAAGATCAGGTCCGAGCAGCACAGCTTCTTGACACTATGGTGAAGAAGGTCAAGATTGGCATGGGAAAGAGTCTCCCCAAGTATAAGTGCTTCACTGTTGATGCCAGGGACACGTTGTTTTTCGAGGATCGCCTTGTCGTCCCGAAAGGTGATCTCAGGAAGATGATCATGGAAGAAGCTCATAACTCTCTGCTCTCTATTCATCCTCGAAGCTCCAAAATGTACCATGACTTGAAGCAGACCTTCTGGTGGACTCGTATGAAACGTGAGATTGCTCAGTTCATAAACGAGTGTGATGTATGTCGAAGGGTGAAAGCAGAACATCAACGTCCAGCAGGCCTCTTGCAGCCTTTGCCGATTCCCAAGTGGAAGTTTGATCACATTGAGATGGATTTCGTCACCGGGTTTCCGAAGTCCAAGAAGGGTAATGATGCTATCTTCGTCGTCATCGACAAGTTGAGTAAAGTGGCTCATTTTCTTCCAGTCAAGGAGTCCATTTCAGCAGCTCAGCTGGCAGAGTTGGACACCTCCAGGATTGTCTCTTTGCATGGCGTGCCTATGATGATCTCTTCATATCGCAGAAATATCTTCACTTCCAAGTTCTGGGACTCCTTTCAGTCTGCTATGGGCACGAAGATCCGCTTTAGCACAGCGTTCCATCCTCAGACTAGTGCTCAAGTGGAGAGAGTGAATCAAGTTCTTGAGGATATGTTGAGAGCCTGTGTTATCTCTTTTGGCAGGAAGTGGGAAGATTGTCTGCCTTTCGCGGAGTTCTCGTATAACAACATTTATCAAGCTAGTTCTGGCAAGGCTCCGTTTGAAATTCTCTATGGCAGGAAGTGTCGTACCCCGCTCAACTGGTCCGAGACCAGCGAGCGTGAGATCCTTGGGAATGATATGATAGAAGAAGCTGAGGAGATGTGTCGGATCATTCGCGACAACCTCAGAGCAGCTCAGTCCCGTCAGAAGATCTATTATGATAGCAAGCACCATGACATGTCTTATGAGCTCGATGACTTCGTCTATCTGAAGGTGTCACCGATGAAGGGCATGCAGAGCTTTGGCATCAAAGGCAAGCTTGCGCCTCGTTTCGTTGGTCCGTTCAGATTGGTCGGCAAGAGAGGCGACCTTGCGTACCAGCTTGAGCTCCCGTCAAACTTTGCAAATGTCCATGATGTGTTTCATGTTTCTCAGCTTCGGAGGTGTTTCAAAACCCCCGAGCGCACTATGCATCTTCAAGACATCGACCTTCAGCCTGACCTTTCTTATCGTGAGCATCCAGTTGCGGTTCTGGAGGCGACTGAGCGCAAGACCCGTAACAAGATTGTCAAATTTCTCAAAGTGCAGTGGTCACACCATTCCGATAAAGAGGCGACTTGGGAACGCGAGGATCACCTCCGTTCTGAATTTCCCGATTTCTTTCAGTCTTAGATCTCGAGGGAGAGATCTTCTTTGTAGTGTGGGAGAGTTTGTAATGCCCCAAGTGTGTAATTGCCATATTTGGAACCTATTGCAAGTGGGTCCACCTTGTCATGGTTATGATGATATCATTTGTGCCATGACTTCATGTGATGTTCCCTTTTGTTTCCTTCCCTTGCATGCATGCATAACATATCATTCCATGCCATGTCTTGTCTTGTCTTGAGTTTGCATTGTGCTCTCATGTGGTGTGGTTACCTTGTGAGCTCATGTGGCTAGTAGTAATAGTATTGTGGTGGCTCTAGTTTTTCAAAAGAAGACCCTTTCTCTCAACTTATCTCTAGCTCCTTACTCCAACTATTCCTTCCCTGATTTTAAAATGTCCAATGTTTAGGGAATATTGTGGGTGTTAAGTTGTGCAAGTTTGGTGATTTTAAAAGTGTTTTAAACAGGTGCAATAAATACAAAACAGAGGCATTAATTCTGTTTTGTGAAATATTACTTGCTCCAAAAATCTTGTTTTTGTTTTATTTAAATAGGTCATATTTTTCTATGACCAGGGGTATTTTCTTTTGATTTATCCCCAGTAGTTTTGCCTTGTTTTTTTCTGGCCTTTCTTTTAACTAGAAGAGGCCACATGGTTCGCTTTTCTTTTAAGTGGCGCCAGTGGGCTTCCTCTCTCTTCCCTGGCGGCCCATCTCTCTCCCTCCCTCGCGCGCTGAGGCCCGTGTGCCTTTCGTCCCCCTCCTGACGCCGTTGCCTCCCCGTCTCTCCTTTCCGTCAGGTTCAGAGAGAGACTCGGCCGACACCGTGAGCAGCAGCAATGTCGAGGCCCCCCTTAAATTGCGTTGGCGTCCGTGCCTCCCCTCGCCTAGGGTTCCTCTTCCCCCCTCAGCCACAGCCGCCACCTCTCCCCATCTCCATATTTCCTCCCTTACTTTCCTCGCGGTAAGTCTTCTGTAGGAATAGCAGAGAGAGCAGAGAAGGAGCTCGCCGCGTCTACCCCGCCGTCGTCGCCGTCCGGCGAGTCCGCCATGTCCAGGAGATCGGGGTTCGACCCCGTGTACCATTCCCATCATCGGTAGGGTCGGGAAGCGACCACACCGACGAGCTCGACCTCGTCAACAGAGCGAACCCGGTGGTCTGCCTCCTCTTCTCCGGTCTGCGGTTCAGGGCTTCATCATCGTCGATCTGCCTCATCTCCGGCGCCCTCCTCCTCCGATCGGTTCCCTCCTTCCTTCCCAAGGTGAGGCAGCACCTCCCCTTCCTTCTTCCTCCTCGGTTCCGTCATAGATCCAGCGTAGAGCGCGCGTGCGTTGCTGTCTGTGTTAGTTCAGCAGATCGGTAGCAGTAGCTTGATGTGGTGGTGAGGCGCAGGTGTGTCATGATGTTGTGTGTGTTCGTAGCAGGGATCTTCCCCGCGTAGCAATAGATCAGCAGCAGTAGCGCTCCCCTCCTCATAGCGCAGCAGCAACAGCAGGTCGCGCCGGCAGAGTCCCTGTCGCCGGCGACTCTGCGTGTGGAGAGAGAAGGCAGTAGTGGTAGCATACCTTGCTCATCGCCTCTGTTCTGTCAGTCGTCCGTATCGTAGCGAAGTGGTGTTTGCCTTGTGGTAGGACTCGGCACGGGCAGGGTTCGAATCCCATGTGTTGCACCCCCTTTTATTTGCCTGTTTTCTTTCCTGTTTCGCAGTAGGGCAGCGTAGCAGAGTATATCCTGTGCTTGGGTCCTTCTCTGTCGAGCACCATGGGCATAGCAGAGTGGGTTGTTGCAGTAGAGAGCACCAGGAGGTTCAGGGTTCAAATCCTGACCCCTCGTGCTATTTTTTTCTTTTCCTTTTGTTTTTTTGTGTGTTTTTGAGCTTTCCCCTTAGCATGTGTAATTGATGTTGGGGTGTATTGCACATGCGGGAGTTGTTCATTTTTTTCCCCTTTCAACAGCATGTGATGTTTTTACATTGTTAGCATGAGCGCCTATTATGTGGGCTTAGGGCTAGTAGATATGTGTGTGTTTATGTGTGTGTGTGAGTGCTTGAGGGTGAGTGTGTGTGCAAGTGTGTGTGTGACTCTACACACATGCTTGTGCAATTGCACAAGCACTTGAGATCAAGCCTTGTGTGTTAGTGGATTTGTGCATGTGTGTGTGTTTCCCCCACACACTTCTGCATACACATCCTTGTGAGTGTGTATGTGTAGGTGAGTGAGTGGGTTGTGTTTGTTCTTGCTTAATTGTAGTGTGAGTGTGTGTGTCCATGTGCTTGGTGATGGACTCATGCCACCATTGGCCTTGTGATAGTGTGCAATAGAATGTGTAGGTGTAGTTCTAGTGAATACCACATGTAATGTTGCCCTATTCACTATGTTGGATTCTATGTAGTTTTTCCTTCCTAGTTTGAGCGCACTTGCTCCAAGTAAGTGCATGTGTTTTATATATGGTTTAGGGGTAGAAATATCCCAGGAATCCAATGGTGAAATCATTTTTGCCATTGGAGCATTTTCTGAAAATAGGATATTTGCATTTTCTTCTAAGTTTAGAGCTTGGTTCCATGAATTGTGATGCGCTCTTGTATTTGTTTCTTGATTGTGGTAGTAGAGGGTGACCCCCTATACCACATGTTGGTTTCAATTCATGATTTGTAATCCATGTGTGCAAGTTGTGCCCATCCAAAGTAGGCATGTGGCTGAAATTCCAGATTTCACTAAGTCTGAGAATCTGTTTATATTTTCTTCTCCTGTAGATGAGGTTGTGCTGGTCATTGTGTTGTGATCTAGTCCTACCTTTCAACTAGAAAGTTGGACCTGATATGTTTTTCTAGATCCCTGTAAAATTTCATGTCATTTGGAGCCCTGTAGTTATTGTTTTGGCTGCTGTGAAAAAGCTTCAGATGAAAGACAGAAAATTAGGTGCAGGAATTTTCACTAAGTCCCTGAGATCTGATGGTTTTGAGCAAGTTTGCAGCCTTGTATCTTCCTGTGTTTAATTCCTTTTAGAGTGATTCTTGTTTGTGATTTTAGTATGCTTGGCTAGCTACAGCCACATATATTATTTGACATAGTTGGGTGGCTGTAGGTGCTTTGCATGTAGCTCACAAAGTGCTATGATGCAGTTTATGGCAGATTGTGTAGTTTTGTCATTTTGATGATTGTGAGTGCTTAGTTGATGTTGTGGTGTTCTTCTTTGCTCCACCCCATCCATGATGGGTTGTTTTATGTCTTGGCAACCTGGGAATACCAGATTTGTGCCATTTGAGTGTGTGGTGATGATTTTGACACGTAGGGCTTCATATCTTGTTTCGTTGACTCCCGTTGATCCGTAGCTCCGGTTGTATTGTTCTTTATATGGTTTTTCATCGTTTTCACGAGACACATCTGATCATGTCATTCTCATGCATGTCAAAATAGTTTAGCTTGCAGTTCTGTCCAGGAACTTGTTTTAGCTTCTTAAGCTTGTGTTAGTGATAGACATAGTGATGCATGCTCATTTTCATCTCATGCATCATGTGCTTGTTGCATCTTGAGGTGTTGTTGTTCATTGGATGTTATTCTTATGTTGGTTAGCACCGGGATCGGAGAACGAATACGGGGAGTCAGGAGAGTACGTGCAGGACGATCAAGAACCATTCCAAGCTGACGATATCACATGCAAGATGATATGACCTTGATTCCATCTCTAGACTTGTTATGCTAGATTACGTTTCCTTTGGCATATGCTCGCTGCCTACCACTGAAATATTTGCCTCTTGATATGCCATGAACCCAAACACTGATCCCTTCCTAGCAAACTTCTATGGCTAAGTAGGCTTTGCTCAGCTACTAATGTTAGCGTTGCTAGATGCAGGTGCTTTGACTCATGTGGTAACATGAGCTTGATATCATTATCTTAAATTCTGTTATTAAATTAATGCACCTATATACTTGGTAAATAACGGAAGGCCTAGCCTTTTGCCGGGTGCTTTGTTCCGTTATTGCCGCCTTAGTTACCGGCTACCGGTGTTTGATTCCATATTGATCGCTCCTAACACGTTCTGGGTTGTTATGGGGACCCCCTTGATAAATTGCGTAGTGCTAAGACTTGTCCGGAAGGACCCAACATTGGTGTTAATTTGCTAATCACTTAATAATAACCTGCATAGGGAATAGCTACCCCGAGAAATTTAATCAACAACCCGGGCCAGTGCTCCTCATGAGTGTTGGTCCAAACTAGAGCACTGTGCGGGGCCAACTCATGGCAACTTGAGAGATTTCTATCAGGCCACTGTACGCGTCGCTCATCCGTCGTGTCCTGAGACTGAGATACGCGGCTCTTATCAGGGTCGTCGACACGACGGGAGGTCCTGCTAGCCTTGTCTTACCTTAGCGATATATCTTGCGTATAGGAATCCCGGTGAAGCTTTGGTTCTCCCCAGAGTTGAGGTTTTCCTCTAAGGAATCCGAGGAGATCACGAGAATCGTGATAGAGGATTACTTTGCGGCCTGTGTATGTTTGTGATGGACTAGTTGGAGCACCCCTGCAGGGTTTAATCTTTCGGAAAGCCGTGCACGTGGTTATGTGGTAACTTGGAATATTTTGTTAACATCCGGTACTAGATAACTTAAACAAAAGCTAATAAAATTGCCAACCGTGTGCGTAACCGTGATTGTCCCCTCGAAGATCTCTCTTCGATCGGGAACACGGTGGGGTTATGATTGACGTAGGTAGGTGTTCAGGATCACTTAGTGATCAAGTATTCACGATCGATAGTATAGTCCACCTTCATAAATGCTCTACGTAAGTTAGCCACCAAATCAAGCTTAGGATGTTGCAACCTTAAACACTTCACCTTATCCTACCTAATAACTTGACTAGTTCTGGCACCAAGGTCTTAGATTGCTGAGTCCCCGTGGCTCACGGATTCCTCCACAATACCAACAGGTTCAGGTACACCAGAGACAGATGATCCCGACGGCACGCAGCTCACGTGGCAGTACGATGAGGAGACTGACCGCCTGTACGTGAACTATCCAGAAGATTGAGGCGTGGTCGTGATCGTGGGCCTGCAGGCAGGGTAGCATAGCCTTTTCTCTATTTTGTAGTCCGTAGCGGAACTACTTTGGTTGTATGCGTGATGTACTCTGATATAGTTATGAGAAGGCAATTGAACGCCTGATTGTCTATCTTTTATTATTATGTATGTGCTGTGTTACCTGTTTGCGAGACGCTTAGATGCGCTCCTTTCCAATTCGGGGCCTCGATCCCCAGATCAGAAAGGACCGCATCTTGGTCGTTACAATGAGATTCTCCTACTGGATTAATACCTTGGTTCTCAAACTGAGGGAAATACTTACTGCTCCTATGCTACATCGCCCTTTCCTCTTCAAGGGAAAAACCAACGCAAGCTCAAGAGACGACAAAAGATTTCTGTCACCGTAGCAACCGGCTAAGATTATCTCTGTTCGTAATGATATCATGAATTTTAAGCAACTTGATCACGAACATGTTGCACAATCTTGGGAGAGAATGAAATTGATGATTAGGAATTGTCCTGCTCATGACTTGAGTCTTTGGATGATTATACAAATCTTCTATACTGGTTTGAATTTTGCTTCTAGAAATATCTTGGACTCCGCCTCCGGTGGAATTTTCATGGACATCACATTAGGAGAAGCCACAAAACTCCTAGACAATATCATGACAAACTATTTTCAGTGGCACACTGAAAGGTCACCTACTAGTAAAAAAGTGCACGCTATAGAAAAAATTAACTCGTTCAGTGCTAAGATGGATGAGTTAATGAAATTGTTTGCTAGTAAAGGTGCTCCTTTAGATCCAAATGATATGCCCTTGTCTTCCTTGATTGAGAGTACCAATGAGAGCTTGGATGTTAATTTTGTTGGTAGGAATAATTTTGGCCACAACAATGCTTTTAGAGGAAATTATATTCCTAGGCCTTTTCCTAGTAATCCCTCTAATAACTTGGGCAATTCCTACAACAATACTCATGTAAATTACAATAAATTACCCTCTAATTTAGAGAGTAATATTAAAGAGTTTATCAACTCGCAAAAGATTTTCAATGCATCCATAGAAGAAAAACTACTCAAAATTGATGATTTGGCTAGGAGCGTTGATAGAATGTCTCTTGATATTGATGCTTTGAAAGTAAGATGTGCTCCTCCCAAGATCAATATGGATGAAACTTTGAAAGCTATGCGTGTTTCCATGAATGAGAGTAAAGAAAGAACCGCCCAAATTCGTGCTTGACATGAATGGCTTAAAAAGTTGTGTTCTCGTGATAAGAATCACGAAGATCTTAAAGTGCTTGGTGTGACTCCCATTGAATCCTTGTTTTCTAGTGTCAAACCTGATAATAATGGGGCTGAATATGAATCCACTTTGGTTAAAAAATGCCCCAATGATTCGGAGTCCATCTATCTTGATGCTAAAAGAATTAAAAGTGGAGTAAAGGATATCAAAACTTTGAGTAGTAATGAAATTACTACTTTGGATTTCAAGGAATTCAATTATGATAGTTGCTCTTTGATTGAATGTATTTCCTTGATGCAATCCATGCTAAACTCTCCACACGCTTCTAGCCAAAACAAGGCCTTTACCGATCATATCATCGATGCTACGATGAAATCTCTAGAAGAGAAACTTGAATTGGAAGTTTCTATTCCTAGAAAACTTCATGTTGAGTGGGAACCTACTATCAAAATCAAGATCAAAAACTATGAATGCAATGCTTTGTGTGATTTGGGTGCTAGTGTTTCCGCGATTCCAAAATCTTTATGTGATGTTCTAGGCTTCAATTAGATTGATGAGTGCTCTCTTAATTTGCATCTTGCGGATTCTACTATTAAGAAACCTATGGGAAGGATCAGTGATGTTCTTATTATTGCAAATAGGAATTATGTACCCGTAGATTTCATTGTGGTTGATATTGATTGCAATCCTACATTTCCTATCATTCTTGGTAGACCTTTCCTAAGGACCATTGGTGTTGTCATCGATATGAAGGAAGGTAATATTAGATTTCAATTTCCATTAAAGAAGGGCATGGAACATTTTCCTAGAAAAAAAATAAGATTGCCTTATGAATCCATGATGAGGGCTACTTATGGTTTGAGCACCAAAGACGACGATACGTGATTCTATCGCCTTATGCCTAGCTAAGGGCGTTAAACAACAGCGCTTGTTGGGAGGCAACCCAATGAATTTATCTTTGCTTTTTGCTTTCTGTTTTGTTGCGTCCACACCATCATAATTCTGTTATGATTGTGTTTTTTGTGTTTCTTTTTGTGTTTGAGCCAAGTAAAACCTTTATGACTAGTTTTGGTGATGGTTGTTTGATCATGCTGGAAAAGGTCAGAAACTTTTCGCTCACGAAATTATTTTTCATTTTTATCCGGAAAGAGATTTTGAGTTTATTCCTTTTGCTGCTGGTTGATATGCCAATTTCCCAAATTTTCATAAGTTTTCCGAATTGTTGAGATAACAGAAGTATACAAAGTATACAGATTGCTACAGACTGGTCTGTTTTTGACAGATTCTGTTTTTGTTGTGTTGATTGCTTATTTTGATGAAACTATGGATAGTATCGGGGGCTACTAGCCATGGAAAAGTGAGAATACGGTAATATAACACCAATATAAATAGAAATCAAGTTTTCTACGGTACCTAAAGAGGTGGTAATTTGTTTTCTTGTGCTAATGATATCATGAGTTTCTATTTAAGTTTTGTGTTGTGAAGTTTTCAAGTTTTGGGTGATGTTCTCAAGGTCGATGAGATAAAGAGTGGAAAGATCTCAAGCTTGGTGATGCCCAAGGCATCCCAAGCCAAATTCAAGGACACCAAAAAGCCTAAGCTTGGGGATGCCCCGCGAAGGCATCCCCTCTTTCGTCTTCAATCCATCGGTAATGTTACTTGGAGCTATATTTTTATTCACCACATGATATATGTTTTGCTTGGAGCGTTGTGTATTATATGAGTCTTTTCTTGTTGTTGTGTCACAGTAATCCTTGTTGTACACATTTTGAGAGAGACATGCACTCATCGTGAATTTGCTAGAATACTCATTGAGCTTCGCTTATATCTTTTGAGTTAGGCAATTTAGCTCACATGTGCTTCACTTATATCTTTTGAGCTAGATAACTTTGCTCTAGTGCTTCATTTAGATCTTTATAGAGCATGGCGGTGTCATATTTTGGATAAATAAGAACTCTCGATCTTCACTTATATCTTTTTGAGAGTGCTCTCTCTGAGTAACTTGGTAGTTGGCTTGTGCTATGAAAGTAGTCCTAAAGATGATAGGCATCCAAAGAGGATACAATAAAACTTCCATATTCTTGTGCATTGATTATAAAGAGAAGTTTGATTCCTCTCAATTAGTTTTGAGATATGGATTTGGTAATATTACAGTTATATTAGTAGGGTGTTGTGAATCTAGAAATACTTGTGTTGAAGTTAGTGATTCCCGTAACATGCACGTATGGTGAACCGCTATGTTAGGAAGTCGGAGCATAATTGATTTATTGACTGTCATCCTTTGTGTTGCGGTCGGGATCGCGCGATGGTTAACACCTACCAACCCTTCCCCTAGGAGTATGCGTTTAGCACTTTGTTTCGATTACTAATAAAAACTTTCGCAACAAGTATGTGAGTTCTTCATGACTAATGTGAGTCCATGGTATAGATGCACTTTCACCTTCCACCATTGCTAGCCTCTCCAGTGTCGCGCAACTTTCGCCGGTACACAAAACCACCATAGACCTTCCTCAAAACAGCCACCATACCTACCTACCATGACCTTTCCATAGCCATTCCGAGATATATTGCCATGCAACTCCCATCGTTCCGTCTCATGACATGTGTCGTCACTTTCATATTGCCATTGCATGATCGTAAGATAGCTAGCGAGTCATACGCTAAGCTAGATCGTTGCACATCCCGGTACACTTCTGGAGACATTTCCTATAGAGTCATCATTGTTTTAAGCATTGAGCTGTGAGTAAATAAAAGTGTGATGATCATCATTATTAGAGCATTGTCCCATGTGAGGAAATAAAAAATAAAGAGGCCAGATTTGCCCACAAAAAAATATGCAAAGAGGCCAAAGAGCCCAAAAAAGAGAGAAAAAGAGAGAAGGGACAATGCTACTATCTTTTTCCACACTTGTGCTTCATAATAGCACCATGTTCTTCATGATTGAGAGTCTCTTATTTTGTCACCACCATATACTAGTGGGAATCTTCATTATATAACTTGGCTTGTATATTCCAATGATGGGCTTCCTCAAAATTGCCCTAGGTCTTCGTGAGCAAGCAAGTTGGATGCACACCCACTAGTTCTCCTTTTGAGCTTTCACATACTTATAGCTCTAAGTGCATCCATTGCATTGTAATCCCTACTCTTTCACATTGATATCTATTGATGGGCATCTCCATAGCCCTTTGATACGCCGAGTCAATGTGACCATCTCCTCCTTTTTGTCTCGCAACCTCCACCACACTCTATTCCACCTATAGTGCTATATCCATGGCTCACGCTCATGTATTGCGTGAGAGTTGAAAAAGGTTTGAGAAAGGAAGAGTGCGAAAACAATTACTTGGCCAATACCGGGGTTGTGCAAGATTTAAATTCGTTGTGTGGGGATGATGGAGCATAGCCAGACTATATGATTTTGTAGGGATAACTTTCTTTGGCCTTGTTATTTCGAAAGTTCATGATTACCTTGCTAGTTTACTTGAAGTATTATTGTTTTCACGTCAATAGCAAACTATTGTTTTGAATCTTACGGATTTGAACATTCATGTCACATGAAAGAAGTTACAAAGGACAAATATGCTAGGTAGCATTCCACAAGAAAAATTCAGTTAAGCTTGTGATGCTTGATACGTCTCAAACGTATCTATATTTTTTGATGGTTCCATGCTATTATCTTGTCAAACTTTGGATGTTTTGTATGCCTTTTATATCTTTTTTGGGACTAACTTATTAACTTAATGCCAAGTGCCAGTTCAAGTTTTTCCGTGTTTTTGACCTTTTTCAGAGGAGAATTTTAAACGGAGTCTAAACGGAATAAAACCTCCGAAAAGATTTTTTCCGGAACTGAAGATACGCAGGAAGCTTGAGAACCAAGGCAGAGGGCACCAGGGGAGGCCACAAGCCCCCTAGCCGCGGCCAGGGGGCACGCCTAACAGGCTTGTGGGCCCCCTGGGGCTCCTCTTCCCTTGTTCTTCCGCCTATAAATCCCTGAAAAATCTGAAACCATGGGGGGAGAGCCACGAAAATACTTTTCCACCGCCGCAAGCTTCTGTCCCCGCAAAATCCCATCTGGGGCACGTTCCGGTGCCCTGCCGGAGGGGGGATCCGGACACGGAGGGCTTCTTCATCAACACCATTGCCTCTCCGATGATGTGTGAGTAGTTCACCACACACCTTCGGGTCCATAGCTAGTAGCTAGATGGCTTCTTCTCTCTCTTGGATCTTCAATACAAAGTTCTCCATGATCTTCATGGAGATCTATCCGATGTAATCTTCTTTTGCGGTGTGTTTGTCGAGATCCGATGAATTGTGGATTTATGATCAGATTATCTATGAATCTTATTTGAGTTTCTTCTGATCTCTTATATGCATGATTTCATATCCTTGTAATTCTCTTCGAGTTGTGGGTTTTGTTTGGCCAACTTGATCTACGTTCTTGCAATGGGAGAAGTGCTTGGTATTGGGTTCATACCGTGCGGTGACCTCACCCAGTAATAGAAGGGGTAGCGAGGCACGCATCGTGTTGTTGCTATCAAGGGTAAAAAGATGGGGTTTATATCTATTGCATGAATTTATCCCTCTACATCATGTCATCTTGCTTAAAGCGTTACTCTGTTCGTTATGAACTCAATACACTAGATGCATGCTGGATAGCGGTCGATGTGTGGAGTAATAGTAGTAGATGCAGAAACTATCGGTCTACTTGTCTCGGACGTGATGCCTATATGTATGATCATTGCCTTAGATATCGTCATGACTTTGCGCGGTTCTATCAATTGCTCGACAGTAATTCGTTCACCCACCGTAATATTTGCTATCATGAGAGAAGCCTCTAGTGAACACTATGGCCCTCGGGTCTACTTCACATCATATTTTCAGCCTTACACTTTTACTTTGTTGCACTTTCCGCCTTCAGATCTCACCTTGCAATCAATCGTGAAGGGATTGACAACCCCTTTGTAGCGTTGGGTGCAAGTTTGCTGTTTTTGCGCAGGTACTTTTGCATACTTGGCTTGATACTCCTACTCGATTGATACATTGGTTCTCAAACTGAGGGAAATACTTACTGCTACTGTGCTGCATCACTCTTTCCTCTTCAAGGGAAAAAGCCAACGCAAGCTCAAGACGTAGCACACCCCACCACGGGTGCTGCAACTTAACAGGTTTGTGTTTGGTGCTAAAACATGGGGTTTCACCAAGTTTGAGCTCCATTGGACAAGTTTAGCTTTGTAAACTTGAAAACATCACTATTTGGCCGGATCTGTCCCTTCCAAGGAGAGTGTGGGAAAACTAAGTCCCACAGATCCCATTTTTGGTGTGGAACCCTCATTTGAGGTATTAGGCACTCCTGCAAAGTTTTAGCATTATTGGACAAACTTTGCTATGTAGAGTTGCTCTAACTTCAATCTGGGCAGAAGGGGGTTTTGGGTTATTTGGGGTCCTTAATCACCTTGGATCAGAGTGATACTTTATGTGGACACCAAATATGGCTTAAGGATACCACTAGAATTTTATAGGATTTTATTGAGGTCAAAACAGACAGAAATGGTTTTCAGGGTTTTACTCAAATAATTATAATATAAATAGGTATTAAAAATCTTATGTATGGAAAATATATGTCCTTCTGATCATATCCAAATTTAATCAGATTTTTCTAATGCAGAGGTCCACTCGATTGGTACCCATCCCACATGTTGTACGTCTTACGAGCACCGATTGTGGACAGTATCAACCATGCGGGGACCAACGGTGTGCGTGGAACTCATAAAAATGGCATAGTTGTCCTACCTGGCACGACCCCATCACAAGAGTGACCACAGATCACTCCCGCCACTAGTAATGTGGCTGTTTGCTAGCACCGACCAGAGTAATCGACATAGCCCCATCCCATAAGGGGTACCGTGGTCATACTGGTAAGGTTGGGACGGTCGACACATCATAAATCTAATCCCATTTCCGAAACCATACTCACACAAATACCTGGTGCACCACTTCACCAAAAGTGGCTACCTAACTCATCATCACCCTCGGGCATTAGTGGCACCCGACGGGGTTTTCATAAATCTTTGATTTTTATACCAACAACATGCTCATGCTATTTAATCTAGCATTACTTGTCAACATGATAATAGCATGATCCTCAAAAGGGGTAGGATCAAGCTCAATGCCTGTGCTCCGAAGGAGCCATCGGTAACATCACCTTAGTGATTTACCGACACTTATGATCATAAGCAATGGAAATACTTGTTATCTTAACATGCAATTATAACATATGCCCAGTCATGGTCAAAGGGCTTTTTGCCTTGGTCAGCTAGGTATCCGGGGTCTTCGAGGTCTTCCGCTCTGATTCCCTCGTCACACGGATTTTCTATCGTCCTCAAAAGAATAAATAAGAAATAGCTCACTCAAAAGCAGATCACAAAGTCATTTTAAAAATGTTCTTTATTACTGATAAATCTAAGTTGTTATCTTGAAAAATATGTGCCTCTTTTCCAATGAAGGAACATTTCTAAAATCAACCAAACACAAGCAAAACTATTCCAATTTAGTCCTTTTTATTATTGCAAAACAGAATAGTTGTTGAAAAAATCATCTCAAGGTCTTATTAAATACTACATATTTTTAGAAGAATAACAGCGGAAAAATTATATTTTTACACTGGTTAAATATTTTTATAAAAATCTTTGAAATCAGATTTTTAAAAATAAAGAAAAATGGGCTAAGTCCCTGGCCTGGCTCGGCCTGGAACTAGGCCGGCCCAAGGCCAGCCGACAGCATGCCCACGCGCGCGTGCCGTCAGGTTTGAACCTGATGTGCGAGGCCTTGCGGTCAGCGGCTGCGGGCAGCGCGGGGGAGGGAACTGGGCCACTGACAGGTGGGGCACACGTGTCGGGGTCGTCTCCTACCTCTGGCTAGAGAGGAGGAGGAGCACGCCGACGAGGCTGCCGACGTTCTCAAGCCCCAACGAGGACAGAAATGGGCTCGGCATGACGCGCCAACCTGCTGGTGGTCGGAACAACGACGGAGAGGCAAGGGTTCGCCGGCGACGAGAAGGCCGCGGCGGAGGAGTTTCGCGAGGTGGTCGAGAAGGTAGCTAGCGGCACGGAAATGCTCGGGGAAGTTGGGGAAAAGCTTCTTGGGGTCGAGGGGATCAGTTTTGTGGGTCGAGGAACGCAGGAGCCGTCGTGTAGCCGGAGATTAACCGGAGCTACGAGACGGAGGGGCCTCGGTCGATCTCGAGCACCGGGGCTCTGTTGGTTTGCTGGGGTGGCTAGGGAGGTGCTAGTGGTTGTGGTGAAGCTGTCTGAGGGGTGCTGGAGCGAAGGGGATGGCTATAAATAGGCCTGCGATGGTGAGCCGATTCGGGAGCGTCGGTGACTCACCGTGGCGCGCATGGGGGTGCAGGGAGGAGCTGGGGTCGAAACCACGGTCTCAGGACGTGGTTTTGGACTGCTAGAACCATCTGCAACAAAGGAAGAGAGAGAGGAGTCGAGCATCCATGGCCGCACAACCTTGGCCGGTTCTGGTGTGTGCGGGCACGTGTCGCACGAGCTCTAGCGCGGGAGAGGAGGGGCCCTGATGGTTGCTCGACGCAGAGGGGTTGTCGGGGAAGAGGTTGGACACCTCGAGGGAGGCTGGAACTGGCCGAGAGCGTCGCCCCCACCTCGGTGGCTTCCTGTAGCGCGCCTAGAGCGCAGTTTTGGCATGCCACGGCATGCTGGTGCGCTCTGAGGCACTTTGGACGTGTCTAGCATGTCCTGGCACTGGCTGGGGTGAGGCTAGCCGTTTGGGTCTCGTGGGAGCTTCGGCTGGTCAAGGGAGACAAGGAATACTGGTGTTGTCACCTTTGAACTGAAGCTTAGATTTGGGTTTTTGGCATTTCCACTTTGAACCAGTGAGGGGCTAGTTGACTGGGGTTGGGCATTGATACTGGGCACCTAATCTATGAGTTTGGAGCAAAGGGGTTGGGTCTAGCTCTAGCTAAGAGGGCTTTTACCCCTCTGTTAGAAGGTGCTCGACAATGGTTTGTTGGGGAACGTCGCATGGGAAACAAAAAAATTCCTACACGCACGAAGACCTATCATGGTGATGTCCATCTACGAGAGGGGATTTCCGATCTACGTACCCTTGTAGATCGCACAGCAAAAGCGTTAGTGAACACGGTTGATATAGTGGAACGTCCTCACGTCCCTCGATCCGCCCCGCGAACCGTCCCACGAACCGTCCCGCGATCCGTCCCACGATCTAGTGCCGAACGGACAGCACCTCCGCGTTCAGCACAAGTACAGCTCGACGATGATCTCGGCCTTCTTGATCCAGCAAGAGAGACGGAGAGGTAGATGAGTTCTCCGGCACCGTGATGGCGCTCCGGAGGTTGGTGATGATCTAATCTCGGCAGGGCTCCGCCCGAGCTCCGCAGAAACGCGATCTAGAGGTAAAACCATGGAGTTATGTGGTCGGGCTGCCTTGAAAAAGTTGTCTCAAATCAGCCCTAATAGCTCCATATATATATAGGAGGAGGGAAGGGGAGGCTTGCCTTGAGGCTCAAGGAGCCCCAAGGGCTGCGCCACCAAGGGAGGAGGAGTCCTCCTCCAATCCTATCCAACTAGGATTGGAAAGTGGAGTCCTTCTCTCCTTTCCCACCTCCTTTTTTTTCTTTCTCTTTGATTTTCTATCCTTGGCGCATAGGGCCTTCTTGGGCTGTCCCACCAGCCCACCAAGGGCTGGTGCGCCACCCCTAAGACCTATGGACTTCCCCGGGGTGGGTTGCCCCCCCCCCCCCCGGTGAACATCCGGAACCCATTCGTCATTCCCGGTACATTCCCGGTAACTCCGAAAACCTTCCGGTAATCAAATGAGGTCATCCTATATATCAATCTTTTTTTCCGGACCATTCCGGAAACCCTCATGACGTCCGTGATCTCATCCGGGACTCCGAACAACATTCGGTAACCAACCATATAACTCAAATACGCATAAAACAACGTCGAACCTTAAGTGTGCAGACCGTGCGGGTTCGAGAACTATGTAGACATGACCTGAGTGACTCCTCGGTCAATATCCAATAGCGGGACCTCGATGCCCATATTGGATCCTACATATTCTACGAAGATCGTATCGTTTGAACCTCAGTGCCAAGGATTCATATAATCCTGTATGTCATTCCCTTTGTCCTTCGGTATGTTACTTGCCCGAGATTCGATCGTCAGTATTTGCATACCTATTTCAATCTCGTTTACCGGCAAGTCTCTTTACTCGTTCCGTAATACAAGATCCCGCAACTTACACTAAGTCACATTGCTTGCAAGGCTTGTGTGTGATGTTGTATTACCGAGTGGGCCCCGAGATACCTCTCCGTCATACAGAGTGACAAATCCCAGTCTTGATCCATACTAACTCAACGAACACCTTCGGAGATACCTGTAGAGCATCTTTATAGTCACCCAGTTACGTTGCGACGTTTGATACGCACAAAGCATTCCTCCGGTGTCAGTGAGTTATATGATCTCATGGTCATAGGAACAAATACTTGACACGCAGAAAACAGTAGCAACAAATTGACACGATCAACATGCTACGTCTATTAGTTTGGGTCTAGTCCATCACATGATTCTCCTAATGATGTGATCCCGTTATCAAGTAACAACACTTGCCTATGGCCAGGAAACCTTGACCATCTTTGATCAACGAGCTAGTCAACTAGAGGCTTACTAGGGACAGTGTTTTGTCTATGTATCCACACAAGTATTGTGTTTCCAATCAATACAATTATAGCATGGATAATAAACTACTATCATGAACAAAGAAATATAATAATAACTAATTATTATTGCCTCTAGGGCATATTTCCAACAGTCTCCCACTTGCACTAGAGTCAATAATCTAGTTCACATCACCATGTGATTTCAACGAATCCAACACCCATATAGTTCTGGGGTTTGATCACGTCTTGCTCGTGAGAGAGGTTTCAGTCAATGGTTCTGAAACTTCCAGATCCGTGTGTTCTTTACAAATCTTTATGTCATCTTATAGATGCTGCTACTATGTGTTATTCGGAAATACTCCAAATATCTACTCTACTATACGAATCTGTTTCACTACTCATAGTTATTCGGATTAGTGTCAAAGCTTGCATCGACGTAACCCTTTACGACGAACTCTTTAACCACCTCCATAATCGAGAAAAATTCCTTAGTCCATCAGTTACTAAGGATAAATTTTGACCGCCGCTAGTGATTCAATCATGGATCACTCTCTGTACCTCTCAACAGACTTTGAGTCAAGGCACACATCAGGTGCGGTACCCAGCATGGCATACTTCAGATTCTACGGCCAAGGCATAGAAGACGACCTTCGTCTATTCTCTTTATTCTGTCGGGGTCGGGTTTTGAGTCTTACTGAAATTCACACCTCACAACGCGACCAAGAACTCCTTCTTTGCTGATCTATTTTGAACTCCTTCAAAAACTTGTCAAGGCATGCATCTTGTTGAAACTTCCATTAAGCGCTTTTGATCTATCTCCATAGATCTTTGATGCTCAACGTTCAAGTAGCGCAGTCCAGGTACTCCTTTGATAACTTATTTCAAACAACCTTGTATGCTTTACAGAAATTCTACATTACTTCTGATCCACAATACGTCAACCACATATACTTATCAGAAATTCTATAGTGCTCCCACTCACTTCTTTGGAAATACAAGTTTCTCATAAACCTTGTACAAACCCAAAATCTTTGATCATCTCATCAAAGTGTATATTCCAACTCCGAGATGCTTGCACCAGTCCATTGAAGGATCGCTGGAGCTTGCATACTTGCTAGTATCTTTAGGATCAACAAAACCTCCTGGTTGTATCCCATACAATGTTTGCTCAAGGAAACCGTCGAGGAAACAATGTTTTGACATCCTATGTGCAATATTTCATAAATAATGCAGCACCTACTAACATAATTCTAACAGACTTTCAGCATCGCTACGAGTGAGAAAGTCTCATCATAGTCAACTGTTTGATCTTGTCGGAAACATCTTTGTGACAAGTCGAGCTTTTCTTAATAGTGACTTATCACCATCATCGTCTGTCTTCCTTTTAAAGATCCATCTTTACTCAATAGTCCTATAACCATCAAGTAGTTCTTCCAAAGTCTACACTTTGTTTTCATACATGGATCCTCTCTCGGATTTCATGGCATCGAGCCATTTGTCGGAATCCGGGCCCACCATTGCTTTCTCCATAACTCGTAGGTTCACTGTTGCTCAACAACATGGCCTCCAAGACAGGGTTACCGTACCACTCTGCAGTAGTACGCGACCTTGTCAACCTACGAGGTTTGTAGTAACTTGATCCGATGCTCGATGATCACCATCATCAGCTTTCACTTCAATTGGTGTAGGCGCCACAGGAACAACTTCCTGCGCCCTGCTAAACATTGGTTGAAGTGATGGTTCAATAACCTCATCAAGTTCTACCACCCTCCCACTCAATTCTTTCGAGAGAAACCTTTCCTCGAGAAAGGATCCGTTTCTAGAAACAAACACTTTGCTTTTGGATCTGAGATAGGAGATGTACCCAACTATTTTGGATATCCTATGAAGATGCATTTATCCGCTTTGGGTTCGAGCTTATCAGACTGAAACTTTTTCACATAAGTGTCGAAGCCCCAAACTTTCAAGAAACGACAGTTTAGATTTCTCTAAACATCAGTCTATACTGTGTCATCTCAACGGAAATACGCGGTGCCCTATTTAAAGTGAATGCGGTTGTCTCTAATGCATAACCCATAAACGATAGTGGTAATTCGATAAGAGACATCATAGCATGCACCATACCAAATAGTGCGTGGCTATGACGTTCAGACACATCATCAAACTATGATGTTCGAGGTGGCATGAACTGCGAAACAATTTCCATATTGTCTTAACTGCGTACGAAAACTCGTAACTCGGATATTCATTTCTATGATCATATCGTAGACAGTTTATCCTCTTGTTACGACGAACTTCACTCATGAAATAGATTTGAACTTTTCAACATTTCAGACTTGTGATTCATTAAGTAAATACTCTTGTATCTTCTCAAATCGTCATTGAAGTAAGAACATAATGATATCCACTGCGTGCCTCAGCACCCATTGGACTACATACATCAAAATGTATCACTTCCAACAAGTTACTATCTTGTTTCATCTCAATGAAAACAAGGCCTTGCTCATGTGGTATGATTTGCATGTCACTAGTGATTCAAAATCAAGTGAGTATAAAGATCCATCAGCATGGAGCCTCTTCATGCAATTTATACCAACATGACTCAAGCGGCAGTGCCACAAGTAAGTGGTACTATTATCATTACCTCGTATCTTTTGGCACCAATATCATGAACATGTGTAACACTACGATCGAGATTCAATAAACCATTGAAGGTGATTATTCAAGCAAATAGAGTAACCATTATTCTCTTTAAATGAATAATCGTATTGCAATAAACACGATCCAATCATGTTCATGCTTAACACAAGCACCAAATAACAATTATTTAGGTTTAACACCAATCCCTGATGGTAGAGGGAGTGTGTGACGTTTGATCATATCAACCTTGGAAACACTTCCAACACGTATCGTCACCTCGCCTTTAGCTAGTCTCTGTTTATGCCGTAGCTTTCATTTCATGTTACTAATCATTTAGCAACCGAACCGGTATCCAATACCCTCGTGCTACTAGGAGTACTAGCAAAGTACACATCAACATCATGTATATCAAATATACTTCTTTCGACTTCTGCCAGCCTTCTTATCTACCAAGTATCTAGAGTTGCTCCGCCTTAGTGACCGTTCCCCTCATAACAGAAGCACTTAGTCTCGGGTTTGGGTTTAATCTTGGGTCTCTTCATTAGTGCAGCAACTGTTTTGCCGTTTCACGAAGTATCCCTTCTAGCCCTTGCCTTTCTTGAAACTTAGTGGTTTTACTAACCATCAACTATTGATGCTCCTTCTTGATTTCTACTTTCGCAGTGTCAAACATCGTGAATCGCTCAAGGATCATTGTATCTATCCTTGATATGTTATAGTTCATCACGAAGCTCTCACAGCTTGGTGGCAGTGACTTTGGAGAACCATCACTATCTCATCTGGAAGATTAACTCCCACTAGATTCAAGCGATTGTCGTACTCAAACAATCTGAGCACACGCTCAACGATTGAGCTTTTCTCCTTTACTTTGTGGACAAAGAATCTTGTTGGAGGTCTCGTACCTCTTAACAAGGGCACAAGCATGAAATCACAATTTCATCTCTTTAGAACATCACTTATGTTCCGTGACGTTTCAAAACGTCTTCGGCGCCTTGCTTCTAAGCCATTAAGTATTTTGCACTAAACTATCGTGTAGTCATCAGAAACGTGTATGTCGGATGTTCACAGCATCCACAGACGACGCTCGAGGTGCAGCACACCGAGTGGTGCATTAAGGACATAAGCCTTCTGCACAGCAACGAGGACAATCCTCGGTTTTACAGACTCAGTCTGCAAAGTTTGCTACTATCAACTTTCAACTAAATTTTCTCTAGGAACATATAAAAACAGTAGAGCTATAGCGCAAGCTACATCGTAATTCGCAAAGACCATTAGACTATGTTCATGACAATTAGTTCAATTAGTCATATTACTTAAGAACTCCCACTCAAAAAGTACATCTCTCTAGTCATTTGAGTGGTACATGATCCAAATCCACTATCTCAAGTCCGATCATCACGTGAGTCGAGAATAGTTTCAGTGGTTAGCATCTCTATGCTAATCATATCAACTATACGATTCATGCTCGACCTTTCGGTCTCATGTGTTCTTAGGCCATGTCTGCACATGCTAGGCTCGTCAAGCTTAACCTGAGTGTTCCGCGTGTGCAACTGTTTTGCACCCGTTGTATGTGAACGTTGAGTCTATCACACCCGATCATCACGTGGTGTCTCGAAACGAAGAACTGTCGCAACGGTGCACAGTCGGGGAGAACACAATTTCGTCTTGAAATTTTAGTGAGAGATCACCTCATAATGCTACCGTCGTTCTAAGCAAGATAAGGTGCATAAAGGATTAACATCACATGCAATTCATAAGTGACATGATATGGCCATCATCATGCGCTTCTTGATCTCCATCACCAAAGCACTGACACGATCTTCTTGTCACCGGCGTCACACCATGATCTCCATCATCATGATCTCCATCAACGTGTCTCCATCGGGGTTGTCGTGCTACTCATGCTATTACTACTAAAGCTACGTCCTAGCAATATAGTAAACGCATCTGCAAGCACAAACGTTAGTTTAAAGACAACCATATGGCTCCTGCCGGTTGCCGTACCATCGACGTGCAAGTCGGTATTAACTATTACAACATGATCATCTCATACATCCAATATATCACATCACATCGTTGACCATATCACATCACAAGCATACCCTGCAAAACAAGTTAGACGTCCTCTAATTGTTGTTGCATGTTTTACGTGGTGACCATGGGTATCTAGTAGGATCGCATCTTACTTACGCAAACACCACAACGGAGATATATGAATTGCTATTTAACCTCATCCAAGGACCTCCTCAGTCAAATCCGATTCAACTAAAGTTGGAGAAACCGACACTCGCCGGTCATCTTTGAGCAACGGAGTTACTCGTAGCGATGAAACCAGTCTCTCGTAAGCGTACGAGTAATGTCGGTCCGAGCCACTTCGATCCAACAATACCGCGGAATCAAGAAAAGACTAAGGAGGGCAGCAAAACACACATCACCGCCCACAAAAACTTTTGTGTTCTACTCGAGATTACATCTACGCATGAACCTAGCTCATGATGCCACTGTTGGGGAACGTCGCATGGGAAACAAAAAATTTCCTACGCGCACGAAGACCTGTCATGGTGATGTCCATCTACGAGAGGGGATTTCCGATCTACGTACCCTTGTAGATCGCACAGCAGAAGTGTTAGTGAACGCGGTTGATGTAGTGGGACGTCCTCACGTCCCTCGATCCGCCCCGCGAACCGTCCCACGAACCGTCCCGCGATCCGTCCCACGATCTAGTGCCGAACGGACAGCACCTCCGCGTTCAGCACAAGTACAGCTCGACGATGATCTCGGCCTTCTTGATCCAGCAAGAGAGACGGAGAGGTAGATGAGTTCTCCGGCATCGTGATGGCGCTCCGGAGGTTGGTGATGATCTAATCTCGGCAGGGCTCCGCCCGAGCTCCGCAGAAACGCGATCTAGAGGTAAAACCGTGGAGTTATGTGGTCGGGCTGCCTTGAAAAAGTTGTCTCAAATCAGCCCTAATAGCTCCATATATATAGGAGGAGGGGAGGGGAGTCTTGCCTTGAGGCTCAAGGAGCTCCAAGGGCTGCGCCACCAAGGGAGGAGGAGTCCTCCTCCAATCCTAGTCCAACTAGGATTGGAAAGTGGAGTCCTTCTCTCCTTTCCCACCTCCTTTTTTTTCTTTCTCTTTGATTTTCTATCCTTGGCGCATAGGGCCTTCTTGGGCTGTCCCATCAGCCCACCAAGGGCTTGTGCGCCACCCCTAAGACCTATGGGCTTCCCCGGGGTGGGTTGCCCCCCCCCCCCCGGTGAAAACCCGGAACCCATTCGTCATTCCCGGTACATTCCCGGTAACTCCGAAAACCTTCCGGTAATCAAATGAGGTCATCCTATATATCAATCTTTTTTTCCTGACCATTCCGGAAACCCTCGTGACGTCCGTGATCTCATCCGGGACTCCGAACAACATTCGGTAACCAACCATATAACTCAAATACGCATAAAACAACGTCGAACCTTAAGTGTGCACACCCTGCGGGTTCGAGAACTATGTAGACATGACCCGAGTGACTCCTCGGTCAATATCCAATAGCGGGACCTCGATGCCCATATTGGATGTACCTACATATTATACGAAGATCTTATCGTTTGAACCTCAGTGCCAAGGATTCATATAATCCCGTATGTCATTCCCTTTGTCCTTCGGTATGTTACTTGCCCGAGATTCGATCGTCAGTATCCGCATACCTATTTCAATCTCGTTTATCGGCAAGTCTCTTTACTCGTTCCGTAATACAAGATCCCACAACTTACACTAAGTCACATTGCTTGCAAGGCTTGTGTGTGATGTTGTATTACCGAGTGGGCCCCGAGATACCTCTCCGTCATACGGAGTGAAAAATCCCAGTCTTGATCCATACTAACTCAACGAACACCTTCGGAGATACCTGTAGAGCATCTTTATAGTCACCCAGTTACGTTGCGACGTTTGATACGCACAAAGCATTCCTCCGGTGTCAGTGAGTTATATGATCTCATGGTCATAGGAACAAATACTTGACACGCAGAAAACAGTAGCAACAAATTGACACGATCAACATGCTACGTCTATTAGTTTGGGTCTAGTCCATCACATGATTCTCCTAATGATGTGATCCCGTTATCAAGTAACAACACTTGCCTATGGCCAGGAAACCTTGACCATCTTTGATCAACGAGCTAGTCAACTAGAGGCTTACTAGGGACAGTGTTTTGTCTATGTATCCACACAAGTATTGTGTTTCCAATCAATACAATTATAGCATGGATAATAAACGATTATCATGAACAAAGAAATATAATAATAACTAATTATTATTTCCTCTAGGGCATATTTCCAACAGTCTCCCACTTGCACTAGAGTCAATAATCTAGTTCACATCACCATGTGATTTCAACGAATCCAACACCCATATAGTTCTGGGTTCTGATCACGTCTTGCTCGTGAGAGAGGTTTCAGTCAATGGTTCTGAAACTTTTAGATCCGTGTGTCCTTTACAAATCTTTATGTCATCTTATAGATGCTGCTACTATGTGCTATTCGGAAATACTCCAAATATCTACTCTACTATACGAATCCGTTTCACTACTCATAGTTATTCGGATTAGTGTCAAAGCTTGCATCGACGTAACGCTTTACGACGAACTCTTTAACCACCTCCATAATCGAGAAAAATTCCTTAGTCCATCAGTTACTAAGGATAAATTTTGACCGCTGCTAGTGATTTTATTGAGAATATTTCCTTTGGAAATATTTCAAAAGGTCAAAACAGACAGAAATGGTTTTCAGGGTTTTACTCAAATAATTATAATATAAATAGGGATTAAAAATCTTATGTATGGAAAATATATGTCCTTCTAATCATCTCCAAATTTAATGATAGTTTTCTAAGGCAGATAAGTATTTTCCATGTAGGAATACCATTTCTGGCCTCAGAAATGGACATGCAAATAAATTAAGAAAATAATTCCAAAAAAATATTATTTTGTGGTTTTGGAATACTAAGATAAGTTAAAATCAGATCACCAACTTTGGTAGAAACCAATCTTGCCATCAAGGGCAAGTAGTGCAACTCAAAGTAGGGTTTTACCCTGATGAGAAACAAGAAGAAGGTTTTGAAAATAATTCAATATTGTGAAATGGGGTTTTATCATCACATGATCATCACACAAGTCATTCAATGACAAACATGACACTCACATCATTAGTTTTGAAAAAGTTTTAACAAGCTCATATTTTTGCATTACACAGAAAGTGGTAGCAAAAACAGGGTGTGACATGATGCCTATATGCATAATCATTGCCTTGGTATCTTCATAATTATTCGCTTTTCTATCAATTGCTCCACAGTAATTTGTTCACCCACCGTATTATTTTCCTTTATGAGAGAAACCTCTAGTGAAACCTATGCCCCCAGGTCTATTTTTCATATTATACTTTCAGATTTATAAACCAAAAATACCAAAAATATATTGCTGCCATTTATTTACTTTTGTTTAACTTTTAATTCTAGCAATCTTTTATCTATCTCTATCAGATCTCATCCTTGCAAATAACCGTGAAGGGATTGACAACCCCTTTTTAGCGTTGGGTGCACGTGCTTTGATTGTTTGTGTAGGTGCTAAGATTGGGGCCTTGCTTGTTCCTCCTACTGGATTGATATCTTGTTTCTCAACAAACTAAGGGAAATACTTATCTACTTTTGCTGCATCACCCTTTCCTCTTCAAGGAAAAAACCAACGCAAGCTCGAGAAGTAGCAAGAAGGATTTTTGGCGTTGTTGTTGGGGAGGATACATAGCAAGATCAAGCTTACCAAGTACCCATCACAAACTCATCTCTTGCATTTACTTTTTTTGCCATTTGACTGGTTTTCCTCTCCCCCACTTCTAAAACAATTTTCAGAAAATACCAAAAAGATTTGCCTTTTTATTCACCCTTCTTCCGTTCGTCTTTTCGCTTGATTGCTTGTGTGCTAGATTGCTTGCTTTGTCACAATGGCTCAAGAGAATACCAAGTTATGTGATTTTCCACTACTAATAATAATGATTTTATTAGTACTCCGATTGCTCCTGCCGCTAGTGCGGAATCTTGTGAAATCAATGCCACGTTCCTCAATCTTGTTATGAAAGAACAATTTTCTGGCCTTCCTAGTGAAGATGTCTCATCCCATATAAATACTTTCGTTGAGTTGAGTGATATGCAAAAGAAGAAAGATGTGGATAATGGAATTGTTAAATTGAAGCTATTTCCTTTCTCACTACGAGATCGTGTTAAAACTTGGTTTTCATCTTTACCTAAAAATAGTATTGATTCATGGAATAAGTGTAAAGATGCTTTTATTTCCAAGTGCTTTCCGCCCGCTAAGATTATCTCCCTTAGGAACGATATAATGAATTTTAAGCAACTTGATCATGAGCATGTTGCACAATCTTGGGAGAGGATGGAACTAATGATTATGAATTGCCCCGCGCATGGTTTGAGTTTATGGATGATTATACAATTTTTTTATGCGGGATTGAATTTTCCTTCTAGAAATCTTTTAGATTCCGACGCGGATGGTACTTTTATGGAAATCACATTAGGAGAAGCTACTAAACTCCTAGATAATATTATGGCAAATTACTCTCAATGGCATACCGAAAGATCTTCTACTAGTAAAAAAGTGCATGCTATTGAAGAAATAAATACTTTGAGTGAAAAGATGGATGAATTGATGAAATTGTTTGCTAGTAAGAATGATCCTATTGATCCCAATGATACACTGTCTTCTTTGATTGGAAATAATAATGAATCTATGGATGTGAATTTTGTTGGTAGGAACAATTTTGGCAATAATGCGTATAGAGGTAATTTCAATCCTAGGCCGTTTCCTAGTAATTCCTCTAACAATTATGGTAATTCCTACAACAATTCTTATGTAAATTATAATAAGATGCCATGTGATCTTGATAACAATCTTAAAGAATACATTAGCTCGCAAAAAGGTTTCAATGCTATGATTGAAGAAAAATTTCTCAAGATTGATGATTTGGCTAGGAACGTTGATAGAATTTCTCTTGAGATTGATTCTTTGAAAATTAGATCTATTCCACCCAAGCATGATATTAATGAGTCTTTAAAATCTATGAGAATTTCTATTGATGAGTGTAAGGAAAGAACCGCTAGAATACGTGCTAAGCGTGAATGGCTTGAAAAGGTGTTTTCTCGTGATAATAATGATGAAGATCTTAAAGTGATTGATGTGACTCCTATTGAATCTTTGTTTTCTAGTATAAATCTTGAAAAGGACAGGACTAGAGATGAGTCAACTTTAGTTAAAATTCGTCCCGATGATTCGGAGTTTATAGATCTTAATGCTAAGATTGATAAAAGTGAGATTGAAGAGGTCAAAACTTTAAATAGCAATGAACCCACTCTTTTGGATTTCAAGGACTTTAATTATGACAGTTGTTCTTTGATTGACTGTGTTTCCTTGTTGCAATCCATGTTGAATTCTCTGCATGCTTATACACAAAATAAAGCTTTTACTAAACATATTGTGGATGATATGATGAAATCTTTTGAAGAAAAACTTGAGTTGAAAGTTTCTATACCTAGTAAGCTTTATGATGAGTAGGAACCTACTATTAATATTAAAATTAAAGATTATGAGTACCATGCTTTGTGTGAATTGGGTGCTAGCGTTTCCACGATTCCAAAAACTTTATGTGATGTGCTAGGGTTCCGTGAATTTGATGATTGATCTTTAAATTTTCATCTAGCGAATTATACAATTAAGAAACCTACGAGAAGGATTAATGATGTTCTTATTGTTGAAAATAGGAATTATGTGCCCGTAGATTCCATTGTTCTTGATATAGATTGCAATCCTACATGTTCTATTATTCTTGGTAGACTTTTCCTTAGAACGATTGGTGCAATTATTAATATGAAAGAAGCAAATATTAGATTCCAATTTCCATTAAGGAAAGGCATGGAGCACTTTCCTAGAAATAAAATAAAATTACCTTATGAATCTATTGTGAGAGCTACTTATGGATTGCATACGAAAGATGACAATACCTAGATCTATTGCATTATGCCTAGCTAGGGGCGCTAAAATATATCGCTTGTCCGGAGGCAACCCATATTTATTTTTATGCTCTTGTTTTTTCTTTTGCTTTTGAGTTCTGCACAAATTATTACTTCTGTAATAATTGTGTTTTCTTGTTTTAATTAGTGTTTGAGCCAAGTAAGACCTTTGGGATGGTCTATGGTGTTTGCAAGTTGATTTTGTTAAAAAGCAGAAACTTTCGCTCTTAGTCCAGGAATTTTGTGAATTCACTAGAACGTGCTTTTGATCTGAATTTTTTACTAAAGATTGATATACAAATTGCCCTAATTGTCCTATTTTTTAGATTTTTTGGAGTTACAGAAGTATTCGAACTTTATAGATTGCTACACACTATTCTGTTTTTGACAAATTATATTTTCTTTGTGTTGTTTGCTTATTTTGATGAACCTATGGGTTTTATCGGGGGTATGAACCATAGAGAAGTTGAAATACAGTAAATATTACACCAATATAAATAAAGAATGAGTTCACAACAGTACCTAAAGTGATGATTTATTTTTCTTGTACTAACGGATCTCGTGAGTTTTGTGTTGAGTTTTGTGTTATGAAGTTTTCAAGTTTTGGGTAAAGATTATTATTTTGAGAGTCTTTAAACAACATGATAACTGTTTAGTTCAGTTCTGTAATGTGATATTCGATTGTTGTGGGAACAATTTTCTATTGTTATGCATGCAAGAAATAAATCAAATTTGGATGTACTAAATACATGTGAAACATATACAATTGCTATATTTCCAAGTTCTTGGCATGTTTGATTTAGATAAGTGGCCTTTTCACGTGTCTCGAATTAATTAGTTGGATCTGCAATGCGCTTATTTTACATTAACATATTTTACTGATAGTATGCTAAGTCTCACTTAACCTGAGCAATATCTATCTTATACATGTTGCAGGAGAAAGAATGGGAGACGATGAAGTTTACCATCGAGGTTTGCACATGCATGGTCCTTTGGCTAATAACATATTATTGCGCAATTGCATGAACCATTCTAATATTTAGGTTTTTTATAATTTTGTTTTGTACATGTAGGTCCTGCTGTAAGAGGTTTAGACCCACTTTTTGACCCATTTTGCATGTGGGGAAATGAGGTGTCCATGAATATAAGGCAAATCAAGAAATTTAGAAAGATTATTAAGATAAAGAAACTAACGACAAAAAACAATAAGATGTTTGTCTGCACAATGAAGGATATATCAATCAACTATAGATGATACTATCTCTTTTACCTTGTCTTTTTCCCTTTGCATCATTTTAAAATTTAGAAAAGATATTTATGCATATCTTTGTTTCATTCCTTTTCAAAGAAGTTCATTGATGATTACATCTCAAACCACCTGTATGGTCAAGAGGCGAGGAAAGTATCCATACACCACCCATGGTATAATAATGAACTATTCCTCAAGAGGACGAAGGATGGGCGGGCAATCATCCACATGCAGTGGCCTAAAGTTGCAAGAACCTTCAATATCATTGAAGGCTCAATATTCCCATTCCATTTCAATAGTTTTATCAACGAAATTCATCTGTCTATTTACCATTTATGATGCTACTTTCCAAAGTTTTTAGATGTTGCATGTAAAACTTGGTGTTATTGTGTAATTGGGTAGCTAGGTATATGCCTATAAGATGTAAATGAGTGATAAAGCTATATGATGTTGTACTCTGATGTATTTCAATTACAAAAACCTGGTTGCCGCGCTACAAATATGAAATATATTGTGTGCTTGATATGAAATATCAATTTGGTTACTAAATAGATTAAAATAATAGGTAAACCAGGCTGCTTACTAGGTTTTTCTATTCCCGACGGCTTCTCACACAACACCATGGGCGGCGACCTCAACAAATCCACACAGTTTCTAGAAATTTGGCATATTGGATGAGTGAACAATCACACATGACTTCCGGCCGACAACTGTGTGCGTTAGGCATCTTGCACAAACGTTTTTACATAAAAAGTGTGTGTGATGGACAACCCTATACCAAACAGTTTCTTCTAGGCACCACGTGTAATGTATTGAATAACGCAAATGATAAAATTACAACGATCGCTTGTGAGGGACGCCCCTATCACAAATAATGTTATGAAGAAGATTGTGTGTGATGTACCATATGAATGGAAACATATCTTTAAGATTCACCATGTGGGATGCTAAGAACACCTCACACGACTTCTATAATATATGTATTTGTGATGGCTCTCCCAGTCGCACACGAGATCCTTTTACCCCATGTGTGTGACCAAAGTAGGCATCATCGATGATTTATCTGTGTCGTGTGGGATATCCCCCCGATCGCACACACATGCAAGGTGGTGGTTTAAAACCTCTTCACGGAAAGTGGTAAAAACATTTGTATAGGACTTGCGCGCACTAGTGATTGCACTCACATTGATAACTTGGATGCTCTTCATATCCACATTCATACATGATACAAGGCATGAAGCACCTATCAGGGATAGACTTGCATTCACTAATTCTAACCATTCCTTTAACTTTGCTTCATTGCTGACCAAAGATGATAGAATCTTATATCTCTTTTCCTTCATTGCAAGTTGTCAATGTTCATGGATAATCATCGCGGAAGACATGATCAATAGATTATTTTTGTTTCCTTTTGGTTTAAAGAAAAAGGTAAGATAAATATCAACAACAAAAAATGTGTGCAAGTGGGAAGGTAATGACCAAGCGTTATCCTCCCGACAACGACGACGTACAATGCTTGATGTCCCGCAACACTTACATGGTTAATTGTATCACTTTCACATATGTGTGTACATCCACACCCAAACCTTTATTTGAAAGTGGTCTATTTTGTCGGTCATTTGGAAAATAATTATAAGGGAAGTTTATCTAATCTACTAATGAGAAGGTAAAAACAGTAAATAAAAGCTGCTAGACTATAATAGGGGTGACACTTGATTAATAAAGTGTTCTCATGAGTTTCAGATTCATCATTGTTAGTATAATCTCTGTGATTGTGCGAAAGTGCAATTTTAGGTTCGAATCATTAAGCTACCTCACATGTTTCTATAAAGTGGGCGAAGCCTCATACAACATACGTGCATACGTGAACAACCATGTATCGGAGATGTTATCACGGTTCCTCCTCACATTCCGGTTATGACAATGATAATTAAGGGTCCCATCATGGATGCGACCAATGGGCGATCTCTGTTTTCCTTTATCAAATGATCAAATACGGAAGGAAAGTAGTTATTGCATACATATATTTCAAAATCCCATCATCACACAGATCAGTGGGGTCTCAAGGAGGGAGTTAGCTTCTATCACCGCAATACCTTCGTTCTCTGCTTCATCCGAATAGTAATATCATTCATGTCCTACTAGGCAAATGTTGAGTGGTGCACTTCAGCTAACATCACAAACAATATTAACATAAACATGCAACAAGAGGATTTTGTATTCTATCGACATTCGGTTATAATACATGCTAGAGTTGATCTATATTGCTCGAGAACTAGTGCAATTACTCAAACATGTATGCGATCAACATAGAGGGGAAATACAAGTTACAAGCCAACATGAAGTTGGTGAAGGAGAAAGACATGGTAGCGCAGGTGGAGATGGCACCAGCCCTCCGATCGATGCGGGGCATTGGCGGAGCCTTCCTCTTCCTTCTTCCTTTTCTTGACCCTTCTTCTGTGGTGGGGATGGTCTTGTAACAACAATGGAGGTGTGACAACACATGATAAATAAATGGGAGCCCTCGCCGTCATCTAGGGTTGAAGGTGTATACATAGATGACATCATGGGTCTTCTACGTGGATCCTCCACCCACTCCTTCGTCCAATGGCTCTAGAGGAGCCTAATCCTCTCCCAATGCCTCCTTTGTTCGCCAAGGAAGTCATAGAACAAACCAAGACAATCAGTGAAGAATCGCGTTATGACTAATTTCATAGCCCTCAGAGGCTGGCACGAGTGCTGGCAAAACCAGGTAAGGTCGTACCGGACATCATCTTCCCTTCTAGAGTGTGCGCGGGGTGTTTACTATTTTGGTCGGCACTTCTTCATACAAACTCCAATTTGGACGTTTTTGGGCTCAAAAGCCATATACACCAATGGCATTGAATTTTCAACCTTGTCTCGTTGGAAAATGTCAAATTACCCAACTCTCCAAAGGGCATGAATCTAAGTGTTGAAAGTTCTCCACTTTGGCCTCGACTTGGTCCCTTTTAACGTGCTAAGACCCTATTTGTTTGAGCTTATGCTTCAACTTTTGCAGCTTTTTCATTTTAGCTAAAAGGCAAAAAAAGCTCCTATTTAGGGCCTTTTGGCTTATACCATCATATGAAAACATTGATTCATAGGCCAATAGCCGAAGCCAAAAGCCCCTATCGAGGAGCTTTTTTGGCTTTTAAGACGAAGTGCAAAAGCGGCAAAAGCCCAAACAAACAAGACCCAAGTCCATGAGAATGCCAATACACCTACAAGGACAACAAAACAAAGAAAACTAATAAAATAAAATAGTTGTGTAATGAACTTGGCAAAATGTGTGAGATAAAAAACTATGCATTGTAAACATGAAAAAGAAACTAGATTGATATGATACGAGGGATTTTGCCACTAGAATACAATCTAAAAAGTGATGCAAAAATCTACTTATCAGCCAAGGGTGCCGAAATGGTCCTTACTCACCTGCCGTGGTTGAGCTCCCCACCACTCCGTTGGCTCAACCATGACCTTCCCGTCGTGGCATGCCCGCACCGATGAATCATCTGACCGCAATAACACCTTTTTTGGATCCGCCCGTAGACCGCACACTGTCCGTATGGATGCCACCCCAAATCCAGCAAGCCCCCGCCCCCCCCCCCCCCCCCCCCCTCTTCATGCCCTTTGCGCCTGCAGATACCCCATTGTTCAAAAAAGCTCGCACACATCAAGGAATATAAGTCTAAATGAAATGTGATGTTTAGAATTAAATATGTTATGAAAATATATGTCCAAATGAAGGTTGTATGAAAACATTTGAAGAAAGAGCAGTTATTTTCGAAAATCAAGTTCTAGAGGATCTACGAGATGGTTTTTTAATCCTAAAGTAACTAATTTTGAAATAAAAAATGCAATTTAAATTAGTAGGAATCTGCCAGAAATGCCCTTAGTTGTGAACCGCGGTTGGGTATGGGTGGCTACCTGTCCTTTTCTCTTTTTTGAGGTTTTCTTTCACCTCGCCTTCTTCCCATTAATCCAGAGTCGAGAGTCGAGACACGCCACGCGTTTTGCTTCCTTTTCCCCTCTCCTCGCGCACCTTCCCTTCTCCACCACCCTCCAGACCAAACATCCCCGTCCAAGCAAACAATCGAAAAAAAAGGGAGGGCGAATTCCGCTCGCCGACGACCTCCCCCGCCGCCGTGTTGACACCACATGGCCTCGACGCCCTCGGCGCTCTTGTCCGACTGCCGCCTCCGTTCCTCCGCCGCCTCGCCGAGCACCGTCCGCAGCCTGCACCAGCCTCCTCCTCCTCCCCCGCCACAGCAGCCTCGACCCGTCGTCGTCCTCTGCTAGGTCTCTCGCCAGCCGCGCTTCCCCGCCCCCACCCGCGCGCCAATTCGGCGGGCGCCAGGAGTCTAGGGTTTGCTGCCTCCCGTGTCTGATTTGATGACTAGGGTTGGCGCCACCGGCGAGGAGTTCGCGCTGCTGGGCAGGTTCCTCACGCTCGCTTCCATTCCCATGGCTGGAAAGATACGAATACGACCGTCCGTGTTAGGTTCTATTTGTGTACTACCAGTTACAGTCTCTTTTTGTTAAGAAGCTTGCAATCTTAGGGCTCGGGAGGAAACTAAGATCTCAAGTGTGGTGTTTTTTTTTCTGTGTGTGGAAACTTGAGATAGTTGCAAGGAGGGAAAATCAGGGAGGAGGTAGCCTTGTGGAGGTTAATTTGGGGGGAATTTGTAAGACAGAGACACGGAATTGAAGGGACCAGTGGTGGTAACTCGAGGGGATTTCGCCATGGTGGGGAAGGATTTGGTGCTGCAACAGAATGCTCCGGTGGACATCCGTGAGATTGCTGCCAAGGCCACGCTCCGGGAGGTTCGGCAGAACGGGCACACCTATGTGGAGCTCCGACGCGTAGGGAAGCGCGTCATCTTCTTCTGCACCATCTGCCTCACCGAGTGCTTCAGCGACAATGTGCTGTTTGACCACCTCAAGGGGAATCTGCACTCACGGCGGTATGCCGAGGCCAAGGTCACCCTGTTTGGGCCCATGCCATGGCCGTTCAATGATGGTGTGCTCTTCTTCAACAACTCACGCGAGAATGATCCGCTCTTGCTGGACTCAAGCTTGCATAACACCGGAGAACTTGCTCTGGTTCCCCATCCTGACTTCTCAGGGAAAGACTCTGAGGTGACATCAAGGCTGAGAGATGGTTCAAGCTCCCAAAATGGTGCAAAAGGCTCATTCAGCGGTGCAAACAGACGTCTGAATGGTAGATCTTCTACCATAACTGAAGATAGTGCTCTGTCAAACTGCAATGAAACCAATGGTCAGCTTGTTATTCCTGGTGTATTGATAAAGGATGTTGTGTTGAATTTGCCTGTGCATCTCTTGGGTTATGGAAACATTGCATACAAGATTGCTGAAGCTAGCGATGCTCGTAAGAAGATCAGCAAAATCTGGTGTGCTTGGGTAGGAGAAGAAGCCTCACAGGGCTCTGAGGCATGTAACATCTATGAACAATCTGGTTTCGCCATTGTCAACTTTTCTTATGCATATGAGTTGGGAAGGAAGTGGCCTTCTGAAGATCAGGACCTTCCCATCTCTGCTGGATCTTTCTTTGTCATTGATGAGGCTGGACATCGTGGAAAGCGAATGAAGAAGTCATTTTCTGATCAAGAAGCATCTTCAGAAGAGTCAAATGGCCAGACTCAGGACAAAAGTCAAGCTATCATGACTGGTTCCCCAACAGGTACCTCAGGCAATCTTCAAGTCAGCCCCTTGTCCAGCAAGTCTATGAGGAGAGAGCTGAGGAAGCAGAAGCGACTTGCTGCTGAGAAAGTTTGTGATATTTGTGGGCGATCAATGCTTCCTGGAAAGGATGTCGCCACCTTGCTGAACTGCAGCACAGGAAACCTAGCTTGCAGCAGTAGAAACTCCAGTGGGGTTAGTAATTCCAAACATCGTTTCCTCTTTCTGTTTCTTGATGAAGGCAACACAAGTCCTAATTACTTCTATTTAGAGAAAAAACAGAAAGAAAATACCATTAGAAAGTTAGGTCTTCAAAAAGTCCTTTATGAGTAGAGATACAAGATTTTGGAACTACCTTAAACTGTTAACTGAGATTCCTTGGTACAGTACAAACATATACCGATTTCTTCTTTCAAACAAATATAGCTAGATAATCCCACCCTTAAATTTCAAATCCTTCTGCTGTGACTACTTGGCTAAACATTTTTTTTCTCTCCAGGCTTTTCATCTATTTCACACTTCATGCTTACTGCACTGGACTATTATGTGCCAATATGAGGTACTGGCTGATCAAATTGTAAAGATGGGAAAGAGCAAACGAGGAAGAAAGGCAAAAACCGCGCCAAAGAGCAGAATAACATCCATCCTTTGCCCAGAATGTCAGGGTACAGGGATTCACGTCGAGGGAGATGAGCTCGAAAAGCCAACTATTTCGTTGTCTGAGGTTTGGAGGAGCACATTATCAGCTGCTGCCTACACTTTCAGCTATGTGTGAATTAAATGGTCCTGAAAATTGGATTTGTTTTTGCAGATGTTTCGCTACAAGCTGAAGTCCATCGAAGCCAACAAGGCATGGATGAAGACCCCTGAGATGCTGGAGAACTGTTCCACTGGGCTCCATTTCCCTGCGGAACATCTGGAGAATGCGGAGGTATCATCAGTTACACACTTACACCGATCTCCCTTTGTTTGCTGTTTTGCTGACGAGTCTAATTTGATCTGAACTCACGACAACCACATTCTCATTCCCTTTGTTGCAGGAGCAGGTGATGCCACTGAAGTCGCTTCCTTTCTTTGCAGCTGATGGATATATGGCATAATTCGTGGGTTAAGCTCATGGACCAGGTGACGCTAACGATGGAAGTGAGCTATACCATTCTGCCAGAGCCATTGTAAATCTACTAGAGCAGCTGTAAATAAGCATGCATGACTATACTGGGAACAGTGTATGCTAGAGATGCTGACGTTTATTTTGCTTGTAATCGTGTTGTATCTATGATGTTTAGGTTTGCAGACACGTCTGTCTGTCAACCGGGTACAATCCAGCAAAACTGTTAGACTGGGTTGTAGTAACCATAAACTCTATACATGTTGCACTGCTCACAATCTTTATTTTGTTGTAAGATGTGGCTGTAATGGCCACATTACATCTCCACCATCGCTTGGTTGATTCATGTTGTCAAACTGGTTATGCACTATATTGATCGTGATTGTTCATAGGAGATTGGATCAGCGGAAACTCATCCGAGTGCTGCTTCTTATCTGAAGAAGAGTGGTTATAATGGCTACATTTGTTCTGAACCATCGCTTGGTGTAATTTTGTTTTCAAACTGTTTGTGTACAATGTTGAGCCTGATTTGAGGAATGATTTTGTTCATAGGAGATTGAATCAATGGAAACTTGTCCAAGTGATGCTTGTTATCTGAAGAAATCGGTGGATTTACATACATGGCTACTTGCAAACATCAGCTGGGAGGGGGGTGGCAACCAAACTTTTTTCTTTTCGACAAGTTCAGCTGGCCTGAATCCTGCCGTTTTTTGCCGCAAAAGTTTTCTTTACAGAAAATGCCACGCGTTCTGCCAACCCATACAACTAAACTCGTCACCTAATCGCCAGCTATTTCTGTCCTTTTTCTCTCCTTTTCTACGCAATTTTTCAGAGAGCGCTATATGTTGAGAGACTCAACCATGAAACGAGGTTCTCCCTTCCAACTTGTCTCAAAATAACATCCAGAGGAAAACAGGCAAAAGAGACAAAAGGAAAACAAAAAACAAAAGGCAGGCAAAGTTGCTTCGTACTGGATCTCAGCGAGAGAAAATGTGTCATCAGGAAGCCGCTGCGATGTCATCGCAGCCGCCTCACATTGATCAGGAAGATAACGCAGTATTTCTACCAGAGCATCATCGATCCAAACCATCCACAGCAAAATCACGCACCCCAAGAGCATCAAACCGAAAACAACGAAGCAGAAGGATGCTACCATCAGGCACAGATCTGAATTGGTGGAGGCAGTGTGTGGGGATTCAGAGTTTCAGACAAAGGGTTTGGTGGCGACTAATACCCTAGGGTTTCGTTTCTGGCCACCCGAGGGAGGGCACCTGAGGAATGCTTCGGATTTATATAGACTCGTCGGCCGGGGCGAGGAGCTGAGGGGGGATGCCGGGATGGGACCCCGGGACGGCGGCTGGGCCCCGCCGCCGCCGCAGCCTCTGGCTTTTTGCCGGGCTGGGCGCGTGGGTCCAGGTCAGTCAGACCGATGATGATTCTTTCATCTTTTGGGCCGTTAGCCCGCTCCGGCCAGGCCCAAACGGCCTAGGTCGGTTCCGGGCCCTTCTGGAATCTTCCGTCGCCGTCGCACCGCACGGGCACGGGCCGGAGAGGAAAACCCCAGGTCGCAACCCCTCGCCACGAGTCATCACCCGTCGTCTCTCTCCCCCAATCGCCCCCGCCGCTGGTAGCTAACCATCTCGAGCGTTCTCGCCGTCGATTGTTGTTGCTTTTCGTGGGGAGGAGGCGATGGCGAGCGGCGGCGGGGCGGTGAGGGAGGTGGGGTCGAGGGCGGAGCTGGACGCGGCGGTAGGCGGCGCGCGGGCCGCCGCGGTGCACTTCTGGGCGGCCTGGTGCGAGGCCTCCAAGCAGATGGACGAGGTCTTCGCCCACCTCGCCGTCGACTTCCCCCACGCGCTCTTCCTCAGGGTACGCACGCACGCGCTCGCGCGCAGCCTGCTGCTGCTGCTCGCCGATTCCTCCCCTGTGGTCGCGGTAGATTTGGGTTCGGGCCGGTTTCCGGTGGATCGTGATCCTTCGGCGGCGGTCTGGGCCTCTGGTCACAGATTTGCGTTTAGGGTTCTGGCGCGTGATTCATGCTGCTGCCTAGGTTACTTTTTTTCGCATGCTTATACTCCCTCCGTTCCTAAATATTTGTCTTTTTAAAGATTCAACTACGGACTACATACTTGTCTTTTTAAAGATTCAACTACGGACTACGTACGGAGCAAAATGAATGAACTTACACTAAATTATGTCTATATACATCCAAGACAAATATTTAGGAACGGAGGGAGTAGAGTATTTATTTACTTACGATGCGAGAAACACTATGTGATGTGTATGCAGTTGATTAACTCGAACCATGAGATAAAAGCAGAATTCAACCCGTTTGTGTGCTTGAAACCGAAACCCTTCGTTTGTTCTAGTTACAAGTATGAAATCAGGCAGTACCTGTATCAAGTCTTTTGTAAGATATTTTTTGCTATAGTGGTCTGTTGTCTACTACTTTCACCGTGTGATGCCATCAGACCGGGATTCAAGTAAAAGAATCAACAACAATAACAAAAACAAAGCCTTTTTATTCCCAAACAAGTTGGGCGGGCAGAGTCGAAACCCATAAGATCTCGAAACCAACTCTAGTAAAAGAATGATCTAATCAAACATTCCTCTTTTGGGACTATTGTCCTTTGATTATTATGAAGTGTTCTTTGGTCACATAATTATGATTCATTCTTTATGCTCTGCCAATGACACACCATTTCGTAATTTGGATATCTCAAGCCTTTTCTTATTTATCCTCGTCATGTTGGTAACTTCTGTCAGGTTGAAGCTGAAGAACAACCGGAAATTTCAGAGGCATATGGAGTTACAGCAGTGCCATACTTTGTTTTCTGCAAGGTATTTACTGTTTACAGTTGTCATGCAATGCAATTAGTTCATGCTAGTGGACCTCTTTTTGATTACACTTCATAATGGATCCTGGTAGGGTCATGGACTCATGGCACCCTTCTTCCTTATTATTAAAGCTGAATTGCATGAGTTCTCTTGTCCATTTTTAAAGGCAAAAAATCAAGCATCTGCTCTGCCCTAATGATGAGGCATGTGTTGATATTATTGTTAGGACCCACTTTCAAACTTCTTAAGCATGAAGTATTCTACAAGCAATGACATAAATCATGTGAGCCCATGCCTCATATACTGTGGAATAATGAAATTAGATACACACTTCACTGAATTTACTCTAGCCCACCTACCCTAAAGATTCTGCATGAGTGTATATGTTAATTGGTTCATCCTAGCATGTACGTTTGATGTTCTTGCTTCTTTTGGTAAATTTTGTTGGGAGATGATGTACCATCCAGGCTCTTACAAGTTCTGGTCATTGGAGTGTTGTATGGACAATGAAATGTTCTGTATGACTAGAACCAACCTAATGATATTGTGATGGACCTCATGAGGTCGGCATGCACAATGTCCTTTTTGCTAGGCTAGTTTGGTCATGCCTTCACTTGGCATTTTGGTGTTATCGTGAGACTCCTTTGTAATTCCAACCTATGTGTCACACATCCTTTGACATTTTCATATGGTGTTTGCTCTGCGCACATATCTGAGGTCATATTTGCTTAGCTTCCAGATTTTCTTCATTGCTGTGCCAAATGTATTTATCGATTTCCTTGGAAGTTTCCTATATTGCCTTCTTTGTAAGAGGTTGTCATCGGTGCATGGTTTATCTCTTTTCAGGAAGGCAAACCTGTTGATACCTTGGAGGGCGCAAACCCAGCCAGCCTGGCCAATAAGGTTGCAAAGTTAGCTGGGCCTGCCAATGTTGCTCAGTCTGCTGTACCTGCTAGCTTGGGGGTGGCTGCCGGGCCTGCTGTACTCGAAAAAGTCCAAGAAATGGCACGGCAAAATGGATCTTCTGCTGCTGAAAGTACACTGAAGAAGCGTTTGGAGCAGCTTGTCAATTCCCATCCTGTCATCTTATTTATGAAGGGAAATCCAGGAGAACCAAGGTGTGGGTTCAGCCGAAGGGTGGTTGACATTTTGAAGCAGGAAGGTGTTGAATTTGGGAGCTTTGACATCCTTTCAGATAATGAAGTACGTGAAGGGCTGAAGAAGTTCTCTAACTGGCCAACTTTTCCTCAGTTGTACTGCAAAGGTGAGCTGCTTGGTGGATGTGATATTGTTATTGCCATGCATGAAAGTGGTGAACTGAAGGATATGTTAAAGGAGCATAACATTCCTCTCGGGCAACAAGGAACCAAAATTGAGGAGCCGGTGATATCTGAATCTGCAAATGAACAGAGTCCTGAGGCAATTGGGCTTACTGAAGCTCAGAAAGCTCGTTTGGAGAGTCTCACTAACTCTAACCCAGTGATGATATTTATCAAAGGTTCACCCGAGGAGCCCAAGTGCGGATTCAGTGGAAAGGTCGTTCACATTCTTAAGCAAGAGAAGATTCCTTTCTCAAGTTTTGACATTCTTACAGATGATGAGGTTAGGCAGGGCCTAAAGGTTCTATCAAACTGGCCTAGTTACCCTCAGGTGTACATCAAGGGTGAATTGGTTGGTGGTTCGGACATAGTGATGGAGATGCATAAGAGTGGGGAACTGAAGAAGGTTCTGACTGAGAAAGGGATTATTCCGGAAGAGAGCCTAGATGGCCGACTCGAGGCTCTAATTTCCTCATCCCCAGTGATGCTGTTCATGAAGGGCAACCCAGATAATCCACGTTGTGGCTTTAGTTCGAAAGTGGTGAATGCCTTGAAAGGAGCAGGGATAAGCTTTGGGTCCTTTGACATTCTATCTGATGAGGAAGTTAGACAAGGTCTGAAGACATACTCGAACTGGCCCACCTTCCCCCAACTCTACTACAAATCAGAACTGATGGGGGGCTGTGACATTGTTCTCGAGCTGGAAAAGAGTGGAGAGCTGAAGGCCACTCTTTCGGAGTAGCATAGCATATGTCGGTGCTATATGGTGTCTTATGGTGTTTCGAGCATCTGTCCTATATCGAATTGCTCTATTGATGGCATTGTTATGCCAATGTATTTCATAGATCCATGTTTTAAACTTGGATATCCTAGTGCTACGTTTGCTTGAACTGTGACAGCTGCAGGAGAAATAACTTATAAGACCTCTTAAGTGACCTGTTAGTCTTGTATTACCCCTTCATTTTTGCTGCCTTGGTTCAGGCTGGATGATGTAGAACATAAGTATTAGCCATCATTTCACAGTTCAAAGACGTATGATTCGTAACGTTTATGAAGTCTTTGTGTATGCCCCTACTAATATAATGTCATGGTTGGTTGGGAATGTGTCATTGTTCTCCAGGCGATGGTTGGTTTTGTTCGAAACTTTTCATTCATTATTATGGTATACTTTAAGTTGGAGATGCAAAATAGAAAGATGCCGCAGATATGCCATGCTGACCCTCTTCCCTTTAAATACCGTTTGATTGTCTTCTCAACATGTATTGTTGCACAATTGCACTTTCATGCCAATATATGTGACATAGATTTTCCCGCATGAAGAGTTAAATCAGAAAACAATAAAAAATGTGGTTGAACATCAACTTAGAAAAGACATCCTGTAAAATTTCACCTAGAAAAGACATCCGTGGAGGCCTGTACACAAAAATAAAATAAAAATTCGGGACTCCAAAAGACATATTTGGAGTACTCACTTCTGTTATTTTTGGCCCAGACCAATATGGATGCCTTCTTGCGGCGAAATTTTGCAGGATGTTAGAAAACTTGTTGATGTTTGTCCACAAAAAAAAATCAACTTTTTTACAATTTTATCAGAAATTGCTGTTCATGCGGGTGCTCTATGCTACAAACCTGCGGAGAACCGGGCAGCAATTTGTTTATGGCAAGTTTCAGACTCAAGTAAAATATCAAATGAATTCCGGTAACTAATTAGATAAATTACATGGTGCAATAAGTTGGCACTGAGAGTTGCAGCAAAAATTATCCTGATGCCTTTGTTGAGCTTAGAGCTTCCTTCTCTGCGTCTCCAGACTTCTTTTCTTCTCTCATACGAGCCCTTGACAAAGCGTCAGTCATATGTGAGTTCATAGGCATAGCAGCTTGCAGCAGTTGGACGAAAGTTTCAACATCCTTGAGATCACCTTCGTCTCCAAGATACTTGAGTATCATCTCAATCATCGCAGGCCTCGGGATCCAGCCACTCCTTGGAACATAAACACAAAGGGCATTTTTAATCAACTCATAAGCTTTCGCACAATCACCTTTCTCCGCGTAGCCGATTGCCACGATGGCCCAACTGGTCGAAGGAGGCATCTTCCCCTTCTTCAAGAAGTCATCCAGCAGTGCTTCGGCCTTGTCCAGCATGTCCTTGTGCCGGTATCCAGTGAGCAAGACATTCGGGACGTGGAAGTCGAATGCGTTTTCGCTCGACTCCCACTCTTTCAACAAGGCCTCGGCTTCTTCAATTTCATCAAGCCTCACAAGCATTGCAAGCATTGTAGTGTAGTCCTTATTAATATGCCTCTTGCAGTTTGACATTTGGAGCCCCCACAGCCTCCTCATCTCTGACTTGTCCCCCAGCTGGCCGTAGAGGGAGATCAGGTGGTTGTAGGTATCTGAATCTTTTATGTCAATTTTTGCTTCTGCTTTCTTCAAGGCAGAGATTGCCTTCTCTCTTAGGTTGCCCTTAATGTAGTTGCTCGCCACAACGGCATAGGTATTCCAATCGACAACAATTTGAGGCTCACACTCCATATCTTCCAGGGTGTTCTCCATCCCGAAAAAATCTGCCCGTGTGCCGTAAGAGTTTATGCATATTCTGTAGCTGAAGTTGTCAGGCATGATACCACTGCTTTTCATCTCTGCTATCACTGAAGGGACCTTCTCATGCTGTCCTATGTTAGTATAGAGGCCCATGAGGTTGTTGTAGGGGAGACTGGAGAAAACAAAGCCCAGCTCTTTCATCTTCTGAAAATGAGCCAAGGATCCATCAACCATGAGTTCTCGTGTGTAGCAGTTCAGGAGCGCACCGTAGGGTTTCTCCGTCTTATCTTTATCAGGCAGTGTATTGAAGTAGGCTTCTGCTGCTCCGATACCATGAACTTGACCGATCAAATCCAGGTGAACAGCATAATCCTTTGGCAAAAATCGGACATGACCCTTAGCACTCATCCACTCGGAGACCTGTACAAAGTAAAGGTTTGGAAAGAAACTGATGAGGCATTTCAAGGGTATGTAAAATACCGCATAATTACTAGTGACAAACTATAGGGATGGATTATTATTATTTTATACGTACTTCAAGGGTTTAATGGTTTACATGCTGCAAACCCCTGGTTGCCATAGTCAGTCGTTAATTCTAAACATGAATGCAGATGCAGTTTAACCCGCACGGAAGTATTACAACTACAGACCACACTGAGTTAAAAATAAAACACATACCAGATTAAACTCCTCATTCCACTAAACTTCAAGTCTGTGACATAAGGCAAACAAAAATAAATTGAACGCAACATTCTCTTCTTTATGCACCATGTGCTACTGTTCCGTACTCGGATAATCTAGTCACGCAAAGTCATAACGTCTAAGCAATGACTCGAAAGGAATTCTTCCTTGCAGTTCTTACTACGCCTCTTTGGATTGTAGGATTTGCATAGGTATTTTGGTTCTTAGGATTGGATTGCCAAAATCCTACGTAATACATTTGATGCACCCAGTTCCACAGGAATCTCCACATGAACTTGAGCCTCATTTTGTTTCCTCTTTGAGAAGTCCAATGCAAATAACCACGTGATTATACAGCATGGTAAAAATGAGAAACAGATCAAGTCACCATTTCAGAAACGTCCTACTCGTATCTGTCAATGGCAGGGAATTTCCCGCATTCCGCTGCAAGAGATAAACGGGCTAACAGAACCATGGGAAGCTACTGCCGCATTTCATCGAACAGCCGACGGACAGTCAGTGGGGCACGGGGAGGGTACGGCAGTACCTCGAGGGCCTGGCGGTGGCGGCGGCGCTTGCGGAGCTCTTTGACGATGCGCTCGAGCTCAACGGGGCGGAGGCGGTTGCCGGGCTTGTCCGCCCAGCGCTCGATCTCCGGCACCAGAAGCGTGTCCGGGTGTCCCAGCGGCCACAGAGTGGACTGCAGGCCCGGGGGTCGCCGCGGCGGCCTCTCGGCGCTGTTGGAGTGAGGAGAGGACGCGGCGCGCACAGGGAGGAGCAGGGGAGTGGGATTCTGGGGACGGACTCGGCCTTGGAGGAGCCTGCCGCGCCCGAAGTGGAGAAGGCGGCGCCTGGCGGCGAAGAGGGAAGAGGAGGCCATGGCGTGGTATTTTTTTTCCTCTTTCCTTTTGGCTACTTGGGTTTAAGGAAAGTTTGCTTGCTTGAGCATCAATAGGAGGGGTTTTATATATTTTTTTTACTAAAAAACCTCGTGCTTCTTCTTTCAAATGTCAACTTGAGTAGATAGCATAAGAATATTTTTAATTTTTATGAATCATGGAGTGTCTCTATATTGAGAAAATACTAAAACATGACGTCCCAATATACTCCCTCCGTTCCTAAATATAAGACCTTTTAGAGATTGTACTATAAACTACATACGGATGTACATAGACATATTTTAGAGTATAGATTCATTCATTTTGCTTCGTATGTAGTCTTCTAGTGAAATCCCTAAAAGGTCTTATATTTTGAAACGGATGGAGTACAATAAAAGAGAAAAGGTATGTATAAACCCTAGAAAGGGTTATACCTTAGAAATGGTTACATTTATGATATCATGAGGGAAATACTGTAAAATTGAACCTGGTTCGATATTGGGTTTTCAATCTGATGTGATGAATACTTTATATCTCAACAATTAAAAGTGACTCCCTTTGTACATAAATACTTATAGTTGCAAACTAGACTAGTTTTTTTCTTCCAAATTTAAATATTTAGGTACAGAGAGAATATGTTTTAAGACTGTGTAAACAAAAGTAAAACATGTGTTTTTAGCAGGAAATTATAAGTTTGTATTGGATTATTTTTACAAAGTAAGACATGGAATGTTTGGCATTACGTGCAGGGCCGGTCCTGAGATTTTGAGGGTCCGGGGCGAAACAAAATTCCGGGCCTATTAATACTAGTAATAGTATGTGGTTTGCATATGATTATACCACCATGTTTCGGCAGTTGATTCATGAGTAAATTTGAGAAATAGTTTTGGAAACATTGGATTCTAAAACGTATGAAGACGAAAATAGGAAGTACAACAATATGGATACCGTGACTTTAAAAAATAAATCACAAGAGTTTAAAGCTCTTGAATTTACAATGATGTGAGTGAAGATACATGCAATCACATAAGACAAATTGTAAGATCTCTAAACTCAAATCTAATGAAAATAAAGGCAGCAAAAGCACAATAAAATTCCTATGAAAATATCTCATTCCAATCTAAGAGGCCACCTTTTTTTGCGAAAATCTAAGAAGCCTTCATTGTTCAAATTATACCTTTTACTTAAACATAAAGTAGATTCGCCATTAATCCAATAAATTATTTTTAACATAAGTGATATAATTTGTGAGTATAATAACAAGGATGTATACCTCACAAATGGCTGAACTTCAGAACGGTAATATGATGCACCTTGGATTTACATCGATTGCTTGGTAATCTGGCGCTTTGCAAGGACCTGATGTGGAGTGAACTCACGGTTGATGGGAGGCGCTCGGCCATGCGGTCTGACCGTGCATATAGCGCCTGGAAACTCAAGTGTGGCGAGCGGAGTTCTCGCCGGCGTCTGTGCGTCAGCATGCGATTTTCGCGATTGGAGCAATGGGTCTGGTGGATAGTGGAATTAGGGATTGACGGATGGTAGCAATGGATAGTAGCAGTCTTAATAGGAAAAAAATGATTATAGCGATCTTTTTGTTAGAAAAAAATCCTAAAGGCAAAACTGTGTCCTTGGATCATGGGCTATCTTGAGAGATGAGAGAAGAGCCTCCAGATGCGGCACGCCAGCTGCTTGCTGGGAAATTTTTTTCACGATCTATGCTCTGGGCTAGTGCGTACCTGGCTGGAAAGGGCCCCTAAATGTTGGGGGGGCGGGGCGGCCGCCCCGTCCGCCCCCCCTCAGGACCGGCCCTGATTATGTGGACTGTGACAATAACGTTTAAATTATTAGTTTGGTATGTTTTGTACTCTAGCTAACTAGCTTCATACATCTATATCATATTATTTTTCAAACAGTCATGATACTAGGCTTCATTATTATATTTCCTTTTACATTATTATTAAATACAAACCTATTTGTTCAAAAAGCCACTTTTTAGTGAGATTGTCTACATTATATACATACAATGTCGTGCCTAGTGAAAAATATATTAAAATCAATTTGTTATAGTTTTTATCATTATAGTGTGACTAGGAGACGTGCTCTTATGGTTATGTGTATGTTGGCTTTTTTATCTGGTAAAAATAGAGTAAAATTTATTATATATTTTTCTATTATAAAAAATATGGTTCTTTTTCTACGGAAGATAGTATCTCTAAGAGCAACTCTAATAGCCGCTCTAAAACGGCCCCGTGCGGAAAAAACCATCAATATATCGCGCGTGCGAGAGAAAACGACGCTCCAGCAGCCGCTGCATAATCGTGCGAGCGATTTTTTTTGGCGAGCGCGCGGGATCGGGTAGGCATATTTTGAGCTCGTCGCGTGAAAGCCAACTGACGCTCAAGTTTCGTCCTGCACTCGCGCCGTCGCCCTATCCAACCCTCCGACGCCCCTCCGACGCGAGCCGCGGCGAATCCCGGCGCCGACGCTGTCTTGCCGCTCGCCAAGCACTCCCGTCGTCGACCGCATGGCAACTTTGTGAACTATTTGTGCATGAACTAGTTGTTTGTTCGTGTGTTTATTTGATGGCAACTTTATAAACTATTTATTTTATTTGTTGTATTATTAAACTATTTGTTTGTTTATTGATGCACTATTGTTGTATGGATGATAAACTATTTGTTTGTGTTGTAATAATAACTAAACTATTTATTTTTGATTTATTTCGTTTTTGTTTGATCTTTCATGTTGTATACATGTTTGCAATCGTTGTTTGTGCTGTCACGCGTGCTGCACTGCAGCGCGCCTCTTGGAGCGCTGCGTTTCTGCCGCGCTGTATTTTAGGACACCTGTTGAACCGCCCCTGTATCGCGCGCACTATACCAGCTAATGCAGCGCTGCAAAAACAATTTGCCGCGCGCAACAATGCAGCGCCTGTTGGAGTTGCTCTAAGAGCAACTGTAGCAGACCCCGCATCCCGCCCCGACCCGTAAAATAACCGTCAAAATGCGGGTTGGGGCGGAAAAACCAGCCTGATCAGACCCCGCATCCCGCAAAAAAAAATTAGGGGGTGCGGCAAAATCCCGACCCCAACCCGGGAAAACGCGGGTTTCCCCCTCGCGACTGCGGTGCCCTGCATATAAGCGGAAGCGGTTGGTGGGTGGAACATTTCATCCCGCGCTTTCCCCCACTAACCACCACTCCTCTCCCCCTCGCGCCACCGCCGGCCGCCGCCCAATATTCCGGCGATAGCAACCGACAGGAGCATGCCGGAAGGCCGCCACGCGCACGAGGCCTCCTCTCCCTTCCCCCCTACGTCGGTGGGCCGCCGGATTTGCACATCCGCGACACTTCATCGCGGGCCGCCGGATTTGGCTTTTTCCGGCCGCCGGTTGCTGCCCCAGGCGATGGAGTGGTCGGGGAGTCTCTCCCGCACCCCAGGCAAGGACGCATCGCCGCATGCAGGCACGGGTTTGTCCGCCCGCCGCCGACGAAGGTTTGCGGGCATGGACTCGTTCGGTCGTCCACCGGGCTCGGCGCTCGCGCTGTTGGAAATATGCCCTAGAGGCAATAATAAAATGGTTATTATCATATTTCCTTGTTCATGATAATCGTCTATTGTTCATGCTATAATTGTATTAACAGGAAACAGTAATACATGTGTGAATAAATAGATCACAATGTGTCCCTAGCAAGCCTCTAGTTGGCTAGCTCGTTGATCAATAGATGATCATGGTTTCCTGATCATGGGCATTAGATGTCATTGATAACGGGATCACATCATTGGGAGAATGATGTGATGGACAAGACCCAATCCTAAGCATAGCACTAGATCGTATTGTTCGTATGCTAAAGCTTTTCTAATGTCAAGTGTCTTTTCCTTCGACCGTGAGATTGTGCAACTCCCGGATACCGTAGGAGTGCTTTGGGTGTATCAAACGTCACAACGTAACTGGGTGACTATAAAGGTGCACTACGGGTACCTCTGAAAGTGTCTGTTGGGTTGGCACGAATCGAGATCGGAATTTGTCACTCCGTGTGACGGAGAGGTATCTCTGGGCCCACTCGGTAGAACATCATCATGAGCTCAATGTGACTAAGGAGTTAGTCATAGGATGACCTGCTACGGAACGAGTAAAGAGACTTACCGTAACGAGATTAAACAAGGTATAGGTATACCGACGATCGAATCTCGGGCAAGTTCTATACCGACAGACAAAGGGAATTGTATACGGGATTGATTGAATCCTTGACGTCGTGGTTCATACGATGAGATCATCATGGAATGTGTGGGAGCCACCATGGGTATCCAGATCCCGCTGATGGTTATTGGCCGGAGAGTGTCTCGGTCATGTCGGCATGCTTCCCGAACCCATAGGGTCTACACACTTAAGGTTCGATGATGCTAGGGTTATAGGGAAATGTTATACGAGGTTACCGAAAGTTCTTCGAAGTCCCGGATGAGATCCCGGACGTCACGAGGAGCTCTGAAATGGTCCGGAGGTAAATATTGATATATAGGATGGATGGTTTTGGACAACAAAAATGTTTCGGGCGTCACCGGTAGCGTACCGGGACCACCAGGACCACCAGAAATGGTCCCGGGGGTCCACCGGGAGGGACCACCAGGCCCAAGAGGCAGCATGGGCCAAAGGGGGAGGGCAACCAGCCCAAAGTGGGCTGGTGCGCCTCCCACAAGAGGCCCAAGGCGCAGGAGGGAGAGAGGGGGGGAACCCTAGGCGCTGGTGGGCCTAAGGCCCACCTAAGGGGTGCGCTACCCCTCCCCCTGCCCTAGCCGCCGCACCTCCCATCTAAGTGGGGGCTCCCGCACCACCTAGGGGGGAAACCCTAGGGGTGGCACCCCCCTCCCCTCCTCCTATATATAGGGAGGGGTTTGGGGCTGTTTTGCACACCGTTTCCTCTCTCCTTCGGCGCAGCCCTGCTCCCCTCCTTCCTCCTCCTCCCGCGGTGCTTGGCGAAGCCCTGTCGGGAGACCTCGTCTCTCTATCGACACCACGTCGTCGTGCTGCCGGAGATCTTCCCCAACCTCTCCCTTCTCCTTGCTGGATCAAGGTGTGGGAGACGTCACCGGGCTGCACGTGTGTTGAACGCGAAGGTGTCGTGGTTCGGCACTAGATCGGAATCACACCGCGATCTGAATCGCCGCGAGTACGACTCCATCAACCGCGTTCTAGCAATGCTTCCGCTTAGCGATCTTCAAAGGTATGAAGATGCACTCGCCCCTCTCTCGTTGCTGGGCTCTCCATAGGAAGATATGAATATGCGTAGGCATTTTTTTGAATTTATGCTACGTTACCCAACAGTGGCATCCGAGCCAAGTTTTCTATGCGTAGATTCTATGCACGAGTAGAAAACAAAAGGTTGTGAGCGATGATTTGTCAATTGCTTGCCGCTACTAGTCTTATTATTTTCCGGCGGTATTGTGGGATGAAGCGGCCCGGACCGACCTTATACATACACTTACGTGAGACTGGTTCCACCGAGAGACATGCACACCGTGCATAAAGGTGGCTAGCGGGTGTCTGTCTCTCCTACTCTAGTCGGATTGGATTTGATGAAAAGGGTCCTTATGAAGGGTAAATAGCTTTGGCATATCATCGTTGTGGCTTTCACGTAGGTAAGAAGGCGTTCTTGCTAGAAACCTAAATCAGCCACATAAAACTTGCAACAACAATTAGAGGACGTCTAACTTGTTTTTGTAGGGTTTGACATGTGATGTGATATGGCCAAAGTTGTGATGTTGCATGTATGATGTATGATATGATCATCTTATTGTAATTGGTTTCACAACTTGCATGTCGATGAGTATGACAACCGTCAGGAGCCATAGGAGTTGTCTTAATTTATTGTATGAGATGCAACGCCATGTGCTTACTACTTTTACTTCATTGCTAACGGTTAGCTATAGTAGTAGTGATAGTAGTAGTTGGCGTGACGACTTCACGGAGACACAATGATGGAGATCATGATGATGGAGATCATGGTGTCACGCCGGTGACAATGATGATCATGCGATGCCTGAAGATGGAGATCGAAAGAGCAAAGATGATAATGGCTATATCATGTCACTATATGATTGCATTGTGATGTTTATCATGTTTTTCATCTTATTGCTTAGAACGACGGTAGCATAATAAGATGATCCCTCTTAAAATTTCAAGAACGTATTCCCCTAAGTGTTCACCGTTGCGAAGGATCGTTGTCTCGAAGCACCACGTGATGATCGGGTGTGATAGATTCTAACGTTCCCATACAACGGGTGTAAGCCAGATTTACACGTGCGAAACACCTAGGTTGACTCGACGAGCTTAGCATGTACAGACATGACCTCGAATACAAGAGACCGAAAGGTCGAATGAGTCGTATGGTTGACTAGTCCGTCTCACGTGATGATCGAACACGGGTTAGTCAACATGGATCATGTATCACTTAGATGACTAGAGGGATGTCGATTTAAGTGGGAGTTCATACTTAATTTGATTAAATGAACTTAATTGTCATGAACTTAGTCTAAAAGTTGTCTTTATAAATATTGTAGATGGCCAACGTCAACATCAATTTCAACGCATTCCTAGAGAAAAACAAGCTGAAAGATGATGGTAGCAACTATGCGGACTGGGTCCGCAACTTGAAGCTCATCCTTGAAGCAGCTAAAAAGGCTTATGTCCTTGATGCACCGCTAGGTGACCCTCCCGCTCGCGCAGCAGCCCAGAACATTCTGAACGTCTGGCAAACGCGGAGTGATGACTACTCTCTAGTTAGGCGTGGCATGTTATATAGTTTGGAAACGGGGCTCCAAAGGCGTTTTGAGCAACACGGTGCATATGAGATGTTCCCAGAGCTGAAAATGGTTTTTCAAGCTCATTCCCGTGTCGAGAGATATGAAGTCTCCGACAAGTTCTTTAGTTGTAAGATGGAGGAGAACAGTTCTGTCAATGAGCACATACTCAAAATGTCTGGGTTACACGATCGTCTGACTTCACTTGGAGTCGAACTTCCGGATGATGCTATAATTGACAGAATCCTCTAGTCTCTTCCACCAAGCTACAAAGGTTTTGTGCTGAACTACAACATGCAAGGGATGGAGAAGACCATTCCCGAGTTGTACTCGATGCTCAAGTCTGCAGAAGTAGAAATCAAGAAAGAGCATCAAGTGTTGATGGTCAACAAGACCACCAGTTTCAAGAAGGGCAAGGGTAAGAAGAACTTCAAGAAAGACGGCAAAGCCGTTGCCGCGCCCGGTAAGCCAGATGCCGGGAAGAAGAAAAAGAATGGACCCAAGCCTGAGACTGAGTGCTTCTATTGCAAGGGAAAAGGTCACTGGAAGCGGAACTGCCCCAAGTACTTAGCGGACAAGAAGGCCGGCAACGTTAAAGGTATATGTAATATACATGTTATTGATGTGTACCTTACCAGCACTCGTAGTAGCTCCTGGGTATTTGATACCGGTGTTGTTGCTCACATTTGCAACTCAAAGCAGGAACTGCGGAATAAGCGGAGACTAGCCAAGGACGAGGTGACGATGCGCGTCGGGAATGACTCCAAGGTCGATGTGATCGTCGTCGGCACGCTGCCTCTAATCTATCGTCGGGATTAGTTTTAAACCTTAATAATTGTTATTTAGTACCAGCTTTGAGCATGAATATTGTATCAGGGTCTTGCTTAATGCGAGACGACTACTCATTTAAGTCAGAGAATAATGGTTGTTCTATTTATATGAGTGATATGTTTTATGGTCATGCTCCGCTGGTGAATGGTTTATTCTTGATGAATCTCGATCGTGATGTTACACATATTCATAGTGTGAGTACCAAAAGATGTAAAGTTGGTAATGATAGTCCCACATACTTGTGGCACTTCCGCCTTGGTCATATCGGTGTTAACCGCATGAAGAAGCTCCATACCGATGGACTGTTAGAGTCTCTTGACTTTGAATCATTTGACACATGCGAACCGTGCCTCATGGGCAAGATGACTAAGACTCCATTCTCAGGAATAATGGAGAGAGCAACTGGCTTATTGGAAATAATACATACTGATGTGTGTGGTCCAATGAACGTTGAAGCTCGCGGTGGCTACCTTTATGTTCTCACTCTCACCGATGATTTGAGTAGGTATGGGTATATCTACTTGACGAAGCACAAATCTGAGACGTTTGAAAAGTTCAAGGAATTTTAGAGTGAGGTTGAGAATCAACGTGACAGAAAAATTAAGTGTCTACGATCTGATCGTGAAGGAGAATATTTGGGTCACGAGTTTGGCACACACCTAAGGAAGTGTGGAATCATTTCACAACTTATGCCGCCTGGCACATCGGAACGCAATGGAGTGTCTGATCGTCGTAATCGCACTTTATTAGATATGGTACGATCTATGATGTCTCTTACCGACTTACCGCTATCATTTTGGGGATATGCATTAGAAATTGCAACATTCACTTTAAATAGGGCACCGTCTAAATCCGTTGAGACGACACCGTATGAACTATGGTTTGGCAAGAAACCTAAGCTGTCGTTTCTTAAAATTTGGGGCTGCGATGATTATGTGAAGAAACTTCAACCAGAGAAGCTCGAACCCAAAGCGGAGAAATGCGTATTCATAGGATACCCTAAGGAAACTATTGGGTATATCTTCTATCTTAGATCCGAAGGTAAAACCTTTGTTGCCAAGAACGGATCCTTTCTAGAGAAAGAGTTTCTCTCGAAAGAAGTAAGTGGGAGGAAAGTAGAACTTGATGAGGTAATTGCAGCCCCTCTCGAACCGGAAAGTAGCACAATGCGGGAAATTATTCCTGTGGCGCCTACACCAACTGAAGAGGAAGTTAATGATAATGATCGTGAAGCTTCGGATCAAGTTACTATTGAACCCCGAAGGTCCACAAGGGCACGCTCCGCACCAGAGTGGTACGGCAACCCTGTGATGGAAATCATGTTGTTAGACAACGGTGAACCTTCGAACTATGAAGAAGCAATGGCGGGCCCGAATTCCAACAAATGGCTTGAGGCTATGAAATCCGAGATAGGATCCATGTATGAGAACAAAGTATGGACTTTGGTGGACTTGCCCGATGATCGGCGAGCCATAGAAAATAAATGGATCTTCAAGAAGAAGACTGATGCAAACGGTAATGTGACCGTTTATAAAGCTCGACTTGTCGCAAAGGGTTTTCGACAAATTCAAGGAGTTGACTATGAAGAGACTTTATCTCCCATAGCGAAGCTGAAATCAGTCTGAATCATGTTAGCAATTGCCGCATTTTATGATTATGAAATTTGGCAAATGGACGTCAAAACAACGTTCCTTAACGGGAATCTTAAGGAAGAGTTGTATATGATGCAACCAGAAGGTTTTGTCGACCCTAAGGGTGCTAACAAAGTGTGCAAGCTCCAACGCTCCATCTATGGGCTAGTGCAAGCATCTCGGAGTTGGAACATTCGCTTTATTGAGGTGATTAAAGCGTTTGGGTTCATACAAGTTTATGGAGAAGCCTATCTGTACAAGAAAGTGAGTGGGAGCTCTGTAGCTTTCCTCGTACTGTATGTGGATGACATATTATTAATAGGGAATAATATAGAGATGTTGGAGAGCATAAAGGCCTATTTGAACAAGAGTTTTTTCAATGAAGGACCTTGGAGAAGCTGCATACATATTAGGCATCAAGATCTATAGAGATAGATCGAGACGCCTCATAGGTCTTTCGCAAAGTACATACCTTGACAAGATATTGAAGAAGTTCAATATGGAAAACTCAAAGAAAGGGTTCTTGCCAGTTTTGCAAGGTATGAGATTGAGTAAGACTCAGTCACCGACCACGACAACGGATAGAGAGAAGATGAGTACTGCCCCCTACGCTTCAGCCGTAGGCTCTCTAATGTATGCCATGCTGTGTACCAGGCCTGATATAAACCTTGCCATAAGTTTGGTAGGGAGGTACCAAAGTGATCCCGGTATGGAACACTGGACAGCGGTCAAGAATATCCTTAAGTACGTGAAGAGGACTAAGGAGATGTTTCTCGTTTATGCAGGTGACGAAGATCTCGTCGTAAAGGGTTAAGTCGATGCTAGCTTCGACATAGATCCGAATGACTCTAAGTCACATACCGGATACGTGTATGTTTTGAATGGTGGGGTGCTATCCCACAGACAACAACACCATAAGTTGACACGTTGACAGAGGCTGGGCTTGCGTTGGTTCTTCCCTTAAAGAGGAAAGGGTGATGCAGCACAGGAGCAGTAAGTATTTCCCTCAGTTTGAGAACCAAGGTATCGATCCAGAAGGAGGGTCTCGTCAAGTCCAGAGTACCTGCGCAAACACAAACAAGCTTGCACCCAACGCTTCAAAGGGGTTGTCAATCCCTTCAAGATTGTTTGCAAAGTGAGATATCAAGGCGGAAAGTGCAACGAAGTAAAAAGTGTAAGGCTGAAAATATGGTGTGGAGTAGACCGTGGGGGCCATAGTTTCCACTAGAAGCTTCTCTCAAAATAGCAAGTATTACAGTGGGTGAACAAATTATTGTCGAGCAATTGATAGAACCGCGCAAAGTCATGACGATATCTAAGGCAATGATCATGCATATAGGCATCACGTCCGAGACAAGTAGACCGATACTTTCTGCATCTACTACTATTACTCCACACATCGACCGCTATCCAGCATGCATCTAGTGTATTGAGTTCATGACGAACAGAGTAACGCTTTAAGCAAGATGACATGATGTAGAGGGATAATCTCAAACCAATGATGAAAACCCCATCTTTTTACCCTTGATGGCAACAACACGATGCATGCCTCGCTACCCCTTCTGTCACTGGGTGAGGTCACCACACGGTATGAACCCAAAACCAAGCACTTCTCCCACTGCAAGAATCATAGATCTAGTTGGCCAAACAAAACCCACAACTCGAAGAGAATTACAAGGATATTAAATCATGCATAAAAGAGATCAGAAGAAACTCAAATAAGATTCATAGATAACCTGATCATAAATCCACAATTCATCGGATCTCTACAAACACACCGCAAAAGAAGATTACATCGGATAGATCTCCATGAAGATCATGGAGAACTTTGTATTGAAGATCCAAGAGAGAGAAGAAGCCATCTAGCTACTAACTATGGACCTGTAGGTCTATGGTGAACTACTCACACATCATCGGAGAGGTCATGGTGTTGATGAAGAAGCCCTCCGTGTCTGAATCCCCCCTCCGACAGGGCACCAGGACGTGCCCCAGATGGGATCTTGCGGAGACACAAGCTTGCGGCGGCGGAAAAGCGATTGCGATGATCTCTTGATTTTTTTTGGAATTTATGGGATTATATAGGAGAAAGACCTAGGTCAGGGGACCTCCAGGGGGCCCACAAGCTTGGATGGCGCGCCCCCTGGCCGCGGGGTGGGGGCTTGTGGGGCCCCTGGGGCTCCCCTGCCTTGGCTCCCAAGTTCCCCGATCTTCTTCCTTTCCAAAAAAAATCTTTTTAGGGATTTTCTTCCGTTTGGACTCCATTTCAAAATCTCCTATCAAAGGGGTCAAAAACATGGAAAAAAGAGGAACTGGCATTTGGCACTGAGTTAATAAGTTAGTCCCAAAAAATATATAAAAGGCATGCAAAACATCCAAAGTTTGACAAGATAATAGCATGAAACCATCAAAAATTATAGATACGTTGGAGACGTATCATGGGGCAGTGAGCTGGTGCAGCAGCAAGCAAGAAGTCGTGGAAGCATCTACATGTGAAGCGGAGTACATAGCTGCTTCAGAAGCGGCTCATGAAGGAATTTGGATGAAGGAGCTCATGACCGACCTTGGAGTGGTTCCAAGCGCGTCGGGTCCAATGACACTCTTCTATGATAACACTGGAGCCATTGCCATAGCCAAGGAGCCCAGGTTTCACCGGAAGACCAAGCACATCAAGCGCCGCTACAACTCCATCCAGGACCATGTCCAGAGTGGAGTAATAGATATTTGTAAAGTATACACGGATCTGAATGTTGCAGACCCATTGACTAAACCTCTTCCTCGAGCAAAACATGATCAACACCATAATTCTATGGGTGTTCGATACATCACAATATAACTAGATTATTGACTCTAGTGCAAGTGGGAAACTGTTGGACATATGCCCTAGAGGCAACAATAAAATGGTTATTATCATATTTCCTTGTTCATGATAATCGTCTATTGTTCATGCTATAATTGTATTAACAGGAAACAGTAATACATGTGTGAATAAATAGATCACAATGTGTCCCTAGCAAGCCTCTAGTTGGCTATCTCGTTGATCAATAGATGATCATGGTTTCCTGATCATGGGCATTAGATGTCATTGATAACGGGATCACATCATTGGGAGAATGATGTGATGGACAAGACCCAATCCTAAGCATAGCACTAGATCGTATTGTTCGTATGCTAAAGCTTTTCTAACGTCAAGTGTCTTTTCCTTCGACCGTGAGATTGTGCAACTCCCGGATACCGTAGGAGTGCTCTGGGTGTATCAAACGTCACAACGTAACTGGGTGACTATAAAGGTGCACTACGGGTACCTCTGAAAGTGTCTGTTGGGTTGGCACGAATCAAGATCGGGATTTGTCACTCCGTGTGACGGAGAGGTATCTCTGGGCCCACTCGGTAGAACATCATCATGAGCTCAATGTGACTAAGGAGTTAGTCATAGGATGACGTGCTACGGAACGAGTAAAGAGACTTACCGGTAACGAGATTGAACAAGGTATAGGTATACCGACTATCGAATCTCGGGCAAGTTCTATACCGACACAAAGGGAATTGTATACGGGATTGATTGAATCCTTAACATCGTGGTTCATCCAATGAGATCATCCTGGAACGTGTGGAAGCCACCATGGGTATCCAGATTCCGCTGATGGTTATTGGCCGGAGAGCGTCTCGGTCATGTCTGCCTGGTTCCCGGACCCGTAGGGTCTACACACTTAAGGTTCGATGACGCTAGGGTTATAGGCAAATGTTATACGAGGTCACCGAAAGTTGTTCGGAGTCCCGGATGAGATCCCGGACGTCACGAGGAGCTCTGGAATGGTCCGGAGGTAAAGATTGATATATAGGATGGATGGTTTTGGACACCGGAAATGTTTCGGGCATCACCGGTAGTGTACCGGGACCACCGGGACCATCGGAAATGGTCCGTGGGCTCCACCGGGAGGGGCCAGCAGGCCCAAGAGGCAGCATGGGCCAAAAGGGGGAGGGCAACCAGCCCAAAGTGGGCTGGTGGGCCTCCCACAAGAGTCCCAAGGCGTAGGAGGGAGAGAGGGGGGGGGGGAACCCTAGGCGCTGATGGGCCTAAGGCCCACCTAAGGGGTGCGCCACCCCTCCCCCTGCCCTAGCCGCCGCACCTCCCATCTAAGGGGGGCTCCCACACCACCTAGGGGGAAAACCCTAGGGGTGGCACCCCCTCCCCTCCTCCTATGTATAGGGAGGGGTTTGGGGCTGTTTTGCACACCGTTTCCTCTCTCCTTCGGCGCAGCCCTGCTCCCCTCCTTCCTCCTCCTCCCGCGGTGCTTGGCGTAGCCCTGTCGGGAGACCTCGTCTCTCCATCGACCCCACACCGTCGTGCTGCCAGAGATCTTCCCCAACCTCTCCCTCCTCCTTGCTGGATCAAGGTGCGGGAGACGTCACCGGGCTGCACGTGTGTTGAACGCGGAGGTGCCGTGGTTCGGCACTAGATCGGAATCACACCGCGATCTGAATCGCCGCGAGTACGACTCCATCAACCGCGTTCTAGCAACGCTTCCGCTTAGCGATCTTCAAAGGTATGAAGATGCACTCACCCTCTCTCGTTGCTGGTCTCTTCATAGGAAGATCTGAATTTGCGTAGGATTTTTTTTGAATTTATGCTACGTTACCCAACACGCGCAACGTCTTTGTGGCCTGCCGATGCCGCTCATAGAGTGCGACGACTGCCCGCGCCAAGTGCTGCGGCTCACTTCGGGCACGCCGAAGCATCCCGGATGGGTGTTCTACAAATGGGAAAACGACGGGGTGCGTGCACTTGCGGTAGCTCGTTCCATAGCTCATTCTTTAGTTCAATTGCGGTAGCTCACTTCGAGCTTGCTCATTCTTTTGTGTAGGACGATGGATGCTCATTTTGGTTTTGGGAAGGCCAATACATTGATTTGTTGATATCTTTTGTATCTAATGTTGTCGCAAAAGCAAAGAAAAGCATTGCGCTAGATCAATTTAAGTTGCAAATCTAAGTTCTACGGGCCGGGAGGAGCTGCGCCAGATCAGAACCCGCAGAAGCCGACCCGTAAAAAAAGTATATTTTGCGAATATGCTTTTTAGGATCCATTATGCGGGGTCTGCATTTGTGCCAGCCCGCGCCGGCCCGCAAAAGCGGTTTTGCGCGAACTGCAAACGCATTTTACGGGCCGGCCGGATGCGGGGTGTGCTAGAGTTGCTCTAACAAGGGACCCTTACTACATTGAGTGTTGTTTTTGTGCACCCATAGACTTTGCACCCCAGGTGCACCCATGATAAAAAAACTTAGCAAAATATTTTTTAAAAATCTAAAACTTTATGAATGTGATTATGATCAAATATTTTAGCTGCTTGTAAAATTTGGTGGCCAAATGATATCCGAGGAGTTCTGAACAAAAAAGACAGTTTGTGCTGAAATATGTAAACAGTAAACTTGATTGCAGAGCATCATTTGTATTTCGTTTTGTATGGAGATTATTTGCTGTCTTTTGATGACCAAACTTTGGAAGCACCTAAAACATTTGCTCATAATCGCATCCACGAAGTTTCATATTTTTTTAATTTACTGTTCACTTATGGGTGTACCGAAGTTGAATGCAGTCACTACTTTCCCTTATCACATTTTACTGGAGACATATGTTCATGCAGAACAACCAGTGTCAGATTTACTTGATCGCGTGAAAAACGAGGTTTTGAGGCTGATGAAAAAACAGATAAAATCATGGCTGGAATATGCCAGTAGATATCCGCAGCTTCCTATCACTAGGCAATTTCGTTGGTTATTTATTTTCCATGGCAGGTAGCTGTAACCCATCCAATTATTTGTTTGACTTCTCTTCACTGCTTAGTGCTTATCTAAGACACTGTAATTATATAATGTTCCCTATGTCTATGACGACGTCACAGGACACTGGGGATGTCAAATATATTCTTAGAGTATGTTCATTTGAAATTTGCAGAGTTTTGTACTTCTCTTAATATCAGATAAGATATGATGTAAGGCAACTGTTCAGTAGTGTCACAAATCAGTCTTTTAAGCCAATCTCCTTGGCTCCATCTACCACATCAAAATCTTCCACTTGCGACCTAACTGCTCCTCTCTTATTTTGTCCCTGTTTTAATGGCATCCGAAGTCGCCATGGGGGCATGTCTGACATAAGCTGATAACCTGATTACACAAACCAGAGATATGGACTGTCAAGGGATGTATTCCCGTCGCACGAAAGACATCTTACTGAAGTACATTGCACATTTACCTGTTGTTCTTCATTTGAAAAGAAAATATAGTACAATTCTTTTTTGTCTGCTCATATGACGCCTGCAATATGTTAGAGATGGCTGTGAGAATGCTGGATCTAGGTGGCGGCGGCAAGTCGTCCCTCCAATGGCCTCGATCGTCAGGATCTTGGAGAAATTGTGTAGTAATTCATTTTCCAAGTTTGCCGCCGTTGTGACGGGAGCACGTACGGCGACCAAAGGAAACTTTTTAATTTTGGGTCCTGATATTGCCCATACATATGGGTGTTAAGAAAGTCTTGTCTTACGTTTCGTGTGATGTATAAGAAAAATAGACCGCACGTCTATGTATGGGTAAAACAGCTAACACCCACACGTTCGGCCTTCTGTTTTGCGGCTCGCACGTCCGACCTGCCAGCTTGCGGTCCCGCGTGCCCCCTCATGATAGTTGTTATGGTTGCTGAATCGTGGCAACTGTTTGTTTAACTGCAGTTGTCATGTCTGAACAACTACAATTATCATGATTGGTCAACTGCAGTCGTCATATCTGAACAACTGCATTGCCATGTAACACTTGAAAGATATGACAATTGACAGACGTGTGGGCGCGCGACGGCAGTTTCATCCAGTCATCATGTAACACTGAAAAAAACACAGCAACTGACAAGCGTGTGGGCGCGCAACTGTAGTTTCACTCAGTTGTCATGTAACATTGGAAAGACATGACAACAAACGTATGAGCACGACGTCAATTCCATCACACGTTGGGTTGACAGACGCGAGGTTTGCGTGCGGGAAACAGGCATGTGGGCGAACTGATAAACGCCTACACATTAACCTTTTCCTACTTGACATAAAAATCTGTTAAAAATTGTTAAAATTTGGGTAAACAGGCATGAATGACGATCCACACGTATGGACCAGTTACAAAATGTCCAAACGTATGAGCGTTATATTATCCCTTTATTTTCTCGGGCCAACAGAGACACATTTCTGTTTTTCTCTAGTCTCTACAGTTCCTCACAAAAAGCCGTCCATGTGAAACTTCTACGTATTGATTTGCGTCGCCTTCGGTTCAAAGGGAAAGAGAAAGCCTCCGTTTGTTGATCTGTTGTGGGGGCCAGTCCAGTCAGGATTAATCACCCGTCTCCCGTCTTCCGTCTCCGTCCACGAGCACCATGTGACAGGATTGCATGCCGAAATTCCGTTCTGCTTTGGGTGTGGTTAACCCACTCCTTTCTTTTATGTTCTCCTTATTGTAGGCATGTCGTTTCGGCCCCTTGTCGTACGATTTGCGTATATTCGTGTACCAACTTGCTTGGAGTGTGGTACACACTTCCTCTAACATTTTCTTTTGCGGGTGATACGGCGCAGCAATTTGGTGATGCTCCTACGTCTGCCACTTCTCTGTCCATGGGATACGATACGTCCGGGAAGGATCTGCTATGGACAAGCTACCGTGCCGTCGACCGCTCCTCACTTGCTCGCGTCCTTGGGAGAGGATTTTTTTTTCCCAAAAGAATCACCTGCTCAACGAAGTTGTTTAAAAAAATCATTTCCGATTAAAATTGATAGAAAAGACTCCTAAATCGTGGCAGCAGGTGCGTCATCCGACACGTGGGACCTGCCGTCACGGCCGGAGGCGGCAGCACTGTTCACATACTATTCACGTGAGGAACGATTTACTATGTATGAACAGTATTCTTAAAAAATTCAAAATATAGCAAAAAAATTAAAAAAAACTGATTTTTTTAGCAAAGATGACCGAGTGTTCTAGCTGGATGCAAAATTTCAGATTTTTTTGCAATTTTTTAATTTTTTCAAAAACACTGTTCATTTTTTTATTTTGATCAAAAACACTGAACATTGCTGTCGCCTCTGGGCATGTCGGCAGGTGCCACGTGTCAGCTGACGCACCTACCACCACGGTCGAGGGGATCTTTTTTCTTAATTTCATCTAAAGAGGATCTTTTCTAGCAATTCGATTGTGCATGTGGTCATTTTGGACAAAAAATCGAGGGAGAGAAGTGCCACCATGTCGTTCTGTCCCCGGAATTGGCGTCAGAGCATGACACTCAAGCATGCATGGCCACCTCCGTAGTTTGCCCACTCTCTTTTTCGAAGGGCGTGCTTCGAGCGGCCAAATTCACCGTTTTGACATTTTTCGGTACGTTTAGCCGGGGTCAGACACTGGTCCGATTTTTTTGGATCTGATCCTATTCCTACCGCCATCTGTTGTGACGGTATGGTAGCACACGCTACCGTCACTTACGCAGGCGGTATGATAGCGGTCAACGCAGACGTCGTCGTCTTCCCGCTGACGTGGATTAGGACCGTACCGTCACAAGCAGTGGCGCTAGGCTTGTTAGCCTACCGCCAGCGCGGGTGGCTATAGGGTCCGCTGAGTAGTTAATCGTCAAGTGGGGTTGCGGGCGCCCTTCATCCACCCACCAACCCGTTCTTCCTCTTGTGCGTGAACAGAGGCCATGGTGGCGCCTCACTCCTCCTCCCGTTTCCATCCTTCGATCTTCCTCTACTGTCAACCATTTGTACGGTTCTTTGGGACAAAACAAAGAGGCCGGTAAGCTACTCCAATTACTTTTGCCAAAAAATTGTAGTTTTGTAGTTATCTTTGGCACTAGGTGCAACCCTAGGTCTTGAGAATTTTTAAAATTTGCTTAAGTTTGAAGTTTTTAGTATGATATGATGTAGTATCATCGTTATCTTGATGAATGCATGTGAAAATTGTATGGATATGATTGAAGTTTTATTAATTTATATGGATTAAAAATTTGTATGGCATATGTTGCATTATTGTTTTATATGTATTGAAATATGTATGTGAATAGTGGATGTTGAATGCATATGAATATTGAATATGTATATGGATAATGGATGATGAATATATCATAAACGACCGGATAAATATATGTTCAAAGTTGTGACCGTCAATGCATATTGATATATATGTGTGAATGCATATTTTTTGAATTGTTTTCTATTCCTATAGGATATGGTTGTTGCAGTATTTGTTACTATGTTTGCAAATTATATGGATATAGTCTTTTCCAAATATTTTCTTTCGCTTACATGTATGGAAGATGATGTCTAATAGTTCATAAAAATTGTATCTTATGTTAGGATGGCTGAGCATGAGCACAATGGGCGTATGTATACGGGGCTTGACATGGCTTTCGACAAGAACCATCATGCCCGTGCTCTCGAGCGTGGAGAGGTAACAAGTGAAGCCAAAATAATTTTCATGTAACTATTTCTTGTATAAAGTAAGGTTCTAACATAATTGTTCAATTTTGGCATACACTTACGGTCATGCGAATGAGGAGTCACACGAAGGGTACCCAGATGGCATATGACATGCGTTATGAGCCCTTCTTCGAGCATGCCGGCCTCCTACCGTTTTTCCTTCAGTTCAAATGTGTGCCACCGGTGATGAACCATGCAGCTCTCACGGCATTGGTTGATCGTTGGCGCCCGACGACACACAAATTTCATTTCCCTTCTGGCAATATGACTGTGACGCTCGAGGACTTCGCCATGATCACATGGCTTCCCATCGAGGGTCAGGCTCTCACCGGACTTGTGGACAACAAGAACCGACGTGGGAGGGTTACCGCTCTCATCGCTGACTGCTCTGTTGGGGAACGTCACATGGGAAACAAAAAATTTCCTACGCGCAAAGACCTATCATGGTGATGTCCATCTACGAGAGGAGATTGGGATCTACGTACCCTTGTAGATCGCACAACAGGAAGCGTTAAGAAACACAGTTGATGTAGTGGAACGTCCTCACGTCCCTCGATCCGCCCCGCGACTCGTCCCACGAACTGTCCCGCGATCCGTCCCACGATTCGCTCCGATCTAGTGTCGAACGGACGGCACCTCCGCATTCAGCACACGTACATCTCGACGATGCTCTCGGCCTTCTTGATCCAGCAAGCAAGACGGAGAAGTAGATGAGTTCTCCGGCAGAGTGACGGCGCTCCGGTGGTGGTGAAGGATCTACTCCTGCAGGGCTCCACCCGAGCTCCGCAGAAATACGATTCTAGAGGTAAAACTATGGTGTCTAGATCTGAGTTGATGTGGCAAAGTTATCTCAAATCAGCCCTAAATCACCAGTATATATAGGAGGGAGTGGGAGGGACTTGCCTTGAGGGCCAAGCCCTCAAGGTGCGCCGGCCAAGGGGAGGAGTAGGACTCCTACTCCAATCCTACTCAAAATAGGATTGGAAAGTGGAGTCCTTCTCTTCCTTCCCACCTTTTTTTTTCTTGCTTTGGTTTTCTTTACATGGCGCATAGGCCTTATTGGGATGTCCCACCAGCCCACTAAGGGCTGGTGCGCCACCCATAAGTCCTTTGGGCTTCCCGGGGGGGGGGGGGGGTTGCCCCCCTCCCGGTGAACTTCCGGAACCCATTCGTCAATCCCGGTACATTCCCGGTAATGCCCGAAAACTTTCCGGTAACCAAATGAAGTCATCCTATATATCAATCTTCGTCTGCGGACCATTCCGGAAACCGTCGCGACATCCGTGATCTCATCCGAGACTCCGAACAACATTCGGTAACCACGCATATAACTCAATTATACTAAAACATCGTCGAACCTTAAGTGTGTAGACCCTGGGGGTTCGAGAACTATGTAGACATGCCCCGAGGTACTCCTCGGTCAATATCCAATAGCGGGACCTGGATGCCCATATTGGATCCTACATATTCTCTAAAGATCTTGTCGGTTGAACCTCAGTGTCAAGGATTCATATAATCCCGTATGTCATTCCCTTTGTCCTTCGGTATGTTACTTGCCCGAGATTCGATCGTTGGTATCCGCATACCTATTTTAATCTCGTTACCGGCAAGTCTCTTTACTCGTTCCGTAATACAAGATCCCGTGACTTACACTTAGTCACACTGCTTGCAAGGCTTGTGTGTGATGTTGTATTACCGAGAGGGCCCCGAGATACCTCTCCGTCACACGGAGTGACAAATCCAAGTCTTGATCCATACTAACTCAACGGACACCTTCGGAGATACCTGTAGAGCACCTTTATATTCACCTAGTTACGTTGTGACTTTTGATACACACAAGGCATTCCTCCGGTGCCAGTGAGTTATATGATCTCATGGTCATAGGAACAAATACTTGACACGCAGAAAACTATAGTAATAAAACGACATGATCAATATGCTATGTTCATAGTTTGGGTCTAGTCCACCACATGATTCTCCTAATGATGTGATCCAGTTATCAAGAAACAACACTTTGCACATAGCCAGAAAACCTTTACTATCCTTGATCAACTGGCTAGCCAACTAGAGGCTTGCTAGGGACATTGTTGTGTCTATGTATCCACACATGTATCTATGTTTTCATTCAATACAATTATAACATGGATAATAAACAATTATATTTAAACAGGAAATATAACAATAACTATTTATCATTGCCTCTAGGGCATATTTCCAACATGCTCTCCCTCTATTTCTCTAGAGGGGAAGAAAGACAACAGGAGAAACGATGCCCCATTCGCGTGGCTTGAGGCCAATAGGTCCGGATGCCCGGCTGATGCCAACCCAGAGACAGTGGAGGAGTATGCACGAGCGTATGTTTGGCATCTCTTAACACATGTTGTTTTTGTAGATACATCCAGAGACGTTGCTCCTTGGATGTTTCTACTGCAACAAAAGACCTTCCAACGGCGCCAGAAAAAAGTGCTGACGGGAGACTATTCTTGTCTTGATACTCCTCAGCAACGGCACCAGGAATCCTTCTACTACGGCTACTCCTTTAGGGACTTCCTGGGAAAATATGAAAAAGATTCCCCCGTGGCCTTGGAACCTTGCGTTGGTGTTCCGTCGAAGCGGAAAGGGTGATGTAGCACAACGGCGGTAAGTATTTCCCTCAGTTTTGAGAACCAAGGTATCAATCCAGTGAAGGAATATCACAAGTACCTGCACAAACACAAAGAGCTTGCTCCCAATGCTATGAAGGGGTTGTCAATCCCTTATAGATTGTTTGCCAAGTGAGAACTGAAAGCAACAAATAAACAAAGCAAAGTAAAAGTGAAAGTGGAAACGATAGGTGTGAATAGACCCGGGGGCCGTAGTGTTCACTAGTGGCTTCTCTCATGAAAGCAAGTAGACGGTGGGTGAACGAATTACTGTAGAGCAATTGATAGAACCGCACAAAGTCGTGACATTATCTATGGCAATGATTATATCTATAGGCATCACGTCCAAAAGAAGTAGACCGATACTTTCTGCATCTACTACTATTACTCCACACATCGACCGCTATCCAGCATGCATCTAGTGTATTAAGTTCATGAGAACAGAGTAACGCCTTAAGCAAGATGACATGATGTAGATGGACAATCTCATATCTACGACAAAAGCCCATCTTGTTACCCTTGATGGCAACAACATGATGCGTGCCTTGCTACCCCTTCTGTCACTGGGAAAGGTCACCACACGGTATGAACCCAAAACCAAGCACTTCTCCCATTGCAAGAATCATAGATCTAGTTGGCCAAACAAAACCCAAGACTCGGAGAGACTTACAAGGATATCAAATCATGCATATAAGAAATCAGCAAAGACTCAAATATATATCATAGATAATCTGATCACAAATCCCCAATTCATCGGATCTCGACAAACACACCGCCAAAGAGGATTACATCGGATATATCTCGATGAAGATCATGTAGAACTTTGTATTGAAGATCCAAGAGAGAGAAGAAGCCATCTAGCTACTAACTATGGACCCGTAGGTCTGAAGTGAACTACTCATGAGTCATTGGAGGGGCGATGATGTTGATGAAGAAGCCCTCCAACTCCAAAGTCCCCTCCGGCAGGGCACCGGGAAGGGTCTCCACATGAGATCTCGCGGAAACGGAATCTTGCGGCGGCGGAAAAGTGTTTTCGTGGACGCCCTGAGTTTTTCTGGATTTTTAGGGAATTTATAGGCCAAAGGCCTAGGGCATGGGAGCACCAGGGGGGCCACAAGCTTGGTTGCCACGACCTCCCCCCTGGCCGCGGCAACAGGGCTTGTGGGCCCCCTGTGGGCCCACTTGCTTGGCCCTCAAGCCTCCCGATCTTCTTCCGTTTTGAAAAAAATCATTTCGGGGATTTTATTCCGTTTGGACTCCGTTCCAAAATCAGATCTGAAAAGAGTCAAAAACACAGAAAAACAGGAACTGGCACTTGGCACTGAGTTAATAAGTTAGTCCCAAAAAAGATATAAAAGGTAAACAAAACATCCAAAGTTGACAAGATAACAGCGTGAAACCATAAAAAATTATAGATACGTTTGAGACGTATCAAGCATCCCCAAGCTTAACTCCTGCTCGTCCTCGAGTAGGGAAGTGATAAAGAATGAATTTTTGATGCTTTCATGCTACCTAGCATAGATGTCCTTTGTAACTCCTCTTATGTGACGTGAATGTTCAGATCCATTAGATTCAAATCAATAGTTTGCTATTGACGTCGAGACAATAATAATTCAAGCAAACTAGCAAGGTAATCATGAACTTTCAAAATAACAAGGCCAAAAGAAAGTTATCCCTACAAAATCATATACCTGGCTATGCTCTATCATCATTGCACAACGAATTTAAATCATGCACAACCCCGATATTGGCCAAGTAATTGTTTTCACACCTTTACTTTCTCAAACTTTTTCAACTCTCATGCAATACATGAGCGTGAGCCATTGTTTTAGCACTGTAAGTGGTGTGAAGTGTGGTGGAGGTTGCAAGACAAACAAGGAGAAGATTGTCACATTAGCTAGGCATATCAATGAGTTGTGGATATGCTCATCAATAGATATCAATGTGAATGAGTAGGGATTTCCATACAAATGATGCCCTAGAGCTAAGAGTATGTGAAAGCTCTTAAAGAAAACTAGTGGGTGTGCATCCAACTTGCTTGCTCACGAAGACCTAAGGCAAATTTGAGGAAGCCTATCATTGGAATATACAAGCCAAGTTATATAATGAAAATTTCCCACTAGCTATATGGTGGTGAAAAAATGATAGACTCTCAATCATGAAGATCATGGTGCTTAATATGCACAAGTGTGGATAGGTGGTAGCATTGTCCCTTCTCTCTTTTTCTCTCATTTTTTTGGATGGGCTCTTTGGCCTCTTTTTTTTTATTTTGGTGGGCATTTTTGGCCTCTTTTATTTCCTCACATGGGACAATGCTCCATCAATGATGATCATCACACTTACAACTCAAAACTTAGAGCAACGATGACTCTATATGGAATGCCTTCGGTAGTGTACCGTGACAATGATCTAGCATGGCATGGACATTAATGGAAATATCATGCTAGCTATCTTACGATCATGCAATGGCAATGTAGACGTGGTGGCACATGTCATGGTGGTAGTTGCATGTCAATATATCTCAGAATGACTTTGAAAAAGCCATAGTAGGTAGGTATGGTGGCTGTTTTGAGGGAGGCTAATGGTGGGTTTTGTGCACCGGCGAAAGTTGCACGACACTAAAGAAGATAGTGATGGTGGAAGGTGAAAGTGCATCTAAACCATGGACTCATCATTAGTCATGAATAACTCATATACTTGTTGCAAAAGTTTTATTAGTAATCGAAACAAAGCATTCAACGCATACTCCTAGGGGAAGGGTTGGTAGGTATAAACCATCGCGCGATCTCGACCGCCACGCAAATGATGACAATCAATAGACTAATCATGCTCAGACTTCATCACATAGCGGTTTACCATACGTGCATGCTACGGGAATAACTAACTTCAACACAAGTATTTCTAGATCCACAACACCTTACTAATATAACTTCAATATTACCAAAACCACAACTCAAAACTAGTTGAGATGAATCAAACTTCTCTAACTATTCAATGCACATGAAGGTGGAAGTTTTCGTATGCCTTTGGATAACTACCCCTTTTGAGACTACTTTCATAGCATAGATAAACTACCAAGCCACGCACCGCCGTGCTCTAAAAGATATAAGTGAAGCACATAGAGCAAAATCAACTAGCTCAAAAGATATAAGTGAAGCCCATGTGAGCTGAATTGTCTACCAAAGGATATAAGTGAAGCTCGACAAAATCACGGTTTGTGCATGTCTCTCTCTCTAGGTGTGCAGCAAGGATGATTGTGACACAACAAAAATAAAAGACTCATACGATACAAGACGCTCCAAGCAAAACATATAACATGTGGTGAATAAAAATATATCCCCAAGTAACGTTACCGATGGATTGAAGACGAAAGAGGGGATGCCTTCCCGGGGCATCCCCAAGCTTAGGCTTTTACGACATCCTTGAATCATCTTGGGGTGCCTTGGGCATCCTCAAGATTGAGCTCTTGCCACTCTTTATCTTTTTGTCCATAAGAACTTCACCCAAAACTTGAAAACTTCACAACACGAAACTTAAACAGAAACTCGTGATAACATTATTATAAGAAAGCAAACCACCACTTCCTTAGGTACTGTAGAAAACTTAAATTCTACTTATGTTGATGTTAGGTTACTGTATTTTCAATATTCCATGGCTAATACCCCCCGATACTATCCATAGTTTCATCAAAATAAGCAACCAACACAACAAAAACAGAATCTGTTAACAGCAGACCAGTCTGTAGCAATCTGTATACTTCGTATACTTTTGGTTCTTCAAAAATTCTGACAAATTACGAAGGTCTGAATAATTTGCATAGCAATCAGCAGAAAAAAGAATCAACTCAAAAGCTCTTACATAAAAAAAATGAAAATTCTTTTCGTGAGCAGAAAGTTTCTGTCTTTTCCAGCATGACCAAACGATCATCCCCAAGACTAGTCATAACGGTTTTGCTTAGCACAAACGCAAAAAGAAACACAAAAAATACAATAATAACAGAATTATGAATGTGTGGAAAATACAAAACAGAAAGAAAAAGGATAGATTCGTTGGGTTGCCTCCCAACAAGCGCTATTGTTTAACGCCCTTAGCTAGGCAAAAGGTGATGAAATCACGTATAGTCATCCTTGGTGCTCAAACCATAAGTAGCCCTCATCATAGATTCATAAGGCAATCTTATTTTCTCTCTAGGAGAATGCTCCATGCCCTTATTTAGAGGAAATTGAAATCTAATACTCCCTTCCTTCATATCGATGATGGCACCAATAGTCCTTAGGAAAGGTCTACCAAGAATAATGGGGCATGAAGGATTACAATCTATGTCAAGTACAATGAAATCCACGGGTACATAGTTCTTATTTGCAACAATAAGAACATCATCGATCCTTCCCATGGGTTTCTTATCAGTAGAATCCGCAAGATGCAAATTAAGAGAACACTCTTCAATCTCATGAAAACCAAGAATATCACATAAAGACTTTGGAATCGCGGAAACACTAGCACCCAAATCACACAAAGCATTGCATTCATAGTTTTTGATCTTGATTTTGATAGTAGGTTCCCACTCATCATGAAGTTTTCTAGGTATAGAGACTTCTAGTTCGAGCTTCTCTTCAAGAGATTTCATCATAGCATCTACGATATGCGCGGTAAAGGCTTTGCTTTGGCTATAAGCATGTGGAGAGTTTGCAATGGATTGCATCAAAGAAATGCATTCAAACAAGGAGCAACTATCATAATTGAATTCCTTGAAATCTAAAGTGGGAGTTTCATTACTACCCAAAATTTTGATTTCTTTTACTCCACTCTCCACACCTTTATCATCAAGATAGGTGGACTCCGAATCATTGGGGCGTTTTTCAACCAAAGTGGATTCATATCCAGCCCCTTCATCAATAGGTTTGACACGCGAAAACAAAGATTCAAGAGGAGTCACACCAAGCACTTTAAGATCTTCGTGATTTGCATCACTAGAATGCACCCTTTTAAACCATTCATGCCTAGCGCGAATTTGGGCGGTTCTTTCTTTGCTCTCATTCATGGAGACACGCATAGCTTTCAAAGTTTCATCCAAGTTGACCTTGGGAGGAGCACATCTAACTTTCAAAGCATCAATATCACAAGACATCCTATCAACGCTCTTAGCCAAATCGTCAATTTTGAGTAGTTTTTCCTCTATGGACGCATTGAAAATCTTTTGAGAGTTGATGAACTCTTTGATATTACTCTCTAAATCAGAGGGTAATTTGTTGTGATTTCCATACGTGTTGTTTTAGGAATTGCCATAATTGTTAGAGGAGTTACTAGGAAAAGGCCTAGGAACATAGTTTCCTCTAAAAGCATTATTGTTGCCAAAATTGTTCCTACCAACAAAATTAACGTCCAAACTAGCATTGCTACTCTCAATCAAGGAAGATAGTGGCATGTCATTAGGATCTAAAGGAGCATTTCTACTAGCAACCAAATTCATCAACTCGTCCATCTTAGCACTAAGCGAGTTAATTTCTTCTATAGCGTGTACTTTTTTGCTAGCACGTGACCTTTCATTGTGCCACTGAGAGTAGTTGGTCATGATATTGTCTAGGAGTTTTGTAGCGTCTCGTAATGTGAGTTCCATGAACGTTCCACCTGAGACGGAGTCCAAGATATTGCGAGAGGCAAAATTCAAACCAGCGTAAAAGATTTGTATAATCATCCACAAACTCAAGCCATGAGCGGGACAATTTCTAATCATTAACTTCATCCTCTCCCAAGATTGTGCAACGTGTTCATGATCAAGTTTCTTGAAATTCCTGATTTAGTTACGTAAGGAGATAATCTTAGCCGGCGGAAAATACTTGGATATGTAAGCATCTTTGCACTTATCCCAAGAATCGATACTTTTTTTAGGCAAAGAAGAAAACCAAGTTTTTGCGCGATCTCGCAACGAGAAAGGAAAAAGCTTCAACTTAATGACGTCATTATCCACATCTCTTTTCTTTTGCATATCGCAAAGCTCAATGAAGGTATTGAGATGGGATGCGACATCTTCACTAGGAAGGCCAGAGAATTGCTCTTTCATAACAAGATTCAGCAAACTGCGTTGATTTCATACAATTCCGCACTAGTGGCGGGAGCAATCAGAGTACTAATAAAATCATTATTATTGGTACTCGAGAAGTCACAAAGTTTGGTGTTTTCAGCCATGATGACTTCAACAAACAAACAAGCACACAAGCAAGCAAGAAAACTGGCAAAGAAAAACGGCAAAAAGGGAAAAGGCAAAAGAAAACGGCAAAGGAGAAAGGCAAATGAAAATGGCAAATGTGAAGTGGGGGAGAGGAAAACGAGAGGCAACTGGCAAAAAAGTAAATGCAAGAGATGAGTTTGTGAGACCTACTTGGATAGATCTCTCCTTCCCCGGCAACGGCGCAAGAAATACTTCTGCTACTGCAACAAAAGACCTTCGAACGACGCGAGAAACAAGTGCTGATGGGAGACTATTCTTGTCTTGATACTCCTCAACAACGACACCATGAATCCTTCTGCTACGGCTACGCCTTTAGGGACTTCCTAGGAAAATATGCAAAGGATTCCCCCGTGGCCTTGTAGCCTTGCGTTGGTGTTCCCTCGAAGCGGAAAGGGTGATGTAGCACAGCGGCGGTAAGTATTTCCCTCAGTTTTGAGAACCAAGGTATCGATCTAGTGAAGGAATATCACAAGTACCTGCACAAACACAAAGAGCTTGCTCCCAACGCTATGAAGGGGTTGTCAATCCCATATAGATTGTTTGCCAAGTGAGAACTGAAAGCAACAAAGAAACAAAGCAAAGTAAAAGCGAAAGTGGAAACGATAAGTGTGAATAGAACCGGGGGCCATAGTGTTTACTAGTGGCTTCTCTCATGCAAGCAAGTAGACGGTGGGTGAACGAATTACTGTCGAGCAACTGATAGAACCGCGCAAAGTCGTGACGTTATCTATGGCAATGATTATATCTATAGGCATCACGTCCAAAACAAGTAGACCGATACTTTCTGCATCTACTACTATTACTCCACACGTCGACCGCTATCCAGCATGCATCTAGTGTATTAAGTTCATGATAACAGAGTAACGCCTTAAGCAAGATGACATGATGTAGATGGACAATCTCATATCTACGATAAAAGCCCATCTTGTTACCCTTGATGGCAACAACATGATGCGTGCCTTGCTGCCCCTTCTGTCATTGGGAAAGGTCACCACACGGTATGAACCCAAACCCAAGCACTTCTCCCATTGCAAGAATCATAGATCTAGTTGGCCAAGCAAAACCCAAGTCTCGGAGAGACTTACAAGGATATCAAATCATGCATATAAGAAATCAACAAAGACTCAAATATATATCATAGATAATCTGATCACAAATCCACAATTCATCGGATCTCGACAAACACACCGCCAAAGAGGATTACATCGGATATATCTCGATGAAGATCATGTAGAACTTTGTATTGAAGATCCAAGAGAGAGAAGAAGCCATCTAGCTACTAACTATGGACCCGTAGGTCTGAAGTGAACTACTCATGAGTCATTGGAGGGGCGATGATGTTGATGAAGAAGCCCTCCAACTCCAAAGTCCCCTCCGGCAGGGCACCGGGAAGGGTCTCCACATGAGATCTCGCGGAAACGGAATCTTGCGGCGGCGGAAAAGTGTTTTCATGGACGCCCTGAGTTTTTCTGGATTTTTAGGGAATTTATAGGCCAAAGGCCTAGGGCATGGGAGCACCAGGGGGGCCACAAGCTTGGTTGCCACGACCTCCCCCCTGGCCGCGGCAACAGGGCTTGTGGGCCCCCTGTGGGCCCACTTGCTTGGCCCTCAAGCCTCCCGATCTTCTTCCGTTCTGGAAAAATTCATTTCAGGAATTTTATTCCGTTTGGACTCCGTTCCAAAATCAGATCTGAAAAGAGTCAAAAACATAGAAAAAACAGGAACTAGCACTAGGCACTGAGTTAATAAGTTAGTCAAAAAAAGATATAAAAGGAAAACAAAACATCCAATGTTGACAAGATAACAGCGTGAAACCATCAAAAATTATATATACGTTTGAGACGTATCAGATGTATCTTGACTTCTTGGTTGACTAGGATTAGAATTACACTAGGGGGTTGATACGTCCATTTTGCATCATGCTTTCATGTTGATATTTATCGCTTTATGGGCTGTTATATTACCTTGTGGTACCATACTTATGCCTTTTCTCTCTTATTTTGCAAGGTTTCTTTGAAGAAGGAGAATACCGGCAGCTGGAATTCTGGACTGGAAAAGGAGCAAGTCTAAGTCCTCTATTCCGCACAACTCCAAATTCCCTGAAAATCAATGTGGAATTTTTTGGGAATATAAAAAAAATACTGGGCGAAAGAAGTACCAGAGGGGAGCTACCAGGGCCCCACAAGCCTGATAGCCGCCACCCCCTGGTGGCGGCTACAGGGCTTGTGGGCTCCCTGACGGCCCACTGCCCCCCCTCTTTTGCTATATGAAGGGTTTCGTTCCAGAAAAAATCATGAAGGAGCTTTTTCGTGGATTCTCCGCCGCCACGAGGCGGAACTTGAGCAGATCCAATCTAGAGCTCCGGCAGGACGATCCTGCCGGGGAAACTTCCCTCCCGGAGGGGAAAATCGTCGCCATCGTCATCACCAACACTCCTCTCGTCGGAGGGGAGTCATCTCCATCAACATCTTCATCAGCACCATGTCCTCTCCAAACCCTAGTTCATCTCTTGTAACCAACCTCCGTCTCGCGACTTCGATTGGTACTTGTAAGGTTGCTAGTAGTGTTGATTACTCTTTGTAGTTGATGCTAGTTGGATTACTTGGTGGAAGAGTTTATGTTCAGATCCTTGATGCTATTCATTACACCTCTGATCATGATTATGATTATACTTTGTGAGTAGTTACTTTTGTTCATGAGGACATGGGATAAGTCATGCTGATAATAGTCATGTGAATTTGGTATTCGTTCGGTATTTTGATATGTTGTATGTTGTCTTTTCCTCTAGTGGAGTTATGTGAACGTCGACTACATAACACTTCACCATGTTTGGGCCTAGAGGAAGGCATTGGGGAGTAGTAAGTAGATGATGGGTTGCTAGAGTGACAGAACCTTAAACCCCAGCCTATGCGTTGCTTCGTAAGGGGCTGATTTGGATCCACTTGTTTAATGCTATGGTTAGACGTTGTCTTAATTCTTCTTTCATAGTTGCGGATGCTTGCGAGAGGGGTTAATCATAAGTGTGATGCTTGTCCAAGTAAGGGCAGTACCCAAGCGCCGGTACACCAACATATCAAACTATCAAAGTAACAAACGCGAATCACGTGAATATGATGAAACTAGCATGACAGAAATTCCCGTGTGTCCTCAGGAGCGTTTTTTCTCCTATAAGACTTTGTTCAGGCTTGTCCCTTGCTAAAAAAGGGATTGGGCCACTTTGCTGCACCGTTGCTACTACTTGTTACTTATTACTTTTCACTTGCTACGTTTCACCTCGCTACACCATCACTTGTTACTGCTACTTTCAGTGCTTGCAGTTATTACCTTGCTGAAAACTGTTTATCAAAGCCTTCTGCTCCTCGTTGGGTTCGACACTCTTACTTATCGAAAGGACTACGATTGATCCCCTATACTTGTGGGTCATCAGGGGTCTGTCAGCCTCGCCTACTTGTACCATCATGTAAGTGCAATTCTCATCAACCATGGTAGTACATCATAATACTTGGAAAGCTAACTAGGAACGAAATGTTGGTTGGCAACTGGATGATGCATGTAGAAAAACCAACCAAAAACCATGCATGGGTGGATGTATTTGGGGCCTATCTATTTGGATGTGGGAGTGTTCGCCGATTGGACGTCCTGAAAGGGAGACCAAAAACCCGGTATTGTGGGTACGCCTTGCTGAAGACCCTATACCGTGGGAAGTCCAAGATGCTTCTCGACTCCCCACTATGGCATTCTCCTGGGACAAAGTTAAAATGTTTGGGAGCAAGCAAAACTCCTTGTACAAGAGGTTCATCAACTAGATGGAAAACCTAACATATCGTCAGGTATATACACCCATCCTTTTCTTTCAACTAATCATGGAATACATTGGATCGACTAACTAGCTCTTTTACAGGTTAATTGGAGGCCTTACGAGGCACAGAGGGGTTTCCGTTGAACAAAATGTGTACGAGGGACCGCCATCTTTGGAGGATTAGGTGCCCCCTCATATGCACTTTTGCTGTCGAGTGGCATCTACCGCATTGAGTGGCGTTGCAATTTGGTAGGAGGCAACTCACCCCACCGACTATGCAAGCACGGGTGGTTTCGAGCTCCACGAGTGAGTTACATAATCAAAGCTCTTTTAACCAACGCTATACAGTCTTCATTTGTTTCTTACGCTTTGTTGTTTGTTGTTCTACGCGGGGTTAGCCGACATAATAATCAAAGTGTGACTGAGTGTGGACAACACCATGCAAAATATGTCCAGATGTGGATGGAGAGGGAAGGTTCCATAGAGACAGATATGACACCGTCTAATATGAGGGAATTCAAAGAAACACATCTAAAATGGTATGCCAACAGAATGCGTTATTGGTTGCGTCTGAGACCAAGGTGGACCGACGCATATCTCGTTGAAGCCCAACAAAACAGTGACACAGAAGATGAGTACGACGTCATGGTGAGAAGTATACAAGGTGCACACAGAGAGTACGCGCCCATGAATGACCGAGTGGTAAGTATTTTGACCTCATTTGACCTCGCTTGACCTCAAATTATGTCGAGAATGGTTTTGAAATCATGTATACTTTTGAACTCATTTTCTTTTCAGACTTATGAGCTTAACAGAAGTATCATCGAGGGACACTATGAAAGTAAGCAGTCGAACTCCTTATCCTACTGTTTACTTGACAAATGTTTATCTTTCATTGAAATGTGTTCAAATGCTATCATTGCAGTGCTTCGTAACACGCTGTCGGAGGATACTCACCATGCTTGGGTGCGCAACCCCTGCCAACATTGATGTGCATGCTCCTAGAACATCCATGCAGGCAAGTGGAGTTGCCACTTCTTCTAGCATGCCGGTGGATCTTCTATGCATATCGACGAATCTAACAAAGAAGAGGAGGACTCGCAGGACGAGTGCCCCAGGAGATGAACATCTCACAGATGCCGGACGCACCATCAATTTCCCAGGCGAAAAGGGTTTCAAAGCCTCATTCGAATGTACTTTCCTCTGATCTATTTCAAAGATAGGTGCCTCGTCGCCGCAACAAAACTGCAAACAAGGGGGCTCAAAGAGAGGAAGAAGATGATGCATGCAGTTGATGATTGTTTAGTTTGTGTCTATGTTGGTGATGTTGAACTTTTACCCTTTCGTCATGTCGAATTTGCAACTATTTGTTTAGCTCTATTGTTGAACTTCTATGGTCATGTTGAACTCTGATGTGCAATGGTGATGTTGAACTACATATTTCTGACAATTATGATGCATATTTGGTGTTGTCTAATATGAATTTGTATTGTGAAAAATGCAAAATCTGTGTCACCCTGTTGCTGTTTATTATTGACTGTAAGGAGCCTATTGCCATTGCCTACACCGGTAGGGTACTGGAGCCTACCGCCAACGACTATGCCAGTAGTGTACCGGGTCCTTTAAGTGGCTTGCAAGGCCCACTCCACCCACTCCTAGCCACTTATTTCCTGGCTTCATCCTCCCCCGAGCTATTTCTGTTAGCATCAATGAATTTTCCGAGCTGGACTTAGAAAGGCCTGGGCAGGTCATTGGTTGGGAAATCAAACAAGGCAAGTCATCTATACCGACCCATGTTGCTCGTTGGGCCAAGGTAAGCAAGATGAAGAAAGTTCTTATTCATTGGGAAGAATCCAACGATTTTCGAATGGAGCCAATGCCAAAGTGTGTTCAAGAAATTGCACGTGTTAGAATTTTCAAGGGCCTTTCACCATTTGATACATAATTAGCTCATGTGTGTCATTTGAAAGTACGGTTGTTGTATGTCATTTGAACTATCAATTCTTGTATGTCATTTGAACTATCATTTGAATCCATCTCGTCAAATTCCTCCGTCGGACACTCGTCATCCAAGTCATACCCATACATACGATATAGGGGAGGTTACGATCCATGTCTTCCTATTGTAGAATCACATCCAAGTTACCAATGGGATTATAATGAATCTCTTTGGCTTCCTCATAAACATCAACATGGGCAGCTTCAACATCAACATGAAACTCTTGCTCATGAATTACCTTGGCTCTATCATTCATATCCTCTTCATTTGGTGGTTGACTAGAAGAATTGGAGACATACACCTCCACCGTTGCATCATGCATTGGGGAGGAGGCATGTCAGCTCAAGTCAATTTCCAGCACAGGAGGCTCAACCTTGGTGGCAAATAATTCAAGGGATTTGTCTTGCGATTCAACTACTTTATCCTTGTAAACCTTCAAATTCAATTCCAAGGTGATAGGCATATTCTTCAATCGAGACTTCACCCCCACAACAACATCATACCTTCCAATGAGTTTAACATCAACATTTGGATCAATCCAGTTTATCACACTCCTAACTTTCACAACCACCTCCTCGTAAGTTGGGCTTGAGTCAAAAACCATGGATTCTTCCCCTTCATCATCATTGCCTTTCATAAACGTCTCCTTATCCAAATAATGTACATTAACGAGTCTATCCATCTAAATACATTGTAAAATTTGTCAATGATAGGCCGGTAACATAATATGGACCAAACAACTACTACGCATTCATGGATCAAAAACATATACACATTAAATTAAAACAACAACACAAATAACAAAATATCAGTGCTTAACCCTAATTACTTAATAATGACAATGCCTAACCCTAACCGTAAACCTAAAAAAATGCCTAATAATAACTATAGATCGGTGTTAAAAACATGATGATTATGTTGGGGAACATTGCATGGGAAACAAAAAATTTCCTACGCACACACAATACCTATCCATGGTGATGATCATCTACGAGAGGGAGAGTGAATCTACATACCCTTGTAGATTGCTAAGTGGAAGCGTATATAATGCGGTTGATGTAGTGGAACATCTTCGCGATCCAAATCGTAGCCCGTCCCGCGATCTCATCACGATCCGTCCTGCGATCTCATCATGATCAGTCCCGATCTAGCGCCGAACGGACGACACCTCTGCATTCAGCGCACGTACGGATCAATGATGTCTCCTCCTTCTTGATCAAGCAAGAGGGGAAGGAAAAGTAGATGAGATCTCAACCAACACAATGACATGGTGGACATGATGGTGGAGCAGTGCGAGTAGGGCTTCGCCAAGCGTTGTCGGAACCGATATGAGGAGAAAACGAAATTATGGGAGAGGTAGGGTTGCCTTCAGGGCTTGGGAATTGGTGTGTTCAGCCCCTCCCTCTCCCCCATTATATATTGGAGGCAAGAGGGGGGCTGGGTCGTAGCCCTAGCCCCTCCTCCAAGGAGGGGGCGTTGGCCTAGGGATGTTTCCTCCCTCCCCAAGGCACGTAGGAGGTGCCTTCCCCTTTAGGGACGTTTCCCTCCAAACCGCATGGGCCCTTGGTGGATGGCCCAACAAGGCTTGGGAACCACCTTAAAACCCATTCACGTCCAAGGGGCTGGAGGGACCCTTCCGGACTCCTCCGGAACCTTCCAAAACCTTCCAGAAGTTTCTTGGTACAATACAGATAAAACCCAAAACTTTTCCGGTAGCCAAAATAGGACTTCCCATATATAAATCTTTACCTCCAGACCATTCAGGAGCTCCTCGTGACCTCCGGGATCTCATCCGGGACTCCGAACAACCTTCGGTCACCAACGTACATATCCCAATATTACTCTAGCGTCACCGAACGTTAAGTGTGCAGAACCTGCGGGTTCGAGAACTATGCAGACATGACCGAGACACCTCTACGGTCAATAACCAATAGAGGGATCTCGATGCCCATATTGGTTCCTACATATTCTACAAAGATCTTTATCGGTCGAACCACGATGTCAAGGATTCAATCAATCCCGTATGCTGTTCCCTTTGTCCATCAATATGTTACTTGCCCGAGATTCGATCGTCGGTACCTCCATACCTAGTTCAATCTCGTTACCGACAAATCTCTTTACTCGTTCCGCAATACAAGATCCCGTGACTAACTCCTTGGTCACATTGCTTGCAAGGCTTGTTATGATGGTGTATTACCGAGTGGGCCCTGAGATACCTCTCCGTCACACGGAGTGACAAATCCCAGTCTTGATTCACGCCAACCCAACAGACAGCTTCGGAGATACCTGTAGAGCACCTTTCTAGCCACCGAGTAACGTCGTGACGTTTGATACACACAAGGTATTCCTCCGGTGTCCAGGAGTTGCACGATCTCATGGTCATAGGAATAGACACATTGACATGCAGAAAACAATAGCAATAAATTGACATGGTCATATGCTACTTTTATAGTTTGGGTCTTGTCCATCACATCATTCTCCTAATGATATGATCCCGTTATCAAGTGACAACACTTGTCTATGGACAGGAAACCTTGACCATCTTTGATCAACGAGCTAGTCAACTAGAGGCTCACTAGGGACAGTGTGTTGTCTATGTATCCACACATGTATTTGAGTTTCCCACCAATACAATTCTAGCATGGATAATAAACGATTATTATGAACAAGGAAATGTAATAATAACCAATTTATTATTGCCTCTAGGGCATATTTCCAACAGTCTCCCACTTGCACTAGAGTCAATAATCTAGTTCACATCACTATGTGATTGCAATGAATCTAGCACCCATACCGTTTTGGGGTTCGATCATGTTTTGCTTATGAGAGAGATTTTTAGTCAACAGGTCTGAACCATTCAGATCCGTGTGTTTTACAAATCTCTATTTCATCCTATAGATGTTGCAACCACGCGCCATTTGGAACCATTCCAAATGACTGCTCCACTAAACGAATCCGGTTTACTTCTCAAAGTCATCTGAATTAGTGTCAAAGCTTGCATCGACGTAACCCTTTACGACGAACTCTTTTATCACCTCCATAATCGACAAAAAAATCCTTACTCCACTAGTTACTAAGGATAACTTTGACCGTTGTTCAGCGATTCAATCTTGAATCACTCTTTATACCCATTGACAGACTCATGGCAAGGCACACATCATGTGCAGTACACAACATGCCATACTTTAGAGCCTACGGCTAATGCATAGGGGATGACCTACGTCCTTTCTCTTTCTTCTACCATGGTCGAACTTTTGAGTCTTACTCAAATTCACACGTTACAACACATCCAAGAACTCCTTCTTTGTCGATCTATTTTGAACTCCTTCAAAACCTTGTCAAGGCATGCATTTCATTGAAAGTTTTATTAAGCGTCTTAATCTATCTCTATAGATCTTGATGCTCAATCTTCAAGTAGCTTTATCCAGGTTTTCGTTTCAAAATCTCCTTTCAAACAACCCTTTATGCTTTCTAGAAATTCTACATTATTTCCAATCAACAATATGTCAACCACATATACTAATCAGAAATTCTATAGTGATCCCACTCACTTCTTTGGAAATACAAGTTTCTCATAAACTTTGTATAAAACCAAAAACTTTGATCATCTCATCAAAGCGTATATTCCAACTCCGAGATGCTTGCTCCATTCCATAGAAGGATTGCTGGAGCTTGCAAACATGTTAGCATCCTTTAGGATCGAAAAAACCTTCTGGTTGTATCACATACAACCTTTCCTCAAGGAAACCGTCGAGTAAACAATGTTTTGACATCCTATCTACAAGATTTCATAAATAATGCAGCAACTACTAACATAATTCCAACAGACTCTTAGCATCGCTACGAGTGAGAAAGTCTCATCATAGTCAACTCCTTGAACTTGTCGGAAACATCTTTGCGACAAGTCAAGCTTTCTTAATGGTGACACTTACCATCATCGTCCATCTTCCTTTTTAAAAAACCATCTATACCCAACAGCCTTACGACCATCAAGTAGTTCTTCCAAAGCCTACACTTTGTTTTCACACATGGATCCTCTCTCGGATTTCATGACCATTGGCCATTCATCGGAATCCAGGCTCACCATCGCTTCTTCATAGCTCGTGAGTTCATTGTTGTCTGATACGTCCATTTTGCATCATGCTTTTATGTTGATATTTATCGCTTCTTGGGCTGTTATTTCACTTCACGGTACAATACTTATGCCTTTTCTCTCTTATTTTGCAAGGTTTACTTGAAGAGGTAGAATGTCGGCAGCTCGAATTCTGGCTTGAAAAAGGAGCAAAGTTGAGATACCTCTTCTGCGCAACTCCAAACGCCGTAAAAATCAACGAGGATTCTTTCGGGATTTATAAAAAATACTGGGCCAAAGAAGTGCCAGAGGGGCGCCAGCAGGCGGCCACAAGCGTGCTAGGCGCGGCCACCCCCCTGGCCGCGCCTAGGGGGCTTCTGGGCACCTAGCTGGCCCTCTGGTTCCCCCCTTCTGCTATATGAAGGGTTTCGTCCGGAAACAAATCAGGAGGTGGCTTTTTCGAGGATTTGCCGCCGCCACGAGGCGGAACTTGAGCAGAACAAATCTAGAGCTCCGGAAGGACGATCCTGCCGGGGAAACTTCCCTCCCGGAGGGGGAAATCGTCGCCATCGTCATCACCAACACTCCTCTCATCGGAGGCGACTCATCACCATCAACATCTTCATCAGCACCATCTCATCTCCAAACCCTAGTTCATCCCTTGTAACCAATCTCCGTCTCGCGACTCCGATTGGTACTTGTAAGGTTGCTAGTAGTGTTAATTACTCTTTGTAGTTGATGCTAGTTGGATTACTTGGTGGAAGAGTTTATGTTCAGATCCTTGATGCTACTCATTACCTCTCTGGTCATGAATATGATTATGCTTTGTGAGTAGTTACTTTTGTTCCTGAGGACATGGGATAAGTCATGCTAATAGTAGTCATGTGAATTTGGTATTCGTTCAATATTTTGATGTGTTGTATGTTGTTTTCCTCTAGTGGTGTTATGTGAACATCGACTACATAACACTTCACCATTATTTGGTCCTAGAGGAAGGCATTGGGAAGTAGTAAGTAGATGATGGGTTGCTAGAGTGACAGAAGCTTAATCCCTAGTTTATGCGTTGCTTCGTAAGGGGCTGATTTGGATCCACTAGTTTAATGCTATGGTTAGACTTTGTCTTAATTCTTCTTTCTTATTTGCGGATGCTTGCGAGAGGGGTTAATCATAAGTGGGATGCTTGTCCAAGTAAGGGCAGTACCCAAGCGCTGGTCCACCCACATATCAAACTATCAAAGTAACGAACGCGAATCATATGAACATGATGAAAACTAGCATGACAGAAATTCCCGTGTGTCCTCGGGAGCGTTTTTCCTCCTATAAGACTTTGTACAGGCTTGTCCCTTGCTACAAAAGGGATTGGGCCAATTTGCTGCACCGTTGCTACTTTTGTTACTTGTTGCTTGCTGTGAATCATCTCACCCACAACCACTTGTTACCGATACTTTCAGTGCTTGCAGATATTTCCTTGCTGAAAACCACTTGTGAGATCCTTCTTCTCCTCGTTGGTTTCGACACTCTTACTTATCGAAAGGACTACAATAGATCCCCTATACTTGTGGGTCATCAAGACTCTTTTCTGGCGCCGTTGCCGGGGAGTGAAGCGCCTTTGGTAAGTGGAACTTGGTAAGGAAACATTCATATAGTGTGCTGAAATTTATTGTCACTTGTCACTATGGAAACTAATCCTTTGAGGGGCTTGTTTGGGGTATCTTCACCTTGAACGGAAGCACAAAGAGTTGCTCCTCAACCTGATGCACCTACTAAAAATATTTGCTTTGAATTTCCTTCGGGTATGCTTGAGAAACTGCTGGCTAATCCTTTTGCAGGAGATGGAACATGACATCCAGACTTGCATCTAATCTATGTAGATGAAGTTTGTGGTTTATTTAAGCTTGCAGGTTTGCCCGAGGATGAGGTCAAGAAGAAGGTCTTTCCTTTATCTTTGAAGTATAAGGCGTTGACATGGTATAGGCTATGTGATGATACTGGATCATGGAACTACAATCGGTTGAAATTGGAATTTCATCAAAAGTTTTATGCTATGCGCTTAGTACATCGTGATCGGAATTATATTTATAATTTTTGGCCTTGTGAGAGAGAAAGCATCGCTCAAGCTTGGGGGAGGCTTAAATCAATGTTATATTCATGCCCCAACCATGAGCTCTCGAGAGAAATTATCATTCAGAACTTCTATGCTCAGCTTTCTCATGACGATCACACCATGCTTGACACTTCTTGTACCGGTTCTTTTATGATGAGAGATATTGACTTCAAATGGAATTTATTGGAGAGAATTAAACGCAACTCTGAAGATTGGGAGCTTGATGAAGGTAAGGAGTCAGGTATGAATTTCAAGTTTGATTGCGTTAAATCCTTTGTTGAAACAAATACTTTTTGTGATTTTAGCGCTAAGTATGGACTTGACTCTGAGATAGTAGCTTCATTGTGTGAATCATTTGCTGCTCATATTGATCTCCCCAAAGAGAAGTGGTTTAAATATCCTCCTCCTTTAGAAGTCAATGTAGTTAAACCCAATCCAGTTGAAGAGAAAGTCATTGCCTATAATGATCCTATTGTTCCCAATGCTTACATTGAGAAACCACCTTTCCCTGTTAGGATAAAGGATCATTCTAAAGCTTCAACTGTGATACGTAGAGGCTACATTAGAACACTTACACCCCCTGAGCAAATTGGAGTCGAACCTAACATTGCTATTATCAAAGATCTTCTGTCTGATGATGTTGAGGGACATAATATTCACTTTTGTGAAGATGCTGCTAGAATTGCTAAACCCCACGCTAGAGACAAACATAGGCCTCTTCTTGGCACGCCTGTGCTTTCCGTTAAGATATGAGATCATTGTCATCATGGTTTATGTGATGTGGGTGCTAGTGTTAGTGCAATACCTCAATCCTTATATGATGAAATCAAAGATGAGATTGCACCCGTTGAGATAGAACCTATTGATGTCACTATTCAGCTTGCCAATGGAGATACTATCTGCCCTGTGGGAATTGTTAGGGATGTTGAAGTCTTGTGTCGTAAAACGAAGTATCCTGCTGATTTCCTTGTTCTTGCTACTGCACAAGATAGCTTTTGTCCCATCATATTTGGCAGACCTTTTCTCAATACTATCAATGCTCATATTGACTGTGAAAAGAAAACTGTCATTGTTGGCTTTGAAGGTGTGTCACATGAGTTCAATTTCTCCAAGTTTGGTAGACAACCTCATGAAAAAGTGTTGCCTAGTAAGGATGAAACTATTGCCTTAGCTTCTATTGCCGTGCCTCCGACTGATCCTTTAGAGCAATACTTGCTTGAGCATGAAAATGATATGCATATGGATGAAAGGGATGAGATAGATAGAGTTGTCTTAGAACAATATCCTATCCTTAAGAATAATTTGCATGTTGATCTGCTTGGGGATCCACCCCCACCAAAGGGTGATCCTGTGTTCGAGCTTAAACAGTTGCCTGATACTCTTAAGTATGCTTATCTTGATGAAAAAGAGATATATCATGTTATCATTAGTGCTAGCCTCTCAGAGCATGAAGAAAAGAAGTTACTAAAAACTCTGAGAAAGCACCGTGCTGCTATTGGATATACTCTTGATGATCTTAAGGGCATTAGTCCCAATCTATGCTAGCACAAGATTAAAACTGATCCTGATTCCAAACCAGTTGCTGATCATCAAAGGAGATTAAATCCTAAGATGAAAGAGGTAGTAAGAAAAGAAATATTAATGCTCCTGGAAGCAGGTATTATCTATCCTGTTGCTCATAGTGATTGGGTGAGTCCGGTGCATTGCATCCCTAAGAAGGGAGGTATTACCGTTGTCCCTAATGATAAGGATGAATTGATCCCACAAAGGATTATTACTGGCTATTGGATGGTGATCGATTTTAGGAAATTGAATAAAGCCACTAGGAAAGATCATTACCCTTTTCCTTTTATCGACCAAATGCTATAAAGAATGTCTAAACACACACACTTTTGCTTTCTAGATGGTTATTCTGGTTTCTCCCAAATACCAGTTGCACAGTCTGATCAGGAGAAAACCACTTTCACCTGCCCTTTTGGTACCTTTGCTTATAGACGTATGCCTTTTGGCTTATGTAATGCACCTTCCACCTTTCAAAGATGTATGATGGCTATATTCTCCGAGTTTTGTGAAAAGATTGTTGAGGTTTTCATGGATGACTTCTCCGTTTATGGGTCTTCCTTTGATGATTGCCTCAGCAACCTTGATCGAGTCTTGCAGAGATGTAAAGACACCAATCTTGTCTTGAATTGGGATAAGTGCCACTTTATGGTTAATGAAGGCATTGTCTTAGGACATAAAATTTCTAAAAGAGGTATTGAAGTCGATAAGGCTAAGGTTGATGCAATCGAGAAAATGCCATACCCCACAGATATCAAAGGTATAAGAAGTTTCCTTGGTCATGCTCGTTTCTATAGAAGGTTCATTAAAGACTTCTCTAAGATGTCTAGGCCTCTTACCAATCTCTTGCAAAAGGATATTCCTTTTGTCTTTGACGATGATTGTGAGGAAGCCTTCGAAATACTTAAGAGGGCTTTGATAACCGCACCTATTGTTCAACCACCTGATTGGAACTTACCTTTTGAAATCATGTGTGATGCTAGTGGTTATGTTGTTGGTGCTGTCCTAGTGCAAAGAGTTGATAAGAAGTTGAATGTTATTCACTATGCTAGTAAAACTCTAGACAGTGCCCAAAGAAACTATGCTACTACGGAGAAGGAATTTTTAGCAGTCGTGTTTGCATGTGAAAAGTTTAGGTCTTACATAGTTGATTCCAAAGTCACTATTGACACTGATCACGCTGCTATTAAGTACCTCATGGAGAAGAAGGACGCTAAACCTAGACATATCAGATGGGTTCTCTTGCTACAAGAGTTTGATTTGCACGTTGTTGACAGGAAGGGTGCTGATAACCCCGTAGCAGATAACTTGTCTAGGTTAGAGAACGTTCTTGATGACCCGCAACCTATTGATGATAGCTTTCCTGATGAGCAACTGAATGTCATCAATACTTCATATAGTGCACCGTGGTATGCTGATTATGCAAACTATATCGTTGTCAAATATATACCACCTAGTTTCACATACCAGCAAAAGAAGAAATTCTTCTTTGATTTAAGACATTACTTCTGGGATGATCCTCACCTTTATAAGGAAGGAGTAGATGGTGTTATTAGACGTTGTGTACCTGAACATGAACAGGGACAGATCCTACAGAAGTGTCACTCCAAGGCCTACGGAGGACACCACGCGGGAGATAGAACTGCACACAGGGTATTGCAATCAGGTTTCTATTGGCCCACTCTCTTCAAGGATGCCCGTAAGTTTGTCTTGTCTTGTGACGAATGTCAAAGAGTAGGTAATATCTGTAAACGCCAGGAAATTCCTATGAACTATTCACTTGTCATTGAACCATTTGATGTTTGGGGCTTTGATTATATGGGACCTTTTCCATAATCCAACGGGTATACTCACATCTCAGTTGCCATTGATTACGTCACTAAGTGGGTAGAAACTATCCCCACTAGCAGTGCTGATCACAACACATCTATCAGGATGCTTAAAGAAGTTATTTTCCCTAGATTTGGAGTCCCTAGATATCTAATGATCGACAGTGGTTCACATTTCATTCATGGTGCTTTCCGTAAAACGCTTGCTAAGTACGATGTCAACCATAGAATTGTGTCTCCCTGTCACCCTCAGTCCATTGGTCAAGTAGAGCTAAGCAATAGAGAGATTAAACTGATTCTGCAAAAGACCGTCAACAGGTCTAGAAAGAATTGGTCTAAGAAGCTCGATGATGCACTGTGGGATTATAGAACTGCCTATAAGAATCCCATGGGCATGTCTCCGTACAAAATGGTTTACGGTAAAGCATGTCATTTACCTCTTGAGCTAGAGCATAAAGCTTATTGGGCAATCAAAGAGCTCAACTTTGATTTCAAACTTGCTGGTGAGAAGAGGTTATTTGACATTAGCTCGCTTGATGAATGGAGAGCTCAGGCATTAGAAAATGCCAAGTTGTTCAAAGAAAAGGTTAAGAGGTGGCATGATAAGAGGATACAAAAGCGTGAGTTCAATGTAGGTGATTATGTCTTGCTATATAATTCTCGTTTAAGATTTTTTGCAGGCAAGCTTCTCCCTAAATGGGAAGGTCCCTATATCGTTGAGGAAGTATATAGTTCCGGTGATATCAAGATCAACAACACGGAAGGTAAATGTCCGAGAGTTGTAAATGGGCAGAGAATCAAGCATTATATCTCGGGTACTCCCATAAATGTTGAAAGCAATATTATCAATACCATTACTCTGGAAGAATACCTAAGGGATATTTATCAGCCTGTTTCAGACTCCGAAAACGAAAAGGTATGTGATTCGGTAAGAAAACATACTCCAAAACTTTTCCAGTAGGAATTTTTCTCCGTTTTGGAATATTTGAAAAAAAAGAAAAATTGGAAATAGTCCGGAAAGCGCGCGAGGAGGCGACAAGCCTGCGAGGCACGAGCCCAACCCCTGGCCACGCCTGGGGGGCTTGTGGCCACCTCGTGTGCCTCCCGGACTCCGTTTTCGTGCGGAGTACTCCTTTTGGTCTGGAAAAAAGCATTATATATTCTCCTGAAAGGTCTGACCCTCGTATCACGCAGATTTCCTCTGCTTTCTTTTCGAGCCTGTTTCTGTTGCAGATCTAGATCGCCATGACGTCCCCAAAAGCTCCGAAGACAAGATATCCGAGAAGGTCATCAATCCCTACCTCACGGGAGTGCTGCAACACCCTCAATCTATCGAGATGCGCGAGCGGATGTTGCACATCCGTGATGTTGAGGGGCCTAAGAAGACTGGAAGCGTTGAGGCGAGGCTCGAAGCAATGGAGCAACAGGTCTCCAAGTGCCAAGGGATGGTGGACCGTGGACTCAACGCCAACCACATGATGATCACGGAGTTCACCAGCAAGCACAGGATCGATGCTAATGACATTGGGAAGCACCTCTCCAGGCTCTGTGACAGGATTGATCAACTCTAGGCCCAGATCTATGACCTGCAGAACCAAAACTATGAGTATGAGTATAGATTTAAATCAATACGGTTGGCTGCAGATTTGAGGATTCCGGAGACTCGTTCATCTTTACATGATGGAGCACCTATGCCTTGGAAGACGGAGGATCAAACCCATGCTGCAACAACTCCACCATCATCACCGCCAAAGAAAGACAACTAAGCATGGGTATGGGCAATCCCCTTGGCTTTTGCCAAGCTTGGGGGAGTGGCCCCGGTATCGTATCACCATCACATCTTTTGCCTTTACCTTTGTTTTAGTTTGTTCCTTTTCAGTTTTGTTTTTCTCCAGTAGATTAAAAGTCTTAGTGTTTTAGTATTGAGTTTTGCTTTGTGTCACCCCCGATGTATTCGAGCTAGTGAGCCATATAATATAGAGTGTCTTAGTTGAAGGGCTTTGCCTCTTGCCATGATCAAAAGAGTGAGAAAAGAACAAAAGCATGAAAGATCATGTAATGATCTTATGGGAAGTGATGGCTTCACATATAGAAAGAATGTTGATTGAAACTTGTTGAGGGTAGACAAACGTAGACCTTGGTCATTGTTGCAATTAATAGAAGTGATAAGGAAGGAGAGGTTCACACAAAAATGCATCATCTTTGACACCATCTATGATTGTGAACACTCACTAAACTATTGCATGCCTAGAAGTAGATGTTGGACAAGGAAGACAACATAATGAATTGTGTTTGCTTGGTTCTGAACAATGTTATATGCTTAGAAATCCCTTAGCATGTGACGATTGCTTCGACCTCATATTAGCCAAAACTCCCGCACCAAGTAGATATACTACTTGTGCATCCATAAATCTTCAACCCATTTTTGCCATGAGAGTCCACCATACCTACCTATGGATTGAATAAGATCCCTCAAGTAAGTTGTCATCGGTGCAAGCAATAAAAATTGCTCCCTAATATGTATGATCTATTAGTGTGTGGAAAATAAGCTTTGTACGAACCTGTGATGAGGAAGACATAAAAGCGACAGACTGCATAATAAAGTTCTTTATCACAGGAGGCAATATAAAGTGACATTCCTCCGCACTAAGAGGACACACATCCAAACCTCAAAAGCGCATGACAACCTCTGCTTCCCTCTACGAAGGGCCTATCTTGTACCTTTACTTTTTGCCCTTGAAAGAGTCATGGTGATCTTCACCAATTCCTTGTTTCGCCTTTATCTTGGCTAACATAATATGCTAGGGAAAGATATATATTCATATGTCAACTTGGAGGTAAGCATTCATGAATTATTATTGTTGACATTACCCTTGAGGTAAATGGTTGGGAGGCAAAACTATAAGCCCCTATCTTTCTCCAGCTGAAACTTTGATCTCATGAGTACCACGTGAGTTGTAGGAATTGTAGAGAACGAAAGGATGATTGAGTATGTGGATTTGCTTTACAAGCTCTTATTTGACTCTTTCCGATGTTGTGATAAATTGCAATTGCTTCAATGACTAAAGGCTATCGGTTGTTACTTCTCGGTAAGGTTCTTGATCGATACTTTACTTTGTGAAGGAATTGTCACTTTAGCATGACAGATTATATGTTGGTATTGCTGTTCTGATCATGATCATGATGCATGCATGTTCATATTTTGTTTTGTCGACACCTCTCTCCCTAAACATGTGGACATATTTATTGAGTTCGGCTTTCGCTTGAGGACAAGCGAGGTCTAAGCTTGGGGGAGTTGATACGTCCATTTTGCATCATGCTTTTATGTTGATATTTATCGCTTCTTGGGCTGTTATTTCAGTTCACGGTACAATACTTATGCCTTTTCTCTCTTATTTTGCAAGGTTTACTTGAAGAGGGAGAATGCCGACAGCTGGAATTCTGGCCTGAAAAAGGAGCAAAATTGAGATACCTATTCTGCGCAACTCCAAACGCCGTAAAAATCAACGAGGATTTTTTTCGGGATTTAAAAAAATACTGGGCCGAAGAAGTGCCAGAGGGGCGCCGGCAGGTGGCCACAAACCTGCTAGGCGCGACCACCCCCCTGGCCACGCCTAGGGGGCTTGTGAGCACCCAGCTGGCCCTCTGGCTCCCCCCTTCTGCTATATGAAGGGTTTCGTCTGGAAAAAAAAATCAGGAGGAGGCTTTTTCGAGGATTCGCCGCCGCCATGAGGGGGAACTTGAGAAGAACCAATCTAGAGCTCCGGGAGGACGATCCTGCCGGGGAAACTTCCGTCTCGGAGGGGGAAATCGTCGCCATCGTCATCACCAACACTCCTCTCATCGGAGGGGACTCATCACCATCAACATCTTCATCAGCACCATCTCATCTCCAAACCCTAGTTCATCTCTTGTAACCAATCTACATCTCGCGACTCCGATTGGTACTTGTAAGGTTGCTAGTAGTGTTAATTACTCTTTGTAGTTGATGCTAGTTGGACTACTTGGTGGAAGAGTTTATGTTCAGATCCTTGATGCTACTCATTACCTCTCTGGTCATGAATATGATTATGCGTTGTGAGTAGTTACTTTTGTTCCTGAGGGCATGGGATAAGTCATGCTAATAGTAGTCATGTGAATTTGGTATTCGTTCGATATTTTGATGTGTTGTATGTTGTTTTCCTCTTGTGGTGTTATGTGAACGTCGACTACATAACACTTCACCATTATTTGGGCCTAGAGGAAGGCATTGGGAAGTAGTAAGTAGATGATGGGTTGCTAGAGTGACAGAAGCTTAAACCCTAGTTTAGGTGTTGCTTCGTAAGGGGCTGATTTGGATCCAATAGTTTAATGCTATGGTTAGACTTTGTCTTAATTCTTCTTTCGTAGTTGCGGATGCTTGCGAGAGGGGTTAATCATAAGTGGGATGCTTGTCCAAGTAAGGGCAGTACCCAAGCGCTGGTCCACCCACATATCAAACTATCAAAGTAACGAACGCAAATCATATGAACATGATGAAAACTAGCATGACAGGAATTCCCGTGTGTCCTCGGGAGCGTTTTTTCTCCTATAAGACTTTGTCCAGGCATGTCCTTTGCTACAAAAGGGATTGGGCCACTTTGCTGCACCGTTGCTACTTTTGTTACTTGTTGCTTGCTACGAATCATCTCACCACACAACCACTTGTTACCGATAATTTCAGTGCTTGCAGATATTTCCTTGCTGAAAACCAGTTGTCAGATCCTTCTGCTCCTCGTTGGGTTCGACACTCTTACTTATCAAAAGGACTATGATAGACCCCCTATACTTGTCGGTCATCATTGCCCAGCAACATGACCTCCAAGACATGATTACCGTACCACTCTGGAGTAGTACGTTTCCTTGTCGACTTACGAGGTTTGGTAGTAACTTGATCCGAAGCTTCATGATCACCATCATCAGCTTTCCACTTCAATTGGTATAAGCGCCATAGGAAGTGTTGGAAATATGCCCTAGAGGCAAAAATAAATTAGTTATTATTATATTTCCTTATTCATAATAATCGTTTAATATCCATGCTAGAATTGTATTGATTGGAAACTCAAATACATGTGTGGATACATAGACAACACACTGTCCCTAGTGAGCCTCTAGTTGACTAGTTCGTTGATCAAAGATGGTCAAGGTTTCCTGGCCATAGGCAAGTGTTGTCACTTGATAACGGGATCACATCATTAGGAGAATCATGTGATGGACAAGACCCAAACTATGAACGTAGCATATGACCGTGTGAGTTTATTGCTATCGTTTTCTGCATGTCAATGTATCTATTCCTATGACCATGAGATCATGCAACTCCTCTACATCGGAGGAATACCTTGTGTGTATCAAAAGTTGCAACGTAACTGGGTGACTATAAAGGTGATCTATAGGTATCTCTGAAGGTGTTTGTTGGGTTGGCTTGAATCAAGACTCGGATTTGTCACTCCTTGTGACGGAGAGGTATCTCGGGGCCCACTCGGTAATACAACATCACAACAAGCCTTGCAAGCAATGTGACTAAGGAGTTGTTTTATTGCTATTGTTTTCTGCGTGTCCAGTATTTGTTCCTATGACCATGAGATCATATAACTCACTGGCACCGGAGGAATACCTTGTGTGCATCAAACGTCACAACATAACTGGGTGACTATAAAGGTGCGCTACAGGTATCTCCGAAGGTGTCCGTTGAGTTAGTATGGATCAACACTAGGATTTGTTACTCCGTGTGGTGAAGAGGTATCTCGGGGCCCACTCGGTAATACAACATCACACACAAGCCTTGCAAGCAATGTGACTAAGTGTAAGTCACGGGCTCTTGTATTATAGAACGAGTAAAGAGACTTTCCGGTAACGAGATTGAAATAGGTATGCGGATGCCGAGGATCAAATCTCGGGCAAGTAACATACCGAAGGACAAAGGGAATGACATACGGGATTATATGAGTCCTTGACACTAAGGTTCAACCGATAAGATCTTCGGAGAATATGTAGGATCCCATATGGGCATCCAGGTCCCGCTATTGGATATTGACCGAGGAGTGTCTCGGGTCATGTCTACATAGTTCTCGAACCCGCAGGGTCTGCACACTTACGCTTCAGTGACGTTTCGGTATAGTTGAGTTATAGGTGTTGGTAACCGAAAGTTGTTCGGAGTCTCAGATGAGATCCAGGACGTCAAGAGGAGCTTCGGAATGGTCCGGAGTTAAAGATTGATATATGGGAAGTCCTGTTTTGGTCACCAGAAAAGTTTCGGGCTCATCGAAACTGTACCGGGAGTGTCGGGTGGGGTGCCGGGGACCATCGGGAGGGGTGTCACGCCCCAAGGGGTCTCATGGGCTATGGGAAGAGATAAACCAGCCCCTAGTGGGCTGGAATAAGTTCTCACTAAGGCCCATAAGGTTTGAGAAGGAAAAAACACAAGGTGGAAAGGGTTTCCAAGTGGGAAGGTGGAATCCTACTCCAAGTAGGATTGGAGTAGGACTCCTCCACCTCCAATTTTGGCCAAACCTTGAGGGTTTGAGGCTGCCTCCTCCCCTCCCTCCCTCCTATATATACTAGAGGTATTGAGGGTTTTTGAGACACAACTTTGCCATGTGTTGCTCGACCCTATACCACGCAGTTTTTCCTCTAGATCGTATTTCTGCGGAGCTTAGGCGAAGCCCTGCCGGAGTAGATCATCACCACTACTGGCGCGCCGTCACGCTGCCGGAGAACTCTTCTACCTCTCCGCCCCCTCTTGCTGGATCAAGAAGGTGGAGATCGTCATCGAGCTGTACGTGTGCTGAACGTGGAGGTGCCGTCCGTTCGGCACTAGATCGGAACGGATCATCAGACGGATCGCAAGACGGTTCGTGCAACGGATCACGAGACGGTTCGTCGGACGGATCGCGGGACGGATCGTGGGACGGATCGCGGGACGGTTCTTGGGGCAGTTCAAGGGACGTGAAGACGTTCCACTACATCAACCGTGTTTCTTAACGCTTCCTATTGTGCGATCTACAAGGGTACGTAGATCCAAATCTCCTCTCGTAGATGGACATCACCATGATAGGTCTTCGTGCACGTAGGAATTTTTTTTGTTTCCCTTGCGACGTTCCCCAACAGTGGCATCATGAGCTAGGTTCATGCGTAGATGTTATCTCGAGTAGAACACAAATGTTTTTGTGGACGGTGATGTTCGATTTGCTGCCCTCCTTAGTCTTTTCTCGATTCAGCGGTCTTGTTGAATTGAAGCGGCCCGGACCAACATTATTGTACGCTTACGAAAGACTGGTTTCATCGATTGACATGCAACCTCATTGCATAAAGATGACTGACGGGTGTCGGTTTCTTCTACTTTAGTTGAATTGGTTTTGACTGAGGCGGTCCTTGGAGAGGTTAAATATAAATTTGCACATCTCCGTTGTGGTTTTTGCATAAGTAAGATGCGATCTACTAGATACCCCTAGCAGCCACATAAAACATGCAACAACAATTAGAGGACGTCTAACTTGTTTTTGCAGGGTATGCTTGTGATATGATATGGCCAATGACGTGATGTGATATATTGGATGTATGAGATGATCATGTTGTAATAGTTAATATCGGCTTGCACGTCGATGGTACGGCAACCGACAGGAGCCATAGGGTTGTCCTTAAACTAACGTTTGTGTTTGCAGATGCGTTTACTATATTGCTAGGACGTAGCTTTAGTAGTAATAGCATAAGTAGCCCGACAACCCCGATGGTGACACGTTGATGGAGATCATGGTGTGGCGCCAGTGACAAGAGGATCGTGCTGGTGCTTTGGTGATGGAGATCAAGAAGCAAATGATGATGGCCATATCATGTCACTTATGAATTGCATGTGATGTTAATCCTTTTATGCACCTTATTTTGCTTAGAACGACGGTAGCATTATGAGGTGATCTCTCACTAAAATTTCAAGACAAAATTGTGTTCTCTCCGACTGTGCACTGTTGCGATAGTTTGTCGTTTCGAGACACCACGTGATGATCGGGTGTGATAGAGTCAACGTTCACATACAACGGGTGCAAAACAGTTGCACACGCGGAACACTCGGGTTAAACTTGACGAGCCTAGCATGTGCAGACATGGCCTCGGAACACAAGAGACCGAAAGGTCGAGCATGAATCGTATAGTTGATATGATTAGCATAGAGATGCTTACCACTGAAACTATTCTCAACTCACGTGATGATCGGACTTGAGATAGTGGATTTGGATCATGTACCACTCAAATGACTAGAGAGATGTACTTTTTGAGTGGGAGTTCTTAAGTAATATGATTAATTGAACTAATTATCATGAACATAGTCTAATGGTCTTTGCGAATTACGATGTAGCTTGTGTTATAGCTCTACTATTTTTATATGTTCCTAGAGAAATTTAGTGGAAAGTTGATAGTAGCAACTTTGCGGATTGAGTCCGTAAAACTGAGGATTGTCCTCATTGCTACGCAGAAGGCTTATGTCCTTAATGCACCACTTGGTGTGCTGCACCTCGAGCATCATTTGTGGATGTTGCGAACATCTGACATACACGTTTTTGATGACTACGTGATAGTTCACTGCGCAATACTTAATGGCTTAGAAGCAAGGCACCGAAGACGTTTTGAAAACGACGCGGAACATAAGAGATGTTCTAAGAGATGAAATTGAGATTTCATGCTCGTGCCCTTGTTGAGAGGTATAATACCTCCGACAAGATTCTTGCCTACAAATTAAAGGAGAAAAGGTCAAATCATTGAGCATGTTCTCAGATTGTCTGAGTACAACAATTGCTTGAATCAAGTGGGAGTTAATCTTCCAGATGAGATAGTGATGGTTCTCCAAAGTCACTGCCACTAAGCTGCTAGAGCTTCGTGATGAACTATAACATATCAAGGATAGATATGATGATCCTTGACTGATTTACAATGTTTGAAACTGCGAAAGTAGAAATCAAGAAGGAGCATCAATTGTTGATGGTTAGTAAAACCACTAGTTTCAAGAAGGGCAAGGGCTAGAAGGGATACTTCATGGAACGGCAAACTAGTTGCTGCTCTAATGAAGAAACCCAAGATTGAACCCAAACCCGAGAGTAAGTGCTTCTGTTATGAGGGGAACGGTCACTGAGGCGGAGCTACCCTAGATACTTGGTAGATAAGAAGGCTGGCAAAGTCGACAGAAGTATATTTGATATACATGATATTGATGTGTGCTTTACTGGTACTCCTAGTAGCACGAGGGTATTGGATACCGGTTCGGTTGCTAAGTGATTAGTAACTCGAAATGAAAGCTACAGTATAAACGGAGACTAGCTAAAGGCGAGGTGACGATATGTGTTGGAAGTGTTTCCAAGGTTGATGTGATCAAACATTGCACACTCCCTCTATCATCGGGATAGGTGGTAAAACCTAAACAATTGTTATTTGGTGTTTGCGTTGAGCATGAACATGATTGGATCGTGTTTATTGCAATACGATTATTCATTTAAAGAGAATAATAGTTATTCTATTTGCTTGAATAATTACCCTCAATGGTTTATTGAATCTCGATCATAGTGTTAAACATGTTCATAATATTGGTGCCAAAAGATACAAAGTAATAATGATAGTACCACTTAGTTGTGGCACTGCCACTTGAGTCATGTTGGTGTAAAATGCATGAAGAAGCTCCATGCTGATGGATCTTTGTACTCACTCATTTTTGAAACGTTTGAGACATGCAAACCATACCTTTTGGTATAAACGCATGAAGGAACTCCATGCGGATGGATCGTTTGGATTCACTTGATTTTGAATCACTTGAAGACATGCAAACCATGCCACATGAAACAAGAGAGTAACTTGTTGGGAGTAATACACTTTTGATGTATGCAGTCCAATAAGTGCTGAGGCACACAGTGGATATCGTTATGTTCTTACTTCACTGACGATTTTAGTAGATACAGGAATATTTACTTGATGAATCACAAGTCTGAAATATTGAAAAGTTCAAATCTATTTCAGAGTGAAGATCGTCGTGACAAGAGGATAAACTGTCTACGATATCATCATAGAGATGAATATCTGAGTTACGAGTTTTGGTACGCAGTTAGGACAATGTGGAAATTGTTTTGCAATTCATGCCACCTAGAACACCATAGTGTGATGGTGTGTCCGAACGTCATAGCTACACCCTATTTTGATATGGTACATACTATGTCGTCTCTTATTGAATTACCACTATCGTTTATGGGTTATGCATTAGAGACTACCACATTCACTTTAAATAGGGCACCGCGTATTTCCGTTGAGATGACACGGTATAGACTATGGTTTGGAGAAACCTGAGCTGTCGTTTCTTAAAAGTTTCGGGCTGCGAAGCTTATGTGAAAAAGTTTCAGTGTGATAAACTCAAACCCAAAGCGGATTAATGCATCTTCATAGGATATCCAAAATAGTTGGATACATCTCCTATCTCAGATCCGGAAGCAAAGTATTTGTTTCTAGAAACGGTTCCTTTCTCGAGGAAAGGTTTCTCTCGAAAGAATTGAGTGGGAGGGTGGTGGAACTTGATGAGGTTAGTGAACCGTCACTTCAACCAGTGTGTAGCAGGGTGCAGGAAGATGTTCCTGTGGCGCCTACACCAATTGAAGTGGAAACTGATGCTGGTGATGATTGAGCTTCGAATCAAGTTACTACAAACCTTGTAGGTTGACAAGGTCGCGTACTACTACAGAGTGGTACGGTAACCCTGTCTTGGAGGTCATGTTGTTGAACAACAATGAACCTACGAGCTATGGAGAAGCGATGGTGGGCCCGGATTCCGACAAATGGCTGGAAGCCATGAAATTCGAGAGAGGATCCATGTAGACTTTGGAAGAACTACTTGATGGTCGTAGGACTATTGAGTAAAGATGGATCTTTAAAGGAAGACACACGATGATTGTGACTGTTCACCATTGGGGAAAGCTCGACTTGTCGCAAAGATGTTTGTGACAAGATCAAAGAGTTGACTATGATGAGACTTTCTCACTCATAGAGATGCTAAAAGTTTGTTGGAATTATGTTAGTAGTTGCTGCATTATTTATGAAATATTGCACATATGAAATCAAAACATTGTTTCCTCGACGGTTTCCTTGAGGAAAGATTGTATGTGATACAACCAGAAGGTTTTGTCAATCCTAAGGATACTAACAAGTATGCAAGCTCCAGCGATCCTTTCATGGACTGGTGCAAGCATCTCGGAGTTGGAATATACGCTTTGATGAGATGATCAAAGATTTTGGGTTTGTACAAGGTTTATGAGAAACTTGTATTTCCAAAGAAGTGAGTGGGAGCACTATAGTATTTCTGATAAACTATATGTGGTTGACATATTGTTGATCGAAAGTAATGTACAATTTTTGTAAAGCATAAAGGTTGTTTGAAATGGGTTTTTTTCAAAGGAAAGACCTGGATAGAGCTACTTGAACATTGAGCATAAAGATCTATGGAGATAGACCAAAATGCTAAGCAGAACTTTCAAATGAAATGCATGCCATGACAAGTTTTTGAAGGAGTTCAAAATAGATCAGCAAAGAAGGAGTTCCTGGCTGTGTTGTAAGGTGTGAATATGAGTAAGACTCGAAAGCCAGACCACGGCAGAAGAAAGAGAAAGGACGAAGGTCGTCCCCTATGCCTTAGCCATAGACTCTATAGTATGTCGTGGTGTGTACCGCACCTGATGTGTGCCTTGCCACAAGTCTGTTAAGAGGTACAGAGAGTACTCCAGGATTGAATCACCGAACAACGGTCAAAGTTATCCTTAGTAACTAATATACTAAGGAATTTTTCTCGATTATGGAGGTGGTTGACGAGTTCGTCGTAAATGGTTACGTCGATGCAAGCTTTGACACTAATCCGAATAACTATGAGTAGTAAAACGGATTCATATAGTAGAGTAGATATTTCGAGTATTTCCGAATAGCACGTAGTAGCAACATCTATAAGATGACATAAAGATTTGTAAAGCACACACGAATCTGAAAGTTCTAGAATAGTTGACTAAAACCTCTCTCACGAGCAAGACGTGATCAGACCCCAAAACTATATGGGTGTTGGATTCGTTAAAATCACATGGTCATGTGAACTAGATTATTGACTCTAGTGCAAGTGGGAGACTGTTGGAAATATGCCCTAGAGGCAATAATAAATTAGTTATTATTATATTTCCTTGTTCATGATAATCGTTTATTATCCATGCTAGAATTGTATTGATTGGAAACTCAAATACATGTGTGGATACATAGACAACACACTGTCCCTAGTGAGCCTCTAGTTGACTAGTTCATTGATCAAAGATGGTCAAGGTTTCCTCGCCATAGGCAAGTGTTGTCACTTGATAACGGGATCACATCATTAGGAGAATCATGTGATGGACAAAACCCAAACTATGAACGTAGCATATTGATTGTGTTGTTTTATTGCTATTGTTTTCTGCGTGTCAAGTATTTGTTCCTATGACCATGAGATGATATAACTCACTGGCACCGGAGGAATACCTTGTGTGCATCAAACGTCGCAACATAACTGGGTGACTATAAAGGTGCTCTACAGGTATCTCCGAAGGTGTCTGTTGAGTTAGTATGGATCAAGACTGGGATTTGTCACTCCGTGTGGCGGAGAGGTATCTCGGGGCCCACTCGGTAATACAACATCACACGCAAGCCTTGCAAGCAATGTGACTAAGTGTAAGTCACAGGATCTTGTATTATAGAACGAGTAAAGAGACTTGCCGGTAACGAGATTGAAATAGGTATGCGAATGCCCACGATCAAATCTCGGGCAAGTAACATACCGAAGGACAAAGGGTAAGACATACGGGATTATATGAATCCTTGACACTGAGGTTCAACCGATAAGATCTTCGGAGAATATGTAGGATCCAATATGGGCATCCAGGTCCCGCTATTGGATATTGACCGAGGAGTGTCTCGGGTCATGTCTACATAGTTCTCGAACCCGCAGGGTCTGCACACTTAAGGTTCAGTGACGTTTCGGTATAGTTGAGTTATAGGTGTTGGTAACCGAAAGTTGTTCGGAGTCCCACATGAGATCCAGGACGTCACGAGGAGCCCCAGAATGGTCCGGAGGTAAATATTGATATATAGGAAGTCCTATTTTGGTCACCGGAAAAGTTTCGGGCTCATCGGTAGTGTACCGGGAGTTCCGGGAGGGGTGCCGGGGACCATCGGGGGTTGGGGGGGGGGGTGTCACGCCCCAAGGGGTCTCATGGGCTATGGGAAGAGATAAACCAGCCCCTAGTGGGCTGGAATAAGTTCCCACTAAGGCCCATAAGGTTTGAGAAGTAAAAAACTCAAGGTGGAAAGAGTTTACAAGTGGGAAGGTGGAATCCTACTCCAAGTAGGATTGGAGTAGGACTCCTCCACCTCCAATTTCGGCCAAACCTTGAGGGTTTGAGGCTGCCTCCTCCCCTCCCTCCCTCTTATATATACTAGAGGTATTGAGGGTTTTTGAGACACAACTTTGCCACGTGCTGCTCGACCCTATAGCACGAAGTTTTTCCTCTAGATCGTATTTCTGTGGAGCTTAGGCAAAGCCCTGCCGGAATAGATCATCACCACCACCGGCGCACCGTCACGCTGCCGGAGAACTCTTCTACATCTCCACCACCTCTTGTTGGATCAAGAAGGTGGAGATCGTCATCGAGTTGTACGTGTGCTGAACGCGGAGGTGCCGTCCGTTCGGCACTAGATCGGAACGGATCATGAGACGGATCGCAAGACGGTTCGTGCAATGGATCGCAAGGCGGTTCGTCGGATGGATCGCGGGACGGATCATGGGACGGATCGCGGGACGGTTCGTGGGGCGGTTCGAGGGACGTGAAGACGTTCCACTACATCAACCGTGTTTCTTAACGCTTCCCGTTGTGCGATCTACAAGGGTACGTAGATCCAAATCTCCTCTCGAAGATGGACATCACCATGATAGGTCTTCATGCGCGTAGGAAATTCTTTGTTTCCCATGCGACGTTCCTCAACAGGAACAACTTCCTATGCCCCGCTACACACTGGTTGAAGTGACGGTTCAATAACGTCATCAAGTTCCACCATCCTCCCACTCAATTCTTTCGTGAGAAACCTTTTCTCGAGAAAGCACCCATTTCTAGAAACAAACACTTTGATTCCGAATCTGAGACAGGAGGTATACCCAACTGTTTTGGGTGTCCTATGAAGATGCATTTATCCGCTTTGGGATTGAGCTTTTCACGCTGAAACTTTTTCACATAAGCTTCACAACCCCAAACTTTGTAGAAATAATATCTTAGGTTTCTCCAAACCATAGTTCATACGGATTATGTGGTGCCCTGATTAAAGTGAATGCGGTTGTCTCTAGTGCCTAACCCAAAAACGATAGTGGTAATTCGATAAGAGACATCATAGTATGCACCATATCCAATAGGGTGCGGCTATGATGTTCGGAGACACCATCACACCATCGTGTTTCAGGTGGCTTTAGTTGTGAAACAACTTTCACATTGTCTTAATTGTGTACCGAACTCACAACTCAGATATTCATCTCTATGATGATATCGTAGAAATTTATCCTCTTGTCACGACGATCTTCAACTTCACTTTGAAATTACTCGAACCTTTCAATAATCCAGACGTGTGTTTCATCAAGCAAATACACTAGTATCTACTCAAATCATGTGTGAAGTAAGAACATAACGATATCTGCTGCATGCCTCAACACTCATTGGACTGCATACATCTAAATGTATTACTTCCAATAAGTTACTTTCTTGTTCCGTCTCACTGAAAACAAGTTCTTCAGTCATCTTGCCCGAGTGGCATGATTTGTATGTCTCAAGTGATTCAAAATCAAGTGAGTCTGAACAATCCATCTGCATGGAGTTCCTTCATGCGTTTACACCAATAGGCATGGTTCGCATGTCTCAAATGATTCATAAACGAGTGAGTCCAAAGATTCATCAGTATGGAGCTTCTTCATGTGTTTTACACCAATATGACTCAAGCGGTAGTGCCACAAGTAAGTGGTGTTGGAATTATGCCCAAGAGGCAATAATAAATATAGTTATTATTATAATTCCTGTATCAAGATAATCCTTTATTATCCATGCTATAACTGTATCGAATGAAGACTTATATACATGTGTGGATACAAAGACAAAACACTGTCCCTAGCAAGCCTCTAGTTGGCTAGCCAGTTGATCAAAGATAGTCAGGGTCTTCTGACTATGTACAAGGTGTTGTTGCTTGATAACTGGATTACGTCATTAGGAGAATCACACGATGGACTAGACCCAAACTAATAGACGTAGCATGTTGATCTGGTCATTTTGTTGCTACTGTTTTCTGCGTGTCAAGTATTTGTTCCTATGACCATGAGATCATATAACTCACTGACACCGTAGGAATGCTTTGTGTGTATCAAACGTCGTGACGTAACTGGGTGACTATAAAGATGCTCTACAGGTATCTCCAAAGGTGTTCGTTGAGTTAGTATGGATCGAGACTGGGATTTGTCACTCCGTGTGACGGAGAGGTATCTCGGGGCCCACTCGGTAATACAACATCACACAAAAGCCTTGCAAGCAATGTAACTTAGTGTAAGTTGCGGGATCTTGTATTACGGAACGAGTAAAGAGACTTGCTGGTAAACGAGATTGAAATAGGTATGCACATACTGACGATCGAATCTCGGGCAAGTAACATACCGAAGGACAAAGGGAATGACATACGAGATTATATGAATCCTTGGCATTGAGGTTCAAACGATAAGATCTTCGTAGAATATGTAGGATCCAATATGGGCATGCAGGTCCCGCAGTTGGATATTGACCGAGGATTCACTCGGGTCATGTCTACATAGTTCTCGAACCCGCAGGGTCTGCACACTTAAGGTTCGACGTTGTTTTATGCGTATTTGAGTTATATGGTTGGTTACCGAATGTTGTTCAGAGTCCCGGATGAGATCACGGACATCACGATGGTTTCCGGAATGGTCCGAAAATGAAGATTGATATATAGGATGACCTCATTTGATTACCGGAAGGTTTTCGGAGTTACCGAGTATGTACCGGGAATGACGAATGGGTTCCGGATGTTCACCGGGGGGGGGGGGGAGCCCACCCCGGGGAAGACCATAGGCCTTTGGGGTGGCGCACCAACCCTTGGTGGGATGGTGGGACAGCCCAAGAAGGCCCATGCGCCATAGATAGAAAATCAAAGAGAAAAGAAAAAAATGGGGTGGGAAGGAAGAGAAGGACTCCACCTTCCAATCCTAGTTGGACTAGGATTGGAGTAGGACTCCTCCTCCCCTTGGTGCGCAGCCCTTGGGGCTCCTTGAGACTCAAGGCAAGCCTCCCCTCCCTCCTCCTATATATATGGAGCTATTAGGGCTGATTTGAGACAACTTTTCCAAGGCAGCCCGACCACATACCTCCATGGTTTTACCTCTAGATCGCGTTTCTGTGGAGCTCGGGCAGAGCCCTGCTGAGATTAGATCAACACCAACCTCTGGAGCGCCGTCATGCTGCCGGAGAACTCATCTACCTCTCCGTCTCTCTTGCTGGATCAAGAAGGCCGAGATCATCATCGAGCTGTACGTGTGCTGAACGCGGAGGTGCCATCCGTTCGGCACTAGATCGTGGGACGGATCACGAGACGGTTCGTAGGACGGTTCGCGAGGCGGATCGAGGGACGTTAGGATGTTCCACTACGTCAACCGCGTTTCTTAACGCTTCTGCTGTGCAATTTACAAGGGTACGTAGATTGGAAATCCCCTCTCGTAGATGGACATCACCATGATAGATCTTCGTGCGCGTAGGAAATTTTTTGTTTCCCATGCGACGTTCTCGAACAGTGGCATCATGAGCTAGGTTCATGCGTAGATGTAATCTCGAGTAGAACACAAAAGTTTTTGTGGGCGGTGATGTGCATTTTGCTGCCCTCCTTAGTCTTCTCTTGATTCTGCGGTATTCTTGGATCGAAGCGGCTTGGACCGACATTACTCGTACGCTTACGAGAGACTGGTTTCATCGCTACGAGTAACTCCGTTGCTCAAAGATGACTGGCAAATGTCGGTTTCTCCAACTTTAGTTGAATCAGATTTGACCGAGGAGGTCCTTGGATGAGATTAAATAGCAATTCATATATCTCCGTTGTGGTGTTTGCATAAGTAAGATGCGATCCTACTAGATACCCATGGTCACCACGTATGACATGCAACAACAAATTAGATGATGTCTAACTTGTTTTTGCAGGGTATGCTTGTGATATGATATGGCCGACGATGTGATGTGATATATTGGATGTATGAGATGATCATGTTGTAATAGTTAAGATCGACTTGCACGTCGATGGTACGACAACCGGCAGGAGCCATAGGGTTGTCTTTAAACTAACGTTTGTGCTTGCAGATGCGTTTACTATTTTGCTAGGATGTAGCTTTAGTAGTAATAGCATGAGTAGCATGACAACCCCGATGGTGACACGTTGATGGAGATCATGGTGTGGCGCCGGTGACAAGAAGATCGTGCCGGTGCTTTGGTGATGGAGATCAAGAAGCACGTGATGACGACCATATCATGTCACTTATGAATTGCATGTGCTGTTAATCCTTTTATGCACCTTATTTTGCTTAGAATGACGGTAGCATTATGAGGTGATCTCTCACTAAAATTTTAAGACAAAATTGTGTTCTCCCCGACTGTGCACCGTTGCTACAGTTCGTCGTTTTGAGACACCACGTGATGATCGGGTGTGATAGACTCAACGTTCACATACAACGGGTGCAAACCAGTTGCACACGCGGAACACTCGGTTTAAGCTTGATGAGCCTAGCTGTGCAGACATGGCCTCGGAACACATGAGACCGAAAGGTCGATCATGAATTATATAGTTGATATGATTAGCATAGGGATGCTTACCACTGAAACTATGCTCAACTCACGTGATGATCGGAGTTGAGCTAGTGTAAGTGGATCATGAACCACTCAAATGACTAGAGAGATGTACTTTTTGAGTGGGAGTTTAGCGAGTAATTTGATTAAGCTAAACTCTAATTATCTTGAACATAGTCTAACTCCACTTTGAATATATTTGTGTTGTAGATCATGGCTCACGCGACAGTCACCCTGAATTTTAATATGTTCCTAGAGAAAGCTAAGTTGAAAGATGATGGAAGCAACTTTGTAGACTGGGCTCGTAATATTAAGTTGATCCTACAAGCTGGGAAGAAGGATTATGTCCTTGATGCTGCACTAGGAGATGAACCACCCGCTACGGCTGACCAAGATGTTAAGAACACTTGGTTAACACGTAAGGAGGACTACTCAGTAGTTCAATGTACAGTCTTGTATGGCTTAGAGCCGGGACTTCAACATCGCTTTGTGCGTCATGGAGCATATGAGATGTTCCAGGAGTTGAAGTTTATCTTTGAGAAGAATGCCCGGATCGAGAGGTATGAGACCTCCGATAAATTCTATGCTTGCAAGATGGAGGAGAATTCGTCTGTTAGTGAACATGTGCTCAAAATGTTTGGGTACTCAAACCGTCTAGCTGAGCTGGGGATTGAACTCCCGCAAGAGGCTATCACTGACAGAATTCTTCAATCACTGCCGCCAAGCTATAAGGGCTTTGTGTTGAACTACAACATGCAAGGGATGAACAAGTCACCCGGCGAGTTGTTTGCGATGCTGAAAGTCGCAGAGTCTGAACTCCATAAAGAGCATCAAGTGTTGATGGTGAATAAGACCATTAGTTTCAAGAGAAATGACAAAGGGAAGAAGGGTAATTCAAAGAAGAGCGGCAAGCCTGTTGCCAATCCGACGAAGAAACCCAAAGCTGGACCTAAGCCTGAAACAGAGTGCTACTATTGCAAGGGTATGTGGCACTGGAAGCGCAACTGCCCCAAGTATCTGGCTGATAAGAAGGCGGCCAAAGAAAAATCAGGTATATTTGATATACATGTTATTGATGTGTACTTAACCAGCTCTCGTAGTAGTGCCTGGGTATTCGATACCGGTTTTGTTGCTCATATTTGCAACTCGAAACAGGAACTACGGAATAAGCGGAGGCTGGCAAGAGATGAAGTGACGATGCGCGTGGGAAATGGTTCCAAGGTTGATGCAATCGCCATCGGCACAGTTTCACTTCAGTTACCATCGGGATTAGTTATGAACATGAATAATTGTTATTTAATGCCTGCGTTGAGCATGAACATTATATCTGGATCTTGTTTGTTGCGAGACGGTTACTCTTTTAAGTCAAAGAATAATGGTTGTTCCATTTCTATGAGTAACATATGTTATGGTCATGCACCCAATGTGAGAGGATTGTTCATATTGAATCTTGATAGTGATAATACACATATACATAACATTGAGACCAAAATAATTAGAGTTAACAATGATAGTGCCATGTTTTTGTGGCACTGCCGCTTAGGTCATATTGGTGTAAAGCGCATGAAGAAACTCCAAACCGATGGACTTTTGGAGTCACTTGACTTTGATTCACTTGACACGTGCGAACCATGCCTCATGGGTAAGATGACTAAAACTCCGTTCTCCGGAACAATGGAGCGTGCAAGTGACTTGTTGGAAATCATACATACCGATGTGTGCGGTCCGATGAGCGTGGAGGCACGCGGCGGATATCGTTATTTTCTCACCTTCACTGACGATTTGAGTACATATGGTTATGTCTACTTAATGAAGCACAAGTCTGAAACATTTGAAAAGTTCAAGTAATTTCAGAGTGAAGTTGAAAATCATCGTAACAAGAAGATCAAGTTCCTACGGTCTGATTGTGGGGGTGAATATCTGAGTTTCGAGTTTGGTGCTCACTTAAGACAATGTGGATTTGTTTCACAGTTGACACCGCCTGGAACATCACAGTGTAATGGTGTTTCTGAACGTCGTAATCGTACTTTATTAGAGATGGTGCGATCTATGATGTCTCTTACCGATTTGCCGTTATCGTTTTGGGGTTATGCATTAGACACAGCTGCATTCACTTTAAATAGGGCACCATCAAAATCCGTTGAGACGACACCATACGAACTGTGGTATGGCAAAAGGCCAAAGTTGTTGTTTCTTAAAGTTTGGGGATGTGATGCTTATGTCAAAAAGCTTCAACCTGAAAAGCTGGAACCCAAAGCATAAAAGTGCATCTTCATAGGTTACCCAAAAGAGACAGTTGGGTACACCTTCTATCTCGAATACGAGGGCAAAGTGTTTGTTGCTAAAAACAGAGCTTTTCTCGAGAAGGAGTTTCTCTCAAGAGAATTGAGTGGGAGGAAGATAAAACTTGATGAGGTTGTCGAACCTCTCATCCCTCTGTATGGTGGCGCAGGGCAAGGGGAAACCCCTGTTGTTGCGACGCCGATAGAGGAGGAAGTTAATGATGATGATCATGAAACTCCGATTCAAGTTCCTATCGGACCACGCAGGTCGACGAGACCACGTGCTGCTCCAGAGTGGTACGGTAATCCCGTTTTGTCAATTATGTTGTTAGACAACAATGAACCTGCAAATTTTGAAGAAGCAATGGTGGGCCTAGATTCCAACAAATGGCTGGAGGCCATAAAGTCCGAGATATGATCCATGTATGAAAACAAAGTGTGGACTTTGGAAGTACTACCTGAGGGCCGCAAGGCTATTCAGAACAAATGGATCTTTAAGAAGAAGACGGACGCTGACGGTAATGTGACCGTTTATAAAGGTCGACTTGTGGCAAAGGGTTTTTCACAAGTTCAAGGAGTTGACTACGATGAGACATTCTCACCCGTAGCGATGGTTAAGTCCGTCAGAATCATGTTAGCAATAGCTGCATTTTTCAATTATGAAATCTGGCAGATGGATGTCAAAGCGGCGTTCCTTAATGGTTTCCTTAAGGAAGAGTTGTATATGATGCAACCCGAAGGTTTTGTCGATCCTAAAAATGCTAACAAGGTATGCAAGCTCGAGCGATCCATTTATGGACTGGTGCAAGCATCTCGGAGTTGGAATAAACGCTTTGATGAGGTGATCAAAGCATTTGGGTTTATACAAGTGGTTGGAGAATCTTGTATTTACAAGAAAGTGAGTGGGAGCTCTGTGGCGTTTCTAATATTATATGTGGATGACATATTGCTGATTGGAAACAACGTAGAGTTTTTTGAGAGCATAAAGGATTACTTGAATAAAAGTTTCTCTATGAAGGACCTAGGAGCAGCTGCTTACATTCTAGGCATTAAGATCTATAGGGATAGATCGAAACGCCTGATAGGACTTTCACAAAGCACATACCTTGATAAAGTTTTGAAGAGGTTCAAAATGGAACAGTCCAAGAAAGGGTTCTTGGCAGTTTTACAAGGTACAAGATTGAGTAAGACTCAGTGCCCAGCAAATGATAAAGATAGAGAGCATATGAGCACCGTCCCCTATGCTTCAGCCATAGGTTCCATCATGGATGCAATGATGTGCACTAGACCGGACGTTAGCCTGGCCATAAGTATGGCAGGCAGGTTCCAGAGTAATCCAGGAGTGGATCACTGGACGGCGGTCAAGAATATCCTGAAGTACCTGAAAAGGACTAAGGAGATGTTTCTCGTGTATGGAGGTGACGAAGAGCTCGCCGTAAAAGGTTACGTTGATGCAAGCTTTGACACAGATCAGGACGATTCTTAATGGGGGTGCAGTAAGCTGGTGCAGTTCCAAGCAAAGCGTCGTAGCTGATTCTACATGTGAAGCGGAGTACATGGCTGCCTCGGAGGCAACTAAGGAGGGTGTCTCGATGAAGCAGTTCATGACGGATCTTGGAGTGGTGCCAAGCGCACTGAATCCAATAACCTTGTTCTGTGACAACACGGGTGCCATTGCCTTAGCAAAGGAACCACAGTTTCACAAGAAGACCAGACACATCAAACGACGCTTCAACCTCATCCGTGGCTACATCGAAGGGGAGGACGTAAATATATGCAAAGTGCACACGGATCTGAATGTGGCAGACCCGCTGACTAAACCTCTTCCACGGGCAAAGCATAATCAACACCAGAACTGTATGTGTGTTAGATTTATTACAATGTAATTGCATGGTGATGTGAGGGCTAGATTATTGACTCTAGTGCAAGTGGGAGACTGTTGGAATTATGCCATAGAGGCAATAATAAATATAGTTATTATTATAATTCCTGTATCAAGATAATCGTTTATTATCCATGCTATAATTGTATTGAATGAAGACTTATATACATGTGTGCATACATACAAAACACTGTCCCTAGCAAGCCTCTAGTTGGCTAGCCAGTTGATCAAAGATAGTCAGGGTCTTCTGACTATGTACATGGTGTTGTTGCTTGATAATTGGATCACGTCATTAGCAGAATCACGTGATGGACTAGACCCAAACTAATAGACGTAGCATGTTGATCGTGTCATTTTGTTGCTACTGTTTTCTACGTGTCAAGTATTTGTTCCTATGACCATGAGATCATATAACTCACTGACACCGGAGGAATGCTTTGTGTGTATCAAACGTCGCAACGTAACTGGGTGACTATAAAGATGCTCTACAGGTATCTCTGAAGGTGTTCGTTGAGTTAGTATGGATCGAGACTGGGATTTGTCACTCCGTGTGACGGAGAGGTATCTTGGGGCCCACTCGGTAATACAACATCACACAAAAGCCTTGCAAGCAATGTAACTTAGTGTAAGTTGCGGGATCTTGTATTACGGAACGAGTAAAGAGACTTGCCGGTAAACGAGATTGAAATAGGTATGCGGATACTGACGATCGAATCTCGGGCAAGTAACATACCGAAGGACAAAGGGAATGACATACGGGATTATATGAATTCTTGGCATTGAGGTTCAAACGATAAGATCTTCGTAGAATACGTAGGATCCAATATGGGCATCTAGGTCCCGCTATTGGATATTGACCGAGGAGTCACTCGGGTCATGTCTACATAGTTCTCGAACCCACAGGGTCTGCACACTTAAGGTTCGACGTTGTTTTATGCGTATTTGAGTTATATGGTTGGTTAGCGAATGTTGTTCGGAGTCCGAATGAGATCACGGACATCACGAGGGTTTCCTGAATGGTCCGGAAACGAAGATTGATATATAGGATGCCCTCATTTGATTACCGGAAGGTTTTCGGAGTTACGTGGAATGTACCGGGAATGACGAATGGGTTTCGGATGTTCACGGGGGGGGGGGGGGGCAGCCCACCCCGGGGAAGCCCATAGGCCTTGGGGGTGGCCCACCAGCCCTTGGTGGGCTGGTGGGACAGCCCAAGAAGGCCCTATGCGCCATAGATAGAAAATCAAAGAGAAAAAAGGGGGTCGGAAGGAAGAGAAGGACTCCACCTTCTAATCCTAGTTGGACTAGGATTGGAGGAGGACTCCTCCTCCCCTTGGTGCATAGCCCTTGGGGCTCCTTGAGCCTCAAGGCAAGCCTCCCCTCCCTCCTCCTATATATATGGAGCTATTAGGGCTGATTTGAGACAACTTTTCCAAGGCAGCCCGACCACATACCTCCACGGTTTTACCTCTAGATCGCGTTTCTGCGGAGCTCGGGCGGAGCCCTGCTGAGATTAGATCACCACCAGCCTCTGGAGCACCGTCATGCTGCCGGAGAACTCATCTACCTCTCCGTCTCTCTTGCTGGATCAAGAAGGCCGAGATCATCGTCGAGCTGTACATGTGCTGAACGCGGAGGTGCCGTCCGTTCGGCACTAGATCGTGGGACGGATCGCGGGACAGTTCGTAGGACGGTTCGCGGGGCGGATCGAGGGACATGAGGACGTTCCACTACATCAACCGCGTTTCTTAACGCTTCTGTTGTGCGATCTACAAGGTTACGTAGATCGGAAATCCCCTCTCGTAGATGGACATCACCATGATAGGTCTTCGTGCGCGTAGGAAATTTTTTGTTTTCCATGCGACGTTCTCCAACAAGTGGTACTATCATTACTACTTTGCATCTTTTGGCAACAATATTATGAACATGTGTATCACTACGACCGAGATTCAATAAACCACTGAAGGTATTTTATTCAAGCAAATAGAATAACCATTATTCTCTTTAAATGGATAATCGTATTGCAATAAACATGATCTAATCATGTTCATGCTCAATGCAAACACCAAATAACATTTATTTAGGTTCAACACTAATCCCTATGGTAGAGGGAGCGCGCGATGTTGATCACATCAACCTTGGAATTACTTCCAATCACACATCGTCACCTTACCCTTGCTAGTATCCGTTTAATCCGTAGCTATAATTTCGAGTTACTAACACAACTAAACCGGTATCTAATACCCTAGTGCTACTAGGAATACTAGTAAGGTACACATCAATATCACGCATATCCAATATACTTTTGTCGACTTTGCCAGCCTTCTCATCTACCAAGTATCTAGGGTAGTTCCACTTCAGTGACCGTTCCTCTCATAACAGAAGCACTTAGTCTCGGGTTTGGGTTCAACCTTGGATTTCTTCACTAGAGCAGCAACTGGTTAGCCATTTCATGAATTATCCTTTCTTTCCCTTGCCCTTCTAGAAACTAGTGGTTTTAGTAACCATCAACAAATTATGCTCCTACTTGATTTCTACTTTTGCGGTGTCAAACATCTCGAATAGCTCAAGGATCATCATATCTATCCCTGATATGTTATAGTTCATCACCAAGCTTTGTAGCTTGGTGGCAGTGACTTTGGAGAACCATGTCAATCACTATCTTATGTGGAAGATCAACTCCCACTCGATCCAAGCGATTGTAGTACTCACACAATTTGAGCACATGCTCAACTGTTGAGCTTTTTTCCCTTACTTCGCAGGCAAAGAACCTTGTCGGAGGTCTCATACCTCTCGACATGGGCACGAGCCTGAAATCCCAATTTCAGCTCTTGGAACATCTAATATGCTCCGTGGCATTCAAAACGTCTTCGGTGCCTCAATTCTAAGCCATTAAGCATTACACACTGAACTATAACGTAGTCATAAAAAACATGTATGTCAGATGTTCGCAACATCCACAAACGGTGTTCAGGGTTCAGCAGACCGAGCGGTGCATTAAGGACATAAGCCTTCGGTGCAGCAATGAGGACAATCCTCAGTTTATGAACCATGTCCGCATAATTGCTACCATCATCTTTCAACTAAATTTTATCTAGGAACATATTAAAAACAGTAGAGCTACAACGCAAGCTACAACATAATTTCAAAGACCTTTTGACTATGTTCATGATAATCAGTTTAATTAATCATATTACTTAAGAACTCCCACTCAAGTTGACATCCCTCTAGTGAGCGTCACATGATCCAAATTCACTAACTCAAGTACGATCACCACGTGAGTTGATTTTAGCTTCAATGGTGAACATCTCCAAGTTGATCATATGAACTATATGATTCATGCTCGTGTTCCGAGGCCATGTCTATACATGCTAGGATCATCAAGTTTAACCCGAGTGTTCCGCGTGTGCAACTGCTTTGCACCCGTTGTATGTGAACGTTGAGTCTATCACACCCGATCATCACGTGGTGTCTCGAAACGACGAACTGTCGCAACGGTGCACAGTCGGGGAGAACACAATTTTATCTTGAAATTTTAGTGAGGGATCACCTTATAATGCTACCGCCGTCCTAAGAAAATAAGGTGCATAAAAGTATTAACATCACATGCAAATCATAAGTGACATGATATGGCTATGCACTTGTGCTTCTTGATCTCCATCATCAAAGCACCAACATGATCCCCATCGTCACTGGCGCCACACCATGATCTCCATCATTGTGCTGCCATCGAGCTTGTCGCGCTAACTATGATGTTACTACTAAAGCTACTACTAGCGATAAAGAGAAGCATCACCAAGTGCAAAATAATTAAAGACAACCCTATGGCTCCTGCCGGTTGCCGTAGCATCGACGTGCAAGTCGATATTTAACTATTACAACATGCTCATCTGATACATCCTATATATCATATCATGTCTTTATCCATATCACATCACATGCATACCGTGCAAAAACAAGTTAGACGTCCTCCAATTTGTTGTTGCATGTTTTATGTGGCTGCTATGATCTTACTTACGCAAAGCCACAACGGTGATATGCAAATTGCTATTTAACCTTCTCCAAGGATCGCCTCGGTCAAATCTGATTCAACTAAATTTGAAGAAATAGACACCCGCCAGTCATCTTTAAGCAGCAAGTTGCATGTCAGTCGCTGAAACCGGTCTCTCGTAAGCGTACGAGTAAAGTTGGTCCGAGCCGCTTCAATCCAACAATACCGCTGAATCAAGAAAAGACTAAGGAGGGCAGCAAATTGAACATCAACGCCCACAAACTCTTTTGTGTTCCACTCGAGATATCATCTACGCATGAACCTAGCTCATGATGCCACTGTTGGGGAACGTTGCATGGGAAACAACAAATTTCCTACGCACACGCAATACCTATCCATGGTGATGATCATCTACGAGAGGGAGAGTGAATCTACATACCCTTGTAGATCGCTAAGCGCAAGCATATATAACGTGGCTGATGTAGTGGAACATCTTCACGATCCAAATCGTAGCCCGTCCCGCTATCTCATCTCGACTCGTCCCGCGATCTCATCACGAACCGTCCCGATCTAGCGCCGAACGGACGACACCTCCACGTTCAGCACACGTACGGCTCGATGACGTCTCCTCCTTCTTGATAAAGCAAGAGATGAAGGATAAGTAGATGGGATCTCAACCAGCACGATGACATGGTGGATATGATGGTGGAGCAGTGCCACCAGGGCTTCGCCAAGCGCTGCCGGAACCGATCTGAGGAGAAAACGGAGTTATGGGAGAGGTAGGTCTGACTCCGGGGCTTGGGAATAGGTGTGTTCAGCCCCTCCCTCTCCCCCGCTATATATAGGAGGCAAGAGGGAGGGTTGGGTCGCAGCCCTAGCCCCTCCTCCAAGGAGGGGGTGTGGGCCTAGGGAGATTTCCTCCCTCCCCAAGGCAGGTAGGAGGTGCTTTCCCCTTTAGGGACTATTCCCTCCAAACCGCATGGGCCCTTGGTGGCTGGCCCAACAAGGCTTGGACGCCACCTTGCAGCCCATGCATGTCCTAGGGGCTGGAGGGACCCTTCTAGACTGCTTCGGAACCCTTTGGAACCTTCCGGAACCTTCCAGAAGCTTCTCGGTACAATATCGATAAAACCCAAAACTTTTCCGGTAGCCAAAATAGGATTTCCCATATATAAATCTTTACCTTTGGACCATTCCGGAGCTCCTCGTGACGTCCAGGATCTCATCTGGGACTCTGAACGAGATATGGTCACCAACATACATATCCCAATATTACTCTAGCATCACCGAACATTAAGTGTGCACACCCTGCGGGTTTGAGAACTATGCAAACATGACCGAGACACCTCTACGGTAAATAACCAACAACGGGACATGGATGCCCATATTGGTTCCTACATATTCTACGAAGACCTTTATCGGTCGAACCATGATGTCAAGGATTCAATCAATCCCATATACTATTCCCTTTGTCCATCAATATGTTACTTGCCCGAGAGTCGATCATCGGTATCTCCATACCTAGTTCAATCTCGTTACTAGCAAGTCTCTTTACTCGTTCCGTAATACAAGATCATGTGACTAACTCCTTAGTCACATTGCTTGCAAGGCTTGTTGTGATGATGTATTACCGAGTGGGCCCTGAGATACCTCTCCGTCACATGGAGTGACAAATCCGAGTCTCGATTCACGCCAACCCAACAGACACCTTCGGAGATACATGTAGAGAACCTTTATGGCACCCAGTAACATTGCGACGTTTGATACACACAAGGTATTCCTCCGGTGTCCGGGAGTTGCATGATCTCATGGTCATAGGAACAGATACATTGACATGCAGAAAACAGTAGCAATAAGCTGACACGATCATATGCTACGTTTATAGTTTGGGTCTTGTCCATCACATCATTCTCCTAATGACGTGATCACGTTATCAAGTGACAACACTTGTCTATGGCCAGGAAACCTTGACCATCTTTGATCAACGAGCTAGTCAACTAGAGGCTCACTAGGGACAATGTGTTGTCTATGTATCCACACATATATTTGAGTTTCCCACCAATACAATTCTAGCATTGATAATAACCGATTATTATGAACAAGGAAATATAATAATAACCAATTTATTATTGCCTCTAGGGCATATTTCCAACAGATTAGACATACTACACATATTCAAGCATAAAAAGAACCATATCATCCATCAAATCCATTGATTTCAAACCAAAATCACGTAAACTAGGATTTGCATACAAGTAGAGAATTCGACCAAATTAGATGATTCCAACCAACCAAAAATAAGAGAGTGAGGGAGGTACCTTGACTGATGAAATTGGCCTCGATCCACCGGAGAAAACTCAAGCAATGGAGACAGATTTGGTGGAGGTAAGAATGGGGAAGAGAGATGGGAGAGGAGCTCTGCTCGGGGAAGAGAGGGAGTTGGGGTGAATGGGTGGCCGGTGGGGCCCACCAGCCCTCCCCTCACTGATTTCACTGGTCTGGGTACCCTACCGCCACTGCAGGCGGCGATAGGATAGCAGACCCTACCGTCACTGCTGGTGACGGTAGGGTCCTAATCCACGTCAGCAGGGCATACGGGTTCATCTGCGTTGACGGGATCTTGCAACCGGCAATAGTGGTGGTAGCCCATGTTCGCCTATCGCCACACAGGGTGACGGTAAGAAACATTTTTTATGGACCGGGGTAAACATACTGAAAATGGTAAAAACATCGAATTTGGCCGCTTCGAGGTGGAGCTCGTCTTGGTTCAGGTCCAAAGCTACTTTGTCCCGTGAGATGCAAAAATAAGCGACGCTTGCGTGGAGAGCTAACTGTGCTACGTACCGTACGCTTTTCTTTCCTTTTTTGAAATATATAGAAGCATCAACTCCCTCGCCCATCATGCTAAAAAAAAGAAAAAGAGAAAAACTCCATCGCTCAGAATTGCATGCACGAGGAAGTACAACCATGACATGGACAATGGAAGCATGGAAGTACAACTCGATAGGCAGCAGAGGCAACAGAGGCAGCTAGGAATGCTCAAGCTCCAGTCCCACAGCTGAAGACCACAGATGAGCAGATGTTATTCCTAGTGAGCACCATCTAAGGGATGGATAAGAAAAAAACTGGAATCTGTTAAAGACAAGTTCCTTTTTGTGAAGCTCGAATTAAGCAAACCATGCCTCTCTTAAATATGTGTGATGATTGGAATTGTAGTAGGACATGCCTAGTAGCTGTTAGTAAGTTTACCATGCCATGTACGCCATGCTTAGCTGTAGTTTTCTTCGTGCGAACATGCTAGGACGAAGTTGCTGATTGGTAGGGTCAAACATTTCTAAGTCTGAGAATGGATATTTCAGCCTGTCATCTTGTGTTGATGCTAGCTATGAATGTGTGCATATTTAGACCTTGCTAGTGTGGAATGAAATGAAGTGCATAATGCCTACTACCATGCTGTAAATTTTCATGCCATCATATGTCTTGTATCATGTGTTTTTCTTGCTTTCGATATGCCATCATGTTAAAAACTGCACTATTAAAACTGATATTTTCACTAAGTATGAAACTTTGTTCAACTTGCCATTTTTTGAGCTCTTTTCCTAGTGATCCATGCTTCTATGCAATTTGCCATTAGTAGATGGTTGTTGTGCATCTTGTACACTACTACCTCATGTCTTGTTTGAGTATTTTAGATTCATGTAGCTTGTTGTTTGATGTGCGTAAAAATGCCATGTTGCTGTTTTTGGCAGATTATAGCTATATCTTGTATTGCGTCTAATTGTTGAACCGTTGCTCCGTTTTGAAAATGGAATACATGAAACTTGCTTAGAATCTCATGTAGTTTCATAATATCCTCTTCCATCCATGATTTAATATGTTGTGGCTGTCATTTGCATGCATTTGCATTCGTGGCATATCATCTTTTGTTGCTCATATGTTTTAGACCGTAGCTCCGTTTTAAATGATCTATATATGTAAATCGACTAAAATGACATGTAGAATCACCTGGTTCACTTTATATTGCTGCTTAATAAATATTAAATGTGTTTAGTACAGATCTGGACCAATTTCGAAATTAACATATGGGGTCATTTCGAAAATGTTATGTGATGTTTCCAAACTCATTTAAAATGCCTAGATAGTGTAGTTTATTATGCTTCACCTCTTGCCATGTTTAACAACATTTAATAATAGTGTGTACCTAAATGAAAGTGAACTAAATAACGAGTTGCATATTAAGCTTCATTTAATGTGTAGTAATAAATTGTTGTGGTTTGTCGTGCCATGCATAATTAAACCGATCATGCATCATATGTGTTGTGCATCATGTCATGAATATGTTGTGGCGTTTACCGTGTGTTGGTTGTGGTTTTTGAATTGTTTCTTCACGATAGGGTTCCGAAAGTGTTTCGGAGTGAGGATCCATTCGGCTACATTGGTTCGTCTACTTCACTAGTTCGTTCTTCTTCCAAGCAGGATCACATGCAAGACGATCATTTCCCGAGATAACATTACTATCATTGCCATGTTAGTTGTCTCGTTTATTTCACTATGTCTCGCTTCCTAGCACTTAAATGTGAGCCTCCCAACATTGCCATGAAAAACCTCTAACCCTTCCACAACCCAGCAAACCCTTGTTTGGCTATGTTACTACTCGCTCAACCTTCTTATGTTAGAAATATGCCCTAGAGGCAATAATAAAATAGTTATTATTATATTTCCTTGTTCAAGATAATCGTTTATTATCCATGCTAAAACTGTATTGATTGGAAACTCAAATACACACGTGGATTCATTGCAACACACTGTCCCTAGTAAGCCTCTAATGGACTAGCTCGCTGATAAAAGATGGTAAAGGTTTCCTGACCATATACATGGGTTGTCATTTGATAGCGGAATCACATCATTAGGAGAATGATGTGGTGGAAAAGAACCAAACTATAAATGTAGCATATGATCGTGTCAGTTTACTGCTACTATTTTTTGCATGTCAAGTATATGTTCCTATGACCATGAGATCATGCAACTCCCGAACACGGGAGGAATGCCTTGTTTGCATCACATGTCACAACGTAACTGGGTGACTATAAAGGTGCTCCACAGGTATCTCCGATCGTCTGTGTTGGGTTGGCGTGAATCGAGACTGGGATTTGTCACTCCGTATGACGGAGAGGTATCTCTGGCCCCACTCGGTAATACAACATCACAATGAGCTTGCAAGAAATGTGACTAAGGAGTTGGTTACGGGATCTTCTATTACAGAACGAGTAAAGAGACTTGCCCGTAATGAGACTGAGCTAGGTATGGAGATACCGACGATCGAAGCTCGGGAAAGTAACATAACGATGGACATAGGGAAGAACAAACCAAATTGATTGAATCCTTGACATTGAGGTTCAACATATGTAAGATATTCGTAGAATATGTAGGAACCAATATGGGCATCCAGGTCCCGCTATTGGTTATTGACCGGAGAGTGTCACAGTCATGTGTGCATAGTTCTCGAACCCACAGGGTCTACACACTTAAGGTTCGATGACGATATAAGCATAATTGAGTCATAGTGTTGGTGACCGAAGGCTGTTCGAAGTCTCGGATGAGATCTCGGACATGACTAGGAACTCTGGAATAGTACAGAGGTGAGGATTGATATATAGGATGAAGGTCATCGGAGTCCGGAACTGTTCCGAGGTGTACCAAGGGAATCACAGAGTACGCGAAGAGGTTTCGGGAGGCCCCGACAATTGTTGGGGGGGCCTTATGGGCCAAGAGTGGGGGCACCACAGCCCACCAGGGGGCTGGGCACATCCTCTCTCCCCAACCCACTTCGATCGAAGGGGGGGGTGGGCTTCCTCATGGGGCGCCGCCAGCCCAACTTAGGTGGCAAGGCACCCAAGTAGGAGGGGCCACCCAACCCTAGCTGTCGCCCCTCCTCTCCCTTGGTCGCCGGCCCCTAGGGGGAAACCCTAGGGCGCCCTCCCCTCTCCCTTCCCCCTGTATATAGAGAGGTAGAGAGAGGGCAGTCACACGACAATCTTGTTGCGGTGCTCCTCCTCCTCTCCCTCGTAGTTTCTCTCCTCCAAAACCCCACGGCGAAGCCCCGCTGAGCTCTCACCACCAGCACCTCACCATGTCGTCGTCCTCCCGGAGGACTCGGGGTGCTACTTCACCATCGCTCACTGGATCGAGGAGGTGAAGGCGTCACCAAGTTGTACGTGTGTTGAACACGAAGGTGCCGTCCGTTCGGCACCTGATCGGGAGATCACGGGATGGTTCGTGATTGGATCGCAACGACGTACCACTACATCAAGTGCGTTCTTAAACGCTTTTGTAGATTCAATCTCTCCTCTCGTAGATGGTCATCACCATGGATAGATCATGTTTGCACGTAGGAATTTTTTTGTTTCCCATGCAACGTTCCCCAACAGTGGCATCATGAGCTAGGTATATGCATAGATGACATATCGAATAGAACACAAAGGAGTTTGTGGGTGTTGATATTCAGATTGCTTCCCTCCTTAGTATATCCTTGATTGAGTGGTATTGTTGAATGAAGCGGCCCAGACCAACTTTACTCGTCCACGTATGAGAGACCAGTTCCATCGACTGACATGCAACTGGTTGCATAAAGATGGCTGGCGGGTGTCAGTTGAATCGGATTCGACAAAGGCGGACCTTGTATAAGTTTAAATAGCGACTTGCATATCACCCTTGTGGTTTTTGCATAGGTAAGAAACATTCTTGCTAGATACCCATAGCAGCCACATAAAATTTGCAACAACAAATTGGAGGACGTCTAACTTGTTTTTGCAGGGTATGCATGTGATATGATATGGCCAAAGATATGATGATGTATATTTGATGTATGAGACGATCATGTTGTAATAGTTAATATCGATGCTACGACAACCAGTAGGAGCCATATGGTTTTCTTTAATTTTTGCGCGGTTGATGATGCTTTACTTTATCGCTAAATTAGTAGCAATAGTAGTGCAAGCATAGATGGCGCGACAACCTCGATGGAAACACAATGATCGAGATCATGATGATGGAGATCATGGTGTGGCCTCGGTGATGATGGAGATCATGCCGATGCTTTGGAGATGCAGAACAAAAGCACAAGATCATGGCTATATCATGTCACTTATGATTTGCATGTGATGTTAATCCTTTTTATGCACCTTGTTTTTCTTAGGGCGAGGGTAGCATTATAAGGTGATCCCTCACTAAATTTCATGATAATATTGTGTTATCCCTGAGTGTCCGCCGTTGCGGAAGTTCGTCGTTCCGAGACACCATGTGATGATCGTGTGTGGTAGACTCTATGTTCACATACAACGGGTGCAAGACAGTTTTGCACACGCGGAACACTCGGGTTATACTTGACGAGCCTAGCATGTATAGACATGGCCTCAGAGCACAAGATACTGAAAGGTCGAACATCAGTCATATAGTTGATATGATCAACATGAAGATGTTCACCATTGAAACCAGCTCATCTCACATGATGATCGGACTTGGGCTCGTGGATTTGGATCATTTGTCACTCGAATGACTAGAGGGATGTCAATTTGAGTGGGAATTTTAGTAATATGATTAACTAAACTCATTATCCTGAACAATAGTCTAAGTAATCTTTGCAAATTTATGTTGTAGATCAATGGCTCACGCAGTAGCACCCCTGAATTTTAATGCGTTCCTAGAGTAAGCTAAGCTAAAAGATGATGGGAGCAAATTTGTTGACTCGGCCCGTAACCTGAGACTTGTCCTCACGGTTTCCCAAAAGAACTATGTCCTTGATGCACCGCTAGGTAACATGACACCCCAACCGGTGACCCAAGATGTTATGAACATCTCGCAGTCGCGTTTGGATGACTACTCAGTAGTTCAGTGTGCGATCTTGTATGTTTTAGAACCTGGACTTCGAAGACGTTTTGTACATCATGGAGCATATGAGAGGTTCGAGGAATTGAATTTTATCTTTTAGAAGAATGCCCGGGTGGAGAGGTATGAGACCTCCAATCAGTTCTATGCTAGCAAGATGGAGGAGAACGGGTCTGTGATACGTCCAAAACGTATCTATAATTTCTGCTTGTTCCATGATCTTTTGGGTGACATTGTTATATGTTTTGGTACACTTTTATATCATTTTACACATATTTGGACTAACCTACTAACTTAGTGCATCCAGTGCCAGTTTCTATCTGTTGGTGTCTATTTTGCAGGGGATTTTACCCAATTTTTCGAAGCCCGAAAAATCCCAAGAAAAATATATAAAAAATCAGCGTAACTGAAGCTTCCAAATCACCAAAGATGGGCCAGAGGGGGGGGGCAGGGTCCTCCCAGGCGACCTGTGGGCGCGGCCTGGCCCTAGGCCGCGTCAAGAGACCGCCTGGGTGGGTCCCGCGCCCTCCGGTGTCGTCCTTTCGCCTATATTTACACCTCCAAGAGAAAACCCTCCCATCACATTCAGAATCGCGAATTTCTCCATCGTTCCGCCGCCACAGTGCTTCCGAGATCGGGAGTGTCAGGAGACCTCTTCCCGGCACCCTTCCGGAGGGAGGATTGACCTCCGGGAGCTTCTCCACTGCCATGCACGCTTCCCGGACATGTCGTGAGTAGTCCTCCTTGGACCATGAGTCCATGACCAGTAGCTATGTGATGTCTTCTCTCCAATCCTGTGCTTCAATGGTTAGTCCTTGTGAGTTGCCCTACATGATCAAGGCATCTATGTAATTTTCTTGCTATTGATATGCTCAGTTTGTTGGGATCTGATGGATTATGAGATTATGTTCAGATTGTTATGAGTTATATATTTGACTATCCTTTTATATTATGTTCCTTTGTGATTCATGCATGTTCTTCGTTGCTATTTATTGCTTTGGCTAAGTGGTAGATTGTAACTCCAAGAGGGAACGCTATGCATGATTGTGGGTTCATGCCCCTCGATGTCTACCTTGAGTGACAGAAACATGAGACTAGGGGATGTGCTATTGCAACAAGGGAGAAAACAACGGTGCTTGTAACCACGGTTGCAAGGATTGTATACCTTACGCATAGTTCGTTAATGCAGTTGTCCGTTGCTTTGAGTTTACACTTTGGGTGGGGCTCGCAACTTAATACCGGCAAGATGTTCTGGATAGATATCTCAAGGTGGATGATTAGTAAGTAGATGCTGATGAATAAATGATCTACTTGTCTTGGCGTACTGCCCATTACTGTTGAACCTCTAACTATCAAGTAGAATAATTAGCATTGCGGTGCGTTCATAATTCTGTCAATTGCCCAACTGTAATTTGTTTACCCAAGCATAGTTGTTTATCGTCTTTTGGGAGAGAGACATCACTAGTGAATATGATGTGACTCCGGTCCATGTCACCATCATTGTTTACACCTCCATCATTTACCGCTTTATTTACTTTTCCCTTGCAATCACTATTACTATTCTCGCTTGTGTTTTGATCCTTTGCAAACTACAAGGCCGGAGAGATTGACAACCTCTCTGTACTCGTTGGGAGCAAAGTTATTTGTTGTGTGTGTAGGCCCACGTCTTCTGCTAGCGCGAGGGTGGGAGACACCTACTTGTTGAGCCTAGGAGTCCTCCTGGTTCGATAAACCTTACAGTCTCCGTGTAAGGGAAAACTTGCCACTGATTGCATATCAACCTTCCACTTGGGGTAACCAACGAGGAGCAAGAAGTATGTACATCATCTCGTCATCAGTCTATCAGTGAGCATGTACTCAGAATGTCTGAGTATGCCAACCTTCGGGATGAGTTGGGAATTGTTGTCCCGCCAGAGGCGACCATTGACACAGTTCTCCAATCACTACCAGTTAGCTACAAAAGCTTTTTGTTGAACTACTACATGCAAGGGATGAATAAATCAGTCGCCGAGCTATTTGCGATGCTGAAAGTCGCTGAGTCAGAAATCCATAAGGAACATCAAGTATTGATGGTCAATAAAACCACTAGTTTCGAGAAAATGGTAAGGCCAAGAAGGGTAACTTCAAGAAGAGTGGCAAAGCTGTTGCCCCTCCCATGAAGAAACCCAAGGCGGGGCCCAAGCCGGAAACTGAGTGCTAACATTGCAAGGGGACTGGTCACTTGAAGCGGAATTGCCCCAAGTATCTGGCCGACAAGAACTGGGCCAACGCCAAACAAGGTATATATGATATACAAGTTATTGGTGTGTACCTCACCAACTCTAATTGTAGTTCTTGGGTATTTGATACCAGTTCGGTTGCTCACATTTGCAACTCAAAACAGGATCCGCGGAATAGACAAAGGTTGGCGAAGGATGAAGTGATGATGCGCGTGGGAAATGGTTCCAAGGTTAATGCGATCACCGTCGGCATGCTCTCACTTCAGTTACCATCGGCATTAGTGATGAACCTGCATAATTATTATTCTATGCCTGCGTTAAGCATGATCATTATATACGGATCTTCTTTATTGCGAGACGGTTACTCATTCAAATCATAGAATAATGGTTGTTCTATTTATATGAGTAATATCTTTTATGGTCATGCACCCAATGTGAGGGGTTTATTCTTATTGAATCTCAATAGTAATGACACACATGTTCATAACATTGATGCCAAAAGATGTAGAGATATAATGATAGTACCACTTTGTTGTGGCACTACCGCTTAGGTCATATTGATGTAAAATGCATGATGAAACTTCATGCTGATGGAATTTTGGAGCCACTTGATTTTGAATCACTTGACACATGTGAGCCATGCCTGATGGGCAAGATGACAAAAACTCCGTTCTCCGGAACAATGGGGCGAGCAAGTGACTTGTTAAAACTCATACATATTGATGTGTGCGATCCGATGAGCATTGAGGCACACAGTGGATATTGTTATTTTCTCACCTTCACTGATGACTTGAGTAGATATGGTTATATTTACTTAATGAAACAAAAGTCTGGAACGTTTGAAAAGTTCAAGCAATTTCAGAGTGAAGTGCAAAATCATCGTAACAAGAAGATCAAATTCCTACAATCTGATCGAGGGGAGAATATCTGAGTTATGAGTTTGGCACTCACTTAAGACAATGTGGAATTGTTTCAGAGTTGACTCCGCCTGGAACACCATGACGCAATGGTGTGTCCGAACATCGTAATCATAATTTATTATATATGGTGCATTCTATGATGTCTCTTGCCAATTTGCCGTTATCATTTTGGGCTATGCATTAGATAGTTGCATTCACTTTAAATAGGGCACCATCAAATCCGTTGAAGCGATGTCATATGAAATGTGGTTTGGTAAGAAACCAAAGTTGTCGTTTCTTAAAGTTTGAGAATGTGATGCTTATGTCAAAAAGCTTCAGCGTGAAAAGCTGGAACCCAAAGCGGAGAAATCCGTCTTCATAGGATACCCAAAAGAGACAGTTGGGCCCACCTTCTATCTCAGATCCGAAGGCAAAGTGTTTGTCGCTAAAAACGAAACATTTCTTGAGAAAGAGTTTCTCTCGAAAGAATTGAGTGGGAGGAAGATAGAACTTGATGAGGTTGTTGAAGCTTCACTTCAACCGGAGAGTAGCGCAACACACAAGGTTGTTTCTGTGTAGCCTACATCAATTGAAGAGGAAGCTAATGATGATGATCATGAAGCTTCAGATCAAGTTGCTATCGAACCTCGTAGACCGACAAGGGCATGGACCGCTCTTGAGTGGTACGGTAACCCTCTCTTAACGGTCATGTTCTTGGACAACGATAATCCTACGAGCTATAGAGAAGCGATGGTGGGCCCAGATTCCAACAAAATGTTAGAGGCCATAAAATCCGAGAAAACAGAGTGTGGACTTTGGAAGAATTACCTGAAGGGCGAAAGGCCATTCAGAATAAATGGATCTTTAAGAATAAGACGGACATTGACGGTAATATCATCGTCTTTAAAGCTCGACTTGTGGCAAAGGGTTTTTCTCAAGTTCAAGGAGTTGACTACGATGAGACTTTCTCACCCATAGCGATGCTTAAGTCCGTCTGAATCATGTTAGCAATATCTGCATTTTTCGATTATGAAATTTGGCAGATGGATGTCAAAACAGCGTTCCTTAACGGTTTTCCTTGAGGAAGAGTTGTATATGATGCACTCGGAAGGTTTTTTCGATCCATAAAATGCTAACAAAGTGTGCAAATTCCAGCGATCCATTTATGGACTCGTGCAAGCATCTCGGAGTTGGAATGAGTGTTTCATGAGGTGATCAAGGCGTTTGGGTTTATATAAGTTTATGAAGAAGCTTGTATTTACAAGAAAGTGAGTGGGAGATCTATAACGTTTCTAATATTAAATGTGTATGTGATATTGCTGATGGGAAAAAATATATAACTTTTGGGAAGCGTTTACTTAAACAAGAGTTTTTCAATGAAGGACCTAGGAGAAGCTGCTTACATATTGGCATCAAGATCTATAGAGATAAATCGAGACACTTAATAGGACTTTCACAAAGCACATACCTTGACAAAGTTTTGAAGAAGTTCAAAATAGATTAGCCCAAGAATGGGTTATTGCCTATGTTGCAAGGTGTGAAGTTGAGTAAGACTCAATGCCCGATGACTAGAGATGATAGACAAAAGATGATGTCGTCCCTATGCTTCAGCCATAGTCTCTATCATGTATGCAATGCTGTGCACAAAACCTAATGTCACCCTTGCCATAAGTATGGCAGGAAGGTTTAAAAGTGATCGAGGAATGGAACACCGGACATCGATCAAGAATATTCTAAAGTACCTGAAAAGGACCAAGGAAATGTTTCTCGTGTATGGAGGTGATCAAGAGCTCATCGTAAAGGGTTACGTTGATGCAAGCTTTGACGCTGATCCGGATGACTCCAAGTCACAAACCGGATACGTATGTATTCTCAATGGGTGTGCGGTAAGCTGGTGCAGTTCCAAGAAAAGCATGGTAGCTAATTCTACATGCGAAGCGGAGTACATAGTTGCCTCGGAGGTGGCTAAAGAAGGTGTCTAGATGAAGGAGTTAATGACAGATGTTGGAGTTGTGCCTAGTGCACCGGATCCAATGACTCTGTTCTCTCATAACACTCATGCCATTGCTCTAGCCAAGGAACCGAGGTTTCACAAGAGGACCAGACACATAAAGCAATGCTTCAATTCCATCCGCAATTACATCAAGGAGGAGGACATAAATATTTGCAAAGTGCACGTGGATCTTAATGTTGAAGACCCGTTGACTAAGCCTCTTCCACGAGCGAAACATGATCAACACCGGAACTGTACGGGTGTTAGATTCATTACAATGTAAATCACATAGTGATGTGAGCTAGATTATTCAATATAGTTCAAGTGGGAGACTATTGGAAATATGCCCTAGAGGCAATAATAATATAGTTATTATTATATTTCCTTGTTCAAGATAATCCTTTGTTATCCATGCTAGAATTGTATTAATTGGAAACTTAAATATATGTTAAGATGCATAGACAACACACTGTCCCTAGTAAGGCTCTAATGCACTAGCTCGTTGATCAAAGATGGTCAATGTTTCCTGACCATATACCTGAGTTGTCATTTGTTAACGGGATCACATCGTTAGGATAATGATGTGATGAACAAGAACCAAACTACAAACGTAGCATATGATCATGTGAGTTTACTGCTACTGTTTTCTACATGTCAAGTATCTGTTCCTATGACCATGAGATCATGCAACTCCTGGACACCAGAGGAATGCCTTGTGTGTATCAAACGTCACAACTTAACTAGGTGACTATAAAGGTGATATACAGGTATCTCCGATCGTCTGTGTTGGGTTGGCGTGAATCGAGACTGGGATTTGTCACTCCGTATGACGGAGAGTTATCTCTGGCCCCACTCGGTAATACAACATCACAATGAGCTTGCAAGAAATGTGATTAAGGAGTTGGTTACATGATCTTCTATTATAGAACGAGTAAAGGGACTTGCCCGTAACAATATTGAGCTAGGTATGGAGATACCGACGATCGAGTCTCGGGTAAGTAACATACCGATGGACAAAGGGAATAGCATACCAGATTGATTGAATCCTTGACATTGAGGTTCAACCGATGAAAGATCTTCGTAGAATATGTAGGAACCAATATGGGCATCCATGTCTCGCTATTTGTTATTGACCAGAGAGTGTCACAGTCATGTGTGCATAGTTCTCGAACCCGCAGGGTCTAGACACTTAAGGTTCGGTGACAATATAAGCATAATTGAGCCATAGTGTTGGTGACCGAAGGTTGTTGAGAGTCTCGGATGAGATCCCGTACTTGACAAGGAACTCCGAAATAGTCCGGGGGTGAAGATTGATATATAGGATGAAGGTCATCGAAGTTAGAAAGTGTTTCGAGGTGTACCGAGGGAATCACAGAGTATCGAAAGAGGTTTCGAGAGGCCCCGACAATTGTTGGGGGACTCATGGGCCAAGGAGAGGGGGCACCACAGCCCACCAGGGGGCTGGGTGCAAGACCTCTCCCTAACCCACTTTGACCGAAGGGGGGTGGGCTTCTCCTTGGGGAGCCGCCAACCTAACTTGGGTGGCAAGGCACCCAAGTGGGAGGGGCCACCCAACCCTAGCCGCCACCCCTCCTCTCCCTTGGCCTCCGACCCCTAGGGGGAAAACCCTAGGGCGCCCTCCCCTCTCCCTTCCCCGTATATATAGAGAGGTAGAGAGAGGGAAGTCGCATGACAATCTTGCTGTGGCGCTCCTCCTCCTCTCCCTCGTAGTTTCTCTCCTCCAAAACCCTACGACGAAGCCATGCTGAGCTGTCACCACCAACACCTCACCACACCATCTTGATGCTGGAGGACTCGAGCTGCTACTTCACTATTGCTCGTTGGATTGAGGAGGTGAAGGCGTCACCAAGCTGTAGGTGTGTTGAACACGGAGGTGTCGTCTGTTCGCCACTTGATCGGGAGATCGCGGGATGGTTCATGATTGGATCGCAAAGACATACCACTACATCAACCGCATTCTTGAACGCTTTCACTTAGCGATCTACAAGTGTATGTAGATTCAATCTTTCCTCTCGTAGATGGTCATCACCATCGATAGATCTTGTTTGCACGTAGGAATTTTTTTGTTTCCCATGCGACGTTCCCCAACATCTTATAGGATTGCTAGTTGGAGCTGTGGTTGCTTCCATGTGAAAACATGGGTCCCTTGTTATATCACCACATTATTACTATTTAATTTAATGCACCTATATAGCATTTTGGCTGGGTGTTTTGTTCCACTTTTGCCGCCTTAGTTTTGGCTACCGGTGTTAAGTTCCATATTGAGCGCTCCTAACATGCTTGGGGTTATTATGGGGAGCCCCTTGACTTTCCTTTTGGGATAAATATCTTATCGCAAGGCCCAACATTAGTACTACATTTGCCTAATAACTAACCAAAAGCATATGGACTTATCGGCACCCGCAGATAATTAATCAACCCCCGGGCCAGTGCTCCTCTTGAGTGTTGGTCCAACCCAGAGCACTGTGTGGGGCCAACACAGGGCAACTTGGGTGATTTCTAGCACACACCCGTACGTGTCGCTTATCTGATGTGTCCTGAGAACGAGATGCACTGCTCCTATCAGGATCGTTGACACACGGGAGGCCTTGCTGGATTTGTTTTACCTTTCTCGAACGTCTTGTGCGAGGGATTCCGAGGATACTTTGGGTTATCTCGAGGTTGATGTTTTCCACTTGTAATCCGAGGAGATCATGGGTTTTCCATAGTCAAGGTTTCTGACGCAGCTTGTGGTAGTTTATGATGGACTAGTTGGAGCACCCATGCAGGGTTAATTATTTCTGAGAGACATGCCTGTGGTTATGTGGCAACTTGGAAACTTTGTTTAACATCCGGTTCTATATAACTCCAAGTAAAGTTACTTAAAATATGCTAATCGTGTTCATAACCGTGACTCTCTCTTCTCGTGAGTTCTGCACCCGAAAGAGGACACGGTGGGGTTATGTTTGACGTAAGTCGGTGTTTAGGATCACTTCATGATCATGATTAGTTCACGTTCGTTATGCGTAGATCACCCCCTCCTATTCTTGTACTCATAAGTTTGACAGTCAATAAATGCTTAGTTGCTTGTTGCAGCCTCACCACTTAACCATACCTCACCCATTAGGCTTTGCTAGTCTTGATACCTTTGGAAATGAGATTGGTGAGTCCCTCTCGCTCACAGATTACTACAACAATAGTTGCAGGTACATGTTAAATAATATATTGATGTGAGAGCAATGCTTGTTCTATTTGGAGTTTCTTATTCTTCGTCATCATCAATTTAGGATAGGTTCCAGGCCGGCAGCCTGGGATAGCAAGGATGGACATTGTTCTTTTGTCATTTGATTTCGTCCGTAGTTGGACCCTGCTCTTCTACATGGTGATTGAATGCATTGTTGTATTGTGTTGTTCATGCTATAGCTTCTGGCGAGTGTAAGCCAATTCCATATACTCATCTCTTCTGTACATGTACTTGTAACGATATCCATTCTTAAAAAACAAAGAGATGCGCTTCTATCCCTGTCGAGGCCCTCGTGTCAAAATAAGGATAGGATCACATCTTGGGCATTATAGATGAAAAGTCACCTCTTCCTACTACTACTCAGTTCAGGACCCAGACTAGGTCAGCAACTTTGCCAGTTCTGGAAGCAAGACCAACTGATGGGGTTATAGTCCCAGGGTAGGGTCATAGGCCTGCCCTATAGGTCCTACCCAAGGACTACCCTTCATAGAGGACAAGGCCCTTAGACAGTTCCGACTGAACTAAGGACTCCCCCATCATCTAGTCGCGACGAGCACTCGGAGCATATTTAACGTACCGATTGGATTCCACTCTGTACATCGTAACCTCCCAGGAGGGCAACGGTCATACGTTTTCATACACCATTATTAAGATTTAAGGCTTACGTTACCTGTAACGTAGGCATTTATTCGCCACTATTCCACCCTTGTCTACCGGGCCATTATGAAGGGCAGCGCACTCTATATAAGCCGCCCTTCCCCACTGGTGCAGGGGTTGGCATTTACTCTAATCCTATAATCCACTCGACACTAAGCTCCCAAGAGCACTGAGACGTAGGGATTTTAACTCCACCGTAGAGGGGCCTGAACTCATACATCCTCGCGTAGCTAAGGCTCTGCCCATCCTTTTGTACCCCATACATCTACTGTCAGACTTATACCCACGACAGTTGGCGCCCACCGTGGGGCAGGCATCTAAGCGACTTCCGGCGAGTTTGCGATTTCATACTTTCATCATGTCGTCCGGTGGAGATCTGTGCATGGGTCGTCAGATCCTCTTCGGTGCCCTCTACTTCATCGCCGACCATTCGGCATGGCTTCAGGATGCGCCCCTCAACGTCGAGGCGCTTCCCAGTCGCGGGGCTACGGACTTCCGTGCCGGTTCCCGTGGCGTCCTGCTTCTCCAGCCATCGGCCCCGGTGTCGATCTTCGCCCCCGTCACGCGCCGAAACAAGCGATCCCATCGTACGCGGCTCCAGCATTGGGTGCGACACGCCCAGGTGTGGCAGAACGCGTCCTCTCAAGTGGCGGTCCTCGAATCGGTTGTGGTCGCGCCGCCATCCCAGTGCTTGGACTCAGTTCCGACTGAGCTACCTTCCGAGTACCTGGGTCGCGGGCCTGCAGCCAAAGTTCTCATGGCTGATTCCCATGAAAGTCCCCTCCGGACTGGTCGGAACGAGTATGAGGTCGGAGAATCATCCGACGCTCGTCGTCAACACCATCGTTCTACCAGCCGACGCACTCGCCAGAGCAACGTCGAGGTGTTCCGCACACCCATCGTCAACCTGGTTACGGCTGCCAGGATAGCCGATTCTCTCCAGCCGATTGCTTTAGAGGCTGGTAGAGGGATCGAGCACATCCGTGCCCTGTTGCATACGGCGCAACAGCAAAATTCGGCGGTCTCCCAGTCGCACAACAGGATCCACAACAGTTATGTTCACGCGAACACGCATCGGTCGGTTTTCAGCCCCAACTCTCATCAGCAACGCAGAGGGGGCAGCCGTTCCAAGATTCCCGAAGATCGTCGCTGTTCGCGCACCCCTCCGTAGGGTGGGCCTTACGGGCTCTGGCATCACGATGATCGTCGTTCAGTCAGTGACGTGCATGATCCAAGGCTCGACGCAAGAGTGTACATCGCCCAGAAGAAGGTCGACAGAAGTCGAGCCCACCGTGATGGTCACGATAGAGACCGTCCGAGTGGAAGCAGGACCGTCGTCTCTGGTCCCGAGTGCTTCAGTCGAGCCATCCGCTCAACTGACATCCCTCCCAACTTCCGATTGGCGACGGGAATCAGCAAGTTCACAGGAGAGTCCAAGCCAGAAACTTGGTTGGACGACTAGAGAGTGGCGGTCCAGATCGGTGGCGGAGATGACCAGGTCGCCATGAAACATCTCCCCCTGATGCTCGACGGCTCGGCGCGAGCTTGGCTGAACCAGTTAGCTCCGTCAAGCATCTACAACTGGGCAGATCTGTCCCGAGTCTTCATCAAGACCTTCGAGGGTACGTGCAAGCGCCCTGCTGGTCTCGTAGAGCTCCAGCACTGTGTCTAGAAGCAGAACGAGCCCCTGCGCGATTTCATCCAGCGCTGGACGACCCTCTACCACACGATGGAGAACGTCACAGAGCATCAAGCAGTCTACGCCTTCAAGGCAGGCGTGCGGTACAGAGACCTGTACCTGAAGTTCGGTCGGACAGGCGACATCTCCATGAGCAAGATGATGGAGATAGCTGCGCGCTATGCAAATGGCGAAGAGGAGGACCTCATACGTAGCGGCAAGCATAAGTCAGTCGCCGATGGAGATGGAAACAACAGTCGGAAGTAGAAGCAGAAGGCTCAATCCACTCCGCAGGCAGAGGCAGCTGCTGTTACAAATGCCAAGTTCAAAGGCAAGGGGAAAGCTCAGTACACCCCCAACAAAAGGCAGTTAGGAAATTCCATCCTGGATCAACCGTGTCCAATCCACACGAAGATGGACGAAGAAGGCAATGCCATATTCCCGAAGCATACCACTCGGCAGTGTTGCCTCCTGATCCAAGGATTCGGTGAAGGGCAGCCGAGTGAAAAGGACGCCGAGCAGGATGATGATGACAAGGAGGATCCGTTCCCCCAAGTCCATGCAACGTTGATGATTTTTGCTGATGTGGAAAGCAAAAGTCGACTGAAGCTGGTTAACAAGGAGGTGAACATGGCAACCCCAACCACCCCCACGTTCCTCAAGTGGTCACAGACTGCGATCACCTTTGATCAGTCAGACCACCCAGCACACGTACCCACCCCAGGGAGGCAAGCTCTCGTCGTCGACCCGGTGGTGGAAGGAGTCAGGTTGCGCAAAGTCCTCATGGACGGCGGCAGCGGCTTGAACATCATGTACGCCGACACTCTCAAAGGAATGGGCATTCTTATGTCCAAACTTAGCGAGAGCAGTATGCAGTTCCACGGAGTCGTCCCAGGACGTAAGGCCAAGTCACTCGGCCAGATCGCGTTGGATGTCGTCTTCGGCTCTTACAAGAACTTCCGCAAGGAGAAGCTGACATTCGAGGTGGTGGACTGCCAGAGTGCATACCATGCGATTCTGGGCCGCCCAGAATATGCGCGTTTCATGGCCCGTCCATGTTACGTCTATTTGAAGCTGAAGATGCCAGGTCCCAAAGGTGTGATTACGGTCACATGCAATCGGCAGCGCGCCGAGGAGTGTCTGCAACAGGGGTCGAGGATTGCCGATCAGCAGATGGCTATTCTTGAGCTGGATGAGTACAAGAAGACCGTCGACCCCGCTGACCTGATGCGTTAAAAGAAGCCAGCTTCCGAGTCCGCATTCCAGTTGGCAGGAGACACGAAGAAGGTCAGCATCCACCCGACGGACGACGCCGCTGCCCCAACAAACATCTCCACCACCCTTGATCCAAAATAGGAAGCTGAGCTCATCCAATTCCTCCGTGAGAACTGGGACATTTTTGCATGGAAGCCCGCTGACATGCCAGGTGTACCCAGGGAGTTGGTTGAGCACCGACTGCATGTGGATCCTGCTGCTCGGCCCGTCCGAGAACGCCTGCGTCGGTCCGCCGCGCACAAGAGGAAGGCAATCGGAGAGGAGGTGGCTAAACTTTTGGTAGCCAACTTCATTCGCGAGGTACACCACTCTGAGTGGCTCGCTAATGTTGTCATGGTGCCCAAGAAGGACAAGTCTCTCCGTATGTGCATGGATTTCAATCATCTCAACAAGGTATGTCTTAAAGATCACTTCCCGCTCCCCCGCATTGATCAAATTGTTGATTCGACTGCGGGTTGCGAGCGTTTATCCTACCTTGATGCCTATTCGGGCTATCATCAGATCCTTCTGTATGGTCCGGATGAATTAAAAACAGCCTTCATCACCCCATTCGTGTGTTTCTGTTACATCACTATGCCATTCGGTTTGAAGAATGCAGGAGCAACTTTTATGCGCATGATCCAAAAATGCCTACTTAACCAGATCAGTCGAAATGTGGAGGCATATATGGATGATATCGTAGTCAAGTCGTGCAAAGGTTCCGACCTGCTGACTGACTTGGCAGAAACATTCGCCAACCTACGTAGGTACGATATCAAGCTCAACCCAGCCAAGTGTTCATTTGGCGTTCCCAGCGGGAAGTTACTCGGTTTCTTCGTTTCCGAACGAGGGATTGATGTCAACCCCGACAAGATCGGGACCATCGTCCGAATGGAGCGACCGGTAAGAATACATGATGTTCAAAGGCTCACAGGTTGCCTAGCGGCTTTGAGCAGGTTTATCACTTGACTCGGCGAGAAGGCGTTACCTCTGTACCGACTCATGAAGAAATCAGATACCTTCGAGTGGACAGACGAAGCCCAAATTGCATTCGACGACCTCAAAGCCCTGCTTTCCACCCAGCCGGTTCTTACTGCCCCGCTCAGGAAAGAACCCCTTCTTCTGTACATCGCGGCTACAAATCAAGTCGTCAGCACCGTTCTGACAGTCGAACGCGAAGAAGAAGGCAAAGCGTACAAGGTTCAGCGGCCAGTATATTATGTCTCTGAAGTCCTGACTCCTTCCAAGCAGAGGTATCCCCATTATCAGAAGCTTATTTATGGGATCTACTTGACTGCAAAGAAGGTGGCTCATTATTTCCAAGACCACTCGGTGTCTGTCATATCTGATGCTCCGTTGTCGGAAATTCTCCACAATCGGGACGCATCAGGCCGAGTGGCAAAGTGGGCAATGGAGATGCTATACTGCGACATCAAGTTCGAAGCCAAGAAAGCTATAAAGTCTCAAGCTCTGGATGACTTCATAGCAGAATGGGTAGAACAACAGCAACCGACTCACATCTACTCAGCCCATTGGACCATGTTCTTCGATGGGTCCAAGATGTTGAATGGCTCCGGCGCCGGTGTAGTGATCATATCCCCAAAAGGTGGTAAGCTCAAGTATGTGTTGCAGATACATTTTGATTCTTCCAACAATGAAGCAGAGTACGAAGCTCTCCTTTACGGATTGCGCATGACCATCACACTCGGCATCCGTCGCCTGATGGTCTATGGCGACTCAGATCTGGTGGTTAATCAAGTAATGAAGGAATGTGACGTAAGGAACCCCACCATGACTGCATACTGCAACGCAGTAAGGAAGCTCGAGAAGAAGTTTGAAGGTCTGGAACTTCACCATGTTCCCCGACTGAAAAACCAAGCAGCAGATGAATTGGCAAAACTTGGATCCACTCAGAGACCGGTCCCGAGTGATGTCTGCCTCGAGCACCTACATCTCCCCTCGGTGATGGAAGATCCTTTTACAGAGGAACCAGTACAACCGAAGAGCTCAACAGATCCGACTGAAGTCGAGGTCCCCGCTGTGGTTGATTTGATCATGGAGATTCTGGCTGTCATTCCCGAATGGACTGTGCCGTTCATTGCATACATCGTGAGGCAAGAGTTACCAGAAGACGAAGTCCAAGCTAGGCAGATCGTCCGCAGGTCGAAGTCCTTCACCGTCATTGACGGCCAGTTGTACAGGGAAAGTGCTTCAGGCGTCCTTCAACGGTGTATCTCCCCTGAGGAGGGACAGTTAATCTTGGAAGAGATCCACTCGGGAACCTGCGGCCATCATGCTTCATCAAGGGAAATCGTCGCCAAAGCATTCAGAGCTGGTTTCTTCTGCTTGCAGGCCAATGAAATGGCAAAAGATATGGTCGACCGTTGTGAAGGCTGTCAGTTCTATTCGAACAAGTCCCACAAGCCAACGTCTCCGCTGAAGACAATTCCTCTTGTTTGGCCATTCGCCGTGTGGGGATTAGATACAGTCGGACCATTCAGAACAGGCCAAGGAGGATTCACTCATCTGCTCGTAGCAATGGACAAGTTTACCAAGTGGATTGAAGCCAAGCCCATCAAGAAGCTTGACGCCCTCACGACCATTAAATTTATCAGAGACATCATCACGAGATACGGGGTTCCGCACATCATAATCACCAACAACGGCACAAACTTCGACTCGGACAGGTTCAAAGGTTTTTGCACAGGCCAAGGAATCCGAGTGGATTTTGCATCCGTGGCGCACCCCCAAACAAACGGGAAAGCAGAGCGGGCGAATGGACTTATTCTTCAAGGGTTGAAGCCTCGACTCCTGCGAGAAGTTGGACATGCCACCGGCGCATGGGTCACCGAGCTGCCTTCGATGTTGTGGGGCCTCCGCACAACTCCGAATAGATCTACAGGGCGGTCCCCGTTATTCCTCGTTTATGGAGCAGAGGCAGTCCTTCCGAGTGACTTGCTTCACAACTCTCCACGAGTCGAACTCTTCTCCGAAACCGAAGCAGAGCAAGCCAGGCGACCTGGTGCTCCGAGTGGATCAGCAGAGACCACACAAGTTGGCTCCCGCCTGGGAAGGACCCTTCATCATCTCTAAGGTGCTGAACAATGGAGCATATCGACTCTACAACCTCGACAGGGAAACGGACAAGCCGTGAGCATGGAATGGAGACCTCCTGAAGCGCTTCTACACATAACCGCCAACGGAGACAATGTAAAGAACAAGTATCATTGAAGTAATACAAAGCAGATTGATTTCTTGCCGATTCAAAATTCTTCCGCGTTTGCAGACTCCGGTCTAAAAAACTAACTCCGAGTGTGCACTAAAAGTCGCACTCGGGGACTTAGCTGCGACCCAGAGTCGCCTAAGTACAAACTCGCTCCGAGTGTGCACTAAAAGTCGCACTCAGAGGCTTAGCTGCGGCCCGGAGTCGCCTAAGTACAAACTCGCCCGAGTGTACACTGCAAGCCACACTCGGAGACTTAGCTGCGACCCAGAATCGCCTAAGTACAAACTTGCTCCGAGTGTGCACTAAAAGTCACACTCGCAGACATAGCTGCGACCCAGAGTCGCCTAAGTAAAAACCCGCTCCGAGTGCGCACTAAAAGTCACACTCGGAGACTTAGCTGCGACCTAGAGTCGCCTAAGTAAAAACCCGCTCCGAGTGCGCACTAAAAGTCACACTCGGAGACTTAGCTGCGGCCTAGAGTCGCCTAAGTAAAAACCCGCTCCGAGTGCGCACTAAAAGTCACACTCGGAGACTTAGCTGCGGCCCAGAGTCGCCTAAGTAAAAACACGCTCCGAGTGCGCACTAAAAGTCACACTCGGGGACTTAGCTGCGACTTAGAGTTGCCTAAGTAAAAAGCTTCCTCCGAGTGTGTACTCCAGATACACGCGGAGCCTTAGCAGACCCTCATTGAGGCTCATGTGGATGTGAAGACAACTGACAACTACATGAGCAACAACTCGCTCCGAGTGCGCACTTAAAGTCACACTCGGGGACTTAGTTCCCACTCAGAGTCGCCTAAGTAAGAAGCTTTCTCCGAGTGTGTACTCGAGATACACTTGGAGGCTTAGCAGACCCTCATTGAGGATCATGTGGATGTGAAGAAAACTGACAACTACATGAGTAACAACTCGCTCCGAGTGCGCACTTACAGTCACACTCGGGGACTTAGCCGCGACCCAGATTCGCCTAAGTAACAACTCGCTCTGAGTGCGCACTTACAGTCACACTCAGAGACTTAGCCGCGACCCAGAGTCGCCTAAGTAACAACTCGCTCCGAGTGCGCACTAACAATCGCACTCGGAGACTTAGCCTCGAGCCAGAGTCGCCTAAGTAAAAGCTCGCTCCGAGTGCGCACTCGGAGGCTTAGCAGACCCTCATTGATGCTCATGTGGATGTGAAGACAACTGACAACTACATGCTCTGCATGTTTGCCATTGGCTTCACCAAGAGACGCCAAACAAAAACCACGAACCTAAATCTTGACTAAAAAAACTCAGCGAAGGAAGAGCAAAAGATCCGATTCGAATTCAAAGTTGGATCTACGATCAGTCGGTTCGGTGTGAATCAAGCTTATCCCCACCGAACCACGAATGTGACGGCCAACAACAGTGGCCAAAGTTTAATACGGATACCACTCGGCATACCGAGGTAAATGTGCGTTCACCATAAAGTTTTTTCAAGCGTCACTGGGACTGGCAGGCTCCACAAAGGTGTCAAGGTCGATTCCGTTTGCAATGCGAGGGGATGTGTCGAGGAAGGTCTCCATGAAATCTTCGAATCGAAGCTTCTTGGTGTTGGCGACCTGCAACGTCTTTAGTTTTTCTTCGCGAGCTTCCTTGCAGTGCACTCGAACCAGATATAGCGCCACGTCCGCACCACAACGAGCGGCGGACTTATTCCATGCCTGCACTCTGCTTGGGACGTCCTCTAGCCGAGTCATCAACCCATCTATTTCACTTCGGGAGTCCTCTTCTGGCCACAACTCCTTGTCGATTCGGCCAACAACTTTTCTCAGGCGGCCAATGAAAGGTCCCACCCTGCTAAGGCGAATATGTGCTCGGAGCATGTCCCGGTTGGCTTCATCGCCGAGTGGAACATTCGGAACAAGTGACCGTTCAATGTTGGCTGCTTCAGTCTCAACTTCCCGACAGAAGTCTGCAAAGAAAAGACAAGAAGAAAGTAAGCGCGGAGTGAACTCCAAAGTCAAGAAGCACTCGGCAACAACTTACCACCAAGCAGTGCAACCATCTTCCTTGCCCAGTCGCTGACGTACTTCTCCTGCGCCATGCACCAAGTGTTCATCACCTTCAGCTGCCCCATCCATTCGGATCTCTAACTCTTCATTTTTTCAAATTCAGCTTGCAATGCCTTGTTGGTCTCCTGAGACTCCTCCAAAGACTTCTCTCGGTCAGCAAGAGCCTCCTTCACACCAGCCAGGTCATTCACAGCCGCCTCCAAGTCCGCAGCAAGCTGAATCTTCTGAGCCTTCAGAGCATTGTACTTAGATCCCATTTCGCAAGTCTTCTGCCAAAGATACACGAAAGGAGGATCAGCCACGTTCAACGAGGAAAAAGTCTCGTCAGATACGACAAAACAATCAAAGCTCAAAATTCTTCAGACCCCTGCCGATGCAAGCAATCGACAGCGGTCTCGGGGACTACACCCAGTGGGTTCACTAAGAGTGACCCCACTGGTATGAAGCTCGAATAGATCGGCCCTATCGAGCTCCATAGCAAACATAAAACACTATGGGACTACTATTACCCGACCTGAGTAACACTACTCTCGGGGACTACACCAAGTGGGTGCACTCGGAGTGCCCCCACTAGTACCATTCGGCCAGATCAGCTCTGATCTGTTCAGATTACGGAAAATACGTATAAAGACAACTGCCGGTGCAAGCACTCGGCAGAAGTCTCAAGGACTACACCCACTGGGTTCACTCGGAGTGAACCTACTGCAAAATCATCCTACCGTATCCGAGTATATCGCTGAAACCCCAGTGGGTAACAAGAGGAAAGTAAACACTTACTAGCGCACTTACTCGGATATCGTCCCGGAGCTCCAAGCTTTTCTTGTACAAAGACGCGATGGAGTCATACGCTCCCCTGGCGTCACCCACCATCAGTTCCACCTGCACCATGGTGTCCTTGGCGACCCCACCTGGTCTTCCGGGAGCCGTCAGGCGTCATATTGAACAGTTGACGGACCGGGCGCGACAGAAGACTCCCTAGGCATCCCGAGCTTCGCTCCAGTCGTTTCCGCCGTGAGGGGCACCGTCTCAGTCGGCGGCACCGTCCTAGTCGGCGGCACGTTCATGGTGGGAGCAGCAGTAGATGGGACAACCTCAGGGACAGGCGCTAAAACCGGCTCCGACCCCCTTTGGTCGTCGTCCTCCAGATGGATCACCTCTGAAGGAAGCCCGATTGAACAAAATGAAATTACAGATAAAGGTCAAGATCAAGGACAGCACTCACGAAACAGTAATGCAGCTCTCAGAGTCGTGACAACGTACCTTGCTGGGACGTGGCGGCGTTATCTGTGTCCATGGGATCATCGTCCGGGCGCGGCAGAGAGGTGGCGGAGGTAGAAGCTCTCTTGAGTGAAATCCACTCGACGGATAAGCATGAGTTCAATCGGATACAGAAGGAAGATGGAAGAACAAGACACTTACGCTGAGGCGACTGGAACAACGATCCTCATCCGAGGCAAAGATTTCCGAGGCTTAGGCCCACTAGGTTTGGCCACCTTGGACGACTGGTGTGGGCTCGGCAGCGGTGTCCCTGGTCCTCTTCACACTTCGGGCACTCGGAACCACGAGAGAGGCTGTCGGAGCACTCGGGGCCGCTGGAGGAGCCAGCGGAGCAGCGGGATCGTGACGGCGCTTAGTTCGGTGCTCTGGTGGTGAAGGTGGCGAGCTCTGCTCCCCATCCTCCTCCTCCTCCTCTTCCGTCTCCTCCTCCGTCTCCCCACTGTCGGAGACGTACTCGGCGCTATCCATGCTGCCCTCCTGGCTGCCCTCCTCTTCCTCGGTTGGATTCCCGTTCGAGACGGCAGAATACCAGTTGGTCCACTCCTGCACAAAACACAGTCGACGACGTCAGTCGACGGGACAAGAAAAGCAATAAATCTAAGAAGATTAAAAGCACTCGACAAGATGTGCTCACCTCATTCGGAGGAGGATTGTCGACGCGGAAGGGCTTCACCCGTCGGGCTCCTTCGGGGTTATCACTCGCGCCTATGATGCCGTGGACCCACGCACGCACAGTCTCCCCGGTCACGCACTTTGGATGAGACTGAGTGGAATCTGAAGGCCCCGCGTAGTGCCACATGGCGTGGTGTCGGGCCTGCAGCGGCTGGATGCGCCGACCCGGAAAAGTCTCCAGCAGATCCGTGCCGGTGACTCCCTTACAGACGACGGCTATTAGCGCGTCGACCAAAGGATGGATCTGGATCCTCTCCCCCTTAGAGAGCGCAAGCTTCCTGGGAGGGGCCGGACGGTGTAAGCTAAAAGGTGGCAACCCGCACGAAGCATTCGGACAAGCAATGTCCTGGCAATAGAACCAGGACGACTGCCAGTTCCTGACTGACTCGGATAGTTGGAGAGAGTGTTAGCTACTCTTTGTTTTCTTCTGGAAGCCTAAACCCCCGCAGAGCTGGAGGATATGGGTATTATCGTCCGACTGGCTAAGCTTTTTGACGGTTTGGGATCTAGCGGAGAAGACATACTTAAAGAGCCCCCAGTGGGGGGGGCATCCAATAAAGCACTCGTAGAGGGTGACGAATGCAGCAAGGTGGGCTATTGCGTTCGGAGGAAAATGATGGAGCTACGCCCCGAAGTAAGTCATGATAGCTCGGAAGAAGGGGTGGGGAGGCAAGGAGAAGGCCGTGAACACATGGCTGAGTAGTAGAAGGCGCTCCCCCTCCTTCGGCACCGGCTCCGTCTCGCCTTCCGGCAGCCTCCAATACTTGTTGGCGACCATGCCATGCTCCACCAGCTCCAGCAAGTCGTCCTCCGTCACCGAGGAGGGGAGGAAATCCCCGTGGATCCAACCCGCCGGCAGCGCCCGCTGCCGCCGCTGAGTAGGGGCCGCCCCCTTCTTCTTCTTCTTCTGCGACTCGAGTTTGCTGGTCTACCCCTTCGTCATGGCGAAGGCGACGGAGGAGGCTTGAGGCGTGCAGAGAGCTGCGGGAGGAGCGGGATTAATGCGAGGAAGATGAGCAGCGCAACAGGAAATCCCGCTGGGGGGCTTAAATAAGCTTCCGACTGGGTCACTAACAGATGGACCCGAGATCTCATCCCCCCAACCGGTCGCTGCAATGTTAGTGGAGAAGATAAAGGCGCAGTAATCGAGGAGGCAAAACCTACTCGATGGCGATGGCGTCATCCCCGCTGAGCGCGCGGCAACCGAAATTTGAGGATCCCAGAAAATCCGGCGCTGTCAAGTTGACCAGTCACGTCGAAAGATTCTGCGGAAGCACTCGGTACCTGACGGTTCGTTTCACTGATATATTCACTCGGATCACTGGTTGAAAGGATAAAATGGATCGAGGCAAACAACGCCAAAGTCACCTCCATACCAGTCGGATCCATACTCCAGACATCACTTCGTCGTTCCAACCCCGAGCCATTCGGGGACTAATGATGGGGTTATAGTCCCAGGGTAGGGTCATAGGCCTGCCCTATAGGTTCTACCCAAGGACTACCCTTCATAGAGGACAAGGCCCTTAGACAGTTCCGACTGAACTATGGACTCCCCCATCATCCAGTCGGCGACGAGCACTCGGAGCATACTTAACGTACCGACTGGATTCCACTCTATACATCGTATCCTCCCAGGAGGGCAACGGTCATATGTTTTCATACACCATTATTAACATTTAAGGCTTACGTTACCTGTAACGTATGCATTTATTCGCCACTATTCCACCCCTATCCACCGGGCCATTATGAAGGGCAGCGCACTCTATATAAGCCGCACTTCCCCACTGGTGCAGGGGTTGGCATTTACTGTAATCCTTTAATCCACTCGACACTAAGCTCCCAAGAGCACTGAGACGTAGGGCTTCTACCTCCACCATAGAGGGGCCTGAACTCATACATCCTCGCCGTAGCTAAGGCTCTGCCCATCCTTTCGTACCCCATACATCTACTGTCAAACTTATACCCACGACACCAACTTCATCAGCTCAAGCTTCACCACCTTCAACTTCAACTCCTACTCCTGCACCTCCAATGTCTACACCTCGAGCTCTAGGGGCATCTGTAGAAGCCTTCGTCGATGCCCTCATGTCCACTCCATCGTCAGCTACCGAAGGAGATCGAGCGCAGAGAGACGATTACTTCTAGACCTTTGAACTTTTTGGTAACTTGTTCCCAAAGGGGGAGAAGTGTATAGATCAAATAGGGCTTGGAGAGAAAGAGATTTGTCGTTTACTTGCTCTCATTTGTTTTTTCATAACTTTTGTTCTTTCAATGACTTTATATTTTAGGAGAAGTGTTTGATCGTATGCTTTGATTTTTTAGTGCTACCAGGTTATTACCCTTGAGCTATCTACATGATGATCTTTCGCTTACTTTTTGGTGTTATGTGCACTACTATTCATTCATAACACTTATGCGCACCACCAGTTGTATGTGACATGGAAGAGTGACCCATGATCCTAATCGATTGTGCATTTGCATTCAAACGCAAATTTAAAATAATGCACAAATTTAGGGGGAGCTCTTGATTTTCACATACTTCTCAAAGTTTTTATGCCAATAATTGATTATGTCTTTTGTTTAAGCTTTGATATATATGTTGTCATCAATTACCAAAAAGGGGGAGTTTGAAAGCACAATTGCTCCCTAAGGTGGTTTTGATAATTGATCACAACACATATGAATCATTGGACTAATGATCTTATCCAAGTATATTTTAGAAAAGTTCAAAGATGCCTTGGCTAAAGGATTTTGAGGATAAGCCCCTTGATGAAGGACGGAATAGGATTGGCTCAAGCTTCAAGCAAGAAGACTCTACATTTTACATTTGTGAGTCACTTTGAGTCCACAGGAAAGCGAATATTATTAAAAGGGGGTGAGTAATTATGATGAATTGTTTGCTCAAGTGCTTAGAGGTAGACACCAAAAATAGTCACCCATTCTCCCACCCTGTCTAAAGCCAAACCAGCAAAATCGGTGCCACTAACTTTTTCCACTCGGCCTTACCGATTTCCGAGCACACAAATCCTTTGCCAAACCCTAATCTCTCGGTACCACCAACTTCCATATCGGTGCCACCGAGATTCAGTGACCAACTTTCTATTGAGAAAATTCCAAGAATTGGAACTTCTGAGATTGAAATCGCTCTCATCTAGATTTGGAAACTGGTCTAGGTCACTGTATCGATACCACCGAGATTCCTATATCGGTCTCACCGAGAATTCAAAAGTTGCCACATTTAGTGCAACTCGGTACCATTGAGATTCTTTTCGGCGTCACCGAGTTGGGCAATAATTTTGTAATGGTTGGATTTGGGGGGATGCCTATATATACCCCCTCCACCTCCTCTCATTTGTAGAGGAAGCACTCAGAACACACTTACACTTGCCATATACATATTTCTGAGAGAAAGACACCTACTCATGTGTTGAGATCAAGAGATTCCCATCCAACCATTTGAAACTTGATCTCTAGCCTCCGCAAGTTGCTCTCCAAACAATCAATCTCTCCTACCCATGCCAAATCTGTGAGAGAGTGATTGAGTGTTGGGGAGACTATCTTTTGAAGCACAAGAGCAAGGAGTTCATCATTCTACGACATCTATTACCTTTTGGAGGGTGGCACCTCCTAGATTGGTTAGGTGTCGCTTTGGAGCCTCCTACTTTGCGTTGTGGAGTTGAACCAATAAATTTGTAAGGGCAAGGAGATCACCTAGTTCGTGAAGATCTACCGTGAGTGAGGCTAGTCATGTGTTCAAAAGCCATAGTGGAATAGACAAGGACACTTCTTCATGGACCACTTGTGGGTGGAGCCCTCCATGGTGTGTCGCAGCCATTACCCTCCGTGGGTTGAAGTTTCCACTAACGTGGAAGTACGATAGCACCACCTATTGGAACCATGCCAAAAACTGCCGTGTCAACCTTTGCGTTTGATCTTCCTACCCTACCCTCTACATTACATTTGCATGTCTTTACTTTTTGCTGCTATACTCTTAGATATGCATGTGTAGGGTGAACTTTACTAGTCATAATTGCTAAAACTAGACAACAACTAAAACTGGGAAATTGATAAGTTTTTATCTTGTCAAGTATTCTAATAACCCCCTCTAGACATACTTCGGATCCTACAAGTGGTATCAGAGTTTGGTCTCCATTGCATTGGTTTCACAACCTAGGATAGTATGTCGCCTAGTGAGGAAAATTATCACCGTAGAGGTCCATATTATGATGGTACAAATTCGCTGGTTGGAAGCATAAGATGAAAATACATATTCTTGGTCATAATCCTGCCATTTGGGTTGTTGTTCGTGTTGGTGTGCAAGGTGATTTCTTTGGAGAAGGAAGAGAACCGGATCGCGATGCGACATTTGATGAATTGAAGATGTTGAAATACAATGCTCAAGCCTGCGATATCTGGTTCAATTGCCCGTGTCCCGAAGAATTCAACAAAATCAGTCGCCTTGAGAATGCAAAGGAAATTTGGGATACTTTGATTGATAGGCACAAAGGTACTGATTCTGTCAGGGAATCTAAGTTGGATGTGCTCCAAAGTCACCTTGACAAGTTCAGGATGAAGGATGGTGAAGGAGTTGCTGAGATGTACTCTGGGCTAGCTCTCATCACAAATGAGATTGTCGGCTTAGGAAACAATGAGATGATCGTGCAATTCTATCCAACCACTCATTTTTAGTTTGATGGAAGGAATGTATGGATAACAAAAGGTCACTGGTATGAGTCGATGTCGATGAGTGAGCCACTATCATTGGTGCCCCAGAAGCATAAGAAGGAGACCCGGATGTGTACTCAAAATCCAAGATGAATCATAGCTCCATGGAAAATATGTACAAGCCAGTTCCCCATAAGTATGTGCAGACGCACAAGTTTGGCTATGTCTATTTTTTGCAAGGAGGGATACCTACTACAAACACCATTATGAGATACATCCTCATGCCAAAATCAGGATATGATAAGATCATTAGAGGTTATTCCATCAATATGCTGCATCATCTAGACACCCACACCCGGTTCAGAGTGATGGACTTGATAGTTGAGACTGTTAGGAGGAATCTTGTAGATCAGAAGAGATCCTGTGGATATGCTCCATATATTCAGATGTCATCAACCAAGATTGGCAAGCATGCATATCTACTTGATCTTCCCCATCTACCACTTCAGCCAGAGTTTGAAGATAATGAAGTTGTGATGGACCCCAACCATCCCATCTCAGCAACAACTCGAGTGGCAGCAAGGCAGCAGAGGTAGAGGCATATAGGAATGCTCCAGCACTAGCCCCATAGCTTAGGACCAGAGATGAGCAGATGTCATTCCTATTCAGCTCCATCCAAGGGACGGAGAAGAAAATTTCTGAGATCTTGCCCAACCAGAAGAGCCTCGAGAGGATTGTGGAGATAAAATTCGATGACCTGGATGTCATGGTAACATAGTTGACAACCACTATTGAGCAGCTCGAGCATGAAGTCGATTCTATGCAAATTCCCCACTCCAGCAGTGATGATGAAGAGTTCAATCTTAATACAACTACTCAGTTCAGGACCCAGACTAGGTCAGCAACTGTGTCGGTTCCGGAAGCAAGACCAACTTCATCAGCTGAAGCTTCAACACCTTCACCTTCACCTCCTGCTCCTGCACCTCCAGTACCTAATGTAGGATCGATAGAAGAGGTGTCGAGTGGAGGGGGATGAATAGACTACTTGCATAAATTAAAATCCTAGCCTTTTCCCAATTATAGTGGCTGGCAGAATTTAGCATTCTAACAAGTCTAGTGCACCCTACACATGCTAGTCAACAAATATGGCAGCAAAAAGTAAAGACTTTGCACATGTAGCAAGGAGTAGAGTTTAGGAAGATCGAACACAAAGATATTGACACAACGATTTTTGGCATGGTTCCCATAGGTGGCGCTATCGTACATCCATGTTAGTGGAGACTTTAACCCACGAAGGGTAAAAACTGCGAGAGTCCATGGAGGGCTCCACCCACAAGGGGTCCACGAAGAAGCGGCCTTGTCTATTCCACCACGGCTTCCGTCCACATAGGAGTAGCCTCACTCAAGGTAGATCTTCACGAAGTAGCAATGTCCTTGCCCGTACGAACTTCTTGGTTCAACTCCACAACATGAAGTAGGAGGCTCCCAAGTGACACCTAACTAATCTATGAGGCACCACCCTCCAAAAGGTAATAGATGCAGTAGAATGATGAACTCCTTGCTCTTGTGCTTCAAAAGATAGTCTCATCAACACTCAATCACTCTCTCATAGATTTGGCATGAGTAGGAGAGATTGATCTTGTGGAAAGCAACTTGGGGAGGCTAGAAATCAAGGTTCAAATGGTTGGAATGGAATCTCTTGATCTCAACACATGAGTAGGTGGCTCTCCCTCAGAAAGATGGTTCTAGCAAGTGTAAATGTGTTCTGAGTGCTTCCTCTACGAATGAGAGGTAGGTGGAGGGGTATATATAGGCATCCCCCAAAATCCTGTTGGAAATATGCCCTAGAGGCAATAATAAATTAGTTATTATTATATTTCCTTGTTCATAATAATCGTTTATTATCCATGCTAGAATTGTATTGATTGGAAACTCAAATACATGTGTGGATACATAGAGAACACACTGTCCCTAGTGAGCCTCTAGTTGACTAGTTCGTTGATCAAAGATGGTCAAGGTTTCCTCGCCATAGGCAAGTGTTGTCACTTGATAATAGGATCACATCATTAGGAGAATCATGTGATGGACAAGACCCAAATTATATACGTAGCATATTGATCGTGTCATTTTATTGCTATTGTTTTCTGCGTGTCAAGTATTTGTTCCTATGACCATGAGATCATATAACTCACTGGCACCGGAGGAATACCTTGTGTGCATCAAACATCACAATGTAACTGGGTGACTATAAAGGTGTTCTACAGGTATCTCCGAAGGTGTGAGTTGAGTTAGTATGGATCAAGACTGGGATTTGTCACTCCTTGTGACGGAGAGGTATCTCGGGGCCCACTCCGTAATACAACATCACACACAAGCCTTGCAAGCAATGTGACTAAGTGTAAGTCACGGGATCTTGTATTACAGAACGAGTAAAGGGACTTGCCGGTAACGAGATTGAAATAGGTATGCGGATACCGACGATCAAATCTCGGGCAAGTAACATACCGAAGGACAAAGGGAATGACATACGGGATTATATGAATCCTTGACACTGAGGTTCAACCGATAAGATCTTCGGAGAATATGTAGGATCCAATATGGGCATCCAAGTCCCGCTATTGGATATTGACCGAGGAGTACCTTGGGGCATGTCTACATAGTTCTCGAACCCGCAGGGTCTGCACACTTAAGGTTCGATGATGTTTCGGTATAGTTGAGTTATAGGTGTTGGTAACTGAAAGTTGTTGGGAGTCTCGGATGAGATCCAGGACGTCACGAGAAGCTCCAGAATGGTCCGTGGGTAAAGATTAATATATAGGAAGTCCTGTTTTGGTCACCGGAAAAGTTTCGGGCTCATCGGTAGTGTACTGGGAGTGCCGGGAGGGGTGCCGGGGACCATCGGGAGGGGTGTCATGCCCCAAGCGGTCTCATGGGCTATGGGAAGAGATAAACTAGCCCCTAGTGGGATGGAATAAGTTCCCACTTAAAGCCCATAATGTTTGAGAAGGAAAAAACACAAGGTGGAAAGAGTTTCCAAGTGGGAAGGTGGAATCCTACTCCAAGTAGGATTGTAGTAGGACTCCTCCACCTCCAATTTGGGCCAAACCTTGTGGTTTTGAGGCTGCCTCCCCCCCTCCCCCCTCCTATATATAGTGGTGATTTAGGGATGATTTGAGACAACTTTTTGCCACGTGCAACTCAGATCTAGACACCATCGTTCTTCCTCTAGATCGTATTTCTGTGGAGCTCGGGCGGAGCCGTGCAGGATTAGATCGTCACCACCACTGGAGCGCCATCAGGCTGCCGGAGAACTCTTCTACCTCTCCGCCCCTCTTGCTGGATCAAGAAGGTGGAGATCGTCATCGAGCTGTACATGTGCTGAACGCGGAGGTGCCGTCTGTTTGGCACTAGATCGCAGCGGATCAGGAGACGGATCGCGGGACGAATCGTGGGACGGATCGCAGGACGGTTCGTGGGACGGTTCGTGGGGCGGTTCGAGGGACGTGAAGACGTTCCACTACATCAACCGCGTTTCTTAATGATTCGTGATGTGCGATCTACAAGGGTACGTAGATCCAAATCTCCTCTGGTAGATGGACATCACCATGGTAGGTCTTCATGTGCGTAGGAAATTTTTTGTTTCCCATGCAATGTTCCCCAAAAAATCCAACTTTTACAACATTATTGGCCAACTCGGTGACACCGAAATGAATCTCGGTTGTACCGAGTTGCACTAAATGTGGCAACTTTTGAATTTTTGATGGTACCAATACGCTAACCTGCACCAGTTTCCAAATCTCGGTGAGACCGGTTTCCAACTTGGAAATTCCAATTCTTGAAATCCTCGCAACAAAAAGGTGGTCATTGAATCTCGGTGGCACCGATTTGAAAGTTGGTGGTACCGAGATGGTATGGTTTGGTATAGTATGTGTCAAGTGTAAAATCGGTAGGGACGAATGGACATAGTTGGTGGCACGGATTTTGCCGGTTTATCTTTGGACAAAGATATTTTGTGGGAGAATGGCTGAGTACTTTTGGTGGCTACCTCTAAGCACTTGATCAACCAATTCATCATGATACCTCAATACCTTTTAATATTATTGGCTTTCCTATGGACTCAAAGTGATTTCTCACAAATGTAAAATGTAGAGTCTTCTTGCTTCAAGCTTGAGCCAATCCTATTCCTTTCCTTGCATCAAGGAGCTTCTCCTCACAATCATATAGCCAAGGCTCTCTCTGGACTATACCTGAAATATACTAGGTAAAAGTGTTAGTCCAAGAGACAATGTATGTTTTCATGAATTATCAATACCACCAAGGGTGCATATGTGCTTTCTATCTCCCCCTTTTTGGTAATCGATGACAAAATATAAACAAAGCTTCAAATAAAGATAAGCATTATAATATGACAGCTTTGATAGATACATGACTAGTACAAGCACCCCCTAAATGTGCGCAATCCCTTTTTAAAGGACAGTTGCTTTGGACTACATGGGCACACACATGGTAGAAGGACAAGATAAGTCATAAAAATCTTGGCTATATGCATCAAACATATGTGAACGAAGAGCATCCATGTTCAAGGCTCACACTTGCAAACAATATGTGCAAGTGACAAGAGATCACCATGAACAAGGATATGATATATATACTTACCTTGAGGTTCTTGAGCGTCTAAGCAGTAGAAGTACACTTGGGAAAACAAATTTTAGATAACACAAGACTACTCTATTGTAAAGATGCAAAGAGCTTCAAAAGTACCAAGATACTGAAGACATAATAAAAATACGATTTGATGATAGATATACCTCCAAGAGAATTTTAGAACTTTCTCCCCTAAGGATGAATATGTAAAAAATTCCTTTCCCCCTGAATTATAGCATGTAGATATTAGGAGTAGGTAGGGGGAGACAAGTTCATTCCCAAAATATCACAACAATAATTATATCTGAAACTATCTTATCTCTCTCCCCCTTAATGGTATTTCTCCCCGTTTATATGTAAGGTTTGATACATCTCCCCTTAGGCAAACCTTCCCTTAGGAACATATATCTCCCCCTTTTGTGGAAGCTTATTGGAATGTTTGATATTTCTCACCCTTTGGCATTAATTTCCAAAAAAGTCATAGGGTACGGGCTCGTTGAGAGAAATGGAATCCTTGATTCTTCTCTCTTTGATAAGGGTTCCATGAATTTGATTTTTCTCCCCCTTAAGATTAGATAAGAGTTCCTTGAACTATCTCCCCCTATGTTAGGAATCCTGGATGTTTCTCCCTCTTATATTGTAGGGGGTCACTAAGGTTTTCTCCCTCTCGAGAAGTTTTCTCCCCCTCGAAAATTTTGGAAACAAAGTTATATCCTCCTTTGGCAAAAATGGAAATATTCACTAACATCTTAGGAGGTAATAAAACTTGGGATCGTTGACAATATTTCTCCCCCTAAGGCAAAAGTCCAAAAAATATCTGAAAATCATAAATAATGATAAATTTTGGAGTCACCGAGGCAATATGGTTCGGTAGAACCGAGAATGATAGGAGGCCGCTCGGAGAGATCAGTTGGACCGAGTTTCCGAGATCGGTGAAACCGAGTTGCAATGAAAATCAACTCCTTAACTTAAAATAGACAGAAAATATCCACAAACTTTGAGAAAGAAAATAAGTAATGATTGCAAAGTAAAAAGAGAAAACAACATTTTTTGTTATTATTTTTTGAAATATATACATACATATATATGAGAGTTGAATGGTTCCAAGAAAGCATGCAATGAAAAATGTGAACCATACAAGAAACTCCATCTAGATGTACACTACTGGAATTGATAAATTTGCCGTCTGCCGTGCCTTTGCCGTCTGCTCACGCATGGCAAAGATGCTCTTTGCCATCAGCTGGCACAAAGCAGACGGCAAAGAGGTTGTTGATGGCAAAGGTTTTATTTGCGGCGGCCACCTCTTTGCCGTCTGCCAGCGGACGGCATAGATGCGCCAGGCAGACGGCAAAGATTGTTGTCGTCAGCTCCATCTTTGCCGTGTGCCTCTCCCTCTTTGCCGTCTGCTAGCACACGACAAAGGGGATGGCCACATAACGGCAGCGCTCGGTCCCTCCCACCCCATCTCCCCACCTCTCTCTCCCCCACTCCCGACCTCTATCTCTCTCCCCCACTCCCCACCTCTCTGTCTCTCCCGCGCCGCCCGCGCCGCCACCACCGTGCTCCCCCTCTCTGCGACTCCCTCTCTGAGGTGCTTACTCACGCCGACGACTCCTACGGTGGGCTCTTTGACGCCCTCTCCGGCTGCATCATCCCCCTCGGTAACCGCATCTGACCCCCACCCCTCCCCCGCTAGGGTTTCGCCAACTGGCGCTTCCTTCCTTGCTTCCTGCTCACGGAGGACGTGTGTGTGTGTTCCCTCGCAGGTGCGGCGACGAATGCGTTCCTGCAAAGGTTGGACCGGATTCCATTTGGAGGTGAGGTGACGGTGGAGTGAAGATCTTGGTAACGAATCCGAATTGCCTCTTGGGTGTCCTCTGCTCTCTCTCTCTCTCTCTCTCTCTCTCTCTCTTATTTCTTGATCTCATCCCCCCCTGATTGAATCAGATAGTCCTGCCTACGCCCCTCCCTCCGACCTCCGCTGCTTCGCTGCCCACGGCGGCGACACCTACCGGCGACGTGTGGTGAGGTAACCCTCGTTCCCTTTCCCCTTCCTCTGCTCCAGACGCCTCGTTAGTGAGCTTTTTCAGCCATAGGCCGTCGAACATAGGCGGATTTGGTATAGGATGAAGGGGGTCAATCATCGGAGAGGATGGGAGACAGATCCATTTTCTCCTGCCTTGGCAGAGAGAGTGAGCTGAGCGATTAGATCATCTAAGCAAGGCCATTTTAAAGAGAGAGGAGAACGCGTCAACCTACGGGTGGTGGTGGCTCTACTGTTTCTTTACTGAATCTTATGACTCGACAGTTTTAGAGCTTCAGGCTGTAACAACATCTTTACTGTATTACCTTGATAAAACTTCTTGCTGACTTACCATTTTGTACCCTTAAATTAGAAAACAGACATGTGAGTGCCTCTCTGTTTAGCCAGGTTCCACCGCCTACCATCTGTTTTCTGAAATACCAAAGCTCTTATTATTTTGCTCCACTGTTTGTTCTGTTGGGCTCGGTGATAGTCTGAAATACCAAATCTCCTTGCCTGATTGTTTGAGATCACCTGAAAAGGAAAAAAACAAATCCCTCATGTTTCTTGTTTGATGGAAACGCCTCATTTATTCTGTTCAAGATCGACGCACAATTGTTTAGCTATGTAGTTCAGGATGTTGTGTTCCTTATTACAGTATGACTTATTGTCACTGGTATGAGCTCAAGTAAACAATTTCCATATCTTTCGACGCTATATACGCCAGCTGCTTTGACTATGGCTGTGAACAACGTTTGCCCTCAACTTGTTTGGTGAGTATGTGCTTCTAATTTTGTTCATGTCAATGCAGCCCTGAATCAGCTACTATGGCGGCCCTTCCATTGACCATGGCGGAAGTCTACGACGCCAACTCGCATCTCATCACCGGCGGTGAGCTCCGCGCGCTGCAGCCAATATTCAAGATCTACGGGAGGCGGCAGGTCTTCACGGGCCCCATCGTGATGCTCAAGGTGTTTGAGGACAACGTGATGGTGCGCGAGTTCCTCGAGGAGAAGGGCTAGGGCAGGGTGCTGGTGGTGGACGGTGGCGGCAGCCTGCGGTGCTCCATCCTGCACGACACCAAAGGGGGCGGAGCCCGATGCTACGCTTCTCATCTGGAAGGTCTACATCGTCCTCTATCTGCAGCTTCTCCTCACCGCCGTCGTCGCGGTCGTTGTTGTCAAGGTCCACGCCATCCCCCACTTCTTTGCCTCCTCCTACGCCGGCCTCGGGCTCTACGTCTTCCTCCTCATCCTCCCCTTCATCGCTGAGGCCTCAGACCATTTCTCCTCCATCTTTTCCCTTAGAATTTCTGATCCGATTGATTGCAAGGAGGGTTTTTCCCTTTTTTGGTACAAGAGACAGAGTATGTACAAATTTAAATTACTCTTTCTCTTAAAGAACAGAGTACAACATACAACAAGTGCATTTTTGGTGCCTAAAAACAAATACTATGTTGCACCCAATTTGGGGATCTGACAAAGATTATCATTTTGCTCTCTGAATAAACTAGCCAATGGATAGCTTCCGTGAATTCATGCGTGCAAGCATAAACACTTGGAATGATTCACCTGAAAATAAAAGGTCGTTCCGAGTATCCCAACGAACTTATATGCGATACTGCTAGTTGTATGAGTGTGATTTCATCATGGTCTTCCTGCAAAAAAACAAAACTTCCATTATGTCTGATTTTGAGGGCCTTGGTGATAGGACATGACTAACTTTCCATTTGCGTTCTTTGCATTCTCGTCCCCACAAAAGCTTTGTGAATTCTTTATTTTTGTAGGAATGTCTCATGCGCTCTTAATTTTGCTTTACTATTGTAGAATGGGATGTGGTTGCTCTATGAATTGCAGCTGGAGAATAATCTGTTACTAAAATGTTACTTAATGTTTTGCCTGCAGTGATGTGCCCGTTGTCCATCTACCGTCAGAAGCATCGAGTCAACCTGCTGCTGCTTGGTGTCTTCAAAGTGGCCATCAGCTTCTTTGTGGGCTTGACATGTGCCTTTAATAGCGGTAATTGTCTTCCCACCATCAGATTATGTAAATTAGCTCCTGCTGCCAACTCCTAGCTTATTCTGGAGTCACACTGGTGCTTATGTAAATCATCACAATGCTCCTGCACCATCAGATTCTTGAGTCACATTCGCAAGCTCTTAGCTTGTCCACCATCTTCCTTTAATGCCCCTCGCTTGTTAGTTCCTATTAGCTCCTAGCATGTTCACCATGTGCGGCATTTGTAGTTTCGTACTGCTATTGTGAAGCATTTTGTTTGTTTGTGTACATGGTTCAGAAATAGATGTGATGTCAATTTGCCATGGCTATGCAAATGGTAGACACGGCCAAGCAGCTCATGTAACTGTAGTTGATGCATTTTCCTAGTCTGTGTTGAGCGTTAAATTGTAGTTGTTGGTCACCATTTATGATTGATATGCTTGCCTGAGTTAGAAGCATTTGTAGTATTGCCAGCTAGCAGGATTACTTTTTTAGAAGACCATGCTTTCCTATTTTCAGCTGTTATTTTCTGAACTCAGAAATTGGCAAACAATAACCTTCACTTTTCAAATAACATTGGTTGAATCTTTCATATTTGTTTATTGTTTCTTCCGGCCACTATTTGTTGTGGTCGTATCAATCTGACCTGAAGGTCTTATTTGTCCAATAATATGCGAGCTGACCTGTTTAAGTTGACATGGTTTTGGTGGAGGCCGCGGGCGCCGACCTGGAGCGCCTCGAGTCCATGGCCTTCGGCAATGTCTCCATCGAGGCCGGTGGCGTGGCGCGGCCCGATGAACCAAGCCAGGGAGTCGCCGGGGCCGGATCTCCCCACGCCCACGGATGAGTCGCCCGCCCCTGCTGTTGTTCCCGTTGCCGCTGGAGAGGAGTAGCAGCAACTTCCCACCGTCGCTGTTGAGGAGCAGCAGCCACTTCCAACCGCAACGCCATCGGCCGCCCCCCCCCTCACAGCAATCTTTGATGTCGGGGAGAGGGGCATCCCAGTGCAGCATCTCCCTCCAACAACCTCAATTTCTAAGGTGAATCCCCTTCCAATTTGTAAGTTTTATGGATGAGGATCTCTCGATCTGGCTGATTAAATTAGCAAATAAATGACATATGATTTGTCTTTGAATTCTAGCTGATTTTTTGACAACCAACCATATTAAAGTCTGAATAAGCTCCTTATGAGAAAAAAAGGTCTGAAGAATATCAACATGATCACATAGTGAATCAAGTAGAAGTATAGGACGAATTTATCCTACAACTATGCATGGTTTTCGTACAAGGAGAATGACTCCATCTTTTTTTTCTACTACTCTATCAAATGACTATATGGATTAACATATAGACTCATGTGCACATTTTTATTGCAAAAGAGGATCAACAATATGCACATTTTTATTTTATAGTTTTATAAGAGCCAAATCAAGTTGTTATATTTTGATTTTACTTTTTAACACAACATTAGCTGAGAACAAAAAGGAAAAAGGAGAAAAAATAACAAACTGGCTGAAAATGTTCCACAACAGAACCTATAGTTTGAACGGGCTCCAGGATTATACTACATAATATACTTTCATGCTCCAGGTTAGATTTGGAAGCAATATAGCTGCACAAAGATGAGCCATCGTTCACACTGTGAATCCTGATTATAGCTGCAGGAGAAGAATATGATACCTTGTCAGCCATATAAAACAGAGCTAATTACTAGAGCTTCTAAAATAAGGGATCATTTGGAAGAGAACACATGGGAAGATATTCTCATCTCAATAGTTATCTAAAATATGAACATATCACAGTCTTTCTACTTTTGTATTTGTTTTGATATAGGTATGAACTGAATATTTGGGGTGATGCGACCTAGTCCTCGAGCGTTCTTAGTTGTTTTGGCCGTTTTGCTTTTTCTAAATCCTATAATGTACTTTATCCAGCTAAAAAATGTACATTATCAATCAAACCTAGAGCTACATAATGTCCTTTCTCCCTTGTTTCAATTGCAGAGACTCCTGCTTTGAGAGTTTTTTTTCTAGGGTTGATTGCTAAGGTTCTTATTTTTTTCCCATCTCATTATAGCTTGTGCCGAGGGAGCAACGAGCATTGAAGATCTTGCAGAGAAGTTCCCCGATAAGATTGTTAAGTTCATCTATTTCTTCAACTTGATTTTGTATCAATGCATATATATCTTGAGTAGCAGCTTCACTTGTCATAAGAGAGATACAACACTACATTTAGTTTGCATCGATTTCATAATCTGTTTGGTAGTCCTATTTCATTGATTGTATGTTGAAAGCAGATGTAATCTTATTGATTTTCACATTAGAAGCCTCTTGTAATGTTAGTATTTTTTTGTCACGCCTTAACAAGTTGTCTACATATATGCAATGAACATTCCCGCATATATGCACCTTCTACCTCTTCTTATTTTACTTATTATTCTTTTAGTATTTTTTCTTCTTCTACTTCTTCTAACTTTCTTAATTACTCTCCTTTTTGCAGATTTGATTAATTTCATGGAAGATGTCATTGATGGACTGTTAGTGTTTAGTTTTTTCATTTGTATTGACGAACGATGTAAAACTTATGTATGTATATATATGGATGAACTATGTGAAACTACGTATTGTGCTAGCCTTTGTGTTCTCTAGCTTGTTAAATATTTCATGATGATGTTGGAAATATATATGCTGTGAAATATATGTGTTGAAGATGTATAAAACTATATATCTTGTGAAATATGTATATAGATATAGTGTAATGTGCTAGCCTATGTGTTCTCTAGCTTGTTAAATATTTCATGATGATGTTGGAAATATATATGCTGTGAAATATATGTGTTGAAGATGTCTAGAACTATATATGTTGTGAAATATGTATATAGATATAGTATAAAAATGTAGGGAAATAAAAGAAAACAAACAAAAAAGGAGCAATACAGGATCTTTGCCATCTGCCAGCAGATGGCAAAGCCCTTTGTCTTCTGCCAGTAGACGGCAAAGGGCCGCCCCACGGCAGACGGCAAAGGGCCCAAAGGCCTGGGCTGAAGCAGATTGAGTGCCCCCTTTGTCTTCAGCCCCCTCATGGCAAAGGGGGAAGGGCAGACGGCAAAGAGGGGAGAGAGAGGGGTTGTGTGCCCCCTTTGCCGTCGGCCCCCTCATGGCAAAGGGGGAGGGTAGACGGCAAAGAGGGGAGGCCTGCCGTTAACACTTAACGGGGCCGTTGCAGTATATGCCGTCCCATTTAATTTTCCGTCTGCCCCCTCATGGCAAAGATTCTTTGTCGTCCGCTTTGAAAAAGCAGACGGCAAAGAACCTCTTCACCGGATTTTTTTGCCGTCTAATTTGCCGTCTGCTGACCGACGACAAAGACTTTGCCGTCCGTGGTTCCCCCCTTTGCCGTCCGCCATGGCGGACGGCAAATTCTCAGATTCCTGTAGTGGTAGGACGGTGACTAGGTCACCTATATTAGAGTATATTGAGTTGAGGAGTCAATCAAGAATGCTTGATCATAGGTCATTCTCATTGTTAAGCGCAAAATCGGTTAAGCATTTTTCGATTAAGCTTTTTAATGTCTTCATATCACTTGAGTTGCTTTACCTCATGACTTGGTGCAAAGCTTTATCAAGGATATGAGTACATACCTACGAATGATGTTGATGACATGGCATGTAAGTGAACTTGATGTGGATGCTCAAAGTTGATGAAGATCATCTTGAGTTGGGAGCTATCCTTGTTGTTTTGGTTCACTTTTCAACTACAATGGTTAGTCATGCAAGGGAGAACATAATATATCCAAATGACATGAGTGGATTTCATTATTTTATGTTTGTCAAGGATATGATTTTGTTGTCTTCTTCCTCCATCTCCGAAGAAGGGACCGTTGATACTTGGCTATGACAAGATTGATATTGATGTGATTTGATGGCAATCTTGTTAAGTGTCGTTCTTCCATGTACCTAGAAAAGGTTAGATGCATTACATGGACACAGCGCGGGATGAGTGGGAGGAGCAGGCCAACGCATGCCACAACCTCCAGTTCCTCGAGAAGCGCCACCAGGCGGAGGATCAACTCAATGCTGGCACGTAGATCTCGCCACATGCACACATGGCAGAGCGGTGGATCTGCTCGAGTATTATCACCCCGCCCGCGGAATCCGCCTCGACTGTTGGAGGTCCGTCGACGTCAGGTGAAACTGGAGGCCGCCTACAAGGAGTTCAACGAGGCGGTGGACTAGGTATGGGGCAAGAGCAACGATGAGGAGGACATCACCGGCTCCACCAATGGCGAGCCCCAACGCCACGACCATGAAGTCGACACATATGTACACGCCGCCGATAGCGAGGAAGAGTAGTGCAAGGTAGCTCGCCACCGCTCGGGTTCTATAAGGCCACCACTCTTCCACTCCGCCCGAAGCGAAGCTTGGTGGGCTGAGAATCATCGGCTGGTTAGCAGCTACAGTGGCGGAGGCTACAGAGGTAGAGATGGAGAGTGCCGAGGCGTAACAGGAGAAGGCCAAGGCAAGTGCCAGAGCTTTCATTATTTGGACTTATGGCCACACACGGAGAACATTACCGGAGATCATTTAGATTAGGTGATTAGTTGAAGTATGTCCGAAATTATACCTTCAGAGTCGAACGAGCTTCCTTTTTAGTTGAACTATGTCTGAAATGTAATGAATTTTGTTCGGTTTATATGAAATCTGTCATGTTTGCATAAATCCCTTCCGATTTATATGAAAATCTGCCTTGTTTGTATGCATTTCATTCATTTGTCAAAAAAGTGTTTGAAACACGGACTGGTCCCATTTATCCATGAATAGATCACTACAGGAATCAACTTCTTTGCCGTCTGCCATGGCAGACGACAAAGGACCATTCCACGGACGGCAAAGACCTTTGTCGTCAGCCGGCGGACGGCAAAATATCCATGGTAGCTAGTGATGGTAAAGAGGTCCTTTGCCACTTGCCACATGACAGCGGACAACAAAGATCCTTCCCATATGTATGCCGTAGCAAGCAAACAACAAAGGAAGCTAGACGACAGCCGATAGGGGCGACTCCATTAGATAGCTAACAGGGCCTTTGTCGTCTGCCACGCGGGGGGGGGGGGGGGGTCTTGGCCGTCTGCCATGGGGCGACCCTTTTTCGTCTGCTGGCTGAAGGCAAAGGGCTTTGTCATGGGGTGGCCCTTTACGGTCTGCCATGGGGCAGCCCTTTGCCGTCTGCCATGGGGCGACCCTTTGCCATCTGCTGGCAGATGGAAAAGAGCCGGTATTGCTCCTTTTTAATATGTTTTCTTTTATTTCCCTGCATTTTCATAGAACACACATACACACATACATACATACATACATAGTTTCAGACATCTTCAACACATATATTTCACAACACATATATTTCCAACATCATCATGAAATGTTTAACAAGCTAGAGAACACATAGGCTAGCAAAATACATAGTTTCACATAGTTCATCCATATATACATACAGAAAATTTACATTGTTCGTCAATACAAATGAAAAAAAACTAAACATTAACAGTCCATCAATGCCAACTTCCATGAAATGAATCAAATCTGCAAAAATGGGAGTAATTAAGAAAGTTAAAAGAAGAAGAAGAAGAAGAAAATACTAACATATACTCCCTCCGTCCCAAAATTCCTGTCTTAGATGTGTTTAGAAATGGATGTATGAAAATACTATAACATGACTAGATACATTCATATCTAGACAAACCTAAGAGAAGAATTTTGGGACGGAAGGAGTATGATGCATCTAAACATATTAAATTCTATTCCAACGCTAAATAAGAAGGGTACATAAAGCTGAAAGTTAACCTATTATCAATCATATTATCATAGAGTACATACATGGATAACAATTTATGGACATGACAACAAGCATATTATTTAAACTGATAGACAAACCTTACTTGATGTTCCTTAAATAATCTTCATAAATATTATGCTAAAACTCCAAACAAATATTTCTAATATTAATCACATGATGTCTTTCTATTACTTAAAACAGAAGTCAAATAATCTATCACGTTTGTCCACACAGATTGAATTACCATGATCGTTAATATTAAAAATTAACAGTTTAGACATATCGCGCCAAACAACGGACTATGTATGCTGATTGAAAATAGACGTGTACATATACATAGAAAGAGAGTGCAATAAACATATTAAAAATCACTTATGACTAATATAGTAAACTATACATACAATATGATGGTTCAAATTGCAAACTATAGCAAACATATATTAAAAACCAAAGATGAACAATATGTAAGTGCTACTATTTAATTTTCATTTCCCAGGTGTTATGGAACTTTGTTTACGCCATGATGTGTATGTGCATGTTAAACATGTTTTTCCCAGGGAGATTAGATTATGAAACTTTGCTTACGCCGTTGCCTCATGAAAATATGGAGGAAAGTAAGTAGAAAATAGATACATTAGTAAGAAAATACTGATTTGTAAGTATGTACTGTTTTAACACGTTGCATGATGGAAGTATGGAGAAACATATTTATTTATTAAAAATGTAGGAATATATAAAAGTTTATTACTGAATAAAAATTAAGTATTGAAAAAAAATGCCGCATGAATCTTAGGCATATCATGGCAATTTTCAGAACTTTATATCTAGGTGAATCACATTTCAGACCGTGAATAATATGTTGCTAGTCGCTTTTGGATAATGTTCGACAGAGACATGACATTATGATATGGATAGATCCATATTTTGTTCACATTCGTATTGCTATTCCGATATTTAAGAAGTATAAAATTATACATATTAAATTTAAAAAGAAAATGGCTCACATATGATAGCACACACAAGTTCAAGATATGATCAACCCATAGCACATGTTTTTTTTTTATTTTGAGAAATGAAAGCATTTTCTGCTATCACCTACATCATTTACTCATATATTATTATTATATAAGAATTTTTAGCAAAATAGCATTGAGTAAATGGTCCAAATAAAGGAACAGTGATATACAATATCTTCTTGAGAATTACCATTCTCCAAAGATGGAGCGACATCTTCAACACTGCTACGAGAGGTCTTTGAGTCACGTGCATCATCTTCCCTGGTTGTGCCCTTCACCAATTCTTCATTTGGTGCACTCTTGTGGACATAATCCAAAGAATCATTCACCTCTTGAGCTTTGTATGCACATCCATATTTGTCAAACATGCTAGCACAAACAGGAGCAACTTCCACGTAGCTTGGAGCCCTAAGTGAAAACAAAGGTGTAAATTGCCAGTCTACAATGGTGACAAAAGGGCATGAAAGTTACTGCAATCTGAGGTAGAACAACACAGCTACTATTATTCCATCAACCATTCTGATGACATGAGATCTGACAATGTTCTATTCTCTGATGTTTATAACAATAGACTGGCCAACACCAGGGGTATATAACTCTTTAGTTTAATGTTCATCGCAATACACATACCATGACAAAAGATGACATGTCTTAAATATCTGCCAAAGGAAATACGCACTAAGGTTAATTTGACTTGTTGGACCCCTCAAACACAGCTAGGATCGTCGCCAATCACAAGATAAACCTCTTGGCAGCCACATGTTCCTAGGACATCTAAAACTGCTTTTAACTCATCTTCCGTACCAAATGACTCAAATCCCAAAGCGATGAAGGGCACATTGTGCTAACCATAAAGAGAACTACTGAACCAAGGGAAAGTTTTATTCCGCAATCACATCCATACAAATGTTTTAGCTTAGCAAGGAATAAGGGAAGCGTTTGGGAATGGAGGTCTCACCCATTGTTGTTCCGGTTCCTGTGCCCCTAAACTACTGCTCCGCCCTGCTGATGTGAGTTGTGCTTCCCTGGTAACGGCGCCAGGAATAGTCGTGTCGACGGCACCAGGATTCCTTCTGCTACGGCTACGCCTTAAGGGACTTCCTAGGCAAATATGCAAAGGATTTCCCCCGTGGCCTTGGAGCCTTGCGTTGGTGTTCCCTCGAAGTGGAAAGGGTGATGTAGCAAAGCGGTGGTCAGTATTTCCCTCAGTTTGAGAACCAAGGTATCGATCTAGTGGAGGAGTATCACAAGATCCTACACAAAGACAAAAAGCTTGCTCTCAACGCTATGAAGGGGATGTCAATCCCTTATAGATTGTTCGCCAAGTGAGAACTGAAAGCAACAAAGTAACAAAGCAAAGTAAAAGCGAAAGTGAAAACGATAGATGTGAATAGACATGGGGGCCGTAGTGTTTACTAGTGGCTTCTCTCATGAAAGCAAGTAGACGGTGGGTGAACAAATTACTGTCGAGCAATTGATAGAACCGCGCAAAGTCGTGACGTCATCTATGGCAATGATTATATCTATAGGCATCACGTCCAAAACAAGTAGACCGATACCGTCTGCATCTACTACTATTACTCCACACGTCGACCGCTATCCAACATGCATCTAGTGTATTAAGTCCAAAAGAACAGAGTAACGCCTTAAGCAAGATGACATGATGTAGATGGACAATCTCATATCAACGACAGAGCCCATGTTGTTACCCTTGATGGCAACTACTTAATGTGTGCCTTGTTGCCCCTACTGTCACTGGGAAAGGTCACCACATGGTAAGAACCCAAAACCAAGCACTTCTCCCATTGCAAGAATCATAGATCTAGTTGGCCAAACAAAAACCAAGACTCGGAGAGACTTACAAGGATATAAAATCATGCATATAAGAAATCAACAAAGACTCAAATATATATCATAGATAATCTGATCACAAATCCACAATTCATCGGATCTCGACAAACACACCGCCAAAGAAGATTACATCGGATAGATCTCCATGAAGATCACGGAGAACTTTGTATTGAAGATCCAAGAGAGAGAAGAAGCCATCTAGCTACTAACTACGGACCCGTAGGTCTGAAGTCAACTACTCACGAGTCATTGGAGGGGTGATGATGATGATGAAGAAGCCCTCCAACTCTAAAGTCCCCTCCGGCAGGGCGCCGGGAAGAGTCTCCAGATGAGACCTCGCGGAAACGGAAGCTTGCGGTGGCGGAAAAGTATTTTCGTGGATCCCCTAATTTTTTGCTGTATTTTAGGGAATATATAGGCCAAAGATCTAGGTCAGGGGGCGCTCAGGGAGGCCACAAGCCCTGCCACCGCCGCCTCCCCCATGGTGGCGGAGTGGGGGCTTCTGGGCTCCCTGGAGCCCTCCTGGCTTGGCCGACAGCCCCCCTGATCTTCTTCCGTTCGGGAAAAAAATCATTTCGGGGATTTTATTCCGCTTGGACTCCGTTCGAAAATCAGATCTGAAAAGAGCCAAAAACACAGAAAAAACAGGAACTGGCACTTGGCACTGAATTAATAAGTTAGTCCCAAAAAATATAAAAGGTACATAAAACATCCAAAGATGACAAGATAACAGCATGAAACCATAAAAAATTATAGATACGTTTGAGACGTATCAAGCATCCTGAAGCTTAACTCCTGCTCGTCCTCGAGTAGGGAAGTGATAAAGAATGAATTTTTGATGCTTTCATGCTACCTAGCATAGATGTACTTTGTAACTCCTCTTATGTGACGTGAATATTCAGATCCATTAGATTCAAAACAATAGTTTGCTATTGACGTGGAAACAATAATAATTCAAGCAAACTAGCAAGGTAATCATGAACTTTCAAAATAACAAGGCCAAAAGAAAATTATCCCTACAAAAGCATATAGTCTGGCTATGCTCTATCATCATTGCACAACGAATTTAAATCATGCACAACCCCGGTATTGGCCAAGTAATTGTTTCACACCTTTACTTTCTCAAACCTTTTCAACTCTCACGCAATACATGATCGTGAGCCATGGTTATAGCACTATAGATGGTGTGGAGTGTGGTGGAGGTTGCAAGACAAAAAGGAGAAGATAGTCACATTAACTAGGCATATCAATGAGCTGTGGAGATGCTCATCAATAGATATAAATGTGAATGAGTAGGGATTGCCATACAAATGATGCACTAGAGCTAAGAGTATGTGAAAGCTCTTAAATAAAACTAGTGGGTGTGCATCCAACTTGCTTGCTCACGAAGACCTAAGGCAATTTTGAGGAAGCCTATCATTGGAATATACAAGCCAAGTTATATAATGAAAATTTCCCACAAGCTATATGGTGGTGACAAAATGAGAGACTCTCAATCATGAAGATCATGGTGCTTAATATGCACAAGTGTGGAAAAAGTGGTAGCATTGTCCCTTCTCTCTTTTTCTCTCATTTTTTTATTTTGGTGGGCTTCTTTGATCTCTTTTATTTCATCACATGGGACAATGCTCCATTAATGATGATCATCACACTTTCAACTCAAAACTTAGAGCAACTATGACTCTATATGGAATGCCTTCTGTAGTGTACCGTGACAATGATCTAGCATGGCGTAGACATCAATGGAAACATCATGCTAGCTATCTTACGATCATGCAATGGCAATGTAGACGTGGTGGCACATGTCATGGTGGTAGTTGCATGGCAATATATCTCAGAATGACTTTGAAAAAGCCATAGTAGGTAGGTATGGTGGCTGTTTTGAGGGAGGCTAATGGTGGGTTTTGTTCACCGGCGAAAGTTGCACGACACTAAGAAGATAGTGATTGTGAAGGTGAAAGTGCATCTAAACCATGGACTCAACATTAGTCATGAAGAACTCATATACTTGTTCCAAAAGTTTTATTAGTAATCGAAACAAAGCATTCTACGCATACTCCTAGGGGAAGGGTTGGTAGGTATAAACCATCATGCGATCCCGACCGCCACGCAAAGGATGACAATCAATAGACTAATCATGCTCAGATTTCATCACATAGTGGCTCACCATACATGCATGCTACGGGAATCACTAACTTCAACACAAGTATTTCTAGATCCACAACACCTTACTAGCATGACTTCAATATTACCATAACCACAACTCAAAACTAATTGAGATGAATCAAACTTCTCTAACTATTCAATGCACATGAAGGTGGAAGTTTCCGTATCCCTTTGGATAACTACCCCTTTTGAGACTACTTTCAACGCATAGATCAAATACCAAGCCACGCACCGCAATGCTCTAAAATTTATAAGTGAAGCACACAGAGCAAAAGTATCTAGCTCAAAAGATATAAGTGAAGCACATGTGAGCTGAATTGTCTACCAAAAGATATAAGTGAAGCTCGACAAAATCACGGTGAGTGCATGTCTCTCTCTCTCTAGGTGTGCAGCAAGGATGATTGTGACACAACAAAAATAAAAGACTCCTACGATACAAGACGCTCCAAGCAAAAACATATAACATGTGGTGAATAAAAATATAGCCCCAAGTAACGTTACCGATGGATTGAAGACGAGAGAGGGGATGCCTTCCCGGGGCATCCCCAAGCTTAGGATTTTACGGGATCCTTGAATCTCTTGGGGTTCCTTGGGAATCCCCAAGCTTGAGCTCTTGCCACTCTTTATCTCTTTGTCCATAAGAACTTCACCCAAAACTTGAAAACTTCACAACACGAAACTTAAACCGAAACTCGTGATAACATTAGTATGAGAAAGCAAACCACCACTTCCTTAGGTACTGTAGCAAACTTAAATTCTACTTATGTTGTTTACTATATTTTCAATCTTCCTTGGCTAATAACCCTCGATACTCTCCATAGTTTCATCGAAATAAGGAACCAACACAGCAAAAACAGAATCTCTTAACAGCAGACCAGTCTGTAGCAATCTGTATATTTCGTATACCTCTGGTACTTCCAAAATTCTTAAAAATTACGACAGTGTGAAGAATTTGCGTAGATATCAGCAGCAAAAAGAATCAACTCAAGAATTCTTACAGAAAAGAAATGAAAATTAGTTTTGTGAGCAGAAAGTTTCTGTCTTTTCCAGCATGACCAAACGATCATCCCCAAGACTAACCATAACGGTTTTGCTTGGCACAAACGCAAAAAGAAACACAATCATAACAGAATTATGAAAGTGTGGAAAACACAAAACAGAAAGAAAAAGGATAGATTTGTTGGGTTGCCTCCCAACAAGCGCTTTTGTTTAACGCCCTTAGCTAGGCGAAAGGTGATGAAATCACGTATAGTCATCTTTGGTGCTCAAACCATAAGTAGCCCTCATCATAGATTCTTAAGGCAATCTTATTTTCTTTCTAGGAAAGTGCTACATGCCCTTCTTCAAAGGAAATTGAAATCTAATATTCCCTTCCTTCATATCGATGATAGCACCAATAGTCCTTAGGAAAGGTCTACCAAGAATAATGGGACATGAAGGATTGCAATCTATGTCAAGTACAATGAAATCCACGGGTACATAGTTCTTATTTGCAACAATAAGAACATAATTGATCCTCCCCATGGGTTTCTTGACACTAGAATCTGCAAGATGCATTAAGAGAACACTCTTCAATCTCATGAAAACCAAGAATATCACATAAAGGCTTTGGAATCACGGAAACACGAGCACCCAAATCACACAAAACATTCCACTCATAGTTTTTGATATTGATTTTGATAGTAGGTTCCCGCTCATCATGAAGTTTTCTAGGTATAGAGACTTTTAGTTCGAGCTTCTCTTGAAGAGATTTCATCATAGCATCTACGATATGTGCGGTAAAGGCTTTGCTTTGGCTATAAGCATGTGGAGAGTTTGCAATGGATTGCATCAAAGAAATGCATTCAAACAAGGAGCAATTATCATAATTGAATTCCTTGAAATCCAAAGTGGGAGTTTCATTACTATCCAAAATTTTGATTTCTTCTACTCCACTCTCCACACCTTTATCATCAAGATGGGTGGACTCTAATCATTGGGGCGTTTTTCAACCAAAGTGGATTCATATCCAGCCCCTCCATAAATAGGTTTGACACGCAAAAACAAAGATTCAAGAGGTGACACACCAAGCACTTTAAGATCTTCATGATTTGCATCATTAGAACGCACCCTTTTAAACCATTCATGCCTAGCGTGAATTTGGGCGGTTCTTTCTTTGCTCTCATTCATGGAGACACGCATAGATTTCAAAGTTTCATCCAAGTTGACCTTGGGAGGAGCGCATCTAACTTTCAAAGCATCAATATCACAAGACATCCTATCAACGCTCTTAGCCAAATCGTCAATTTTGAGTAGTTTTTCCTCTATGGACGCATTGAAAATCTTTTGAGAGTTGATGAACTCTTTGATATTACTCTCTGAATAAGAGGGTAATTTGTTGTGATTTGCATAAGTGTTGTTGTAGGAATTGCCATAATTGTTAGAGGAGTTACTAGGAAAAGGCCTAGGAACATAGTTTCCTCTAAAAGCATTGTTGTTTCCAAAATTGTTCCTACCAACAAAATTCACGTCCACACTAGCGTTGCTACTCTCAATCAAGGAATATAGTGGCATGTCATTAGGATCTACGGTAGCGTTTCTACTAGCAACCAAATTCATCAACTCGTCCATCTTAGCACTAAGCGAGTTAATCTCTTCTATAGCGTGTACCTTTTTGCTAGGAGGCGACCTTTCAGTGTGCCACTAAGAGTAGTTGGTCATGATATTGTCTAGGAGTTTTGTAGCGTCTCCTAACGTGATTTCCATGAACGTTCCACCTGAGGCGGAGTCCAAGATATTGCGAGAAGCGAAATTCAAGCCAGCGTAAAAGATTTGTATAATCATCCACAAACTCAAGCCATGAGCGGGACAATTTCTAATCATAAGCTTCATCCTCTCCCAAGATTGTGCAACATGTTCATGATCAGGTTGCTTGAAATTCATGATATCGTTACGTAAGGAGATGATCTTAGCCGGCAGAAAATACTTGGATATGTAAGCATCTTTGCACTTATCCCAAGAATCGATACTATTTTTAGGCAAAGAAGAAAACCAAGTTTTTGCGCGATCTCGCAACGAGAAAGGAAAAAGTTTCAACTTAATCACGTCATTATCCAGCCCTCTTTTCTCTTGCATATCACAAAGCTCAATGAAGGTATTGAGATGGGATGCGGCATCTTCACTAGGAAGGCCAGAGAATTGCTCTTTCATAACAAGATTCAGCAAAGCTGCGTTGGTTTCATACGATTCCGCACTAGTGGCGGGAGCAATCGGAGTACTAATGAATTCATTATTACTAGTGCTCGAGAAGTTGCAAAGTTTGGTTTTTTCAGCCATGATGACTTCAACAAACAAAGAAGCACACAAGCAAGCAAGAATACCGGCAAAGGGAAACGGCAAAGGAAAAAGAAAACGACGAAGGAGAAAGGCAAATGAAAACGGCAAATGTGAAGTGGGGGACAGGAAAACGAGAGGCAACTGGCAACAAAAGTAAATGCAAGAGATGAGTTTGTGAGACCTACTTGGATAGATCTTGATCTCTCCTCCCCGGCAACGGTGCCAGAAATACTTCTGATGTCAGTTGTGCTTCCCTGGTAACGGCGCAAGGCATAGTCGTGTCGACGGCACCAGGAATCCTTCTGCTACGGCTATGCCTTAAGGGACTTCCTAGGCAAATACGCAAAGGATTTCCCCCGTGGCCTTGGAGCCTTGCGTTGGTGTTCCCTCGAAGCGGAAAGGGTGATGTAGCACAGCGCTGGTAAGTATTTCCCTCAGTTTGAGAACCAAGGTATTGATCCAGTGGAGGAGTCTCACAAGATCCTGCACAAACACAAAAAGCTTGCTCCCAACACTATGAAGGGGCTGTCAATCCCTTATAGATTGTTCGCCAAGTGAGAACTGAAAGCAACAAAGTAACAAAGCAAAGTAAAAGCGAAAGTGGAAACGATAGATGTGAATAGACCCGGGGGCCGTAGTGTTTACTAGTGGCTTCTCTCATGAAAGCAAGTAGACGGTGGGTGAACAAATTACTGTCGAGCAATTGATAGAACCGCGCAAAGTCGTGACGTCATCTATGGCAATGATTATATCTATAGGCATCACGTCCAAAACAAGTAGACCGATACTGTCTACATCTACTACTATTACTCCACACGTCGACCGCTATCCACCATGCGTCTAGTGTATTAAGTCCAAAAGAACAGAGTAACGCCTTAGGCAAGATGACCTGATGTAGATGGACAATCTCATATCAACGACAGAGCCCATCTTGTTACCCTTGATGGCAACTACTTAATGTGTGCCTTGCTACCCCTACTGTCACTCGGAAAGGTCACCACATGGTAAGAACCCAAAACCAAGCACTTCTCCCATTGCAATAATCATAGATCTAGTTGCCCAAACAAAACCCAAGACTCGGAGAGACTTACAAGGATATCAAATCATGCATATAAGAAATCAGCAAAGACTCAAATATATATCATAGCTAATCGGATCACAAATCCACAATTCATCGGATCTCGACAAACACACCGCCAAAGAAGATTACATCGGATAGATCTCCATGAAGATCATGGAGAACGTTGTATTGAAGATCCAAGAGAGAGAAGAAGCCATCTAGCTACTAACTACGGACCCGTAGGTCTGAAGTGAACTACTCACAAGTCATTGGAGGGGTGATGATGATGATGATGAAGAAGCCCTCCAACTCCAAAGTCCCCTCCGGCAGGGAGCCGGGAAGGGTCTCCAGATGAGACCTTGCGGAAACGGAAGCTTGCGGCGGCGGAAAAGTATTTTCATGGATCCCCTAATTTTTTGTTGTATTTTAGGGAATATATAGGCCAAAGATCTAGGTCAGGGGGCGGTCAGGGAGGCCACAAGCCCTGCCACCGCCGCCTCCCCCCTGATGGTGGAGTGGGGGCTTGTGGGCTCCCTGGAGCCCTCCTGGCTTGGCCCACACGCCCCCTGATATTCTTTCGTTCGGGAAAAAAATCATTTCTGGGATTTTATTCCGTTTGGACTCCGTTCCAAAATCAGATCTGAAAAGAGCCAAAAACACAGGAAAAACAGGAACTGACACTTGGCACTGAATTAATAAGTTAGTCCCAAAAAAGATATAAAAGGTACATAAAACATCCAAAGATGACAAGATAACAGCATGAAACCATCAAAAATTATTGATACGTTTGAGACGTATCACCTGCCGACCAGTGCCAATGCAAACGACATCGACAAGTACAACACGGACAATGATGAGGATGAGGATGAGGAGGAGGAGGAGTTGCTTAGCTCCCAGTTGAAGCTTGGGTTTCCGTCAGACCCGGTCCCAGAGCTCATGTCATTCTCACGCTTCCTTTTTGCTGCTACAGCGCCATATCTTCCCTGGAATCTTAGGAATTCCTCTACATAGGCTCAAAAGGAAGATTGCTTTGCTGATACGTCTCAAACGTATCTATGATTTTTGATGGTTTCATAATGTTATCTTGTCATCTTTGGATGTTTTATGTACCTTCTATATCTTTTTGGGGACTAACTTATTAATTCAGTGCCAAGTGCGAGTTCCTATTTTTTCTGTGTTTTTGGCTCTTTTCAGATCTGATTTTGGAACGGAGTCCAAATGGAATAAAATCCCCGAAATAAATTTTCCCCGAACGGAAGAAGATCAGGGGGCTTGAGGGCCAAGGCAGGAGAGCTACAGGGGGCCCACAAGCCCTGTAGTCGCCACTAGGGGGCGGCGGCTAGCAGGCTTGTGGCCTCCATGGTGCCCCTATGACCTAGCTCCTTCGCCTATATACTCCCGAAAATACATAAAAAAATAGGGGAATCCACGAAAACACTTTTCCGCCGCTGCAAGTTCCGTTTCCGCGAGATCTCATCTCGAGACCCTTCCCGGTGCCCTGCCGGATGGGACTTTGGAGTTGGAGGGCTTCTACATCAACATCATCGCCCCTCCAATGACTCCTGAGTAGCTCACTTCAGACCTACGGGTCCGTAGTTAGTAGCTAGATGGCTTCTTCTCTCTCTTGGATCTACAATACAAAGTTCTCCATGATCTTCATGGAGATCTATCCGATGTAATCCTCTTTGGCGATGTGTTTGTCGAGATCCGATGAATTGTGGATTTGTGATCAGATTATCTATGATATATATTTGAGTCTTTGTTGATTTCTTATATGCATGATTTGATATCCTTGTATGTCTCTCCGAGTCTTGGGTTTTGTTTGGCCAACTAGATCTATGATTCTTGCAATGGGAGAAGTGCTTGGTTTTGGGTTCATACCGTGTGATGACCTTTCCCAGTGATAGAAGGGGCAGCAAGGCACGCATCATGTTGTTGCCATCAAGGGTAACAAGATGGGCTTTGTCGAAGATATGAGATTGTCCATCTACATCATGTCATCTTGCTTAAGGCGTTACTCTGTTCTTTTGGACTTAATACACTAGATGCATGCTGGATAGCGGTCGACGTGTGGAGTAATAGTAGTAGATGCAGAAAGTATCGGTCTACTTGTTTTGGACGTGATGCCTATAGATATAATCATTGCCATATATGACGTCACGACTTTGCGCAGTTCTATCAATTGCTCGACAGTAATTTGTTCACCCACCGTCTACTTGCTTTCATGAGAGAAGCAACTAGTGAACACTACGGCCCCCGGGTCTATTCACACCTATCGTTTCCATTTTCGCTTTTACTTTGCTTTGTTAGTTTGTTGCTTTCAGTTCTCACTTGGCAAACAATCTATAAGGGATTGACAACCCCTTCATAGCATTGGGAGCAAGCGTTTTGTGTTTGTGTAGGTACTTGTGATACTCCTTCACTGGATCGATACCTTGGTTCTCAAAACTGAGGGAAATACTTACCACCGCTGTGCTACATCACCCTTTCCGCTTCGAGGGAACACCAACGCAAGGCTCCAAGGCCATGGGGGAAATCCTTTGAATATTTGCCTAGGAAGTCCCTAAAGGCGTAGCCGTAGCAGAAGGATTCCTGGTGCCGTTGCTGAGGAGTATCAAGACAAGAATAGTCTCCCGTCTGCACATGTTTCTGGCGCCGTTGGAAGGTCTTTTGTTGCAGTAGCACTTGCTGCAAACAGTCTGAAGCATGTGTGGCACTTGCTATAGACCAGACCATGCGAGGCGAAATTCTCAAGGATAGAGACTAGAGACTTGTAAGTTGCTACTTGCACAAGTTTTAGAATGGAATTGATGTACCCCAATGACAGAAGAACCAACCATATTGGGAAACAATGAATACATCATAAGAAATTTCTAGAAACTGCTAGCTACGCTAGAGCACAACACAGAAGCAGTAAAGAAAAAAGGCGAAGAAGGAAGTTGACCTTGTGCTCGGGGTCTAGATGATGTCGCCATCGAGGTCAAGGTCATTGAGCTCGTCATGTCAAACACGTCTTCATCCTCCTCATTGATGGCATCCACGGAACCAAGGCTGCCTGATGTTGTTGCTTCTGCGAATCGAACAAGCAATGAATTTAATTAGGGATCTCATCCGATGTGCTTGAAGCCACCTCATACACATCAAAAGTTGCATCCAAATCAAAGAAACAAATGAATTCATCTGTACAAAGAAGTTTTCAAATTCTTTGTGTGGCAATTTTGGGTGATAACTCATAACACGTGCTAGATCAGTTAAAAACCTTGCAGATTCATCATATCATGAAGGTTCAGACCTCATAGGGTCATCATATCAAAGACATTCAGACTTAGAAGTTCATCATCATATCAGAGAGGTTCAAGCTTCAAAGTAAAATTCATCATATCAAAGACGGTAGGTGCACTTCATACCAAATAATGAACTAAAGCAGTGTCCAAGTAAAGAGATCCAGAAGACCTCACGGTCGAGGTCGAGGTCATCCGGCTTGGGTGTCGGGTCATCCTTCTCGTCCATCGGTGGTGGTTGGTGCTTCTGATAGAATCAAACGAACAAATAACACTAGGTAATGATAACATGCACAAACTGAAACACCATTCACCTATTCATTTAGTAGCAAAACAACATCTAGTATTGCAAGAGACATAAACATAAATATGCGAATTCCATTAAATTGTAGTAAACAAGCTAAAATCATCATAACAAATCTTCATTCAGTTGTTAAACTGAATTTCGAGCATGAAGAACGACACTTGATGCATCCACATTGAAAAAAATAAATAAATAAGGAAGGACTACAAATAGAGCAAGCAACCATTCGGTTTTATAAAGGAGTTGTCAAATCCATTCTTCGGGCGGGTTCATTCAGCGGACAAACATCAGCAGTACAACGCACTAGGATGAAATCAATACGAGGGACAATTCATTCTCCGTGGAGGTCAAGCTCATAGCTAAAGAGAAAGAAGAACAAAGAGTTCAGAGAGAGAGGGCAACTCACCATGGCTGCACGAACCGGCAGATGTTGCCTCTGGGTAGAGTGATGGCCGTCCGGTGAAGATTCGGGAGGGAGGGTGAGGCGTTGTCTGCATCTGGTGTAGAGGGGCATGGTGCAGTGGTGGCTTGTAATGCCCCAAGTGTGAAACGTTCCCCTTTTGGAACCTTCCCATGTGGGTCCAACTTGTCATTGTCTTGAGAGCTATTAATGCATGTGATTTCATGTGTCACCTTGTCTAATTCTTCCTTCCATGCTTGCATTCCATATCATGCAATGTGTCATGTGTTGTTGCTTGTGGTCATATGAGGTAATGTGTGATCTTGTGTGAGGTGTGGCTTGTGTATGTGTGGTGTGATGCAACTCTAGTAGTTTGCATGTGATATAGGAGTATTGCTTGTGGTGGCATAAGGTTTCAAAACTATCTCCCTCCTATTTATCTCAAGCCCTTATATTTTTGCCTCTTCTTTGTTTTAAAAAAATGCCCATGTGTTAGTATAATTTGTGGTGATTTTTGAGATGTGAAGGTGCTGTTTTAAAAGGTGTTTCAACAGGTGCAAATATTCCCAAAACAGCTAATAGTAATGCTATTTTGAAAATATTTAAATGCCCCAAATACTCCTTTTCTATTTTTCTTAAATAGGTCATGATTTATCATGACCAGGGGTACTTTTGTTTTTATCCCCAGTATATTTTGTTGTGATTTATTTCTTCTCTGACTTTTCCTATAAATAGAAAAGCACCAGGGAATTGTTTCTTCTCTTATGTCGCGTCACTGTGGGCTCCCACCCACAAGGCCGGCCCACTCCCTTACCTCTTCGCACACAGGAGCCTGGTCGACGTCCCTCCTCTTCCTCCTGGAGACGTCACCCCTGTACGAACATCCCTCAGCCTCCCGATCTCCCTCACCTTGATCTTGCGGCTCCAGCTCTTCCCCCCAGGGTGATATAAGTCGCGGCTCGTCTCCTCTTGCAACTAGGGTCCCTCCTCCCCCTCCTCTTCTCCCTCCAGCGCCGCCAGAAGCTTGCCGTCGTCCACATCGCCATGGATAGCTCCGGGTCGAGCTCGACACCGACGTACCGTCGACCTCGTCTCCTCCTCGTAGCGAAGCGAGCAATAGGACCCAGGAGGGGTTCCATTTTCGTGCATAGCCATAGCAGGGGCTTCCTCCTCGACGTCCATGATGAGCGCCCTCTTCTTCGACTCCGTGGCTTCTTCCTGCAGCGGATCGACGACGCCTCTTCTTCATACAACGCCGTCGTCCTCCCCTTTCCTTCCCCTCGGTGAGCAGCGCGTAGACCCCACTCTTCCCTCTCTAGTGTGGCGTAGCCTCGAGCCATCGTCGAGGTTTCTCTGTTCTGTTGCAGAGAACAGAGTGCAGCGCAGTGGTAGTGCAGTAGGTTGTGCTCCTGGTGATGCGCCTTCGGGTGATTTCGAGGTGGGAATAGATCCCCTGTGGATCCTACTTCGCCACAGTAGCGTGTAGCCGTCGTTGGTAGACATGGTAGTCGCCGCCGTCCTCCTCTGGTTCGGTCGCCAGCGTAGTGCGTTGTAGTAGTTGCAAGTGCTCTTCAGAGTTTCCTTCCTTACCTTGTTAAGCTCCGAAGTAGTAGCGCAGTGGTAGGAAGGTTTTGGTGGTAGTAGGAGGTGGCGGGTTCGATCCCCCCTTGGCACCCTTTTTGGGTTTATTTCCTTCGGCACATTAGCCAGCAGAGAGTATTCCCTGCTCTCTTGCCCTTTACTATCGAGCAGATGCATCTCAGCCCAGTGGTGTGTTGTAGGGTTGAGTACCAACAGGTTCAGGGTTCGATTCCTGACCCCTCGTGTTATGTTTTTTTCCTTTTTGCTTCTAGTGCATTTTCCTTTTGGCATGTGTACAGTGTTGCTGTGGTGTACTTGCACCACGGAGGAATATTTTCCTTCCTAAAAATCAGCATGAGGTGCTTGTGTATTTGCTAGATTGTGTTTATACATCTTGTGGGTGTAGGTTTACTTGGTAGTAGCTCTTGTGTGGATTGATTGCATACTTGCAAGCATAGTGTTGATGTGGTGATGCACTAGGATAGATTATGTAGATGCAACTTATGAGCTTTAGTGTAGGGTGTGGTTGTGCTTGTGGGTTTAGCTCATGCCCTAGTGTGGAAGTAGAGTGTGTGTATGTGTGTGGATGGTTTCCCCCTCACCACATATGTTGGAGTGTGTGTCTTTGCACTAGTGGTGCATGCTATGATTATCATGTGTAGGTGGCTCTATGGTAGTGAAGCATGTGTAGGTTGTGTTGTATGTATGCATGTGTAGATTAATGTGGGGGGGCGCACCTTGTGGGTGTCATGGCACTAAGGTGGTGTCCCCTTGTAGTGCTTATGTGGGTGTAGATAGTGTGTGTGTCATCAATGTCATGTGTAGATGTTTTCATTATGTTGTGCTTGTTGCTTGTGATGGTATGGTGATGTGACAAGACGCATAGACATGAGGTCTACCCTTCATGTACCCCCCCCCCTTTATGTTGTGGTCATGTGCAAGAGCTTGTATAGGAGTTGTTCTAGTGATTTTGCACATGTGATGATGCACTATGCACTACATATGATTCCTTGTAGAATTTATTTCCTAGTTTGTGCTCACTTTTTCCAAGAAAGTGCATAAGTTTTATATATGTTTTTGGGGTAGAATCATCCCAGGAATCCATTGGTGAAGTCATTTTTGCCATTGGGACATTTTCTGGAGATGACATATTTTAGATTTGTTCCATGTTTAGAGCTTGGTTCCATGTGATGTGTTGAGCACAAGAGTTTGATTCTTGGTTGTGGTAGTAGAGGGTGACCCCCTCTACCACATGTTGGTTTCATTTCATGTTTAGGAATCCATATGTGCAAGTTGTGCCCAATAAAAGTAGGCATGTGGTTGAAATTCCAGATTAGTGAAAATCTGAGATTTTCACAAAGTCTGAGAATCTGTTTATATTTTCTTCTCGTGTCGATGAGCTTGTGCAGGTCAATGTGTTGTGATTCATCCTTAGCTTTCAACTGGAAAGTTGAAGCTTATATGTTTGTCTAGCGCCCTGTAAATTTTCATTCCATTTGGAGTCCTGTAGATATTGTTTTGGCTACTGTCAAAATGCTTCAAAGCATAAAACAGATAGTGAGAATCTGGAATTTTCACTAAGTCCCTGAAATCTGATATTTTTGGGCAAGTTTGCAGCTGTGTAACTTTCTGTGTTTAACTCCTTTGTGTGATATTCTTGCTTGTGCTTGTAGTACTCTTGGATAGCTACAACCACATATCTTATTTGGCATGTAAAGGTGGTTGTAGGTGCTTTGCATGTAGCTCACAATGTGCTATGATGCAGTTTATGGCAGATTGTCTAGTTTTAGTATTTTGATGTTTGTGAGTGCATAGTTGATGGTGTGGTGATATTCTTTTCACCACTCCATCCATGTTGGATTGTTTTACGTCTTGGCTACCTGGAAATACCAGAGATGAGCCATTGGAGTGTGTCGTGATGAATTTGACACGTAGGGCTTCATTTCTTGTTTCGTTGTTTCCCGTGGACCCGTAGTTCCGTTTGTAGTGTTCTTTATATGATTTTGCATCGTTTTCATGAGACGCATCTGATCATGTCATTATCATGCATGTCAAGATAGCTTAGGATGCAGTTCTGTCCAGGAACAAGTATTTACTTCTCATGCTTGTGCTAGTGAGTAGAATAGTGATGCATGCTCATATTCATCTCATGCATCATGTGCTTGTTGCATCTTGAGGTGCTGTTGTTCATTGGATGTTATTTCTATGTTGGGTAGCACCGGGATCGGAGAACGAGTATGTGGATTCGGGAGAGTATGTGCAGGACGAACAAGAGGAGTTCCAAGCTGAGGATATCACATGCAAGATGATATGACCTTGATTCCATCTCTAGACTTGTTATGCTAGTTTACGTTTCTTCCATCATATGCTCGCTGCCTACCACTGAAATAATTGCCTCCTGAATTGCCATGAAACCCAAACACTTATCCCTTCCTAACAAAACTTGAATGGCTAAGTTGGCTTTGCTCAGCTTCTAATGTTAGCGTTGCTAGTTGCAGGTGCAATTGTCTCATGTGATAACATGAGCTTGATATCATTATCTTAATCTGTTATTTTAATTAATGCACATATATACTTGGTAAATAACTGGAGGCCTAGCCTTTTGCCGGGTGTTTTGTTCCATTATTGCCGCCTTAGTTATGGGCTATCGGTGTTTGATTCCATATTGATCGTTCCTAACACGTTCGGGGTTGTTATGGGGACCCCCTCGATAAATCGCGTAGTGTTAAGACTTGTCCAGCATGACCCAACGTTGGTGTTAATTTGCTAATCACTTAATAATAATCTGCATAGGGAATAGCTTGTTGGGGAACGTCGCATGGGAAACAAAAATTTTCCTACGCGCACGAAGACCTATCATGGTGATGTCCATCTACGAGAGGGGATGAGTGATCTACGTACCCTCGTAGACCGTACAGCAGAAGCGTTAGAGAACGCGGTTGATGTAGTGGAACGTCCTCACGTCCCTCGATCCGCCCCGCGAACAATCTCGCGATCAGTCCCACGATCTAGTACCGAACGGACGGCACCTCCGCGTTCAGCACACGTACAGCTCGACGATGATCTCGGCCTTCTTGATCCAGCAAGAGAGACGGAGAGGTAGAAGAGTTCTCCGGCAGCGTGACGGCGCTCTGGAGGTTGGTGATGACCTTGTCTCAGCAGGGCTCCGCCCGAGCTCCGCAGAAACGCGATCTAGAGGAAAAACCGTGGAGGTATGTGGTCGGGCAGCCGTGGGAAAGTCGTCTCAAATCTGCCCTAAAACCTCCGTATATATAGGTGGGAGGGAGGGGGCCTTGCCTTGGGGTCCAAGGACACTCAAGGGGTCGGCCGAGTCCAAGGGGGAGGACTCTCCCCCCCCCCCAAACCGAGTTGGACTAGGTTTGGTGGGAGGGAGTCCTCCTCCCTTCCCACCTCCCCTTTTTTTTCCTTTTCCTTTGGTTTTTAATCCTTGGCGCATAGGGCACTTGTGGGCTGTCCCACCAGCTCACTAAGGGCTGGTGTGGCTCCCCCAATGCCTATGGGCTTCCCCGGGGTGGGTTGCCCCCCCCCCCCCTGGCGAACTCCCGGAACCCATTCGTCATTCCCGGTACATTCCCGGTAACTCCGAAAACCTTCCGGTAATCAAATGAGGTCATCCTATATATCAATCTTCGTTTCCGGACCATTCCGGAAACCCTCGTGACGTCCTTGATCTCATCCGGGACTCCGAACAACATTCGGTAACCAACCATATAACTCAAATACGCATAAAACAACATCGAACCTTAAGTGTGCACACCCTGCGGGTTCGAGAACTATGTAGACATGACCCGAGAGACTCCTCGGTCAATATCCAATAGCGGGACCTGGATGCCCATATTGGATCCTACATATTCTACGAAGATCTTATCGTTTGAACCTCAGTGCCAAGGATTCGTATAATCCCGTATGTCATTCCCTTTGTCCATCGGTATGTTACTTGCCCGAGATTCGATCGTCAGTATCCGCATACCTATTTCAATCTCGTTTACCGTCAAGTCTCTTTACTCGTTCCGTAATACAAGATCCCGCAACTTACACTAAGTTACATTGCTTGCAAGGCTTGTGTGTGATGTTGTATTACCGAGTGGGCCCCGAGATACCTCTCCGTCACACGGAGTGACAAATCCCAGTCTTGATCCATACTAACTCAACTAACACCTTCGGAGATACCTGTAGAGCATCTTTATAGTCACCCAGTTACGTTGCGACGTTTGATACACACAAAGCATTCCTCCGGTGTCAGTGAGTTATATGATCTCATGGTCATAGGAATAAATACTTGACACGCAGAAAACAGTAGCAACAAAATGACACGATCAACATGCTATGTCTATTAGTTTGGGTCTAGTCCATCACGTGATTCTCCCAATGACGTGACCCAGTTATCAAGCAACAACACCTTGTTCATAATCAGAAGACACTGACTATCATCGATCAACTGGCTAGCCAACTAGAGGCATGCTAGGGACGGTGTTTTGTCTATGTATCCACACATGTAAATGAGTCTTCATTCAATACAATTATAGCATGGATAATAAACTATTATCTTGATACAGGAATTATAATAATAACTATATTTATCATTGCCTCTAGGGCATAATTCCAACAGTCTCCCACTTGCACTAGAGTCAATAATCTAGTCCTCACATCACCATGTGAATTACATTGCAATAAATCTAACACCCATACAGTTCTGGTGTCGATCATGTTTTGGCCGTGGAAGAGGTTTAGTCAGCGGGTCTGCTACATTCAGATCCGTGTGCACTTTGCATATATTCATGTCCTCTTCCTCGACGTAGTCGCGGATGAGGTTGAAGCGTCGTTTGATGTGTCTGGTCTTCTTGTGAAACCGTGGTTCCTTTGCTAAGGCAATGGCACCAGTGTTGTCACAGAACAAGGTTATTGGATCCAGTGCACTTGGCACCACTCCAAGATCCATCATGAACTGCTTCATCCAGACACCTTCCTTAGCCGCCTCCGAGGCAGCCATGTACTCCGCTTCACATGTAGAATCTGCCACGACGCTTTGCTTGGAACTGCACCAGCTTACTGCACCCCCATTAAGAATAAATACGTATCCGGTTTGCGACTTAGAGTCGTCCGGATCTGTGTCAAAGCTTGCATCGACGTAACCTTTTACGGCGAGCTCTTCGTCACCTCCATACACGAGAAACATCTCCTTAGTCCTTTTCAGGTACTTCAGGATATTCTTGACCGCTGTCCAGTGATCCACTCCTGGATTACTCTGGAAGCTGCCTGCCATACTTATGGCTAGGCTAACATCCGGTCTAGTGGACAACATCGCATACATGATAGAGCCTATGGCTGAAGCATAGGGGACGGAGCGCATATGCTCTCTATCTTCATCAGTTGCTGGGCACTGAGTCTTACTCAATCTCGTACCTTGTAAAACTGGCAAGAACCCTTTCTTGGACTGTTCCATTTTGAACCTCTTCAAAACTTTATCAAGGTATGTGCTTTGTGAAAGTCCTATCAAGCGTTTTGATCTATCCCTATAGATCTTAATGCCTAGAATGTAAGCAGCTTCTCCTAGGTCCTTCATAGAGAAACTTTTATTCAAGTAACCTTTTATGCTCTCCAAAAGCTCTACGTTGTTTCCAATCAGTAATATGTCATCCACATATAATATTAGAAACGCCACAGAGCTCCCACTCACTTTCTTGTAAATACAAGATTCTCCAACCACTTGTATAAACCCAAATGCCTTGATCACTTCATCAAAGCGTTTGTTCCAACTCCGAGATGCTTGCACCAGTCCATAAATGGATCGCTGGAGCTTGCACACCTTGTTAGCATTCTCAGGATCGACAAAACCTTCGGGTTGCATCATATACAACTCTTCCTTAAGGAAACCGTTAAGGAACGCCGTTTTGACATCCATCTGCCAGATTTCATAATCGAAAAATGCAGCTATTGCTAACATGATTCTGACGGACTTAAGCATCGCTACGGGTGAGAAAGTCTCATCGTAGTCAATTCCTGGAACTTGTGAAAAACCCTTGGCCACAAGTCGAGCTTTATAAACGGTCACATTACCGTCAGCGTCCGTCTTCTTCTTAAAGATCCATTTGTTCTGAATAGCCTTGCGGCCCTCAGGTAGTATCTCCAAAGTCCACACTTTGTTCTCATACATGGATCCTATCTCGGATTTCATGGCTTCTAGCCATTTGTTGGAATCTGGGCCCACCATTGCTTCTTCATAATTCGTAGGTTCATTGTTGTCTAACAACATGATTGATAAGACGGGATTACCGTACCACTCTGGAGCAGCGCGTGATCTCGTCGACCTGCGTGATTCAACAGAAACTTGAACTGGAGTTTCATGATCATCATCATTAACTTCCTCCTCAACCGGCGTCGCAACGACAGAGGTTTCCCCTTGCCCTGCGCCACCATCCAGAGGGATGAGAGGTTCGACAACCTCGTCAAGTTCTATCTTCCTCCCACTCAATTCTCTCGAGAGAAACTCCTTCTCGAGAAAAGCTCCGTTTTTAGCAACAAACACTTTGCCCTCGGATTTGATATAGAAGGTGTACCCAACTGTCTCTTTTGGGTAACCTATGAAGACGCACTTTTCCGCTTTGGGTTCCAGCTTTTCAGGCTAAAGCTTTTTGACATAAGCATCACATCCCCAAACTTTAAGAAACGACAACATTGGCCTTTTGCCATACCACAGTTCGTATGGTGTCGTCTCAAAGGATTTTGATGGTGCCCTATTTAAAGTGAATGCAGCTGTTTCTAATGCATAACCCCAAAATGATAACGGCAAATCAGTAAGAGACATCATAGATCGCACCATCTCTAACAAAGTACGATTACGACGTTCGGACACACCATTACGGTGTGGTGTTCCAAGCGGTGTCAACTGCGAAACAATTCCACATTGTCTTAAGTGAGCACCAAACTCGAAACTCAGATATTCACCCCCACGATCAGACCGTAGGAACTTGATCTTCTTGTTACGATGATTTTCCACTTCACTCTGAAATTGCTTGAACTTTTCAAATGTTTCAGACTTGTGTTTCATCAAGTAGACATAACCATATCTACTTAAATCGTCAGTGAAGGTGAGAAAATAACGATATCCGCCACGCGCCTCTACGCTCATTGGACCACACACATCGGTATGTATGATTTCCAACAAGTCACTTGCACGCTCCATTGTTCCGGAGAACGGAGTCTTAGTCATCTTGCCCATGAGGCATGGTTCGCACGTGTCAAGTGAATCAAAGTCAAGTGACTCCAAAAGCCCATCAGCATGGAGTTTCTTCATGCGCTTTACACCAATATGACCCAAGCGGCAGTGCCACAAAAATATGGCGCTATCATTGTTTACTCTAACTCTTTTGGTCTCAATGTTATGCATATGCGTATCGCTATCAAGATTCAATATGAACAATCCTCTCACATTCGGTGCATGACCATAATAGATGTTACTCATAGAAATAGAACAACCATTATTCTCAGACTTAAAAGAGTAACCATCTCGCAATAAACAAGATCCAGATATAATGTTCATGCTCAACGCAGGCACTAAATAACAATGATTTAAGTTCATCACTAATCCCGATGGTAGCTGAAGTGACACTGTGCCGACGGCGATTGCATCAACCTTGGAACCGTTTCCTACGCGCATCGTCACTTCGTCTTTCGCAAGCCTTCGTCTATTCCGCAGTTCCTGTTTCGAGTTGCAAATATGAGCAACAGAACCGGTATCAAATACCCAGGCACTACTACGAGAGCCGGTTAAGTACACATCAATAACATGTATATCAAATATACCTGATTTTTCTTTGCCCGCCTTCTTATCTGCCAGATACTTGGGGCAATTGCGCTTCTAGTGACCCATACCCTTGCAATAGAAGCACTCTGTTTCAGGCTTAGGTCCAGCCTTGGGTTTCTTCGGCGGATTGGCAACAGGCTTGCCGCTCTTCTTCGAAATGCTCTTCTTGCCTTTGCCGTTTCTCTTGAAACTAGTGGTCTTGCTGACCATCAACACTTGATGCTCTTTACGGAGTTCAGACTCTGCGACTTTCAGCATCGCAAACAACTCGCCGGGAGACTTGTTCATCCCTTGCATGTTGTAGTTCAACACAAAGCCTTTATAGCTTGGCCGCAGTGATTGAAGGATTCTGTCAGTGATAGCTTCCTGCGGGAGTTCAATCCCCAGCTCAGCTAGACGGTTTGAGTACCCAGACATTTTGAGCACATGTTCACTGACAGACGAGTTTTCCTCCATCTTGCAAGCATAGAATTTATCGGAGGTCTCATACCTCTCGATCCGGGCGTTCTTCTGAAAGGTAAACTCCAACTCCTGGAACATCTCAAATGCTCCATGACGATCAAAGCGACGTTGAAGTCCCGGTTCTAAGCCATACAAGACTGCACATTGAACTATTGAGTAGTCCTCCTTACGTGCTAACCAAGCGTTCTTAACATCCTGATCAGCCGTAGCGGGTGGTTCATCTCCTAGCGCAGCATTAAGGACATAATCCTTCTTCCCAGCTTGTAAGATTAGTTTAAGATTACGAGCCCAGTCTACAAAGTTGCTTCCATCATCTTTCAACTTAGCTTTCTCTAGGAACGTATTAAAATTCAGGATGACTGTCGCGTGAGCCATGATCTACAACACAAATATATTCAAAGTGGACTCAGACTATGTTCAAGATAATTAGATTTCAACTTAATCAAATTACAAGCTAAACTCCCACTCAAAAAGTACATCTCTCTAGTCATTTGAGTGGTTCATGATCCACTTACACTATCCCAAGTCCGATCATCACGTGAGTTGAGTATAGTTTTAGTGGTAAGCATCCCTATGCTAATCATATCAACTATATGATTCATGATCGACCTTTCGGTCTCATGTGTTCCGAGGCCATGTCTGCACATGCTAGGCTCGTCAAGCGTAACCCGAGTGTTCCGCGTGCGCAACTGTTTTGCACCCGTTGTATGTGAACGTTGAGTCTATCACACCCGATCATCACGTGGTGTCTCGAAACGATGAACTGTAGCAACGGTGCACAGTCGGGGAGAACACAATTTCGTCTTGAAATTATAGTGAGAGATCACCTCATAATGCTACCTCGTTCTAAGCAAAATAAGGTGCAGAAAAGGATTAACATCACATGCAATTCATAAGTGACATGATATGGCCATCATCACGTGCTTCTTGATCTCCATCACCAAAGCACCGGCACGATCTTCCTGTCACCGGCGCCACACCATGATCATCCATCAACGTGTTGCCATCGGGGTTGTCGTGCTACTTATGCTATTACTACCAAAGCTACATCCTAGCAAAATAGTAAACGCATCTGCAAGCACAAACGTTAGTATAAAGACAACCCTATGGCTCCTACCGGTTGCCGTACCATCGACGTGCAAGTCGATATTTCTATTACAACATGATCATCTCATACATCCAATATATCACATCACATTGTTGGCCATATCACATCACAATCATACCTTGCAAAAACAAGTTAGACGTCCTCTAATTTTGTTGTTGCATGTTTTACGTGGTGACCAAGGGTATCTAGTAGGATCGCATCTTACTTACGCAAACACCACAACGGAGATATATGAGTTGCTATTTAACCTCATCCAAGGACCTCCTCGGTCAAATCCGATTCAACTAAAGTTGGAGAAACCGTCACTTGCCAGTCATCTTTGAGCAAAGGGGGTTACTCGTAACGATGAAACCAGTCTCTCGTAAGCGTACGAGTAATGTCGGTCCAAGCCGCTTCAATCCAACAATACCACGGAATCAAGAAAAGACTAAGGAGGGCAGCAAAACGCACATCACCGCCCACAAAAACTTTTGTGTTCTACTCGAGAAGACATCTACGCATGAACCTAGCTCATGATGCCACTGTTGGGGAACGTCGCATGGGAAACAAAAAATTTCCTACGCGCACAAAGACCTATCATGGTGATGTCCATCTACGAGAGGGGATGAGTGATCTACGTACCCTCGTAGACCGTACAGCAGAAGCGTTAGAGAACGCGGTTGATGTAGTGGAACGTCCTCACGTCCCTCGATCCGCCCCGCGAACAATCTCGCGATCAGTCCCACGATCTAGTACCGAACGGACGGCACCTCCGCGTTCAGCACACGTACAGCTCGACGATGATCTCGGCCTTCTTGATCCAGCAAGAGAGACGGAGAGGTAGAAGAGTTCTCCGGCAGCGTGACGGCGCTCCGGAGGTTGGTGATGACCTTGTCTCAGCAGGGCTCCGCCCGAGCTCCGCAGAAACGCGATCTAGAGGAAAAACCGTGGAGGTATGTGGTCGGGCAGCCGTGGGAAAGTCGTCTCAAATCTGCCCTAAAACCTCCGTATATATAGGTGGGAGGGAGGGGGGCCTTGCCTTGGGGTCCAAGGACCCTCAAGGGGTCGGCCGAGTCCAAGGGGGAGGACTCTCCCCCCCCCCCCCCCCAACCGAGTTGGACTAGGTTTGGTGGGAGGGAGTCCTCCTCCCTTCCCACCCCCCCCCCTTTTTTCCTTTTCCTTTGATTTTTAATCCTTGGCGCATAGGGCACTTGTGGGCTGTCCCACCAGCCCACTAAGGGCTGGTGTGGCTCCCCCAATGCCTATGGGCTTCCTCGGGGTGGGTTGCCCCCCCGGTGAACTCCCGGAACCCATTCGTCATTCCCGGTACATTCCCGGTAACTCCGAAAACCTTCCGGTAATCAAATGAGGTCATCCTATATATCAATCTTCGTTTCCGGACCATTCCGGAAACCCTCGTGACGTCCATGATCTCATCCGGGACTCCGAACAACATTCGGTAACCAACCATATAACTCAAATACGCATAAAACAACGTCGAACCTTAAGTGTGCAGACCCTGCGGGTTCGAGAACTATGTAGACATGACCCGAGAGACTCCTCGGTCAATATCCAATAGCGGGACCTGGATGCCCATATTGGATCCTACATATTCTATGAAGATCTTATCGTTTGAACCTCAGTGCCAAGGATTTGTATAATCCCGTATGTCATTCCCTTTGTCCATCGGTATGTTACTTGCCCGAGATTCGATCGTCAGTATCCGCATACCTATTTCAATCTCGTTTACCGGCAAGTCTCTTTACTCGTTCCGTAATACAAGATCCCGCAACTTACACTAAGTTACATTGCTTGCAAGGCTTGTGTGTGATGTTGTATTACCGAGTGGGCCCCGAGATACCTCTCCGTCACACGGAGTGACAAATCCCAGTCTTGATCCATACTAACTCAACTAACACCTTCGGAGATACCTGTAGAGCATCTTTATAGTCACCCAGTTACGTTGCGACGTTTGATACACACAAAGCATTCCTCCGGTGTCAGTGAGTTATATGATCTCATGGTCATAGGAATAAATACTTGACACGCAGAAAACAGTAGCAACAAAATGACACGATCAACATGCTATGTCTATTAGTTTGGGTCTAGTCCATCACGTGATTCTCCCAATGACGTGACCCAGTTATCAAGCAACAACACCTTGTTCATAATCAGAAGACACTGACTATCATCGATCAACTGGCTAGCCAACTAGAGGCATGCTAGGGACGGTGTTTTGTCTATGTATCCACACATGTAAATGAGTCTTCATTCAATACAATTATAGCATGGATAATAAACTATTATCTTGATACAGGAATTATAATAATAACTATATTTATCATTGCCTCTAGGGCATAAGTCCAACATAGCTACCCCGAGGAATTTAATCAACAACCCGGGCCAGTGCTCCTCATGAGTGTTGGTCCAAACTGAGCACTGCTCGGGGCCAACTCAGGGCAACTTGAGTGATTTCTATCAGGCCAACGTGCGCGTAGCTCATTCGTCGTGTCCTGAGACTGTGATACGCAGCTCTTATTAGGGTCGTCAACACGACGGGAGGTCCTGCTAGTCTTGTCTTACCTTAGCAATATATCTTGCGTATAGGAATCCCGGTGAAGCTTTGGTTCTCCCTAGAGTTGAGGTTTTCCTCTAAGGAATCCGACGAGATCACGAGATTCGTGATAGAGGATTACTTTGCGGCCCGTGTACGTTATTGATGGACTAGTTGGAGAACCCCTGCAGGGTTTAATCTTTCAGAAAGTCGTGCCCGCGGATATGTGGCAACTTGCAATATTTGTTAACATCCGGTAATAGATAACTTAAACATAAGCTAATAAAATTGCCAACTGTGTGCGTAACCGTGAATGTCCCCTTTGAAGATCTCTCTTCGATCGGGAACATGGTGGGGTTATGATTGACGTAGGTAGGTGTTCAGGATCACTTAGTGATCAGCTATCATCAATCGCTAGAATAGACCACCTTCATACATGTTCTACGTAAGTTAGCCACCATATAAGGCTTAGGATGGTGCAACCTAAACACTCCACCTTTCCAACCTAATAACTTGACTAGTTCTGGCACCGAGGTCATAGATTGCTGACTCCCCGTGGCTCACAGATTCCTTCACAACACCAACAGGTTCAGGTACCCCCGAGACAGGTGATCCCAACGGCACACAGCTCGCGTGGCAGTACGATGAGGAGAACGACCCCATGTACGTGAACTATCCAGAAGATTGAGGCGTGGTCGTGATCGTGGGCCAGCAGGCAGGGTAGCATAGTCATTTTTCATGTTTTGTAGTCCGTAGCGGAACTACCTTGTTTGTATGCGTGATGTACTCTGATATATTTATGAGATGGCAATTGAAACCCTTATTGTCATTATGTTGATATTGTGTATGTGCTATGTTACCATGTTTGCGAAACGCTTAGATGCGCTTCTTTCCAATTCGGGGCCTCGTTCCCCAAATCGTAAAGGACCGCATCTTAGTCGTTACATGGCTTCTCAAGGGAGTGGGAGGCGTTGCAGCTGTAGGATGGAGGGGAGGCGCTGCAGCTGTAGGAGGGAGTCAGGCTGCTATGGGAGTCGGGATTGGCAACAGCGAAGATCAGGCAATTGGCGGATCTGAATCAGAGGCCGACAGCATGTGGGGAGCAAGCAGGGGCGGGTCGGGTGGCGCCGGGGCACGGTGGGCGGAAGCTCACTTACCGGGCTCGATGGGGAACATGGTCCCCGGAGCGGATGGAGCGCGGGGGTCGAGGTGACGAGGGGGCCGGTGGTGGTGGGGCGGCGAGGGGGCGGCGAGGAGGTCGGCGGTTGCAGACGGGTGGCGAGGCGAGGGTGCGGGAGGGAGGCCGCGGTGGTGGGGTGTAGGTAGGGGGAGCCGTGGGCCGGAAGGGGGCGGTGCAGGGTGGTGGTGCGGGCGGCGTGGGGTGGGGAGATTGGGTGGCGTGAGAGAGAGAGGTGGGGAGTGGGAGAGACAGAGGTACCGCCGGTGGGGAGCTCCGTTATGTGCCCATCCCCGCAAAGAGGGGGAGGCGGATGGCAAAGAGGCTGCACCATATGGCAAAGAGGCAGCTGACGGCAACCATGCCGTCCACGGTGTAGTGGGGCCTGCCTGGGCTCTTTGCCGTTTTTTCTTTTCCATCTTGGTCATCCGCCAATAGGCGGCAAAGAGCACACTGATGGCAAATGGTATCTTCGCCATCAGTCAGCTCTTTGTCGTCTGTTTTTTGGCAGCTGACGATAAGGATCTTCTTTGCCATTAGCTAGCAGATGGCAAAGATCAGACAAATGGTAAATTCTCTTATTCCTGTAGTGGATGCCGATACAAATTTACGTTTTCAAACTGAAAGTGCCTTTAGAACGCACCTTCCTTTTCAAAAGAAGTCATCTCAACACTTGTCCATGGACTATGCCGAAGTAAATTTAGGGGACAATGTTGAAGATGCTCTTAGGAGGAACCTTCCTCTTCGAACGAACTCATTTCAACACATTAGTTAAACGATAAATATGCGAACCAGCTTGTGGTTAGATGGTTAGAAGGACTGTGTTATTCCCAGCCCAACATGGTTCAAGTCTTGGTGCTCACATTTATTTTTGGATTTATTTCAGGATTTTCGATGATGTGCATTGAGTGGGAGGAGACGTTCCCGTCAACGACGAGACGCCTATGATGACTTCGCAATTCTGAAGATGATATGCCGGCTTAGTTTTTTGAAGTTGCTCATAAGGGTAGGGTGTGCTTGTATGCGTTCATAGGGGTGAGTTTAGAGCATCTCTAGCAGACCTCGTATAATGCCCTGACACGCAAAATAACCACCAAAATACGGGCCGGGGCAGGAAATGCAGCCATAACAGACCCCGCAACTGCGCCCGACCTGTAAACTTTTTTGCGGGGCGCGGTAAAATGTCCACCCCAACCCATGAAAACGGAGGATGTCCCCGCGCCCCGTCGGTGCCCTTTGTATATCTAGAGCGGTTGGTTGGTGGGAAATTTCAGCCCACGCTTGTCCCCCACGCATCGCCGTCGGGTGCCGCCTTTGATTCCGGCCATACCATCCACCGGGATCACGCCAGCGGGCCGCGTGTGACAGCCCAAGACCGGCGCTCCAGAAGATTCCCGTTTTATTCTGTTGTCGTTGTCTCATTAGTTTGTTTGTCGCATTAATTATCGCATCATGCATGCCATCATTTCTCTTGCGCGCTTGTCTTGTGTGTCTAGTTGCACATTGGTGATTGTGAGTGTGAGTGGTTTGTGAGTGTGCCATTGTGATTGTTGTGTGATTGGGTGCCTCAAGGATTCTTCTCAAAACGGATTGTTGCACCAAAGATCCAAAAACCCCTTCTTCCAATTTATTTAGTGGTTGAGTTTAAAGTCTCTATTTGGGGCAACCCTCTCGTTTTTATTTTATATTCTCCTTTTTTTATTTCATAAACAGATTCTTTGTCTTTAAAAGCCATTTAATTTTTACTCTTACAAAATGCATAAATTATTTTTTATAAAAATGGGGCATGATTTTAAAACCCCAAATACATTTTATTTTTTGTTTTTTTCTAAATTAATTTTCTTTTAGCCTCTAGCAAACTTCCTTGAGTCCAGTCTTTATTTTATTTTATTTTCTTTAGTAGGCCATGTTTGCTTTGTTTTTGTTGTGAGATAGAGTGTCGGCCCACTTGGGCTTTCCTCGTCGTCGCAGCCCAGTGACCCCCTCCCCCGCAAGCTGGCTCTTTCCACCGTGGCTCGCGTCGGGCCCAGCGTCAGCCTCCTTCTTCCTCTCTTTTTTTCTTTCTCCTTTCCACCTCCCTCTCACAACGTCGACGCACACAGCACCGAGCACATGACCATCGTGGCAACCACGACGACCAGCAGTCGGGCTATAAGCCCCGGAGTCCGTGCCCCTATCCCTAGGGTTTCCTCACCTCCTTCTCCGCCGCCACCTCCACTCCTTCTTCCTCCCTTCTCTGTTTCTCTCTGAAGGTCGTCGAAGGGAAGGTTCAGAGACAAGGGAGGCGTCGTTGTCATCGCGTCTCCGTCGACGCCTGCAGATCGAGCCCCTCCTCGATCTTGTTTCAAGGAACGTGGGGAGCTCTCATATCCCGTTCCCCCCGCTAGGGTGGCCGGAGGGCCACCATGCCGGCAACCCCATGTTTGGCTCCGTCGGGCACCTAAAGGGAGTCTGCAGCGCTAGCGTCAATTCGCTTCTCCGCCCCGATCTCCTCTCCTAATTCCTCGGTGAGCTTCTCCCCTTCTCTGTGCGTGCCTGTCTACGCGTAGCCTCGCTGTAGCCGTCCCCATCCCCGGCCAGGACCGGGCCCTGCTCGAGCTCGACGCCTCCGTCGTGCCCATCTCCTTAGAGCCTCGTAGCCTCAGGTATGGAACCCCCTAGGGTTCCCGCACCCCCGTCGGTAGTTCCTCGCTGCCGTCTGGTGATCACGAGGGTCTATAGTAGATGAAGGTCCGAGATTCTGGTTGTGTGTTGACGGATGTGATACAGGTGACGGGTTAGTATAGGAGTTGCGTGATATTACTCCTTGTATCCGTGTACCAGATTGCATGACCAGAAATTTCGGGAATTCTTAGGTTGGAATTCAAGTAGTTGCTTATAGGACAATCTTCCAACAAATGCATGATGTTAGGTTGGGGTTCGACATCTAGTGGATTCGTTTGTTGATGGTCGACTTACAGCGGTTCTCGTTGTGTCTTAAAGATCCCTTGTAGCTTGCTACGACTCAGGGACGCTTTGTATGTCGGGTGCACTGCCTTGCACTTGATGGCTTCTGTAAGGATCGAGCCCGTGCGATCCTGTCCACGAAAATATCGAACGGAAATCTCTCTCATGAGTTTGTTCTGGCTTGTTTCGTAAGCCTCACCCTTTGTTTGTTAGAATATTGCTTCGAGGTCATGTGGTGAATTCATATCCATCCAAGAGGTGTTCTCATGTTTTATGGGAATGCAAATTCTTTTGCTCGATCAATTGTCTTTTCAATTCTTGTCAACCGGAGTCGTCATGTCAATTCTTTTAAACCGGTGTGTTTCTCTTCAGGTAATTCTGTCCTCTCCAACTTTGCAAGATCAGTCTCTCTTTTCTTTCCGGAGTTCATCTCATCTGTCCCAAGTCGTCTTTGTTTTTCCCCACCCTCCCACCCTTTTGTTCAATGTTTGAGTCTTCTTCCAAGTGCCTTTATTTTTAGTGATGTTTCTGCTATCTCTTCTTCCTTTCGTAGCCGGTGATTCGTTGTGAATATTCTCAGGAGCTTCGTGTTCATATTTTTTCAATCTTGTAATCTTTCTTAGCGAATTCAATTCAGTTGTTAGTGTTCATCATATCCTTTTCATCCTCTAATTCTTTCCTATGTTGGAGATTCTTGTCAACCTATCTTGTTATTCATTCCTCTCTTTTCTATTCGGTGTGTTGAAGTTATCTCAGTAGTTTCTTGTTTTCAATTCTTTAACTATTTCAACGTGCTTAACATCATCAAGTTTTCATTTGTACCGGTGCAATATCTATCTTCTAAGCAATCTTTTCTATGGTGGTTTCTTTGAGTGGGCCCATAACCCACACGTTTTCCCAGGATCTTATCTGGTTCTTTTAATCTTTTCCCAGAGATCATTAATTCTTTTCAGCTATGACGTAAGTATGAATTTCATCAGTCATATCCCTTCTCCAAGATCAATTGGAATTAATTCTCAAATTTGGCTCAACTTTTCATTCTTCATTATTCCGAGGTGTCTCAGTATTCTTGGTGTTGTTTCTCGTCATCATTCTTAGCTTGCAAATTCGAAGGAGTGTTTCTCTCAAATCTTGCTCCATTCTTGTGAAGATTGTCATCTCAGCTTCATGTTATCCTCTCATTTGTTCCAATCATGAGTAATTCCTTTCTTGCTATCCGGTGCTTTTCTAAGTTGTTTTCATTCTTGATCCTCCGAAGGCCATCATTTCAGAAGATTCTTCGTTCTCAGCTTTCAGCTTTCATCCTCAATTCTTCTCAATTGTTGTCTCTTCGTTCATATCTCTATTATCCGGTGCCTTGTTCTAGTTTGCTCTCAGGTGGCTCGTGATCTCTTCATTCTCTTGTATCTCCATTAATTCGTGGTGTTCTCATTCAATTCTGAATTCTTACCGGTGCTTCCTTCAATTATGCATCAAGTGGTGCTTATCTCTCTGTCTCTTCAAGATTCTTTCAAAAGGAATAAGTTGTATGCTAAATCTATTGCTTGTCATGAATTTAATTTGATGAAGAATAAGCATAACATAATTCTTATTCTTGTTCTCCTTTCTTCCAAGAGATCTCAATTCTTCTTCCAGAGTGGCTCATGATATCAATTCTTTTCTCAAGTGCTTATCTTTCTTTTCCGAAGTTCCAAGTTCTTTTAAGTATCTCTTTGTGAGGCTTCATCCAAGTCTCGGCAAGGTCATAATATTATTCTCTTCTACCTTCATATCTTTGCATCATTCATTTGTATACGGAGGTCCTTCATGGTGGTTCATCAAGGTTTCAATCCATTCTCATGAGTTTTCAAGATTATTGTGATAGTAGTTGTAATTCTCTTATTCATTCTTTGTTCCCAATGATCTAGTTTTATTCTCTTGTTCCGGAGGCATTGTGATGTTGCTATTTTGGGTCAATCATGTTGTTCTATCAAGATCATGGTGTTCCCTTGTTATATTTAGTTGTTTGTTATGATTCTTGTCTAATTCTCCCATCTTATCGAATTTTTTGTCCCATTTTCCTACCGAAGTGCTGCCGAAATTTCCAAGAACTCTTTCCTGTTTCTCATATCATTCCTCATCTCTTTGCAATCTTCAAGGATTGTTGGTTTCACTCATTTGTCAAAGAAGCGACTAAGTTTTACCTCTTGTTCTTTCTTATCCTCTCCCCCTTTCATTCTTGGATCTCGGGGCGAGATCCTCTTGTAGTGTAGGAGAGTTGTGACATCCCGAGACCAACGCTCCAGAAGATTCCCCTTTTATTTCGTTGTCGTTGTCTGATTAGTTTGTTTGTCGCATTCATCATCGCATCATGCATGTCATCATTTCTCTTGCGTGCTTGTCTTGTGTGTCTAGTTGCACCTTGGTGATTGTGAGTGTGAGTGGTTTGTGAGTGTGCCATTGTGATTGTTGTGTGATTGGGTGCCTCAAGGATTCTTCTCAAAACCCATTGGTGCACCAAAGCTCCAAAAACCCCTTCTTCCAATTTATTTAGTGGCTGAGTTTAAAGTCTCTATTTGGGGCAACCCTCTGGTTTTTATTTTATATCCTCCTTTTGTTTTATTTCATAAACAAATTCTTTGTCTTTAAAAGGCATTTAATTTTTACTCTTACAAAATGCTTGATTTATTTTTTATAAAAATAGGGCATGATTTTAAAACCCCAAATACATTTTATTTTTTATTTTTTCTAAACTAATTTTCTTTTAGCCACTAGCAAACTTCGTTCAGTTCAGTCTTTTTTTCCTTTAGTAGGCCATGTATGCTCTGTTTTTGTTGTGAGATAGAGTGTCGGCCCACTTGGGCTCTCCTCGTCGTCGCAGCCCAGTGACCCCCTCCCTCGCGAGCTGGCTCATTCCAGCATGGCTCGCGCCGGGCCCAGCGTCAGCCTCCTTCTTCCTCTCTTTTTTCTTCCTCCTTTCCACCTCCCTCTCACAACGTCGACGCAGATAGCACCGAGCACATGACCACCGTGGTAGCCACGACGACCAGCACTCGGGCTATAAGCCCCGGAGTCCGTGCCCCTCTCGCTAGGGTTTCCCTCTCCTCCTTCTCCGCCGCCACCTCCACTCCTTCTTCCTTCCTTCTTTGTTTCTCTTTGAAGGTCATCGCAGGTAAGGTTCACAAACAGGGGAGGCGTCGTTGTCGTCGCGTCTCTGTCGACGCCTGCAGATCGAGCCCCTCCTCGATCTTGTTTCACGGAACGCGGGGAGCTCTCGTATCCCGTTCCCGCCGCTAGGGTGGCCGGAGGGCCACCACAGCGGCAACCCCATGTTCTGCTCTGTCGGGCGCCTGAAGGGAGCGTGCAGCGCCAGTGTCAATTCGCTTCTCTGCCCCGATCTCCTCTCCTAATTCCTCGGTGAGCTTCTCCCCTTCCCCGTGCGTGCATGTCTACGCGTAGCCTCGCTGTAGCCGTCCGCTTCCCCAGCCAGGAGCGGGCCCTCCGTCGTGCCCAGCTCCTTAGAGCCTCGTAGCCCCGGGTATGGAACCCCCTAGGGTTCCCGCACCCCCGTCGGTAGTTCCACGCCGCCGTTGTTGCCTCAGCGCTCGCCGGCGTCGATCCCTTCTCCTCGGTAGTTCCAGTGTGGAGGTAGAAGAAGGGCGCCCGTGTTGTTAGCTTATTGTGAGCAGAACCTGTTTCTGTTCAGATTCCCTCTCCTTTGCCCGACTGGTTTGAGCGCCGCGCAGAGACTGCGAGGTCTCGGGTTCGAGACCCAGCGCCCCCCTTTTAATCTCTATGATTTTTGTTCTCCTGTGCTAGCTAGCAGATTCTGCATATGTGCATTTCTTCCCCTGATCTAGCAGTAACACTTCACCATCGAAGTGGCAACCGAGCCACTGCAGCGCTAGTAGGTCGAGGGTTCGAGCCCCTCGCGCGCCCCTTTTTATTTGGGTTTTTTAAAGCTGTTGCGTTGTGTGCATAGGTAGCATAGGTAGGTTACTCCCCCTGTTAGGGCAGTGAACCGAGCCTAGCTCAGTGGTGATTGCCCTGTTGTGTTGCAAGTAGGTAGTGGGTTCGAGTCCCCCTACTCCGATGTTATTTTTTTTCCTGTGTTTTTAGTTGCTTGCTGTAGTGTGCCACTCACAGTGGGTCGAGAGCCCACATGCCATACTAGGGGCCCTGGTGTGTATGACCAGTGGCACCCCCTGATGATTATATGAATTTTATTTTTTTTAGTTTTGTGATGTATTTCCAAATCTGAAATATTCCACAGGAGGAATATGCCAAATCTGGCATATCAAGAACATCCCATGTTCTTGTTATTAGCGGAGTTTGATCTTGTGTAGTTTTTGCTTTGCTGTTTCTGGTGTTTTCTGCATGCATATATAGCAATGAAATATATGGATTTGGGGTAGAAGAACCCAGTGAATCCAATGGTGGCACTGGATTCCAGTTGCGAGCAAATAGCCTGAAGTGTCACTTTGTGATAAGGTGGCACTTGTTACCGATATAGGATGGTTTAAGTGCATCATTAGGGGTTGGGCATCCATGCATCATATTGGGTAGTGCATCCTGTTGTGCATGTGTTGTGGTGAATATCGTGTGTTGATTCTTGTTTCCGGTTTGCTTCGTCTCGATAGAGTTCCGCAAGCGTGTCGGATGTGAGGACCCGTTCGACTACATCGGTTCGACTGCTTCACGGAGTCGTCTTCTTCCAAGCTGGATCCCAGGCAAGATGACCATTTCCCCAGATACCATTACTAACATTTCCATGCTAGTTTTACCGCTTCTATCGATTATGTCTCGTTGCCGACCACATGTTAAATATCAGCCTCTCAACAATGCCATGAAAACCTTCAACCTGTTCAACCTAGAAAACCATTGATTGGCTATGTTTCCGCTTGCTTAACCCTGTGTGAGCATTGCTAGTTGCAGGTGCAGTTGCTTCCATGTGAAAACATGGGTTCCTTGTTTATCACCATATTATTGCTATTTAATTTAATGCACCTATATACTTGGTAAAGGTGGAAGGCTCGGCCTTTTTGGCCTGGTGTATTGTTCCACCTTTGCCCCCTTAGTTTCAGCTACCGGTGTTATGTTCCATAATTGAGCGCTCCTAACACGATCGGGGTTGTTATGGGGACCCCCTTGATAATTCGTTTTAGATTAAAGCTGGTCTGGCAAGGCCCAACATTGGTATTACATTTGCCCAACATAATAATCTTGTTAATACTGAAAGCATAGGGTGTCATGAACCCGAGGAGTAATTTCACATATTACAGGGAGGGCCAGTGTTGATGGTGCTGGTCCAAAACAGAGCACTGTGCGGGGCCAACCCAGGGCAACTTGGGTGATTTCTATCAGGCCTCCGTACACGTAGCACATCCGTCGTGTCCTGAGAACGAGATACGCGGATCCTATCGGGATCATCGACACGCCGGGTGGCCTTGCTGGATTAGTTTTACCTTTGACGAGATATCTTGTGCATCGGGATTCCGATGATGCTTTGGGTAATCTCAGAGTTGAGGTTTTCCACTAAGGAGTCCGACGAGATTGCGAGCTTCGTGATCGAGGATTCCTATGCGGCTTGTGGTAATTTGTGATGGACTAGTTGGAGCACCCATATAGGGTTAAATCTTTCGGAAAGTCGTGCCCGCGGTTATGTGGCAACGTGGAAACTTTGTTTAACACTGGTTCTAGATAACTTGAAGTAACTTAGTAAAAACTTGTCAACTGAGTGCGTAACCGTGATTGTCTCTTTCATGAGTTCCTTCTTCAATCGAGGACACGGTGGGGTTATGTCTGACGTAGGTAGGTGTTCAGGATCATTCATTTGATCATCAGTAGTCACGTCCGCTATGCGTAGATCTTCCCCCTCTTATTTCTTGTACTCGTAAGTTTATCCACCAAATATATGCTTAGTTGCTACTGCAACCTCACCACTTAACCATACCTCACCCATTAAGCTTTGCTAGTCTTGATACCTTTGGAAATGAGATTGCTGAGTCCCCTGTGGCTCACAGGTTACTACAACACCAGTCGCAGGTACAGGTAAAGGTAACTTGACACGAGCGTGTAGGTTGTTCATTTGGAGTTGCTTCTTCTTCTTCTTCTTCTTCATCGATCTAGGATGGGTTCGAGGCCGGCAGCATGGGATAGCAAGGATGGACGTCGTACTTCTTTTCTCGTTTGTTTTCGTCCGTAGTCGGACCCTGCTCTTCTTCATGATGATTATGTATTGTACTGCTGTGACTCTGATGTAGCTTGTGGCGAGTGTAAGCCAATTCTTTATATATATATATCTCTTCTATTCAGTACATGTACTTGTAACGATATCCATTCTTGGAAAGCGACGAGATGCGCTTCTATCCCTGACGAGGCCCTCGTGCCAAATTGAGGATAAGTTCGCATCTTGGGCGTGACACCGCGGCAGGCCCTAGATCGATCTCCCCCAAGCCCCTAGTGCCAGCGGGCCGGGAAGTTGCAGATCGGCAGTTGTTTTGTCGCGACCATCGGTTTTGGCTTTTTCGACCACCGGCGGCTGCGCCAAAGCCGTGGATTGGTTGGGGAGCACCCCGCACAGCCCCCGCAAAGCGTCAGCACTGCATGCAGTTACTGGTTCATCCTCTAGTCGCCAACGTCGTTTGCCGGTAAGGACTCTTCCGACCGTCGCCAGGGCACGATGGTCGCGCAGCGGCTCGCTAGCTTGCCGATGCCGCTCATACAGTGCGACAACTGCCTAGAAACAGTGATGCGGCTCACATCGAGCACACGGGAGAACCTCGGATGTGTATTCTTCATATGCAATAACGACGGGGTATGCTCTTCTTCCTCTTCGGCTTTGTCAACTTATTTGGTTAAATTTCGATAGCTTATTAAGGTGTTCATCTGTGTAGGAAGGTGGATGCCATTTTGGTATCGGGAATAAGAATACATTGATTTATTGATAGAAAGAAACTTAATAGATGTTCGTGCACTCCTTAGTATAATTGAGGCTAACGATGCAATTGCATGTGCAATTAGAAAAAAAATTTAGAGGGGAAGCAACGTCTAGTTCTTTAGAATCAAAGCTGAAAAATGAAGAATGCAAGATGAAGAATCCCCAAATCAACAATGAATGCAGGGAGAAGATGTGCATCCAACTAGTGGGAGCACTTATGAAAGTTGAATATCTTTTAAAATGCCTAATTATGATTTTTGTTTTCTTTGATCTTGTTGTTTTAGCAAAGATTTGATGAATTATGATGTGTCCAATTGCCTTTGAAGAAAATAAAGAAATGTGTTTTCATGTGTGAAAATGTAATGAAAATAACCGTAACACGGACCCGTATAAAACGGACCGAGCCGTTTTACAGGGGTCCGTTTTACGGAGTGTGTTCAGCCGCCGCCCACGCCGGCTCGCAAAATAATGTTTCCGCGAACTGTAAACAATTTTTACGGATCAGCTTTATACGAGATCTGTTAGAGATGTTCTTATGCACGTGTATACATACGTTGCGTGTGTATCGTGTTTAAAAAAAAGTAAAACGGTAGATATCCTATATCCGGATCAGGAAGATTAGAAGACAATCGTATTAGGTTAGAGTGATCTTGAGCTGCTAGCAGTGTCCAAAGATGCCTAACGTCCGCAGAACTTCATCGTGGAAGATTTTGGTTTAGCGAGAAAGCGGCATATGCCGCGACATCAGAGTTCCATGAAGGACATGCATTTGCTCTCGCCCGATCTTTCCATTCACAACAAAGTTTGGTGGGCGATGTCACGGCGCACGGAAGCCTCCCGCCCCTTCGCACTCAACGCACCTGTCGCTGTGTTGCTGGTACACGCACACTTCACGTGAAGCACGAACCTCTCGGACGATCGTATCGGGCGCGCTGGAGGCTGGGTTGGCCACACGTTTGCCTTGATGAACTGCAATGATCTAGTACCAGGCTTTCACAAATGCATTCTGTGCACCGTCTTTGCTTTTGATATAGCTTACCGCTCTTGCCAAGTGGTATCCCGTGCACCGTCGAATGGAGTAATTTGGCAGAAATCCTCCTCTAATATGCCGCCGCGCCTATAGGAGGAAGAAAAACGAAGTCACTAGTGCTAAGCAGAGTACCTCAATCAAGTACTAGTAAAAAACCAGAAGTCACTGTAACGCTAAATAGAGCTATACTTTACGTACGAACCAGGTTCGTGCCCTGGTCAAAACATCGGCATCACATCCATGGAGCTTTCTAGATGCATGCGTCCATGGAGCCCATCTTTCTCACACGTAGTTCAGCACACTTCCAAACGTGACGCTGGCTGCCGAAGCATCACGCACGGCACCGCTCTTCACCCAACTCGCGATCACCGTGAGAGAGCGTATCTACATGTGCTCATAACTTGTCGGGAAACGAATTGCTTACGAGTCGTAAAGTGGAAAACGAACGTGTCCAAATTCTGCCACTTCCCGTGCCAAATCGGTGGTCAGCTTGTCCGTCGGTAGCAGCTGGTGCCCACCTGCCTGCTGCTCTAATTAATCTTCACAAGTTGGAGTGCGGATTCCGAGCCCATGCTAGCTAGTCGTGGACAGATTTTGCTTTGTGTAATTTGTAAGAATTTTCCAAGACGCAACATCTCGTTTCCCATGTGAATATAGGAGATGTTCCTCGCGTAATCTCCATGTGTAATACTCTCCCTCTGTACGTAGTTGGAGAGAACTAGCCATGTGTAATATTTTCTTTATAGCTAAATAATTGTAATTGAAGAGAACTAGTATATGTTTTTCAATCCAAATGAAAATTTTAGCTCTCCCAAACCACCGTGTCTGGGTGAAGGAGATGGTTCAGGGAAGCAGCAACGAAGAAGACAGGCCGAATCTACACGGACTCCACGCATGGAGGTCTCCTCGTCCTCGGTGCCATGTGCGTATGCGGATATGCCCTGTTCTTGTCTCGTTGCACCACGAGAAGATGTGCTAATGGGATCTCCAACGTACGGTCTGCTGTTGGTGGAAATAAATTATGTGTATTAAACTGCACGGCAGAAAGGTTGTCTGTTGTACTTTGTGGGTACATTTTAGCAGTCCCAGGGAGTTTTACTAGCATACAATCGTTGGTTCCTTGAATGAGCGCTTGTTAGACGCCTTTGCTACTTTGGTAGCGTTGTAGCATATCCATGTGACAAGGAATATTCCGCTGAGGAAACATAATTGCAACAATAGTGCCCGGATCTTACGGGAAATCTTCCCATCAAACAACATATGCTGCGCATGATAAGGGCATCTACATCCCGACGCTTCAAATTTGTCTCAAATGTTTGGACGGACGGTTTAATCTATACTATTAATAAACAGTCCAACGTATTCATCGCTACGTCACCCCAGCCAAAGCTACACAATTTCCCGCAGAGGAATTACAACCTTCTCATCAGATCTTTTAATTACATCTAACCATCAAGATTGTGCCAAGCCCACCTTAAATATACGTTTAGCATATTTTAAAACGGACGAAAACTCTGCCACAACCGGAACACACAACAAAAAAAACACAGCTCAAAATGAAAAAGCACGTCCAGCGTCCAGCACCTTGTACGGAAACAAAAACCAGATATGCTAAATTAGGGGAAGTCATATCAATCTTCCCCGTTCACGTCCAGCACCTTATACGGAAACAAACAAGAGATATACTAAATTAAGGGAAATCATATCAATCTGCCCCCGTTCAACGTTGCCGACCAGACGTCCAGCAGTTCGTGTGTCATCGCTGCCCTGCGCAGCCGTCGACGCATCCACCAACAAAGCTGCAACTGCCGACGCATCCGCCAACGGCCGCGACGACGAGCTCTTCACCAATAGAGCTGCACCCGCCGAGGCACCCGTCCACGGCCGCGACGACAAGCTGTACGCCGTATAAGGTGCTGCCTTCTCTCTGCCGCCGAGGCACCCGTCCACGGCTGCGACGACAAGCTGTACGCCGTATAAGGTGTTGCCTTCTCTCTGCATTGTGATCCATCGATTGGTTTGATTGATCTGGTTGTGTTTCTGCAAATTATCATAACAACTACATCATGATCCATTGTTCTAAATAATTGATGCAAACTGAATTCAAATGGTTCCATACGCAGAACAAGAAAACTTTGATGGTAAATAGTAGGATGTAGTTGAACATGAAACTCTATACCTTCCTGTACAATGGTATGATGACATTTTTCACATTAACAGAGTTGGCGGAGTTCGTACGACACCAACCACTCCCAACGGGACGCTCACCCCGTTCCAGGATATAAGCAACTCCCAATCGTTGGGTGATGATCAGTACCTAATCAGTATATTTTTATTTTGTTGCTCGACTGCTAAATTGTCTCATTTATTACAGACCCTAAAGAAGTTAAAAGGCAGAGGGATAGAGAGCGGTATGAACAGAATAGGGATGAGATTAATAAGAGACGACGTGAGGCCTATAAACAGAAGAAGATTGCCGCTGCTGAGATCAGTTGGGCAAACGCACAGCTGACTGTATCAGAAGGTAATGACCATCAACTACATGATATAAGGCCCATATGTATTGTTATATAACGATCTATTCTTTGTCTATTCAGACCGTAGTGATATTAAGAACCGCATTGAACGTGAGCGGTATGCATAGAATAGAGAGGAAATATTAAAGCGACAACGACAGGCCCGTGAAAAAGCATAATGTTGTCGACCTTGATGGCAGTAACCTTGTAACACAAGTCATGGCTACCGGACAATCAGCAGTCACACAACTGGCTAACATAACATGTGCAGGTGGTGCAGTACCAAATTCCAGAGAGCTTCTAGACGAAAACGAGAATATTTATGGTGGCGACGAATCCGATTGGTTGCACAGAAATGATGCATACCAGATGCAACGAAAGTCTGGACAAGTAAGAGTCACACAAATGGAAGTGGTAGAGAACCCACAACTCAACCTACGTCTCCAAGAAGATTCTTTTAAAAAAGAGGTTACTTCTGTGACTTACTAATGGTGCTAAATTATCAGGTTTGACTTTCTTCTTCATTTTGGCCCTCTCCTATAGTTTCAGATATAGCGCATTTTGATGATAATAGTCAAGTGATGCAACCTACACCAGCTGCAGGGCAAACCACTCATAATCAAGGTGGTGTGCGTTTTTTTCTAAAACTGGTACATGACAAAAGGTTACAACCAAAGGTACTTACTCATTGGGACACAAAATGTTTTCAGGCAACGACCATGAAGAACATGCATACGGAATACTGGAGCCCGATGTCCACACCGTCAACATTGATGGTGTGCATTATGTCCTTTTGTGTTTCATCTCCTCATTGTTGTTGAACATGAACTTAATATGATTTCTGACCCTTAATGAATTATTCATATCTTCGGTTCTAGAATGCGATGGAGATAGGAACCAGATAGAAACTACAGACGTTAACCATGATGAAGAAGCTAGGATCTTCGCGGAACGAGGTATATTGTTGCTATCATGAGTTATCAGTAAACTATAACATATGATAATATGGTTTCTACATGCAGTTTGATCAATGCAAGTGTCTAATCTTATCCAGAAGTTGCTTTTGAATCCTACCCAGTGGATCAACAGGATGGTCATGCGACTCCCAGTAGTGATATTTATGACAGGGTTTACATGAACCTGCCCAAAAAGCACCATGTGCTGAGGAAAGGTAGTGATTGCCGCCACTGTGGAGCTTTGAGGATTCAATACGAGGGGCCTGCGTTTTGTTGCAGAAAGGGGAAAGTGGATGTATTTACTCCAGATGTTCCTGAAGAGTTGAAAAGGTTGTTTACAAGTCAAGATGATGAGGATGCTAAATATTTCAGAGAAAATATACGGTATTTCAACTCCCATTTCTCTTTCACAAGTCTTGGAGTCACACTTGATCGTCGAGTCAGCACCGCAGCAGGAACCGGTGTATATACATTTCTTGCACGTGGGGGGTTGTACCACGCTCTTGACGATCTATTGTCTTCTGATAATGGCCCTTGACATTTGCAGCTATATATTTATGATAGAGATGAAAACTTGTTTCATAGGGTTAAGAGGTCTCCGAATCTTAGGTTAGATCTCATCCGAAAGATTCTGAAAATACTAGAGCACAACCCTTATGCTCAAGTTTAAAAAAGCCTTGGTACTATTCCGAATCTAGATGAATACAAATTCTCATTAAATACAGATATCAACCTTGATCAAAGAAGGTACAATGCGCCAACTACCTGTCAGGTAGCAGCAATTTGGGTTGAAGGGAGCGACCCACAAAAAACTTTTGATAGAAGTGTTATCGTGTATGCTAAAGGAGACCGTCCCCTATATATTAGAGCATACTATGGGTGCTACGACCCATTTTCATATCCACTATTCTTCCCACGTGGGGAGATTGGTTGGAATCGTTTGATGCCGTATATTGGGTCGGCCGCTGACACAAACCAGGATTCAGTGGATTATTCTACACGTCAAGAGAACCAAGCCTGTGTTTTTCCTTCAGGTATAATATTCATTATTGGTTTTTTCATTTTAATAAAAGTCAACCTTACTCAGTAATCCATCTTTCAGACGATAATGACACTATAACAGAACAAGTTGGTCATACCGCACACCAGGATGACCAGGCCACTGATTTACCTACAGGTATGTGACCAGATTGTTGTTTTTATATTCTTATGATTCTATTATACCAAATTTCATGATGTTAAACAATTCTTAGATGACAACGAGGATAACCCGGATGAGGATTTTGGTGACAATGAGATGAATGCCACAAAATCAAGGAAATTTGTTAGCGCGAGGGAGTATTATTGCTTCAAGCTGTAGGTTCGGAAGAAGCTTCTTAATATCATCTTCTTTGGGGGCGCCTTTTCCAACAGTGGGCTGTTGACATGTACATCAAGATTGAGACAATGAGGCTTGATTGGTACTCAAAGCCAGAGAATCAAAAGGTTATACGCGCTGACCTCTACCAGGTAATGTACTTGTGTTTATACCTAAAAATTACATTATAGATGCCACACTCTTTGCTTGGACCATGTATACTAATTGGCGCCAAATATTAATTTATTGGAAAGCGAATCGTGCTTCCACGTACATTTCCTGGTGGTGATCGTGACATGCAGCACAGGTTCCTGGATGCGATGGCAATAGTTCAGCGATGGGGTAAACCGGATTATTTTATCACGATGACATGCAATCCCTACTGGGAGGAGATAACTCAGGAATTGTTGCGTGGACAGCTGCCACAAGACTGTCCAGACCTTGTCGCAAGAGTATACAGAGCTAAACAACGAAGTATGATGGACTTACTGACTAAGGGTAAGCATTTTGGAGAAGTCGCGGCTTATGTACATGTCACTGAGTTTCAGAAAAGAGGTCTCCCTCATGAGCATATACTTCTGATCATGAAAGCAAAAAGCAAGATAAGGACCCCAGATGATTATGATGGGGTGATATCTGCAGAGATACCCGACAAAAAGAAATATCCTGTTCTCCATGATCTGGTAGTCAAACACATGTTGCACGGACCATGTGGTGCACTCAAGAAAAGTTGCCCCTGCATGATAGATGGACAATGTCGGTTTCATTACCCGCGAGATTTCTGTGATGCTACATTACAAGGGAAAGACTCATACCCCATCTATAGAAGGAGGGATGATGGGATGCGAGTTAGGATCAGAGCAGCAGAATTGGACAATAGATGGGTGGTCCCTTACAACCCCTTTCTGCTGATGACATACAATTGTCACATTAATGTTGAAGCATGCTCGAGCATCAAGGCAGTCAAGTACTTGTTCAAGTACATCTACAAAGGGCATGATAAGGCGTCTTTTGCGTTTGAGCAGGATATTATCAATGATGGGGGAATCATCAATGAAATTCGGCAATATAGGGATGGATGATATATATCTCCTCCCGAAGCTATTTACAGGATTTTCGACTTCAAAATGTTTGGTGTCAGTCCATCTGTATTGCAGCTCCAGCTTCATTTGCCAAACATGCATACAGTCGCATTTAAGGCACATGAAAATCTGGAAGATGTTGTTGCTCGGCCATCTTCTTCCAAATCCATGCTTACCGAGTACTTTGAGATGAACCAGAAGTATCCGCACGCACGGAAATTGTTGTATAGAGAGTTCCCAGAACATTATAGGTGGATAGTCGGTGGTAAGAAGTGGCAGATGAGAAAAAAAAATAAGAAATCACAGATTGGAAGGCTGGTGCATGCACACCCTGCTGAAGGACAGAGGTACTACTTGCGTGTGCTCCTAAGTCATCTCAGAGGTGCCACTTCATTTGATGATTTGAAAACAGTAAATGGCAAGCTATGTGGTTCCTTCAGAGAGGCGTGTGAGCACTTAGGCCTCACTGAGCACGACATGACACTTGATGATTGCATGACGGAGGCAGCAACATTTCAAATGCCTTGTGCTCTTAGACGTTTTTTTGCGACTATACTGGTATTCTGTGAGGAAACACAAATCCGTCAGTTGTGGGACAAACATCTAGCATCAATGTGTGAAGATTATCGCCATACTCAGTCGAATGAGGTAGCACTTGAGCAGATGGTCCTTAGGGATATCAGGGATCTGTTGCAATCCATGGGAAAGGATATTAAAAGCTATGGACTTCCGGTTCTGGTTGACATATATGGTGATTCTGACGTTGAGTATAAAGAGGTAACAGAGGAGAGACAAGTCAAAGTGGACCAAGAACATGTAGACATATTCAGCCGTTTGAACTCTGAGCAACTGGCTGGTTTCAATGACATAATGGATCATGTGACGAACCAAAAAAGCCAGATATTCTTTATTGATGGTCAAGGAGGCACTGGGAAGACCTACCTATACAAGGCATTGCTTGAAAAGGACCGTTCGATGGGTCTAATAGCGATCGCAACTGCTACATCAGGCATCGCGGCGTCGATAATGCGTGGAGGCCGGACTGCACACTCTAGATTCAAAATTCCAATCAAGCTCACTCACAACAACATGTGTAGTTTCACAAAGCAGAGTGGTATGGCAGAGTTTCTTAAACAGGCCTCCTTGCTAATTTGGGATGAAGTTGCTATGACAAAGCGTCAAGCACTAGAGACACTCGATAGATCACTACATGATATATTGGAATATGCTTTACCGTTTGGTGGAAAGGTTGTCGTCTTTGGTGGGGATTTTACGCAGGTCCTCCCCGTTGTGACCCGAGGGACAAGAGCACAGATCACTGATGCTACATTGTTGAGATCCTATCTGTGGGAGAAGATCTGCAAGATACGCCTCATGCGCAAATATGCGGGCACAGACAGACCCTTGGTTCTCTGAATACCTCCTAAGGATAGGCAATGGAACGGAAAAAACAATTGGTGACGACTATGTGTGTCTCCCTGAAGACATTGTGATAACTTATACCGAGGACGAAAAACAAGTTAACAATCTTATTGAAGATGTCTTCCCATCCCTGCACACCAATGCTACGTCGAGAGAGTACATGAGCACATGTGCAATTCTCTCAACAAAAAACGAGCACGTGGATGACCTGAATGACAAGATGATCTCCAGGTTTCCGGGGGAAGAAAAGGTTTACCATAGCTTTGACTCTATCGAGGATGATTTCTAGAACAAGTACACGATTGACTTTCTGAACTCGATCACACCAAATGGGTTGCCCCCACATGTCTTGAAGGTAAAAATCAACTGCCCGGTCATCTTGCTACAGAACCTCGACCCTCATAATGGGGTATGTAATGGAACACGGCTTATGATCAGGGCCTTCCAGGATAATGCAATCGATGCACAGATTGTTGGTGGTGAGCATGCTGGAAAGAGGGTGTTCATACCTAGGATCCCTATGTCACCCTCGGAGGATACCTCACTTCCCTTCAAGCTTAAGAGAAAATAGTTCGCCATCCGCCTGAGTTTTGCGATGACCATTAACAAGGCACACGGTCAAACCATTCCAAATGTCGGTATTTACCTTCCAGAACCTATTTTCTCACACGGCCAACTATATGTTGCATTGTCAAGGGGCGTGTCAAGAAAGACGATGCAGATTTTAGCCAAGCCTAACAAGGAGATTGATAAAGCTAGGACAAGCACCAAAAACATTGTCTACAAAGATGTTTTAGAGGAGTGATGTATGTGCAATCTTTCGTGTTTTGTTTGCACCTTTGCTTTTGTACCTATAACTATTCTGATCTGTTTTTCTTTCACACAACATGCAGTGAATTTTTTGGACATTTTTAGTTGCTCGGCTGGTCAGTAATGGAGGGCCTCACCGTGCAGATGGGGAATTGTCCTAAAATGAAAAAGCGTTCACATATGAACTGTCCTAAAATGAAAAGGCGTTCACATCTCACCTTATGTTATGATTACTTGTATCATCATTTGGGGAACATACAAATTTCCATTTATTTGGTCAATTCCAGAACTGAAGATCCCTATACCAGCAAAATTTAAGCTGGGTGGGATTACTGTGACAAATAATGAAATATTGCAAATTTATGATGGTTGGAATTACCTTGATTTTAGTAGACACAAATTTGGGATATATGTTATGATTACTTCTCAATGCAAATTTTTATTAACACATGACGAGGAATATAAGAAACAGGAGTACGAAACTCACCTTGATTTTAGTAGACACAAAATCAAAGAAACATTAGAATGAAATTGGACAGAGAGATGCTTCAGCAGCGAGAAGATAACCTCCATCAGCTGAAAAACAGTGCAAAAAATAAATAAATGAACATGTACACATTAGAGGACCAGAACAATTAAATGACTGGTGTCCATTATCAGTTACTTGATCATCTGAGTGTTGTCCAGCTGAAAAAGGAACACAAGGTATTCCATTCAAGGGCTGTAGTATGAAGCTGAACGGATTGTTGTCGACGATGACGATTCTGCTGAATTGTTTTGACAGGCAAGAAAGATCTTCCACATGCTCTCGGTACTCCCTGAAAATGCACAACCCCACTGACATCAGAAAATGAATTGGCTCGCTACTGTAATGGTTTAAGTTATTGGAAAGCAAGTATTATATGCACTATCAGCCAGTCTTACTCCAAACAAGTTTTATGTGCAAAAACATGCATATGCATGCAGAGCCGAAGAAAGCACCATCCATTCATTACTAAAGACTAACACAGGGACATGCCTTGTATGCAAGCAGAACTAGCACAGGGACATGCCTTGTATGCAAGCAGAACTAGCCCATGAGCGGACAGAGAGCACATCCAAAAATACCATTGTTTTTAATACTTGGCTAATTTTATTGTTTGAGTAACTGGACCAATTTACAAATATCATCTGCTTAATATCTCAAAGAATCATCTATGCTTGTTCGCAAGATAATACATTAGTAATAGAATTGAAAATCAGTCATGACCAATCGACCACCAGTGTTGACAGTAAGAAAAATAGCTAAACAAAACCCACGGTAGAAATAAAGAGAATGTTTAAACAGCGAAACGAATTTCCACTGAGTAACAGAGAACCCCGACAACAGAGGTTATCTATTAATGTGATTATTGGTTAACGATAGTAACAAAATATGCACAGATCTCATATCACGGAAGATGGAAGAAATTTTTCTTAAGCCAAATCACATTAATAAGCAGTATTAGCAGTCAGCACGTTCATGACAATTGGAAAAGGACTGACAATCCATGGAAATAAAACAAGTTTAGCAATAAATAATACATGGGCAACATAATATACCTTGATTGCTTCCCATCAGGTAGATTCTGTGTTGGCTTCATTGTTCCTCCTGCTGAACATGCTACAATTATCTTTGAATCTTTATTAAGTTTTTCTTCAACGCCTGCACAAAGATGGCATATGCGTCTGATTGCAGGTACATGTATAAATGGTGAGGACACAACAAACAGAAGTACCGAACATGCTACAATTATCTTTGAATCTTTATTAAGTTTTTCTTCAACGCCTGCACAAAGATGGCATATGCGTCTGATTGCAGGTACATGTATAAACGGTGAGGACACAACAAACAGAAGTACCGAACATGCTACATACTTTTTATGAACTCAGGATTCTCTTTTATTCCTGCAAATATGCCAAAGAAAGCAAATGCTGCCCTCCTGGCAATATCACATGCTGTCCACTCCTTTATTAATCTGTATATTTGTACATTAACAACACCAGGTGGGTGAGCGTGCACAAAAATAAACCCATAAGTGTGGTGCAACTTTCCGAGATTAAAATATAAAATTTCATTATATGAAGCAGCACATACTATATGAAAACAAACTTTTTAGGCATCATTGGAGAGGATTTGATCACTGTTAGCCGTTTAGGTACTACCAAGCAGACTTTTAAATTTATGTCTGGCTATTGCAACAGCAACATATATTATATCTCCAGTTATTACAAAATTGTGAATTGTATTCAGCATAGTGTTGTCGATTCAATACATCATCATTGATACACACACAATTTGCTTCAGCTATCATTTCGGGGTGATAAAAGACACAAAAATGATAAGTAGGCAACAATGTAAAAGTAAGCTTCTGCCCTAAACCCAAGGGATTGAGACAACAACTACAAGGTACCTGTATGAACTCTGCTTCTGGTCTGACATCAAGAATTACAAAGTTATTTTCGTTTTGAAGGCGGAGTGCTTCCTTCACATCAACACTACGTACCTGCAAAAACAAACAGGAGAAACACTTCTGATGTAAATGGTGGCTGCTAAACATAGAATGCTCATCTTCAGTCAACGGTAAATTAAGCCAATACATATATGAATCAACAGGAATAGGTAGATAAGTCCTCATAAATGTCAAAACAGGGCCTATTACACACATACTCCCTCCGTCCCATAATATAAGAGCACAGGGACATGCCTTGTATGCAAGCAGAATTGATGAACTGCTTCTCCTTGTATACAAGCAGAGCCGAAGGCATGATGAAGGGTATGGATGGACCATGAAGAAGAGACAATAAATCCCTTATATTCTGGCCCCCTGCTGCCTTTGCAGTGTGGCACCCTTCATGGCTAGCATTGCACCACAGAGACTCAAGAATTAGACACAAAATCAAAGAAACATTAGAATGAAATTGGAGATTACACTGACAAAGCATAAAATAAAATAAGTTATGCGCAAGAGAAACACCCCGTCAACAGTGAGATGACTCATACATCCATAATAATACATGGTGTCGGTTTGGCTTTTTTCTATCCAAAAATGCCGAAAACATCATATACTTTAAGTAATAAGAAAAGGCGGGTGGATTATCTCATATGATCAATATAGAATGGAATAAGTATGACACCTAAGGACCAAGTATGACACCTAAGGATAATTTAACAACTATGACACCTAAGGACCAAGTATTTGCAAGAAACATCCATAATTATTTCATCATATAGTAAAATAGCAATGGAGACAACACCTAATGAGTAATGGCCAAGGGTGTTTTTAGAACATATTGTATCCAAGTGAACATTTGTTTGTATCAAACAGTATTAGAGAGATGAGATATAAAAACTGACTTAACAACTTATTCATTATATCTTGTAAAAAACATATTCACTATATACATGGTGGTTCATCAAACTGTTCTCAAAGACAGTATGTCACAGAGTCGGCGAACATTAGCACGTGGGAACAGGCCCAAAGCTGCTATCATTTATACAGAAATATCCATAAAAGAAAATTCAACATCATAAGAACTTACAACGTATATAGGTCTCTGCTGGTGAGACAACAAAGTGTACTCCCTTGCATAAGTGTAATAACTAAAAAAATGATAACAAAGAAAGAAGAACATGTGATAATCATGTGCATGTTGCAGTTCCAAATAAACAACATAAAATAGCGAAAGAAACATTACGATGAGTCGAATCCAATATTTTTGTATAAAATATATTACGAAAATAAACCCAGTATTTCTGTATAAAATGTATTACGAAAAGAACTCCATTAATTTTGGGTGCGTGGGTATAAAAACATAATTTCCTTTCATATCATGCATGGGGTCTGAGATAAATAAAAATAAAATCATGGGGCCTGAGATAAAGATCACGATTCCCTTCCATCCTCACGCTATGAAAGTCCTTCCCATGATTTCCGGGAGGGAAACTTCCTATAACTAACGATCTCTCGATCAGGAGCCTAATAAGCAACGGTTTTTGCACCCTAGGGTTTTCTTTCACCTCTCCTTCATCCTCTCTCCCGATCTCGCCGCCACATCCTCACACCCCTCCACCGCACGGGCCTCCAGTTTGCTGTATACATCTGTCTGTGGTGAACCATCGTACTACATGTCTCAGGCACAATCCTCGGTGGCCTGTGCGGATCAATATGCTATCATTGTGGTAATGATGTCTCTCTCTAGTTACATCCTATTCACGATTCCACATCTACAAGGCAAGGACGAACATAAGAAGATAAGCTTGGGTTTTCAGGAAAGCATCGACAAGGGAGCCAAGGACGCAGAATCTAATGGAATAGCCGACAAAGATGAAGTGGAGAAAAAGGAGAGCACGCAACCCACCGATTCCGAGGTGACAGACACATCTTTTCTTTTCCAACTAAGTCCTAAATTGTTTTAATTCTAATTATATTATATCCTGCATACAAATTATTCTTTATAATGTTGCTCTCAGGAATTAAACTCTAACGAAACAAGTGAAGAGATGCAGCCAGCTCGGAACGAGGAATTAGCCTTCCAGGAAACAAGTGAACAACTGCAGCCAGCTCAAGATGATGAATTAGATCAAGATGATGACACCAAAGGGGCAAAAACTATAGGGGACAGGCTGGCAGAATCTAATGGAATAGCCGACACACATGAAGTGGAGAAAAAGAGAGCACGCAATCCACTGATTCCCAGGTGACAGACGCATCTTTTCTTTTCCAACCATGTCCCAAATTGTTTTATTTCTAATTATTTTAGGTCCTGCATACGAATTATTCTTTGTAATGTTGCTCTCAGGAATTAAACTTTGTTGGTACAAGTGAAGAGATGCAGCCAGCTTAGAACGAGGAATTAGCACAAACATTCGTCACCAAAGGGGTAGAAACTATAGGGGACAAGCTGGCAGAATCAAATGGAATATCTGACAACGATGAAGTGGAGAACATGACAAGCACGCAATCCACTGATTGCGAGGTCTCTGAAGTGACAGAGGAAGGTGGGGATGAAGAATTAGAACAAACGTCCGGCAGGGAAGGGACATAAATTATAGGGGACAAGCTGGCAATGCCCGCGCAGACAGAGAAGTCTATCCGACTGCATAACAAACCTAAGAAGGCACAAGACTACGTGGTGGCTCGAGAAGGCACGGACTAATATTTCTATGCCCTGGTTTTGCTACATTTGTTTTCTTCGTTATTAATAAATGTTATTACTTGCATCATGATAGATTACGCCTGCACCGACGATGATTGGTCCGTGATTGAAAATATCATGTCTGAACCAAATGATAAAAGAAATTTAGTGAGTATTGATGACTCAAATCTCCAAAGAAGACAGTTGGAACGTCTTTTAATCCCTAGAGAATTTCTTGGCGACAAAGTAAGTATATGTAGCTTTATGACGAGACGATGCTATTTGAACATGAGATTCTATTATGTCCTATAACCAAGGTGTGCACTTCATATTGCAGATCATAGATGCATACATACATTGCATAAGTGCTAAAGAGCATCTAAAGATGAGGACAGGTGGAAGTGTGTTCTTAGAGAATGCATGCATCTCTAAGTTGATAAAGGAATTTAAGTTTATACGGGATGACGCACCAAGATGGGTGTTAGCAGAGCTATAACTTATTTGGAACATGATATCGTGAGTCTCAGTTCCTTACATATTACTATGAATTCAATCATGCATGAATGTTTGTACATATGGGACCTAAGCTAACAAAAACTCTATTTTCAGATATATGTTCTAGTAAACATTAAAGACTTCCATTGGTACCTAGCAGTTATAAATACCGGGGTGCGACGTATCCAGGTGCTCGACTCCCTAGGCCCACGAATGAACCGCAAAGACCTCATCGCTATGGTTAGTTATTAGTTCCACTACACCATCTTTTGATAAGACGATTTATGTTATTCTTCGGTTGTGATGCTAATGCGTTGTCATTTATTCATGCAACAACTCGAAGGACTGGAAAATGTATTCCAATGTGCATCACTTCACGTGGAACTAAAATTTGATAAGTGGAAAGACGTAAACATCACAACATGGCCAAGGGAAGAATGTATTAAGAGCAGTCTGCAGACAGATGGGTATACCTCTTTTGAACCAAACTTGTTGCTCCCATCCCCTTTCGGTACCTCCTTCTCCTTCAGGATATCTGAACCATTAATATTAAGACATATGTTGTAAGAATGTCATCCTTTGTCGCCTCAGGTTCTAGAATAACTACAATTAGTAAGAGTGGGAATTTTATGTTCACATATATGAGGAATATCTTAAACTCTATTTCTAAATAAGGCATACAAAAAGACAGTTTTGGTTGCACACTAATTGCAACATGCTTGCATTGGGTCTGAGAAAAATGCAAGAGAAGTAACTAAATCCTTGCTAGATAAAATTAATCAGAAAAAAGAGAATGTTCAAGAGTCAATAGTAAAATCAAATAGGTCATGGAGATTTGAGAACACCTTAACTTTGCCCCGTCAAGAAGAATACACAGATCTTCTTGTCCAGGAAGCTCCTCCTCGCTAGATAAAGCAAATTAATTCAACAAGTTTTTTAACACAAAAATGTATTCCACTTAAACTTGGTGCACATGTAAATATTTCAATGAAAACCAGTGAAGAAACGAAGTAAAACAGAAAAGCCAAAGAAAACGTGAAAAACCGGTGAAGAAACAAAGGAAAAGCAACAAATTCAGGAAAAAACGAAGGAAACATAAAACAAAGAAAACCATACAAAACAGTGGACACAGAAGAAAAAAAACATGCTATACTACTGGGTCGGTCCAAGACCCCGGGCGCGTGAGGCGAGTCCAAGCTAGCTTGGCAGGCTGTAAGTGGGTTTCCAGGCCATCAACGTACACATTGTGCGGCCCTATGTTTGATGCCAAGTTCATTTATGTGATCAGCACAACATCCATGCAATCATATACCTGTTCTAGGACCTTCGTTTATTTTCTCTAATTTTATTCACAAGTTTAGGAGTTCAAATGTCTAAACTCACAACCTCATGAAGCATGCATTTTCATTAGGAGTTGGCTGCCATGTTTGGTTAGGCCAACCGAGCAGTCTCTTTTGCATCCTAATAAATATTGTGATGGGTTAGTGAAAGCTTCTTGAGTTTGCCTCAATATATTTTAGCGTGATCATCACACGAGTCAATCCCTCCTTTTACTCTACACGTAAAGAGAAAGCAGCCTGCCGAGGAAGAATTCATGACGAAAATACAACTTTGTCACCTTTGCATCTCCAACTTCAGATGCACAAAACCGAAACATCTCCTGGGGTTTTATAGTCCAGACTTCAGAGTTGAGTGCACTGAGCATGACTGTAACCTTGCTTGTAATAACATAGTAAAAGCTCTTGGTTCAAAAGAAAAGAAGCATCCTAACAGGCTTCAGATTCGATATCAAAAGAGAAACAACTGGACTATATACACAAAAATGTATTCCACTTAAACTTGGTGCAAAAGAGAACCAGTACCCGCCTACCTTCCTCATTATCTGATCCATGCTCCGATCCCTGCCCGCCGTGACAAGCTATCAAGAACGCAAATCAAGCACCCACACAACCCACATAAGCACCAAACAAGCTGGGAGGAACGGGTGGAGTAACCTGCCGGCGACGGGATTCCTGGCGACGGGGAGGATTCCTCGCGACGGGGATTCCTGACGACGGGATTCCTGGAACGGATCAAGACTCGGGCTTGGGCTTGGGCTCCCCCTTGGCGCGCTTCGGCCGGGCCATCGCAGCCTCCTTGTGCATGTCGCCGGCCTCCGCAGCGACCAAGCCGAGCTCGACGGCCCCGCGTCGCAAGGAAGAAGGAGGGCCCCGGCACCGGCATAGACGAAGAAGGGGCGGGGCGGGGAAGTGCATAGGGCCAGCTCGCGAACTCCCGCGTCCGAAGGAGGACGGAAGGCTCGGTGTCGCCGGCGACCATGCCGAGCTCGACCGCCCCGCGTCGCAAGGAGGAGGGAGGGCCCCGACGTCGACGTATACGAAGAAGGGCGGGCGGAGTAGAGAACAGGGCAGGGCCCTCGTGGGCGCTGATGACGAAGGGGAGGCGCTGCCGACGATGGAGATGAAGCAGAGGGGAGGCCACCAGAGAGCAATGGCGTTCGGTCGCCGTGGACTTGTGGATAGGGATGGGGTGGGGAGAGGAGGGAGTGTGTGAGATTGTGAGTTTTTTTTCTATAACCGAGTTGGGGAGTGGGTGATGCTGTGAGTGGGTGATGCTGTGAGTGGGTAGCGTTTATCTCCTACAAAAACATTTTTTGAGCAACTCGGTTATTTTGTGTAGGCATGTCCGATTCACTTGCATGGGTGATGTTTTTGTTATCACCGCGGCTATCAAATATATATAATTTAATTTAATTTAATTTAATTTTTATAAAATCATTTTTATAGAATTTTTTATAAAATTGATAAAAATGTATTGGATATATTTAATTTCTATAATCATATATAGGTCATCTTGTGGTTTGTGGATGATAAATTTTATGGAGTACTTCAGTGGAAATGATTTGTGTGACACTCCTACGCAGGTAATTTTTATGTAATACTTATTCTATGTTGTATCATTATTTAACTCTTATTTCTACTTTAATAGGATCATATGGCAGATTTTAGAACAAAACTAGCTGTCATTTTAGTGGACTCGGAATTGAATGATGATAATATAAGAAATCGAGACATGGAAGATGACGAAACCAATATAGATCCAACGGATTGTATGATTCTGGATGGACCCCCTCAGAATCTCAAAACATCGAATACATCATTAGATGTTGAGCTCATCGCACAGTCATATATCCTTTCACCGTGTGTCAACCCAACAAACGATGACTTAATAGACGAACTGTGTTTGTTCATCAGTATGGTTGATGATGATGCTTTACTAGAGTAAGCCATGTTCTTTTAGTTCATTTTGTATTCTAATAAATTACTCTGATGTCATTATAATTGACGAAATTTTGATTTTACAGAAGCGAATGGGTGAAAAGCTCTAATCCTTACCCTATCAGCTTAAAGTTGAGACAAATAAAAAACATATTAAACAATGATGAATATATGGATATTGATTGCTTTAACATGGCTGTGCGGATACTAGCGCACCACGAAGTCCAGCTTCTCAGTAGGGATGTCAATTTTATCCATGGATCTGGATACCCATGGATACCCGACCCAGTTGGGCAAGGGTATAGAGCACATTTCTGCCCATGGATCCGTGGATATGGATACCATGAACAATCCAGTTGGACATAGTTTTAATTTTTGCTCCATGGATATCTAGTGGACACCTATATATCAAATGGACTGCTATTGTAGTGATATTAAATAAAGAAAATGTTCAACCCCATGTCACTCGTAGTGAGAGAAGGTCAAAGTGTGATCCATGTTCCCTAATCCCCCACAACTCCACTAACATAATTATTAAACCTAATATTAGTTAAGGAATGAGGATGAGTTAATTTGATCTTTGGGAAGGCTTTATGTTTAATTTTCTATGCCCATGGAGGTCCATGGATATGTGGATATCCAATGGGTTTGGGCATGGGCACAATTTGTGTCCATGGATACTTTGGTGGATGGGCAGACGGTAGGAATATGGGTCATGGGTTGGATTTGGACCAGCTCCACCCGCTCCAAACCCGACCCATTGCCATCCCTACTTCTCAGAGACATTCCATCTCACTACATGGATCTAAGATTTTGTGGTCTGGTGGGAGGGCGCATGGCAAGACACAAAGTAGTGGGAGGGCGCGTGGAGGGTGCTGAATTTATAAAGCACGCTGGACGCCGTGCATCAAAGCTAGCACGCGCCGGTCAACTTTTTCGCACGCGCACGCGATCTTTTCCCATCCGTCGGATTCTCTCGCACTTGCTAGAGCGTGCGAAACTGCTCCGCCTGTGCTAAAACCCATGTTTCCCACGCGCGCGTTTTTACCGCCGCTGCTGGAGATGCTCTTAGGTATTCCATCATCAAAAGTGTAATTAGCAAGCATAGTCGCAATTTCAGTACTAATAATATCCTTCATGTACTTAGCATACTGAGGCATTTTCAATATATCACTCAAGCAAGTGCGCAAAAAGACAGGTCTAATAATTTTAGCAAAGCATTCAAAATATTCGTTGTTGCTACTTGTATAAGACTTTTGAGGGAATGGCGTCGGGTTTTGAACCCATGGCTCTCTTTCCCTTCCATAGCAACAAAGTCTCTCTTATCATAACGTTCATTTTTAGGATTTATCAAGATCCTCAGGAGGCTCTATCTCAACATCATTATTAGGTTCCTTATTACTACCTAGTAGATCTTCTACATGAACATCATTATTTTCATTATCATTATCATTGAGTTCATGTTCACTACCAGATTGTGTCTCAACGTCAGAATTAGAAACATCATTATGATTCTTAGTAGGTTGTTCAATAACACGTTCACTAGGGGCATGCAAAGTCCTACCATTTTCCTTTTTCTTTTTCTTCTTAATGGGACTAGGAGTATCATCATTAATTCTCTCGAAATCATGTTCTATTCTTTTAGGATGACCTTCGGGATAAATGGGTTCCTCGGTCATTCTACCTCCTCTAGTCATTACTCTAATAGCATGATCATTAATATTACTCATCTCACCAAGCAAATCATTTTGTGACTTAGCTACTAGATCAAGTTGGGTGTGAACTAGGGATGGCAATTTTATCCATGGATCTGGATACCCATGGATACCCGACCCAGTTGGGCAAGGGTATAGAGCACATTTCTGCCCATGGATCCGTGGATATGGATACCCATGAACAACCCAGTTGGACATAGTTTTAACTTTTGCTCCATGGATATCTAGTGGACACCCATATGTCAAATGGACTCCTATTGTAGTGATATTAAATAAAGAAAATGTTCAACCCCATGTCACTCGCAGTGAGAGAAGGTCAAAGTGTGATCCATGTTCCCTAATCCCCCACAACTCCACTAACATAATTATTAAACCTAATATTAGTTAAGGAATGAGGATGAGTTAATTTGATCTTTGGGAAGGCTTCATGTTTAATTTTCTATGCCCATGGAGGTCCATGGATATCTGGATATCCAATGAGTTTGGGCATGGGCACAATTTGTGTCCATGGATACTTTGGTGGATGGGCAGACGGTAGGAATATGGGTCATGGGTTGGATTTGGACCAGCTCCACCCGCTCCAAACCCGACCCATTGCCATCCCTACTTCTCAGAGACATTCCATCTCACTACATGGATCTAAAATTTTGTGTAAGTTACTATAATTGCGTTTTACATATTTTTTTCTCATAGCACTATTGTTTTCTTATTTTTATTTTAGTCCATGTTTCACTATGCACGAGACCCAAGTCATCATGAAAATATGGACAATGCTACGTTTAAACGATTGTTTCATAGCTGGCCTGACAGCAATGAGTATCATATCTCACAGTGTGATATGGTAAGATTTTAATTTTTCGTTTATAACAATGGTTTATTTGGTTTTAATTAATATTTCATGTATTTATAAATGCATGCATCATTGCAGATTTTATTGCCTTGGGATATTTTTGGGTTGTTTCTATTGTTTGTCTTGGATCAAGATAAAAAAGTTATCTTAATTTTTGATCCGATACCAATACCTACTTTGGGGAAGAATATACTTAAAACCGTGGTGAGTAACCTAAATCTCGCACTCAAAGTTGCAAACCCTGCATTCAAGGACGATATCTCTAAATGGGAATGTATAGTTTCGGTTGTTCCAACAAACTCACACTGGTATGAATCTTTTCAATGCATTAAATATTAAATAATTCATTCATTCAACACACATTATGTGTTTAGTTCATACATGCAGTGCCTTGTTGGGGTATTTGGTTTTTAACTACATGCACTCATTGTGCGATGGAAAGCTATATTTTGTTATACCCAGGTGAGTATTTACACCATGCTTATTTGTATACATATTGCACATACAAACTTGTTGTAACAATGTTGTCTAATGCATATTTAGGATTGTTTTGAACTGAGGAAGCGATTTTTGTTGCATATTTTAAAGTATGAAGAAAATGAATCTCAAAACAATATCCCATACATTGAAGGAAGCATCATAGATCGCATCTATAGATGGACTTTCATTGCTTCAAAAGATGGACCATCAAGACGTGCTTAGTCCTGGTTTTTAAAATATATTTCTGTAACAATTATAATACAATTATTATGTGATCGAGAATTTTGTGCGGAGACATGTTTCTGGATCGTATGTTACTCACGTTCTCATATTGTTTTATATAAGACACCGATAAATGGCTCGATAAAAAACTCAAATATGTTTTACTATAGATTATGATACGTGTGTTGGATCATAAATATGTCACAGTTTTGAAAATACAATTTGAGTGACATAATAACATTTTGTACCCGTTTGAAAAAATCAGAAATTATTTTACTATGATACCATATGAATCCATTTTTTTGAGACGTGCGTTGCACGTGCATGCTTACTAGTGAGATCACAAAAATGCGACCTAGATGGATGCCTTACCCAGACTAATCGGCATTTTTCATATTTAGTCTAAATATGTGACGAATATGGGGCGCCCGACAAGTCCGCCACGTGGGACAAACGCTAAGGTCTCATAGAAAAACACCTCGAAACCTCATGGTGTGAAGCTCGTATCCTCCATCGGAGCGATGACGTCATGATACGCTGTAATGTTTTATTGTTCTATGCTGATATATTATCATTTTAGAATACTTTTGGGGTATGTATTTATCATTTTATGTTATTTTTGAGCACTAATCTATTGACCCCCACGAGTTCCTTTTTTCTACGTGTTTTTAATTTGCAAGTTTTCATAACAAATGAGGTCCAATTGTCGTGAAATTTTTTGGTGATTTTTTCTGAACCAAAAGAAGGCCAACGAGCATCGGAAGACGACTAGAGGCCTCACGAGGGGCCCACAAGCTAACAGGGTGCGGCTTGGGGGCGCCCTGATAGCTTGTGCCTCCCTCATGGCCCTCCCGACTTTGATATTTGGCTTATCTCATCTACCCTAAAAACACCAGAAGGAGTCTCGAAACACTTTTTACGCCGTCGCAAGTCTCTATTCCGACGGGAGGCCATGTGGAGCTCCGTTCCGGCACCGTGCCGGAGGGAGGATCGATCACGGAGGGCCTCTTCATCAACTTTGCTGCCCTCACGATGATGTGTGAGTAGTTCACCATAGACCTACATGTAGATGGTAGTACCTAGATGGAAATATCTCTCTCTTTTGATCTTCAATACAATGATCATCGCATCTTCGCTTTGATCCACATGATGTAATTCACTTTTGTGTGATGTGTTTGTTGGGATCTGATGAATGGTGGGTTTATGTTGAGATTATTCATGATAAATATTTGAGTCACCTCTGAATACTTATATGATTCTTATGTGCATGATTATGATAGCTTCCTAATTCTCCCCGATGTACTGAAATAGTTTGGCCAACTAGATTGATATTTCTTCGGTGAGAGAGGTGCGTTGTAGTAGGTTCAACCTGGCGAATTTCTATATCTCACTGACACAAGGGGACAAGATGCACCTTTGTGTTGATGTTACTAAGGACAAAATGATGGAGTTTATTCATATTGCTTGAGTTTACTTTGTCTACATCATGTCATCTTACTCCATGCATTACTTCGTTCGTCATGAACTTAATATGTAGAGTCATGCATAGAATCGCACTCGAAGTGAAATAATAGTAATAGGTGAAGGCAGGAGTCAGCCTATTTGTTTATGGACGTGATGCCTACATACACATGATCATTGTCGTGAAGATCACATAACTATCTGCTTTTCTGTCAATTGCCCAAGAGTAATTTGATTACCCACCGTATGCTATTTTTTCCATGAGAGATGCCACTCGGGAAAGCTATGGCCCCGGGGTCTATTCACAACATATTGATAAAACCTTCAATCCCTTGTTACCGTTTACTTATTTTTATTTTATCTTGCTATCTACAATTATCTACACACGTCACTTGCTTGCAAATAACAATACAAGAGGATTGTCAACCCTCTTGCCCGCGTTGGGTGCAAGTTGTTTGTTCTTTTATGTGCAGCCGTTGATGACGGTTGTGGTTGATATTCCTATTGGTTCGATGAACCTTGGTTTCATAACCGAGGAAAATACTTACCCACTTTGTGCTGCGATAAATCGTTCATCTTAACAAAAAAACCCAATGCAGATCACGAGTATCACACCGCATGGCATCGCTCCGACGGGTCGCGTAGTGCCTAGCCCGACTATTTAAGCCGACAGTCTGCACCGAAATCCTAACCGTGCACGTTTTCTCCCTCCCGTTCGTCGCCGTCATCACTTTTCATTGGTGATCTTCAAGTAGTAGTAGCCATGCCGCTTGGCATATCTGCTGGCAGAGCGCCGGCTGGAGCTCCTTCAGAAGATCCACACAAGGCACGAAGCCCGGATCACCACGGGGTTACCTGTGGATGCGGTGAATCCGGAGTAGGTGTTGGGGATATTGCAAATGACATAAGGCGGCCAGCCCGGGCGAGGACACACACGTGGGTCTGGGCGTAAGCCGACACTTGAAATACAAGACCCCACATACCTAGCTCAAAGGACAAGGAGATGACTTGGAGAAGACTAAATCCCAGATCTAGTGTAAGTGCATCTAGTGCCCCTTAGTGATTTTGGTGGATTGAAGACTTATAGGTTAAGACACTGATAAGTTTGTAAGTGTATATAGGCTCTATAAGTTGCTGAGGAGTTTGAGTTATTCGATGAATATCGACCCCTAAAAATGTATGTCTTCGGGTGAAGACTTTGGTCATTCCTTGAAGATGTTGATCACGAAGAAATGGCAAAGAAATTGATATTCCTCATGAAGACATTGAAGATGAGGAATTCGGTGTGTCCCAAAGAAAATACTCTGAAGACGTTGAAGCTTGAAGATTTACTCTTTCTGTTTCATTTTCTTCACTCTTGAGTCATAGGAACACCGTACGTAAAAGGGGGTCAAGGTAAAACTATGGAAAGAATTTCCTCATGATGCCCAACTCAAACCTACACCTATCAGATCCTCAAAGTGAGGAACATGAGAGATATGAGGACTTTCATAGTTGAAAGTTCAGACCGTTGCCGCGGCACGCGCCACCTGTCCCAAATCTTATCCACCCAACGGTCATACCACTAAGGGCATTTATGTCAAATCATGTCGGGATGCTTCCAGGCTATAAATAGCCACCCCCACAACCACTAGCTGGCTGGCTGCTCCGAGAGAAACTGACACTTGTCATTTAGAGAAACTCAATTCCTTGAGGACTTTGAGCGAAAATCATCAAGTGAGGAGATACCCCCAACACCCAAACCCAAACCAAAACCCAAGTGATTTAGCATCACCGAAGAAGTTATTCCTATGTGGAACTGACGCTTGTTACCTTTGAGGACTGTGCATCCTTCAGTCGGTTAGGAGTCATGGTCTAGAGCATCCAACAGTCAATTATGGATCACCGGGTAACCGAGTTTGTGAGGATTTGGAAGTCTGCCCTCAAGACTTACCACGAGTGTTGGGCGAGGACTGTGTGTCCTTAGCTCATGGAGAATACAGTCGGGATTGTGTGTCCCGGGACCATGTGTCCTTTGGTTTCAATGCCAAGCCGCTCCAAACCAGACGTACAACCATCACAACATTTGGAACTGGGTCATCAACCACTGTCTTCATCGAACTACTGGTTCTATTTCTTCAACTTTTTTCATTTCCTCAATTGCATGTTGAAGACTTTCACCTATACTGTTTGAAGTATTTTACTGAAGACTTCTCAAATTATTCACCCAATTTATTCATCACCTGCTTATCCTGTATACGTGGCCTTTGCAAACTGATTCTCTTAATTCACGATGAGTACTTTGTTGTAGTCCTTTTATCACTTCTGCCTAAGTATTATTTCCGCTGCACTCAGTTCGTGACTAAGGACTTTCCACACTAGGAATTTTCTCAGTGATGAATTTGTAAAAATTGCCTATTCACCCTCCTCTAGTCAATATAACACACTTTCATCTAGAAAACAAACCTTTGGGTTGTCTCATCATGGGTCGACTGACAGGATTGCGACCTAGGTTGTATAGGCAGTACCGGTTTAGGGGAGTTCCACTCCAATGAGGAGTCACATATGGGCATGGCCCAGACTCATTGTAAACAACATGGACTTGACCTAGTATATAAAGGCAAGCCCCGAGTCATCCAAAGAAGAGATCCAACTTAGAAGCTCTCGAGACATAGGTAGCGAAACATCACCCTTCTTATAGACATCTTGACATCGAATAAGCAAACACAAGCAGGAGTTGGCTTTTACCAGAGGGGCCAAACTTGGGTAAACTCGCTTCTCTAGTTCCCGATCAACCCCATCAATGGCTTCGCATAGCCGCCATGGCCTTGCAACTAAGTTCTCCTATGAAGACACTTGTCATGACATCCCCACGACAATTGGAGCCCGTCGTGAGTCCTGCGTATAAGGGAGCCATCATCTTGGAGGGAGATCTTCCAAGGATGGAGCGCTAATAACTAACCGGATTAGGAAAAGCCGACACGAAAAATTCTACTTCATCGATGATGAACGCTTACGACTGGAAGTAGACACTCTTGAGTTGAGTGTTCGGGTTCCCTTTGTCAATACTTTCGTTGGTTTAATCATTGGGTCCGAGAGGGAGCTGGATCCGAGTGGTGACTCCATCTTAGGAGGCGCCACGATTGTCTACTCCGACAGCGAGATGCCAGTCGATGACAACAACTTCAACGACAATCAATTTATCCTCCCACTTTTTGAGGAAAGGGTGGGAGGGTACTCCGATGAGGAGGTTTACCCGGTTTCAAACTGATCGTCGTGCCACGGTGTTGTCTACATGGTCGAGATCCAACATCACCCGCCACTGGCTCGTAATGCCAATCCGACTTAGGATAATCTGTTGGTACAAAACCTGTCGCCCAATTCTGGAGCCGACGCCAGAGATTTGAGAACTCAAGGAGTCCCGGAGACGGTTGATGCGCTGGATAAGCTCCTTGCATAACGAGTCACCACAGATAACACTGGGGTGCGGACGACAGAAATCGAGAAGTCTTGGGAACAACTTGGAAAGACTCAATAGGACATAGAAGTTAAAGCCGCACATCCCGCTGAGGTCCATAAAAACGTCCTCGAGGAGAGCTGGCGTCCGGAGAGCGATTAGGTTCACCTCACTTTCCGCCAGCAAGAGATAGCCACCGGTCAACAAAGAAGGCACCAAAGTCGTTTACAAGCTCCACGAGGATCACCCGTATCACAAAATCTTTTCAAACGCTGCCAAACACATGTGCCTAGCCAACACCAGATTTTAACCTTATGCCGATTTAGGAGCATCTTCGACAACAGGAGCCGACACACCACAAGATGGTTGTGAAAACTGTTAGCAAATTCATTAGTCGGCTCAAGACCAGCAAGAACAACAGATTCGACAGCCAATTTTCCAGTAGAAGTATCAACCACAAGTGCGTTTCCATATGCCACCGGGTCACTTCTCTAACCCTAAGGATAATCTGTATGCTGCAACATAGAACCCGTCGTTGATCCCCATCTAGGGCAACTCCTCATTTTAAGTGGAGTGCTGCGAAACAAAACCAGCTATTATAGACAACAATCACACAACAGACAAACTACTCCAACAATCTCAACATACTACACTCCGCACCGTACAATAGCCAAACGGCTTCAAGTCAGCATGGAGAGTCTCCTGTTCCAGCAGGATCAAGCAATGCATGTCGCCGCATAGAATGTCAAACATAGAATCAATAACAAAGACCAGCAGCGCCAGACATGCAGGTCATAGTTGACAATTACTAGTGCGGTGACGTCCTACGCAAACGGTCGTTAACCCCTTTCCATGACGCATTTTTAAATCGTCACCTTGCATGCTTGGGTGATAGGGGGTCCATCCCACACGACAAGGAAAAATTGTCGGAGATGGAGACCAATGAACACAAACGTTTGGCAAAATTAAGCGTATGGGATGTGCGCATATATCACAAACGAGAGTCATCGGTCAACCTTTTGAGATATGGCATACTTCCCATACGGCCCATCTTTGATACTCGTGTGAGATCACATTAACATCACATGCGCTATTCTGTGGTGGACCATTTATGATCTGCGCCACATCGCAAACAGTCCACAATTGTAAAGCGTGTATGATAAGGGGGCCATCACACACATTTAGTTCCACTAGGACCGTCTGAGATAGAAATAAGAGTGCATACATTTATTCTTATAAAACCGTATGTGAAGGTTGAATCCATCCCACACGCTGTGCTATTGATAAACGTTTTTGATTTATAAAATGTCCCAACCGTGTCATCCATACTTCTCAAAAGTGTCATCTGTACGAGCCGTGTCGAATGAAGGCCTATCACACACATTCTTCTGTGACCAATGCTACCTCTTGAGCTTGCGTTCGTTTTTCCCTTGAAGAGGAAAGGGTGATGCAGCACAGTAGCAGTAAGTATTTCCCTCAGTTTGAGAACCAAGGTATCAATCTAGTAGGAGTATCAAGCCAAGTCTCCAAAGTACCAGCGCAAAAATAGCAAACTTTCACAAAACACTACACTGGGTTCTCAATCCCTTCACGATTGATTGCAAGGTGAGAATTGAAGGCCGAAAGTGCAACAAAGTAAAAGTGTAGGGATGAAAATATGACGTGAAGTAGACCCGGGGGCCATAGTGTTCACTAGAGGCTTCTCTCAAGATAGCAAATATTACGGTGGGTGAACGAATTACTGTCGAGCAATTGATAGAACCGCACAAAGTCATGACGATATCTAAGGCAATGATCATACATATAGGCATCACGTCCAAGACAAGTAGACCGATACTTTCTGCATCTACTACTATTACTCCACACATCGACCGCTATCCACCATGAACCTAGTGTATTAAGTTCATGACAAACAGAGTAACGCCTTAAGCAAGATGACATGATGTAGAGGGATAAATTCATGCAATAGATATAAACCCCATCTTTTTACCCTTGATGGCAATAACACGATGCGTGGCTCGCTACCCCTTCTGTCACTGGGTGAGGTCACCGCACGGTATGAACCCAAAACCAAGCACTTCTCCCATTGCAAGAATTATAGATCAAGTTGGCCAAACAAAACCCACAACTCGAAGAGAATTACAAGGATATGAAATCATGCATATAAGAGATCAGAAGAAACTCAAATAAGATTCATAGATAATCTAATCATAAATCCACAATTCATCGGATCTCGACAAACACACCGCAAAAGAAGATTACTACGGATAGATCTCCATGAAGATCATGGAGAACTTTGTATTGAAGATCCAAGAGAGAGAAGAAGCCATCTAGCTACTAGCTATGGACCCCAAGGTCTATGGTGAACTACTCACGCATCATCGGAGAGGCAATAGTGTTGATGAAGAAGCCCTCTATGTCCGAATCCCCCCTCCGGCAGGGCACCAGAACGTGCCCCAGATGGGATCTTGCGGAGACAGAAGCTTGCGGCAGCGGAAAAGTATTTTTATGGCTCTCTCCCATGGTTTCAGATTTGTTTGGGGATTTATAGGCGGAAGAAGTAGGACAGAGGAGCCACAGGGGGCCCACAAGCCTGCTAGGCACGGGCTCCCATGCCGCGCTAGGGGGCTTGTGGCCTCCCCTAGTGCCCTCTGCCTTCGTTCTCAAGCTCCTTGTGTATCTTCTGTTTTGGAAAAAATCTTTTTGGACGTTTTATTCCGTTTGGACTCCGTTAAATATTCTCCTCTGAAAAAGGTCAAAAACACGGAAAAAACAGGAACTCGCACTGAGTTAATAAGTTAGTCCCAAAAAAGATATAAAAGGCATACAAAACATCCATAGTTTGACAAGATAATAGCATGGAACCATCAAAAATTATAGATACGTTGGAGACGTATCAAGCATCCCCAAGTTTAACTCCTACTCGTCCTCGAGTAGGGAAGTGATAAAGACTGAACTTTTGATGTGGAATGCTACCTAGCATATTTGTCCTTTGTAACTTCTTTCATGTGACATGAATGTTCAGATCCGTAAGATTCAAAACAATAGTTTGCTATTGACATGAAAACAATAATACTTCATGCAAACTAGCAAGGTAATCATGAATTTTCGAAACAACAAGGCCAAAGAAAGTTATCCCAACAAAATCATATAGTGTGGCTATGCTCCATCATCCCCACATAAACGAATTTAAATCATGCACAACCCCGGTATTGCCCAAGTAATTGTTTCCGCACTCTTACTTTCTCAAACCTTTTTCAACTCTCACGCAATACATGAGCGTGAGCCATGGATATAGCACTATAGGTGGAATAGAGTGTCGTGGAGGTTGTGAAGCAAAAAGGAGGAGATGGTCACATTGACTCGGCGTATCAAATGGCTATGGAGATGCCCATCAATAGATATCAATGTGAAAGAGTATGGATTACCATGCAATTGATGCACTAAGAGCTATAAGTGTGTGAAAGCTCAAAAGGAGAACTAGTGGGTGTGCATCCAACTTGCTTGCTCACGAAGACCTAGGGCAATTTTGAGGAAGCCCATCATTGGAATATACAAGCCAAGTTACATAATGAAGATTCCCACTAGTATATGGTGGTGACAAAACAAGAGACCTTCAATCATGAAGAACATGGTGCTATTATGAAGCACATGTGTGGAAAAAGATAGTAGCATTGTCCCTTCTCTCTTTTTCTCTCTCTTTTTTTGTTTGGACTCTTTGGCCTCTTTTCATTTTATTTTATTTTTTTGGTGGGCATCTTTGGCCTCTTTTCATTTTTTTGTTTCCTCACATGGTACAATGCTCTAATAATGATGATCATCACCCTTATTTACTCACAGCTCAATGCTTAGAACAATGATGACTCTTATAGGAAATGCCTCCGGTAGTGTACCGGGGTGTGCAATTTTCTAGCTTAGCGTATGACTCGCTAGCTATCTAACGATCATGCAATGGCAATATGAAAGTGATGACACATGTCATGAACTGGAACGGTGGGAGTTGCATGGCAATATATCTCGGAATGGCTATGAAAAGGCCATGATAGGTAGGTATGGTGGCTGTTTTGAGGAAGGTCTATGGTGGTTTTGTGTACCGGCGGAAGTTGCGTGACACTAGAGAGGCTAGCAATTGTGGAAGGTGAAAGTGCATCTATACCATGGACTCACATTAGTCATGAAGAACTCACATACTTGTTGCGAAAGTTTTTATTAGTAATCAAAACAAAGTGCTAAACGCGTACTCCTAGGGGAAGGGTTGGTAGGTGTTAACTATCGCGCGATCCCGACCGCAACACAAAGGATGACAATCAGTAAATCAATTATGCTCTGACTTCCTAACATAGCGGTTCACCATACGTGCATGTTACGGGAGTCACTAACTTCAACACAAGTATTTCTAGATTCACAACACCCTACTTATATGACTCTTAATATCACCAAATCCATGTCTCAAAACTAATTGAGAGGAATAAAACTTCTCATTCTAATCAATGCACAAGAATATGGAAGTTTTATTGTATCCTCTTTGGATGCCTATCAACTTTAGGACTACTTTCATAGCACAAGCCAACTACCAAGTTACTCAGAGAGAGCACTCTCAAAGAGATATAAGTGAAGATCGAGAGTTCTTATTTCTCCAAAATATGACACCTTCGTGCTCTAAAATATCTAAGTGAAGCACTTAGAGCAAAGTTATCTAGCTCAAAATATATAAGTGAAGCACATGTGAGCTAAATTTCCTAACTCAAAAGATATAAGTGAAGCTCAATGAGTATTCTAGCAAATTCACGATGAGTGCATGTCTCTATCAAAAGGTGTGCAGAAAGGATGATTGTGACACAACAAAAAGAAAAGAATCCTATAATACATGACGCTCCAAGCAAAACACATATCATGTGGTGAATAAAAATATAGCTCCAAGTAATGTTACCCATGGATTGAAGACGAAAGAGGGGATGCCTTCCCGGGGCATCCCCAAGCTTAGGCTTTTTGGTGCCCTTGAATTTGGCTTGGGATGCCTTGGGCATCCCCAAGATTGAGCTCTTTCCACTCTTTATCCCATTGTCCATGAGAAAATCACCCAAAACTTCAAAACTTCACAACATAAAACTTAAATAGAAACTCGTGATAACATTAGCAAAAGAAAACAAACTACCACCTCTTTAGGTACTCTAGCAAACTTAATTTCTATTTATATTGGTGTTATATTACTGTATTCTCACTTTTCCATGGCTAGTACCCCCGATACTATCCATAGTTTCATTAAAATAAGCAATCAACACACCAAAAATAGAATCTGTCAAAAACAGACGAGTCTATAGCAATCTGTATACTTCGTATACTTTTGGTATCTCAGAAATTCTGAAACATTACGACAATTTGGGAAATTGGCATATCAACCAGAAGAAAAAATAATCAACTCAAAAGCTCTTTCTGGATAGGAATTAAAAATAATTTTGTGAGCGCAAAGTTTCTGTCTTTTCCAGCAAGATCAAACAACCATCACCAAAACTAGTCATAAAAGTTTTACTTGGCACAAACACAAAAGAAACACAAAGAACACAATCATAACAGAATTATGATGGTGTGGACACAACTAAACAGAAAGCAAAAAAGCAAAGATAAATTTATTGGGTTGCCTCCCAAAAGCGCTATTGTTTAACGCCCTTAGCTAGGCATTCATAATTCAATGATGCTCACATAAAAGATAGCAATCGGGCACGAAGAGAGCATCATGAAACATGTGACAAACATATCTAAGTCTAACATACTTCCTATGCATAGGCATTTTATAGGAAAAAAATATCAAGACAAGGAATAACTACCATATGCAAGGAAGAAGAAAGAGACAATAGCAATCTCAACATAACGAGAGGTAATTTGGTAACATGAAAGTTTCTACCACAATATTTTCCTCTCTCATAGCAATTACATGTGGGATCATAATCAAATTCAACAAGATAGCTATCACAAAGGATATTATTTTCATGATCCACATGCATGCAAAGTTGACGATCTTCAAAAATAGTGGGATTATCATCAACTAAAGTCATGACTTCTCCAAACACACTTTCAATATTATTGCAAACATCATAATCATCATGAGGGTTAAACTAATTTTCAAGATCATAAGAAAAATTATCATCCCAATCACGATCATTGCAACAAGTAGTGGACATAGCAAAACTAGCATCCCCAAGCTTAGGGTTTTGCATATTTTTAGCATGATTGTCATTAATAGAATTTATAATGAAATCATTGCAATCATGCTTTTCATTCAAGAAGCCCTCGTGAATCACTTCATAAATTTCTTCATCACGATTTTCAGATTCACGCATCTCGAGCAAAACTCCATAGAGAAAGTCAAGTGCACTCAACTCACTAGCAAATGGTTCAACATTATTGGATCTCTTAAAGAGATTAGCAAGTGGATGAGGATCCATATCAATAGATTTTCAGCAAGCGAAGATGCAAGCATATTGAAGGCACATAGCCCACAAGCAAAGGAAAGGCAAACAAAAAAGGCAAATATTTTTGTAAATTTTTGTTTTTTAGAAGTGGGGGAGAGGAAAACGAGAGGCAAAAGGCAAAAAAGTAAATAAAAGAGATGAGTTTGCGACAGTTACTTGGATAAGCTTCACTTAGAATAGTCCCCGGTGCTAGAAATTGACACGAGGAAGACTATTCTTGACTTGATGCTCCCTGGCAACGGCGCCAGAAATTGGCACGTTGACGAGAGACTATTATTGACTTGATCCTCCTCCCCGGCAACGGCGACAGAAATTCTTCTTACAAGCTCTTAAGCTTGCGTTGGTTTTTCCCTTTAAGAGGAAAGGGTGATGCAGCACAGTAGCAGTAAGTATTTCCCTCAGTTTGAGAACCAAGGTATCAATCCAGTAGGAGTATCAAGCCAAGTCTCCAAAGTACCTGCGCAAAAACAGCAAACTTGCACCCAACGCAACAAAGGGGTTGTCAATCCCTTCACGATTGATTGCAAGGTGAGATCTGAAGGCGGAAAGTGCAACAAAGTAAAAGTGTAGGGCTAAAAATATGATGTGAAGTAGACACGGGGGCCATAGTGTTCACTAGAGGCTTCTCTCAAGATAGCAAATATTACGGTGGGTGAACGAATTACTGTCGAGCAATTGATAGAACCGCAAAAAGTCATGACGATATCTAAGGCAATGATCATACATATAGGAATCACGTCCGAGACAAGTAGACCGATACTTTCTGCATCTACTACCATTACAACACACATCGACCGCTATCCAGCATGAACCTAGTGTATAGAGTTCATGACAAACAGAGTAATGCCTTAAGCAAGATGACATGATGTAGAGGGATAAATTCATGCAATAGATATAAACCCCATCTTTTTACCCTTGATGGCAACAACAAGATGCGTGCCTCGCTACCCCTTCTATCACTGGGTGAGGTCACCGCACGGTATGAACCCAAAACCAAGCACTTCTCCCATTGCAAGAATTATAGATCAAGTTGGCCAAACGAAACCCACAACTCGAAGAGAATTACAAGGATATGAAATCATGCATATAAGATATTAGAAGAAACTCAAATAAGATTCATAGATAATCTGATCATAAATCCACAATTCATCGGATCTCGACAAACACACCGCAAAAGAAGATTACATCGGATAGATCTCCATGAAGATCATGGAGAACTTTGTATTGAAGATCCAAGAGAGAGAAGAAGCCATCTAGCTACTAGCTATGGACCCCAAGGTCTATGGTGAACTACTCACGCATCATCGAAGAGGCAATGGTGTTGATGAAGAAGCCCTCCGTGTCCGAATACCCCCAACGGCAGGGCACCAGAACGTGCCCCAGATGGGATCTTGCGGAGACAGAAGCTTGCTTCGACGGAAAAGTATTTTCGTGGCTCTCTCCCGTGGTTTCAGATTTTTCGGGGATTTATAGGCGGAAGAAGTAGGGCAGAGGAGCCCCAGGGGAGCCACAAGCCCGCTAGGCGCGCCCCCCAGGCCGCGGCTAGGGGGCTTGTGGCCTCCCCTGGTGCCCTCTGCCTTGGTTCTCAAGCTCCCTGCGTATTTTCTGTTCCGGAAAAAATCTTTTTGGGGGTTTTATTCCGTTTGGACTCCGTTCAATATTCTCCTCTGAAAAGGGTAAAAAACACGGAAAAAACAGGAACTGGCACTTGGCACTGAGTTAATAAGTTAGTCCCAAAAAAGATATAAAAGGCATACAAAACATCCAAAGTTTGACAAGATAATAGCATGGAACCTTAAAAAATTATAGATACGTTGGAGACGTATCAACCAAAGTTTACGATGGGCACAACATCATAATCAGTTCACAATAAGAAATCGTGTGTGATAAGGAGACTATCACAAACACTTAATGAGAAGTAAGTGTCTGTGATCATGTTGTTAGTCTCACACGTTATTTCTCGGCTGCTCGTGTGCACAACAGAGATTCATCACACACGTCGTGAGTGGAGAAACATGTATGATCTTGAAGTTGATCATATACGTTTTGCTTTCTCAAACTGTGTGCACTGTAATGGCCCACAGAGGATAATTTAGCCCTAATTTAATACCTTGGTTCATAATTCACATAATTTAATTTTGAAAGTAGGAAATTATTTATTTAAAATCGAATCATGTTTAAATATAGGTTGAAGAATGAATGCATAATTCGATTCACATCTACATATACTCAAGAACTATAGAAGCATCAATTCATGAAAAAGCAAAATTACAGAAGGGATGAATAAACAATGATGGAACCACTGTTGCATTAAAGACGATAAAGAGAGAGACGAATGGCATTCTGGTTGCTAGAGAAGGTGAAGCGGAATGCCCACATTGTGCCCTCCTCCATGCCTAATGCACGCACGACTCTAGGCTAGCCCCTAGTGATGGCTGTCCACCCATCCTTTATTGTCTTCATTACGACTTCTTGTTACTCATTGTAGTCTTGATGATATACTTTAACCTTCACTTCATGTCCACCAATCATGTACTTTGCAAGGAAATCTTGAGTAAACTGCTTTGGGAACCACTACAAAAAAAGGTCCACACATTGTTGTGTGACAACTCATTATGGCCAGTACTAATAGGAAGGCTATAGAGTTCATAGTTAGCATCCTACAACTCACTATCGTGTTATGGAGCATAAACAAATAGTCTAATTTGCAATGTTCCCCTCCTTTCCTCAATCATCCTTATCAGTTGCTCACTTGTTGTTGGTTCATAAATAAAAGTAGGGATCGACGATGACAAGGCCGCCGCCGAGGTTGACGAAGATGCACATAAACCCGCTCATCACTGAATCACACAAGGTTTCTGCCCACTCTTGGTAGGACATCAAGTTGTTGAAGGGCACCAGTGATGACGACTCTTTGGGTGGGTCGTCGATCATGCCAACAAGCATCTCGGGATATTTTGCATGGTGGATGGCAAGCAAATCTTCATACTTCCTCGGCAGGTAGACCATTATGCGCTCAAGGAACATCGCGGAGAGATCAGTGATGATGGGCCACGACGCTTGCACCGACTCATCCTCCTCCTTGAAGATGTAATCAATGAAGGGGTCGTCTTCGACCTCTGAGCTTTGGTTGCCTCGCAAGGCACCAACGTCGACCATCAAGCTTTGGTTGCCTCGCAAGGGGCCACTATTAAGTCTCCAACGCATCGATAATTTATAAAGTATTCATGCCATATTTCCCTATGTTTACAATACTTTTATATGGTTTTGATGCACCTTATTTTATTTATTTGGAACTAACTCGGAGTGGTGTTGTTTTCACCCAACTTACCATGGTTTTTTTGTGTGCAGAAAATAAAAGTTCTTGGAATCACCCGAAAGTTTTTTTACAATTTTTTTTGGAGAAAATAAGAAATACTAGAACGAAGAACCAATGGAGGGGATCCACCCATGGGCCACAAGCCAAAAGGGCATGCCCACCCCCATGGGCGCACCCTGATGCTTGTGGGGCCCACGAGGCTCCGGCTGATGTGATTCCAACACTAAAAATTCCTATAAATCTAGAAACCTCTGAAAGTTAACCTATAATTTCCACTACGCTGCCACAACTTTCTGTATCAAAGAAGAATCCATATGAAGCCTTTCCAGTACCTTCCCGGAGGGGGAAATCATCTCTGGTGGCCATCTTCATCATCCCGACGTAGGCCATAACAAGGAGGGAGCAGTTCATCCTCATGGATGAGGGTATGTACCAGTAGCTATGTGTTTAATCTCTCTCTCTCTCTCGTGTTCTTGAGATGTCATGATTTGATGTATCACGAGCTTTGTTAATATAGTTGGATCATATGGTGTTCTTCCCTTGCCATCTTGTTGTGACGAATTCAATCTTTCCTTTTGAGATCTCGTTATGTTGGATTGAATAATTTGGGGTTGAGAATACTGATGTATATCTTGCATGTGGATACCCGTGGTGACAATGAGGTATTCTATGGATTCACTTGATATATGTTATGGCGTCAACTTGCGGGCCGCAAAATGGGCGATCGAGCTTGGACCACATGAGGTGAAGGATGTGCCTCGAACAACCATCAAATTTCAGGCATTATTGGACTTCATTAACCATTGGACTTAATTACAAGTCCCCGAGGAGAGGCTAGATAACATGTACTAGACAATACACTTTGATGGATCCAGGCAATTGCACGGTTCGGGGGCTAGAGTTATTCTATCTTCCCCGCGAGGTGAAAATTTTTGTTACACCTTACGGCTCATGTTCCCTTGTACTAACAATGCTGCTGAGTATGAGGCTCTCCTCCATGCCCTCCATATGGCTAACAAGATGAACCTAAGCCAGGGCAGGTGTTTGGGCTACTAATATTTGGTGGATCAGCAAGTATGAGGGGCTTGGGATTCAAAAGATCCTATCATGGTGACTTACTGGTGTGCAATAAAGATCATTGTGGGTCATTTCCAAGGTTATCAAGTTGATCGCATTGATCGCCAAATTAACGAGGCTGCAGATTCTTTTTCATGACTCGGCTCTCAACGTAATCCGGTCCCACCGAATGTTTTCCTTGTTGTGCTTCACAACCCCTCAGTCAAGTTTCCATCAGAGGAAGACATAGATATCCCTGACCCGAAGGCATAGCTGGTGATGGCTCTACATGTTATCCTTGATTGGACTATCCCCTACATGGTTTATTTGACCTGTGGTGAGCTCCCACATGAGGAAAGCATCGCCTAGAAGATTATCAGGCATTGTAAATCTATGATAACCTTCAATGGCAAGTTACACCGATGAAGCATTACCAGTGTGTTTCAACGCCGTGTCTCCCTTGCATAAGGCCGAGAGATCCTTAATGAAATCCACACCGGAGATTGTGGCCACAATTCCGGCTGAAGATCATTGGTAGCCAATGCTTTCCGATATGGTTTTTACTGGCTTACCGCTCATGTTGATGCAAAAGACATCACGCAAAAGTGCGATGGTTGTCAAAATTTGCACGATAAGCTCATGTACCAGCTCAATAGTTGCGGATGATTCCAATTTCTTAGACGTTTGCAGTCTAGGGGCTTGGCATGGTCGGTCATTCAAACCATCATCAGGCAAGAAGACCCACCTTTTGGTGGCAGTTGATAGGTTCACCAAGTGGTTCGAAGCAGAGCCGATCAGCAATTGTGATGTCGAGACGGTGGTGAATTTTTTTAAAAATCTGATTTTCCGTTTTGGATATCCACATAGAAACATCACAGATAACGACACAAACTTGTCCAAGGGAGCAATGGAACAGTTTTTTCAACGAGAGCACATCCGGCTAGATTTAGCCTCAATTACACTAGGTACTCCTTTCCCGCCTCGTTGTGCTGTCGACAACTGCTACACTCACCGCTTTCTTATTTGTAGTGATGTACAGGAGCATAGGCTCTTTCCCAACCAGGACATCTCAAACGGGGGAGCTATCCTATTTTCTTTAGAACACTCTCTTTATACATCTATCATAAAATCTTTTGATCCCCATCAACTGTGTGTTGATGTAAGGCAAGTCTTTCTCTTTATGATGATTTGTTCCATCATGAAAATTTGCCGAGGGTTTGGTTTGTTTGGAACCTTGCTCTCTTTTGGGAACTAGATACCTCGTGCTTGTTTTCCTTTAATTGGTATCTTGTTTCCTTTTGTTTGGAATGTGTCAATGGATATCACATTCCTTGATGTATATTTTAATTGGTATCCTTCAGTGATAATTTTTAGTTTGGTATTTTATTCTCACTTGATACCTTGTCTTTGGTGTCCTGACAACTATGTGTTGATTTGATTTTTGAAAGCCTTGGGCGTGCATATTTATATATAGATTCTTTAGCATGCTTTCTTTCTTTGACCTGATATATTGGGGAAACTCCACCTCATCATAAATTGGCTAAAGTGTGCATGAAATTCAATTTCATATCTACTTGCACATATTTTTGTGGAGTTTGTCCTAACTATTGTTGGTTTTCTAACTCTTTGATCCCAATGAGTTTGGGCACCATTTTGTTTGTGTTCTTGTTCTAGGAACAATTGGAGATGCATTGGATGCTCGGCTCACCCACAAGGAAGGTGTTGACACCATAGACTTAGTGGAGCCAAGCTAGGATGATCGATGAACCATTATCTACTACATCAACCCATATGCTATCATGGTAAGAAGTATCTACTTCATTCATACATTTCTTGCATTTAACCTTTCATATGTTGCAACATGGCACGAATTTCTTGATTCGTTCTTGTGGTACTTGTTTCCTTTCTCAAAACATCCCAACGATGATGTCTTATTGCTAGTTATGATGTCTATGATGTTCTTGAGTTGGAAGTTCATTCATCTACAATAAGAAAATATTAGGCCATGTGTTATGCCTTCAAGCAAAGATCTTATTGGTATGTTTATGACTTCCTTTTGGATATCTTGTTCGTTCCTTCTTGTAACAATTTCGTGTGTACATCCTTCTTTGTGGATATATATCATCATGATTGTCTTCTACCAAGAACCTTTTACACATGAGAGAAGTTACATCTCTAATTGATATCCCCTTTTCTTTCAGGTCCACCGTTGCATTTTCTATCTCAGTTTTTGGTGGTTTCGTGAAAGGATTTCTCTTGGGATCGGATCTTATATCATTACATATTGATGCACTCATCGGTGGTGAAGATTATTTTTCCTCATGCTTGTCTTGATGAGGGCTTTGCCATTTCGATTGGTATCCGTCCTCTTGACAAGGTTATTATTTCCGATCTTCACCATGGGTTGCAATAAGCGTTGGTTCTTAATTTGTTTATTAGTAAGCTTGTAAACCCATTTGCTAGTAGTGTGTGTGTGGGAAGGATATGTCTTGAACTTTGTTTCTCATTTCATCTAGACTATGTTGATGAGTAATGCTCATCCTTATCTTAGTCTTCTCAAGTGCTTTGCCATGACTCACACACATCATTTTGGTTGAGCTCATTCTTAAGTTGCCTCTTTCACATGTTGCTCAACCATAAGTTTTATTCAAGTAATATGCCTATTGTCTTATCTACTTGCATGCATTTGTTGTGTGTTTTTATTAATTTTTGGGGAGGAACGATCCTGTTTTGTGCACTTGTATAAAAAAAATCTTAATTGTGCACAAATCATGGGGAGCTTTGATACGTCTCCAATGTATCTATAATTTTTGATGGTTTCAGGCTATTATCTTGTCAAACTTTGGATGTTTTGCATGCCTTTTATTTATTTTTTGGGACTAACTTATTAACTCAGTGCCAAGTGCCAGTTCCTGTTTTTTCCATGGTTTTGACGCCTTTCAGAGGAGATTTTGAAACGGAGTCCAAACGGAAGAAAATCCCTGAAAAGATTTTTTCTGGAATGGAAGAAGATCGGAGGACTTGGGAGCCAAGCCAGAGGAGCTCCAGGGGCCCCACAAGCCCCCAGCCCGCAGCCAAGGGGCGCGCCATCCAGGCTTGTGGGCCCCCTGGAGGTCCCTTGACCTAGATCTTGCGCCAATATATTCCCAAATATTCCCAAAAAAATCAAGGGAGGATCACAATCGCTTTTCCGCCACCGCAGGCTTCTTGCTCTGCAAGATCCCATCTGGGGCGCGTCCTGGTGCCCTGCCGGAGGGGGGATTCGGAAACGGAAGGCTTCTCCATCAATACCATGACCTCTCTGATGATGCGTGAGTAGTTCACCATAGACCTACGGGTCCATAGCTAGTAACTAGATGGCTTCTTCTCTCTCTTGGATCTTCAATACAAAGTTCTCCATGATCTTCATGGAGATCTATTCGATGTAATCTTCTTTTGCGGTGTATTTGTCGAGATCCGATGAATTATGGATTTATGATCAAATTATCTACGAATCTTATTTGAGTTTCTTATGATCTCTCTTATGCATGATTTCATATCCTTGTAATTCTCTTCGAGTTGTGGGTTTTGTCTGGCCAACTAGATCTATGATTCTTGCAATGGGAGAAGTGCTTGGTTTTGGGTTTATACCGTGCGGTGACCTCACCCAGTGAGAGAAGGGGTAGCGAGGCACGCATCATGTTGTTGCCATCAAGGGTAGAAAGATGGGGTTTTCATCATTGGTTTGAGTTTATCCCTCTACATCATGTCATCTTGCTTAAAACGTTACTCTGTTCGTCACGAACTCAATACACTAGATGCATGATGGATAGCGGTCGATGTGTGGAGTAATAGTAGTAGATGCAGAAAGTATCGGTCTACTTGTCTCGGACGTGATGCCTATATGTATGATCATTGCCTTAGATATCGTCATGACTTTGCGCGGTTCTATCAATTGCTCGATAGTAATTTGTTCACCCACCGTAATACTTGCTATTTTGAGAGAAGCCTCTAGTGAACACTATGGCCCCGAGGGTCTACTCCACACCATATTTTCAGCCTTACACTTTTTACTTCGTTGCACTTTCCGCCTTCAGATCTCACTTTGCAAACAATCTTGAAGGGATTGACAACCCCTTTGAAGTGTTGGGTCCAAGCTTGTTTGTGTTTGCGCAGGTACTCTCGACTTGACAAGACCCTCCTTCTGGATCGATACCTTGGTTCTCAAACTGAGGGAAATACTTACTACTCTTGTGCTGCATCACCCTTTCCTCTTCAAGGGAAAAACCAACGCAAGCCCAATCTCCGTCAATTTGTCAATTTCTGGCGCTGTTGTTTGAGAAGTAGCACAAGGATTTCTGGCGCCGTTGCCGGGGAGGAAGATGAAGTCAAGGACTCATCCAAGTAAGTGTCGCAAACTCATCTCTTGCATTTACTTTGTTTTCCATTTGCCTCTCGTTTTCCTCTCCCCCATTTCACAATTTGCCTTTTTTGTTTGCCTTTTTTCGTTCGCCTTTTTCGTTCTCTCTTTTCTCTCGCTTGCTTTCTGTTCACTTGTGTGCTATGTGCCTTCAATATGCTTGCATCTTCGTTTGCTGAAAATCTAGTGATATGGATCCTCACCCACTTGCTAATCTCTTTAAGAGATCCAATTATGTTGATCCAATTGCTAGTGAGTTGAGTGCACTTGACTTTTTCTATGGAGTTTTGCTTGAGATGCGTGAATCTGAAAATCATGATGAAGAAATTTATGAAGTGATTTACGAGGGCTCCTTGAATGAAAAGCATGATTGCAATGGTTTCACTATAAATCCTATTAGTGTAAATCATGCTAAAACTATGCAAAATCCTAAGCTTGTGGATGCTAGTTTTGCTATGCCCCTACTTGTTGCAATAATCATGATTGGGGTGATGATTTTTCTTATGATCTTGAAAATTTGTTTAAGTCTCATGATGATTATGATGTTTGCAATAAGATTGAAAGTGGGTTTGGAGAAGTTATGACTTTAGTTGATGATAATTCCACTATTTTTGAAGAGCGTCAACTTTGCATGCATGTGGATCATGAAAAGAATATCCTATGGGATAGCTATATTGTTGAATTTGAATATGATCCCACATGTAATTGCTATGAGAGAGGAAAATATTGTGGTACAAACTTTCATGTTACCAATTGACCTCTCGTTATGTTGAGATTGTTATTGTCTCTTTCTTCTTCCTTGCATTTGGTAACTATTCGTTCTCTTGCCAATTTGTTTTCCTATAAAATGCCTATGCTTAGGAAGTATGTTAGACTTAGATTCTATCGCTTTTATGCCTAGCTAAGGGCGTTAAACAATAGCGCTTGTCGGAGGAAACCCAATGAATTTATCTTTTTTTCTTTCTCTTTTGTTGCGTCCACACCATCATAATTATGTCATGTTTGTGTTTTTTCTATTTCTTTTTGTGTTTGAGCCAAGCAAAACCTTTATGACTAGTCTTGGTAATGGTTGTTTGATCCTGCTGGAAAAAGACAAAAACTTTTCGCTCACGAGATGATTTTTCATTTTTATTCCGAAAAGAGCTTTTGAGTTGATTCCTTTTGATGCTGATTGATATTATTTTTCCCCAGACCGTCGTAATGTTTCAGATTTTGTGAGGTACCAAAAGTATACGAAGTATACAGATTGCTACAGACTGGTCTGTTTTTGATAGATTCTGTTTTTTGAGTTGGTTGCTTGTTTTGATGAAACTATGGTTAGTATCGGGGGGTACTAGCCATGTAAAAGTGAGAATATAGTAGCCCATCATCAATTAGATAGAATTCAAGTTTGCTACAGTACCAAAAGAAGTGGTAGTTTGTTTTCTTGTATTAATGCTATCACAAGTTTCTGTTTAAGTTTTGTGTTGTGAAATTTTCAAGTTTTGGGTGATGTTCTCATGGACAAAGAGATAAGGAGTGGAAAGAGATCAAGCTTGGGGATGCCCAAGGCACCCCAAGCCAAATTCAATGACACCAAAAAGCCTAATCTTGGGGATGTCCCGGGAAGGCATCCTCTCTTTCGTCTTCAATCCATCGGTAACATTACTTGGAGCTATATTTTTATTCACCACATGATATGTGTTTTTCTTGGAGCGTTTTGTATCTTAGGAGTCTTTTCTTTTTGTTGTGTCACAATCATCCTTGCTGCACACCTTTTTGAGAGAGATAAACGTGCACTCATCGTGATTTTGCTAGAATGCTCATAGTGCTTCACTTATATCTTTTGAGCAAGATACTTTTGCTCATGTGCTTCACTTATATCTTTTGAGCTAGATACTTTTGCTCATGTGCTTCACTTATATCTTTAGAGCACGGCGGTGCGTGATTTGGTAGTTGGCTTATGCTATGAAAGTAGTCCCATGTGCTAGGTACCCAAAGAGGATGCAAAAACCTCCATCTTCATGTGCCTTGAGTAGAAAGAGAAGTTTCGATTCCTCTCAATTAGTTTGGATTTGGTAATATTAAGTGTTATGTTAGTAGGGTGTTTTGAATCTAGAAGTACTTGTGTTGAAGTTAGTGATTCCCGTAGCATGCACGTATGGTCAACCGCTATGTTAGGAAGTCAAGGCATAATTGATCTATTGATTGTCATCCTTTGTGTTGAGGTTGGGATCGCGCGATGGTTTACACCTACCAACCCTTCCCCTCGGAGTATGCGTTTAGCACTTTGTTTCGATTACTAATAAAAACTTTCGCAACAAGTATATGAGTTCTTTATGACTAATGTTGAGTCCATGGATTATACGCACTTTCACCTTCCACCATTGCTAGCCTCTCTAGTGTCGTGCAATTCTCGCCGGTACACAAACCCACCAAATTCCTTCCTCAAAACAGCCACCATACCTACCTACTATGGCATTTTCATAGCCATTCCGAGATATATTTCCATGCAACTACCACCGTTCCGTCTCATGACTTGTGTCGTCAGTCTCATATTGCCATTGCATGATCACACTAGATCGTTGCATATCCCGGTACACTGTCGGGGGCATTTCCTATGGAGTCATCATCATTGTGATCTTTGAGCTGTGAGTAAATAAAAGTGTGATGATCATCATTATTAGAGCATTGACCCATGTGAGGAAAAAAAGAGGCCAAAGAGCCCTAAAATAAAAGATAAAAGAGAAAAAAAGAGACCTAAGAGCCCAAATAAAAAAAGGAGAGAAAAAGAGAGAAGGGACAATGCTACTATCTTTTTCCACACTTGTGATTCGTAATAGCACCATGTTCTTCATGATTGAGAGATTCTTGCTTTGACACTACCATATACTAGTGGGAATCTTCACTATATAACTTGGCTTGTATATTCCAATGACGGGCTTCCTCAAAATTGCCCTAGGTCTTCGTGAGCAAGCAAGTTGGATGCACACCCACTAGTTTTCCTTTTGAGCTTTCATATACGTATAGCTCTAGTGCATCTCTTGTATGGAAATCCATACTCATTCACATTGATATCTATTAATGGGCATCTCCATAGCCTATTGATACGCGGGGTCAATGTGACCATCTCCTCCTTTTTGTCTCACAACCACCACCACACTCTATTCCACCTATAGTACTATATCCATGGCTCGTGCTCATGTATTGCGTGATAGTTATAAAAAGTTTGAGAAAGTAAGAGTGCGAAAACAATTGCTTGGCCAATTCCGGGGTTGTGCATGATTTATATTAGTTGTGTGAGGATGATGGAGCATAGCGAGACTATATGATTTTATAGGGATAACTTTCTTTGGCCTTGTTATTTCGAAAGTTCATGATTACTTTGCTAGTTTGCTTGAAGTATTACTGTTTTCATGTCAATAGCAAACTATTGTTTTGAATCTTACGGATCTGAACATTCATGTCACGTGAAAGAAGTTGCAAAGGAAAACTATGCTAGGTAGCATTCCACATCAAAAATTCATTCTTTATCACTTCCATACTCGAGGACGAGCAGGAGTTAAGCTTGGGGATGCTTGATACGTCTCCAACGTATCTATAATTTTTGATCGTTTCATGCTATTATCTTGTCAAACTTTGGATGTTTTGCATGCCTTTTATTTATTTTTTGGGACTAACTTATTAACTCAGTGCCAAGTGCCACTTCCTGTTTTTTCCATGTTTTTGACCCGTTTCAGAGGAGATTTTGAAACGGAGTCCAAACGGAAGAAAATCTCCAAAAAGATTTTTTCTGGAACGGAAGAAGATCGGAGGACTTGGGATCCAAGCTAGAGGAGCTCCAGGGGCCCCACAAGCCCCCACCCCGCGGCCAGGGGGCGCACCATCCAGGCTTGTGGGCCCCCTGGAGGTCCCCTGACCTAGATCTTGCGCCTATATATTCCCAAATATTCCCAAAAAAATCAAGGGATGATCGCAATCGCTTTTCCCCCACCGCAAGCTTCTGTCTCCGGAAGATCCCATATGGGGCGCGTCTTGGTGCCCTGCCGTAGGGGGGATTCGGACATTGAGGGCTTCTCCATCAACACCATGACCTCTCCGATGATGCATGAGCTAGTAACTAGATGGCTTCTTCTCTCTCTTGGATCTTCAATACAAAGTTCTCCATGATCTTCATTGAGATCTATCCGATGTAATCTTCTTTTGCGGTGTGTTTGTCGAGATCCGATGAATTGTGGATTTATGATCAGATTATCTATGGATCTTATTTGAGTTTCTTCTGATCTCTCTTATGCATGATTTCATATCCTTGTAATTCTCTTCGAGTTGTGGGTTTTGTCTGGCCAACTAGATCTATGATTCTTGCAATGGGAGAAGTGCTTGGTTTTGGGTTCATACCGTGCGGTGACCTCACCCAGTGACAGAAGGGGTAGCAAGGCACGCATCATGTTGTTGCCATCAAGGGTAAAATGATGGGGTTTTCATCATTGGTTTGAGATTATCCCTCTACATAATGTCATCTTGCTTAAAGCGTTACTCTGTTCGCCATGAACTCAATACACTAGATTCATGCTGGATAGCGGTCGATGTGTGGAGTAATAGTAGTAGATGCAGAAAGTATCGGTCTACTTGTCTCGGACGTGATGCCTATATGTATGATCATTGCCTTAGATATCGTCATGACTTTGCGCGGTTCTATCAATTGCTCGACAGTAATTTGTTCACCCACCGTAATACTTGCTATTTTGAGAGAAGGCTCTAGTGAACAATATGGCCCCCAGGGTCTACTCCACACCATATTTTCAGCCTTACACTTTTTACTTCGTTGCACTTTCCGCCTTCAGATCTCACTTTGCAAACAATCTTGAAGGGATTGTCAACCCCTTTGAAGCGTTGGGTGCAAGCTTGTTTGTGTTTGCACAGGTACTCTGGACTTGACGAGACCCTCCTTCTGGATCGATACCTTGGTTCTCAAACTGAGGGAAATACTTACTGCTCCTGTGTTGCATCACCCTTTCCTCTTCAAGGGAAAAACTAACGCAAGCCCAATCTCCGTCAACGTGTCAATTTCTGGCATTGTTCTTTGAGAAGTAGCAAGGTTCTCTAGTATTAATAAAACACTCTTTTGGCCATATCACAATATCTTCTTTTCATGTGGTTCGAAGGACCATGTGATTGGTTATTTCTATTGGTATCTTTTGATTGCTAGCTTCTCTCTTCTGTATGTCTTTGTGCCATACGATCGTTTTTGCAATCTTTGGGTCCTCGATATAGTTTGTTTTCCTCCAACTACTTATCATTGTATATGTGTATTTCTTTGCACTTTTCTGTTGAAGAGTACACGCTTTTTGGAGGACCATCTATTATATTGGCTTTCTAAGCTTTTTGTCCATTTTGGCAATCAATGCCAATGGGGGATAAGTTTAGAGAGTTTAGTTTGGAGATGTTAAGGGAGTTTTTATTTTTGTGCTTAAGCATTTGCATCTCATACCCATGCATTGCTTTGCATGTGTGTTCTTGGTTATGCTTATTTCCTTATATAAATTCTCTTGAAGATGTTAAGAGAGTTTTGCTTTTTGTTGCTTAAGCATTTGCATCTCATACCCATGCATTATTTCTTTGCATGTGTGTGCTTGGTTAGGCTTATTTCCTTAATTCCTCATATAAAGGGTTATTTACTTCTGTGCCCCGCTTCACTTCTCTTTGCTCGTTTTTGCCCCACTCACTTAACTTCCCTCGTTTTGCCCTACTTCGCTCTAGCCCACTCTCGCATACGACCAAGCGGCCGTTTTCGTCGGGTCAACCTCCTTTGACCATTACTTGGCCTGGCTAGTGGGGCCGGCCTGGGGCACCTCATCGTTCTCACGAGTGGAGCTCGGGTGGGGCCTATGTGGGGCCTCATTTTGAATCCACCCCACGCCCAATCCCGATCTGACCGCTGCAACACCTACTCGTCGTGCCCCATTTTGAATCCACCACACGACAGATCTGGCCACCGCAACAATCACTCGCCGCAGCAGCCACCACTGGCATGCCCTGCCCCACCCCGCCACTCCTTATTACTTCCGCTTGAGGGGAGCTGCGACAATGCATCAATGGCGAGCGTTTCTTACACATCAATGGGAGTGTTTCTTCCGCTATTGATCATGGCGAGGACTAGGTCATTCCAGGATCCGATAGCAGTTGGATTCCATATAAGTAAGTAATGAATCTCACATTTGTGTGATTTAGCTATTAAATACGGGGAGAATTGACAATAGTATGTTGGTTTTCGTTCGTTTAATGGGTATAGGATGAACAAACAGAGTGCTTATCGTTTGGCGGTAAGAATGGAAACTTCTGTTATGGGTTTGAATGAAACGTCCAAGGGGTTTTGGCATCCGTTAGTGGTGGATACGAGTTGTAGGTTCAAAGATTTGTTGGGTGCGATGTGTATGAAATATGCTTGGTCCAAATGTGATTCAGTTCACGTGAAATACTGGGAAATGCTTGATGAGCAATTTGTCCCACTACCAAATGACAAGCACATAGGTTGTGTGTTTGCTCAGAACATGACTAGCCGCTTTGGTAGAATTTTAGTCAGAGTGGTTCAAAAAATAAACGTATTGAGAAAGGAATCAGGAAAGGGGGCGACTGTTGAGAAATTGAAGTGTGCTAATTCTGAGCTTCTATCCAGACCTCGTAGGCCCAATCCATCTAAACCTACTAGCACTGCAAGTCAGACCACTACAGCCAGTGTAGACGAGGATGTTTGTCCCATGAGGCCGTGCCTCGCAACGATGATGAAGATGAGAAGATGTTCCTTGAACATGTGGATCATCCGAGCAAATTGGGCCTCATTCCATTTGTAGATACTGATTCTGAAGAGGAGGAGGAGAACGATGACATGTTGATTGAAGAGGAATACGACGGCGAAGACATGCCACAGATTGAATGGAACAGAGATAATCCTAATCTTAATGCAGGTACAATATACAAAAATATGACTGAACTTCAGAATGCACTTACAATGTACTGCATTCACAACAATAATGTTTATGGCACTAAGAAGAATGAGAAATGAAAGATGACGATGCACTGCCTAGATCCTAGTTGTAGTTGGAAGTTGCATGCCACCGGTATGCGTGGGAAGAAGGCTATTCAGGTAATTTTTTGTTGCGTCCTTTTTTGTCAAATGTTTGCTTGATCTCAATCCCATTGTCTAACATATACTTCTCATTGTATTTCAGATCAGGTACAACAACAATCTGCACACTTGTCCAGCCAAAGAGGAGATGCATAAATCAAAATTAGCAACCAAAAATTGGCTCGCAGAGGTAATGACGCTAATGCTAAGAAAGGATCCATCCATTGGAGCAACTGCCCTTGGTAAAAAAATATCAGAGATTTATGGCTTTGAGGAGAAACTACCTTACATGAGGTTGTGGACTATTGGAACGGTTGCTCTTCAGAACATTAATGGTACTGAATGGGAGGGAAGTTTTGAGTTGTTATACACATACAAAGCTGAGGTGGAGAAAGCAACTCCAGGCAGTGTGGTAGAGATCGATCATCACAATGTGAGTTAATAAGGGAAAAAGGGAAGATGCTCGAGAGAACATGCTTCAGGAGGGCTTTTGTCTCTTTCAGGGCTTGCCATGAGGAGTTTCTCAGAGGTTGCAGGCCCTATTTGGCAGTGGATGCAACTACGCTGAATGGAAGATGGAAAGGACAGTTAGTAGTTGCCTGTGTAGTTCATGCACACAACTGGCTTTTTCTAGTTGCTTTTGGTGTGGTGGCGGTGGAGTCAGAGGAAACTTGGAGGTGGTTCTTGGTGAATATGCGCAATGTCATAGGGTGCCTAGAAGGATTGGCTATACACACACATGCTTGCAAGGGTTTGGAGACTCCAATAGAACAAGCGTTACCTAAAGTAGAGCATAGGGAATGTATGTGACACCTTGCTAATAATTTCATGAAGAAATTCAGGGGGAAAGTTTTTGATGACAACCTATGGCCAACATCGTACACATGCAGCCAGAAGAAGCATAGCCACCACTTGAGGGCAATGTACAGTGAAAATCCCTCGATGGAGACATAGTTGGAAACACATCACGGCAAGTTGTGGACAAGAAGCAAATTTGGTCACACATGCAAGGTGGACTATGTCACAAGTAACCTCAATGAAAGTTTCAATGCAAATATTAAGGGATTGAAACATCTTTTTGTGTGGAAAATATTTGACAAGATAAGGCAGATGATAATGCAGAAGATGGTATTGCGACATAGAATTGGGCATGTTTCATATGCTGGCCATCTCATCATTCCATATGTGATCAAAGATTTGCATTTGCAAGGCAGACATTATCAGAGTAATATGAGTTATCTCAGAGGTTGGAAGTTGAGGTTGAGGTGACATATGATAACACGCAAGGAGGGTGTTGGAGGTACCTAGTGAATTTGAGAGAAATGGCATGTAGTTGTATGCGATGGCGGATCACTGGCAAGCCATGCATACATGTCGTGTATTTCCTGAACATCATCGGAGGTGAGCAGGGCAAAGTTGATCCGTATGCGTATGAATATTTCTCTGTTGACAAGTTTCAGAAAACATACGAGGATAACATGCCTGCTTTATTGGGAAAATACCAATGTGACAAGGTCGATCCAGGATTCAAGCTATGCCCTCCACTTCTGACCAGACCATTTAACAGATTTAGAGGTGCTGTCGAGGGTGGAAACGTTAAGAGGCAAAAATGCAGTAGATGTGGGGAACTAGGACATATAGGTAGGGTATGCAGCAATGTAGTACCCGTGGGTTTTGGAAATAACGACGCATATCAAGTCGCCGCCACCGCACCAGCACTAAAAGCAGCAAAAGCCGCAGCCACCGCGGTTTCAGCTTGGTATGTGATTGTTTTGTGCACCAGTTTTTTATTTTCCACATTTTGAAATATTTGTTGCACTTCTGTCTCAAATGCCATCTCTAGGATAAGTAAGAAGGGTAAAACCAAATAACATTGGCAATCAAAGAGTAATAAAAGGAGGAGACATGAATTTATGACATCAACAGAAGGAGAAGCTTCTGTTCATGACCAAGAAGGAGAAGAATTTGTATCGACGGCTTGTTCTGGATTTGGAGATGATACTTATTTCCTCACAAAGAGCCATTTCAACCCCGAGACCATGATTTTATAGCTGCAGCTACTTAAAGTAACCAATGAGCGACACCTATGCCGCATACTTCTGTTCCTGAGATCACCCGTGTCCCAGCCAAGAACCCAGCAAGGAAAATCAAGCCAAGAAGGTTGTGCAACCAATGAGTGTTCCAGCAAAGAACAGAAGGAGCAAGGTCATGGCCCCATAATCTAACACAAGGAGCAAGAGAAGGGTGTGAACATTGAATTTGTAATACCCTATTTGTAGTGGTACTTCTATCAAACAATTGATGTGCATGCTCTCGGCGGGCTCTGGCGTGAACGGGCATATCCCATGGTTATCTAGCTATGGATATTCACCCCAATATGAAGCGCTTGGTGAAATGTTCGATATTTTTACATTTCGAACACCCTAAACCCTTACTCACTTCCTTGAACTCCGAAGAACTTCGTTCGTGGTAGCTCATTTGTGTGAAGGTTCTTTTATGAAAATGTCCGGAGACCAAGTTCATTATTTTTTATGGTTACTATATCACATAAAACGACAATTTGTGCAGCCATTGTATTTTTTTTTATTTTTTTGAATTAGTTATGCTCATTGCAATGTTGGTCAAACCTCAGAAAACCCCGTTGACCGCCTCAAAACTCCGCTAACCCTAGCGCTAAACTACAACAGTTTGATCATACCCTACCGCCGAACTACAGCCATTCGATCATACCCTAGCACCGAACAAAAGCTGTTCGATCATACCCTAACGACGAACTACACCCGTTCGATCATACTCTAGCGCGACCGAAGGAAATTCTATGTCCATGCGTTGCCGCTTACTAATGGGTCCGGCTGTCGCAATGACAAGTGGGTTCATAAAATGTGGGTCCATAAGCTCGCTCACCATTGCCTCCCCTTTCCCCCAACAAACAGAGTATTCATTCTTCTTCTTCTCCCCGTGCTCGCTCACCATTGCCTCCCCTTTCCTCCACCCATTCTTCTTCTTCTTCTTCTTCTTCACCGGCTACGAAGTGCAGAAACGCCGACCGGTGAGAGATGTCGAGCTCTACCTCAGCCTCCAACCCCTCATGGCCACGGTATGGTGAAGTGCCGCTAACGTGATGTCTGGATTGCCCACGCATCAGGCAATTGGTACATCGTATTACTCTGAAAAAGGAGAATGGTAACAAAGGGCGCGAGTTTGTGACATGCGAGAGCATGCCAGAGGTGGGGAAATTTGGGATTTAGGCTTCATGTTTACGTTTTTAGTGTTGGGGAACGTCGCATGGGAAACAAAAAATTTCCTAATCGCACGAAGACCTATCATGGTGATGTCCATCTACCAGAGGGGATGTGTGATCTACGTACCCTTGTAGACCGTACAGCAGAAGCGTTAGTGAACGCGGTTGATGTAGTGGAACGTCCTCACGTCCCTCGATCCGCCCCGCGAACTATCCCGCGAACAGTCCCACGATCTAGTACCGAACGGACGGCACCTCCGCGTTCCGCACACGTACAGCTCGACAATGATCTCGGCCTTCTTGATCCAGCAAGAGAGACGGAGAGGTAGATGAGTTCTCTGGCAGCGTGACGGCGCTCCGGAGGTTGGTGGTGATCTAATCTCAGCAGGGCTCCGCCCGAGCTCCGCAGAAACGCGATCTAGAGGTAAAACCGTGGAGGTATGTGGTCGGGCTGCCGTGGCAAAAGTTGTCTCAAATCAGCCCTAATACCTTAGTATATATAGGAGGGAGGGGGACGGAAGAGGCAGCCTCAAACCCTCAAGGTTTGGCCGAAATTGGAGGTGGAGGAGTCCTACTCCAATCCTACTTGGAGTAGGATTCCACCTTCCCACTTGGAAACTCTTTCCACCTTGTGTTTTTTCCTTCTCAAACCTTATGGGCCTTAGTGGGAACTTATTCCAGCCCACTAGGGGCTGGTTTATCTCTTCCCATAGCCCATGAGACCCCTTGGGGCGTAACACCCCTCCCGATGGTCCCCGGCACCCCTCCCGGCACTCCCGGTACACTACCGATGAGCCCGAAACTTTTCCGGTGACCAAAACAGGACTTCCTATATATCAATCTTTACCTCCGGACCATTCCGAGCTCCTCGTGACGTCCTGGATCTCATCCGGGACTCCGAAAAACATTCGGTAACCAACCATATAACTCAAATACGCATAAAACAATGTCGAACCTTAAGTGTGCAGACCCTGCGGGTTCGAGAACTATGTAGACATGACCCGAGAGACTCCTCGGTCAATATCCAATAGCGGGACCTAGATGCCCATATTGGATCCTACATATTCTATGAAGATCTTATCGTTTGAACCTCAGTGCCAAGGATTCATATAATCCCGTATGTCATTCCCTTTGTCCTTTGGTATGTTACTTGCCCGAGATTCGATCGTCAGCATCCGTATACCTATTTCAATCTCGTTTACCAGCAAGTCTCTTTACTCGTTTCGTAATACAAGATCCCGCAACTTACACTAAGTCACATTTCTTGCAAGGCTTGTGTGTGATGTTGTATTACCGAGTGGGCCCCGAGATACCTCTCCGTCATACTGAGTGACAAATCCCAGTCTCGATCCATACTAACTCAACGAACACCTTCGGAGATACCTGTAGAGCATCTTTATAGTCACCCAGTTACGTTGCGACGTTTGATACACACAAAGTATTCCTCCGGTGTTAGTAAGTTATATGATCTCATGGTCATAGGAATAAATACTTGACACGCAGAAAACAGTAGCAACAAAATGACACGATCAACATGCTACGTCTATTAGTTTGGGTCTAGTCCATCACATGATTCTCCTAATGATGTGATCCCGTTATCAAGTGACAACACTTGCCTATGGCCAGGTAACCTTGACCCTCTTTGATCAACAAGCTAGTCAACTAGAGGCTTACTAGGGACAGTGTTTTGTCTATGTATCCACACAAGTATTGTGTTTCCAATCAATACAATTATAGCATGGATAATAAACGATTATCATGAACAAAGAAATATAATAATAACTAATTATTATTGCCTCTAGGGCATATTTCCAACAGTCTCCCACTTGCACTAGAGTCAATAATCTAGTTCACATCACCATGTGATTCCAACGAATCCAACACCCATATAGTTCTGGGGTCTGGTCACGTCTTGCTCGTGAGAGAGGTTTTAGTCAACGGTTCTGAAACTTTTAGATCCGTGCGTTCTTTACAAATCTTTATGTCATCTTATAGATTCTGCTACTACGTGCTATTCGGAAATGCTCCAAATATCTACTCTACTATATGAATCCGTTTCACTACTCATAGTTAATTGGATTAGTGTCAAAGCTTGCATCGACGTAACCCTTTATGACGAACTCTTTAACCACCTCCATAATCGAGAAAAATTCCTTAGTCCATTAGTTACTAAGGATAAATTTTGACCGCTGCTAGTGATTCAATCATGGATCACTCTCTGTACCTCTCAACATGCTTTGAGTCAAGGCACACATCAGGTGCGGTACACAGCATGGCATACTTTAGATTCTACGGCTAAGGCATAGAAGACGACCTTCGTCTATTCTCTTTATTCTGCCGGGGTCGGGTTTTGAGTCTTACTCAAATTCACACCTCACAACGCAACCAAGAACTCCTTCTTTGCTGATCTATTCTGAACTCCTTCAAAAACTTGTCAAGGCATGTATCTTGTCGAAACTTCCATTAAGCACTTTCGATCTATCTCCATAGATCTTTGATGCTCAACGTTCAAGTAGCTCAATCCAGGTATTCCTTTGAAAACTCCTTTCAAACAACCTTATATGCTTTACAGAAATTCTACATTACTTCTGATCAACAATATGTCTACCACATACACTTATCAGAAATTCTACAGTGCTCCCACTCACTTCTTTGGAAATACAAGTTTCTCCTAAACCTTGTACAAACCCAAAATCTTTGATCATCTCATCAAAGTGTATATTCCAACTCCGAGATGCTTGCACCAGTCCATAGAAGGATCGCTGGAGCTTGCATACTTGCTAGTATCTTTAGGATCGACAAAACCTTCTGGTTGTATCACATACAATGTTTGCTCAAGGAAACCGTCGAGGAAACAATGTTTTGACATCCTACGTGCAATATTTCATAAATAATGCATCAACTACTAACATAATTCTAACAGACTTTTAGCATCGCTACGAGTGAGAAAGTCTCATCATAGTCAACTGTTTGATCTTGTCGAAAACATCTTTGCAACAAGTCGAGCTTTTCTTAACAGTGACTTATCACCATCATCGTCTGTCTTCCTTTAAAGATCCATTTTTTACTCAATAGTCCTATGACCATCAAGTAGTTCTTCCAAAGTCTACACTTTGTTTTCATACATGGATCGTCTCTCGGATTTCATGGCCTCAAGCCATTTGTCGGAATCCGGGCCCACCATTGCTTCTTCATAACTCGTAGGTTCACTGTTTCTCAACAACATGACCTCCAAGACAGGGTTACCGTACCACTCTGTAGTAGTACGCGACCTTGTCAACCTACGAGGCTTGTAGTAACTTGATCCGATGCTCGATGATCACCATCACCAGCTTTCACTTCAATTGGTGTAGGCGCCACAGGAACAACTTCATGCGCCCTGCTACACACTGGTTGAAGTGATGGTTCAATAACCTCATCAAGTTCTACCACCCTCCCACCCAATTCTTTCGAGAGAAACTTTTCCTCGAGAAAGGATCCGTTTCTAGAAACAAACGCTTTGCTTTCGGATCTGAGATAGGAGATGTACCCAACTGTCTTGGATATCCTATGAAGATGCATTTATCCGCTTTGGGTTCGAGCTTATCAGAGTGAAACTTTTTCACATAAGTGTCGAAGCCCCAAACTTTCAAGAAACGACAGTTTAGATTTCTCTAAACCTCAGTCTATACTGTGTCATCTCAACGGAAATACGCGGTGCCCTATTTAAAGTGAGTGCGGTTGTCTCTAATGCATAACCCATAAACGATAGTGGTAATTCGATAAGAGACATCATAGTATGCACCATACCAAATAGTGCGTGGCTATGACGTTCAGACACATCATCACACTATGATGTTCCAGGTGGCATGAACTGCGAAACAATTTCCACATTGTATTAACTGTGTACCAAAACTCGTAACTCAGATATTCATCTCCATGATCATATCGTAGACAGTTTATCCTCTTGTTACGACGAACTTCACTCTCAAACAGAATTGAACTTTTCAACATTTCAGACTTGTGATTCATTAAGTAAATACCCCTGTATCTACTCAAATCGTCAGTGAAATAAGAACATAATGATATCCACTGCGTGCCTCAGCGCCCATTGGACTGCATACATCAAAATGTATCACTTCCAACAAGTTACTTTCTTATTTCATCTCAATGAAAACAAGGCCTTGCTCATGTGGTATGATTTGCATGTCACTAGTGATTCGAAATCAGGTGAGTACAAAGATCCATCAGCATGGAGCCTCTTCATGCAATTTATACTAACATGACTCAAGCGGCAGTGCCACAAGTAAGTGGTACTATCATCATTAACTCGTATATTTTGGCACCAATATCATGAACATGTGTAACACTACGATCGAGATTCAATAAACCATTGAAGGTGAATATTCAAGAAAATAGAGTAACCATTATTCTCTTTAAATGAATAATCGTATTGCAATAAACACGATCCAATCATGTTCATGCTTAACGCAAGCACCAAATAACAATTATTTAGGTTTAACACCAATCCCGATGGTAGAGGGAGTGTGCGGCGTTTGATCATATCAACCTTGGAAACACTTCCAACACGTATCGTCACCTCGCCTTTAGCTAGTCTCCGTTTATGCCGTAGCTTTCATTTCGTGTTACTAATCACTTAGCAACCGAACCGGTATCTAATACCCTCATGCTACTAGGAGTACTAGTAAAGTACACATCAACATCATGTATATCAAATACACTTCTTTCGACTTTTGCCAGCCTTCTTATCTACCAAGTATCTAGAGTTGCTCCGCCTCAGTGACTGTTCCCCTCATTACAGAAGCACTTAGTCTCGGGTTTGGGTTTAATCTTGGGTCTCTTCATTAGTGCAGCAACTGCTTTGTCGTTTCACGAAGTATCCCTTCTAGCCCTTGCCTTCCTTGAAACTTAGTGGTTTTACAAACCATCAACTATTGATGCTCCTTCTTGATTTCTACTTTCGCAGTGTCAAACATCGCGAATCGCTCAAGGATCATTGTATCTATCCTTGATATGTTATAGTTCATGACGAAGCTCTCAAAGCTTGGTGGCAGTGACTTTTGGAGAACCATCACTATCTCATCTGGAAGATTAACTCCCACTTGATTCAAGTGATTGTCGTACTCAGACAATCTTAGCACACGCTCAACGATTGAGCTTTTCTCCTTTACTTTGTGGACAAAGAATCTTGTTGGAGGTCTCGTACCTCTTAACAAGGGCACAGGTATGAAATCACAATTTCATCTCTTTAGAACATCACTTATGTTCCGTGACGTTTTACAACGTTTTCGGCGCCTTGCTTCTAAGACATTAAGTATTTTGCACTGAACTATTGTGTAGTCATCAGAAACGTGTATGTCGGATGTTCATATCATCCACAGACGACGCTCGAGATGCAGCACACTGAGTGGTGCATTAAGGACATAAGCCTTCTGCGCAGCAACGAGGACAATCCTCGGTTTTACAGACTTAGTCTGCAAAGTTTGCTACTATCAATTTTCAACTAAATTTTCTCTAGGAACATATAAAATAGTAGAGCTATAGCGCAAGCTACATCGTAATTCGCAAAGACCATTAGACTATGTTCATGACAATTAGTTCAATTAATCATATTACTTAAGAACTCCCACTCAAAAAGTACATCTCTCTAGTCATTTGAGTGGTACATGATCCAAATCCACTATCTCAAGTCCGATCATCACGTGAGTCGAGAATAGTTTCAGTGGTAAGCATCTCTATGCTAATCATATCAACTATAAAATTCATGCTCGACCTTTCGGTCTCATGTGTTGCGAGGCCATGTCTGCACATGCTAGGCTCGTCAAGCTTAACCCGAGTGTTCCGCGTGCGCAACTGTTTTGCACCCGTTGTATGTGAACGTTGAGTCTATCACACCCGATCATCACGTGGTGTCTCGAAACGACGAACTATAGCAACGGTGCACAGTCGGGGAGAACACAATTTCGTCTTGAAATTTGAGTGAGAGATCACCTCATAATGCTACCGTCGTTCTAAGCAAAATAAGGTGCATAAAAGGATTAACATCACATGCAATTCATAAGTGACATGATATGGCCATCATCACGCGCTTCTTGATCTCCATCACCAAAGCACCGGCACGATCTTCTTGTCACCGGCGTCACACCATGATCTCCATCATCATGATGTCCATCAACGTGTCGCCATCGGGGTTGTCGTGCTACTCATGCTATTACTACTAAAGCTACATCCTAGCAAAATAGTAAACGCATCTGCAAGCACAAACGTTAGTTTAAAGACAACCCTATGGCTCCTGCCGGTTGCCGTACCATCGACGTGCAAGTCGATATTATCTATTACAACATGATCATCTCATACATCCAATATATCACATCACATCGTTGGCCATATCACATCACAAGCATACCCTGCAAAAACAAGTTAGACGTCCTCTAATTTTGTTGTTGCATGTTTTACGTGGTGACCATGGGTATCTAGTAGGATCGCATCTTACTTACGCAAACACCACAGCGGAGATATATGAGTTGCTATTTAACCTCATCCAAGGACCTCCTCGGTCAAATCCGATTCAACTAAAGTTGGAGAAACCGACACTTGCCAGTCATCTTTGAGCAACGGGGTTACTCGTAGCGATGAAACCAGTCTCTCGTAAGCGTACGAGTAATGTCGGTCCAAGCCGCTTCAATCCAACAATACCGCGGAATCAAGAAAAGACTAAGGAGGGCAGCAAAACGCACATCACCACCCACAAAAACTTTTGTATTCTACTCGAGAAGACATCTACGCATGAACCTAGCTCATGATGCCACTGTTGGGGAACGTCGCATGGGAAACAAAAAATTTCCTACGCGCACGAAGACCTATCATGGTGATGTCCATCTACAAGAGGGGATGTGTGATCTACGTACCCTTGTAGACCGTACAGCAGAAGCGTTAGTGAACGCGGTTGATGTAGTGGAACGTCCTCACGTCCCTCGATCCGCCCCGCGAACTATCCCGCGAACAGTCGCACGATCTAGTACCGAACGGACGGCACCTCCGCGTTCCGCACACGTACAGCTCGACGATGATCTCGGCCTTCTTGATCCAGCAAGAGAGACGGAGAGGTAGATGAGTTCTCCGGCAGCGTGACGGCGCTCCGGAGGTTGGTGGTGATCTAATCTCAGCAGGGCTCCGCCCGAGCTCCGCAGAAACACGATCTAGAGGTAAAACCATGGAGGTATGTGGTCGGGCTGCCGTGGCAAAAGTTGTCTCAAATCAGCCCTAATACCTTAGTATATATAGGAGGGAGGGGGAGGGAAGAGGCAGCCTCAAACCCTCAAGGTTTGGCCGAAATTGGAGGTGGAGGAGTCCTACTCCAATCCTACTTGGAGTAGGATTCCACCTTCCCACTTGGAAACTCTTTCCACCTTGTGTTTTTTCCTTCTCAAACCTTATGGGCCTTAGTGGGAACTTATTACAGCCCACTAGGGGCTGGTTTATCTCTTCCCATAGCCCATGAGACCCCTTGGGGCGTGACACCCCTCCCGATGGTCCCCGGCACCCCTCCCGGCACTCCCGGTACACTACCGATGAGCCCGAAACTTTTCCTGTAACCAAAACAGGACTTCCTATATATCAATCTTTACCTCCGGACCATTCCGGAGCTCCTCGTGACGTCCTGGATCTCATACGGGACTCCGAACAACATTCGGTAACCAACCATATAACTCAAATACGCATAAAACAACGTCGAACCTTAAGTGTGCAGACCCTGCAGGTTCGAGAACTATGTAGACATGACCCGAGAGACTCCTCGGTCAATATCCAATAGCGGGACCTGGATGCCCATATTGCATCCTACATATTCTACGAAGATCTTATCGTTTGAACCTCAGTGCCAAGGATTCATATAATCCCGTATGTCATTCCCTTTGTCCTTTGATATGTTACTTGCCCGAGATTCGATCGTCAGCATCCGTATACCTATTTCAATCTCGTTTACCAGCAAGTCTCTTTACTCGTTCCGTAATACAAGATCCCGCAACTTACACTAAGTCACATTGCTTGCAAGGCTTGTGTGTGATGTTGTATTACCGAGTGGGCCCCGAGATACCTCTCCGTCATACGGAGTGACAAATCCCAGTCTCTATCCATACTAACTCAACGAACACCTTCGGAGATACCTGTAGAGCATCTTTATAGTCACCCAGTTACGTTGCGACGTTTGATACACACAAAGTATTCCTCCGGTGTTAGTAAGTTATATGATCTCATGGTCATAGGAATAAATACTTGACACGCAGAAAACAGTAGCAACAAAATGACACGATCAACATGCTACGTCTATTAGTTTGGGTCTAGTCCATCACATGATTCTCCTAATGATGTGATCCCGTTATCAAGTGACAACACTTGCCTATGGCCAGGAAACCTTGACCCTCTTTGATCAACAAGCTAGTCAACTAGAGGCTTACTAGGGACAGTGTTTTGTCTATGTATCCACACAAGTATTGTGTTTCCAATCAATACAATTATAGCATGGATAATAAACAATTATCATGAACAAAGAAATATAATAATAACTAATTATTATTGCCTCTAGGGCATATTTCCAACATTTAGGACCTGCCTCCATGCAACCATTTTGAGTGGATAGATGAATACATTGAGAGGCTTCAAATGGAGGGCTTAATTGATTCGACAAGGGCAGCAAAGATGGTGCTCGATCTGCGGTCAGGTCGGAAGACAATGGGGGCTGTGGAGATTTTGCGCTATGACAACTTCGCTTCGATGATGGGGGATGCGGAACTCAAAGGGGAACTGAAGAAGTTGAACAAGCACTTAAGGCAGACGATTGATCCGAAGAAGCAGGCTAATCTGATAGCTGCAACATTTTATTTGTGTATAGTTGCGCTAAGATTTGCTTACTTGTTGATCATTATTCATTAGAGGTTATAGATGTAACGTAATGTGACTAATGTGATGGATCAATTATTTGTGTAGCTTAATCCATGTAAGCTTAATATGATGTATCATATGCTAAGTGCATTTTTATTAGATGTAACTAACCCACCAAAGAATCTAACCCTAACCTCTAATGGAGTTAAAGTATCCAAACAAGGCCTAATTAATGCGAGTGTATTATCCTCAATTTTTTGGACCTAATTTTCTTGGATTCATACGCTCTGTGTGTGTCTTAGATCGAAATGACCACAGTTTTCTTGAGTCGATCTTGTGCAATGCCCAATAGATACCCTTTATGTGGTTAACTCTCCTTTTCAACTTGTAAAAGAATATAAAATCATTTAATTATTGTCGGTATATGCTATTTTTTGCGAAGGAAATTTGTATTACTCAAGTCGTACAGCCACGGTCCGTATTACAAAGATCAATAACCTCTCACAAGCCAGAGTTAAGCCAAATGACAATTCTATTCTTAGTTCTAGCAAACTTAGCCAAATAATCACTAACAGTATTTTGGGTACGAAGAACATGAGTAAATTTAGTTTTACGCAGATTACTAAGAAGCTTGATTTCCTCCACAATAGGCATTTTGGTAAATGCTATTAAACTCATATAATGCATGGAATATAGTTTAAAAAGTCAAAAAAATAGTGATTCCAGCACGAAACAAATAAAAAAATGTAAAATATTTCATTGGTACGTTTGAGTAGACGATTTCAACTAGTACGAAGCTAAATTCATTTCGATTCAGATAAAGTTTGATTTCAACTAGTATAATGCTAAATTCATTTTAATTCAGATAAAATTCAATGTACAAATATATATAAACAATGTATGCATTCAACTAACTTCATTTCGATTCAGATAAAGTTCTAGTTCGATTAAAAACAAAATAAACAACGTAGAAATATATATATATATATATATGGAATATAGTTTGAATAGGGTCGCGCTATTCGTCACCCTGGGTAAGGAATAGTTATTCTTCACCCCCTCCTATTTTAATATCAATGCACTGTATTTTTACGTCCCGTAAATTTTATCATACTTCACACATAAAAAGGAAACGTAAAAAAATACATAATCACCGTAAAATTATTTTATGTTACGTATATTTATGAATGTAAAATTATAGTGTAAAATGTACATAAAAAACAAATTTTCAGGTCTTGTGACCCATAATTTTGTTTTTTATGTCAAATTTTACGTTGTGAATCAATATGAATGTAACTATTTGTATATCATATGTACTTTATGTACGAAACAATCGTAAAATTAATTCGGGTGAAGATAACTTATTCTACACCCTGGATGATGAATAGTGTTACTGTATATATATACCCTATAAACAAAAAGGTGAACCCTATACTAGTTTCGCCGCCGGGCCAATCGCCGCCTTGCCACCTGCTCTTTCACCATCGCCTACTCCTCGTTGCTGTGGGATGCAGGTGACGCCTCCTCCTGTGTCGGAGGCACCTGCTCCAACGGTAGTGGAGCTGCATGCTCCTCTGCCGGTGGATCCGCCAGTTCTAGTAGCAGCGGAGCCGCCTGCTCCAATTGTTGGGGAACGTCGCATGGGAAACAAAAAATTTCCTACGCGCACGAAGACCTATCATGATGATCTCCATCTACGAGGGGGATTTCAGATCTACGTACCCTTGTAGATCGCACAGCAGAAGCGTTAATAAACGCGGTAGATGTAGTGGAACGTCCTCACGTCCCTCGATCCGCCCCGCGAACTGTCCCACGAACCGTCCCGCGATCCGTCCCACGATCCGCTCCGATCTAGTGCCGAACGGGCGGCACCTCCGCGTTCAGCACACGTACAACTCGACGATGATCTCGGCCTTCTTGATCCAACAAGAGAGACGGAGAGGTAGATGAGTTCTGCGGCAGCATCACGGCGCTCCGAAGGTTGGTGGTGATCTAATCTCGGCAGGGCTCCGCCCGAGCTCCGCAGAAACGCGATCTAGAGGAAAAACCGTGGAGGTATGTGGTCGGGCTGCCGTGGCAAAAGTTGTCTCAAATCAGCCCTAAAACCTCCGTATATATAGGTGGGAGGGGAGGGACCTTGCCTTGGGGATCAAGGAGCCCCAGGGGGTTCGGATGAACCAAGGTGGAGAGTCCTCCCCTTCCAATCCTAGTCCAACTAGGATTGGAAGGTGGAGTCCTTCTCCACTTTCCCACTTCCCCCGTTTTTTTCTTTTCTCTTTGATTTTTCTTTCTCCTGCGCATAGGGCTTCTTGGGCTGTCCCACCAGCCCACTAAGGGATGATGTGGCACCCCTAAGGCCTATGGGCTTCCCCCGGGTGGGCTGGCCCCTCCCGGTGAACATCCGGAACCCATTCGTCACTCCCGGTACATTCCCGGTAATTCCGAAAACCTTCCGGTAATCAAATGAGGTCATCCTATATATCAATCTTCGTCTCCAGACCATTCCAGAAACCCTCGTGACGTCCGTGATCTCATCCGGGACTCTGAACAACATTCGGTAACCAACCATATAACTCAAATACGCATAAAACAACGTCGAACCTTAAGTGTGCAGACCCTGCGGGTTCGAGAACTATGTAGACATGACCCGAGGGACTCCTCGGTCAATAACCAATAGCGGGACTTGGATGCCCATATTGGATCCTACATATTCTACGAAGATCTTATCGTTTGAACCTCAGTGCCAAGGATTCATATAATCACGTATGTCATTCCCTTTGTCCTTCGGTATGTTACTTGCCCGAGATTCGATCGTCAGTATCCCCATACCTATTTCAATCTCGTTTACCGACAAGTCTCTTTACTCGTTCCATAATACATGATCCCGCAACTTACACTAAGTCACATTGCTTGCAAGGCTTGTGTGTGATGTTGTATTACCGAGTGGGCCCCGAGATACCTCTCCGTCACACGGAGTGACAAATCCCAGTCTTGATCCATACTAACTCAACGGACACTTTCGGAGATACCTGTAGAGCATCTTTATAGCCACCCAATTACGTTGTGACGTTTGATACACACAAGGTATTCCTCCGGTGCCGGTGAGTTATATGATCTCATGGTCATAGGAACAAATACTTGACACGCAGAAAAACAGTAGCAACAAAATGACACGATCAACATGCTACGTTCATTAGTTTGGGTCTAGTCCATCACATGATTCTCCTAATGATGTGATCCCGTTATCAAGTGACAACACTTGCCTATGGTCAGAAAACCTTGACCATCTTTGATCAACGAGCTAGTCAACTAGAGGCTTACTAGGGAAAGTGTTTTGTCTATGTATCCACACAAGTATTATGTTTCCAATCAATACAATTATAGCATGGATAATAAATGATTATCATGAACAAAGAAATATAATAATAACTAATTTATTATTTCCTGTAGGGCATATTTCGAACAGTCTCCCACTTGCACTAGAGTCAATAATCTAGTTCACATCACCATGTGATTCTAACGAATCCAACACCCACATAGTTCTGGGGTCTGATCACGTCTTGCTCATGAGAGAGGTTTTAGTCAGCGGTTCTGAAAACTTTCAGATCCGTGTGTGCTTTATAAATATTTATGTCATCTTATAGATGCTGCTACTACATGCTATTCGGAAATACTCCAAATATCTACTCTACTATACGAATTCGTTTCACTACTCATAGTTATTCGGATTAGTGTCAAAGCTTGCATTGATGTAACCCTTTACGACGGACTCTTTTAACCACCTCCATAATCGAGAAAAATTCCTTAGTCCATTAGTTACTAAGGATAACTTTGACCGCTGTTTAGTGATTCAATCCTGGATCACTCTCCGTACCTCTTAACAGACTTGAGGCAAGGCACACATGAGGTGCGGTACTCAGCATGGCATACTTTAGAGTCTACGACTAAGGCATAGAACACGACCTTCGTCTATTCTCTTTATTCTGCCGTGCTCGGGTTTTGAGTCTTACTCAAATTCACACCTTACAACACAGTCAAGAACTCTTTATTTGCTGATCTATTTTGAACTCCTTCAAAAACTAGTCAAGGCATGCATCTTGTTGAAACTTCTATTAAGCGTTTCGATCTATCTTCATAGATTTTGATGCTCAGCATTCAAGTAGCTCAATCCAGGTATTCCTTTGAAAAACTCCTTCCAAACAACCTTTTATGCTTTATAGAAATTCTATATTACTTCTGATCCACAATATGTCAACCACATATACTTATCATAAATTCTATAGCGCTCCCACTCACTTTTTTGGAAATACAAGTTTCTCACAAACCTTGTACAAACCCAAAATATTTGATGATCTCATCAAAGTGTATGTTCCAACTCCGAGATGCTTGCACCAGTCCATTGAAGGATCGCTGGAGCTTGCATACTTGTTAGTATCTTTAGGATCGACAAAACCTTCTGGTTGTATCACATACAATCTTCCCTCAAGGAAACCGTCTAGGAAACAATGTTTTGACATCCTATGTGCAATATTTCATAAATAATGCAGCAACTACTAACATAATTCTAACAGATTATTAGCATCGCAACGAGTGAGAAAGTCTCATCATAGTCAACTATTTGATCTTGCCGGAAACATCTTTGCAACAAGTCGAGCTTTTCTTAATAGTGACTTATCACCATCATCGTCTGTCTTCCTTTTAAAGATCCATCTTTACTTAATAGTCTTACTACCATTAAGCAGTTCGTCCAAAGTCTACACTTTGTTCTCACACATGGATTCTCTCTCGGATTTCATGGCCTCCAGCCATTTGTCGGAATCCGGGCCCACCATTGCTTCTCCATAACTCGTAGGTTCATTGTTGCTCAACAACAAGACCTCCAAGACAGGGTTACCGTACCACTCTGTAGCAGTACGCGACCTTTGTCGACCTACGAGGTTTGTAGTAACTTGATCTGAAGCTCTAATGATTACTATCATCAGCTTCCACTTCAATTGGTGTAGGCGCCACAGGAACAACTTCCTGCACCCTGCTACACACTGGTTGAAGTGACGGTTCAATAACCTCATCAAGTTCCACCACTCTCCCACTCAACTCTTTTGAGAGAAACCTTTCCTCGAGAAAGGATCCGTTTCTAGAAACAAACACTTTGCTTCCGGATCTGAGATAGGAGATGTATTCGACTGTTTTGGATATCCTATGAAGATGCTTTCATCCGCTTTGGGTTCGAGCTTATTAGACTGAAACCTTTTTCACATAAGCATCGTAGACGCAAACTTTCAAGAAACGACAACTTAGATTTCTCTAAAGCTCAGTCTATACTGTGTCATCTCAACGGAAATACGTGGTGCCCTATTTAAAGTGAATGCGGTTGTCTCTAATGCATAACCCATAATCGATAGTGGTAATTCGATAAGAGACATCATAGTATGCACCATATCAAATAGGGCGTGGCTATGACGTTCATACACATCATCACACTATGGTGTTCCAGGTGGCATGAACTCCGACACAATTTCCACATTGTCTTAACTGCGTACCAAAACTCGTAACTCAGATATTTATTTCTATGATCATATCGTAGACAGTTTATCCTCTTGTTACGACAAACTTCACTCTGAAACAGAATTGAACTTTTCAATATTTCAGACTTTGTGATTCATCAAGTAAATACTCATGTATCTACTCAAATCGTCAGTGAAGTAAGAACATAACAATATCCAGTGCGTGCCTTAGCACTCATTGGACTGCACACATCAAAAATGTATTATTCCCAACAAGTTAGTCTCTTGTTTCATGTGGCATGTTTTGCATGTCTCAAGTTATTCAAAATCAAGCGAGTCCAAACGATCCATCTCTCATGGAGTTTCTTCATGCATTTATACCAACAGGTATGGTTTGCATGTCTCAAACGTTTCAAAAATGAGTGAGTACAAAGATCCATCAGCATGGAGCTTCTACATGCATTTTATACCAACATGACTCAAGTGGCAGTGCCACAACTAAGTGGTACTATCATTATTACTTTGTATCTTTGGCACTAATATTATGAACATGTGTAACACTACGATTGAGATTCAATAAACCATTGAGGGTAATTATTCAAACAAATAGAACAACTATTATTCTCTTTTAAATGAATAATCGTATTGCAATAAACATGATCCAATCATGTTCATGCTCAACGCAAACACCAAATAACAATTATTTAGGTTTTACCACCAATCCCGATGATAGAGGCACCGTGCGACGTCTGATCACATCAGCCTTGGAAACACTTCCAACACTTATCGTCACCTCGCCTTTTGCTAGTCTCTGTTTATACCGTAGCTTTCATTTCGTGTTACTAATCACTTAGCAACCGAACCGGTATCCAATACCCTCGCGCTACTAGGAGTACTAGTAAAGTACACATCAACATCATGTATATCAAATATACTTCTTTCGACTTTGCCAGCCTTCTTATCTACCAAGTATCTAGAGTTGCTCCGTCTGAGTGACCGTTCCCCTCATAACAGAAGCACTTAGTCTCGGGCTTGGGTTTAATCTTGGGTCTCTTCATTAGTGCAGCAACTGTTTTGCCGTTTCACGAAGTGTCCCTTCTGGCCCTTGCCTTTCTCGAAACTTAGTGGTTTTACTAACCATCAACTATTGATGCTCCTTCTTGATTTCTACTTTCGATGTGTCAAACATCGCGAATCAATCAAGGATCATTGTATCTATCCTTGATATGTTATAGTTCATCACGAAGCTCTCACAGCTTGGTGGCAGGGACTTTGGAGAACTATCACTATCTCATCTGGAAGATTAACACCCACTTGATTCAAGCGATTGTCGTACTCAGACAATCTCAGAACACGCTCAACGATTGAGCTTTTCTCCTTCACTTTGTGGACAAAGGATTTTGTCGGAGGTCTCATACCTCTTAACAAGGGCACAAGCATGAAATCACTATTTCATCTCTTTAAAACATCTCTTATGTTCCGTGACGTTTCAAAATGTCTTCGGCGCCTTGCTTCTAAGCCATTAAGTATTTTGCACTGAACTATCGTGTAGTCATCAGAAACATGTATGTCGGATGTTCACAACATCCGCACACGATGCTTGAGGTGCAGCACACCGAGTGCTGCATTAAGGACATAAGCCTTCTGCGCAGCAACGAGGACAATCCTCAGTTTTACAGACTTAGTCCGCAATGTTTGCTACTATCAACTTTCAACTAAATTTTCTCTGGGAACATATAAAACAGTAGAGCTATAGCGCAAGCTACAACATAATTCACAAAGACCATTAGACTATGTTCATGACAATTAGTTCAATTAATCATAATACTTAAGAACTCCCACTCAAAAAGTACATCTCTCTAGTCATTTGAGTGGTACATGATCCAAATCCACTATCTCAAGTCCGATCATCACGTGAGTCGAGAATAGTTTCAGTGGTAAGCATCTCTATAGCTAATCATATCAACTATACGATTCATGCTCGACATTTCGGTCTCATGTGTTTCGAGGCCATGTCTGCACATGCTAGGCTCGTCAAGTTTAATCCGATGGTTCCGCGCATGCAACTGTTTTGCACCCGTTGTATGTGAACGTTCAGTCTATCACGCCCGATCATCATGTGGTGTCTCGAAACGACGAACTGTCGCAACGGTGCACAGTCGGGGAGAACACAATTTGAGCATGAAATTTTAGTGAGAGATCACCTCATAATGCTACCGTTGTTCTAAGGATAATAAGGTGCATAAAGGATTAACAACACATGCAATTCATAAGTGACATGATATGGCCATCATCATGTGCTTCTTGATCTCCATCACCAAAGCACCGGCACGATCTTCTTGTCACCGGCGTCACACCATGATCTCCATCATCATGATCTCCATCAACGTGTCGCCATCGGGGTTGTCGTGCTACTCGTGCTATTACTAGTAAAGCTACGTCCTAGGAATATAGTAAATGCATCTGCAAGCACAAACTATAGTTTAAAGACAACCCTATGGCTCCTGCCGGTTGCCGTATCATCGACGTGCAAGTCGATATTAACTACTACAACATGATCATCTCATACATCCAATATATCACATCACATCGTTGGCCATATCACATCACAAGCATACCCTGCAAGAACAAGTTAGACGTCCTCTAATTGTTGTTGCACGTTTTACGTGGTGACCATGGGTATCTAGTAGGATCACATCTTACTTACGCAAACACCACAACGGAGATACATGAATTGCTATTTAACCTCATCCAAGGACCTCCTCGGTCCAATCCGATTCAACTAAAGTTGGAGAAACCGACACTCGCCAGTCATCTTTGAGCAACGGAGTTACTCGTAGCGATGAAACCAGTCTCTCGTAAGCGTACGAGTAATGTCGGTCCGAGCCGCTACTATCCAATAATACCGTGGAATCAAGAAAAGACTAAGGAGGGCAGCAAATCGCACATCACCGCCCACAAAAACTTTTATGTTCTACTCAAGATAACATCTACGCATGAACCTAGCTCATGATGCCATTGTTGGGGAATGTCGCATGGGAAACAAAAAATTTCCTACGCGCACGAAGACCTATCATGGTGATGTCCATCTACGAGGGGGATTTCAGATCTACGTACCCTTGTAGATCGCTGTAACGACCAAGATGCGGTCCTTTCTGATCTGGGGGTCGAGGCCCCCCGAATAGGAAAGAAGCGCATCTAAGTGTTTTGCAAGCAAGTAAACATAGCACATAATAATAAATATAGTAGACAATCTGGGATTCAACTGTCTTCTTATTAAAGATACAGAGTACAACACAGTTACAAACAAGGTAGTTCCGATTCGGACTACAAAACAAGGGAAAAGCTATGCTACCCGCTGCGGGCCCACGATCACGACCACGGCTCAGTCTTCTGGATAGTTCACGTAAAGGCGATCGGTCTCCTCGTCGTACTGCCACGCCAGTTGGGTGCCATCGGGATCCTCTGCCTCTGGGGTACCTGTACCTGCTGGAAGTTTCGGAGGAATCCGTGAGCCACGGGGACTCAGCAATCTAAGGCCTTGGTGCCATAACTAGTCATGTTATTGGGTAAGGAAGGGTGAAGTGTTTCAGGCTGCTGCATCCTAAGTTTTGAATAAGTGGCTAACTTACGCAAAGAAGAAGTGACGGTGTTCTATGCTATCGGTCGTGAGTACTTGATCAGAAAGTGATCCTGAACACCTACCTACGGCATTCATAACCCCACCGTGTTCCGGATCGAAGAGAGATCTTCGAAGGGACAGTCACGGTTACGCACACAGTTGGCATATTTTATTAGTTTATGTTTAAGTTTTCTAATACCGGATGTTAACAAAATATTCTAAGTTGCCACATAACCGCAGGCACGGCTTTCCGAAAGATTAAACCCTGCAGGGGTGCTCCAACTAGTCCATCACAAACGAACACAGGCCGCAAAGGCATCCTCTATCACGAATCTCGTGATCTCGTCGGATTCCTTAGAGGGAAAACCTCAACTTTAGGGAAAACCAAAGCTTCACCGGGATTCCTATACGCAAGATATACCGCTAAGGCAAGACAAGACTAGCAGGACCTCCCGACGTGTCGACGACCCCGATAAGAGCCGCGTATCTCAGTCTCAGGACACGCCGGATGGAACTAGCTACAGGTGCCAGACCTCAAGTTTCCTTGTGGTGGCCCCGCAGGCAGACCAGTTTGGACCAACACTCATGAGGAGCACTGGCCCGGGTTGTTGATTAGAATCCTCGGGGTAGCTATTCCCTATGCAGATTATTATTAGGTGATTAGCAAATAGTACCAAAGTTGGGTCCTGCCGGACAAGCCTTAACACTACGCGATTTATCAAGGGGGTCCCCATAACAACCCCGAACGTGTTAGGAGCAAACATTATGGAATCAAACACCGGTAACCGGTAACTAAGGCGGCAATAACGGAACAAGACACCCGGCAAAAGGCTAGGCCTCCCGTCATTACCAAGTATATAGATACATCAATTTAATAACAGAAATTAATATAATGATATCAAGCTCATGACAACTCATGAGTTATAATCACCTGCAACTAACAATGCTAACATTAGTAGCTGAGCAAGCCTACCTAGCCATGCAAGTTAGCTAGGAAGGAGTAAGGTGTTTAGGCTCATGGCATATGAAGAGGTAATATATTTTCAGTGGTATGCAGCGAGCAATATGACGTGGAATCGAAACTAACATAACAAGTCTAGATATGGGATCAAGGTCATGTCATCTTGCCTGTGATATCCTCAGCTTGGAATGGTTCTGGATCGTCCTGCAAGTACTCTCCTGACTCCACGTAATCGGTCTCTGCTCCCGGTGCTACCCAACATAAGAATAACAGCCAATGAACAGCAGCACCACAAAATGCAACAATCACATGATGCATGAGATGAAAGTTGAGCATGCACCACTATTTCTAACACTAGCACAAGCAAGGTAAACTACAACGAGTTCCTGGACAGAACTTTGCACTAAACTATTTGGACATGCATGGGAATGATATGGACAGATGCATCCCGTAAAAAACGGTGCAAAACCATATAAAGAACTTTGCAAACGGAGCTACGGATCAACGGGAATCAACGAAACACGATATGAAGCCCTACGTGAAAGATTCATCACCACACACACAATTGGCACAAATCTGGTGTCCCCAGGTTGCCAAGACATATATTAACCCAACATGAATGAAATGGAGCAAGGTAGAACACCCCAACGACAATTAAACACAAACTTTGAACAAAATGTCAAAACTACGCAATCTGCCAGTTTCTGCATCTTAGCTGTTTGAGAGCAACATGCAACATAGCTACAGGTCTTCAAACATGACAAATAATATATGTGGTTGTTGCCAACCAAGAACACTACCATATCCAGCAAGAATCACAGCAAAAGGAATTAAACTCTAGAAGATACAAGGCCACAAACTTTCCCAAAACCATCAGTTCTCAGGGACTTGGTGAAAATTCCTGCACCTGAGTTACTGTTTCTGTTCTGAAGCTTTTTGACAGCAATCAAAACACAAGCTACTGGACTCCAAATGACTTGAAAATTGACAGGAAGCTTCACAAACATACCAGGTTCAAAACACTAGCACTTAACTAAGTCCAGTTCTCAACATATTGACCAGCACAACCTTATCTACAGGGGAGGAAAATGTTTTCAGCATTCCAGACTTAGTGAAATTTTCAGAGTTCAAAATCTAGAATTTTTCCAGCCACATGCCCGCTTTGTCTAGGCATAGTTTGCACACACAAGTTCCCAAGAGGTGTTTGACACCACTATGGTATTGAGCTCAAACCCCTACAACTAGCACTCCAAGATCCATGCCTTTGGGCTCCATCTATATCATGGAAACAAAGCCCCAACTTTCAACAAAGCGCAAATGCAATCCATAAGGTATGCCCTAAAATGACAAGTACATAGGACAGTTTCATGTGCACAATGACAAAGTGACATGGGGGTTTGAACCCCATGTTTGTGTCATGCACATCAACAACTCCAACACCACAATTACTCTCAAGCACTAGCATCAAGCTCCACATAAGAAATCCTTATCTAACAAGAGAGTATGCACACCCCCCACATATGGGCATGTGATGGTGCACACTCTCACAAGCATCACTAGGATCCTCCTAGTGTTCATGTCACCATCAATATGCAATCTACCACCACAAACCACACCCTCACATGCCAACATTGATAGCTATCTAGAACCTCACATCACCCCCAAAACATGTGATGAGGGGGAGGCACCCACACCCCACTTCCAATGCAAACAACTAAGACTACAAGATCCCTTAGCCCACACCAAAGTTCAAGAGTTTGGGGCTATACAAGAGTAGCTAGTGCCTCTTATCACCTCAAGGCACAACACACTCAAATGTCAAAGCATCTCACAACACCCATATAACAAGGTTAGCTCCACTTCACTAAGGTGCACCCACCATAGCCATCACAAGCATAGCAAGTTCATACACAAACACAAACTCTTATGAACAAAACACCCCTTGTGGGGGTGCCACCATGCACACACCCCAACACCAACCTACACCAAGCCTATTACAAGCACACACTATGCAGGAAAGGAGAAAACTAAAGGCCAAGGAAGGGGGAAAAAATACCACATGCAAATAGGGAAGTTTAGCTACCATCTAGCAAGGAAGGGAAAAAGATTGACAAGAAAACAATGTTCAGAGAAAAAGGGGGAGGTGCTGGGGTCGAACCCCAGACCTGCTGGAGTGCAAGCCGCAATCCTACCACTCTGCTAGGCTCTAGGTACTCAACAAAAAGGGACCCAAACAGAGGAACTACTATCTGCTCTGCCCTGCTGATAAAACAGGAAAAAGAAAGCAAAAAGGGGGATGTTTCTACTGGGATTCGAACCCTACCCCTGATGAAAGATCAACGCACCATCTACCACTGTGCTACGACGCATTGTTTGACAGAGGAGGGCACTAAGCCAACCTGACATGGCCTCGCTCCTGTGTGCAGGCCTGCACCTGCGATCCGGTGACAGGGAGGTCACCGGAGCTGCATCTTGGTCCGGGCCTCTACTGCGCCTACAGGAGAGGGAAAGGCCCCTGCGCGCCTACCCTGAACCGCCCCTCATCGAACCATCTACGCCTGCTACTCACCACGCACACACACGCTCCTGTCGACCTCTCCTGGGAACAAAGAAGCGCCTCTACCACGCCATCTAAAACATGGAGAAGGGAGGAGGGCGGTCGTCACCTAGAACCGGAAGAGGGGGCGCCGATCTGCGACGGGAGAGCGCCGGAGAGGAAGAAGGACGTCGGAGTAGCTCTTCCTGAACCGAAGAACCGCTGCAGGGGAAAGAGCACCGGGAACTCGCCGTAGACGTGGACGGATCCGGCGGAGCAGTCGGTCCCCGGGGCTCCTAGTGCCGGGAATGGATCGCGGGGATCCACCCCGAGCTCCTGGACATGGTGACGGCGGCGATCTGCAACGGGAGCGAGGCGTCCGCCGGCGAGGAGCTGCACCACTTGGTCTACCCCTACAGGAACCCTCCTGTAGACGGGAGGAGAGATGGGAAGGAGGAGAAGAGGTGGCGGCGGCGGACTGGGGAGAAGAGGAACCCTAGGAGGAGAGGGGAGGCACGGGCGCCCGGCTTATAAGGGTCCCCCTCGACGTTGGCGCCCTCACGGCGTCAACAGGAGCACCCTCAGACTGACGGGAAAACTGCAGGGAAAAGCCACGGCGTCAACAGGAGGAAGGAGCTGCGGTACTGGGCCTCTACTCGCGAGGGAGGGAGTAGATGGGCCACATCTTGCGCGGGAAGCAGCCCAACTCGGCGAGATATAAGGAATAAACTCCTCCCTAAGCAGTTTCTTTTAACAGGAATACAAGAGAAGAAAGAAATGCCCAAGGTTGTAAACACATGACAAAAAAAACACAAGAACCTCCCTGGACTTGGGAAAACTAAACCTTACTTTATAAAAATCAGAACAAGAATTTAGGAGCAATTAAATATTTTACAAAACAGCAATATTTGATCTGTTTTGTGATTATATATGCCCCTATGAACACCCATGCAAATCCAGCAACTTACATACTCATCCACCACAATTCTAGCTAAAACATTGGCATTATTTTTAAAGGAAAGAAAGAGGTGAATTTTTGTATAGGGAAAAATATAGAGGGGGGAAGAAGGTGGTTGGTTTTGAAAGGACAGAAAATATAGATGAGCACTTGCTACACATGCTACACTCCACACAAGGCACACAACACAAGATCACATGAAATATAACACCCACTACTCACCCTAGTAAGAGCATATGCAAGCATGATCCTGACATACAAACATAAGGCATGGCAAGGGATGATATGTAGTGCATGCATGCAAGGAGAGTAAGCACTAGGGAACACACATGAAATCATGGCACAAAATAATAACATCACAAACTCTGACAAGGTGGCCCCACAAGGAAGGTTACAAAAAGGGAAAAACCTGCACTTGGGGCATTACAAACTCTCCCACACTACAAAGAAGATCTCGACCTCGAGATCTAAGACTGAAAGAAATAGGGAAATTCGGAACGGAGGTGATCCTCGCGTTCCCATGTAGCCTCTTTATCGGAATGGTGTGACCACTGCACTTTGAGAAACTTGACAGACTTGTTACGGGTCTTGCGCTCAGTCGCCTCGAGAACCGCAACTGGATGCTCGCGATAAGAGAGGTCAGGCTGGAGATCGATATCCTGAAGATGCACAGTGCGCTCGGGGTTCTTGAAACACCTCCGAAGCTGAGAAACATGGAACACATCATGGACATTTGCAAAGGTTGACAGAAGCTCGAGCTGGTACGCGAGGTCGCCCCTCTTGCCAACCACTCTGAACGGACCAACGAAACGAGGCGCAAGCTTGCCTTTGATGCCAAAACGCTGCATACCCTTCATAGGTGACACCTTGAGATAGACAAAATCATCAAGCTCATACGACATGTCACGGTGCTTGCTATCGTAATAGCTCTTCTAACGGGACTGAGCTGCTCTGAGGTTGTCGCGAATGATCCGACACATCTCCTCAGCTTCTTCTATCATATCATTGCCAAGGATCTGACGCTCGCCTGTCTGGGACCAGTTGAGCGGAGTACGGCACTTCCTGCCATAGAGAATCTCAAACGGAGCCTTGCCGGAACTAGCTTGATAACTGTTGTTATATGAGAACTCCGCGAAAGGCAGGCAATCCTCCCACTTCATGCCAAACGAGATAACGCAGGCTCTCAGCATGTCCTCAAGAACTTGATTTACCCTCTCCACTTGACCACTAGTCTGAGGATGGAATGTTGTGCTGAAGCGGATCTTCGTGCCCATAGCAGACTGAAAAGAGTCCCAGAACTTGGAAGTGAAGATACTCCCGCGATCTGATGAGATCATCATGGGTACACCGTGCAACGAGACAACCCTCGAGGTGTACAACTCTGCCAGCTGAGCTGCTGAAATGGACTCCTTGACTGGAAGGAAATGCGCCACTTTACTCAATTTGTCGATGACGACGAAGATAGCGTCATTGCCCTTCTTGGACTTCGGAAACCCTGTGACGAAGTCCATCTCAATGTGATCAAACTTCCACTCGGGAATCGGCAAAGGCTGCAAGAGGCCCGCTGGTCTTTGATGTTCTGCTTTCACCCTTCGACATACATCACACTCATTGACGAATTGTGCAATTTCACGCTTCATACGGGTCCACCAGAACGACTGCTTCAAGTCATGGTACATCTTAGAACTTCCCGGATGAATAGAAAGCAGAGAATTATGAGCTTCTTCCATGATCACCTTCCTGAGATCACCTTTCGGGATGACAAGGCGGTCCTCGAAAAACAAAGTGTCTCTGGCATCCACAGTGAAACACTTATACTTGGGAAGGCTCTTCCCCACACCAATCTTGACCTTCTTCACCATAGTGTCAAGTAGCTGAGCTGCTCTGACCTGATCTTCCAAGGTAGGAGAGATCTGAAGGTTCGCAAGAAAACCCTGAGGAACCAGCTGAAGATTGAGCTTCGTGAAAGACTCAGAAAGGCCCGGCTGGAGAGGTTGCAGAATCAGACTGTTGCAATATGCTTTCCTGCTCAATGCATCTGCCACAACATTTGCCTTGCCTGGTGTATACTCAACACTCGGATTAAAATCCTGGAGCATTTCCACCCAACGTGTTTGTCGAAGATTCAAGTTAGGCTGAGTGAAGATATACTTGAGGCTCTTGTGATCGGTGAACACTTCAACCTTACGTTCCAACAAGAGATGTCTCCAAGTCATCAAGGCATGCACCACAGCTGCTAGCTCGAGATCGTGCACAGGATAGTTCTTCTCTGCAGGCTTCAGCTGCCTGGAGGTATAAGCAACCACCTTCCTATCTTGCATCAAGACTGCACCAAAACCCTGAAGAGAAGCATCGCAAAAGACCTGGTACGGCTTGGAATCATCCGGAGGAGCCAATACCGGAGTGGAGGTAAGCTTCTCTTTGAGTGTATCGAAAGCCAGTTGACACTCTGGAGACCACACATACTTGACACCCTTCTGAAGAAGACTAGAGAGCGGCTTGGCGATTTTGGAGAAGTTCTCAACGAATCTTTTGCAATATCCGGCCAGACCGAGAAAGCTTCGAAGCTGCTTCACATTCTGCGGAGGTTCCCATTCAACAATGGCCTGAACCTTGGACGGGTCAACCTTAATGCCCTCGGCAGAGATAATATGCCCAAGATACACCACTTCTTTCAGCCAGAACTCGCACTTGGAAAACTTGGCATAAAGCTTGTATTCTCTCAGTTTATCAAGCACCAACCTGAGATGTTTCTCATGTTCTTCCTCATCCTCAGAAAAGACCAGAATGTCATCGAGATAAAGCAAGACAAACTCATTCTTGAATGGCGAGAAAATATAGTTCATCAATCGGCAAAAAGTCGGAGGAGCATTAGCCAGACCAAAAGACATGACCGTATACTCATATGAGCCAAAACTGGTCCTGAATGCCGTCTTTGGAATGTCTTCCTCACGAATGCGAATCTGATGATAGCCCATCCTGAGATCAAGCTTGGAGAATACTTTAGCACCTTTCAACTGCTCGAACAACTCATTTATGTTCGGAAGCGGATATTTGTTCTTAATTGTCTTCTTGTTCAAAGGGCGGTAATCGACACACAGTCGTTCCGTACCATCCTTCTTCTTGACAAACAGAACACCACATCCCCACGGAGACGAGCTTGGTCTGATCAAACCCAAACGCTCCTGCTCATCGAGTTGCCTCTTGAGTTCCTTCAACTCCTCTGGACCCAGCTTGTACGGCCGCTTGCACACTGGCTCTGTGCCTGGCTCAAGCTCAATGACGAACTCCACTTCACGGTGCGGAGGCATCCCTGGCAGCTCTTCAGGAAACACGTCCTGATATTCGCAGACTACGGGAACTTGCTCAATGGGATTGATCTCACCCTTTTCATTCAAGGAGAACAAGCGGACTGTGTCATCGCGCGCCGCGAATATGATCACATCCTCCGAAGAGTGGGTCAGCTTCACTTCTTTAGCTACGCAATCAATTGATGCCTTATTCATGGCCAACCAGTCCATACCAAGGATCAAATCAATGTCGGACTTGCCCAAGACAATAGGAGACGCCAGAAAAGCGTAATTGTCCATCTTGACAGAAACGTGTGGGACGAACAACTGAGAGCTCATCCGCATACCGGGAGACACAACTTGCAATGGCTTGGGAAGGAACTCGGTCGCAAAATTATTATCAAATGCAAAGGGGTAAGACATGAAGGAATGCGAAGCACCAGAATCAAACAAGACTTTAGCAGGAATACCATTGACTAGAGATTACCCATGATCACATCCGAAGAATTTTCTGCCTCAGCTGCATTCACCATGTTGACTCGAGCTGATCTGGGGTTGAACTTCACAAGAGCGTTGCTAGGAGGTTTGCCTGGAGGAGGAGGCGGCAGACGGAGCTGAGAAGTGCATTTGTTGCCATAGTGACCCTTCTGCCCACATTTGTGACAAGTGACATCTGCTGGCTGCCGGAACTGAATCTGAGGAGGCCCTTGTTTCTGCTGCTGATATCTCTGCTGGAATCCAGGGTTGGGTGGGCGGGAGGAACCATGTCCACCTGAGTGCTTCGGCTGCTGAGAGTGCCGAGGAGGAGGAGGAGAAACCCAGAACCTCTGTTGCTTCTGAACCACCTGAGCCGAAGAAGAGCTGGAATCTCTGAAACGTTTCTTGGAGTTCTCCACCCTGAGCAAGGCTGCCTCTGCTCTGAGAGCTAAGTTATAGAATTTGTAAAACTCCTCAGGATCGTGCAAGGCGAGTGCTAACTGCAAATCCTCCTTCAAGCCACCCCTGAACTGGTATATCTTACTCTTCTGATCCGGAACATCCTGCAAAGCGTAACGGGCCAGCTCGTGGAACTCAACATTGTACTTGTACACAGAATTGCTGCCCTGCTTCAAGCGCCTGAACTTCTCACGCATCTCCTCAACAAAACTGGAAGGAATGTAGTGGGACCTGAAGTCACGACAGAACTCGTCCCAAGACATCACCCTGCCACCTCTGGAGTCCTTCAGCTGCTGCCACCAAATAGAAGCCTGTCCCTTCAACTGGAATGTTGCAAACTTGACATAATCCTCTGGACGCACATTGCTACACTCGAAATGCTTGTTCATATCACGGACCCAGTCTTCCGCATCAAACGGCTGGTCGCAAGAAGTGAACGTCCTAGGCTAGTTTGACAGGAACTGACTCAGACTGGCGAAGTGATTGCCACCCTGCTGGAAATTGCCTTGCTGATGATTGGCTCTCTCCTGGATCAACTGCAACAGCATCTGAGTATTTGCATTGGTAGCTGCCATCATCGCCTGCCAGGCCTCTGCAGGAGGAGGCGGCGGCGGTGGCGGAGGAGGAGGTGGAGGCGGCATATCCTCACGCGTTGGGGTCTGACGAGTTGGTGGAGCCATCCTGAAGACGGACAACAAATTAGTCCACAGAATATCTGAAGATAAGCTGAATCAAAAGACAGAATATCTGAATAGAACTTAGCATTGCACTCGAACAACATAGCAAGAGTGCATTCTCAAAGTAACAGACGACAAAATTCCGATAAGGCCACAGCGAACAAGTGTGAGCTAGAACTGCTCGGAACAAACATATGATCGAGATTCCCCAAACCTCAGTCAAGCGTCTGTATGAAGATAGTCCTATAAGATACTACCAGATATCCCACCTATGAATTCCCGGAATAACTGGTCCTGCAATCAGGCACACGGATACAAGGAGTATTTCACACAACCCCTAACTAACCCGTCACCTGTATCACACCCTTCAACACACGACCAGCATCTCGGACCTTCGTCTACAACAGATCCTCGTGATCACAACGATACCAAGTGTGGTAGTACTCCCGGACAATCTACACCAGTACTGGGGACGTCGGGGTTATCTCACCACTACCCGTATTGAAGCAATAACGAACACCCTCCAATCTTAGGTACTCAAAAATCTGAATGATGGCGATGTCCGCGATAATCCCTGGAGCTCAACTCCCCTGATACTTAGAGCAGATAGGAGGCACCAGGACATGATTCCGTCACATCGAAATCATATAGATTTCGCAAACACCCGCGTGATCCTAAAAAAATTTTGAGCGGGAAAAGGAGTAGAGTTAAAGATTTCCTAAGACGGAAGCCTCACCAGAGCAAAGAAGAGGAGAAAAATGAAACCTACTCTCCGATATAACTAAGACTCAAAACATTTACTAGACTCGACTCGGCCAAATACGATCACACAAAGGCTCCTATGGTCGTAAGGCTCTGATTACCAACTTGTAACGACCAAGATGCGGTCCTTTCCGATCTGGGGGTCGAGGCCCCCCGAATAGGAAAGAAGCGCATCTAAGTGTTTTGCAAGCAAGTAAACATAGCACATAATAATAAATATAGTAGACAATCTGGGATTCAACTGTCTTCTTATTAAAGATATAGAGTACAACACAGTTACAAACAAGGTAGTTCCGATTCGGACTACAAAACAAGGGAAATGCTATGCTACCCGCTGCGGGCCCACGATCACGACCACGGCTCAGTCTTCTGGATAGTTCACATAAAGGCGATCGGTCTCCTCGTCGTACTGCCACGCCAGTTGGGTGCCATCGCGATCCTCTGCCTCTGGGGTACCTGTACCTGCTGGAAGTTTCGGAGGAATCCGTGAGCCACGGGGACTCAGCAATCTAAGGCCTTGGTGCCATAACTAGTCATGTTATTGGGTAAGGAAGGGTGAAGTGTTTCAGGCTGCTGCATCCTAAGTTTTGAATAAGTGGCTAACTTACGCAAAGAAGAAGTGACGGTGTTCTATGCTATCGGTCGTGAGTACTTGATCAGAAAGTGATCCTGAACACCTACCTACGGCATTCATAACCCCACCGTGTTCTGGATCGAAGAGAGATCTTCGAAGGGACAGTCACGGTTACGCACACAGTTGGCATATTTTATTAGTTTATGTTTAAGTTTTCTAATACCGGATGTTAACAAAATATTCCAAGTTGCCACATAACCACGGGCACGGCTTTCCGAAAGATTAAACCCTGCAGGGGTGCTCCAACTAGTCCATCACAAACGAACACAGGCCGCAAAGGCATCCTCTATCACGAATCTCGTGATCTCGTCGGATTCGTTAGAGGGAAAACCTCAACTTTGGGGAAAACCAAAGCTTCACCGGGATTCCTATACGCAAGATATACCGCTAAGGCAAGACAAGACTAGCAGGACCTCCCGACGTGTCGACGACCCCGATAAGAGCCGCGTATCTCAGTCTCAGGACACGCCGGATGGAACTAGCTACAGGTGCCAGACCTCAAGTTTCCTTGTGGTGGCCCCGCAGGCAGACCAGTTTGGACCAACACTCATGAGGAGCACTGGCCCGGGTTGTTGATTAGAATCCTCGGGGTAGCTATTCCCTATGCAGATTATTATTAGGTGATTAGCAAATAGTACCAAAGTTGGGTCCTGCCGGACAAGCCTTAACACTACGCGATTTATCAAGGGGGTCCCCATAACAACCCCGAACGTGTTAGGAGCGAACATTATGGAATCAAACACCGGTAACCGGTAACTAAGGCGGCAATAACGGAACAAGACACCCGGCAAAAGGCTAGGCCTCCCGTCATTACCAAGTATATAGATACATCAATTTAATAACAGAAATTAATATAATGATATCAAGCTCATGACAACTCATGAGTTATAATCACCTGCAACTAACAATGCTAACATTAGTAGCTGAGCAAGCCTACCTAGCCATGCAAGTTAGCTAGGAAGGAGTAAGGTGTTTAGGCTCATGGCATATGAAGAGGTAATATATTTTCAGTGGTATGCAGCGAGCAATATGACGTGGAATCGAAACTAACATAACAAGTCTAGATATGGGATCAAGGTCATGTCATCTTGCCTGTGATATCCTCAGCTTGGAATGGTTCTGGATCGTCCTGCAAGTACTCTCCTGACTCCACGTAATCGGTCTCTGCTCCCGGTGCTACCCAACATAAGAATAACAGCCAATGAACAGCAGCACCACAAAATGCAACAATCACATGATGCATGAGATGAAAGTTGAGCATGCACCACTATTTCTAACACTAGCACAAGCAAGGTAAACTACAACGAGTTCCTGGACAGAACTTTGCACTAAACTATTTGGACATGCATGGGAATGATATGGACAGATGCATCCCGTAAAAAACGATGCAAAACCATATAAAGAACTTTGCAAACGGAGCTACGGATCAACGGGAATCAACGAAACACGATATGAAGCCCTACGTGAAAGATTCATCACCACACACACAATTGGCACAAATCTGGTGTCCCCAGGTTGCCAAGACATATATTAACCCAACATGAATGAAATGGAGCAAGCTAGAACACCCCAACGACAATTAAACACAAACTTTGAACAAAATGTCAAAACTACGCAATCTGCCAGTTTCTGCATCTTAGCTGTTTGAGAGCAACATGCAACATAGCTACAGGTCTTCAAACATGACAAATAATATATGTGGTTGTTGCCAACCAAGAACACTACCATATCCAGCAAGAATCACAGCAAAAGGAATTAAACTCTAGAAGATACAAGGCCACAAACTTTCCCAAAACCATTAGTTCTCAGGGACTTGGTGAAAATTCCTGCACCTGAGTTACTGTTTCTGTTCTGAAGCTTTTTGACAGCAATCAAAACACAAGCTACTGGACTCCAAATGACTTGAAAATTGACAGGAAGCTTCACAAACATACCAGGTTCAAAACACTAGAACTTAACTAAGTCCAGTTCTCAACATAATGACCAGCACAACCTTATCTACAGGGGAGGAAAATGTTTTCAGCATTCCAGACTTAGTGAAATTTTCAGAGTTCAAAATCTGGAATTTTTCCAGCCACATGCCCACTTTGTCTAGGCATAGTTTGCACACACAAGTTCCCAAGAGGTGTTTGACACCACTATGGTATTGAGCACAAACCCCTACAACTAGCACTCCAAGATCCATGCCTTTGGGCTCCATCTATATCATGGAAACAAAGCCCCAACTTTCAACAAAGCGCAAATGCAATCCATAAGGTATGCCCTAAAATGACAAGTACATAGGAGAGTTTCATGTGCACAATGACAAAGTGACATGGGGGTTTGAACCCCATGTTTGTGTCATGCACATCAACAACTCCAACACCACAATTACTCTCAAGCACTAGCATCAAGCTCCACATAAGAAATCCTTATCTAACAAGAGAGTATGCACACCCCCCACATATGGGCATGTGATGGTGCACACTCTCACAAGCATCACTAGGATCCTCCTAGTGTTCATGTCACCATCAATATGCAATCTACCACCACAAACCACACCCTCACATGCCAACATTGATAGCTATCTAGAACCTCACATCACCCCAAAACATGTGATGAGGGGGAGGCACCCACACCCCACTTCCAATGCAAACAACTAAGACTACAAGATCCCTTAGCCCACACCAAAGTTCAAGAGTTTGGGGCTATACAAGAGTAGCTAGTGCCTCTTATCACCTCAAGGCACAACACACTCAAATGTCAAAGCATCTCACAACACCCATATAACAAGGTTAGCTCCACTTCACTAAGGTGCACCCACCATAGCCATCACAAGCATAGCAAGTTCATACACAAACACAAACTCTTATGAACAAAACAACCCTTGTGGGGGTGCCACCATGCACACACCCCAACACCAACCTACACCAAGCCTATTACAAGCACACACTATGCAGGAAAGGAGAAAACTAAAGGCCAAGGAAGGGGGGAAAAATACCACATGCAAATAGGGAAGTTTAGCTACCATCTAGCAAGGAAGGGAAAAAGATTGACAAGAAAACAATGTTCAGAGAAAAAGGGGGAGGTGCTGGGGTCGAACCCCAGACCTGCTGGAGTGCAAGCCGCAATCCTACCACTCTGCTAGGCTCTAGGTACTCAACAAAAAGGGACCCAAACAGAGGAACTACTATCTGCTCTGCCCTGCTGATAAAACAGGAAAAAGAAAGCAAAAAGGGGGATGTTTCTACTGGGATTCGAACCCTACCCCTGATGAAAGATCAACGCACCATCTACCACTGTGCTACGACGCATTGTTTGATAGAGGAGGGCACTAAGCCAACCTGACATGGCCTCGCTCCTGTGTGCAGGCCTGCACCTGCGATCCGGTGACAGGGAGGTCACCGGAGCTGCATCTCGGTCCGGGCCTCTACTGCGCCTACAGGAGAGGGAAAGGCCCCTGCGCGCCTACCCTGAACCGCCCCTCATCGAACCATCTACGCCTGCTACTCACCACGCACACACACGCTCCTGTCGACCTCTCCTGGGAAAAGAGAAGCGCCTCTACCACGCCATCTAAAACATGGAGAAGGGAAGAGGGCGGTCGTCACCTAGAACCGGAAGAGGGGGCGCCGATCTACGACGGGAGAGCGCCGGAGAGGAAGAAGGACGTCGGAGTAGCTCTTCCTGAACCGAAGAACCGCTGCAGGGGAAAGAGCACCGGGAACTCGCCGTAGACGTGGACGGATCCGGCGGAGCAGTCGGTCCCCGGGGCTCCTAGTGCCGGGAATGGATCGCGGGGATCCACCCCGAGCTCCTGGACATGGTGACGGCGGCGATCTGCAACGGGAGCGAGGCGTCCGCCGGCGAGGAGCTGCACCACTTGGTCTACCCCTACAGGAACCCTCTTGTAGACGGGAGGAGAGATGGGAAGGAGGAGAAGAGGTGGCGGCGGCGGACTGGGGAGAAGAGGAACCCTAGGAGGAGAGGGGAGGCACGGGCGCCCGGCTTATAAGGGTCCCCCTCGACGTTGGCGCCCTCACGGCGTCAACAGGAGCACCCTCAGACTGACGGGAAAACTGCAGGGAAAAGCCACGGCGTCAACAGGAGGAAGGAGCTGCGGTACTGGGCCTCTACTCGCGAGGGAGGGAGTAGATGGGCCACATCTTGCGCGGGAAGCAGCCCAACTCGGCGAGATATAAGGAATAAACTCCTCCCTAAGCAGTTTCTTTTAACAGGAATACAAGAGAAGAAAGAAATGCCCAAGGTTGTAAACACATGACAAAAAAACACAAGAACCTCCCTGGACTTGGGAAAACTAAACCTTACTTTATAAAAATCAGAACAAGAATTTAGGAGCAATTAAATATTTTACAAAACAGCAATATTTGATATGTTTTGTGATTATATATGCCCCTATGAACACCCATGCAAATCCAGCAACTTACATACTCATCCACCACAATTCTAGCTAAAACATTGGCATTATTTTTAAAGGAAAGAAAGAGGTGAATTTTTGTATAGGGAAAATATAGAGGGGGGAAGAAGGTGGTTGGTTTTGAAAGGACAGAAAATATAGATGAGCACTTGCTACACATGCTACACTCCACACAAGGCACACAACATAAGATCACATGAAATATAACACCCACTACTCACCCTAGTAAGAGCATATGCAAGCATGATCCTGACATACAAACATAAGGCATGGCAAGGGATGATATGTAGTGCATGCATGCAAGGAGAGTAAGCACTAGGGAACACACATGAAATCATGGCACAAAATAATAACATCACAAACTCTGACAAGGTGGCCCCACAAGGAAGGTTACAAAAAGGGAAAAACCTGCACTTGGGGCATTACAATCGCACAGCAGAAGCGTTAATAAACGCGGTTGATGTAGTGGAACTTCCTCACGTCCCTCAATCCGCCCCGTGAACCGTTCCATGAACCGTCCCGCGATCTGTCCCACGATCCGCTCCGATCTAGTGCCGAACGGACGGCACCTCCGCGTTCAGCACACGTACAGCTCGACGATGATCTCGGTCTTCTTGATCCAGCAAGAGAGACAGAGAGGTAGATGAGTTCTCCGGCAGCGTGACGGCGCTCCGGTGGTTGGTGGTGATCTAATCTCAGCAAGGCTCCGCCTGAGCTCCGCAGAAACGCGATCTAGAGGAAAAACCGTGGACGTATGTGGTCGGGCTGCCGTGGCAAAAGTTGTCTCAAATCAGCCCTAAAACCTCCGTATATATAGGTGGGAGGGGAGGGGCCTTTCCTTGGGGCTCAAACCAAGGGGGAGAGTCATCCCCTTCCAATCCTAGTCCAACTAGGATTGGAAGGTGGAGTCCTTCTCCAGTTTCCCACTTCCCCCTTTTTTTCTTTTCTTTTGATTTTTCTTTCTCCTGCGCATAGGGCTTCTTGGGCTGTCCCACCAGCCCACTATGAGCTGATGTCGGACCCCTAAGGCCTATGGGCTTCCCCCGGGTGGGATGGCCCTTCCCGGTGAACATCCGGAACCCATTCGTCACTCCCGGTACATTCCCGGTAATTCCGAAAACCTTTCGGTGATCAAATGAGGTCATCCTATATATCAATCTTCGTCTCCGGACCATTCCGGAAACCCTCGTGACGTCCGTGATCTCATCCAGGACTCTGAACAACATTCGGTAACCAACCATATAACTCAAATACGCATAAAACAACGTCGAACCTTAAGTGTGCAGACCCTGCGGGTTCGAGAACTATGTAGACATGACCCGAGGGAATACTCGGTCAATAACCAATAGCGGGACCTGGATGCCCATATTGGATCCTACATATTCTACGAAGATCTTATCGTTTGAACCTCAGTGCCAAGGATTCATATAATCATGTATGTCATTCCCTTTGTCCTTCGGTATGTTACTTGCCCGAGATTCGATCGTCAGTATCCCCATACCTATTTCAATCTCGTTTACCGGCAAGTCTCTTTACTCGTTCCGTAATACAAGATCCCGCAACTTACACTAAGTCACATTGCTTGCAAGGCTTGTGTGTGATGTTGTATTACCGAGTGGGCCCCGAGATACCTCTCCGTCACACGGAGTGACAAATCCCAGTCTTGATCCATACTAACTCAACGGACACCTTCGGAGATACCTGTAGAGCATCTTTATAGCCACCAAGTTACGTTGTGACTACAGGAAAAACTACCTGTAGATACGTCATATTCCATAGGTAGAGACGTGGTATTTCATCTCTAGGCAATTATAGAGTCGACTTAGTAAAGCGTCTTTGGAGCGTCTCCTCATGGACCGTCTCAAAATATATAGACACGCTGACTAAGCATCTATACATGACATGAGACGCTACATTGGGACGTCCAAAAGCGTCTCTAGATATGGCACGCTATGTTTGGACGTTCAAAAGCGTCCCTAAATATGTAGAGTCGTTTTGTTAGGTGCGTTCTTATCACGTCTCTACTAACACGGCCATTTCATTCGTCATAGGCCCTAGGCCCATTCCTATACATGATATGTACATACATTATTTTCGTGTCTAAATACATAAAAGCTTGTATTAATCAGTTGTATTTTACTTTATATAATATTTTATTTATTCCAAATTGTACCTCGCCATTTCAAATCCAATAACTTTATCATGCCATATGTTTGAGCAGAATGATAAACAAATATTTTATATAAAAGCTTCCATTCATATCACCAATCACATTCATAAGCAACAAATATTATTATATGACACCCATATCACAAATTGTATCCACAACCATCACGTTGGCACAATTTCATTTAGTAGGGACAAACACCTTAGGTTCACAACTGAATCAAAGAAAATAACTAATAAGAGGTCATACAAACTAGAACTAAGTTTCGCTATAAAGCTAAAATCTATATATAATACATAAATAATATTTGTCCATCTAAAGACTAATTCTTCTATAGTTGCTCTTGGCTCGTGCAATATACTCCTTTTCTAAATCCTGAGCTACCCTGCGAAAGAAAGATAACAGAGAAAATTTTAGAACATAGCTTTAAGGCTAGTGTGAAAAGAAATGTACTTTGATAATGTACCATATCATTTTTTGGTGGCTTGTTTCGAGGTTTTGCAGAAGTGGTTAATTTTGGTTTTTTACCTAAAAACCACAAAGATCCTTCATAAATAAAAAGCCTTAAGTATACACATTTGACCATACAATGATTGCATGAAAGTGTACTTACATGAGATAGAGGCCGTGCAATAACATGTCCAATAGCATCCCTTACTGTTTGCAATTTTCCATGTGACCTAACGAGTGTCACATCTCCAAGTCTTGAAACAGCGCAAACATAAACAACTACATATTGCTCTCCCAAGCATGTTTCCTCCAACCACGTATGTTTTATCTCTACACACTAAAGTTCCTTCGGCCACAAATTTATTTTTTCTTCTCGGGTTCAACGAAACAACAAGATTTTCATTTTTTCCTATTTTTTGAGAAATTAAACATTCATTATCACAAACAATGGAAGATTTCACTTTACACAAAAAAGGGTCAATTGCACATGGAATTAGACCAACTAACTATTCTAACCATAGTTATTCAGATATACATATAATATATCTGCTTAGTGATGCGAAGAACCAGTACACTTGGTTCAGGACCACCTTGCTTGGTCGCATTGCTATTTTTAGCATGACCATCCTTTGATTGAGGACCATCATGTGCTTTCTATAGTTGAGGTTCGGTATTGTTGTAAGAAAATTTATAGAAAACATAGACATTGTTTGATAACACAACAGAAATTTATGCGCGCATGCACACACACCTTAGCAACCGTGTGTTCATGTGGTGAAGATAAACTGGTGCAACCCTCTTTGGTTATTGCGCAATTTCTAGGATGCAATTCCTAGTCAGTCTTGTTCGGTAAAGTTGATTTTGCACAGTCTTGATTGACCCTATAAAAAAAAATTAATGTGCGCTTTCTTCAATTGAGGTTTCAGTTGTTAGTAAACATACACAAAACATAGACATTATTTGACAATGAAGCAAAAAATTATGCACACACACACCTTAGCAACCATGTGCGGTAAAGATGAACCAGTGTAATCCTCTTTGTTTCTCGAACAGAAGCTAGTATGCAATTCTTGGGCAGTGATACGTTTATCGGGCAAAGTTGACTCTGCACTTCCGTGATTGGTATAACCCTCTTTGGTTGATTCTACATAGCCTTGATTAGCCTTATCAAAGTTTTCAATGCATGCCTTCTACATTTGAGGTTCAGTACAGTGCGATATAAGCATACACAATCATAGGCATTGTTTGATGACGAAGCAAAAAAGTTTATGCGCACACACCTTAGCAACCATGTGTGGTAAAGATAAACGAGTGAAGTCTTCTTTGGTTCTCATAGAAAACCTAGGATGCAATTCCTGGTTAGTGATCCGCTCGTCTGGTAAAATAGATTCTGCACTTCCTAGATTGGCCCTTTCAAACTTTTCAATGTGTGCTTTCTATAATTGAGGTTCAGTTCAGTTGTAAGTAGACTTATACAAACCACTAGTGGTGGGGGCGCTCCCGTGGCGCGCCGACTGAGCAGAAGCTCGGCGGTGCCAGGTAGCACGCACCCCTTCCACTATCCTCTTTATACTAAACTGTGCTTTTGCTTCTTTAGCACAGTCGCATGCAATTATAGCAAAGCATAATACATTATAGTCAAGCATAATCGCATCAATCTTGTAGAACAGTAGCAAGTAACGAACAATCTTGTACAACTTTTGTACTGCAAAACTAGACCATCGAACATATGTATCCTACACTAGTTGCACGTTTCAACCATGTATGATTCTAGATATCAATGGATGTGCTTCCTTACTCAGTTCCCGACACGTCACCACACCCCTCGGCGGCATGATGAGCTGAAGCAGCATGTACTTATCGACGATCGCCTTATGCACATCGATGGCCAGCCGGACCGACGGAGATTTCGCACAGGTTGACGACCAGGAGAATCAGCTTGAGGCGCACGGCTACCCGGTGGGCGCTGGAGGAAGCCATTGTTTTGTGGTCGTCGACGAGGAGTTACTGCAACTAAAATCTGAACTATACGACCCAAATCGACACAAACTAAATACAATAAGAAATATAAAGTTACCGGCAAGCAATATTTAATACCTGAAACTGCAAAAATAAAGGCCTGCATCTCCTCGGAAGGCCATACAAACAATGAGAGCCATAAAAAAACATGTACCGGTATAAATATCCATCCACTTGCTCAAGGAAATAATTAAAGAGCAAGCAAGAAGAAATGGAAATGATGATGACAGAATATGAAATAACCGCACCAATAGAGAGAAAAGAAAGTGGTCGCTGGTGGTCAACGCACTGAATTTACCAAATGTGAATGATGCAGAAATAAAAGATATAGGATAACTAAAGAGCTTAAAGATCTACCAGAGTATCATGGACCATCCTAAGGAATGTATTTTTAACTCTCTTTGTTACGATACCTAATAGAATATACATACATGATGCAAGTTAGCTTGTAGGACAACAATTCTACATATACCGCGGGATATATTTTGAGAATAAACGTCAAAATTGATGTGGCAACAAGTACACAGAATACATATCCATATGTGTGGATTAAAACCTGACTGCCAAATTCAGGAGTTTGTGATGGACATGTAATTAAAAATGAGTAACGGAACTATGACTTTGTAGTAGTAATAGCAAAATAAACAACAGCTGGGATGACAGACAAAACAAAGCACTGATGACATGTGACTAAACCTACATATATACACAACTTCCGTGCTATTTGACAGTGGATGAAAACTCACTTGTTCCTCAGTGGCCTGAGTCGATTCTGCACCATCGTAGAGTAAATACATGTTAATATATAGGATTAAGTAAAGCTTTCATTAGACTAAACAAAGTTCCAGGTTAATATTAAATGTTGGAAAATACATGTGTGTGCTAGCATTCAGGTCTAGTACACTTTAGAGAAAGTCACTTGAAGCAATTCCAAGTCTATGCCTAACTTTTTCTAGAGGAATCTCATAATGATGCCGAACTAAACTACGGGTCACTAAAAAACAGCAACATTGGTGCTTCATGAGAGTGAATGTTCATGTTATTCCTAAGCAAGAAATGTTATTATCAGAAGTCACTGTAACGCACATAGAAAAGGCACCCGAGTCCCTGCAGGACTGGACCTCAATCCCACACATGCACGCCCACGCTGATGCTCTGGTTCATTGGTTACTGTAATTTGGTTTAAGACTTACAAGGCTCGGTTAGATATATCCAGTATTCATATGTGTGTCCTATGTTTATTATGTGATAGAGAAATGAGAATTGCGAATTGAGACTTTCTTGTATTTTGGATATCAACTCTAGTACTGTGTGCAACCAAACACTGTCACGTTTTGCGCTCCAGCGTAAATAGAATGTGAGATTATTCGGCCAATCTATATAATACTACTTTTGTGTTTTACCATATAGAATTTGATTGGATCAAACAGTTGTTCACATATATTTAAGAACATCCGCCAGAATTGTTTTTAGGAAAGCAAGCAATTCAACAAACACTTAGAGTGCATTGCCTACATGAAGGAAGGAAGGAGACAAAGGATAAAAGGATCTGGACTTGAGATGCATATAAATGAAGGAGCCCACTTCGGCTGATTTAATGATAAACTGTAGGGCATATGGGATTCAAAGAATTACCTACTTGACGTGGTAGAGGGTGAAGATAGGATGGAGGCGATAGCTGCTTGCGGGCTCTGCACAGACGAAACAGGCACGCGGCTTCGAGTGAAGGCTGAGACGTGCGTGGATTCGGCTTCATGATGGCGAGGACGACGTCTAGAGGAGCACGGTTTCGTGACGGGCTGAGGGCAGGGGCGATGGACACTGACGGGGCTCCAAGTAGCGATCTCGTCGATGAAGGAAAAAGGGAATCGGCCGCAGGCGGCAATAAAGGGAGAGGGCATCGGTTGAGGGTGAGGCTGCCACCGCACCGGATGCAGGAACGGGCGGCGCACGAGGTGGTGATCATGGTGCAGATTGGAATCGGAGGTTGGATAAATGAGGAGGTGGGAGATATGGGGGTGAGTAAAATCCGAAGAAAAATGAGGGACGCGGGAAGTATGCGCGGTAAAGAAAATGTAACTGTAGCGTCAAAAAATTATAAGGGAAAAAATAGTCCGAAGATGTCAAATTTGATTAAATGGGAATAGTTTGGGAGCCCAAAGTAATAACATATATTGTTTGGGAGCGCTAAGTAATTATATTTTAGGTATATCTTTTATTGGATAAATAAATCCCTATGATTTGTTTTTTTAAAAGATCAAACTTTATTGAGTAATATACGTATCCAGGTAATATTGATATAGTTTAATAAAAATAATAAAGGCAGTGGCAGATTAAAGTTGGCCTTCCCCCTCTACCGTGCTCTGCCCGTGTAGACCGCGAACGCCGCCCGATATGCCATCCCTTCACATATCCCATGTCGGTGATGGGGCGGCGGCACACAGCGACTCCTTCAAACCGATCTTAACCATCTGCTCACTCATGCGGTGTCAACGTCTCCATGTTGTCGATGCCCGATGTGGCGAACGTGGCACGACATTGTGTCGCTCCTGCCACCCTTCCTCCAGCATCGCCCTTTCGATCGTCGTCAAGGTGACGATCAGGGACAGAGCTGCCTTATAGGCATAGGGGTCAGTTGACCCCAATAAAATTAGAAAATCTTTCAGTAATTAAGTACTAATCACTAATGTTGAGTAATGTGATTGTTTAGAAAATGTAGATAAACGTAGATAAATGTCATCGCCGGCATCATCTCGGACGCTGCCACACCGCCTCCATCAAGCGTCGTCCCCGACCTCGCACGCGGTCGGATTGATCACCCACCCATCCGCGATCCACCTGAGCTACGTCGTGCGACCGATCTACTTTGGCGCGCCCCTCCACCATCGAGCATCGGGTTGCTGCTGCGTCGCCCCGTCGGGCCGCAACGCCGCCGCCCTGTGCTTGTCCTTGCGACTGCATCCACCCGCGACCCGTCGCTACTCTGCCCTTTCGGATTGTAGCCCGACGGCACGCGGTCCCCTTCGGGTCTGATCTGGCCCGTCGGGTCATAGCGCTCCGACTCGACATCGACCACGACATTATTTGCACGCCTACCTCGACCACGGCTACACCAACCTACGCTTTCGGCTATCTCGACATCGTGCTTAAATAGTGAACTTTTTTAAAATTCACAATAAATTCAAGCTCGCAATCATTTCCTAAATTTGCAAATTATTTCCTAATTCATGAACTTTTCTAATTTGTTGAAAAAAAATTGAACATTTTTAAATACATTTTTCTGAGTTTGTGGATTATTTGTTTGAATTGGTGAGAATTTTTGAAAATTCGTTAACAATTTTAGAAGCCATGAACTTTTTTCAAATTCATGTTTTTTTTAAAGATCGCAAACATTTTTTTATTTCCTCCCAAAATTTTGAACTTGTTGTAAAAGTCAACGGCCATATGTGGTCGTTCCCAGGATTTTAAGAATAAGAAAAGAAATGCAATGTACGAGTTACTGTAACAATTCACTGATTTCATGAAATATCCTTTATTGCTTTTCATTTTTATGATTTTCCATTTTTTCCATTTTTGTTTACTATTTTACTGGGGACGAGTGGGGGTTGCGTGAGATCTATGACGGGGAGGCGAGAGTCGTCGATTTGAGAGCTATGCCTAGGGGGAAATGGCCACGGGAGGACGGGCGGGAGGGCGGCGGCTGGTGCCGATGTATCGCGCGGCGGCAGCATTATGGACGAGCCACTCCAGAATCAACAGAGTTCTAACTTCATATAAAAAAATGATCGATGTTTGATCCAGGACCCACGTACTAGTACTATACTTACTCCTGTAGTATAGCTTGCAAAATATGAGAGGATATATAGACCATTCCATGTAGAATTATTAATAAGTTCAATAAATCAAACCCACGCATCTGGGATGATTAAGGTCCTATTTCCAAGGAGAAGGAATGATTAAAATTATTTTTTAAGATCTTATTACATCAAATATATGAATGTCACAAGATTTTATATTATGGAAAGAACGGAGCTAGCCGGTCGAAACTTTGTTCGGCTAAGCCCGCGTTGTTGGATCGAATGGCCATCGCGGTACATGTGTTGAGCCACATCATCATGCGCCATCTCCTTGCACAGCCGCATCGCGACTTGTCGTCGTCGACCCTTACAACTGCGAACTACTACAACTTCATGGGCGAGGATGCTAATAATTAGGGTGGTTCTGACACTCGCAAAAGCGGACAGTCGTCTTGCGCCCCGCGACAGCATGCCCGCGGTCGTGGAGAACGACAACCGACGGCGTCATATGTTATAAACGGCGATGGGATACCGGAATCAGCTTATTAAAATTTTAAAATATAATATTCTACAAGCACAACTAATTTTAATAGCCTTTCATGTTGAAAATATAATTATTAGAAGTTTTCTCAATAGATTCGCATACTAAAGCGTCTCATAAATCGTCTATAAGTTAATTACAAATATATAGCTATTTTTTAAAGGACCAATAATAAGAAAAGTTTGTGGCGTTTTGTAAACGTCTTAAGAAGCGTCTTTATCCTACTAGTGTTTATGGACGTAGAGATGAATACAACCAGCGTCTCAGAAAAAGCGACTGTACAAGCCATTTTTGTTGTAGTGATGTTTGATACACACAAGGTATTCCTCCGGTGCTAGTGAGTTATATGATCTCATGGTCATAGGAACAAATACTTGACACGCAGAAAAACAGTAGCAACAAAATGACACGATCAACATGCTACGTTCATTATTTTGGGTCTAGTCCATCACATGATTCTCCTAATGATGTGATCCCGTTATTAAGTGACAACACTTGCCTATGGTCAGGAAACCTTGACCATCTTTGATCAACGAGCTAGTCAACTAGAGGCTTACTAGGGACAGTGTTTTGTCTATGTATCCACACAAGTATTATGTTTCCAATCAATACAATTATAGCATGGATAATAAACGATTATCATGAACAAAGAAATATAATAATAACTAATTTATTATTGCCTCTAGGGCATATTTCTAACACCAACGCGAGTGGATCAGTCACTTCTAGCGGCAGTGGAGCCGCCTGTCCTTGCTCCGGTGGAGGCCGTGGACACGGCCCCGGCTCGGCGGACGCAAAGTATATCCGCCGGCAACCCTCGAGAACGACGCCGGGGATGAATCAACGATCCCAAAGGTCGATGGTGGCCACAAACCCCGGGTCCAGCTTGAGATTGAGCGGTAGGATGCTACGCCGCCGTCTGATCTCGCGCCGCCGCTTGAGGCCACCTGCGGGAACCTGCGACACACGCACCCGGCTATCGCTGAGGTTCCACTGCTCCAGGAGCACGACGCTTGGCCATGGCACCGGCTCGTTGTTCTCTCAGAGATACTGTGTGAAGTCCTCGTTCACGGTCCGGCACCGGTTAGGGTTCGATGGACCTCCATCGCCGTTGCGGGCGGCGAGGTTGCGCTTCGCCATTGTTCCAGTGTTTTTTGGCTCGGGGAGTGGGGTGGACGAGTCGGGTGGATGAGTGGGGAAGATGGTGGCGGCGGTTGCTATTCAATGGGACCTGTCAAAACAGCCAAAGCGTCACCGCTGTCGCTGCCCTATGGGCTAGTGGGAGACGAGTCGTTCCTGCCTTGGGACCGGTCAAAGTAGAAGCATCGCCGCTTTCGCTGCCCGGTGGGCCAACGGGAGACGAGTCGTTACCACGTGGACAGGTCAAAGTAGCCTTGACATGGCCGCTGTCGCTGCCCGATAGGCCAGGGGGAGACGAGTCATTCCCGCGTGGGCCCGCTTGCATGATAGAGTCCCAATCGTAAGTGGAATGAGGTGCCCCAGGTCGACCCCACTAGTTAGGCAATGCAACGGTTAAAGGAGGTTGACTAGACGGAAACACCCCGTTTGTCCCCCTGCAAGAGTGGATAGAGCGAAGTAGGACAAAAACAAGCAAAACTAAGCGAAGTGGCCATAGAAGTAAATAACCCTTATATAAATTCTATTGAAAGTGATTGTCATCAATTACCAAAATGGGGGAGATTGTTAGAGCATATTTCTCCATATGTGGTTTTGGTAATTGATGGCAATCCCTATGGACTAATGGTTTCCTTAAGTTATATTGGAAGGATTTGTCCATAGGCACTTCTTGAAGTCCATCTGTTGGTTTCAAGGAGTTTGTATGATGACCAAGGTGGTATTCAAGGTATTATTCAAAGAATGGTCAAAAAGACACAAGGTTGACAACACTAAGTCAAAGGGTAAATCAAGTTGATCAACACACAAAGCGTACAAGATGTACCGAGAGGGATCAACTGATCCCATGGTATGATAAGCATTATCCATTATGCTTTGTGTACTAACCCATGGTCTTTATGAGAGTTCTATGTGGGGTTAGGTGTGTTTCCATGGGCTTGCGTCAAGTGGAAGATCTCATACAACCCATGGAGGATGACATCAAGTGGTGATCGTTGTCAAGTTTGTTGTGTGCAAGTTCAAGTGGAGCTTCACGAAGATATCATGCTTAAAGCTTGCCATCCATTGTGGTGGCAATGGACTTGTGAAGATGTGTTGAAGAGTGGCTCACCCATAGTCTTTATCAAGCCAACGCAATCAAGAAAGTTGGTCCATCTTGAGGAAGTCAAGATCGTCATCATCTAGATCAAGTGGGCTATGTGCAAGGTATAAGTTTTCCTTTCACATGTTTTTCTATTTTAGGATAGATTGTCGTACTGTCAAGGGGGCTCTCAAGTGAGTATCTTGATCATACCGTTCGTTGAGAGCTCAAACCATTTGCATCCTTGCATCATCTTTCTTGGTTCTTGTTTAGTGATTCTCTTTGGGAGTTGTAGAGCTTATGGTCATCTTCATGACAAGCTCGAGTTCATCGAAAACGGAGTCCATATGCATCTTCTATGATGTTTTTGATGTTGGAAGTTTTTCCCGGTTCTTCATTCATAGAGGTTTCTCATCTCTATACCATTGGCATTTCCTGAATCCAACAAGCTTCATTTTGCTCAATTCGAAGCTCGTATGCGAAAGATATGGTAGTTCAGGGCTGGTTTTTCTCTCTCAAGCCGATGTACCACTGGGGAAAGCGACAGTACTGCTCTGGCAGTACTGCCGCCCTCCCTTCCAGTCCTCTCTTTCGCTTATATTTTTCTTCTGCCATCTTCGGGGTCTTTTAACATTTTGAGCGTTAGTATCGCTCCGGCGGCACTACCGCCCCGAGATCTTTGTCGTTTGCACGTCTTTCCTTGAAAGTTCCATTCCGGCAGAAGTACCGCTCGCCTGAGCAGTATTACCGCTCGTGCACTGACTAAGTGCATAACGCTTTGATTTGGGAGGCCTATAAAAGGGGGTCTTCTTCCCCAATGGTTTTCTATCCGTTAAGCTTGCGTTCTTCCCCCATTGTTGACCCTCTTAGAGATTGCTAACTCTCAATCCCTCCAACAATTCTTGCTAGTTCTTGAGGGGAAAGAGAGAGGAGGTCTAGATCCACATTTCCACCAATCACTTTCTCCTCTATGTGAGGGGAACCCCTTGGATCTTGATCTTCTTTGTGAGCTCCTTGTTCTTCCTCTCATATTCCTCCATACCTTTTGTTGTTGTTGAGCGATTTGAGCGTGGGTGACTTGACCACTTTGTGTGTTCTTGCCATTGCATTAGTTGCATCGGTTTGAGTACTCCACGGTAATACGTGGAAATGAAGTTTGAGAAGCTTATTACTCTTGGGTTCTTGGTACCTTAGAGCTTGTTCTTCTTGGGTGCTTTGGCGTCCTAGAAGCTTGGTGGTGCCTCGGAGCTCAAACTTTGTGGTGTAAAGCTTCGGACAAGCAACGGGGTGTCCAATTAGGTTGTGTAGATTGTCCCGAGAATTTGAGAATACCTCGAAGCCATATTCCATTGTGGTGAGGCTTCGTGTTGTTGTTGGGATCCTCCAATTAAGTTGTGTAGTTTTCCCCAACCTTGTTTGTACGGGTTCAGTGACAACCCTCAAGGGTGCCATAGTGGAATCACGACATCTTGCATTGTGCGAGGGCGTGAGGAGATTACGGTGGCCTTAGTGGCCTCTTGGGGAGCATTATGCCTCCACACCGCTCTAAACGGATATTATCATCCGCAAGGGTGTGAACTTCGGGATACATCATCGTCTCCACGTGCTTCGGTTATCTCTTACCCGAACCCTTTACTTATGCACATTACTTTGTAATAGCCATATAGTTTCTTGTTATATATATCTTGCTATCACTTAGTTGTTTATCTTGCTTAGCATATGTTGTTGGTGCACATAGGTGAGCCTAGCTGTTTTAGGTTTTGTGCTTGACAAATTAAATGTTAGTTTTATTTTGCGTTTGTTCAAGCCTAAACGTAATTATTTCAAAGCGCCTATTCACCCCCTCTATGCGACATCCACGTCCTTTCACTAGCTCAAATTCATGAATATAATGTACGCATGTATTCCACATATAGTCATACGTGCTTGCAATAAGAACTTGCATGACATCTTTTGTCCTACCCTCCTGTGGCAGTGCTTGGTGTTGCTGATGCGTTGTTTTTTCCCTCCAAGTGTAAAGGGTGATGTATCGCAGCGACGGCAAGAATTCCCTCAGTTTAAAACCAAGGTATGGGACCAGTAGGAAGATCCACAAGACTATGTAAGCACTAACTCAACACAAACAACAAATCCTCACAACACAACGTTTGTAGGGGTTGTCAATCCCTCGTGTGTAAGATAAAATGGTAAATTGATAGATTGATAGATGCAAATAAAGTAATGGCAAATAAAATGCAGTAAGGTATTTTTGGGTTTTTGATAATATAGATCTGAAAATAAAAGAGAAAATAAATTGGAAACACAAATAGCAAAATAGATCTTGCAAGTAGATGATGGAAAATAGACCCGGGGGCGTAGGTTTCACTAGTGGTTTCTCTCGAGAAAATAGCATAAGGTGGCTAAACAAATTATCGTTGGGAAATTGATAGAATAGAGAATAATTATGAGGATATCCAGGATAATGATCATGTATATAGATATCACGTCCAATACAAGTAGACCGACTCATGTCTGCATCTACTACTATTACTCCAAACGACCACTATCCACCATGCATCTAGTGTATTAAGTTCATCGATAAACAAAGTAATGCTTTAAGAACGATGATATGATGTAGATAAGATCTATTCATTTAGGAATAGACCCCATCATTTTATCCTTAATAGCGACGATACATGCGTGTCATGTCTCCTTCTCTCACCGAGATTGAGCATCGCAAGATCGAACCCATCACAAAGCACCTCCTCCCATTGCAAGATAAAAAGATCAAGTTGGCCAAACAAAACCCAAATATCGGAGAAGAATTATGAGGATATAATAATCAAGTATGAATATAATTTCATAGAACCCATCATAAACTCATAGTTCATCGGATCACAACAAACACACCACAAAAAAAGAGTTACATCAAATATATCTCCAAGAGACCATTGCATTGAGAAGAAAAACGAGTGACAAACCATCTAGCTACTGCCTTCGGACCCGTAGGTCTGATATGAACTACTCACATATCATCGGAGGAGCACCAATGCGGATTATGAACCCCTCTGTGATCGTGTTCCCCTCCGGAGGGTGCCCGAAAGTTCTCTAGATTGGATCTCGTGGCTTTTTTAACTTGCGGCGGCTGAAACAATTTTTCATCGACTCCTCTAGGGTTTCTAGATTATCTGGGTATTTATGGAGTCAAGAGCCGGTGGAGGAGGTGCCCGAGGCCCCCACTACCCACTAGGGCATGCCACAGGCCCAGGGCGCGCCCTGGTGCCTAGTGGGCCACGTGGGCCTCCCCTGGTGAGCTTCCTTGGTTCTCACTTTCCTTGTGGTCCAAAAAAAGTATCCAAAAAGTTTTGTGGAATTTGGACTTCATGTGATATTGATTTTCCGCGAAGGAAAAAACAAGAAAAAAAATAACTCGGCCCTATGTCAATACGTTATTCCCAAAAAATGATATACAGTTGCTATAAAATGATTGTAAAACATCCAGAAATGATAATATAACAACATGGAAGAATCAAAAATTATAGATACGTTGGAGACGTATCAGGCAGTGGGGTCCTATTGGAAAGTAAGGGATATTAAGGCCTCCGTTTAATAGAGAACTGGAACAAAGCATTCACACATGGTGAATACATGAACTCCTCAAACTACGTCAATCACCGGAAAGTATCCCAAGTATAGTCACCTTGGGGTATGTGGATCAAGGCACGTAATAGGTAACTACAACTTTCAAGATAGGATCCAAATCACTCTTATATTCATGAAAACATAATAGGTTCAGATCTGAAATCATGGCACTCGGGCCCTAGTGACAGCATTAAGCATAGCAAAGTCATAGTAACATCAATCTTGGAACATAGTGGATACTTGGGATCAAGCCCTATCAAACTGAACTCGATTACATGATCTATATCATCCAATCCCACCACTGTCCAACAAGTGTACAAAGGAATTACCAACTCCTGATGGTGAGTATGATGGCGGTGTTGATGAAGAAGGGTTGTTGATGACGATGGCGACGAATTCCCCTCTGTGGAGCCCCAAACGGAATCCACATCAGCCCTGCACGGGAAGAACAAGAGATGAAGGCAGCTCCGTCTCGTGAAACGCGATGAAATATTCTCTTTGATTTTTTCTTTGAAGATGTGATTTTATTGGACTCGAATTAGGGTCGTAGGAGCCACGTGGTCCCCACAAGCCATCACGGCGTGGCATGGGGGGACTGTTGGCTTGTGGCCCCCTAGCAGCATTTCTCGTCGGGTCTTCGCTCCATAATTCCTTATAAATGCCAGAAATATTTCACAAAACGTTTTCTCCAATTGTGAGAACTTTTATTTCTTCACAAAAATAACACTAAGGTAGTTTTGCTCAAAACAGCTTTAGTTTCATTTAAATCATGCAAATTAGAGGTCAAAATGAGAGTAGAAGTGTTTGAAAAGTAGAAATGTTGGAGGCATATCAACTCAACCAAGCTTAACTCATTGCTTGTCCTCAAGCGATTCACTTGATAAACTGAAAGTGATAAAGAAGAATTTACAAACTCTTTTGTTCTCGCCGTTATTCATATGCTTAGCTGGTGTTCAAGTTTTCAGCATAAATCATAAATAAACACGTCCATGATAATAGTTTAAGCATCATATCCAATCATGGCAGTGCATAACCAACTAGCAAGTAATAATAAGATATCTCACATACCAACAATTTGTCAAAACAATGACGGTATAATATGGTGACATGGTATCTCGCTAGCCCTTTCTGAGATTGCAGAACATAAATGAAGAGCACCGCTGAGATTCAAGCAGTGACTAAATATTATAATTCAAACTAGAAAAGTTCCTAGTCATACTAATATCCAACATTGGCTAGACTCAATGCAAAAAAATGACAATAGTGCTCTCCAGTCTCGTGCTGTAAGTAAGAGGGTGATGACTGCATATTAAAGTAAATAGATAGGACCTTCGTAGAGGGAAGCATTGATTTGCAAAGGTGCCAGAGATCAAGTCTTTAAAGAAGGATTGAAAATATAGTTTTGAGTGGTGTTATTTAATGTCAACGTTACGACAAAGGTTTTCAGTATCTTCCATGCTAAACTCATCATTGGTGATTCGCAAACAGAATTGGGAAGTTTTACTCCTATCCACCATCCATACGCAACCATGGCTAGCCGAATTCACGGGTGCCCTCCAACATATCAACTTTACCAAGGAGTTTTATTTTAAATTAATTTTGATTAAGCAGGACTAGGCATCCTCATTACCAACCTCTTTCATGAAATGACAGCTAATAAACACCCGTCGTGAGAGTAACTTACTTAGCATGGAAGACACCGATTGCCCTGTCGCTCCATGAGCGGTACGAGTGCACAAAACGAATGTTTATTTGAATATTTTAGAGGCAGCACATGCAAATTTACTTGGAACGGCAGGGTAATACCTAATGCATATAGGTATGGTGGACGCATGTGGAATAACTTGGTTTTAAGGATATTGGATGCACAAGCAGCATTCCTGCTTAGTACAGGCGGAGGCTAGCAAGAGATAGGGAAGCGACCAGCAAGAGAGCAAAAACGGTCATGGCATTGAAAATATTCAACTTTGGACAAAGCATGAGTAGGATATAAACACTCTGAATTTAAATATCATGAAGGTTGCATTGGTTTTGAAGCAACTACATGTTTGCACAAGGGCCAAGTCAAACCACTCGAATCACTCAGAGGAAAACACCATACTACCATATCACATCATAACCATTTTAATGCATGTTGACGCATAAGGTAAATCATTATCAACTCATATCTATTTCAGCATGGCGTGCAAAGCTATGATCTCTAATTGTGATCACAAACATGTTCACTCATGTTATACTGAATCAAGATCGAACGAGCCAACATATTTACAAAAATGGAAAACAAGAAGAGTTCATACCCGTTTCCTTTGCCACGACTATTTCATCCAATATTGTCATTATTGCCTTTCACTTGCACGACCAAATGATGAGATAATAATAAAAGTGCAGGGGTGCCCTGGACTAAGTTGGAATCCGAAGGGCAGTTTTAAACAAAGGGGAAGTCATGGTAATATTGGCTCTTTGTTAGATAACCAACAAAGCATATGAGAGTCACTCATCATTTTCATCGTGGTCTTCCCTTTTTATGACTCAACGGAAGGAAAACAAATCCATAGAAACACACTGAAATATTGTTGGATTTTGTTTCCATAAGCAAGCAAAAAAACTAAGGGAAAACACGAACGGGAAAAGTTATTTACACGGGAAAACTCCCAACAAGCAAAAGGAAATCTTTTTAGGTTTTCTTTTAATACCACACCTAATTGAACGGGAAAGAAAAATCCGAAAAAAGCGATAAATATTTTTGGATTTTCTAAAGTTCTTAAAACACACAAAAATAAAGCATAAAATAAAGCTAACATAGATATACAATGAAAGAGGATGAACACCAACAATTTATATGAAGTATGTGAACATGAATGTAATGTCGGTGAGAAATACGTACTCCCCCAAGCTTAGGTTTTTGCCTAGCTTGGTAATCAACACTGGAAGTATGGGAAGTGGTTGATATTGTAGCTTGTTGGGGGCATTCATGGCTGCCTCTTCTGCCAAGCGAGTAGCCTTTATTGCAGCATGATACTCTTGCACTTCGTTGTCAAGAACGTAGTATCTCTCGTGAGCCTAGAAATTAAAGAGGGCAGGTGCAGGCAAAGTAACACGCATATGCATATATTTCTCAAATATTAAGTCCTACTCATATTCTCTGGCACGATTTACAATAAACTCATGGGAACGCAAAGCTTCATAATCTAAATATCTATCGAGCAAAATAGGATCATTAGGTTGAGGCGACACTCCTACTTGTACAACTATACGGGAGGCATAAATTCCTCCGTACGATTCTCCATTGCTAGAATTGGAAGGCAACCTTTGGGCAACAATTGCCCCAAGGTTATAGCGTTGTTCACCAGTCACAGCAGTGTGAATAAGGCTCAAATCAGGAGCACATAACACACTGCAATCTTGTTTCCCTACTATGTATCTCCCATTAAATAGTGCAAAGTAACGAATAGAGGGAAATGAATGCTTTTAGTTCTAGCCTGCGTTACTCCTCTATTTTCTCCAACACATAGGCTCTCGAGGAATAACTTATAATCAGTTTTTGATGGTTTCTCAAGTGAACCCCAAAGTGGGAGCTTGCATGCGACAAAAGAAATTTCTAGGCTCATGCTAAAGGCTTTGTCATAGAGCTTAAATAAAACTCTAGAAGTAATAGAGAAATAACAGAATCCATCTATGAATGTACAAGTAAGGTTATAATGTTGAACACACTTATCTGCAAGGAACTCGGTGAGGCCGTTGTTGCGAATGAAATGATCAAATTCCTCCTTGATACGTGCATTCCTCATAAACTCTTCGCTTGGCCATCAACATGATTTGGCATCATCCATGACTATATTATTGGCCCGAGGCTCAATGTAAGCTTGTCGTATCCAGATTTGGCCAAACGGCTTGGGTAAATGGGCCGGCCTGACAGCCCGCGTGCCTAGCACGACACGGGCTAATCGTGCTCGGGCCCCTCACGAAGCACGCCTCGGGCCGTGCCTGTGCGTGGAGGCTGGGCACGGGGGCCAGCACGGCACGGCCCGTTTATTTATATATATTTTTTAATATGTATATACAAAAATATGGCCCAATAGACCCAAAAATAAGCCCATAAGGCTAAAAAATGCGGCCCAGCGTGCTAATCGGGCCAACATGCTGGCCCGTTTAATAATCGGGTCGTGCCTGGGCCTAGAGGCGCAGCCCACGGGACGGCACGGCACGGCCCGACTAATAAACGTGCCTGGGCGGGCCGTGCCATGCGAGGCCCGATTACCACGGGTTGTGTCGGCCCGTTTGGCCAGGTCTGGTCGTATCAATCCCTCACTAGAGGATTCACTCGAAGTATGCTTTCTCGACGAACTCTTCGTGAAGAAACTCATCTCCCTAAGCACAAATTTCTGAAATTTTTGACGCACAAATTTATTTCAAGAAAACTTTTGGAGAATGATAGCCACTACTCATATGGATACTTAGAGGCTATACCAAGCATTCATGCTACTTGGAACTTCAAGAATTTAAAATGCAAGTTCATTTTCTGTAGCACCAAGTGCAGCCATTTATGCCAAAAATAAAACACTAAGGCAAAAACTAATTGGAGAGATGGAGGAGTCACATACCAAGGAACAATTTCCACAAAACAGTTTCAGAAACGGGTTTTGAGTAAAGAGATCGAAAATTTTAGTTTCTAGAAGAAGAACACGGGAGACAGAGAGAGCTTGGATTCTAGTGGTAGAGGATGATGTCGTCTAAAGGGATAAGGCAAGGGTCCAGTGGGTCCCACAAGCCATCAGGGCACGGCTAGGGGGCTTATGTCTACTACACAACTTTATTCTTGTAGACTATGTTGGGCCTCCAAGCGCAAAGTTTTGTAGGATAGTAGCAATTTTCCCTCAAGTGGATGACTTGAGGTTTATCAATCCGTGGTAGGTGTAGGATGACGATGGCCTCTCTCACACAACCCTACAATCAAATACAAGAAAGCTCCAATGACCCCAACACACCCAATACAATGGCAAATTGTATAGGTGCACAAGTTTTGCGAAGGGATGGTGATACAAGTGTACTACAGATAGTAGATATAGGTTTTTGTAATCTAAAAATATAAAAATAGAAAGGTATAAAGTGTAAAATAGCGAGCAAAACATTGTATAAATTCTTGGTAATAAGGCCTCGGGTTTATAGTTTTGCTAGTGCGATCTCTCAACAATGCTAACATAGTAGGATCACATGATCATCCCTCAACGTGCAACAAAGAATCACTCCAAAGTTCCTATCTAGCGGAGAACAATAAGATGAAATTGGGGTAGGTAGTAGAACCACCTCAAAGTTATTCTTTCTGATCAATCTTTCGAGTTATTCCTATAAGTGTCACAAACATCCCTAGAGTTCGTACTAGAATAACACCCATGATACATATCAATCAACCCTAATGTCACCTAGATACTCCAATGTCACCTCAAATATCCATGGGTAAATTATGCGACATGCATCAAACAATTTCATATCTATCATATTCAATCCAACACAAAGAACTTCAAGGAGCGCCCCAAGATTTCTATCAGAGAACATAGTATGAAAATGTGCAATCAACCCCTATGCATACATCCCCAAGGTCACCGGAATCTGCAATTTCATGCCATAACATATATCAAGTGAATCACTTGAATACCCCAATGTCATTAGGGTATCCGCATGCAAGACATACATCAAGTGTTCTCAAACCAACATATTCAATCCAACATGACGAGATCTTAAAGGAAATATTCAATTCCATCACAACAATAGCAAGGGACAAACACCATATGATCCAACTATGTTAACAAAGCCCGTGATACATCAAGACCGTGATATCTCAAGAACATGAGAGAGAGAGAGAGAGAGATATTAAACACATAGCTACCAGTACAAAACCTCAGCCCCGAGGGTGAACTACTCCCTCCTCGTCATGGACTCCGCAGGGATGATTGAGATGGCCACCAGAGATGGTTTCCCCTCTTCGGCATGGTATTGGAAAGGCTCTAGATGGGTTTTTCATTGATACACAGAGTTGCAACAGTGAGCGGAAGTTCTCTCTTTATTTCTAGAGTTTTTGGTATATATAGTGATTTTTAGCGTTGGAATCACGCCAAACGAAACTACGTGGGCCCCACAGGCTATTAGGATGCAACCTAGGGGGTCGCACCCTGTTAGCTTGTGGCCATAGATGGCTCTCCTACGGTAGTTCCTTGCTCCAATATTTCTTCTTTCCTCTAGAAAAATATATAAAAAAGTTTTGGGCGATTCCGAGAACTTTCATTTTTTGCACAAAAACAACACCATGGTAATTTTGTTGAAAACAATGTCAGTTCGGGTTAATTCTAAATAAATCACAAAAAGTGCAGCAAAGCCGTATAAAAATGTTGTAAACATAGGTGAATATGGCATGAATACTTCATAAATTATTAGTACGTTGGAGACGTATCACGGGCCTCGTCCTGTTGGTCTGTGGCCCACAGGTGTGTCTCCCTGCTCTTGTTTTTATGCGAAAAATTCTTATTTATTTCAGAAAAAATCATGTTAAAATTTTACGGCATTCTGAGACTTTTTATTTTTGGATCATTTTTCTGTGGTACAAAAAACTTGGAAAACAACTTAATCATGCCTTTTTTTACTTGTATTGAACTAAGAGAACAGAAAATAAATGTGGAGTATATCGAGTTGTTAATACTCAATTTATCAATCCCATGTCTTTTGAAAATGATCCATTAATAAGATTGATCAAGTCTTATTAACAATCGCTTTCGATAAACATGAAACCGAAGAATTTTTGTATATCACTAGGTTACCTAAATGGCGATTTGCATGTCTCCCACAATAATATTATAGTATTTCTTTTTCTTCACGGTAGGTAGACGAATGGTAAAATCTCCAATGACGACCCTCGGAATGGGCTCAATGACATTAATATTGTTAACCAAAGTTTGCTTCCTCGAAAAATGCACCGTATGTTGCTTGCCATTAACATGGAAAGTGACCTTGCTTTTGTTGCAATTTATTACAACTCAACCACTATGTAGAAATGGTCTGCTAAGGATGCTCGACATATTGTCGTCCTCAGGCATATCAAGAATAACAAAGTCTGTTAAGATAGTAACATTTGCAACAACAACGGGGACATCCTTGCAAATTCCAATAGGTAAAGTGGATTAATCAGCTATTTGCAAAGATATCTCACTGGGTGTAAGATTATCCAGTTCAAGTCTTTTGTAAAAGACAAAGGCATAACACTAACACGGCTTCTAAATCACATAAAACACTTTTAACATAATTTCTTTTAATAGAGCAAGGTATTGTTGGTATACCCAGATCTCCTTACTTCTTAGAGCATATCCAACACGAGCGCAACCATAGTAGAGCGCTGGCTCGAGCGGCCGCTGAAAAAAATTGTGCACGCATGCTCCTCGAGCAGAAGCGCTAAAATTTAGAGCGTGCGATACACTTTTTACCCAAAAAACAAGATGATAGGCATGGATAAAAAATGATAAAAAGGATAGTTTAGATAGTTCCTAATACATAGTTATTATAGATAAAACATACATATAGAAAACGATAATATAAAAACTACTCCTCGTCATCTTGCTCCGACGTGCTCGTGTCCGACTCTTCTATCCTGATGAAGGCGTCAGCCCACCGTTCAACTTCGGGGTCCCAAGTCGACACTCCCTTGAGCTCGATGTTGAAGTGTGCGGCCTGCATCCGCATACGCCTGTCCTTGAAATAGGCGCTCGCTCCGCCGTCCTTTGCGCGAAGAATGTGCACTCGTCGGGGACGTTCTACGGGAACTGTTGCCGCCACGCCATCATGGCATGTTCGTGCATCTCAGCAATGCCGAGGCGAGTGCTCCCGCCTTCGGTTCTCGCGACGGTCAGCTTCGGTGACAACCCATGGGGGAGGCGTGAGCTACTACGCCCACTCCCACATCATCACATCGAGTACATTCAAGTCCCTACGAGGCCGCCCGAGGTACCACGCCACCAGGTGGTACGTGTGGGAGGCCTCGTCGATGGTGTCTAACATGTCCAGGCCGAGGCGCAAGTCACCAGAGCGGATATCGTCATAGAAGGTAACGGAGGGGCGCTCGCGGACACCGTGAAATCCCAAACTTCCACGGCGGCGCGGTGGCGGCAAGGCGGGCAGAGATGAGAAAGAGCGGTGGAGAGAGTGGCCGAGGTCGCGTGGTGAGTAGGGATGGCAATTTTATCCATGGATCTGGATACCCATGGATACCCGACCCAGTTGGGCAAGGGTATAGAGCACATTTCTGCCCATGGATCCGTGGATATGGATATCCATGAACAGCCCAGTTGGACATAGTTTTAATTTTCCTTTTTCTTTTTCTTCTTAATGGGACTAAGAGTATCATCATTAATTCTCTCGAAATCCTGTTCTATTCTTTTAGGATGACCTTCGGGATAAATGGGTTCCTCGGTCATTCTACCTCCTCTAGTCATTACTCTAATAGCATGATCATTAATATTACTCATCTCACCAAGCAAATCATTTTGTGACTTAGCTACTAGATCAAGTTGGGTGTGAACTAGGGATGGCAATTTTATCCATGGATCTGGATACCCATGGATACCCGACCCAGTTGGGCAAGGGTATATAGCACATTTCTGCCCATGGATCCGTGGATATGGATACCCATGAACAGCCCAATTGGACATAGTTTTAAATTTTTTTCTCCATGGATATCTAGTGGACACCCATATGTCAAATGGACTCCTATTGTAGTGATATTAAATAAAGAAAATGTTCAAACCCATGTCACTCGCAGTGAGAGAAGGTCAAAGTGTGATCCATGTTCCCTAATCCCCCACAACTCCACTAACATAATTATTAAACCTAATATTAGTTAAGGAATGAGGATGAGTTAATTTGATCTTTGGGAAGGCTTCATGTTTAATTTTCTATGCCCATGGAGGTCCATGGATATCTGGATATCCAATGGGTTTGGGCATGGGCACAATTTGTGTCCATGGATACTTTGGTGGATGGGCAGACTGTAGGAATATGGGTCATGGGTTGGATTTGGACCAGCTCCACCCGCTCCAAACCCGACCCATTGCCATCCCTAGTGGTGAGGCACGGAGTGGTGGGAGGGCGCATGGCAAGGCACAAAGTAGTGGGAGGGCGCGTGGAGGGTGCTGAATTTATAAAGCACGTCGGACGCCGTGCATCAAAGCTAGCACGCGCCGCTCAACTTTTTCGCGCGCGCACGCGATCTTTTCCCATGCGTCGGATTCTCTCGCACTTGCTGGAGCGCGCGAAACCGCTCCGCCTGTGCTAAAACCCATGTTTCCCACGCGCGCGTTTTTACCGCCGCTCCTGGAGATGCTCTTAGGTATTCCATCATCAAAAGTGTAATTAGCAAGCATAGTAGCAATTTCAGTACTAATAATATCCTTCATGTACTTAGCATACTGAGGCATTTTCAATATATCACTCAAGCGAGTGCGCAAAAAGACAGGTCTAATAATTTTAGCAAAGCATTCAAAATATTCGTTGTCCCTACTTGTATAAGACTTTTGAGGGAATGGCGTCGGGTTTTGAACCCATGGATCTCTTTCCCTTCCATAGCAACAAAGTCTCTCTTATCATAACGTTCATTTTTAGGATTTATCAAGATCCTCAGGAGGCTCTATCTCAACATCATTATTAGGTTCCTTATTACTACCTAGTAGATCTTCTACATGAACATCATTATTTTCATTATCATTATCATTGAGTTCATGTTCACTACCAGATTGTGTCTCAACGTCAGAATTAGAAACATCATTATGATTCTTAGTAGGTTGTTCAATAACACGTTCACTAGGGGCATGCAAAGTCCTACCATTTTCCTATTTCTTTTTCTTCTTAATGGGACTAGGAGTATCATCATTAATTCTCTCGAAATCCTGTTCTATTCTTTTAGGATGACCTTCGGGATCAATGGGTTCCTCGGTCATTCTACCTCCTCTAGTCATTACTCTAATAGCATGATCATTAATATTACTCATCTCACCAAGCAAATCATTTTGTGACTTAGCTACTAGATCAAGTTGGGTGTGAACTAGGGATGGCAATTTTATCCATGGATCTGGATACCCATGGATACCCGACCCAGTTGGGCAAGGGTATATAGCACATTTCTGCCCATGGATCCGTGGATATGGATACCCATGAACAGCCCACTTGGACATAGTTTTAATTTTTTTCTCCATGGATATCTAGTGGACACCCATATGTCAAATGGACTCCTATTGTAGTGATATTAAATAAAGAAAATGTTCAACCCCATGTCACTCGCAGTGAGAGAAGGTCAAAGTGTGATCCATGTTCCCTAATCCCCCACAACTCCACTAACATAATTATTAAACCTAATATTAGTTAAGGAATGAGGATGAGTTAATTTGATCTTTGGGAAGGCTTCATGTTTAATTTTCTATGCCCATGGAGGTCCATGGATATCTGGATATCCAATGGGTTTGGGCATGGGCACAATTTGTGTCCATGGATACTTTGGTGGATGGGCAGACGGTAGGAATATGGGTCATGGGTTGGATTTGGACCAGCTCCACCCGCTCCAAACCCGACCCATTGCCATCCCTAGTGTGAACCATAGAGGCATGTTTACCTAGACCTTTCACATCATTAGCAATTCTAAACATCAAGTTACTTAAGCGGTCTACCATCGTGTCATTATTATTCAATTGATCCTTAACATAGTTGTTGAAGTTTTTTTGTTTAACAGTGTAATTACCAAACTCATCCATGCATTGATCATGAGTCTTAGCATAAGGTATATCATTCTCAGTAAAGGAACGGAGAGAATTTACCTCTACTACCTATGTTGGGGTATCAAGTCCATGTATTTGTTCACTCGGTGGTAACTTCTTGACATCCTCAAGTTTAACACATTTCTCCTTTATAGATCTTTTTGCCTCTTGCATATCTTCATGGTAAGGAATAGAATACCTCTCTTCTTTTTAATAGGTTCCGGTGGTGATTCAAGGAGTGTCCAATCATCGGTATTTTGCAATACATTATTTAGTAACTCTTCTGCTTGTGCAATAGTTCTTTCCGTGAAAACTCCACCAACACAACTATCTAGGAAATCCCTAGAAGCATCGGTTAGTCCATTATAAAAGATACCAAGAATTTCATTCTTCTCAAGAGGACAGCCAGGCAAAGCTCTAAGTAGTCGGAGAAGCCTCCCCAAGCTTGAGGTAGATTCTCTTCTTTAATTTGCAAAAAGTTAAATATTTCCTGTAAAGCAGATTATTTCTTATGAGCAGGAAAATATTTTCGAGAGAAGTAATAAAGCATATCCTGGGTACTACGCATATAACTAGGAGAAAGAGAAAGAAACCATTCCTTGGCCTCGCCTTTCAGTGAGAAGGGAAAATCTTAAGGACATAATAGTAGCGTATATTTTTCATCATTAGTGAACAAAGCAACAATATCATTCAGTTTCATAATGTGTTCGACCACAATTTCATTTTCATAAGCATGTAAATGATCAGACTCTACTATAGGAATTAATTCGGGATCTATAGCCAATTCATAGTCCTTATGAGTGACAAATATAGGAGAAGTAGCAAACTTAGGATCATGTTTCATTTTCTCCATCATAGATTTTTCCTTGAGTTTGCATAATAACTATTTCAAATCATCTCTATCTTTGCAAGCAAGAAAGTCCCTAGCTACCTCACCATACATAACATAACCTTCAGGTACATAAGGTAATTCATATCTATTAGGAGTACTGGGTATAACACGTGATTCAAAATCTTCATCAGTTTCAACATTTTCAAGTTTGCTAGCTCTAGCAATATGAGCATCAAGTAATTCACTGAGTGACACAATTTCAGTTTCAACAATATATAGCAACAGTATCATGATTAATTTCATAAGTATCATCATCAAGTTCATGCGACATATTAGGACGATCAACACGTGGTGGTGTAACAAGCTGATTCAAAATAGTAGGTGAATCAAAAGCAGAGCGAGATGGCAGTTCCTTACCTCCTCTCGTGCGAGAGGGTATGATCTTAGTTTAATTTTCTTTCAAGTTCTTCATAATGGCAATTGGATATCCTCAACTCAACACAATAAATAAAGCTATGCTCCAACGGCGTCGGAAAAAGGTCTTGATAGCCCACAAGTATAGGGGATCACGAGAGTCTTCACGGGTAGTATTAAACCCTAATTTATTGGTTCGACACAATGGGAGCCAAAGAATATTTATTGTCCATATTAGTTGAGTTGTTAGTTCAACCGCACCTGGGATATCTCTCTACACAAAGGATTTACTAGCATATAAATGGTAGAACTAACAGTAACAGTGGTAACATCAATTTTGGTAACAGTAGTAATAGTAACAATTGAGTAGCAAGTGTGACAACAGCAACAATAGTAGTAACTTAGCAAGATTCAGTATATGTAAAGCATAGGCACATGGATCGGTGATGTATAGTGATTTAGATGACATTAATCATGTAATAGCTACACACTAGGGCGACACATAACTATCTCCAATTCATCAATATAATGTAGGCATGCATTCTATATATAGTCATATGTGCTTGCGATAAGAACTTGCATAACATCTTTTATCCTACCCTCCTGTGGCGGCGGGGTCATATTGGAAACTAAGTGATATTAAGGCCTCCTTTTAATAAAGAACAGGAACAAAGCATTAACACATGGTGAATACATGAACTCCTCAAACTACGACAATCACGGGAAAGTATCCCAATTATTGTCACCTTGGGGTATACGGATCAAGACATGTAATAGGTAACTACAACTTTCAAGATAGGATCCAAATCACTCTTATATTCAAGAAAACATAATAGGTTCAGATCTGAAATCATGGCACTCGGGACCTAGTGACCACATTAAGCATAGCAAAGTCATAGTAACATCAATCTTGGAACATAGTGGATACTAGGGATCAAGTCCTATCAAACTTAACTCGATTACATGAGCTATCTCATCCAATCCCACCACTCTCCAGCAAGCCTACAAAGTTATTACTCACTCTCGATGGTGAGTATGATGGCGGTGTTGATTAAGAAGGGTTGGTGATTACGACGTTGACGAAACCCCCTCCGCGGAGCCCCAAATGGACTCTAGATCAGCCCTTCAGAGGAAGAAGAGGAGGTGGCGGTGGTTCCGTCTCATGAAACGCGATGAAAACTGCTATTTCTTGAGCTTGCGTTGGTTTTCCCTTGAAGAGGAAAGCGTGATGCAGCAAAGTAGATAAGTATTTCCCTCAATTGTTGAGAACCGAGGTATCAATCCAGTAGGAGGAACAAGCAAACACTTGCACCCAATACTAAAAAGGGGTTGTCAAGCCCTTCACGTTTATTTTCAAGGATGAGATCTGATAGAGATAGATATAAAATATTGCTAGAATTCAAAGTAAAACAAAATTAAATAAATGCGAGCAATAATTTTTTGGTATTTTTTGGTTTATAGATCTCAAAGTATAATATGGAAAATAGACTCCGGGCCATAGGTCTCACTAGAGGCTTCTCTCATGAAGAAAAATAATACGGTAGGTGAACAAATTACTGTCGAGAAATTGATAGAACAGCAAATAATTATGAAGATATCCAAGGCAATGATTATGCATATAGGCATCACGTCCGTGTCAAGTAGACCGAAATGATTCTGCATCTATTACTATTACTCCACACATCGACCGACTCATGTGTGCATCTAGAGTATTAAGTTCATGAAGAACAGAGTAACGCATTAGGTAAGATGACATGATGTAGAGGGATAAACTCAAGCAATATGATGGAAACCCCATATTTTTATCCTCGATGGCAACAATGCAATACGTGCCTCGCTACCCCTACTTTGTCACTGGGTGAGGACACCACTAGATTGAACCCAAAACTAAGCACTTCTCCCATTGCAAGAATTACCAATCTAGTTAGCCAAACCAAACCAATAACTCGAAGATACTTGCTAAGATATGAAATCATGCATATAAAGAATTAAGAGAAGATTCAAATAATATTCATTGATAATCTGAACATAAACCCACAATTCATCGGATCTCGACAAACACACCGCAAAATAGTATCGCATCGGATAGATCTCCATGAAGATCATGAAGAACATGGTATTGAAGAACAAAGAGAGAGAAGAAGCCATCTAGCTACTAGCTATGGACCCGTGGGTCTGTGGTGAACTACTCACGCATCATCGGAGAGGTAATTTAGGTGACGTAGATGCTCTCCGTGATCGATTCCCCCTCCGATAGATTACCGGAAAATGCTCCCGGATTGGATCTCACGGGAACAGAGGCTCCCGGCGAAGGGAAATTATTTTTTGGTGTCGTTCTAGTATTGGGGGAATGTTTGGAAATTTATAGGACGAAGATTAGGGTTAGGAGGCCTGCAGGGGGCCCACAAGCGAGGGGGTGCGACCCCCTAGGGCGCGCCCTGCAGGCTTGTCGTCTCCCGGCAGGTCTCCTGCCCCCTTCTCCAAGTCTAGAAGGTTTCTTCTCGTCCAAGAAAAATCATTCTGGAGATTTTATTCTGTTTGGACTCCGTTTAATATTCCTTATCTGCAATACTCAAAAACATGGAAAAATAGAAACTGACATTAGGCTCTAGGTTAATAGGTTAGTCCCAAAAATAATATAAAATATCATATTAATGCTTATAAAACATCCAAAAAAGATAATATAATAGCATGGAACAATAAAAAATTATAGATACGTTGGAGATGTATCAAGCATCCCCACGCTTAATTCATGCTCGTCCTCGAGTAGGTAAATGATAAAAAAATAGAATTTTTGATGCGGAATGCTACCTACCATATTTATCCATGTAATATTCTTTATTGTGGCAAGAATATTCAGATCCATAAGATTCAACACAAAAGTCTAGTATCGGCCTAAAAACAATAGTACTTCAAGCATACTAATAAGGCAATTGCGTCCTTCCGAATTAACTTGGCCTTAGAAAGTTATCCCTACAAAATGATATGGTGTGCCTATGCTGCATCTTCCCCAGACAAAGTATCTAAATCATGCACAACCCCGATGAAAGTCAAGCAATTGTTTCACACTTTTTATGTTCTCAAACCTTTTCAACTCTCATGCAATACTTGAGCGTGAGCCATGGATATAGCACTATAGGTGAAATAGAATATGGTGGAGGTTGCAAGAAAAAAAAGGAGAAGATAGTCTCACATCAACTAAGCGTATCAACAAGCTATGGAGATGCCCATCAATAGATATCAATGTGAGTGAGTAGGGATTGCCATGCAACAAATGCACTAGATATATAAGTGTATGAAAGCTCAAAAAGAAAACTTAGTGGTTGTGCAAAAGATGAAATTCCACTAGTTATATGAAAGTGACAAAATAGGAGACTCTTTATGGAGAACATGGTGCTACTTTGAAGGACAAGTGTGGAAAAAGATAGTAGCATTGCCCCTTCTCTTTTTTTTCCTTTTTCTAGTGGGCATCTTTGGCCTCTTTTTTTGGGCTTCGCTGGCCTCTTTTATTTTTTGTAAAGTCCGGAGACTCATCCCAAATTGTGAGGGAATCATAGCTTCTATCATCCTTTTCTCACGCGGGACAATGCTCTAATAATGCAAATCATCACACTTTTATTTACTTACAAGTCAAAGATTACAACTTGATATCTAGAACAAAATATGACTCTATGAGCAATATGAAAGTGATGGTGCGTGTCATAAAAAATGGGACGGTGGTGTTGCATGCCAATATCTCTCGGAATGGCAATGAAAATGCTATAATAGGTAGATATGGTGGTTGTTTTGAGGAAAGTATATGGTGGCTGTTTTGAGGAAGGTGGGTTTAATGTACCAGCAAAAGTTGCACGGTACTAGAGAGGCTAGCAAAGGTGGAAGGGTGAGAGTGCGTATAATCTATGAACTCAACATTAGTCATAAAGAACTCACATACTTATTGCAAAAGCCTATTAGTTATCGAAGCAAAGTATTAGACGCATGCTCCTAAGGGAAGGGTCCGTAGGAGTTAACCATCGCGTGATCCCGACCTCCACACAAAGGTTGACAATCATTAAACAAATCATGCTCCGACTTCATCACATAACGGTTCACCATACGTGCATGCTACGGGAATCACAAGCTTTAACACAAGTATTTCTTACAAATTCACAATTACTTACTAGCATGACTCTCATATTACCATCTTCATATCTCAAAACTATATGCAAGGAATCAAACTTCTCATCATATTCAATGCACTTAATATGAAAGTTTTTGTAATATCCCTCTTGGATGCCGATTATATTAGGACTAAATTCATAACCTAAACCGATTACCATGCTGTTTAGAAGACTCTCAAAATAATATATGTGAGGTACAAGAGTTTAATAATTACTGTAAAATGAAACACCACCGTGCTCTAAAAGATATAAGTGAAGCACTAGAGCAACATTGCCTAGCTCAAAAGATATAAGTGAAGCACATAGAGTACTCTAATAAATTCACGATTCAGCGTGTCTCTATCAAAAGACGTGTGCAGCAAGGATGATTGTGGAAAACTAAAAAGTAAAGACTCATATCATACAAGAAGCTCCAAGCAAAAACACATATCATGTGGTGAATAAAAATATAGCCTCAAGTAAATTTATAGATGGAGTGAAGACGAAAGAGGGGATGCCTTCCGGGGCATCCCCAAGCTTAGGCTCTTTGGTATCCTTGAATATGGCTTGGCGTGCCTTGGGCATCCCCAAGCTTAGGCTCTTTCCACTCCTTATTCCATAGTCCATCAAATCTTTACTCAAAACTTGAAAACTTCACAACACAAAACTCAACAAAAAACTCATGAGATCCGTTAGTCTGAGAAAAATAAATCACCACTTTAGGTAATGTCGTGAACTCACTATTTATTTATATTGGTGTAATATTTACTTTATTACAACTTCTCCATGGTTCATACCCCCCCCCCCCCCCGATACAACCAATAGATTCATCAAAATAAGCAAACAACGCAAAGAAAACAAAATCTTTCAAAAACACAACAGTCTGTAGCAATCTATAAACTTTGAATACTTTTGTAACTATAAAATTTCTCAAAAATTAGGACAATCATGAAAATTTATATATCAATCTTGTATAGAAATTTCAGATCTAAATCATGTTCCATTGAATTTACAGAATTCCTGGACTGAGAGCGAAAGTTTCTGTTTTTCAGCAAAATCAACTTGCAAACACCATACACCATCCCAAAGGTCTTACTTAGCTCAAACACTAATTAAAACAAGAAAAACACGATTATTACAGAGGTAATAATGTGTGCATAACTCAAAAATAGATGTAAAAACAAAATCATAAAAATAAAATTGGGTTGCCTCCCAACAAGCGCTATTGTTTAACGCCCCTAGCTAGCCATAACGATTTCAATGATGCTCGCATAAAGCTAAAGAACTGAAACATAAAGAGAGCATCATGAATCACATGGCAAGCATATTTAAGTCTAACCCACTTCCTATGCATAGGTATTTTGTAAGCAAACAAATTATGGGAACAAGAATCAATTAACATAGGAAGGGAAAAACAAGTATAACTTCAAAATTTCCAACACATAGAGAAGAGACTTGACTTTATTGCAATATGTAAAAGCATATGTTCCTCTCTCATAGTAATTTTTAGTAGCATCATGAATAAATTCAACAATATAGCTATCACATAAAGCATTATTTTCATGATCCACATGCATAAAAGTCTTACAATCTTCCAAGGTAGTGGGATTAACATTAACTAAAGTCATGGCCTCTCCAAACCCACTTTTATCAAAAAAATCATAAGACTGAACACTCTCCAAATATGTGGGATTCTTTTCACCTGAAGTTGAAACTCTTCCAAACCCACTTTCGATAAGATATTCATCAAGAGTATTAAATAAATTATCAAGATCATAAGAAGCATTATCACCCCAATCATGATTATTGCAATAAGTAGTGGTCATGGCAAACTCATCAAATATAGCATCCCCAAGCTTGTAAATGCAAGAGATGAGTTTGTGATGGGTACTTGGTAGGCTTGATCTTGCTATGTATCCTCCCTGGCAACGGCGCCAGAAATCATTCTTGCTACTTCTTGAGCTTGCGTTGGTTTTCCCTTGAAGAGGAAAGGGTGATGCAGCAAAGTAGATAAGTATTTCCCTCTGTTTGTTGACAATCAAGGTCTCAATCCAGTAGGAGGAACAAGCAAGGCCCCAATCTTCACACCTACACAAACAATCAAACACTTGCACCCAACGTTAAAAAGGGGTTGGCAATCCCTTCACGGTTATTTGCATGGATGAGATCTGATAGAGATAGATATAAAAGATTGCTAGAACTAAAAGTAAAACAAAAGTAAATAAATGGCAACAATATATTTTTTGTATTTTTTGGTTTATAGATCTGAAAGTATAATATGGAAAATAGACTCGGGGCCATAGGTTTCACTAGAGGCTTCTCTCATGAAGGAAAATAATACGGTAGGTGAACAAATTATTGTCGAGCAATTGATAGAAAAGCAAATAATTATGAAGATATCCAAGGCAATTATTATGCATATAGGCATGACGTCCGTGTCAAGTAGACCGAAATGATTCTGCATCTACTACTATTACTCCACACATCTACCGACTCATGTGTGCATCTAGAGTATTAAGTTCATGAAGAACAGAGTAACACATTAGGTAAGATGACATGATGTAGAGGGATAAACTCAAGGAATGTGATGAAAACACCATATTTTTATCCTCGATGGCAACAATGCAATACATGCCTCGCTACCCCTACTTTGTCACTGGGTAAGGTGACCGCAAGATTGAACCCAAAACTAAGCACTTCTCCCATTGCAAGAATTACCAATCTAGTTGGCCATACCAAACCAATAACTCGAAGAGACTTGCTAAGATATGAAATCATGCATATAAGAATTCAAATAAGATTCAAACAATATCGATAATATGAACATAAACCCACAATTCATTGGATCTCGACAAACACACCGCAAAAGAGTATTACATCAAATAGATCTCCATGAAGATCATGAAGAACATGGTATTGAAGAACAAAGAGAGAGAAGAAACCATCTAGCTACTAGCTATGGACCCGTAGGTCTCTAGTGAACTACTCCATATCATCGGAGAGACAATGGGGTTGATGTAGATGCTCTCCGTGATCAATTCACCCTCCGGTAGATTATCGGAAAAAGGCTCCCAGATTGGATCTCACGGGAACAGATGCTCCTGGCGGCGGAAAAGTATTTTTTGGTGTTGTTCTCGTATTGGGGGAATATTTGGGGATTTATAGGACGAAGATTAGGGTTTGGAGGTCTGCAGGAGCCCCACAAGCCAGGGGTGCCCCCTAGGACATGACGTGCAGGCTTGTTGTATCTCGGCTGGTCTCGTGCCCCCTTCTCCAAGTCTGGCAGGTTTCTTCTGGTCCAAGAAAAATCATTCCGGAGATATTATTCCGTTTGGACTACGTTTAATATTCCTTATATGCAATACTCAAAAACATGGATAAAACAGAAACTGGCACTAGAATCTAAGTTAATAGGTTAGTCCTAAAAATAATATAAAATAGCATATTAATGCTTCTAAAACATCCAAAACAGATAATATAATAGCATGGAACAATAAAAAATTATAGAGACGTATCGAAAACTTCTCTGTGGTTTGTTTCTCCAAAGATGTGATTTTATAGGACTAGAATTAGGGTCAGAGGAGCCACGTGGGCCGCACAAGCCATCACAGGACGGCTTGGGGCGCCCTGTTGGCTTGTTGTCCCCTGGCAGCGTTTCTCCGGCAGGTCTTCGCTCCATAATTCCTTATAAATGCCAGAAATAATTCACAAAAAGTTACGTCCAATTCCAAGAACTTTTATTTGTGCACAAGAATAACACCAAGGTAGTTCTGTTGAAAACAGCGTCAGTCCGGGTTAGTTTCATTCAAATCATGCAAATTAGATGTCCAAACCATAGAAAAAATTGTTTGGAAAAGTCGATACGGTTGAGACGTATCAGTTTGCCAACCATTATGGCTCGAAAACTTCAACGATGAACCCGGAAGCTAGGAGCGAGGCCACCTCTTCACCAATAGTTTTTCGTCTCTCCTCATTAAAATGGCGGAGGTATTGTCGGACAAGTTTCATCTGAGGATCCACATTGAGGTGGTGCTCAGTGAGTTCCCTCAGAACAAGAGGCATGTGAGAAGGTTTCCATGCAAAGATGTCTCGATTCTCACGGATAAACTCGATAAGCGCACTTTCCTATTTGGGGTCCATGCCTCTCCAAATGGTGAACCGTTGAGACGGATCTCATGGAGTAAAATCAAATTGCTTGGAATCCTTTGTCGGCTTAAATTTGAGGGAGGGTCAGACTTTGTGGTGGTATTCTTAAGGGAGGTCATGTTTGTCGGGTCAACATTAGCTCTGTAAAACGTCAACTCTTCTCCTGCACAAGATGATTTGGCGTAAGCTGCATCTCCTTCCTCGCATTCCTGAGCAATTTGCTGCCTTCCATCAACAGTAATGGTTTCGTTCGGCCCGAGCATCTTGAGCTTGAGATAGACATAACAAGGTTGTGTCATGAAGCGTGCATAAGCCGGTCATCCAAAGAGGGCATGATAAGGGCTCTTGATTTTTACCACCTCAAAGTAGACTCGAATCGGTAATTAAACTTCGTACCGAAAGCGACTTCAAGCGTGATTCACCAACTTGGATATGTTGACTTCCCGGGCACAATTCCATGCAAAACTATGGCAGAAGGCTGCAATTATTTCTCATAGAGATTCAACCATCGGAACGTGTCATAATACAAGATGTTGATACTGATTCCCCATCCATGAGTACTTTCATGAGCGTATAACAACCAATTTGAGGGGCCACCACCAAAGCAAGGCCACCTGGGTTGTCAACCCAGGGAGGATGACCTTTCTACTCCAATTGATTGGGCGCTTAGAACGATTTAAATATGCCAGGACGGGTGGCTCGACCATACTGATGGCTCTATGTTGAAGCTTGTGATCATGTCTACAAGTGCTAGTGGTGAACACATGATATTGTCCGCCGTTCAACTGCTTTGGATTACTCTGAAAGCCGACTTGGTCATTATGCTCGTGATTTCCCTCCCTAGAGTGTTGATGACCACCACTCTTGTTATCGTGGCTCTGAAAACTGATCCTAAGCCGCGTGATCCTTGGAAACCTTGACCTGCAAAACCACCATATGAGCCGGCACTCGAGCCGCCTGTGCCGGCATGACCCGGATTTCCGCCACTGTAACCTCCATGCTGACTCTAGTACGCTTTGTTGCGGTATTCTTACATGATGTAACAACTCTCCCTATAGTGAGTGGCCGGCTTATATGGGAAAATATGTTTTGGACAAGGGGCATTAAGTGCTTCTTCATAGTTACGAGGCTTGTTCCCATTGTAAGCCTTCCTAGAGTTATTGTTTCGTTGCTGATTCATAAAACCGGTATTGGTGTTATCAACAAAATCTGACCCGCCATTAGGATGTGTTGCTGATGACCTTACTATTATCATCTTTATTTCTTTTGCTGGATTTATCATCATGTGAACCAGGATCTTTCATGTCGTACGACTCAACGTATCTAGTAAGGACATCCATGAGGTCTCCTATATCTTGAACCTTTCACTTTAGGCACCCAAGCTTCTGGACAAGAGGCTAGAAGTGCCAATTCTTTTCCAATATCAAAACGGCTTGGGCAACTGTTATACTGTCCGAACAGTGAATGATCTCGGCGACCTGATGAGTCAAGTGGTGGGCAGATACATCCCTTTGTTGAATACAATCTTGTAAGTCAACAATCATCATTGGGCGTTTGAAGGTACCTTGAAATTTTTTGATGAAGCGTTCCTTCAATTCTTCCTAGGCATTTATTGAATTGGGGGGTGTGTTTTTCAACCATGTATGACCGAGTCCTTCCAACATCATGTTTAGGTACTTGGTGCAAACCGCATCACTGATATCCAGCATATCTGTTGTTATGACGTAGCTCTCAATCCACACACCCGACTCGAGTTCAGTTGTGTAGTTCGGAACACTGCGACGACCCTTAAAATTCTTGGGCATACGCTCGTTGGGTAGAGTCGGCGCAAGGCAGGGTATGACGATTGTCCTCTGCTTAGACCCGCTCCGATGATACTGGCTAGGGTGCGGAGGGTGGCACTTGACCCGCCGCTATGGCTGCTTATTTTGCTTCGTGCAAGGTCCGAGCTGCTTCAACAATTGCTTGCGCATCTAAAACGACGGGCTGGATTGGGGAATTCCGAGTTGTTGAGTGCGACCACTACTAACAACCGTAGGATACTCCGCGTGTCGACTCTAGTTGCGACTTGCATAAGAAGTAGAATGAACCTGGTCTCGACTATAGGAATATTGCTCCTGTTGAGTGATTGCAGTCGTCAACATCTAAATGGTGTTCCTAACTTCAAGTTCAATTGGAATGTTTCCTATGATCGGGAGTGCTTCGGGGTTACTAGTCGCTGCCACCATGTTGTCCACTGGATTGGAGAAGTGACTCGCTCGTGTATGGAAACAACGAGCCGGTGACTGAGCTAGCGGTGGTTGGCATGTGTGGCACTGCTGAGCCGGTTGACGAGGTTGATGCTCCCGTGGTTGTACAGTCCTTGGCGTGATATGTGGAGTGTCGAACAAACGTGCCAGCTTGAGGTTAAGGGTCAAGTGGCTCTCGCGCCTCCTCCGGTGAATTGCCTCCGAGGCATCTCAACAAAGACCTAGGTGTGAAGATTTCGCCTTCAAGCGTTCTGCCTCGCTATGAATGTGAGCATGTAAATCCTCCATGCGAGTATTCTCGGCGTCGATCTCCTCCTGAACTTTAGTCATGTGCCAGCAAAGTTTGGCTAACTCCGTATTACGCTCCTCCTGATTTCCCGCCATAACTCGTGTGTTCAGAAGCTTCGTCATCTCTGCCATCAAGTCGCCCATGGATTGAGCCGGCGTTTTGCTCGACTAGGCAGCGTTAGCAGCTGGTGCCGAGCCGCCGGAGCCATTAGACGCTCCAGCCGCCATGGAATCGTCAGCTGTCATGGTCCCTGCCATGTAAATGACGGTCTGCCGAGGCGGCTAAAAGGACTCCGGGCCACCCTCACTATTAGGATAGCCCCCAAGCCTACCATAAAAAGCGGGCAGATTGACCTCGTTTCTACAACTCATGACTCGTCGTCACAATAGGCGAGAGTGTCTCCACTAGTCATAGAATTATCTACAAAGCCGACCCCCTAAGTGAAGCCAATGAAGACATGCCTCCGGCCAGCTTGAGACCGACCGGGTTGAGTGCATCGAGTCAGCTCAACGATGTTGGTCTAGATGTCCTAGTCGAATCCTAACTCGTCGATCGTGACGATGAACACGTGGATCTTGTCGAAGGAGACCCGGTACCCGTACTCGGTTGAGCCGGCCTCGGGGCCCGAGCCTGAATCGTCGTTATAGAGCTTACCGCGGCGGCTCTTGGTCATCTGGTCGATCGCGTATCCCTCGATCCTTGAGAGAGCTCCCTCCAAAAACTCGACACCACCGTGCATTCGCCCCCGGGTCTACTTAAACATATTGAATAGCACTCTAAAAATACCTGGCTGTAATTCTACTATTTATTTTTACTTTTTAAATTTATATCGTTATATCTATTAGAATTAATCCTTGCAAGTAATGAGTTTAATGGGCTTGACGACCCTCTTGCATGCGTTGGGTACAAGTGTTTCGTTTTTCAATGTAGGTAGTGATGACAAGAGTTTCTCGTGATTCTCCTACTCGTTCTATAACCTTAGTTTTCATTGAGGAATATATTTATCGTTACTATAGCGTTTCATCCTTCCTTTTCGGAAAAAAAAACCAACGCAACTCATAAGTTCAATTTAAGGTATGCTAATTAAGGTGTCGGGGTAGAAGAAATATTTAAGGTGGATTAGTGTCGGGCGCGGTCGTTTGAGGGACCGGAATGCCCATCGCAACTCTAGATGCTCGACATTAATACAAGTTATTGTTATTTTTAGGCACGATGAATAGATGAGAAAGTTTTCTAAAAAAAGTGAAATCATCAAGTTCTATTCTGTCCTGGCTGGCAATAGGCAATCGAGGCTTCTCCGCGTACAGTACAAATGCTATCCGTTTTCTCATGTGAAAGTTTCTTTCGGAAACCCATTGTGAAAGAATTTGCAGGAGAGGAATTTGGCCACATTTGCTTTGCGCAGCTGGTGCCCGCGTTCAGGTACGCGAGGAAAACGATGCTAGGTTGCTTCCAGTTCCAAAGCCAGAAACTACTGTTGAGTAACGTGTCACGCCAAACTTGGTCAGCCGGACGTCTGCGAGTTCAGTGCACCAAAGCTACTGTACGTGATCACGACGCCAAACTCCGCGTCTGTATGCATGCATACCGAACCTGCCCGTGGACAGAAAATAAATACTGTAACTCGACGTAAGACCAACGTGTCGTGTCAATCTATTTGACACCTTAACTAACTAATTTCATTTTACTCCTTGCGAGCCAACGTCTGTTCGAGCTTGACTCTCCGATATCTCCGGGCAATTAGTGGGCGATCACGACGCCTCTGATGATCCACTCCGTGTGCCTTTCGTTTTCGTCACGCGGCCGCTGCCGCTGCGAGCGTCGCGTCGGTGCTCATGTGCGGATGGCGACCGCGGCAAGTTCGTGTGAGCGGACGACAGAGCGCTCGGCTCACCGGAAAGCGGGGGACGCTGGGCGGGCGACACCTGTGACGCCGGTGACCGCGGCCGTCCGTTCGGTGCTTTCTGGTGCGCTGCCATCGGGAGCTCGTGAACGAAACCCGGTCTATGAGGGGTTGACAAGCTGCATCGGATCGCTCGGTTGACAATTTGTGCGGTGGGCGAGGAGACACGTACCTACGCGCCCGTGAGCCCGTGTGGTCAACTTCGATACCACACGCGACGCGTGGCTAGGCAATTTCTCCTGTGAAACTCAGTAGCCGAACGTACGCGATCGCAATCACGACTGCAAGCTATCCGTCTGCTGGCATAATAGGTTCTTCATCACGCCATTGAATCAGTCTGTTTCCTAATTGTGAGAAGAAAGCTTCATACTTAATTTGCTTTTCTCCTCATGGAACATCTCTAACAGATCTCGTATAATGCCTCGACCCGTAAAATAACCATCAAAATACAGGTCGAGATGAAAAATGTTGACAGATCAGACCCCGCAAATGCGTCCGTTCCGCAAAAAAATTTGCGGCGGGCGGCAAAAGTTCACCCTTAACCTTCAGATTCACGGGGTGGGAGGTCAATCCGAGCTCGTCTCTGATCCGCAACGAGATTTAACGCGAGGAAAATTTCCGCGCCGTTTCCCACGCTCCCCCTCCTCGACAGTCGTTGCCCCGCCCACCGCGTGCTTCGGACCTTCTACCCCGTCATTCTTCGTCGCCATCAAAGTCTTCCAGCCGGCGGATATCGTCAACGTGGAGGTCACACACGTGCAATCCCGTCCGGCGAATCTCCTCGCCGGCCATGTCGCCCACGCTCCTGTTGTCGCTAATGCGCCAGCCCGCAAGCGGCAAGGCAACGTTGTCGTGCAGGACGGCATTCCGGCTGGCCCAGCCGGAAGGGAAGGCGCGCCGGGCGCTGCCGCTGCTGCGCGGTCTGCCTGACCACCAGGGGGAAGATGGACAAGGTTTCGGCACGTGAAACAGAAGAAGGTTCCTACGAAGAAACCTCCGACCACTCCATCCGCCCCGGCGAGACGTTCCCCGAGGGTGCCTTCCTACGACACTGCTTCCACCGCACGCGGAGTGTTCGATGAAAGGGCCGGAAGGTATACATCTTCTCTCACTTATTTTTGCTTCGATTATTCGCCCATTGTGATGTGCTTTCACTAGATGTAGTCGTGGTTCGAACAATGCCGCTGCCGAGTTTGGAACTTTTTGGCCACCAACGCAGTCGACATCGATCAAGCCCCGATCAGTGGTTTAGATTAAAATTAATTAGAGGATGGCGTTGATGACCACGGTGGTGAAGACGAGGTGGAGGAGATGGATAAGGGGACGTATCAGCAATCGCAAGGAAAAAACGGCGTGAGATCAAAGAACTACACGATCTTGGAAGATCAAATGTTGATCAAGGCTTGGAGTGTGGTGTGGATGGACCCTTGCACGGGTGTGTCTCAAACCGCCAAGACGTATTGGCAAAGAATTGAAGATCAATACTTCCAATTGATGGCCAAGTATCCCAACAGGACAACACGGACCTTTCGGTCACTCCAAGGTCGTTGGGACGTGATCAAGCCGACTTGTAGCCATTGGGAAGCTTGCTTGGAACAAGTTCATAATGCTCCTCCAAGTAGAACCGTTGAATCTGACTATGTGAGTTAGTTCATGTCAAATGGTTCCATTAGTTTGCATAATGTACAATGGTTCCATCAGTTTGACTTTGTTTTTATTGTGTAGGAAAAAATTACCCAACAACGGTACAAAGACATGGATGCTTCCGAAGGCAGAATTTTTAAACTAGAGCATTGTTGGGAATTCCTCAAAAACTGCAACAAGTGGGCGTCGATTGACAAAGAATCCCCATCGAAGAGAGGTTCACTTACGGACATGGATGTAGATGAAGACGATGATGGCCCAAGAAACTTGAACAAGCCCAATGGTGACGAAAAAACAAAGGAGAAGATCAAAAGGGAATGCGAAGCATCGACCTTGCGGGACAATATAGATTACATGATGCAATCTAACGAGGTATGGCTAGCGAAATCTTTGGATGCAAAGATAGAGATGGCCGAGAAGAAGGCACGAGAGAAGCAAGAGAGGTCGAAATTGCTAAAGGAAGTTCAGGAGGGAAAATCACGTGGCGCTGAGAACAAAACTATGGCCAACCTTCTTGCCGAAGAGAATAGAATCATGGCTTTGAACCGCAATGACATGGACGACATCAGCAAAAAATGACATGATATGACAAGGAGAGAAATCTTGAAGAGAAGGATCCGTGCGTGTTACAATGGTGTCGATGGTTTATCCTCTGGAAATGGAACCGATGATTTCGGTGCCGGAGTAGGGACAAGTGCCGGAGTAGGAACAAATGCATCCGATGGATTCGGGGGAGTCGATGGATTCAGGGGCGGCGATGAACTCGATGGTGCATACTGAAGAACGACCAGGATGCATGAAGTCCTTTTGCGCTTATCTTTCAAACTATGCTCTCATTTCACGCGCCAACTATGCTTTATTGTTTAAATTCGAACTCATTTGCCGGAATCGCTATCAAATTCCAACTGTTTTATTGCGTGCTTTTCCGGTTTGGGTGTCGCCGCGGTAGCGTCCGAGCAGACCCCGCATTGACGACACATATAATAGCATCTTCTACAAATATGCTTTTATGCGGGTCCGTTTTGGGGGGTCTACCTGTGTACGCACCTGCGTGAGCCCACAAAACCTGTTTTTCCCGAACTGTAAATGGCTTTTGCGGGTCGGCATTATAGGGGGTCTGCTAGAGATGCTCTTAAAAGTAATTTACTTTTCTCCATCTATAGTAGCTTTCTCCAACTAGCTGACGCCTCCGTTCTTCAATTTTTTGGGTAATTAATGGGCGAACATGAAAGCCAGGTTGAAACTGTGCAATATCATCATGTTGTGCTCCAATGTGGAAAAAATGCAACTCAAAGGCATGATTTACACTTGAAACACGATGTTTTCCACTCTTGTTGTTCGAACAAAACTTCATGTGGCCATCCCAAAAGACGCGGGTCTCTTGTGTGTTTGGATCACCCGAAGCTCCGTAGCTAAAAAGTTGGCTTCGACTCACGGATTGGAGTTATTTACCCAAAATCACCACACTTGGGCCTAGGGTAACACATTCTTACCAGATTTGAGCCAGGTCACAAAAAACCACCGAAAATGAGCCTAATCGTAACACAAAGCACCGATGCTCGGGTTTGGCCGCGAAAACGATGGGACCGATAGGTAGGCCCCACCTGTCGGGCTGACGTGGCAAAGACCGAAAAGTTTGACAAAGTGAAAATACGGTAAACAAATTACCGTACCCAGATGCACCACTTTCATTGTTGCTCAGAATCATATTGGTAGACTTGGAGTCCTGCCCTGGCTTCTTGTACTTGTTTGGGCACTTACTGGACCAATGTTCCCGAGAACCACAATTGAAGCAGCCATCGCCCTTCTTGTTCTTCTTGAAGGTCTTCTTACCCTTCTTCTTAACGTCGGCATTCTGTTGGACAGAATTCTTCCCCTTGTGCTTGTGAGAATTGAAGTTCCTCTGATGTACCATGTTGGCAGCAGAAGGACCTTCGACCGTTTTTCCGTGCGAGCCCTTTGCTCTCGAGTCCTGCTCAACACTCAGATGGCCGATGATATCCTCTATTGAGAATTCACGTCTCTGATGTTTCAGAGTAGTAGCAAAGTTCCTACAGGAACTAGGGAGCTTAGCAATTATACACCCCGCGACAAATTTGCCCGGTAAATTCCACTTCAGAACCTCAAGTTCTTTAGCAATGCATATTATCTCATGAGCTCGTTCCACTACAGAATGGTTCTCAACCATTTTGTAATCATGGAACTGCTCCATAACATACATCTCGCTTCCAGCATCACTGGCCCCGAATTTAGATTCGAGCGCCTCCCACAACTCTTTGGTAACATGCATATGTAAATATGCATGAGCCAGCTTATCTCTGATCACGCTTATAACTGCTCCATGGAATAGGACGGTGGCCTCCGTGAACATCTTCTCCTGTTCACAAGAGATCGTTCCACCGGGAGTGACACCGGCTACCCAGAACACGTTCATAGCCGTGAGCCATAAGGTGGTTCTCGTTTACCAACGCTTGAAATAAGTACCGGTAAACTTATCCGGTTTCAGTGCAGCAACAAAATCATTACTCAAAAAATTCCTACACAAATTAGGTTTTTGGATTGTTGAGTAAATAGGCATTTTTTCGAGTAGATTAATACATGAAATAATTACTAACATGACATTGACTAGATTCAAGACATAGTGATCACGGAGCATACTAGCAAGTACTACGCATATAGCATAAACATCTACGCATATAGCTAGTACTACTAGGGCAGAAATAAATACGAGCGGGGTAAACATGTTATACCTTCCGATCGACCACTTGGCCGTAGTAGCAGCGTTGGCGATGTTGCCTTATCGAGGAGGAGATGGTCGGCTTCGCTTGGTGAAGCCATGGCGATGACGAGGACGGGGCAGACGTAAATGAAGCAGACGGACGGAGGCGAGCAATCGCGTGATCGCTCCCCAAAAACCTAATCGCCCCTCTCCCGTACAGGAGCCGGAGGGACGGGTTTCGGAGGCCCACTCTCCCGTCGATCGTGTTGAGAGACGTGGGCTGAACCCTAATCGCGTAGGTATGAGCTCGGCTCGGTTCATCCCCGCAACCCGCGTCGCGTCGGGACGGGCATGGCGAGGCAACGGCGAGAAGGAGTGCGCGAGGACATTTTCTCTTCTCACTCTCTAATAGCATGTAGAAGAGAGACCCTTATAAATGGATCCAACTTTTTCTCCACTAAAGGGGTGCGACTAAACTTCTCACCACCATTTTGTCCTGCCACCACCTACATGAGTCCTTGGAGATTTCTGAAAAAAAATTATGGGCCTAAAACCCACTACTAATTTTAACATTGAATTAATAATTTCTTAAATTATTAATGCTTTTATGATAACATGCTAAACAACGATGGATTGGCACATGCCTTACGATGTCTTTTTTTTAAAGATCCAACCTGAGGCTGGCATATATTGATTTGAAGCATGAAGCAGCGCTGAGAAAAAACGTGACAAAGGTGGGGGTGGGTGGGTGGGGGGATCATAGTGATCAAGGATAAAAAGGAAAACAAAGGAAAAAAACAAACACCCCCAACACAATGAGGGTGGTTACAGGGGTAGATATCTCATGGAGGATCCCACAACGGGGGCTCCAAAACTGTGGCTCGGGCTTGCCTCCAAAGTTCTACGGTGCTGTTGATAGCATGTTTCAAACTTTGAAAATCTGCAGACTTGTCCCTGAAGGTGCATGCATTTCTCTCCTTCCATATCTCCGAGAGGATCAAAATGATGATTGTCTTGACTGCTTTTTTGTACTTCGGCAAGGCTGAGTTGATCATCAAGGTTAGAAATTCTGCTGAGTTATCACTATCCACCCATGCTCCCGGGTGCAGCGATGCACATCCGTTATTCGATATTACGTGTGTCCAAATTTGTAGGGACAGCGGGCATTGCCAGAACAGGTGCTTTGTTGATTCGAGATTTCAGTGGCACAATTGGCAGAAATAGCCATTGGGCCAGCCTCTGCGTTGAAGACGATCGTTACACCAGAGTCTGTTCTTCAGCAGCAACTAGATGAAGATCTTGAGCCGTGCAGGCGCCCAAGTTGTCCATATTATCTTCTTGTAGTCACATGTGAGGTGACCTTAGAACTGGGCCTTGTATGCCGATCTGGCTGAGTATACTCCTGAAGGTTCCAGATTCCACAAGATTGTGTCCTGAATTCCTTCTTGTAGTTGGATGTCCCTGTCTTGGACCCATCTGTGCAGCCTGATTGCCTCCTCCCAGAGTTGCTCCGTGTTCCCATGGGCGAGGTCCGATAGCCAAGTGCTGTTTGCAAGTTCATCTCGGACCGATCTGTTTTTCCGCCTGGAGTGTCAAAAGATTTGGGAAGGACGTCTTTAGGCTTCCCGATCCCGTCCAGGAGGAGTGCCAGAATGTTGCCGTTCCTCCATTTCCTAGGGTGACAATTGTGGACGCATGAAAAAGGGCCCTGTCGGCCTCATCGCATGGCAGAGCCATGCCATGCCACGGCCTCTCATTGCTTCTCCATGATAGCCATAGCCATCGCAGTCTAAGCGCTCTACTGAAGCGATTCAGTTCCAAGATTCCTAAGCCTCCGTTTTCCACAGGGGAGCATACTGTCGGCCAGTTAACTTTGCATTTTCCTCCGGTAGGTTCATCGTCTTGTGCCCAAAGGAAGTGACGCCTAACCTTGTCTACCTCGGCAAGGAATTTCTTGGGTGTCCTAAGAACCGCCAATGCGAAGGTTGGTACTGCGGTCAGAACGCTGCGAACTAGGACTCTCCTTCCCGCGATGTTTAGAAGTCTACCCTTCCATCCTGCTAATCTAGCCCTAATCCTATCTAGGATGAATTGTATGTGGACTAACCGTAGTCGTGCCAGGGTGACCGGCAGCCCTAAATATTTCAGCGGGAAGCCCTTTATTTCGCCCCCAAAACTAGCCAGGATCTCATGGACGTTGATCCCCTCGCAACGGATGGCCGAGGCGGAAAACTTTGCCGGGTTAATGCGGAGACCCGATGCGTGCCCGAAGTTACGGAGAATCACCATCAGTGTTTCTATCTCAGTTTTGGTTGGGTTGGCAAAAATGACCGCATCATCGGCGTATAGGCTGACCCGGAGAGAGAAGTCCCTCCCCGGCAAAGGGTCTAGCAGGTGCAGCTCCGTTGCTTTTTCCAACAGGCGATGAAGTGAATCTATTGCTATGATGAAAAGAAGCGGCGATAGGGAGTCTCCTTGTCTAAGTCCCCTTTGGTGGCAGAAAGAGCGGTCGGCCGAGCCGTTTAACATGACCGACGATGATGCAGTGCTAAAAAGAAGCGCCATCCAGTCACTCCAACGAGCTGTGAATCCCAGTTGCTGCAGTACCTCTAGCAGATACTGCCATGAGACGTTGTCGAAGGCCTTTGCTATATCTAGTTTAAGTAGCAGGGCCGGAACTTTCCTCTTTTGTAGTGATCTCACTACATTCTGCACATAGAGGAAACTGTCCTGAATAGACTTGAAGCGCAAGAAAGCTGATTGCGCCGGGGAGATGATGGTGTTAATCTGTGCCGCTAGCCATCAGGATAGAACTTTGGTGATTAGTTTCGCCACTGAGTGGATTAGGCTAATTGGTCGAAAGTCCTCCACCCTTTCGGCTCCCTCTACGATGTCAACATACCCGGTTGTGCACATGAGTGTTTTCACGCCTTGATTCGGACAATTTCACTATTTGTGCGAAGAAAGCTTCACCCCTCTCTCTCTCGCTAGCTAGCGGATGTATCCAGCCTTCAACGTTCCGGGTAACTAATGGGTGAGGATGACGGCCAAGTTGCAGAAACTGCCATGCTCCGCTCCAGTCTGAAAGAAAATGAATCCGAAGGCACGATTTGCACATGAAACATGATGTTTTCAGCTCTTGTCATCTGAACCAAAAAAAGTTGCGGCTATTTGAACTTGCGTACTTCTCTCGTCTGTTTGGATCACCCCGATCTGTCCCCAAAAAATTGACTTCGACTCAAGCATGGGCATTTGTTTGCTTAAGAAAACTCTGATTATTTGGTTCGCAGCAGGCCCATCCACTCTTTTATCTGCGCTCCCATGAGCGTGTGCGGTCAACTTTGATGTCACACGCTCGGTTTTGCATTTTCTCCTATGAAGTAGAGTACCGAGTGTACGCGGTCATAATGCATCAAGCATACACAATTATGATGCCAAGCTACCCGACTGCACATGACATGTTCTTGAAGCCTTGATTATGCCGTTTCACTATTTGTTCAAAGAAAATCTTTGCTTTTATCTTTCTCTCTCTAGCTAGCTGATGCCTCCACCATCTAATATTTGTGAGTAATGAATGGGGGAGCAAGCCGACCAAGTTGCAAAAACCTGTCATGCTCCTCTCCGGAAGAGAAGCAATCCAAAGGCACCATTTGGATGCGAAATATGAAGTTTTCAGCTCTCGTCATGTGAACCCAGAAAAAACTGCAACCATATCAAACTTGCCTAGGTCTCTCATCTGTTTGGTTCACCCTGATGCGCCCAGACAAAAAGTTGTCTTCGACTCAAGCGTGGGTGTTTGATTGGTTAAAAAAACTCTGATTATTTCGTTCACAACCGACCCATTTGCACTTGTACATGCGCGCCATATTTTTATGTGGTCAACTTTATTGTCACACGCACAGATAGGCATTTTCTCTTGTGAAAATAATTAACCAAGTGTACACAGTCATAATGCAGCAATGTATGCAATTGCGATGCCAAGCTACCTGGTTGTGCAATTGGCAGGTTCTTCACGCTCTAATTCCTACTGTTTGCTATTTGTGCGAAGAAAGCTTTACTTTTCTTTCTACTCCCTCCGTTCGGAAATATTTTTCATAAGTATAGATGTATCTAGATGTATGTTAAATTTAGATATATCTCTTTTTATTTATTTACACGACAAGTAATTTCGAACAGAAGAAGTATTTCTCAATCTAGTCGATGTCTTCACTCTTCAATGTTTATTAGTAATTAATGGGCGAGCACAACAGCCAAGTTGTGGAAAACTGTCATGCTTTGCTACAGTATGAAAGAAAAGAAATCTAAAAGAATCATTTGCAGGTGAAAACGATGTTTTAAGCTCTCATCGTGTTAGATTGAAAGCGTTCCTACTCCTTCGAAGGAAGCCGCGTTGTGTATATATTGATCAGGACAGTAAACCTGTCGTGGAGTACAAGTTGTATTTACATGAGATACGATCTATAGGAAGAGTCCAAAGAGAAAGATGAAAAGGAGGTTGAGATTAAATAGGAATATCTCTAAGTTAAACAACCTATCTAACACCCTCCCTAAATCTCAACTATCCAATATTGAGATTTCTCTTGAACTCCACAAATGGTTTGGCTTGCAATGCTTTGGTGAAGCCATCTGCTACTTGATCCTTGGATGGTATGAACCAGATGTCCAATTTCTTCGCTGCAACTCGTTCACGCACAAAGTGAAAATCTATCTCAATATGTTTAGTTCAACATTGAAATAAGTGGCTCCTAAATTGTCACGCCATAAACATGAAACACGATGTTGCTTAATTCCCAACTCATTAAGCAATGACTCCAGCCAAATGATTTCAGTGGCTGCATTTGCTAGTGACTTGTATCCAGCCTCAGTACTTGATCTTGACACTGTATCTTGTTTTCTGGCACTCCAAGATATGAGATTAGAACCAAAGAACACTGCAAATTCTTTAGTTGACTTTGTGTCATCACTCCATAGTGCCCAGTCAGCATCAGAGAATGCACTAACAAGAGTGGAGTTAGAACGTCTGAACTGGAGGCCCAAACTCACGGTGTGTTTTATATATCTTACAATTCTCTTCACACTTGTCCAGTGCATAGTAGTAGGTGCATGAAGATACTGAGAAACCTTGTTAAAAACAAAAGATATGTATGGTCTTGTCAATGTCAAATATTGCAAAGCTCCTACAACACTCATGTATTTTGGAATTTTTTATTCCTTAAGTGGCTCACCCTCAAATGCTGAAATTTTCTCTCCAGAAAATAAAGGCATGGGAGAAGGTTCGCAATCCTTCATTCACATATGAGTTAGAAGTTCACTAGCATATTTTTCTTGATTTAATACTATGCCATCATGAATCTTCTAAACTTTAATGCCAAGGAAGAAATCTAAGTCACCAAGATCCTTCAATGCAAACTCTGAGCTTAAATCATGAAGAAGAGCATTGGTAGAACTTTGTGAAGAGCTAGCTACTATAATATCATCAACATATATTAGAACAAATATGACTATGGGTGACTTGCTATAAATAAACAACGATGTGTCAGCCTTGGATGCAATAAAACCAAGACGCCTTAACTGAGAGCTCAACCTTGAATACCATGCTCTTGGCGCTTCTTTCAAACTATAAAGTGCTTTGTCAAGTTTACACACATAATGAGGTACCTTCTTGTCTGCATACCCAGGTGGTTGCCTCATGTAAACCTCCTCTTCCAGAAGACCATGTAAAAACGCGTTCCGAACATCTAGCTGCCTTAAGCTCCATCTCCTAGATACAACAATAGCAAGTACAAGACTAATAGTTGCAGCTTTAACAACACGACTGAAGGTATCTTCATAGTCTAGGACGTAACGTTGTTTAAAACTTTTTGCCACTAAACGTGCCTTATACCTATCAATTGTGCCATCTACCTTTTTCTTGATTCTGTAAACCCACCTACAGTCGGTAATATTTTTACCTCTTTGCTCAGGCACAAGATGCCAGGTCTTGTTCCTCATGAGTGCTAAGTATTCTTCATCCATTGCCTTTTTCCATTTTGAACCTCCAAGTGCATCCTCAAGATTTGTTGGTTCTCCTGTAATACACAACATGCTATATGGTATAGTACCATTAGTTGGAACCTTGGGTTTTGTATACCTTTTTGTAACCGTGTTGTCACACGTGCACCTTGATGCGGCTGAGTATGACGCACAACCCGTTGTACAGGAGATAGTGTAGAGGAATCAGGTGCAGAGGATCGTGAGAGCATGGATCCACTTTGCACAAGCGATCCAAAGCCACACTCAGCAACCTGCTGTGTGGACGATGCTATAGGCGAGTCGTGTGCGTGTCGCAACAGATCCCACGCCGCCAATCACGGGTGAGAGATCTGAACCAGACGCAGACGTATTTTCTTTGGACGCCGTTGCTGTCGCGGGCCCTCGCTTGCATGTGCGGTTCATCATCGGTGACATGGCATTGACCCGTTTGTATGATACGCCTCTCCCTAGCGCATGATCCCAGTAACCCTGACGAGCAAGAGTTCCACGTGACACCGGACCTGCCTCGTCCTCTTCTGCCACATGAAATATAGGTACATTTTCTTCAAAAAATTGATCATTTTCTGCACCGATTTTTGCTGCATTTTTTGTATGGTCCTAAACATGAGAACACACATCACCAAAACTACTGGAATCACTAGTTGGATTAGTACAATTGTCGCCCCCTTGATCGAAGTTTTTGAGATTGGAAGGAAGAAGAAGAATTTCTTTCCTTGGAAGTGCTCTGGCATTTGGATGAAGAGATGCAAAGGGATAGACAGATTCATCAAATACGTCATCATGAGAAATATAAACCTTGCCAGTAGAAACATCTAGACATATGACTCCTTTGTGCATAGGACTATATCCAAGAAAAACACATTTCTTGGAATGAAAGGAAAGTTTACGTGTATTATATGGACGAAGATTAGGCCAATGCTTAGTGTCGCTGATGTGTCGGTTTCCCTCCAAGCTTAAAGGGTGATGTAGCACAATGACGACAAGTATTTGCCTCAGTTCAGAAACCAAGGTATCATTCGAGTAAGAAGATCCAAAAGACCATGTAAGCAGCACCTGCACACAAATAGCAAATCCTCGCAACCCAATGAGTGGAGGGGTTGTCAATCCCTCGTGGGTAAACTAAGGATAGGTTTATATATGCAAATAAGAGTGATAGAAAATAGAACGCAACAAAGTATTTTTGGATTTTTTGATAATATAGATCTGAAAAGAAACGAGCAAATAAAGAAGAAACGCAAATAGCAAAGTAGATATTGCAAATAGATGATGTGAAATAGACCCGGGGGGCGTAGGTTTCACTAGTGGCTTCTCTCAAGAAATAGGAAATGGTTGGTAGACAAATTACTGTTGAGCAATTGATAGAAGAGAAAATAATTATGACGATATTCAATACAATGATCATGTATATAGGCATCGCGTCCAAGATAAGTAGACTGACTTCTTTCTGCATATACTTCTATTACTCCACACATCGATCGCTATCCAGCTTGCATCTAGTGTATTCAGTTCATGGAGAAACGAAGTAATGCCTTAAGAACAATGAGATGATGTAGACAAGATATATTCATGTAGGAAAAGAACCCACCGTTTTATCCTTGATAGCAACGAAACATGTGTCTCATGTCTTTTCCTGTCAGTGAGATTGGGCACCGCAAGATCAAGCCCATCACAAAGCACCTCTTCCCATTGCAAGATAAAATATCAAGTTGGCTTGACAAAAACCAAATATCGGAGAAAAGTACGAGGGTTAAATAATCAACCATGAATATGTTTTCATAGATCTGATCATAAACTCACAATTAATTGGATCCCAACAAACACACCTCAAAAGAAAGAGTTACATCATATGGATCTTTAAGGGACCATTGTATTGAGAAACAAAACAAGAGAGAAAGTCATCTAGCTACTGCCTACGGACACGTAGGTCTGATATGAACTACTCACATGTCATCATAGGAGCACAAATGAGGATGGTGAACCCCTCCATGATTGTGTTCCTCTCCGGAACGGGCTCTAGATTGGATTTCGTGGCTCTGGAACTAGCGGCGTCTGAAACGATTTTTCGTCTACTCCTCTAGGATTTTCTAAATATTGGGGTATTCATAGAGCTCACATGTGGTGGAGGAGGTGCCCGAGGGCCCCACTAGACACTGATACGTCTCCATCGCATCTACTTTTCCAAACTCTTTTGCCCTTGTTTTGGACTCTAATTTGCATGATTTGAATGGAACTAACCTGGACTGACGCTGTTTTTAGCATAATTGCCTTGGTGTTGTTTTTGTGCAGGAATCAAAGTTCTCCAAAATTCCTGAAAATTTACAGGGAGCATTTTTGGAAAATATGAAAAATATCTATGCCAAGATCCACCTGAGGGGGTGGGCCAGTGGGCCACAAGCCCTGCCTCCGCCACCCCGTGGTGGCGGTGGGCAAGCTTGTGGGGCCCACACGGCTCTGCCGCCCCCAACCTCAGCTCTATAAGTTCACTTTCGTCCCAGAAAAAAAAAGATAAGATTTCGTCGCGTTTGCGATACGGAGGCGCCGCCACATCCTGTTCTTCATGTGGAGGGCAGATCTGGAGTCCGTTTTGGGCTCCGGAGAGGGGAAATCGTCGACCTCGTCATCATCAACCTTCTTCCCTCTCCAATTCCATGAAGCTCTTTGTCGTTCGTGAGTAATCTATTCGTAGTCTCGCTGGGCGGTGATGAGTAGGATGAGATCTATCATGTAATTGAGTTAGTTTTGTTGGGGATTGATCCCTAGTATCCACTATGTTCTGAGATTGATGTTGCTACTACTTTGCCATGCTTAATGCTTGTCACTAGGGCCCGAGTGCCAGGATTTCAGATCTGAAATTATTATGTTGTCACCAATATATGTGTGTTTTAGATCCGATCTAGCAAGTTGTAGTTACCTACTATGTGTTATGATCCCGCAACCCCGGAGTGACAATAACCAGAACAACTCCCGGTGATGACCATAGTTTGAGGAGTTCATGTTTTCACCAAGTGCTAATGCGTAGTTCTGGTTCTTTATTAAAAGGAGAACCTTAATATCCCGTAGTTTCCTTTTGGACCCCGCTGCCACGGGAGGGATGGACAATAGATGTCATGCAAGTTCTTTTCCCTAAGCACGTATGACGAAACACAGAATGCATGCCTACATCACATTGACGAACGGGAGCTAACCACATATCTCTTCGTGTTATAACTGTTGCATGATGAATATCATCCAAACAAATCACCGATCCATTGCCTACGAGTTTGTCCTACTACTGCTGCTGTTACTTGTCTTGCTCTGCTGTTATTACTTGTCTTGCTCTGCTGCTACTGTTGCTACTACTGTCGCTTGCTCTGTTGCTACTTGCTACTGCTGTTACTACTGTTGTTCCTTGCCACTGTCGTTACTCGCTACTTTGCTATTACTACTTTGCTTACAGATACTAATCTTTCAGGTGTGGTTGAATCTGACACATTCAGCTGCTAATACTCGAGAGTATTCTCTCACCTCCTATTTGGCGATCAACGAATTTGGGTCGAATACTCCACCCTCGAAAACTGCTACGATCCCACGCGCTGGTGGGCCGTTAACAACATTCTTCTAGTTTCGATTGCCGGAGAGTGCTAGCAGAATTCTTCTGGTGCCATTGCAAGGGAAGGTCTGCTGTTACGGAGTCAACATTTTTCTGGCGCCGTTGCCGGGGAGGTATTGCTATATTCTCTGAGTCACTTGGGATTTATATCTGCTGATCACTATGAAGAATCTGAGGGATCCAAAAACCAAAGTCTTGCCCTGAACTATGAGGGGAGGTAAGGAACTGCCATCTAGCTCTGCACTTGATTCACCTTCAGTTACGAGTAAGTTTGCGACATCACCTCCTGCTAGAAATCTTGATATGTCGCATGTGCTTGATAATGGTTACGATGCTATGCTTGATACTATGCCTGATACTGCTTTGCATGATAGTGCTAGAGATGCTATGCCCGATGATACTATGCATGATACTGCTTTGCCTGATGTTCCACTAGGAGTATTCCTTGATGCTCATATTGCTAGAGTTACTGCCAATGCTCGTGATGCTTCTGAAACTGCCGATACTATTGAGTTAGAACCTGCTTTTGCTCCTATTAGATCTAGCTCTCCTAGATATGAATTGCCTGATATACCTGAGGGTTACGTTATGGAGGGAGAGATAGGTGAGGATTTTCTTGCGTGTAAGGATGCCTATGACGCTGAGAAATTACTTCTCAAGTGGAAGGAAAAATCTTTGAAAGCTAGGATGAAATACGACCCGAAGTATGCCACTTCACCTATCTTTATCACCGATAAGGACTATGAATTCTCTATCGATCCTGAGATAATCTCTCTAGTCGAATTTGATCCTTTTCACGGTTATGAGTCTGAGACGGTCGTAGCCCATCTTGCCAAACTACACGATATAGCCACCCTTTTCACTAATGAGGAGAAGATCCGCCACTACTATATCCTTAAGTTGTTTCCTTTCTCTCTAAAGGATGACGCTAAAGCCTGGTTCACCACTCTTGCTCCTGGATGTGTGAGTAGTCCCCAGGATATGGTCTATTACTTCTGTGAAAAATATTTCCCTGCCCATAAGAAGCAAGCTGCCTTGCAGGAAATATACAACTTTGCTCAACTCCAAGAAGAGAGTCTCCCACAAGCTTGGGGGAGGCTCGTCCAGCTACAAAATTCTTTGTCTGATCACCCTCTTAAGAAGAACGAGATACTTGATATCTTCTATAACGGACTTACCGATGCCTCTAGAGACCACCTAGATAGTTGTGCCGGTTGTGTTTTTAGGGAACGAACTATAGAACAAGCTGAGACCCTACTGAATAACATCTTGATCAACGATAATGCTTGGACTATTCCCGAACCACCTCCTAAGCCAACTCCGAACAAAAGAGGTATTCTATTCCTCAGTCCTGAAGATATGCAAGAAGCCAAGAAATCTATGCAAGAGAAAGGCATTAGATCTGAAGATGTCAAAAATCTACCACCTATCGAAGAGATCCATGGTCTCGATAACCCGATACAGGTAGTAGAAGTGAATTCTCTGCGTAGGTTTGATGAGAGTGATATTCCTTTTGACAAACGTGCTAGCCTATGCTTTGATGAATTTGACAACTTTGTTGCCAAACAACAGAGTTTCAATGATTATGTTAGCAGACATTTGGAACAAAGTACTCGTATGCTTAGCCATTTAAGTGCTCTTGTAGACAGAAATGTCAATGATCTGAAGCTTCTGAGTAAACATGCCTCTATGATTACTACTCAGGTAGAACAAGTACTTAAAGCTCAGAATGACCTGCTCAATGAATTAAATGACAACTCTGTCAGAGTCGTTACAAGAGGAGGCAAAATGACTCAGGAACCTTTGTATCGTGAAGGTCATCCTAAGAGAATTAATCAAGATTTCAAGGAAGCAATGCTGATACACCTAGTCATCCTAAGGAGAAGAAGAAGGATGATAGAAACCTACATGCCAGTTCACCAAATACTGTCACACCTGAAGAACCTAATGATATTTCTGCGTCTGATGCAGAAACACAATCTGGTGATGAACATGAACCTGGTGACAATATGGACAGTGATGTTCATAATAATGCTCAACCTAGCAATGATGAGGATGTGGAGATTGAACCTTCGGTTAATCCTGATAATCGACAACCTAAGAGATACGATAAGAATGACTTTACTGCTAGGAAGCATGGTAAAGAAAGGGAACCATGGGTTCAGAGATCTATGCCCTTTCCTCCTAAGTCATCCAAGAAAAAGGATGATGAGGATTTTGAGCATTTCGTTGAGATGATAAGACCCATCTTTCTGCAGTTGCGGTTAACTGATATGCTCAAGATGTCTCCGTATGCCAAGTACATGAAAGATATCGTGACTAATAAACGGAAGATACCAGATCTTGAGATCTCCACATGCTTGCCAACTACACTTTTAAAGCTGGAACTCCTAAGAAACTTGGTGATCCCGGAGTGCCCACTATACCTTGCTCCATTAAAGGAAACTACATAAGAACTGCCTTATGTGACCTTGGAGCCGGTGTTAGTGTTATGCCGCTCTCTCTTTATCGTAGACTGAATTGGATAAGTTGACACCCACTGAAATTTCTCTGCAAATGGCCTAAAAATCAACTACTTTCCCTATCGGCATTTGCGAGGATGTGCCTGTTGTGGTTGCTAACACCACTATCTTAACAAACTTTGTTATCTTGGATATTCCCAAGGACGATGCCATGGTTGTCATCCTCAGAAGACCCTTTTTAAACACTACAAGGGCTGTTACAGATTGCAACAAAGGAAATGTCACTTTCCATGTCAATGGTAATGAGCACACAGTGCACTTTCCGAAGAAACGATATCAAGTACATTGCATCAGTGCTATCAAAAAGACTTCATCGTTTCTTATTGGGAGCTTTGAATGCCCTATTCCTCGTGTCAAGATTAAGTATGATTCGCTTGTTGGGGAGATACATATCCCCATTGAGGTGACTTAGTGGCTATTTGAAAATTCTCCATTCTCTCTTGCGATTCGAGAAGGTTTTGTCCTGACTCCTGAGGACTTGATCAACCCCATTGACGAATTTCTTTCGATGACCATGAAATGGATGAATCAAAGAGTCACATACCTCTGTTTTGAGCTTTCATTTTCTGTTGCTTAGAAGAAAAATGATAGAATTAGTTTAGTTTTTCCTGTTTTCTGTTTTAGCGTCCTAGAGAAAAATACCTCGAAAATAAAAGTTCTTCGATGGTCCTGAAAATTTAGTATGATTTTCTGGAATATTTGAAATTTTTTGGGCGTGAGAGCTGGCTTGGGGGCCATACTAGTGGGCCACAAGCCCTGCCATCGCCACCCCCTGGTGGCGGAGGGCAAGCTTGTGGGGCCCACACGGACCCCCTCCACTCATTCCAGCTCCCAACCTCTTCTTCCACCTCCAGAAAAAATTGTTTCGCAGCTCAAACCCGTGTTCTTGCTCATTTGGCTGTGATTTTCGATCTCCTTGCTCAAAGCACCATTCTCTGAACCGTTTTGAGGAAATTACTCCTTGGTAAGTGACTCCTCCATTGGTCCAATTAGTTTTTGCTCTAGTGCTTTATCCTTCGCGTATTCTTGCTACCTTGGTGACCCTGTTCTTGAGCTAGAAATGTTGATTTTAGATGGCCCCAAGTAGTTTTAGCGCGTGATACAGTCTCTAGGCACTAGTAGGAGTAGTTGCTATAAGTTGGGTTAATCTTTATTCACTTTTCTTTCGAATTCTCTAAAAATTTCCGAATTTTTCAGAGCTAGAAAAAGGAAAAGATGAGGAGGTTCTTGAGAGGCTCTTGAAGCCATAATCCTAAGGAGGATGAGAAGAACCACCCCAAGTACGCAGTCGCTTGAGTCACAGAAGTTCGAGCGTGCGAGTGGCCAAGTGATGAATTCTTGCGCGCCGCTCGGCTTTATGAAGACTTTTATTACCTGGTGGAGAACGCAGGTCTTACTACGTTCGTTGAAGATAAGTCTCACAATACCTCCTCCTCACCAATATTTTCGTTCAAAGCTTCAACTTTTACCCGAGGAAGAATCCTCCCATGGTTGAGTTCATGATATACGATGTTCCCCAATGCATGACACTACAGGATTTTTTGCAATGTATGCAAATTACCTTATGTTGGGGATATCCGTGACCCTCGTCCACGCGACTTGGAGGATTTCATTGGTTATATTGCTGTTGGAGAGGAGAGAGGAGTGTCTCGCGCTAGAATTGCTAGCATACATTTTCCTGTGCTTCGGTACTTCACACTATTTGTGGGAAAATGTTTGATTGGCCGTGGGGAGGCTGGATCACTTAGTTCTCCAGACCTTGCGGTTTTGCACGAAGGCCTTTATAACGATAAGACTTACAGCCTAGGTGCTATAGTGGCCCAGCGGTTGAACATCAACCGTTCCAAGGGTGTCGTCTGTGGAGGTATCTACGCTACCCGTCTTGCCAGACACTTTGAGATACCCATTAGACTGGGAGAGGAAGTAGAGATGCTTCTCCCTGAGAAATATCTGGATTATGACAGCATGGTTCGCCATGATTTTTTGGATAGAGATGCTAGTAGACGGATGATTTATAACCTGGTATTTAGTCAAGGTACTCGAGAGACTATTACTTTGCCTGCTCCTTCTTTGTTCGATCTTCATGCAGGCAGGTACACTATTATGCCCTCGGATCTACGCATATTGGGTCTTGGCCCAACCACTAGCGCCCGTGCCCGAGCCGCCAGTCGAGTATCAGACGCCAGTTTATCAGTGGGAGCCAGAGGAGCTCACACAGCTGCGGCATCCACAGTCTGCTCCGGAGTATCCTAGAGTTGGTGATTTCCCATCATGGGAGTAGACCAAGCTAGGCCAAAAGCCTAAGCTTGGGGGAGTACGTGTTCTCACCGACTTTACACCCATGCTTATGCTTTCACTTTGTTAGCCGGTGTTTACACTTTGCCAATGTATTATCCATGCTAGTTTATTTTCGTTTTCTTGTTTTCTTGTTTTGTGTCCTTTTGAGAAAACCCAAAAAGATTTTTCTTTCTTCTTTTGCTTGTTGGCAGCTTTCCCGTATAAATAGTTTTCTTTTTCTTTGGGTCAAGGTAGAAAATATTGGTTTCAATGTTTAATGGTTCTTGCATGCTTACCTGTTTAGCTTTCAAAGAGCCACATTACTTTGTCTTCTCCTTTGTGTTTTCCTGCAGATTCAGCTTAGTCCAATGCACGAGCACTCTTATTATTGTTCACATCGTTCGATCGTGCAAGTGAAAGGCAATAATGATGATATATGATGAAGTGACTGAGACTGAAAAGCTGGTATGAACTCTATCTATTTTGTTTTTGTAAATATGACTAGCTTGTCGACCCAGATTTAGCTTTGTTGTGAGAGAACCATGTTTGCAATGACAACTTAGAGATCATAGTTTCTTATGCCATGCTTAACTAGCTGAGAGTTTATAATGGTTTGTCTTGAATGCCAACATAGATTTTGAAATGACTATGATGTAGTATGATAGGATGGTATTCTCCTTTGAATGTTTCAAGTGGCTTGACTTGGCGCATGTTCATGCATGTAGTTGAAACAAAATCAACATAGCCTCTATGATGTTTGTGTTCATGGTGATTCATATCTTGTTCATGCTTGCATTCAATGTTAGTCAAACTCATTGCATCTTGATGACTGTTGTCGATCTCTAGTTGGTTGCTTCCGAGTCTTTTGCTAGCCTTCACTTGTACTAAGCGGAATACTGCTTGTGCATCCACTTCCATAAACCCAAAAGTTTTTCCATGAGAGTCCACCATACCTACCTATTTGCGGTATCTACGTGCCGTTCCAAGTAAATTTGCATGTGCCACTCTCTAAACCTTCAAGAAATAATCTGTTTTGCATGCCCGAACCGCTCAGGTGGTGACAGGGGGCTATTGGTATCTTCCATGCTAGGAGTGTTATCCTCGACATGTGTTTACTCACTGTCGTTCACGAGAAAGGGGCCCGTAATTGGAATGCCCAGTTCCCCGCTTAAATCGAAAACATAACTATAAAACAAGACTCCCCCCGGATTGATGTTAGTATGGACGGTACCCGAGGATTCGGCTAGCCGTGGAGTGTGATTGATTGGTGGTGGGGGAGTTAAAACTTTACTTTCTGTTTGGGAAATGCCTATAGCATGAGTAGCATGGAAGATATTGAGAACTCTTGGTCATTGCGTTGACAATGAAAGCATGCCACCCAAAATTATTATCTGTGTTTTCAAAGCTTGAGCTCTGGCACCTCTGCACATCAATGCTTCCCTCTGCGAAGGGCGTGTCTATTTATTTTCCTGTTGAGTCATCCTCCTCTTATACAAGCACCAATTAGAGAGCACTGTCATTTTTATGCTTTGCTTTTGATTGATATTGAATATGACTATGACTGGATCTTCGTTGCTATCAATTACAATGTTTAGTCAGCCCTTGATCTTTGAAAGTGCTCTGCATTTATGCTTTGCGGTCTCAGCAAGAGCTAGCGAGATACCACCTATTCATATTGCTTCATGCTTGTTTTGATTGAAGTGTTGGTATTTGAAACTCATTATTATTTGCTCGTTAGCTGACTATGCCATTGATATTTGTTTACCGTGAGACCTTTGTGTCATTTGCTTATGTGGTTAACTTGTGATCTTGCTGAAATTCTGGTTATGAGTTAGACATAGTTGCAACAACAAGATCAAATAGAGTTTGTCAAAGTTTTTCTTTCTCTCTCAGTTTGTCAACTGAGTTGCTTGACGACAAGCAAGGTTTTAAGCTTGGGGGAGTTGATACGTCTCCATCGTATCTACTTTTCCAAACTCTTTTGCCCTTGTTTTGGACTCTAATTTGCATGATTTAAATGGAACTAACCTCGACTGACATTGTTTTCAGTAGAATTGCCTAGGTGTTGTTTTTGTGCAGAAATCAAAGTTCTCCAAACGTCCTGAAAATTTATGGGTAGCATTTTTGGAAAATATGAAAAATATATGCGCCAAGATCCACCTGAGGGGGTGGGCTAGTGGGACACAAGCCCTGCCTCCGCCACCCCCTGGTGGCGGTGGGCAAGCTTGTGGGGCCCATACGGCTCTGCCGCCCCCAACCTCAGCTCTATAAGTTCACTTTCGTCCCAGAAAAAATAAAAAGAGAAGGTTTTGTCGCGTTTGTGATACAGAGGCGCTGCCACATCCTGTTCTTCATGTGGAGGGCAGATCTGGAGTCCGTTTTGGGCTCCGGAGAGGGGAAATCGTCGCCATCGTCATCATCAACCTTCTTCCCTCTCCAATTCCATGAAGCTCTTCGTCGTTCGTGAGTAATCTATTCGTAGGCTCGCTGGGCGGTGATGAGTAGGATGAGATCTATCATGTAATCGAGTTAGTTTTGATGGGGATTGATCCCTAGTATCCACTATGTTCTGAGATTGATGTTGATACTACTTTGCCATGCTTAATGCTTGTCACTAGGGCCCGAGTGCCATGATTTCCGATCTGAAATTATTATGTTGTCACCAATATATGTGTTTTAGATCCGATCTTGCAAGTTGTAGTTACCTACTATGTGTTATGATCCGGCAACCCCAGAGTGACAATAACCGGAACAACTCCCGGTGATGACCATAGTTTGAGGAGTTCATGTTTTCACCAAGTGATAATGTGTTGGTCCGGTTCTTTATTAAAAGGAGAACCTTAATATCCCGTAGTTTCCTTTTGGACCCCGCTGCCACGGGAGGGATGGACAATAGATGTCATGCAAGTTCTTTTCCCTAAGCATGTATGATGACACACGGAATGCATGCCTACATCACATTGACAAATGGGAGCAAGCCACATATCTCTCCATGTTATAACTGTTGCATGATGAATATCATCCAAACAAATCACCGATCCATTGCCTACGAGTTTGTCCTACTACTGCTGCTGTTACTTGTCTTGCTCTGTTGCTGTTACTTGTCTTGCTCTGCTGCTACTGTTGCTACTATTGTCGCTTGCTCTGTTGCTACTTGCTACTGCTGTCACTACTGATGTTCCTTGCCACTGCCGTTACTTGCTACTTTGCTGTTACTACTTTGCTTGTAGATACTATTCTTTCAGGTGTGGTTGAATCTGACACATTCAGCTGCTAATACTCGAGAGTATTATCTCACCTCCTATTTGGCCATCAACGAATTTGGGTCGAATACTCTACCCTCGAAAACTGCTACGATCCCACGCGCTGGTGGGCCGTTAACAACATTCTTCTAGTTTCGATTGTCGGAGAGTGCTAGTAGCATTCTTCTGGTGCCGTTGCAAGGGAAGGTCTGCTGTTATGGAGTCAGACACTAGGTCGTGCACTGGGTCTCTCGGGTGCCCAAATGTCTAGTGGCCCCCTGGGCTTCGTCTGCTACTCATTTTTGGCTCCCAAGTCAATGTCTGGTCCAAAAAAATCTCCGTAAAATTCGTGGAAATTGGACCTCATGTGATATGGACTTTACTCGAAGGAAAAAACAACAAAAAATAGAACTCACACTAGGCACTATGTCAATAGGTTAGTCCCAAAACATGATATAAAGTTGCTATAAAATCATCGTAAAACATGTAAGAATGATAAAACATCACGGAACAATGAAAAATTATAGATACGTTGGAGACGTATCAGCCAACAAGCACAACCAAATGAACGAAATGATTTATAATGAGGAGTACTACCAAAAAGAAGTGTGATGGGAGTTTCAAAGTTGATGACTCTGCTAGGAAGTAAATTTATGACATATGTGGGTGTCAAGAATGCTTCATCACAAAATGTCAGTGGCATGGATGAATTTGCTAGAAGTGCTAGTCCTACTTCAACAACATGGCAATGTTTTCACACCCATTCTATTGATGTGCATGGGGACACTGAAAGCACAATTGCTCCCTAAGGTGGTTATGATAATTAATCAGAACATATGCATCATTGGACTAATGAGCTTATTCAAGTATATTTCAGAAAATTTCAAAGATGCTTTGGCTATAGGATTGTGAGGAGATGCCCCTTGATGCAAGAAAGGGATAGGATTGGCTCAAGCTTCAAGCAAGAAGACTCTAGATTTTACTATGTGGGTCACTTTGAGTCCATAGGAAATCCAATACTATTAAAAGGGGATGAGGTATTATTATGAATTGGTCGCTCAAGTTCTTAGAGGTAGCCACCAAAAATACTTATCCATTCACCCACAAAATATCTCTGTCCAAACCCAAACCAGCAAAATCGGTGCCACCAACAATTTCCATTCGGCCCTACCAATTTTACACTTGACAGAATCTATGCCAAACCCTACCATCTCAGTGCAACCAACATTCCTATCGGTGCCACCGAGACTGTGTGACCAACTTTTTATTGAGAGGATCTCACAAATCGGAATTTGCGAGTTTGAAATGAGTCTCACCAAGATTTGGAAACCAGTCTAGGTCACCGTATTGGTACTACCGATTTTGCACTTGACAGAATCTATGCCAAACCATGCCATCTCGGTATAACCAACATTCCTATCGGTGCCACCGAGATTGTGTGACCAACTTTGTGTTGAGAGGATTTCACAAATCGAAATTTCAGAATCTGAAATCGGTCTCACCGAGATTTAGAAACCAGTCTAGGTCATCGTATCGGTACCACTGAGATTCCTATATGGGTCTCACCGAGAATTAAAAAGTTGCCACATTTAGTGCAACTCGTCACCACCGAGATTCATTTGAGTGTTACTGAGTTGGGAAATAATATTGTAATGGTTGGATTTTGGGATTTGCCTATATATACCCCTCCACCTACCTCTCATTCATAAAGGAAGCACTCAGAATACACTTACACTTGCCAGATCCATTTTTGTGAGAGAGAGCCACCTACTCATGTGTTGAGATCAAAAGATTCCATTCCAACCATTTGAACCTTGATTTCTATACTCCCCAAGTTGCTTTCCACAAGATCAATCTCTCCTACCCCTGCCAAATCTGAGAGAGAGTGATTGAGTGTTGAGGAGACTATCTTTTCAAGCAGAAGGGCAAGGAGTTCATCATTCTACCACATCTGTTACCTTTTGGAGGGTGGTGCCTCCTAGATTGATTAGGTGTCACTTGGGAGCCTCCTACTTTGTGTTGTGGAGTTGAACCAAGATGTTTGTAAGGGCAAGGAGATCACCTACTTCGTGAAGATCTACTGTGAATGAGGCTAGTCCTGTGTGGAAGGAAGCCATGGTGGAATAGACAAGGTTGCTTCTTCATGGACCCCTTGTGGGTGGAGCCCTTCATTTACTCTCGCAGCCATTACCCTCAGTGGGTTGAAGTATCCACTAACATGGACATACGATAGCGCCACCTTTCGGAACTATGCCGAAAAACTCTGTGTCAACCTTTGTGTTTGATCTCCTACCTTACCCTCTATTTTACACTTGCGTGTTTTACTTTTCGCTGCTATACTCTTAGATGTGCATGTGTAGGGTGTACTTGATTAGTCGTAGTTGCTAAAATTGGCCCACACTTAAAATTGGGAAAAGGCTAAGTTTTTATCTTGTCAAGTAGTCTAATGACCCCCCTCTAGACATACTTTCGATCCTACAAGTGGTATGAGATATTTGGTCTCTGTCGCATTGGTTTCACAACCTAGGAGAGTATGGCTTCTAGTGAGGGTAATTATCACCGTAGAGGTCCATATTTCAATGACACTAATTTTGCTAGTTGGAAGCATAAGATGAAAATGCATATTCTTGGTCATAATCCTGTCGTTTGGGATGTTGTTCGTGTTTGTGTTCAAGGTGATTTCTTCGGAGAAGGAAAAGAACCGGATCGAATATCGGAAGAACTGAAGATGTTGCAATTCAATGCTCAAGCACGTGATATCTTGTTCAACTGCTTGTGTCCCAAAGAAATCAACAAAACCGGTCGCCTTGAGAATGCAAAGGAAATTTTGGATATTTTTATTGATATGCGTGAATGAATTGATTATGTCAGGGAATCTAAGTTGGATGTGCTACAAAGTCATCTTGATAAGTTCAAGATGAAGGATGGTGAAGGAGTCGCTGAGATGTATTCTAGGCTAGCTCTCATGGCAAATGAGATTGTCGGCTTAGGAAGTGATTAGATGACCGAAAAATTCATCATCAAGAAGATACTTGACCTTGGATGGAAGATATGACAATGTGTGCACATTAATCCAAATGATGCCAAACTACAAGGATCTGAAGCCAAGTAAAGTCATTGGAAGGATTGTTGCTCATGAAATGTCCCTCAAGGACAAAGATGAGTCACCTCGCAGAGAGAGAAGGAGTAGAGAAGATCATTATGAACGAAGACACTCCTGGAGAGGCAAAGAATCGGAGAACAAGGACAAGTACACCAAGAGCGGTTCAAGAAGAAGACATCAAGCTCACATTGGTGAATGGATTTCCGGCCCCGAATGTGACAACCAATTCGAGAGAAGCTACCACTCCAAATGTGACTACAATCAAGATGAAGGTGTTGCCGGCATTGCACTTGTTTCCTCCAACTCATACGACCTATTTGATTCACCAAATGAAGGGATTGGAAACTACTTCATGGAAAAAGGCCCCAAGGTATCACACCCTAAGTACTTGACTTTGATAGTAATGAGGATGACTTGTTACACGAAGATGACTTGCTCTTTGATAAGACTAGTGATAACATTGAAAATATTCATGCTAGTCAATAGAAATCGAATGATGACGATAAGAAAGAGATTGAACGACTAACTAAAGAATTAAACACTCTTAAGTTAGCTCATGAAACTACTCTAGAAGAACATAGAGAGTTTGCAATAACTAATGAGAAGGTACGCTTCGAGAAGCTAAATTTATAGCAATAGCATGAATTCCTAAAAGTAATCAACGATGATCTTCTAAATAAGGGTTCTTATCATCTATCCAAATGATTACTCTTGTCTAATTTTGTTCCACAAGTTAAACCAAAGAACACTACTAACAAAGGCAAGAAAGTTTCTTCATCTAATAACAACAATGCTAAAGCTAGATCAAATGATGTTGTTGCTAGTAGCTCTCTTGATTCCACTAATGATTCTCTTAGCCAAGTTACACTTTTGCAAGAAAATGATTTATTGAAAGAGATTATAGAGAGAGGTGTCTTCAAGAGTCTTGCGGGAAGTAACTAATTCGAGGAAATTGTGCGCAAGCAAGGAGGACATCGGAAGAAGCAAGGTGTTGGGTACTTCAATGTCAATGGAGATGTTTCGGAAGATGTTCCATATCCCATTCCCAATTTTGTTCCTATAGAGGAGAAGTATGATCCTACTCCTCACAAGGGAATAAGCTCACAAGATGGCCTTCTACCACAAGACCACAAGGGCAAGGGAAAGCTTCAAGAAGAGATTGACTCGATTGAATAAGAACCCCAAGCCAAGGTTGAGTGGGTTCCCAAGGACACTTCAAGGATCCCCATCAAGGTGATGTGGGTTCCCAAGAGGAGGAACTAGAAAGTTCTTGAGGGGTGACTCCGCCAATTAAATTCAGTCTTATTCATTTTGGCAAGATATATATGCAATAAAATCCAACCATATGCATTAGTTCAAGGAGTCACACATTCCCTCAAAGGTGAGCAAGGGACAAGGTAATTAATGCATCTTTGAACATAACCTCCCATGTATTTCACTCCATGTCCATAGATATCATTGCATTTGTTCCCTTTGCTTTGGGACTAAGCCATGTAGGTGAGAAGAGTAAGAAACAACTAGGATTGCTTCCAACTCAAGATGATCTTCATCAACAATGAGCATCCACTACCGCTACACCTACTTGAAGTCTTCTACAACAAAACCCAAGGTTAGTTTATCCCTCTTAGGGGATATCACATCTAGGGCGAGCTTTACTCTAAGACTTGAGTACAAGTATCTCCTAAATGATGTGAACACATTAATGCTTGATGTAAAAGTGGTAACCCCACTTCTGCTTAATCAATGAGTATGACCTATGATCAGGTATTCTTACTTGGCTCCTAAGTCAATATGCTCATATATAGATGACTTCGTCATCGCCAAAGAGCTTGATAGATGTTAGAATGATTGTGCATGTTCACCATGTTTTGTTTGACATTGTATTGTGTGAGCATGTTGGTATGAATATCTTGCTCATTCGAGGATATACACCTGTTGTTACTTGGCTTTCTATTTCTGTTGTCCAATTGGGTATACAAGAATGCCTAAGTACTGTCATCTAGCTATCTATGCTTTATCGTCTCAAATTCTTTTCACGCTACATCACAAATTTTGAGCAAGCACTTAAGGGACACTGTGTGTGACGAGCACTCGGAAATCCATCTCGACAAGGGCTGAATTCCAAAACCTCCCAAAGTGCATCTCGGTGTGACCAACCTCAAAATCTCGATCCCACCGAAGCCTAGGGTTGATCAGTTTTATCATCATGGTGTAACCGAGTTTGGCTTTTCGGCCTCACCGAGTTTCCTTGTCAGCTGACAGTTGTGAAACTCAGTGGCACCGAAAATCTCAACTTGGTGTCACCGTTAATGAAGGGATATAAATACCCAGCAGAACCCGAGGTTGGAAATTTCTTCAAACATCGACTTGACATGCCCCTTTGTTGTCGTGCCCTAGTCTCGGGACATCTATTCGTTTTCTCCCGTGTGCCTTCGCCACGAGTCCTCGCCGTTGATGGGTTTCTCACCATCGTTGCCGCCGTAATGGATCCACACCGAGTTAGGGTATGGATTTGAGTTCACTTTGCGTTCCAATCTGATTCTTGCGCAAAAGGTTATGCCATTATCTGTCCATAATTGCTACAAGTTCAATCCAGCATAAAAATTCCTTAGATTAGCGAGCGAAGAAGAATTTAGGTTTAACAGTCCGCCAGATTGAATCTCAGTGTCACCAAGTTGCAAAATTCGATAGTACCAATTTTGGTTTTAGGGTTACTGAGAATGTTATCGGTGGAACCGAGTACCCCGTTTCGGTGAAACCAAAATGGGTGCCAAGTTTCTGTTAAAGAGAACGTGTGTCTCGATGGCTCCGAAAATTCTGACTCGGTGAAACCAAAATCCTATTTAGTTGAAAGTAAAAACTAATTTTTTATAGTTCAGTTTGACAAAACTTCTACAATTTTGTGACGCTTATCTTTTCTAGCTCTTCTATATCTTTTCACGGGGTTTGCTTGTCTGCCAGTCTACTTGGTATTGCAAAATGCGAGGTTCCGATGATAGTCAGAATAACTTCACTCAGTCCCATGCTGAAACTGACTCAAGCACTAGTTCTGAGAGGTCCCCTTCTGACCCAGGTACTCCCAGCTCTCATAGCTTTCCCAGGGCAGCTACCAGGTCCGGAAAGAAGATAAATTCTGATGAAGAAGATGTAGATTTTATGCCTGATGAATCTGCTCCCCAGAAGAAGAAGGAGAAGACCACAGTCAGGAAGACTGTGAGGGAGGAATATGCAAAACCTTCTGAAGCTAGGCTTACCAAGAAGCCAGGTGTGAAGAGAGCTAGGAAGAAGATTGTCCATGTTGTTGGTAGGCAAACCTCCATGTATGAAGATCCAGCAGAAACTGCTGAAGCTACTGATGAGGAGGAAGAAATTCCAGATATTGTCCCTCCTCCAAAGAAGAAAAAGCTTATGGCTGATGCCATGGCCAAGGAATCTGCACCAAATCCTTCAGCACCTAAGGCTAAGAAGCTTGTATCTCCCAAGAGGACTACAAAGGATATTCCTGCACTTGAGAAAAACAAATGCTCTGCGTCGAGAGATTTTGCTGCTGAGGAAGATGAGGATTCACGTGCTTATGAAGTTGAGACCTCATCTGCCAACTCATGATGCATCTAACCTAGTCGTTGAGGACATGAAGAAGAGGTAGGATGCGGGTTTGAGGAAGTGGAGATCTATTGATCCATATGATGTGAGGAGAAGAACTGTTGTTGATCCCCGCTTTCACACAAGGGAACAACAAGATTTCTATGAGACAGTATTGCTCGACAAGAATCCTGCAGTTAGCGACATGAGATATGTCGATTGGGAATACATCAATGCCAATGAACACTATTTTCCTCATGTGTTAGAAAATTTCAAGATGTTAACATTGAGGATTTTGTTGGCAAAGTGATGACTACATGGAATGGTGAGATTATCATGCAATTCTGTTCCACCGCTCATTTCTATTCGAATGGAAGAATTGTTTGGATGAGTGAGGGTCATCGGTATGAGTCGACAATTGATGAGTGGGCCACTATCATTGGTGCTCAAAAAGCATGATAAGTTGACTTGGATGTGTATTGACAGCTCAAAATGAATCACAAATCCATGGCCAACATGTACAAGGTTGTGCCTAATAATTATCTGGTGTCTCGCAAATTTGGCTTTATCTATTTCTTGGAAGCTGGAATACCCACTACAAACACTATCATGAGATACACCTGATGCCCAAATCACGAGATGACAAGATGATTAGTGGTTATTACATTAACATGTTGCATTATCTAGACACCCACACCCGGTTCCGAGTGATGGAATTGATAGTTGAGACTTTCAAGAGGATTGCAGCTGATCAGAAGAGATCTTGTGGATATGCTCCATCATTTGGATGCTCATCAATGCCAAGATTGGCAAGCATGCATATCAACTTGATCGTCCCCACCTGCCTCTTCAACCTGGTTTTGAAGCCAATGAAGTTGTGATGGACGACACCCATCCCACCTCACCTACTGCTAGAGAGGGAGCAGAGTCAGCAGTCGCAGAGGCTCCTAGGAATGCTCCACCTCAACACCCACCGCTCAAAACCAGAGATGATCAGATGTCCTTCTTGGTCAGCACCATCCAAGGGATGGATAAGAAAGTTTCTGAGATTTTGTTGAACCAAAAGAGCCTAGAGAGGATCGTGGAGACAAAATTCCATGACCTGGATGTTAAGGTCATGGAGTTGACCACCATTATTCAGCAACTTCAGCATGAATTTGACTCAGTGAAGATTCCACGCTCCAGTGATGATGATTACGATTCGCCTCTTCGTACTACCACTCAGTTCACGACCCAGACTAGGTCAGTAGCTATGCCAGTACCAGAAGCAAGACCATCTACTTCAGCTCCTACTCGTGCACCTGCAGTGTCTACACCTCCAGCTCAAGCAACATCTACAGAAGCCTTCATCGATGCTCTCTTGTCCACTCCATCTTTAGCTACCGGAGGAGATCGTGCCCATAGAAATGCTTAGTTCTAGACCTTTGAATTTTTTGTAACTTGGTGCCAAAGGGGAAGAAGTGCATAGATCAAATAGGGTTTCGAGAGAGAGAGAGCTTCACATTTTATTTGCTCTCGTTTGGTTTTTCAAAACTTTTGGCATTTTGGATGGCTTTATCCGTTTAGGGGTGTGTTTGATCATACACTTTGGTTGTTTGATGCTACCACGTTATTACTTTTGAGATGTCTACATCTTGATCATTCACATCTTGTTTGGTGACATTTATGCGCATCACCAAGTTGTATGTGACATGGAAGAGTAACCCATGGTCCTAATCGATTGTGCATTTGCATTCAAACGCAAATTTAAAATAATACACAAATGTAGGGGGGCTCTTGCTTTTCACATGCTTCTCAAAGCATCGATTCTAATCATTGATTATATCTTTTTTCGAAGCTTTGATCTATATGTTGTCACCAATTACCAAAAAGGGGGAGATTCAGAGCACAATTGCTCCCTAAGATGGTTTTGGTAATTAATCACAACATATGCATCATGGACTAATGAGTTTATTCAAGTATATTTCACAAAAGTTCAAAGATGCTTTGGCTATAGGATTGTGAGGAGATGCCCCCTCATGCAAGGAAGGAATATGATTGGCTCAAGCTTCAAGCAAGAAGACTCTGCATTTTACTTTGTGAGAAATCACTTTGAGTCCATAGGAAAGCCAATACTATTAAAATGGGATGAGGTATATTATGAATTGGTTGCTCAAGTGCTTAGAGATAGACACAAAAAATACTCAACCATTCTCCCACAAAATATATCTGTCCAAACCAAAACCAGCAAAATCGGTGCCACCAACAATTTCCATTCGGCCCTACCGATTTTACACTTGACAAAATCTATGCCAAACCCTACCATCTCGGTGCAACCAACATTCCTATCGGTGCCACCGAGACTGTGTGACCAACTTTTAATTGAGAGGATCTCACAAATCGGAATTTCCGAGTTTGAAATGAGTCTCACCAAGATTTGGAAACCAGTCTAGGTCACCGTATCGGTACTACCGATATTCCTATACTGGTCTCGCCGAGAATTCAAAAGTTGCCACATTTAATGCAACTCGGTACCACCGAGATTCATTTTGGTGTCACCAAGTTGGGTAATAATGTTGTAACAGTTGGATTTTGGAATATGCCTATATATACCCCTCCACCTACCTCTCATTCGTAGAGGAAGCACTCACAACACACTTACACTTGCGAGATCCATATTTCTGAGAGAGAGAGCCACCTACTCATGGGTTGAGATCAAGAGATTCCATTCCAACCATTTGAACCTTGATTTATAGCCTCCCCAAGTTGCTTTCCACAAGATAAATCTCTCCTACCCCTACCAAATCTGAGAGGGAGTGATTGAGTGTTGAGGAGGCTATCTTTTGAAGCATAAGAGCAAGGAGTTCATCGTACTACCACATCTATTACCTTTTGGAGGGTGGTGACTCCTAGATTGGTTAGGTGTTGCTTGGGAGTCTCCTAGTTCGTGTTGTGGAGTTTAACTAAGATGTTTCTAAGGGCAAGGAGATCACCTACTTTGTGAAGATCTACCGTGAGTGAGGTTGGTTTTGTGTGGTCGGAAGACGTGGTGGAATAGACAAGGCTACTTCTTTGTGGACCCCTTATGGGTAGAGCCCTTCGTGGACTCTCGATGTTGTTACCCTCCGTGGGTTGAAGTCTCCACTAACATGGCTGTACGATAGCGCCACCTATTGAAACCATGCCAAAAATTGTCGTGCGAGCCTTTGTATATGATCTCCCTACCTTACCCTCTACTGTACACTTGTATGTTTTACTTTCCATTGCTATACTCTTAGATGTGCATGTGTAGGGTGTACTTGACTATTCATAGTGGCTAAAACTAGCCCATACTTCAAATGGGGAAAAGGCCAAGTTTTTATCTTGTCAAGTAATCTAATCACCCCCCCCCCCTTAGACATACTTTCGATCCTACGCACACGAGATATGATGTGAGATGCCAAGTTATTAAAAAAGAGATTAAGTTTTGTGTACTCACCTGCCGAGTGAGTTTGCATAGTGATGACCCACAAGTATAGGGGATCAATCGTAGTCATTTCGATAAGTAAGAGTGTCGAACCCAACGAGGAGCAGAAGGCTCTGATAAACGGTTTTCAGCAAGGCAATAACTGCAAGCACTGAAAGTAGCGGTAACAAGTGATGGTGTAGCAGGTGAAACATAGAAAGCGAAAAGTAACAAGTAACAAGCAGTCGCAATGGTGCAGCAAGTGGCCCAATCCCTTTTGTAGCAAGGGACAAGCCTGAACAAAGTCTTATAGGAGGAAAAACGCTCCCAAGGACACACGGGAATTTCTATCATGCTAGTTTCATCATGTTCATATGATTCGCGTTCGTTACTTTGATAGTTTGATATGTGGGTGGACCGGCGCTTGGGTACTGCCCTTACTTGGACAAGCATCCCACTTATGATTAACCCCTCTCACAAGCATCCGCAACTACGAAAGAAGAATTAAGACAACGTCTAACCATAGCATTAAACTAGTGGATCCAAATCAGCCCCTTACGAAGCAACGCATAGACTGGGGTTTAAGCTTGTGTCACTCCAGCAACCCATCACCTACTTACTACTCCCCAATGCCTTCCTCTAGGCCCAAATATGGTGAAGTGTTATGTAGTCGACGTTCACATAACACCACTAGAGGAAAAACAACATACAACATATCAAAATACCGAACGGATATCAAATTCACATGACTATTGTTAACATGACTTGTCCCATGTCCTGAGGAACAAAAGTAACTACTCACAAAGCATAATCATAATCATGATCAGAGGTTTAATGAATAGCATCAAGGATCTAAACATAAACTCTTCCACCAAGTAATCCAACTAGCATCAACTACAAAGAGTAATCAACACTACTAGTAACCTTACAAGTACCAATCGGAGTCGCGAGACGAAGATTGGTTACAAGAGATGAACTAGGGATTGGAGAGGAGATGGTGCTGATGAAGATGTTGATGAAGATGCCTCCCCTCCGACGAGAGGAGTGTTGGTGATGACGATGGCGACGATTTCCCCCTCCGGGAGGGAAGTTTCCTCGGCAGGATCGTCCTGCCGGAGCTCTAGATTGGATCTGCTCAAGTTCCGCCTCGTGGCGGCGGCGAAACCACGAAAAAGCTCCCGATTGATTTTTTTTCTGGAACGAAACCCTTCATATAGCAAAAGAGGGGGGCTAGTGGGCCGTCAGGGAGCCCACAAGCTTGCCCTCCGCCACCACGGGGTGGCGGTGGCAGGGCTTGTGGCGCCCTGGTAGCCCCCGTGTGGTACTTCTTTCGCCCAGTATTTTTTATATAATCCCAAAAAATTCCACGTAACTTTTCAGGGCATTTGGAGATGTGCTGAATAGTGGACTAAGATTCGCTCCTTTTCCAGTCCAGAATTCCAGCTGCCTGAATTCTCCCTCTTCAAATAAACCTTGCAAAATAAGAGAGAAAAGGCATAAATATGGTACCACAAAGTAATATAACAGCCCATAAAGCAATAAATATCCACATGAAAGCATGATGCAAAATGGACGTATCACATAGCAATGATCTTAGTGTTTAGTTTTCGCTGAACAAGATTTTGAAAATTCTTAAAAACTTGAAACACTTCAAATCGTTTCGTAAGGAGATAGATTCATGTAAATTTGCTATAGTCATCAATGAAGATTCCATAGTATGAATATCTTCCCACAGAGGTGCTGGAAATATGCCCTAGAGGAAATAATAAATTAGTTATTATTATATTTCTTTGTTCATGATAATCGTTTATTATCCATGCTATAATTGTATTGATTGGAAACACAGTGCATGTGTGGATACATAGAGAAAATACTGTCCCTAGTAAGCCTCTAGTTGAAGTAGGATTGGAGTAGGACTCCTCCACCTAAAATTTCGGCCAAACCTTGAGGGTTTGAGGCTGCCTCCTCCCCTCCCTCCCTCCTATATATATGGAGCTATTAGGGCTGATTTGAGACAACTTTTTCAAGGCACCCCGACCACATACCTCCACGGTTTTACCTCTAGATCGCGTTTCTGCGGAGCTCGGGCGGAGCCCTGCTGAGATTAGATCACCACCAACCTCCGGAGCGCCGTCACGCTGCCGGAGAACTCATCTACCTCTCCGTCTCTCTTGCTGGATCAAGAAGGCCGAGATCATCGTCGAGATGTACGTGTGCTGAACGCGGAGGTGCCATCCGTTCGGCACTAGATCGGAGCGGATCGTGGGACGGATCGCGGGACGGTTCGTGGGACGGTTCGCGGGGCGGATCGAGGGACGTGAGGACGTTCCACTACATCAACCGCGTTTCTTAATGCTTCTGCTGTGCGAGGGTACGTAGATCGGAAATCCCCTCTCGTAGATGGACATCACCATGATAGGATTTCGTGCGCGTAGGAAAATTTTTGTTTCCCATGCGACGTTCCCCAACAGTGGCATCATGAGCTAGGTTCATGCGTAGATGTCATCTCGAGTAGAACACAAAAGTTTTTGTGGGCGCTGATGTGCGTTTTGCTGCCCTCCTTAGTCTTTTCTTGATTCTGCCGTATTGTTGGATCGAAGCGGCTCGGACCGACATTACTCGTACGCTTACGAGAGACTGGTTTCATCGCTACAAGTAACTCTGTTGCTCAAAGATGACCGGCGAGTGTCGGTTTCTCCAACTTTAGTGGAATCGGATTTGACCGAGGAGATCCTTGGATGAGGTTAAATAGCAATTCATATATCTCCGTTGTGGTGTTTGCGTAAGTAAGATGCGATCCTACTAGATACCCATGGTCACCACGTAAAACATGCAACAACAATTAGAGGTCGTCTAACTTGTTTTTGCACGGTATGCTTGTGATGTGATATGGCCAATGATGTGATGTGATATATTGGATGTATGAGATGATCATGTTGTAATAGTTAATATCGACTTGCACGTCGATGGTACGGCAACCGGCAGGAGCCATAGGGTTGTCTTTAAACTAACGTTTGTGCTTGCAGATGCGTTTACTATATTGCTAGGACGTAGCTTTAGTAGTAATAGCATGAGTAGCACGACAACCCCGATGTCGACACGTTGATGGAGATCATGGTGTGAAGCCGGTGACAGGAAGATCGTGCCGGTGCTTTGGTGATGGAGATCAAGAAGCACATGATGATGGCCATATCATGTCACTTATGAATTGCATGTGATGTTAATCCTTTATGCACCTTATCTTGCTTAGAATGAGGGTAGCATTATGAGGTGATCTCTCACTAAAATTTCAAGACGAAATTGTTTTCTCCCCGACTGTGCACCGTTGCGACAGTTCTTCGTTTCGAGACACAACGTGATGATCGGGTGTGATAGACTCAACGTTCACGTACAACGGGTGCAAAACAGTTGCACACGCGGAACACTCGGGTTAAGCTTGACGAGCCTAGCATGTGCAGACATGGCCTCAGAACACATGAGACCGAAAGTTCGAGCATGAATCGTATAGTTGATATGATTAGCATAGAGATGCTTACCACTGAAACTATTCTCGACTCACGTGATGATCGGACTTGAGACAGTGGATTTGGATCATGTACGACTCAAATGACTAGAGAGATGTACTTTTTGAGTGGGAGTTCTTAAGTAATATGATTAATTGAACTAATTGTCATGAACATAGTCTAATGGTCTTTGCAAATTATGATGTAGCTTGCGCTATAGCTCTACTATTTTTATATGTTCCTAGAGAAAATTTAGTTGAAAGTTGATAGTAGCAAACTTTGCAGACTGAGTCTGTAAAACCGAGGATTGTCCTCGTTGCTGCGCAGAAGGCTTATGTCCTTAATGCACCACTCGGTGTGCTGCACCTCGAGCGTCGTCTGTAGATGTTGTGAACATCCGACATACACGTTTCTGATGACTACACGATAGTTCAGTACAAAATACTTAATGGCTTAGAAGCAAGGCGCCGAAGACGTTTTGAAATGTCACGGAACATAAGAGATGTTCTAAAGAGATGAAATTGTGATTTCATGCTTGTGCCCTTGTTAAGAGGTATGAGACCTCTGACAAGATTCTTGGTCCACAAAGTAAATGAGAAAAGCTCAATCGTTGAGCGTGTGCTCAGATTGTCTGAGTACGACAATCGCTTGAATCAAGTGGGAGTTGATCTTCCAGATAAGATAGTGATGGTTCTCCAAAGTCACTACAACCAAGCTATGAAAACTTCGTGATGAACTATAACATATCAAGGATAGATACAATGATCATTGAGTGATTCGCGATGTTTGACACTGCGAAAGTAGAAATCAAGAAGGAGCATCAATAGTTGATGGTTAGTAAAACCACTAAGTATAGAGAAAGGCAAGGGCTAGAAGGGATACTTCGTGAAGCAGCAAAGCAGTTGCTGCACTAACGAAGAGACCCTAGATTAAACCCAAACCCGGGACTAAGTGCTTCTGTTATGAGGGAAACAATCACTGAGGCGGAGCAACTCTAGATACTTGGTAGATAAGAAGGCTGGCAAAAGTCAAAAGAAGTATATTTGATATACATGATGTTGATGTGTACTTTACTAGTACTCCTAGTAGCACGAGGGTATTGGATACCAGTTCGGTTGCTAAGTGATTAGTGACACGAAATGAAAGCTACGGCATAAACGGAGACTAACTAAAGGCAAGGTGACGATACGTGTTGGAAGTGTTTCCAAGGTTGATATGATCAAACGTCGCACACTCCCTCTACCATCGGGTTGGTGTTAAACCTAAATAATTGTTATTTGGTGCTTGCGTTAAGCATGAACATGATTGGATCGTGTTTATTGCAATACGATTATTCATTTAAAGAGAATAATGGTTACTCTATTTTGCTTGAATAATCACCTTCAATGGTTTATTGAATCTCGATCGTAAGTGTTACACATGTTCATGATATTGGTGCCAAAAGATACGAGGAAATGATGATAGTACCACTTACTTGTGGCACTGCCGCTTGAGTCATGTTGGTATAAATTGCATGAAGAGGCTCCATGCTGATGGATCTTTATACTCACTTGATTTTGAATCACTAGTGACATGCAAATCATACCACATGAGCAAGGCCTTGTTTTCATTGAGATGAAACAAGATAGTAACTTGTTGGAAGTGATACATTTTGATGTATGCAGTCCAATGGGTGCGGAGGCACGCAGTGGATATCATTATGTTCTTACTTCAATGACGATTTGAGTAGATACAAGAGTATTTACTTAATGAATCACAAGTCTGAAATATTGAAAAGTTCAATTCTGTTTCAGGAGTGAAGTTCGTCGTAACAAGAGGATAAACTGTCTACGATATGATCATAGAAATGAATATCTGAGTTACGAGTTTTGATACGGAGTTAAGACAATGTGGAAATTGTTTCGCAGTTCATGCCACCTGGAACATCATAGTGTGATGATGTGTCTGAACGTCTTAGCCACGCCCTATTTGATATGGTGCATACTATGATGTCTCTTATCGAATTACCACTATTGTTTATGGGTTATGCATTAGAGACAACCGCATTCACATTAAATAGGGCACCGCGTATTTCTGTTGAGATGACACGGTATAGATTAAGGTTTAGAGAAATCTAAGCTGTCGTTTCTTGAAAGTTTGGAGCTGCGATGCTTATGTGAAAAAGTTTCAGTCTGATAAGCTCGAACCCAAAGCGGATAAATGCATCTTCATAAGATATCCAAAACAGTTGGATACATCTCCTATATCAGATCCGGAAGCAAAGTGTTTGTTTCTAGAAACGGGTTCTTTCTCGAGGAAAGGTTTCTCTCGAAAGAATTGAGTGGGAGGGTGGTAGAACTTGATGAGGTTATTGAACCATCACTTCAACCAGTGTGTAGCAGGGCATAGGAAGTTGTTCATGTGGCGCCTACACCAATTGAAGTGAAAGCTGATGATGGTGATCATCGAGCATCAGATCAAGTTACTACAAGCCTCGTAGGTTGACAAGGTCGCGTACTACTGCAGAGTGGTACGGTAACCCTGTCTTGGAGGTCATGTTGTTGAGCAACAGTGAACCTACGAGTTATGGAGAAAGCAATGGTGGGCCCGGATTCCGACAAATGGCTCGAAGCCATGAAATCCGAGAGAGGATCCATGTATGAAAACAAAGTGTAGACTTTGGAAGAACTACTTGATGGTCATAGGACTATTGAGTAAAGATGGATCTTTAAAAGGAAGACAGACGATGATGGTGATAAGTCACTATTAAGAAAAGCTCGACTTGTCGCAAAGATGTTTCCGACAAGATCAAACAGTTGACTATGATGAGACTTTCTCACTCGTAGCGATGCTGAAAGTCTGTTAGAATTATGTTAGTAGTTGTTGCATTATTTTTGAAATATTGCACATAGGATGTCAAAACATTGTTTCCTCGACGGTTTCCTTGAGCAAACATTGTATGTGATACAACCAGAAGGTTTTGTTGATCCTAAAGATACTAACAAGTATGCAAGCTCCAGCAATCCTTCAATGGACTGGTGCAAGCATCTCGGAGTTGGAATATACACTTTGATGAGATGATCAAAGATTTTGGGTTTGTACAAGGTTTATGAGAAACTTGTATTTCCAAAGAAGTGAGTGGGAGCACTATAGAATTTCTGATAAGTATATGTGGTTGACATATTATTGATCAGAAGTAATGTAGAATTTATGTGAAGCATAAAAGGTTGTTTGAAAGGAGTTTTTCAAAGGAATACCTAGATTGAGCTACTTGAACGTTGAGCATCAAGATCTATGGAGATAGATCAAAACGCTTAATAGAAGTTTCAACAAGATGCATGCCTTGACAAGTTTTTGAAGGAATTCGAAATAGATCAGCAAAGAAGGAGTTCTTGATTGTGTTGTAAGGTGTGAATTTGAGTAAGACTCAAAACCCGACCACGACAGAATAAAGAGAATAGACGAAGGTCGTCTTCTATGCCTTAGCCGTAGACTCTAAAGTATGCCATGCTGAGTACCGCACCTAATGTGTGCCTTGCAGCAAGTCTGTTAAGAGGTACATAGAGTGATCCAGGATTGAATCAGTGATCAGCGGTCAAAGTTATCCTTAGTAACTAAATCGACTAAGGAATTTTTCTCGATTATGGAGGTGGTTAAAGAGTTCGTCGTAAAGGGTTACGTCGATGCAAGCTTTGACACTAATCCGAATAACTATGGGTAGTGAAACGGATTCGTATAGTAGAGTAGATATTTGGAGCATTTCCGAATAGCACGTAGTAGCAGCATCTATAAGATGGCATAAAGATTTGTAAAGAACACACGAATCTGAAAGTTTCAGAACCATTGACTAAAACCTATCTCACGAGCAAGACGTGATCAGACCCCATAACTATATGGGTGTTGGATTCGTTCGAATCACATGGTGATGTGAACTAGATTATTGACTCTAGTGCAAGTGGGGGACTGTTGGAAATATGCCCTAGAGGCAATAATAATTAGTTATCATTATATTTCTTTGTTCATGATAATCGTTTATTATCCATGCTATAATTGTATTGATTGGAAACACAGTGCATGTGTGGATACATAGACAAAACATTGTCCCTAGTAAGCCTCTAGTTGACTAGCTCATTGATCAGAGATGGTCAAGGTTTCCTGACCATAGGCAAGTGTTGTCACTTGATAACGGGATCACATCTTTAGGAGAATCATGTGATGGACTAGACCCAAGCTAATAGACGTAGCATGTTGATCGTGTCATTTTGTTGCTGCTGTTTTGTGCGTGTCAAGTATTTGTTCCTATGACCATGAGATCATATAACTCACTGACACCGGAGGAATGCTTTGTGTGTATCAAACGTCGCAACGTAACTGGGTGACTATAAAGATGCTCTACAGGTATCTCCGAAGGTGTTCGTTGAGTTAGTATGGATCGAGACCCGGATTTGTCACTCCGTGTGACGGAGAGGTATCTCGGGGCCCACTCGGTAATACAACATCACACACAAGCCTTGCAAGCATTGTGACTTAGTGTAAGTTGCAGGATCTTGTATTACGAAACGAGTAAAGAGACTTGCCGGTAAACGAGATTGAAATAAGTATGCGGATACTGACGATCGAATCTCGGGCAAGTAACATACCGAAGGACAAAGGGAATGATATACGGGATTATATGAATCCTTGGCACTGAGGTTCAAACAATAAGATCTTCATAGAATATGTAGGATCCAATATGGGCATCCAGGTCCCGCTATTGGATATTGACCGAGGAGTCACTCGGGTCATGTCTACATAGTTCTCGAACCCGCAGGGTCTGCACACTTAAGGTTCGACGTTGTTTTATGCGTATTTGAGTTATATGGTTGGTTACCGAATGTTGTTCGGAGTCCCGGATGAGATCACGGATGTCATGAGGGTTTCCGGAATGGTCAGGAAATGAAGATTGATATATAGGATGACCTCATTTGGTTACCGGAAGGTTTTCGTGCATTACCGGAAAAGTTTCGGGCTCATCGGTAGTGTACTGGGAGTGCCGGGAGGGGTGCCGGGGACCATCAGGAGGGGTGTCACGCCCCAAGGGGTCTCATGGGCTATGGGAAGAGATAAAGCAGCCCCTAGTGGGCTGAAATAAGTTGCCACTAAGGCCCATAAGGTTTGAGAAGGGAAAAACACAAGGTGGAAAGAGTTTCCAAGTGGGAAGGTGGAATCCTGCTCCAAGTAGGATTGGAGTAGGACTCCTCCACCTCAAATTTCGGCCAAACCTTGAGGGTTTGAGGCTGCCTCCTCCCCTCCCTCCCTCCCTCCTATATATATGGAGCTATTAGGGCTGATTTGAGACAACTTTTTCAAGGCAGCCCGACCACATACCTCCACGGTTTTACCTCTAGATCGCGTTTCTGCGGAGCTCGGGCGGAGCCCTGCTGAGATTAGATCACCACCAACCTCCGGAGCGCCGTCACGCTGCCGGAGAACTCATCTACCTCTCCGTCTCTTTTGCTGGATCAAGAAGGCCGAGATCATCGTCGAGCTGTACGTATGCTGAACGCGGAGGTGCCGTCCGTTCGGCACTAGATCGGAGCGGATCGTGGGACGGATCGCGGGACGGTTCGTGGGACGGTTCGCGGGGCGGATCGAGGGACGTTTGGATGTTCCACTACATCAACCGCGTTTCTTAACGCTTCTGCTGTGCGATCTACAAGGGTACGTAGATCGGAAATCCCCTCTCGTAGATGGACATCACCATGATAGGACTTCATGCGCGTAGGAAAATTTTGTTTCCCATGAGACGTTCCCCAACAAGAGGTAGGGGCAGGCCCCAGAGACATGAGAATACAAGTTGTACATGTGCAGTAGAGATGATAACAGAAATAGGATATAGAAGCTGATTACTTTTAGCTTGCTGACATGGATCACAAACAGACTCAATGCTAGACTCGTGAACATGGGGTAGATTATTCTTGCTAAGAACGAGTTTAACAATAACTGATGAAGGATGACCTAATCTACTGTGCCACTTTGCTGAAGAAGGCTTGGCAGCAAAAAAAGCTTGTTTATTTGATAATGACGATGAAGATATGAGTGGGTCGAGACCTCCCACACACTTGCATCTGAGAAGTACTCTCCTCCTTTCCAAGTACTTAAACAAAAGGAAATATGGATAGAACTCAATGAGAACACGATTATCAAGAGTAAATCTATGAACAGAGACAAGATTTTTTGATGTTTCAAGCACATATAGAACTTTGTTTAGATGTAAGTTTTTCATGGGGGTTTTAACAATTGAACTACCAACATGAGTGGTTTTCTTTACTAGAACCGCTTGCGGTGTGTACTTGATCATGTCCATGGTACTTGTCTCGGATCGTCATCTTGTCGAGCTCCCCCGTGATGTGATTCGTAGCACCGGTATCCGCATACCACTTTGTCGATGTCGTAGGAGTTGCTGACATCATGCGTCTCCTTCTCGTCGTACTCATCCTCCTCGTACATATCCCAGCACTCACGAGCACCTCCTCGGTGATGCTTGAGATAGATCTGGCACTCGGGATAATCACGATGTTGTGGACGCTCCTGCTGCTGCTATTGAGGACGACCACCTCAGTTGCTCCTGTTGTTGATGTTGGGAGCAAAGGGAGAGCGTCTCCCTCGACCACGATCTCCGTTGTCGCGGTTGTATCATTTCCCACGAGCTTGGCCACGCCCCCTCTACATCATGTTGGCGGAGGTGTTGAAGCTAGAGTCGGAGGAGTCGCCCAACATCTCCATCCGCTAGTCCAAGGCATCGATCTAGGCAAAGAGCTCATCCACAGTGATGGAGGACTTGACGGCACCGATAGCCTCCACCACCGCATCATAGCCTCTGTCTAGTCCAACCAAGACATAATCCACCATCTCCGGATCAGAGACGGGCCGGTCTACAGGTGCAAGTTCACCTCTCAGATTTTTCATCCGGGCAATGTATGAATTGCTTGGCATAGAGCCCTTCTTCGTGGTGGTGATGGAAATTCTCAGATTTGTAATCCGAGATTGAGACTCCGAGGCAAGCATGGTAGTTATGGCAGTCCAAAGATCAAAGGGGTATTTTCCTTACTTACGGCTTGGGCACGTATATCGTTTGAGAGAGACTTCAGAATGAAGCTAAGGACTTGCTGATCCTTAGAAAACCACAACGCATAGAGTGGATTTTGCACCACGGCCCTGGTCTTGTCCCACTGCTGCTGCTCCACCATCTTCACGGGCGCGATGTCGGATCCATCTAGGAGGCGAGTGACCTGCGCTCCTCGTGGGGCCGACATCACATGGGCCTTCCATAGGAGGGAGTTCCCCTTCGTCAGCTTCTCGGCAGGTGGTGCTCCAAGATTGAGGGAGACAAGAGCCGAGGAGGTCGACAGGATTGCTGATGGAGGGGGTTTAGGTTTTCGACGATCGAGTGGGTTTGTGATGATCGGGAAGAAGCTTCTAGCTATGTTTATGGAAGAGGATTGACTGTGTATACCATTGTGAGATTGGAAGCGTTCCTACTACCTCGAAAGGAGTCGCGTGGTGTATATATTGTTCGGAACAGGAAATGTTTGGTGGGGTGCAAGTTATGGTTACATCAGATACGATTTTGGGAAGAGTCGAGAGAGAAAGATGAAAAGGGGATTGACATTACATAGTAATATCTCTAAGTTAAACAACCTATCTAGTAACAATGTTACCCCAAAAACAAAATACAACCATTCGAACTTGCATACGTCTCCCGTCTGCTTGGATCGGTGATCCAAGCCAAAAAGTTGACTTCAGCTCAAGCATGGACGTTTGTTTGGTTAAGAAAAAACTTCAATTGTTTGGTTCACCACCGAACCATCGCTCTTGTACCTGTGCGCGGTGCGCCCATGAGCTTGTGTGGTTAACTTTTATGTCACACGCGTGGCTTAGACAATTTCTCCTTTGAAACTTAGTACTCTAGTGTATGCGATTGCAATGCACCAAACGTATGTAATTACGACGACAAGCTACACGTATGTGCACATGGCAATTTCTTCATGCCATTAATTGTGATTCCTTCACTATTTGTACTACGAAGAAAGTTTTGCTTCTCTCTTTCTATTGAGCTAGCCAATATCTCAACCTTTCAATACTACTCCCTCCGTTTCTAAATATAAGTCGTTCTAGAGGTTTCATTAGTGGACTATATACGGATGTATATAGACATACTTTAAAGTATATATTTACTCATTTTGCTTTGTATGTGGACACCTAGTGAAATATCTTAAAAGACTTATATTTAGGTACGGAGGGAGTACATGTAAGCAAACATAGCGTAGCTTAGTTAATTAGCTTTTTTAGGATGAAATCACCTCCCCGAAGTTTAAGTTCTATACGGTAATCACAAGATATCATGCCGCTCAGTATCACCTCTCTATTGGTTTATTAGTCTTTTTTATTTTAGATCAAATTTTAACCTTTTATTTAAGTATAAAAATATGTTCTCCATCCCAAAACAAGTGTCTCAAGGTTAATAAATTTATATTATAGCTAGTACAAAGTTGCGATACTTATTTTAAGATGAAGGGAGTAGTTACATACCACATGAATAATACCACTGAGAACCTCTTCAAACATGAATCCCAAAATAGTTAAATACACCGAAGATGCTTATAGGATGTGCGTGTGTGTCCTCATGTGGCGCGAGTGTATGTGCTTGTATGTGGGTATCTGCTTTCCTCTCTGTTAAAAAATTACAGATAATTAATAGGTCGGCTTCTACTTTGTTGTATCTTTGCCTTTTTGTTTTTCTTTACCTTGTATTCTGCTCATTGCAATCCTGACGGGTCGATGATTTTGTTAATTTATAGCCAGTACAGTTTTGAGCGAGTTCGTTTCCAGCCTTTTCTCGGGCTCGGCCAACGCCTTCTAAAAGAAAATGGGTGGGCACAACGAACTCCAGTGCGGAAGAAAAGCAACCCAACGATTTCGCGCGCGGGACCCGACGTTTTCGGCGCTCGCCGCGCGAACCAAAGCCGCCGCAGCACCCGAACTCACTCACGCCTCTCCCTCTCTCGCTCTGGCCTGCGCGCGCGGCGCGCGAGGCCGTGGTGGCCGCGCTCGTGCGTGTAGCGGTCCACCAGAAAGCAGGAGGTGGTGGGCGCGCGACGCCTGTGCGCAGGCGTCGGTGACTGCGAGCGAGCGAGCGAGGCGCGGCCTGGTGCGGGTGCTACTGGGGGAGAGGAGAGGAGAGGCAATGCCAATCCAGCCCGCCGTCCGCTGGGCCTACGGTCTCGCGCGCGGTACACAGGTGCTGCGTGCGTTGAGACCGGCGCGTTTGTTTCCAGGGACTTATTGGTTTTGGGACTTAAAAAAGTCCCTATAAGTCCCACCTAAACCAAACACTAGGGACTTATTGGGACTTATTATGGTTAATTGGGACTTATGAAATAAGACTCTCTAATAGAAGCTTATTGGGACTTATTCTGGTTCCATTACGCTCGCACCGCCCTGCCCCGATCGCTCAGGACTCCAGGACGCTCTCAGCGCCCGCCGCCGGCTTCCCCAATCGCCGCCGGCCGCCCGCCCCGTCGCCGCCCGGCCGTCGGCCCGCCCAGTCGCCGCCCCGCCGCCCCGCCGCTCGCCTGCCCAGTCGTCGCCGCCCCGCCGCCCGCCCGCCCAGTCGCCGCCCGGCCGCCGGCCCGCCCAGTCGCCGCCCCGCCGCCCGCCCGCCCCGTCGCCGCCCGCCCGCCCAGTCGCTGCCCGCCCCGTCGCCGCCCGCCCGCCGGCCCGCCCAGTCGCCGCCCCGTCGCCCGCCCGCCCAGTCGTCGCCGCCCCGCCGCCGGCCCGCCCAGTCACCGCCCCGCCGCCCGCCCGCCCAGTCGCCGCCCCGCCGCCGCCTCGTCTCCCTCGGTTGCCGCCCCGTCGCCGCTGCAGTAGGGACTCGGGACTTATAAGTCCCTCTAAACAAACAGGTAGGGACTCAGGACTTATAAGTCACTGTAAACAAACAGGTAGGAACTTATGACTTATAAGTTGGGACTTAAAAAAATCCTAGGACTTATGAAACAAACATGGCCTTAGTCCAGTTCGTTCGACCGACCAGGTCACGCGTACGTGGTGCGACTGCGACTGACTAGCCATCTCCTGACGGAAGCTCATCACGGGAAAAATATAAAGTAACGGAGTGCTGGCCTCTGCCCATGCTTGATACTTTTATCTTGTAAATTGCCAACTGGTAAATCGAACTGCACATGCACGGACCAAGTTGTGGGCGTATGTTTTGTCCCCGCCATGCACCCGTGAACGGACGAGCGCGACGGCCAGCCACCTGCGCCTGTCACGCTGCCTTCATCCCACGATTTTCGTTCGCCAAGATGGACGCTAAGAGCATCTACACTCGGACTTGCAAGTACACTCAAACATGTGCTAACGTGTCCGGACGCGTCCACAAACACTAATCAACCACGTTTTGAATGATGTATTCTACAATCGAATATCTTAAATTAGAAATCTTAAATTCATATGATTACATACAACGTGAATCTAATACAAATGAAGCTCGTCCACCTTCATGTATCCATGCCCGACGGTCGGCTGCGCCCCACATAGTGTCGGTCTGGTCGCGGTAGAGATAGAGTAGGGCATGAGACAGTAGCCGGCTCACGGAAGTCGAGCTCCCGCTGTCTCCCATGTCTACTATTCCTCGTTAGAGCCCGTAACACGCATGGTGCTGGTGAATGTCACGTCGATGAAGGATCTTTCCTGAAAGGAGACGATGTCCATCACAACGCGGCTGCGGCGCCCGCACCCGTGCATTATACGGGGCGCCGAAGAGTGTGACTTCGCCTCTTCAACGTCCACCGACGCAAGGGCCTCCGCCGCCTCCTCTGTCAGTTGTCTCGCAGGACGGGCACGTTGCGCCATGTTAGCGTCTGAGGACGCCCATGGTGCATCCTCGATGCTCCAATGGAGGGGTTGCACATCTGCCACGACGTTCGAACGCCAGACAGACCGCGCCGTCTCCGGTGAGGCAGCGACGCCAACCCCAAGCACCTGCTGAGCCAACGTAATGGCTTCCCGAACCCGCGAGTCTGTGTGTTGTCGGAGGGGCGGGTGCCTCCCGCGGCGGAGCGCAACCCGGGCGACCATCTCCTACACACGGCCGCGTGGGATGAGCTCGTGGTCTAACGGATGTGGAGGTGAAGAACTTGGATCTGCCGCCCGTCATGCCGGGGAAGGCCGAAATCGCCGGAGTTGGGATTTGGTGGCGGATGGGAATGAAGGGAAGTGGAGTGAAATGACTAGGGTTTGGCCCGGCGAACGAATGATGACGAATATATGTAGGATCGTTGCAGGTTAGCACGGGCCCGACCGAAGTGACAACTGTGTGCGGGCGCACCCAAGCTCTCGCATGTCCGTCCTATATTTAAGGTGGATGTGAGGGATGCCGGTTAGTCCGAGCGTTTGAGGCCCATTTGAGGCGTCCGATTGAATCAAAATTTTGTGTCTGATCGGTGTGCGGGCGTCCTATCCAAATGTTTAAGATGTGTATAAGAGCATCTACACCCGTACTCTTCAAATTCTCCTCAAACGTGCGAGCAGGCCACCCGCTCACAAAAATTCGACCGAGACGGGCCTCTCAAACCCCCCTCAAACGTCCGGGTTGACCGACACCACCATTTTCAGCACAGATATGAGGCGGGTATGGGGGAGCTCGGGCACGCGTGCCATGTCGCACCCAATAGCCTTGGCCCATGCAGACTCGCCGGAAAACCCGACGGTCCGACGGGCGCCTCGATCGTCGGGACGGTGTGGACGCCGTGACGCCGCTTTAGGGTCGGGGCCGGCTTTTTAAGCCGGCCACCCCCTAGCCCTAGCACATCACCCTTCTCCCTCTCTCCGCCGTCATCCGAGCACTTCCCTCTCCGAGCCCGTCAGCCATGCCACCACGCCGTCGACATTACACGATCCAGAACCGTCTCTTCCTACTTCAACATGTACGAATCTGAAGGGAAGCACGACTACGTGTGAAACCGGAGGTGGATTTCAAGGAGGGGGAGGAGATGGGTGAGGAGCCCGAGGAAAAGCCACAGACGCCAGAGGAGGTGGCGCCGGAGGAGGAGGCGTCGTCGCAGGAGCCGGAGGAGAAGGCGCAGATGATCGTCGATTTATGGATGAAGCAGTTGGCCATCCTCAACTCCATTCGTTCGGAGTGAGTTGCGGTGGCCAGGCGTCGGATGAAGGAAGCGTAGGCGTTGGTGCAGGCGGATTATATTTCGACGCAGGCCATTTTTGATGAGGAAAAAAATTAATACACTAGTTAATACATAGGATATATTTTTGCATGCTTTTATATGGACATGTAAGATAAAATAATGAGGAAGCTCAACGCCAAGAGAAAATTTTAACGCGTGACCGGTTAATGTCCGTGAACGCGACTTTGACATACCGAATTTGTAAGATCCGATTATAGGCGCGGCCGTACGCGTTTGACAGATCGAATTTATAAGATCCGGTTGTAGATACTGTAAAAGGGTCGGTTGTAGATGTTGTAACCATCAGCTCTCGCGCCGTTTTCAATCTAAAGTAGCTGAGGGCACGGACCGCGACCACGTTTGATGCCGGTGCATGCGTGCGCGCGCGTCCGAGATCAAAGCAGACCACCATAAAGAAAAGCCACCTGTGCGCGTCGGCGCGGGCGAGCACGGTCGGCCGTCGCTGCACGGTGAACGTGCTATCCGGAACGGCATGCCCGGTCTACGAGTTGACAAGTTGGGCACGCACACGATCAGTCTCTTCTCATGGAAGCTATGTATTGACAAGCTGTGCGGTTGACTGAGACATGCACTCGCGCCAACGGCGCGGAGAGCTGGTTTCAGACCGATCACACTATTTGCTAAATCTCTCACGATTTGGGCCTTCTTACAAAGGTTTTTCTTAACTAATAAACGTACACGTGCAATACACGTATATCCGTAGAACAATGTGTGTCTTTGTTCAATGGTTTAAGCAAAATTTCTTATTTGAGAATGTAGATCTCACATGTTCAGCACGTTGAGGGTTCAAAATCCTACAAAGTGGTTATGCTTTCACACTACTATTTCTTTCATTAACTCGTTAACTTTTCTATCAACACGTATCTTAGAGAATCTACAACCGGATGCCACAAAATCGTCTTAAAAGTCCGGACGACCTCATCACAAGAAAGCGACTAAGATGGGCTCCTCAAATGGGTCTTAAACGTCCGGACTAACTAGTACCCGTGATATCCATCCCAAATCTAGGGCGGATATGGGACGCACGGACACGTCCGTCATGTCACACCCTGTCAATGCGACCTCACATATATCGGTCCACATTCCGTCCCTGGGTCAAATCCTAGCCACTCCACTCTACTCCGCCAACCCAACCTCCCGTTCGGCGTTCTCTAGCCTTCTATATCATGGCAACCAACGGATCTTACTCCAACCAGTCCGGATCCGTCAACTGGGGTGTCGTCCCGTGCAGGTTGGAAGAGGAAGTGGTCGTCCGCATTGTACTCCACCTCTGTCGGGAAGACAACACCCAACCGACTGTAGGATCCATCTGGCAGGACTCCATGGTGTAGACACATCTGGTGCTTGGGTCCTCTGGGTTGTATCATCGTGGTCGTGGGAGCCTTCAAATCTCCCCTTTCCCATCTCCGGTCCGGGGAGTATGAGTCCCATCGAGACCGGTTGACTACCATGGAAAGGATAGGATAAGGGCGGCCGAGGCCCGCCTCGCGGCCAACACCATGGCGGCGAAGGCGACGGGCGGCCTCAAAGCAGGAAGCCCGCGTTATAAATAACCGACGGTGGAGGAACAAGACGCCCTCTCTCGAGAGAGAAGAATCGAGCGTTCCGTGCTATGACGTGACTTCCACCAAAGGAGGATAACGACGGGTCGGGCAACTCCGGGGAGGAGCATATCCGGCTTGATCCCTACCGTGACTTCGACCGGTATTTTCGCGAGAAGGACGATAATGGCGCCAGGAAGGGTAATAGGCGTGGATGGTTTTCTCCACGATAGCCAAACATGCCAAAATTTGGTATTCTGATGGCATGTTGTGATATTGTACCATACCATGTGTAATGCATTATGCAGTTGCATGAGTTTATATGGATTTCAGGTATGCTAATGGAGGAGTCCGGTTGTGTAACGTCCAAAATGCAGTCATATCCTTATTTTGGCACGAGGGCCTCGACAGGGATAGAAACGCATCTCGTCGTTTCGCAAGAATGGATATCGTTACAAGTACATGTATGGAAAAGGTGAGTATAAGGAGTTGGCTTACACTCGCCACAAGCTACATCAATATCACATCAATACAACAATATACAGTCATCATGAACAAGAGCTGGGTCCGACTACGGATGGAAAAAAATGATAAAAGAACGACTCCATCCTTGCTATCCCAGGCTGCCGGCCTGAAACCCATCCGATATCGATGAAGAAGAGGAAGAAACTCCAAATAGCACAATCAGCGCGCTCACGTCAAAGTAACACTTTACCTGTACCTGCAACTCGTGTTGTAGTAATCTGTGAGCCACAGGGACTCAGCAATCTCATTTCCAAAGGTAACAAGACTAGCAAAGCTTGGGCGAGGTATGGTTAAGTGGTGAGGCTGCAGCAAGCGACTGAGCATTTATTTGAGGTGGCTAACTTACGAGTACAATAATAAGAGAAAGGGATGATCTACGCATTGCGGACGTGAACTACTGATGATCAAATGAATAATCCTGAACACCTACTTACGTCAGACATAACCCCACCGTGTCCTCGACCGGAGAAGGAGCTCATGAAATAGACAGTCACGGTTGCGCACTCAGTTGGCAAGTTTTTAATTAAGCTTACTTCAAGTTATCGAGAACCGGATGTTACACAAAGTTTCCATGTTGCCACATAACCGCGGACACGGCTTTCCGAAAGGTTTAACCCTGCAGGGGTGCTCCAACTAGTCCATCACAAACTACCACACGCTGCGACGGAATGACCTCGATCAGGGAAAATCCGTGATCTCCTTTGGTTCCTGTTGGAAAACCTCAACCTCGAGATAACCCAAAGCATCCTCGGAATCCCTCGCACAAGACACTCAAGAAAGGTAAAACAAGTCCAGCAAGGCCGCCCGACGTGTCGACAATCCCGAAAGGAGCCGTGCATCTCGTTCTCAGGACACAATCGAATGAGTGCAGCATACGGTGGTCATATAGAAATCACCTGAGTTGCCCCGGGTTGGCCACGCACACGACTCTGTTTAGGACCAACACCATCAGCACTGGCCCTCCCTGTATTATGTTGAATTATTCCTCGGGTAGCGCTAACTCCCTATGTTTTCAGTATTAACAGAATTATTATGTTGGGAAAATATAGTACCAATGTTCGTCCTTGCCAGACGAGCTTTATCCCAAAACGAGAATCTAGGGGGTCCCCATAACAACCCCAAGCATGTTAGAAGCGCTCATTTATGGAACATAAGACCGGTAGCCGAAACTAAAGCGACAAAGGTGGAACAAAACACCAAGCTAGAAAGCCAAGCCTTCCACCTTTTACCAAGTATATAGGTGCATTAAATTAAATAGCATTAATAGGGTGATATAATAAGGAACCCATATTATCACATGGAAGCAACTGCACCGGCAACTAGCAACGCTAACACATGGTTAAACATGCGGTAACATAGTCAATCAGTGGTTCGCTAGGTTGTGATTAGGTTGTAGGTTTTCATGGCAATGTTGAGAGGCTGACATTTAAGTGGTAGACAGCGAGACATAGCGAAAGAAACGAGACAACTAGCATGGCAATGATAGTAATGATATCTGGGGAAATGATCATATTGCCTGAGATCCCGCTTGAAAGAGGAACGACTCCGTGAAGCAGACGAACCAACTAGTCGAACGGGTCCTCACATTCCGACACGCTTGGGGAACTTTATCGAGACGAAGCAAACTGGAAACAAGCATTGACGTTAGTTGTGCTTCCCTGGCAATGGCTCCAGAAAAGGGCTGATCCTGCAATCTCTGGCGTTCGCTAGACGAATGCTTATAACAACAAACCTTCTCCTGCAACGGCACCAGAAGAATGCTGATAGCACTCCCCGACAATGAGACTGGAAGAATGTTGTTGATGGCCCACCAGCGCGTGAGTTCGAAGCAGTTTTCAGGGGTAGAGTATTCGACCCAATTTGTTGGTTTACCAGTCGGGAGGTGAGAGTATACTCTCAAGTATTAGCACCTGAATTTGTCAGATTCAACCACACCTGAAAGATTAGTATCTGCAAGCACAGTAGTAACAACAAAGTAGCGAGTAACGACAGTGTAACGAGCAATAGCAGTGGCAAGGAACAGCAGTAGTGACAACAGTAGCAAGTAGCAATAGTAACAAGCGATAGTAGTAGCAGCAGCAGAGCAAGACAAGTAACAGCAGTAGCAACAGTAGTAGCAGCAGCAGAGCAAGACAAGTAACAGCAGTAGCAATAGTAGTAGCAGCAGCAGAGCAAGACAAGTAACAGGAGCAGTAGGACAAACTCGTAGGCAATGGGTCGGTGATTTGTTTGGATGATATTCATCATGCAACAGCTATAACACGGAGAGATATGTGGCTAGCTCCCGTTCGTCAATGTGATGTAGGCATGCATTCCGTGTGTCGTCATACGTGCTTAGGGAAAAGAACTTGCATGACATCTATTGTCCATCCCTCCCGTGGCAGCGGGGTCCAAAAGGAAACTACGGGATATTAAGGTTCTCCTTTTAATAAAGAACCGGACCAACACATTAGCACTTGGTGAACACATGAACTCCTCAAACTATGATCATCACCGGGAGTGGTTCCGGTTATTGTCACTCCGGGTTGCCGGATTATAACACATAGTAGGTAACTACAACTTGCAAGATCGGATCTAAAACACACATATATTGGTGACAACATAATAATTTCAGATCTGAAATCATGTCACTCGGGCCCTAGTGACAAGCATTAAGCATGGCCAAGTAGTAGCAACATCAAATCTCAGAACATAGTGGATACTAGGGATCAATCCCCATCAAAACTAACACGATTACATGATAGATCTCATCCTACTCATCACCGCCCAGCGAGCCTATGAATAGATTACTCACGAACGACGAAGAGCTTCATGGAATTGGAGAGGGAAGAAGGTTGATGATGACGATGGCGACGATTTGCCCTCTCCGGAGCCCAAGACGGACTCGAGATCTGCCCTCCAGATGAAGAACAGGAGGTGACGGCGCCTCCGTGTCGAAAACACGACGAAAACTTCTCTTTTTATTTTTTCTAGGACGAAAGACAACTTATAGAGCTGGAGTTGGGGGCGGCATGTGCCTGTGGGCCCCACAAGCCTGCCCACCGCCACCAGGGGGTGGTGGCGGAGCAGGGGCTTGTGGCCCACTGGCCCACCCCCTGAGGTGGATCTTGTCGCAGATATTTTTGATATTTTCCAAAACTGCTCCCCGTAAATTTTCAGGACGTTTGGAGAACTTTGATTTCTGCACAAAAATAACACCAAGGCAATTCTACTGAAAACAGCGTCAGTCCAGGTTAGTTCCATTCAAATCATGCAAATTATAGTCCAAAACAAGGGCAAAAGAGTTTGGAGAAGTAGATACGTTGGAGACGTATCAACTCCCCCAAGCTTAAAACATTGCTTGTCCTCAAGCAACTCAGTTGACAAACTCAGAGAGAAAGAAAATCTTTGACAAACTCTGTTTGATCTTGTTGTTGAAACTATGTCTAACTCATAACGAGAATTTCAGCAAGATCACAAGTTAACCACAGAAGCAAATGACACAAAGGTCTCACGGTAAACTAATATCAATGGCATAATCAGCTAACGAGCAAATAATAATGAGTTTCAAATACCAACACTTCAATCAAAACAAGCATGAAGCAATATGAATAGGTGGTATCTCGCTAGCTCTTTGTGAGACCGCAAAACATAAATGCAGAGCACTTTCAAAGATCAAGGGCTGACTAAACATTGTAATTCATAGCAACGAAGATCCAGTCATAGTCATACTCAATATCAATCAAAAGCAAAGCATAAAAATGACAGAGGTGCTCTCTAATTGGTGCTTATATAAGAGGAGGATGACTCGACAGGAAAATAAATAGACAGACCCTTCGCAGAGGGAAGCATTGACTTGCAGAGGTGCCAGAGCTCAAGCTTTGAAAACAGAGATAATAATTTTGGGTGGCATGCTTTCATGGTCAACGCAATGACCAAGAGTTCTCAATATCTTCCATGCTACTCATGCTATAGGCAGTTCCCAAACAAAAAAGTAAAGTTTTAACTCCCCCACCACCAATCAATCACACTCCACGCCTAGCTGAATCCCCGGGTATCGTCCATACTAACATCAATCCGGGGGGAGTCTTGTTTTACAGTTATGTTTTCGATTTAAGCATGGAACTGGGCATCCCAAATACTGGCCCCTTTCTCGTGAAGGACTGTGAATAAACACATGTTGAGGATAACACTCCTAGCATGGAAGATACCAATAGCCCTCTGTCACCACATGAGCGGTTCGGGCATGCAAAACAGATTTATTTCTTGAAGGTTTAGAGAGTGGCACATGCAAATTTACTTGGAACGACAGGTAGATACCGCAAATAGGTAGGTATGGTGGACTCTCATGGAAAAACTTTTGTGTTCATGGAAGTGGAGGCACAAACAGCATTCCCGCTTAGTACAAGCGAAGGCTAGCAAAAGACTAGGAAGCGACGAACTAGAGAGCGACAACTGTCATCAAGATGCAATGAGTTTGACTAACATTAAATGCAAGCATGAACAAGATATAAATCACCATGAACACGAACATCATAGAGGCTATGTTGATTTTGTTTCAACTACATGCATGAACATGCGCCAAGTCAAGCCACTTGAAACATTCAAAGGAGAATACCATCCTATCATACCACATCATAGTCATCTCAAAATCTATGTTGGCAATCAAGACAAACGATTATAAGCTCTCAGCTGAATAAGCATGGCATCAGAAACTATGATATCTAAGTTGTCATTACAAACATGGTTCTCTCACAACAAAGCTAAATCTGGGTCGACAAGCTAGTCATATTCACAAAAACAAAATAGATCGAGTTCATACCAACTTTTCAGTCTGAGTCACTTCATCATATATCATCATTGTTGCCTTTCATTTGCACGATCGAACGATGTGAACAATAATAAGCGCGTTGGACTAACCTGACACACAAAGGAGAAGAAAAAATAATATGGCTCTTTGAAAGCTAAACATGTAAGCATGTAAGAACCACTAATCATTGTAACCAATACCTTCTACCTTGACACAAAGAAAAAGAAAACTATTTACACGGGAAAGCTCCCAACAAGCAAAAGAAGAAAGAAAAATCTTTTTGGGTTTTCTCAAAAGGACACAAAACAAGAAAACAAGAAAACGAAAAGAAACTAGCATGGATAATACAGTGGCAAAGTGTAAATACCGGCTAAGAGAGTGAAAGCATAAGCATGAATATAAAGTCGGTGAGAATACGTACTCCCCAAGCTTAGGCTTTTGGCCTAGCTTGGTCTACTCCCATGGATGATCCTGGCGAAACCCAAAGTCATAATGGGTGTTATACGGGAGTGCTGTAGCCACTGCCTGAATAGCTGCCTCACGAAGTCGAGCAGCAGTCGCCTCCCTCTCATACTCCTCTGCCTCTCCTATGATTATGTAGTATCTTCGTTTAACCTGAAAATCAAAGAAAGGAGGAATCGGAAGGGTAATATGGAAAACACGTTGTCGGTTAAATATCAAGCGGTATAGGAGGGATCCATGATCTCTCTCAAGGAACTGGTAGCGTGTTAGAGTGACACAATCAAGGTAGGATATACGGAGAGTAGGGTCTTCTGGACGGATGGATACTCCAAGAAAATTTGCTAAGCGTGTAGCATAAACTCCACCAAAGAAATCCCCCTCACTGGCATTTCTATTCAGCCTCCTTGCTATAATAGCTCCCATATTGAAGCTCATGTCACCTTTTACCGCGCTCTTAAGGATACTAAGGTGGGAAGCGCATAGGTGACAATGTGCACCCTTGCCGTTAATGCACCTACCTATGAAGAGGGCAAGGTAGTGCAAGGCAGGGAAATGGATGCTTCCTATGGTGGCTTCGGCCTTGTTGTACCTCACTCCCGTCTTCAATGGGGTCTGCTCTTTTTTTTTTAGGAGAGTATGCCAATATGATCTTAATGAGGTGCGGAGTGAGAAAAGGAAAAGTTCCTATCTTTTTCCGTTAACGCGGAGCAGTCAGGTAACGAACTGGAAACCTTACTTTAGTTCATTCCTTTGACGCACTTAGTCAGAAAAACTAGGAAGTACTGAAACTGATCATACTTTCATTCCAATCATAAAACAAGGGAAAAGATCAAGGGAGAAAACCTTCCAAGAAAACTAGTTTGGACTGGAGCGTCTCTAGGTATTGAATTAAAGAACGGGTTTCGCTTTGCTTTGGGGGGAGTCCTGGTGGGGAGATATGCTAGCAGGTAATGGCTCAGCTTCTACTTAAAAAGCGTTTTAAGCGGGTTTCCTGCGTGATATCTCTGGTTTCTTCAACAGTTATACTGGAGACGAAGTCTCTGACCGAAGACTTAGGAGGATCAATAACACTACCTCCATCGGGTATCTTGCAAATCCTATTGAAATCCCCGAGATCCACGGTATAGGATTTATCGTACAGATCAAACAGTATGGATGATTCATGCCCAACTAAAAATTTAAATCTACACACGGAAGAGGCAGTGAGCATAGCATACTGTTCACATTTATCTGAGAGGAATTCTTCTAACCCGGCATTGCGGACAAGTGCATCAAACTCATCCTCGAAGCCTGCTTCGATCATGAACTCATCAGAAGGCCATTCACATGGTTGAACCGGTGCATCCCTTAGTTGAAAAGGTTCGGGCTCCCAAAAGGAGAGACGAGGACCCTTCTTACTTGAGGAACCACCATGAAACTTCCTCCTGAACATAATTTCCTTTGCTGAAATTTTTGAAGTTCAAGAGAAAAGTGAATAAAGACCCACCACACCTTGTAGCAACTACTCCTACTAGTGCCTAGAGACCGTATCACGTGCTAAAACTACTTGGGACCAGCTAAAATCAACTTTTCTAGCTCAAGAACAGGGTCACCAAGGTAGCAAGAATTCGCGAAGGATAAAGCACTAGAGAAAAAACTAATTGGACCAATGGAGGAGTCACTTACCAAGGAGTAATTTCCCCAAAACAGTTCGGAGATTGGTGCTTTGAGCAAGGAGATCGAAAATCACAACCAAATGAGCAAGAACACGGGTTTGAGCTGCGAAACAATATTTTCTGCAGGTGGAAGAAGAGGCTCAGAGCTGGAATGAGTGGAGGGGGTGCCTGTGGGCCCCACAAGCTTGCACCCCGCCACCAGGGGGGTAGGTGGCGGTGGGGGGGGCTTGTGGCCCACTGGTCAAGCCTCCTGACCAGCTCTCAGGCCCAGAAATTTTCAAAAATTCCAGAAAAAATCATACTAAATTTTCAGGACCATCAAAGAACTTTTATTTTCGAGGTATTTTTCTCTGGGACGCTAAAACGAAAAACAGGAAAAACTAAACTAGTTCCATCATTTTTCTTCTAAGCAACAGAAAAGGAAGACTCAAAACAGAGGTATATGACTCTCTGATTCATCCGTTTCATGGTCATCGGAAGAAATTCGTCAATGGGGTTGATCAAGTCCTTATGACAAAACCTTCTCGAATCGCAAGAGAGAATGGAGAATTTTCAAATAGCCACTAAGTCACCTCAATGGGGATATGGATCTCCCCAACAAGCAAATCATACTTCATCTTGACACGAGGAATAGGGCATTCAAAGCTCCCAATGAGAACCGATGAAGTCTTTTCGATAGCATTGATCAATGTACCAGATATCGTTTCTTCGGAAAGTGCACTGTGTGCTCGTTACCGTTGACATGTAAAGTGACATTGTCTTTGTTGCAATCTATAACAGCACCTGCGGTGTTTATAAAAGGTCTTCCGAGGATGATAGCCATGGCATCGTCCTCGGGAATATCCAAGATAACAAAGTCTGTTAAGATAGTGATGTTAGGAACCACAACACGCACATCCTCGCAAACGCCGATAGGAAAAGTAGTTGATTTGTCGGCCATTTGCAGAGAAATTTCAGTGGGTGTCAACTTATCCAACACAAGTCTACAATAAAGAGAAAGCGGCATAACATTAACACTGGCTCCAAGGTCACATAAGGCAGTTCTTACGTAGTTTCCTTTAATGGAGCAAGGTATAGTGGGCACTCCGGGATCACCAAGTTTCTTATGAGTTCCACCTTTAAAAGTGTAATTGGCAAGCATGGTGGAGATCTCAAGATCTGGTATCTTCCGTTTATTAGTCACGATATCTTTCATGTAGTTGGCATACAGAGACATCTTGAGCATATCAGTTAACCGCATCTGCAGAAAGACGGGTCTTATCATCTCAACGAAGCGCTCAAAATCCTCATCATCCTTTTTCTTGGATGGCTTAGGAGGAAAGGGCATAGGTCTCTAAACCCATGACTCTCTTTATTTACCATGCTTCCTAGCAGTGAAGTCATTCTTGTCGTATCTCTTAGGTTGTGGATTATCAGGATTAACCGTAGGTTCAATCTCCACATCCTCATCATGGCTAGGTTGAGCATTATTATGAACATCAGTGTCCATGTTGTCACCAGGTTCATGTTCATCACCTGATTTTGTTTCTGCATCAGACGCAGAAATATCATTAGGTTCTTCAGGTGTGATAGTATTTGGTGAACTAGCGTGCAGGTTTCTATCATTCTTCTTCTTCTCCTTAGGATGACTAGGTGTATCAGCATTGATTCGTTGAGAATCTTGATCAATTCTCTTAGGATGACCTTCAGGATACAAAGGTTCCTGAGTCATTTTGCCTCCTCTAGTAATGACTCTGACAGAGTTGTCATTTAATTCATTGAGTAGGTCATTCTGAGCTTTAAGTACTTGTTCTACCTGAGTAGTAATCATAGAGGCATGTTTACGCAGAAGCTTCAGAGCATTGACATTTCTGTCTACACAAGCACTTAAATGGCTAAGCATATGAGTACTTTGTTCCAAATGTCTGCTAACATAATCATTGAAACTCTGTTGTTTGGCAACAAAGTTGTCAAATTCATCAAAGCATAGGCTAGCAGGTTTATCAAAAGGAATATCACTCTCATCAAACCCACGCAGAGAATTCACTTCTACTACCTGTATCGGGTTATCGAGACCGTGGATCTCTTCGATAGGTGGTAGATTTTTGACATCTTTAGATCTAATGCCTTTCTCTTGCATAGGTTTCTTGGCTTCTTGCATATCTTCGGGACTGAGGAATAAAATACCTCTTTTCTTAGGAGTCGGCTTAGGAGGTGGTTCGGGAATAGTCCAAGCATTATCGTTGATCAAGATGTTATTCAGTAGGGTCTCAGCTTGTTCTACAGTTCGTTCCCTAAAAACACAACCAACACAACTATCTAGGTGGTCTCTAGAGTCATCGGTAAGTCTGTTATAGAGGATATCAAGTATCTCGTTCTTCTTAAGAGGCTGATCAGGCAAAGCATTCTGTAGCTGGACGAGCCTCCCCCAAGCTTGTGGAAGACTCTCTTCTTGGAGTTGAGCAAAGTTTTATATTTCCTGCAAGGCAACTTGCTTCTTATGGGCAGGGAAATATTTCTCACAGAAGTAATAGACCATCTCCTGGGGACTACACACACATCCAGGAGCAAGAGAGGTGACCCAGGCTTTAGCGTCATCCTTTAGAGAGAAAGGAAACAGCTTAAGGATATAGTAGTGGCGGATCTTCTCCTCATTAGTGAAAAGGTTGGCTATTTCGGATAGTTTGGCAAGATGAGCTATGACCGTCTTAGACTCATAACCGTGAAAAGGATCAGATTCGACTAGAGAGATTATCTCAGGGTCGACACATAATTCATAATCCTTATCGGTGACAAAGATAGGCAAAGTGGCAAACTTCGGATCATTTTTCATCCTAACTTCACGAGATTTTTCCTTCCACTTGAGAATTAATTTCTCAGCGTCATAGGCATCCTTACACGCAAGAAAATCCTCAGCTATCTCTCCCTCCATAACGTAACCCTCAGGTATATCAGGCAATTCATATCTAGGAGAGCTAGATCTAGCGGGAGCAAAAGCAGGTTCTATCTCAATAATATCGGTAGTTTCAGAAGCATCACAAGCATTTACAGTAACTCTAGCAATATGAGCATCAAGGAACACTCCTAGTGGAACAGGCAAAGGAGCATCTCCAGCAGTATCAAGCATAGTATCATCAGGCAAAGCATCATCTCTAGCATCATCAGGCAAAGCAGTCTCAAGCATAGCATCTCTAGCAGTATCATCCACAGTATCAAGCATAACATCTCTAGCAGTTGTATCAAGCATAGTATCAAGCATAGTATCATCAGTCATAGTATCGAGCATATCATCTCTAGCAGTAGTATCACAAGCATCATCAAGCACATGCGACGAATCAAGATTTCTAGCAGGAGGTGAAGTCGCAAACTTACTCATAACTGAAGGTGAATCAAGTGCAGAGCTAGATGGGAATTCCTTACCTCCCCTCATAGTTGAGGGAAAGACTTTGGTCTTCGGATCCTTCAGATTCTTCATAGTGATCAGCAGATATAAATCCCAAGTAACTCAGAAAATATAGCAATACCTCCCCGGCAACGGCGCCTAAAAAATGCTGCCGTCAGCTGTGCTTCCCTGGCAATGGCTCCAGAAAAGGGCTGATCCTGCAATCTATGGCGTTCGCTAGACGAATGCTTATAACAACAAACCTTCTCCTGCAACGGCACCAGAAGAATGCTGATAGCACTCCCCGACAATGAGACTGGAAGAATGTTGTTGATGGCCCACCAGCGCGTGAGTTCGAAGCAGTTTTCGGGGGTAGAGTATTCGACCCAATTTGTTGGTTTACCAGTCGGGAGGTGAGAGTATACTCTCAAGTATTAGCACCTGAATTTGTCAGATTCAACCACACCTGAAAGATTAGTATCTGCAAGCACAGTAGTAACAGCAAAGTAGCGAGTAACGGTAGTGTAACGAGCAATAGCAGTGGCAAGGAACAGCAGTAGTGACAGCTGTAGCAAGTAGCAACAGTAGTAGCAATAGTAGTAGCAACAGTCGTAGCAACAGTAGTAGCAGCAACAGAGCAAGACAAGTAACAGCAGTAGCAACAGTAGTAGCAGCAGCAGAGCAAGACAAGTAACAGCAGTAGCAACAGTAGTAGCACCAGCAGAGCAAGACAAGTAACAACAGCAGTAGGACAAACTCGTAGGCAATGGGTCGGTGATTTGTTTGGATGATACTCATCATGCAACAGCTAAAACACAGAGAAATATGTGGCTAGCTCCCGTTCGTCAATGTGATGTAGGCATGCATTCCGTGTGTCGTCATACTTGCTTAGGGAAAAGAACTTGCAAGACATCTATTGTCCATCCCTCCCGTGGCAGCGGGGTCCAAAAGGAAACTACGGAATATTCATGTTCTCCTTTTAATAAAGAACCGGACCAACACATTAGCACTTGGTGAACACATGAACTCCTCAAACTATGATCATCCCCGGGAGTGGTTCCGGTTGCCGGATCATAACACAAAGTATGTAACTACAACTTGCAAGATCGGATCTAAAACACACATATATTGGTGACAACATAATAATTCCACATATAAAATCATGGCACTCGGGCCCTAATGACAAGCATTAAGCATGGCAAAGTAGTAGCAACATCAAATCTCAGAACATTGTGGATACTAGGGATCAATCCCCATCAAATCTAACTCGATTACATGATACATCTCATCCTACTCATCACCGCCCAGCGAGCCTACGAATAGATTACTCACGAACGACGAAGAGCTTCATGGAATTGGAGAGGGAAGAAGGTTGATGATGACGATGGCGATGGTTTCCCCTCTCCGGGGGCTAAGACGGACTCCAGATGTGCCCTCCAGATGAAGAACAGGAGGTGGCGGCGCCTCCGTGTCAAAAACGCGACGAAAACTTCTCTTTTTATTTTTTTCTGGGATGAAAGACAACTTATAGAGCTGGAGTTGGGGGCGGCAGGTGTCTGTGGGCCCCACAAGCCTGCCCACCGCCACTAGGGGGTGGTGGTGGAGCAGGGGCTTGTGGCCCACTGGCCCACCCCCTGAGGTGGAACTTGGCGCAGATATTTTTGATATTTTCCAAAACTGCTCCCCATAAATTCTCAGGAGGTTTGGAGAACTTTGATTTCTGCACAAAAATAACACCAAGGCAATTCTGCTGAAAACAACATCAGTCCAGGTTAGTTCCATTCAAATCATGCAAATTATAGTCCAAAACAAGGGCAAAAGAGTTTGGAAAAGTAGATACGTGGGAGACGTATCAAGCATCAACACACGATATTTGCCACTGCACAAGCACGATACGATGCAATACACATATGATGCATGAACGGTTCAAAAATGCAAGGCATGGCATGGAAAATCAGAACACTCAAACGCTACACATTAAGTGAAGCTCAATATGCAACGAGTCGCATATTGACAAAACTCCACATTTAATTATTTAGTTCACTCCTATTTATTAACACGACAATATTGAAATAATGTTAACATGGCAAGGGGTGAAGCACCAATAAACTACCTAACTAGGCATTTTAAATGAGGCCGGAAATGACATATAGCATCTCCGAACTAACCCTGTGTGTTAATTTCTAAATCTATCCAGATTTGTCCTAATCATATTTTATGTTTGTTAAACGGAAAAACAAAGTGCTTCATGTGATACCACATGTTGTTCTAGTCCATTTACATATATGACTCATCTCCAACGGAGCTATGGTTAATGAAGTATGAACTAAACCGTTTCTATCACGTCGACTTGCAAACCAATGCAAACAACATGCCTAACAGTTCTAAATATGCATGAGAGTTGGACAATATTAATCTACGCAAAATTCTACATGTTTTACATACCTAACTTGTCGCGATCCGACACAAGATTTAAAAACAATGGGCGTTTTAAAAATATGCATTTTTCTGAAATTGGATAAATTCGCACGCGTTAAAAAAACTACATGGACCGAAACTAAATAGTGCATAGGGCGCAACATAATTAACAGATGCCTAGGCGGGGGATAGGCAGGGTGCTCACCTCGGGCCTTGGCCCGGTCAGAGAGGAGGCCGAGCTGGGATGGCTTGGGGTGCGGCTGGGCTTGGCAGCTCGCGGAGGTGGGCCGGCCGATCTGGAGCTGGGCCGGGGTGAGCTGGCCGGGGGAGTCGCGGGCGCAACTGGGCCGAGCAGCTCAGTGCGGCCCACCAACGGTCAACGGGGGTCGGGCAGCGGCTCGATGTGAATCCATCTAGATCGGCGCTCAGGTGGAGGGGCATGCCGACGACGGCCCGGCTAGCGGTGAGGGAGGCTGAGGGGCGGCGAGATCCGACGCGGGGCGGCGGCGATGAGTTGCGGCCGGCGGCGGGACACCGGTGCTCGAGGGTGCAACGCGGGAGGAGCGGGCGGCGCAGGAGCTCCTCCCCTCGGGTGTGCTCGAGCAGCACGGGGTTGCTGTCGCGGCGGCGCTCCGGTGGGGCTGCGGCGGCGGGGTGACCTGCTCCGGCCGCGGCCAACTCTGACGGTGGCGCGTTTCGGTTGCTCGAGGCCGGCGGACGGAGGAGCTGCTGCCTCGCGCTGACGAAGGAGCTCGGCAGCTCGGGGCCGACTCGTGCCTTCGGGTGAACGGTCGGCGGCGCATCTGGGCCCGGGTGGGCCTCATCTGGGTCCGGCGGGCCGTGGTGGTGGGAGGCATTGGAGGTGGGAGGAGGCTATGGTGGAGGCCTCGCACAGATTCCGAGGCAGGCCAGGGTTAGGCTAGATTTGGCAGGTTTGGGGTCTATTTATAACAATTTTAGCTAGGGTTAGGGGATTGGTTCCGTTTTTGAACCGTTGGATCGCAATCCGACGGCTCCGTTCGGCGAGGTGGTTTTGTGGGCAACAGTAGGCTGTGTTGAATAGGCTAGGTGGGAAAGAGAGGGAAAACAGGAAGCCCAACATTGGGGATTTAATTACCGAAAACGTCCAAGAGTTGACCGGCTATAGTGCCGCTATATAATAAACGGTACGGGTATCGAACGAACGCCGATTGCGACGAAATTTGGAAGGCGACCTAGTTACAATAAAATAAGACCTCACTCCAAGTTTCACCCCAATCCGAGAATATTTTCCGGACTCTTTTAAAAACAATATTTTATGGATGCCGCGGGCGCGGGCGTGTGTGGCCAGGCTCAAATCGGTCAACGACAAACATAGAGAGAACCGACAACTAATAGCGGATGCAAGTTTGAAAACTGGCGGCAACGGAGTGCCGACGCAATGCAGATGATGCGCATGATGCGATGATGAATGCGACATACAATCTAGCAACACGGCGACAACGGAATAAGAGGGAAATCTTCTGGACTGCCGGTCTCGGGCTGTCACAACTCTCCTACACTAACAAGAGATCTCGCCCCGAGATCTAAGAATGAAAGGGGATGAGAGGAAGAGAAGAGCAAAAGGTAAAACTTAGTTGCTTCTTTGACAAACGAGTGAACCGAATGAATCTTGAAGGTTGCAAAGAGATGAGGAATGATATGAGTAACAAGCAAGAATTCAAACAAAACTTCGGCAGCACTTCGGTTGGAAATTGAGAACAAAATTAGATAAGATGGAAAGATCTAGACCAGATTCACAACAAACTAACTAAACTGAATAAGCAATGAGAGAATGTGATCTTGATAGAACAAGATGATTGACCCAAAAGAGCAACATCACAATGCCTCCGGAAGAAGATAATAGAAACTAGATCATTGGGAAGAAAGAATGAATAAGAGAATGACAACTACTATCATGATTGAATTGCAGAGCAGCCTGACAGAAGAATTGAATGGATTTGTTGGAAATCAACAACGAAAGAACAATCTTGTTGTGGGCTTATCGAAACCATTTCAAAATAATGAGGTTACAACCCGCCACTAACAGAAACAAGGATCGATTGGATGCAACAAGAAATGCAAAACTTCTCACACCAAGAGGAAGCATTGAAAACTTCGATTAATGGCAACACCATAATAGCTGCAACCCTCAGGAAAAGCTTTAGGTGAAATCTAAATTTGGATAACTTCAATGAAGAATCATGGGTTGAAAATATCTCATGATTGAAGGAATTGGTGGGTTTAATTATCTCATTCTTGAAACAAATTCTCTTCGAGACTCCTCCACTAACAAGAATGCTATGACACCACCTCAAAGGATAAAGGAGGAAGAATTGCTCTTTGAAATGCAAGATAAAGAATACTTGAACACCTCCACAAGAATCTTGAAGAACACCTTGAGAATGAAGAGATCTTGAGCCTCCTAATAGAAAACTTGAATGAGGCACCGGAATAATTGAGATACAAATGAAGAGACAACAATTGAGAAGAACTTGAGGATGAAAGCTGAAAGTTGAGAATGAAGAAATCTTTTGAAATGATGGCCTTCAGAGGATCGAGAAATGAAAAGAACTCAGAAATGCACCGGACAGATATGGAAGGAATTACTGATGATCGAAAACAAATAAGAATATAACATGAAGCTGAGATGACAATTTTCAAAACAATGAACAAGGATTTAAGAGAAACACTCCTTCGGTCTTCCAAGATGAGAATAATGGCAAGAATCACCATCAAGAATTATTGAGACACTCCGGAATAAAGAACATGAAAGGTTGAGCCAATGATGAGAAATAAAATTGAAGCGATCTTGAAGAAGGAATATGACTAATGGAAATCATACTTACGTCACACTGAAAGAATTAGAGATCTCCGGGAAAAGATTAGAAGAGCCAGATAAGATCTTGGGAAAATCTTGTGGGTTATGAGCCCACTAAAGGAAAACACCGTTGAAACAATTGATTAGGACCAGAGATATTGCACCGGTATAACTGAAAACTTGATGAGGTTGGGAACCTTGAAGTAATTGAAAGAATTGAACACAAGAAACTTCTGAGACATCTTCAGCACTCCAGATAGAATGGAGAGAGATGAAAGAAAAACAAGAAAGACTTGAATAAGAATTTTCAACATGGGAAAGATTTTATAGGATGAAAAAGATATGATGAACACGGAGAGCTTGAATTGGATCCACCGGAGAATAAAACAAGAATGAAGAATGATGAACTAGCAACTCCTTAGAATCTTCACAAGGAATCACCGGATAAGAGAGAAAAGAAAAGATAGCGGAAGCAACAATGAAATGAAATGCACTTGGATGAAATCCAATCACTGAAGAAAAGGGCGGGAGGGCGGGGAAAACAAAGACCACTTGGGAGAGATGAGATGAACTTCCAAAATAAATGAGATATTGATCTTGCAAATCTTGAAAAGGATAGAATTGACTAGAATAGAAGCACACCGGTTGAAAAGAATTGATATGACGACTCCAGTTGAAAGAATTGAAAAGACAATTTGATTGATCAAAAGAATCTGCATTCCCATAAAATATGATAACACCTCTTGGAAAAGATATGAAATCACCATTTGACATCGAAACAACTTGAATTACCATACTCTAACAAAACAAGGATGAGGTTTACGAAACAAGCCAGAACATATTCATGACAGAGATTTCGTTCGATATTTTCGTGGATAGGATCGCATGGGCTCGATCCTACAGTAGCCATCATGTACAAGGCAGTCCACACGACATACGAAGCATCCCCGAGTCGTAGCAAGCTACAAGTACCTTTTAAGACACAACGAGAACCGCTGTAAGATGACCGTGAACAAACGAATCCACTAGATGTTGAACCCCAACCTCACATCATATATCTGTTGGAAGATTGTCCTATAAGTAACTACTTGAATTCCCAACTAAGAATTCCTGAAATTTTCTGGTCATTCAATCAGGTCCACAGAAACAAGGAGTAATATTTCACGCAACTCCTAGCAATAACACTACCTGTGCAGTGTATCATATCCGTCAACACATAACCAGAGATCTCGGAAACTCATCTATCTCATACCCTCGAAAACACAACGATACTAAGTATGGCATGCTACCTCTTGAGCTTGCGTTGGTGTTTCCCTTGAAGAGGAAAGGGTGATGCAACACAGTACCAGTAAGTATTTCCCTCAGTTTGAGAACCAAGGTATCAATCCAGTAGGAGTATCAAGATGAGGCACCAATGTACATGCGCAAAAACAAACAAACTAGCACCCAACGCTATAAAGGGTTGTTAATCCCTTCACGATTATTTGCAAGGTGAGATCTGAAGGTGGAAAGTGCAACAAAGTAAAAGTGTAGATCTGAAAATATGATGTGAAGTAGACCCGGGGGCCATAGTGTTCACTAGAGGCTTCTCTCATGATAGCAAGTATTACGGTGGGTGAACGAATTACTGCCGAGCAATTGATAGAATCGCGCAAAGTCATGATGATATCTAAGGCAATGATCATACATATATGCATCACATCCGAGACAAGTAGACTGATACTTTCCGTATCTACTACTATTACTCCACACATCGACCGCTATCCAGCATGCATCTAGTGTATTGAGTTCATAACAAACAGAGTAACACCTTAAGCAAGATGACATGATGTAGAGGGGTAGATTCATGCAATATGATATAAACCCCATCTTTTTACCCTTGATGGCAACAACATGATGCGTGCCTCGCTACCCCTTCTTTCACTAGATGAGGACACCGCACGGTATGAACCCAAAACCAAGCACTTCTCCCATTGCAAGAATTATAGGTCAAGTTGGCCAAACAAAACCCACAACTCGAAGAGAATTACAAGGATATGAAATAGTGCATATAAGAGATCACAGGAGACTCAAATAATAATGATAGATAATCTGATCATAAATCCACAATTCATCGGATATCGACAAACACACCACAAAAGAAGATTACATCGGATAGATCTCCATGAAGATCATGAAGAACTTTGTATTGAAGATCAAAGAGAGAGAAGAAGCCATCTAGCTACTAGCTCGGGACCCGAAGGTCTGTGGTGAACTACTCACGCATCATCGGAGAGGCAATGGTGTTGGTGAAGAAGCCCTCCGTGTCCGAATCCCCCCTCCGGCAGGGCACCAGAACGGTCCCCAGATGGGATCTTGCGGAGACAGAAGCTTGCGGTGGCGAAAAAGTATTTTTGTGGCTCTCTTTGGTGGTTTTGGATTTTTAGAGAATTTATAGGTGGAAGAAGTAGGGAAAAGAAGGCACGGGGGGCCCACAAGCCTGCTAGGCGCACCCCCGAGGCCGCAACTAGGGGGTCTGTGACCTCCCGAGAGGTCCTTTGCCTTGGTTCTCAAGTCCCGTGCGTATCTTCTGTTATGGAAAAAATCATTCCGCACGTTTTATTCCGTTTGGACTCCGTTTAATATTCTCCTGTGAAAAAGGTCAAAAACACGGAAAAAACAGAAATTGGCACTTGGCACTGAGTTAATAGGTTAGTCCCCAAAAAGATATAAAATAGCATATTCATGCATACAAAACATCCAAAGTTGACAAGATAATAGCATGGAACCATAAAAAGTTATAGAAACGTTGGAGACGTATCAAGAATCCCCAAGCTTAACTCCTGCTCGTCCTCGAGTAGGGAAGTGATAAAGACCGATTTTTTATGTGGAATGCTACCTAACATATTTGTCCTTTGTAACTTCTTTCTTGTGGCATGAATGTTCAGATCCGTAAGATTCAAAATAATAGTTTACTATTGACATGAAAACAATAATACTTCAAGCATACTAGCAAAGTGATCATGAACTTTTGAAGTAACAAGGCCAAAGAAAGCTATCCCTACAAAATCATATAGTTTGGCTATGCTCCTTCATCCCCACGCAATGAATTTAAATCATGCACAACCCCGTTATTGGCCAAGTAATTGTTTTTGCATTCTTACTTTCTCAAACCTTTTCAACTCTCACGCAATGAATGAGCGTGAGCCATGGATATAGCACTATAGGTGGAATAGAGTGTGGTGGAGTTTGTGAGGCAAAAAGGAGGAGATGGTCACATCGACTCGGTGTATCAACGGGCTATGGAGATGCCCATCAATAGATATCAATGTGAATGAGTAGGGATTACCATGCAATGGATGCACTTAGAGCTATAAGTGTTTGAAAGCTCAAAAGGAGAACTAGAGGGTGTGCACCCAACTTGCTTGCTCACGAAGACCTAGGGCAATTTTGAGGAAGCCCATCATTGAAATATACAAGCCAAGTTATATAATGAAAATTCCCACTAGTATACGGAAGTGTCAAAACAAGAGACTCTCTATCATGAAGAACATGGTGCAATTTTGAAGCACAAGTGTGGAAAAAGATAGTAGCATTGTCCCTTCTCTCTTTTTCTCTCTTTTTTTGGGCTCTTTGGCCTCTTTTCATATATTTTTTGGTGGGCATCTTTGGCCTCTTTTTTTTATATTTACTCACATGGGACAATGCTCTAATAATGATGGTCATCACACTTCTATTTACTCACAACTCAATACTTAGAACAATGATGACTCTACAGGAAATGCCTCCGGCAGTGTACCGGGATGTGCAACGATCTAGCTTAGTGTATGACGTTGAAACATCTCGCTAGCTATCTTACGATCATGCAATGGCAATATGAAAGTGACGACACAAGTCATGAGACAGAACAGTGGGAGTTGCATGGCAATATATCTCGCAATGGCTATGAAAATGCCATAATAGGTAGGTATGGTGGCTGTTTTGAGAAAGGTATATGGTGGGTTTGTGCACCGGCGAAAGTTGCGCGACACTAGAGAGGCTAGTAGTGGTGGAAGGTGAAAGTGCATCTATACCATGGACTCACATTAGTCATGAAGAACTCATATACTTATTGCGAAAGTTTTATTAGTAATCGAAACAAAGTGCTAAACGCATACTCCTAGGGGAAGGGTTGGTAGGTGTTAACCATCGCGCGATCCCGACCGCCACACCAAGGATTTCAATAAATAAATCTATTATGCTCCGACTTCCTAACATAGTGTTTCACCATACGTGCATGCTACGGGAATCACTAACTTCAACACAAGTATTTCTAGATTCACAACACCCTACCAACATAACTCTAATATTACCAAATCCAAATCTCAAAACTTAATTGCTAGGAATCAAACTTCTCTTACTAATCAATGCACTTGAATATGGAAGTTTTTATTATATCCTCTTTGGATGCCTATCATCTTTAGGACTACTTTCATAGCACGAGCCAATTACCAAGTTACTGAGAGAGAGCACTCTCAAAAAGATATAAGTGAAGATCGAGAGTTTTTATTTCTTCAAAATATGACACCGCCGTGCTCTAAAAATATTTAAGTGAAGCACTAGAGAAAAATTATCTAGCTCAAAAGATATAAGTGAAACACATGCGATCTAAATTGCCTAACTCAAAAGATATAAGCGAAGCTCAATGAGTATTCTAGCAAATTCACGATGAGTGCATGTACCTCTCAAAAAGGTGTGCAGGAAGGATGATTTTTACAAAACAAAAAGAAAAGACTCCTATAATACACGACGCTCCAAGCAAAGCACATATCATGTGGTGAATAAAAATATAGCTCCATGTAACGTTACCGATGGATTGAAGACGAAAGAGGGGATGCCTTCCCGGGGCATCCCCAAGCTTAGGCTTTTTGGTGTCCTTGAATTTGGCTTCGGATGCCTTGGGCATCCCCAAGCTTAAGATATTTCCACTCTTTATCCCATTGTCCATGAGAACATCACCCAAAACTTGAAAACTTCACAACACAAAACTTAAACAGAAACTCGTGATATCATTTGCATACGAAAACAAACCACCAACTCTTTAGGTACTGTGGAAAACTTGATTTCTATTTATATTGATTTTATATTACTGTATTCTCACTTTTCCATGGCTAGTACCCCCCATACTATCCATAGTTTCATCAAAATAGGCAATCAACACAACAAAAACAGAATCTGTCAAAAACAGACCAGTCTGTAGCAATCTGTATACTTAGTATACTTCTTGTATCTCAAAAATTCTGAAACATTATGAAAATTAGGGCAATTCGCATATCAACCAGCAGCAAATAGAATAAACTCAAAATCTCTTTCTGGATAGGAATCAAAAATAATTTCGTGAGCGTAAAGTTTCTGTCCTTTTTAGCATGACCAAACAACCATCACCAAACTAGTCATAAAGGTTTTACTTGGCACAAACACAAAAAGAAACATAAAAAACACAATCATAACAGAATTATGATGGCGTGGACACAACAAAACAGAAAGCAAAAAGCAAAGATAAATTCATTGGTTTGCCTCCCAACAAGCGCTTTTCTTTAAAGCCCTTTAGCTAGGCATTGATAATTCAATGATGCTCACATAAAAGATAGCAATCGGACACAAAGAGAGCATCATGAAACATGTGACAAACATATCTAAGTCTAACATACTTCCTATGCATAGGCATTTTATAGGATAACAAATTATCAAGACAAGCAATAACTACCATATGCAAGGAAGAAGAAAGAGACAATATCAATCTCAACATAACGAGAGGTAATTTAGTAACATGAAAGTCTCTACCACAATATTTTCCTCTCTCATAAAAATTACATGTGGGATCATATTCAAATTCAACAATATAGCTATCATATAGGATATTCTTCTCATGATCCACATGCATGCAAAGTTGACGCTCTTCAAAAATAGTGGGATTATCATCAACTAAAGTCATGACTTCTCCAAACCCACTTTCAATATTATTGCAAATACCATATTCATCATGAGCTTAAAGAAATTTTCAAGATCATAAGAAAAATCATCACCCCAATCATGATCATTACAACAAGTAGTGGACAAAGCAAAACTAGCATCCCCAAGCTTAGGGATTTGCATATTTTTAGCATGATTTACATTAATATAATTCATAGTGAAACCATTGTAATCATGCTTTTTATTCAAGGAGCCCTCGTGAATCACTTCATAAATTTCTTCATCAAATCTTTCAGATTCACGCATCTCAAGCAAAACTCACTAGCAATTGGTTCAACATAATTGGATCTCTTAAAGAGATTAGCAAGTGGATGAGGATCCATATCAATAGATTTTTAGCAAGCGAAGATGCAAGCATATTGAAGGCACATAGCAGACAAGCGAACGGAAAGCAAGCGAAAGAAAGGGTGAACGAAAAAGGCAAATATTTTTGTAAATTTTGTTTTTTCAGAAGTGGGGGAGAGGAAAACGAGAGGCAAAAGGCAAATAATGTAAATGCAATAGATGAGTTTGCGATAGTTACTTGGATATGCTTCACTTGAATACTCCCCGACAACGGCGCCAGAAATTGGCACATTGACGGGAAACTATTCTTGACTTGATCCTCTCCGGCAACGGCGCCAGAAATTCTTCTTGCTACCTCTTGAGCTTGCGTTGGTTTTCCCCTTGAAGAGGAAAGGGTGATGCAGCACAGTAGCAGTAAGTATTTCCCTCGGTTTGAGAACCAAGGTATCAATCCAGCAGGAGTATCAAGATGAGGCACCAATGTACCTGTGAAAAAACAAACAAACTTGCTACCACCTCTATAAAGGGGTTGTCAATCCCTTCACGATTATTTGCAAGGTGAGATATGAAGGTGGAAAGTGCAACAAAGTAAAAGTGTAGATCTGAAAATATGATGTGAAGTAGACCCGGGGCCATAGTGTTCACTAGAGGCTTCTCTCATGATAGCAAGTATTACGATGGGTGAACGAATTAGTGTCGAGCAATTGATAGAATCGCACAAAGTCATGATGATACCTAAGGCAATGATCATACATATAGGCATCACGTCCGAGACAAGTAGACCGATACTTTCTGCATCTACTACTATTACTCCACACATCAACCGCTATCCAACATGCATCTAGTGTATTGAGTTCATAACAAAGAGAGTAATGCCTTAAGCAAGATGACATGATATAGAGGGATAGACTCATGCAATATGATATAAACCCCATCTTTTGACCCTTGATGGCATCAACACGATGTGTGCCTCGCTACCCCTTCTGTCACTAGATGAGGACACCGCACGGTATGAACCCAAAACCAAGCACTTCTCCCATTGCAAGAATTATAGATCAAGTTGTCCAAACGAAACCCACAACTCGAAGAGAATTACAAGGATACGAAATCATGCATATAAGAGATCAGAAGAGACTCAAATAATAATCATAGATAATCTGATCATAAATCCACAATTCATCGGATATCGACAAACACACCGCAAAAGAAGATTACATCGGATAGATGTCCATGAAGATCATGGAGAACTTTGTATTGAAGATCCAAGAGAGAGAAGGAGCCATCTAGCTACTAGCTATGGACCCAAAGGTCTGTGGTGAACTAGTCATGCATCATCGGAGAGGCAATGGTGTTGATGAAGAAGCCCTCCGTGTCCGAATCCCCCTCCGGCAGGGCACCAGAACAGTCCCCAGATGGGATCTTGCGGAGACAAAAGCTTGCATCGGCGGAAAAGTATTTTTGTGGCTCTCTCTGGTGTTTTTGGATTTTTAGAGAATTTGTAGGCGGAAGAAGTAGGGCAAAGGAGCCACGGTGGGCCCACAAGCCTGCTCGGCGCCCCCGAGGCCGCGGCTAGGGGACTTGTGACCTCCCCCGAGGTCCTTTGCCTTGGTTCTCAAGTCCCGTGCGTATCTTCTGTTATGGAAAAAATCATTCCGCAGGTTTTATTCCGTTTGGACTCCGTTTAATATTCTCCTCTGAAAAAGGTCAAAAACACGGAAAAAACAGAAACTGGCACTTGGGACTGATTTAATAGGTTGGTCCCAAAAAAGATATAAAATAGCATATTCATGCATACAAAACATCCAAAGTTTACAAGATAATAGCATGGAACCATAAAAAATTATAGATACATTGGAGCCGTATCATGGCATGACCCTCGAACTCTCTGCACTTGTACTGGGGATGTCGGGGTTATCTCGCCACTACTAGTATTGAAACAATTTCGAACATCCTCCATCGTGAGATACTAAGAAATATGAATGATAACGATGTGCTGAAGAATCCCCATGAGCTCAACTCCCCGGAATAAAATCAACACAGCAGGAGGCACCAAGTCAGAACTCCGTCACCTCTACATCATATAGATTCCAAAAATATCCGCGTGATCCTAAAAAAATTGAGTGAGAAGAGGAGTAGAATTAAAATTCTTACATCAAGATTCATCACGAGAGCATAGAAGAGGAGAGAAAAAAAGAATCCTACTCTCCGATATATAACTAGACCCAAAGTAGTTTTTCACTAGACACGACTCGGCCAAGTTCGATCAATCAAGGGGGCTCCTAGGTCAGTACTGCTCTGATACCAATTTGTAACGTCCAAGATGCAGTCCTATCCTTATTTTGGCATGAGGGCCTCGACATGGATAGAAAAGCATCTCGTCATTTCGCAAGAATGGATATCATTACAAGTACATGTACTGAAAAGGTGAGTATAAGGACTTGGCTTACACTTGCCACAAGCTACATCAATATTACATCAATACAACAATATACAGTCATCATGAAGAAGAGCAGGGTCCGACTACGGACAAAACAAACCATACGACAGGTTGCGAGCCATTGTGTTTTTAGGATGCATACTTAGGCTATCACCAGATCAAAATGGCTAAGGAGGATCAGGAGAAGACGACTTTTATAACCCTTGTTGGTGCCTTCTGCTATGTTTCTATGCCTTTTGGGCTTAAGAGCACACGGGCGACTTATCAGTGATGTGTGCAGAATAGCCTTCACTCACAGGTCATATGCAATGCTCATGCTTATGTTGATGACATCGTAGTGAAATCTCGGAAGAAGAGACACTATTGGACGATCTCTAGGAAACCTTTGATAACCTTCGAGTATATCAAATGAAACTTAATCCGGCGAAGTATGTCTTTGGGGTCCTGCATGTAAGCTATTGGGCTTCCTAGTCTCTGAACGAGGTATTGAAGCAAATCTCAACAAGATCAAGGCGGTCACCTCACTGGGTAAGCCGACTAATATAAACCAGGTCCACCGCCTGGGTGGCCGCATCACACCATTGAGAAGGTTTATAAGCCGCCTGGGGGAGAAGGCAATCCCTTTTTATCAGCTGCTGAAAATGATGGACAATTTTTTTTGGACTGACGCATCCGACGAAGCTTTTGAAGCCCTCAAGTAGAAGTCGGTTGATTCACCGGTTTTAACCGCCCCGACCGACAAAGAGGCCATGCTCCTGTACATCGCTTCCAACTCAAAGGCGGTAAGTGTTGAAGTTGTTGTCGAACGGAAGAAGGAAGGAAAGGAATATCCAGTTCAGCGGCCAGTCTATTTTGTTAGTGAAGTCTTGATCTTATCCAAGCAACGATATCCACATTGGTAGAAGTGGGTCTTTGGGGTATTTATGGCAAGCCGGAAGTTAAAACAGTACTTTCAGGATCGTCCAATCAGTGTGGTTTGTTCAGCACCCATTGGCGATATCATACAAAATCGCGAGGCCAGTCGATGAATCGCCAAGTGGGCAATTGAGCTCGGCCAACATTACGTGAAGTACATACCCCGAACAGCCAAAAAATCCCAAGCGCCGGTGGACTTCATCAATGACTGGACAAATCTACAAATTTCAGAAGATAGGCCAGATAACACGTACTAGACTCTGCACTTTGATGGGTCCAGACAATTAGAAGGATCCGGGGCTCGAGTCGTGTTAACATCCCCATGAGGTGACAAGTTGTGCTATGTTTTACGGCTCATGTTTCCCTGTACTAACAATGTAGTTGAGTATGAGGCCGTGTTGCACGGGCTAAGGATGGCCAAGCAAATGAATCTCAGCCATGTCAGTTGTTTGGGTGAGTCGGATTTAGTGGCGCAACAAGTTTCACGGACCTGGATTCTAAAGATCCTTTGATAGTGGCTTATCGACGAGCAATCACTCAGGTGGCAGGTTACTTTCATGGCTATCAAGTCAATCACATAGATCGCCGGCTCAATGAGGCGTTGGATGCTTTATCGCAACTTGGTTCTGAGCGGAAGCTGGTCGCTCCCAATGTCTTTTTGGATGTCCTTCACAACCCCTCGGTGAAATTACCATTTGAAGAGGATATAGCTATTCAAGACCCGAATTCTCAGCTAGTGGTGGATCTTCGAGCTACCCCAGATTGGACAGTACCATATTTAGCGTATCTCACTCGAGGAGAACTCCCGACTGAGGAAGTCGAGGCCCGCCAGATAGCTCGTCGATCTAAATAGATGACCATAATCAAGGGCGAGTTACATCGGCGGAGCAGCACTGGCGTTTTTCAATGTTGTGTACCTCCCGAGGAAGGGTAAGAAATTCTCAATGAAATCCACGTAGGAGACTGTGGGCATCACGTTGGCTCAAGATCTTTGGTGGCAAAGGCTTTTCATCATGGGTTTTATTGGCTAACATCTCATGCTGATGGAGAACACCTCGTACGCAAGTGTGATGGATGTTAAAAGTTTGCTCGGCAGGCCCATGTGCCGACTCAAGAATTGCGCATGATCCCAATCAGATGGCCGTTTGCAGTCTCGGGGCTTGATATGGTTGGCCCATTCAAAATGTCCCTGGATAAAAAGACTCGCGTGCTGCTAGCAGTTGATAAGTTCACCTAATGGGTTAGGCAGAACCCGTGAGCAACTGTGATGAGGAAACAATGGAAAAATTCTTGAAGAAGTTAATCTACCATTTTGTCTATCATCGTAGCATTATCACGGAAAATGGTACTGATGTCTACTATGCAACCTTCTCCTTGTAGACGTTGTTGGGCCTCCAAGTGCAAACGGTTGTAGGACAGTAGCAATTTTCCCTCAAGCGGGTGACCTAAGGTTTATCAATCCGCGGGAGGCGTAGGATGAATGGTCTCTCTCAAGCAACCCTGCAACCAAATAACAAAGAGTTTCTTGTGTCCCCAACACACCTAATACAATGGTAAGTTGTATAGGTGCACTAGTTCGGCGAAGAGATGGTGATACAAGTGCAATATGGATGGTAGATATAGTGTTTTGTAATCTGAAATTACAAAAACAGCAAGGTAACAAATGGTAAAAGTGAGCACAAACGGTACTGCAATGCATGGAAACAAGGCCTAGGGTTCATACTTTCACTAGTGAAGTTCTCTCAACAATGATAACATAATTGGATCATATAACTAGCCCTCAACATGCAACAAAGAGTCGCTCCAAAGTCACTAATAGCGGGGAACAAACGAAGATATTATTGTCGGGTAAGAAACCACCACAAAGTTATTCTTTCTGATCGATCTATTCAAGAGTCCGTAGTAAAATAACACGAAGCTATTCTTTCCGTTCGATCCATCATAGAGTTCGTACTAGAATAGCACCTTAAGATACATATCAACCAAGACCCTAATGTCACCTAGATACTCCATTGTCACCTCAAGTATCCGTGGGCATGATTATACGATATGCATCACACAATCTCAGAATCATCTATTCAACCAACACATAGAACTTCAAAGAGTGCCCCAAAGTTTCTACCAGAGAGTCAAAACGTGTGCCAACCCCTGTGCATAGGTTCCCAATGTCACGAACCCGCAAGTTGATCACCAAAACATACATCAAGTACTCACATGAATCCACGTGTGCCAACCCATATGCATAGGTTCCCAATTGTCACAAACCCGCAAGTTGATCACAGCAGATAGACACGTGCAAGACATACATCAAGTGTTCTCAAAGACTCAATCCGATAAGATAACTCCAAAGGGGAAACTCAATTCATTACAAGAGGGAGAGGGGGAAGAACATCATAAGATCCAACTATAGTAGCAAAGCCCATGGTACATCGAGATCAAGACATCTCAAGAACACGAGAGAGAGAGATCAAACACATATCTACTGGTATATACCCTCAGCCCCGAGGGAGAACTACTCCCTCCTCGTCATGGAGATCGCCGGGATGATGAAGATGGCCACCGGAGATGGATTCCCCCTCTGGCAGGGTGCCAGAACGGGCTCCAATATTATGAACATGTGTAACACTATGATCGAGATTCAATAAACCATTGAAGGTGATTATTCAAGCAAATAGAGTAACCATTATTCTCTTTAAATTAATAACCGTATTGCAATAAACACGATCCAATCATGTTCATGCTTAACGCAAGCACCAAATAACAATTTATTTAGGTTTAACACCAATCCCGAAGGTAGAGGGAGCGTGCGACGTTTGATCATATCAACCTTGGAAACACTTCCAACACTTATCGTCACCTCGCCTTTAGCTAGTCTCCGTTTATGCCGTAGCTTTTATTTCGTGTTACTAATCACTTAGCAACCGAACCGGTATCCAATACCCTCGTGCTACTAGGAATACTAGTAAAGTACACATCAACATCATGTATATCAAATATACTTCTTTTGACTTTTGCCAGCCTTCTTATCTACCAAGTATCTAGAGTTGCTCCGCCTCAGTGACCGTTCCCCTCATAACAGAAGCACTTAGTCCCGGGCTTGGGTTTAATCTGGGGTCTCTTCATTAGTGCAGCAACTGCTTTGCCGTTTCACGAAGTATCCCTTCTAGCCCTTGCCTTTCTCGAAACTTAGTGGTTTTACTAACCATCAACTATTGATGCTCCTTCTTGATTTCTACTTTCGCAGTGTCAAACATCGTGAATCGCTCAAGGATCATTGTATCTATCCTTGATATGTTATATTTCATCATGAAGCTCTCATAGCTTGGTGGCAGTGACTTTGGAGAACCATCACTATCTTATCTGGAAGATCAACTCCCACTTGATTCAAGCGATTGTCGTACTCAGATAATCTAAGCACACGCTCAATGATTGAGCTTTTCTCCTTTACTTCATGGACAAAGAATCTTGTTGGAGGTCTCATACCTCTTAACAAGGACACAAGAATGAAATCACAATTTCATCTCTTTAGAACATCTCTTATGTTCCGTGACGTTTCAAAATGTCTTCGGCGCCTTGCTTCTAAGCCATTAAGTATTTTGTACTGAACTATCGTGTAGTCATAAGAAACGTGTACGTCGGATGTTCACAACATCTACAGACGACGCTCGAGGTGCACCACACCGAGTGGTGCATTAAGGACATAAGCCTTCTGCGCAGCAACGAGGACAATCCTCGATTTTACAGACTCAGTCTACAAAGTTTGCTACTATCAACTTTCAACTAAATTTTCTCTAGGAACATATAAAAACAGTAGAGCTATAGCGCAAGCTACATCGTAATTCGCAAAGACCATTAGACTATGTTCATGACAATTAGTTCAATTAATCATATTACTTAAGAACTCCCACTCAAAAAGTACATCTCTCTAGTCATTTGAGTGGTACATGATCCAAATCCACTATCTCAAGTCCGATCATCACGTGAGTCGAGAATAGTTTCAGTGGTAAGCATCTCTATGCTAATCATATCAACTATACGATTCATGCTCGACCTTTCGGTCTCATGTGTTCCGAGGCCATGTCTCCACATGCTAGGCTCGTCAAGCTTAACCCGAGTGTTCCGCGTGTGCAAATGTTTTGCACCCGCTGTATGTGAACGTTGAGTCTATCACACCCGATCATCACGTGGTGTCTCGAAACGAAGAACTGACGCAACGGTGCACAGTCGGGGAGAACACAATTTCGTCTTGAAATTTTTGTGAGAGATCACCTCATAATGCTACCGTCGTTCTAAGCAAGATAAGGTGCATAAAGGATTAACATCACATGCAATTCATAAGTGACATGTTATGGCCATCATCATGTGCTTCTTGATCTCCATCACCAAAGCACCGACACGATCTTCTTGTCACCGGCGTCACACCACGATCTCCATCATCATGTCGCCATCGGGGTTGTCGTGCTACTCATGCTATTACTACTAAAGCTACGTCCTAGCAATATAGTAAACATATCTGCAAGCACAAACGTTAGTTTAAAGACAACCCTATGGCTCGTGCCGGTTGCCGTACCATCGACGTGCAAGTCGATATTAACTACTACAACATGATCATCTCATACATCCAATATATCACATCACATCGTTGGCCATATCACATCACAAGCATACCCTGCAAAAACAAGTTAGACGTCCTCTAATTGTTGTTGCATGTTTTACGTGGTGACCATGGGTATCTAGTAGGATCGCATCTTACTTACGCAAACACCACAACGGAGATATATGAATTGCTATTTAACCTCATCCAAGGACCTCCTCGGTCAATTCCGATTCAACTAAAATTGGAGAAACCGACACCCGCCAGTCATCTTTGAGCAACGGAGTTACTCGTAGCGATGAAACCAGTCTCTCGTAAGCGTACGAGTAATGTCGATCCGAGCCGCTTCGATCCAACAATACCGCGGAATCAAGAAAAGACTAAGGAGGGCAGCAAAACGCACATCGACGCCCACAAAAACATTTCTGTTCTACTCGAGATTACATCTACGCATGAACCTATCTCATGATGCCAGTGTTGGGGAACATCGCATGGGAAACAAAATTTTTCCTACGCGCACGAAGACCTATCATGGTGATGTCCATCTATGAGAGGGGATTTCCGATCTACGTACCCTTGTAGATCGCATAGCAGAAGCGTTAGTGAACGCGGTTGATGTAATGGAACGTCCTCACGTCCCTCGATCCGCCCCGCGAACCGTCCCACGAACCGTCCCGTGATCCGTCCACGATCTGCTCCGATCTAGTGCCGAACGGACGGCACCTCCGCGTTCAGCACACGTACAGCTCGACGATGATCTCGGCCTTCTTGATCCAGCAAGAGATACGGAGAGGTAGATGAGTTCTCCGGCAGCGTGACGGTGCTCCGGAGGTTGGTGGTGATCTAATCTCAGCAGGGCTCCGCCCGAGCTCCGCCCGAGCTCCGCAGAAACGCGATCTAGAGGAAAAACCGTGGAGGTATGTGGTCGGGCTGTCGTGGCAAAGTTGTCTCAAATCAGCCCTAATACCTCAGTATATATAGGCGGTAGGGAGGGGAGGAGGCAGCCTCAAACCCTCAAGGTTTGGCCGAAATTTGAGGTGGAGGAGTCCTACTCCAATCCTACTTGGAGTAGGATTCCACCTTCCCACTTGGAAACTCTTTCCACCTTGTGTTTTTCCCTTCTCAAACCTTATGGGCCATAGTGGGAACTTATTCCAGCCCACTAGGGGCTGGTTTATCTCTTCCCATAGCCCATGAGACCCCTTGGGGTGTGACACCCTCTCGATGGTCCCCGTCACCCCTCCCGGCAGTCCCAGTACACTACCGATGAGCCCGAAACTTTTCCGGTAATGCCCGAAAACTTTCTGGTAACCAAATGAGGTCATCCTATATATCAATCTTCGTCTCCGGACCATTCTGGAAACCCTCGTGACGTCCATGATCCCATCCGGGACTCCGAACAACATTCGGTAACCAACCATATAACTCAAATACGTATAAAACATCTTCAAACCTTAAGTGTGCAGACCCTGCGGGTTCGAGAACTATGTAGACATGACCCGAGGGACTCCTCGGTCAATATCCAATAGCGGGACCTAGATGCCCATATTGGATCCTACATATTCCGAAGATCTTTATCGGTTGAACCTCAGTGCCAAGGATTCATATAATCTCGTATGTCATTCCCTTTGTTCTTCGGTATGTTACTTGCCCGAGATTCGATCGTCAGTATCCGCATACCTATTTCAATCTCGTTTACCGGCAAGTCTCTTTACTCATTCTGTAATACAAGATCCCGCAACTTACACTAAGCCACATTGCTTGCAAGGCTTGTGTGTGATGTTGTATTACCGAGTGGGCCCCGAGATACCTCTCCGTCACACGGAGTGACAAATCCCAGTCTCGATCCATACTAACTCAACGAACACCTTCGGAGATACCTGTAGAGCATATTTATAGTCACCCAGTTATGTTGCGACGTTTGATACACACAAAGCATTCCTCCGGTGTCACTGAGTTATATGATCTCATGGTCATAGGAACAAATACTTGACACGCAGAAAACAGTAGCAACAAAATGACACGATCAACATGCTACGTCTATTAGTTTGGGTCTAGTCCATCACATGATTCTCCTAATGATGTGATCCCGTTATCAAGTGACAACACTTGCCTATGGTCAGGAAACCTTGACCATCTTTGATCAACGAGCTAGTCAACTAGAGGCTTACTAGGGACAGTGTTTTGTCTATGTATCCACACATGCACTGTGTTTCCAATCAATACAATTATAGCATGGATAATAAATGATTATCATGAACAAATAAATATAATAATAACTAATTTATTATTGCCTCTAGGGCATATTTCCAACAGTCTCCCACTTGCACTAGAGTCAATAATCTAGTTCACATCACCATGTGATTCCAACGAATCCAACACCCATATAGTTATGGGGTCTGATCACGTCTTGCTCGTGAGAGAGGTTTTAGTCAATGGTTCTGAAACTTTCAGATCCGTGTGTTCTTTACAAATCTTTATGTCATCTTATAGATGCTCCTACTATGTGCTATTCGGAAATACTCCAAATATCTACTCTACTATACGAATCCGTTTCACTACTCATAGTTATTCGGATTAGTGTCAAAGCTTGTATCGACGTAACCCTTTACGACGAACTCTTTAACCACCTCCATAATCGAGAAAAATTCCTTAGTCCATCAGTTACTAAGGATAAATTTTGACCGCTACTAGTGATTCAATCATGGATCACTCTCTGTACCTCTCAACAGACTTTGAGTCAAGGCACACATCAGGTGCGGTACCCAGCATGGCATACTTCAGATTCTACGGCCAAGGCATAGAAGACGACCTTCGTCTATTCTCTTTATTCTGCCGGGGTCGGGTTTTGAGTCTTACTCAAATTCACACCTTACAACGCAACCAAGAACTCCTTCCCTGCTGATCTATTTTGAACTCCTTCAAAAACTTGTCAAGGCATGCATCTTGTTGAAACTTCTATTAAGCGCTTTCGATCTATCTCCATAGATCTTTGATGCTCAACGTTCAAGTAGCGCAATCCAGGTATTCCTTTGAAAAACTCCTTTCAAACAACCTTGTATGCTTTACAGAAATTCTACATTACTTCTGATCCACAATATGTCAACCACATATACTTATCACAAATTCTATAGTGCTCCCACTCACTTCTTTGGAAATATAAGTTTCTCATAAACCTTGTACAAACCCAAAATCTTTGATCATCTCATCAAAGTGTATATTCCAACTTCGAGATGCTTGCACCAGTCCATTGAAGGATCACTGGAGCTTGCATACTTGCTAGTATCTTTAGGATCGACAAAACCTCCTGGTTGTATCACATACAATGTTTGCTCAAGGAAACCGTCGAGGAAACAATGTTTTGACATCCTATGTGCAATATTTCATAAATAATGCAGCAACTACTAACATAATTCTAACAGACTTTTAGCATCGCTACGAGTGAGAAAGTCTCATCATAGTCAACTGTTTGATCTTGTCGGAAACATCTTTGCGACAAGTCGAGCTTTTCTTAATAGTGACTTATCACCATCATCGTCTGTCTTCCTTTTAAAGATCCATCTTTACTCAATAGTCCTATGACCATCAAGTAGTTCTTCCAAAGTCTACACTTTGTTTTCATACATGGACCCTCTCTCGGATTTCATGGCCTCCAGCCATTTGTCGGAATCCAGGCTCACCATTGCTTTCTCCATAACTCGTAGGTTCGCTGTTGCTCAACAACATGACCTCCAAGATAGGGTTACCGTACCACTCTGCAGTAGTACGCGACCTTGTCAACCTACGAGGTTTGTAGTAACTTGATCCGATGCTCGATGTTTACCATCATCAGCTTTCACTTCAATTGGTTTAGGCGCCACAGGAACAACTTCCTGCGCCCTACTACACACTGGTTGAAGTGATGGTTCAATAACCTCATCAAGTTCTACCACCCTCCCACTCAATTCTTTCAAGAGAAACCTTTCCTCGAGAAAGGATCCTTTTCTAGAAACAAACACTTTGTTTTCGGATCTGAGATAGGAGATGTACCCAACTGTTTTGGATATCCTATGAAGATGCATTTATCCGCTTTGGGTTCGAGCTTATCAGATTGAAACTTTTTCACATAAGTGTCGAAGCCCCAAACTTTTAAGAAACGATAGTTTAGATTTCTCTAAACCTCAGTCTATACTGTGTCATCTCAACGGAAATACGCTGTGTCCTATTTAAAGTGAATGCGGTTGTCTCTAATGCATAACCCATAAACGATAGTGGTAATTCGATAAGAGACATCGTAGCATGCACCATACCAAATAGTGCATGGCTATGACGTCCAGACACATCATCACACTATGATGTTCCAGGTGGCATGAACTGCGAAACAATTTCCACATTGTCTTAACTGCGTACCAAAACTCGTAACTCAGATATTCATTTCTATGATCATATCGTACACAGTTTATCCTCTTGTTACAACGAACTTCACTCAGAAACAGGATTGAACTTTTCAATATTTCAGACTTGTGATTCATTAAGTAAATACTCTTGTATATACTCAAATCGTCATTGAAGTAAGAACATAATGATATCCACTGCGTGCCGCAGCACCCATTGGAGTGCATACATCAAAATGTATCACTTCCAACATGTTACTATCTTGTTTCATCTCAATGAAAACAAGGCCTTGCTCATGTGGTATGATTTGCATGTCACGAGTGATTCAAAATCAAGTGAGTATAAAGATCCATCAGCATGGAGCCTCTTCATGCAATTTATACCAACATGACTCAAGCGGCAGTGCCACAAGTAAGTGGTACTATCATCATTACCTCGTATCTTTTGGCACCAATATTATGAACATGTGTAACACTATGATCGAGATCCAATAAACCATTGAAGGTGATTATTCAAGCAAATAGAGTAACCATTATTCTCTTTAAATGAATAATCGTATTGCAATAAACACGATCCAATCATGTTCATGCTTAACGCAAGCACCAAATAACAATTTATTTAGGTTTAACACCAATCCCGAAGGTAGAGGGAGCGTGCGACGTTTGATCATATCAACCTTGGAAACACTTCCAACACTTATCGTCACTGTTGGAATTATGCCCTAGAGGCAATGATAAATATAGTTATTATTATAATTCCTGTATCAAGATAATAGTTTATTATCCATGCTATAATTGTATTGAATGAAGACTCATTTACATGTGTGGATACATAGACAAAACACCGTCCCTAGCATGCCTCTAGTTGGCTAGCCAGTTGATCGATGATAGTCAGTGTCTTCTGATTATGAACAAGGTGTTGTTGCTTGATAACTGGGTCACGTCATTGGGAGAATCACGTGATGGACTAGACCCAAACTAATAGACATAGCATGTTGATCGTGTCATTTTGTTGCTACTGTTTTCTGCGTGTCAAGTATTTATTCCTATGACCATGAGATCATATAACTCACTGACACCGGAGGAATGCTTTGTGTGTATCAAACGTCGCAACGTAATTGGGTGACTATAAAGATGCTCTACAGGTATCTCCGAAGGTGTTAGTTGAGTTAGTATGGATCAAGACTGGGATTTGTCACTCCGTGTGACGGAGAGGTATCTCGGGGCCCACTCGGTAATACAACATCACACACAAGCCTTGCAAGCAATGTAACTTAGTGTAAGTTGCGGGATCTTGTATTACAGACCGAGTAAAGAGACTTGCCGGTAAACGAGATTGAAATAGGTATGCAGATACTGACGATCGAATCTCGGGCAAGTAACATACCGAAGGACAAAGGGAATGACATACGGGATTATACGAATCCTTGGCACTGAGGTTCAAACGATAAGATCTTCGTAGAATATGTAGGATCCAATATGGGCATCCAGGTCCCGCTATTGGATATTGACCGAGGAGTCTCTGGGGTCATGTCTACATAGTTCTCGAACCCGCAGGGTCTGCACACTTAAGGTTCGACGTTGTTTTATGCGTATTTGAGTTATATGGTTGGTTACCGAATGTTGTTCGGAGTCCCGGATGAGATCACGGACGTCACGAGGGTTTCCGGAATGGTCCAGAAACAAAGATTGATATATAGGATGACCTCATTTGATTACCGGAAGGTTTTCGGAGTTACCGGGAATGTACCGGGAATGACGAATGGGTTCCGGGAGTTCACCGGGGGGGGGGGGGGGGGGGGGGAACCCACCCCGGGGAAGCCCATAGGCATTGGGGGAGCCACACCAGCCCTTAGTGGGCTGGTGGGACAGCCCACAAGTGCCCTATGCGCCAAGGATTAAAAATCAAAGGAAAAGGAAAAAAAAGGGGGGGAGGTGGGAAGGGAGGAGGACTCCCTCCCACCAAACCTAGTCCAACTCGGTTTGGGGGGGAGAGTCCTCCCCTTGGACTCGGCCAACCCCTTGAGGGTCCTTGGACCCCAAGGCAAGTCCCCCCTCCCTCCCACCTATATATACGGAGGTTTTAGGGCAGATTTGAGACGACTTTCCCACGGCTGCCCGACCACATACCTCCACGGTTTTTCCTCTAGATCGCGTTTCTGCGGAGCTCGGGCGGAGCCCTGCTGAGACAAGGTCATCACCAACCTCCGGAGCGCCGTCACGCTGTCGGAGAACTCTTCTACCTCTCCGTCTCTCTTGCTGGATCAAGAAGGCCGAGATCATCGTCGAGCTGTACGTGTGCTGAACGCGGAGGTGCCGTCCGTTCGGTACTAGATCGTGGGACTGATCGTGGGATTGTTCGTGGGGCGGATCGAGGGACGTGAGGACGTCCCACTACATCAACCGCGTTCACTAACGCTTCTGCTGTGCGATCTACAAGGGTACGTAGATCGGAAATCCCCTCTCGTAGATGGACATCACCATGACAGGTCTTCGTGCGCGTAGGAAAATTTTTGTTTCCCATGCGACGTTCCCCAACAGTGGCATCATGAGCTAGGTTCATGCGTAGATGTCTTCTCGAGTAGAACACAAAAGTTTTTGTGAGCGGTGATGTGCGTTTTGCTGCCCTCCTTAGTCTTTTCTTGATTCCGCGGTATTGTTGGATTGAAGCGGCTTGGACCGACATTACTCGTACGCTTACGAGAGACTGGTTTCATCGTTACGAGTAACCCCCTTTGCTCAAAGATGACTGGCAAGTGACGGTTTCTCCAACTTTAGTTGAATCGGATTTGACCGAGGAGGTCCTTGGATGAGGTTAAATAGCAACTCATATATCTCCGTTGTGGTGTTTGCGTAAGTAAGATGCGATCCTACTAGATACCCTTGGTCACCACGTAAATCATGCAACAACAAAATTAGAGGACGTCTAACTTGTTTTTGCAGGGTATGATTGTGATGTGATATGGCCAACGATGTGATGTGATATATTGGATGTATGAGATGATCATGTTGTAATAGAAATATCGACTTGCACGTCGATGGTACGGCAACCGACAGGAGCCATAGGGTTGTCTTTATACTAACGTTTGTGCTTGCAGATGCGTTTACTATTTTGCTAGGATGTAGCTTTGGTAGTAATAGCATAAGTAGCACGACAACCCCGATGGCAACACGTTGATGGATGATCATGGTGTGGCGCCAGTGACAAGAAGGTCGTGCCGGTGCTTTGGTGATGGAGATCAAGAAGCACATGATGATGGCCATATCATGTCACTTATGAATTGCATGTGATGTTAATCCTTTTCTGCACCTTATTTTGCTTAGAACGACGGTAGCATTATGAGGTGATCTCTCACTATAATTTCAAGACGAAATTGTGTTCTCCCCGACTGTGCACCGTTGCTACAGTTTGTCGTTTCGAGACACCACGTGATGATCGGGTGTGATAGACTCAACGTTCACATACAACGGGTGCAAAACAGTTGCGCACGCGGAACACTCGGGTTAAGCTTGACGAGCCTAGCATGTGCAGACATGGCCTGGGAACACATGAGACCGAAAGGTCGATCATGAATCATATAGATGATATGATTAGCATAGGGATGCTTACCACTAAAACTATACTCAACTCACTTGATGATCGGACTTGGGATAGTGTAAGTGAATCATGAACCACTCAAATGACTAGAGAGATGTACTTTTTGAGTGGGAGTTTAGCATATAATTTGATTAAGTTAAACTCTAATTATCTTGAACATAGTCTAAGTCCACTTTGAATATATTTGTGTTGTAGATCATGGCTCACGCGACAGTCATCCTGAATTTTAATACGTTCCTAGAGAAAGCTAAGTTGAAAGATGATGGAAGCAACTTTGTAGACTGGGCTCGTAATCTTAAGCTAATCTTACAAGCTAGGAAGAAGGATTATGTCCTTAATGCTGCGCTAGGAGATGAACCACCCGCTACGGCTGATCAGGATGTTAAGAACGCTTGGTTAGCACGTAAGGAGGACTACTCAATAGTTCAATGTGCAGTCTTGTATGGCTTAGAACCGGGACTTCAACGTCGCTTTGAGCGTCATGGAGCATTTGAGATGTTCCAGGAGTTGGAGTTTATCTTTCAGAAGAACGCCCGGATCGAGAGGTATGAGACCTCCGATAAATTCTATGCTTGCAAGATGGAGGAAAACTCGTCTGTCAGTGAACATGTGCTCAAAATGTCTGGGTACTCAAACCGTCTAGCTGAGCTGGGGATTGAACTCCCGCAGGAAGTTATCACTGACAGAATCCTTCAATCACTGCCGCCAAGCTATAAAGGCTTTGTGTTGAACTACAACATGCAAGGGATGAACAAGTCTCCCGGCGAGTTGTTTGCGATGCTGAAAGTCGCAGAGTCTGAACTCCGTAAAGAGCATCAAGTGTTGATGGTCAGCAAGACCACTAGTTTCAAGAGAAACGGCAAATGCAAGAAGGGCAATTCGAAGAAGAGCGGCAAGCCTGTTGCCAATCCGCCGAAGAAACCCAAGGCTGGACCTAAGCCTGAAACAGAGTGCTTCTATTGCAAGGGTATGGGTCACTAGAAGCGCAATTGCCCCAAGTATCTGGCAGATAAGAAGGCGGGCAAAGAAAAATCAGGTATATTTGATATACATGTTATTGATGTGTACTTAACCGGCTCTCGTAGTAGTGCCTGGGTATTTGATACCGGTTCTGTTGCTCATATTTGCAACCTGAAACAGGAACTGCGGAATAGACGAAGGCTGGCGAAAGACGAAGTGACGATGCGCGTAGGAAACGGTTCCAAGGTTGATGCAATCGCCGTCGGCACAGTGTCACTTCAGCTACCATCGGGATTAGTGATGAACTTAAATCATTGTTATTTAGTGCCTGCGTTGAGCATGAACATTATATCTGGATCTTGTTTATTGCGAGACGGTTACTCTTTTAAGTCTGAGAATAATGGTTGTTCTATTTCTATGAGTAACATCTATTATGGTCATGCACCGAATGTGAGAGGATTGTTCATATTGAATCTTGATAGCGATACGCATATACATAACATTGAGACCAAAAGAGTTAGAGTAAACAATGATAGCGCCATATTTTTGTGGCACTGCCGCTTGGGTCATATTGGTGTAAAGCGCATGAAGAAACTCCATGCTGATGGGCTTTTGGAGTCACTTGACTTTGATTCACTTGACACGTGCGAACCATGCCTCATGGGCAAGATGACTAAGACTCCGTTCTCCGGAACAATGGAGCGTGCAAGTGACTTGTTGGAAATCATACATACCGATGTGTGTGGTCCAATGAGCGTAGAGGCACGTGGCGGATATCGTTATTTTCTCACCTTCACTGACGATTTAAGTAGATATGGTTATGTCTACTTGATGAAACACAAGTCTGAAACATTTGAAAAGTTCAAGCAATTTCAGAGTGAAGTGGAAAATCATCGTAACAAGAAGATCAAGTTCCTACGGTCTGATCGTGAGGGTGAATATCTGAGTTTCGAGTTTGGTGCTCACTTAAGACAATGTGGAATTGTTTCGCAGTTGACACCGCCTGGAACACCACATTGTAATGGTGTGTCCGAACGTCGTAATCGTACTTTGTTAGAGATGGTGCGATCTATGATGTCTCTTACTGATTTGCCGTTATCATTTTGGGGTTATGCATTAGAAACAGCTGCATTCACTTTAAATAGGGCACCATCAAAATCCGTTGAGACGACACCATACGAACTGTGGTATGGCAAAAGGCCAAAGTTGTCGTTTCTTAAAGTTTGGGGATGTGATGCTTATGTCAAAAAGCTTCAGCCTGAAAAGCTGGAACCCAAAGCGGAAAAGTGCGTCTTCATAGGTTACCCAAAAGAGACAGTTGGGTACACCTTCTATCTCAAATCCGAGGGCAAAGTGTTTGTTGCTAAAAACGGAGCTTTTCTCGAGAAGGAGTTTCTCTCGAGAGAATTGAGTGGGAGGAAGATAGAACTTGACGAGGTTGTCGAACCTCTCATCCCTCTGGATGGTGGCGCAGGGCAAGGGGAAACCTCTGTCGTTGCGACGCCGGTTGAGGAGGAAGTTAATGATGATGGTCATGAAACTCCAGTTCAAGTTTCTGTTGAACCACGCAGGTCGACGAGATCACGCGCTGCTCCAGAGTGGTACGGTAATCCCGTCTTATCAATCATGTTGTTAGACAACAATGAACCTGCGAATTATGAAGAAGCAATGGTGGGCCCAGATTCCAACAAATGGCTAGAAGCCATGAAATCCGAGATAGGATCCATGTATGAGAACAAAGTGTGGACTTTGGAGATACTACCTGAGGGCCGCAAGGCTATTCAGAACAAATGGATCTTTAAGAAGAAGACGGACTCTGACGGTAATGTGACCGTTTATAAAGCTCGACTTGTGGCAAAGGGTTTTTCACAAGTTCCAGGAGTTGACTACGATGAGACTTTCTCACCCGTAGCGATGCTTAAGTCCGTCAGAATCATGTTAGCAATAGCTGCATTTTTCGATTATGAAATCTGGCAGATGGATGTCAAAACGGCGTTCCTTAACGGTTTCCTTAAGGAAGAGTTGTATATGATGCAACCCGAAGGTTTTGTCGATCCTGAGAATGCTAACAAGGTGTGCAAGCTCCAGCGATCCATTTATGGACTGGTGCAAGCATCTCGGAGTTGGAACAAACGCTTTGATGAAGTGATCAAGGCATTTGGGTTTATACAAGTGGTTGGAGAATCTTGTATTTACAAGAAAGTGAGTGGGAGCTCTGTGGCGTTTCTAATATTATATGTGGATGACATATTACTGATTGGAAACAACGTAGAGCTTTTGGAGAGCATAAAAGGTTACTTGAATAAAAGTTTCTCTATGAAGGACCTAGGAGAAGCTGCTTACATTCTAGGCATTAAGATCTATAGGGATAGATCAAAACGCTTGATAGGACTTTCACAAAGCACATACCTTGATAAAGTTTTGAAGAGGTTCAAAATGGAACAATCCAAGAAAGGGTTCTTGCCAGTTTTACAAGGTACGAGATTGAGTAAGACTCAGTGCCCAGCAACTGATGAAGATAGAGAGCATATGCGCTCCGTCCCCTATGCTTCAGCCATAGGCTCTATCATGTATGCGATGCTGTGCACTAGACCGGATGTTAGCCTGGCCATAAGTATGGCAGGCAGGTTCCAGAGTAATCCAGGAGTGGATCACTGGACAGCGGTCAAGAATATCCTGAAGTACCTGAAAAGTACTAAGGAGATGTTTCTCGTGTATGGAGGTGACGAAGAGCTCGCCGTAAAAGGTTACGTCGATGCAAGCTTTGACACAGATCCGGACGACTCTAAGTCGCAAACCGGATACGTATTTATTCTTAATGGGGGTGCAGTAAGCTGGTGCAGTTCCAAGCAAAGCGTCGTGGCAGATTCTACATGTGAAGCGGAGTACATGGCTGCCTCGGAGGCGGCTAAGGAAGGTGTCTGGATGAAGCAGTTCATGATGGATCTTGGAGTGGTGCCAAGTGCACTGGATCCAATAACCTTGTTCTGTGACAACACTGGTGCCATTGCCTTAGCAAAGGAACCACGGTTTCACAAGAAGACCAGACACATCAAACCACGCTTCAACCTCATCTGCGACTACGTCGAGGAAGAGGACGTAAATATATGCAAAGTGCACACGGATCTGAATGTAGCAGACCCGCTGACTAAACATCTTCCACGGCCAAAACATGATCGACACCAGAACTGTATGGGTGTTAGATTTATTGCAATGTAATTCACATGGTGATGTGAGGACTAGATTATTGACTCTAGTGCAAGTGGGAGACTGTTGGAATTATGCCCTAGAGGCAATGATAAATATAGTTATTATTATAATTCCTGTATCAAGATAATAGTTTATTATCCATGCTATAATTGTATTGAATGAAGACTCATTTACATGTGTGGATACATAGACAAAACACCGTCCCTAGCATGCCTCTAGTTGGCTAGCCAGTTGATCGATGATAGTCAGTGTCTTCTGATTATGAACAAGGTGTTGTTGCTTGATAACTGGGTCACGTCATTGGGAGAATCACGTGATGGACTAGACCCAAACTAATAGACATAGCATGTTGATCGTGTCATTTTGTTGCTACTGTTTTCTGCGTGTCAAGTATTTATTCCTATGACCATGAGATCATATAACTCACTGACAGCGGAGGAATGCTTTGTGTGTATCAAACGTCGCAACGTAACTGGGTGACTATAAAGATGCTCTACAGGTATCTCCGAAGGTGTTAGTTGAGTTAGTATGGATCAAGACTGGGATTTGTCACTCCGTGTGACGGAGAGGTATCTCGGGGCCCACTCGGTAATACAACATCACACACAAGCCTTGCAAGCAATGTAACTTAGTGTAAGTTGCGGGATCTTGTATTACGGAACGAGTAAAGAGACTTGCCGGTAAACGAGATTGAAATAGGTATGCGGATACTGACGATCGAATCTCGGGAAAGTAACATACCGAAGGACAAAGGGAATGACATACGGGATTATACGAATCCTTGGCACTGAGGTTCAAACGATAAGATCTTCGTAGAATATGTAGGATCCAATATGGGCATCCAGGTCCCGCTATTGGATATTGACCGAGGAGTCTCTCGGGTCATGTCTACATAGTTCTCGAACCCGCAGGGTCTGCACACTTAAGGTTCGACGTTGTTTTATGCGTATTTGAGTTACATGGTTGGTTACCGAATGTTGTTCGGAGTCCCGGATGAGATCACGGACGTCACGAGGGTTTCCGGAATGGTCCGGAAACGAAGATTGATATATAGGATGACCTCATTTGATTACCGGAAGGTTTTTGGAGTTACCGGGAATGTACCGGGAATGACGAATGGGTTCCGGGAGTTCACCGGGGGGGGGGGGGGGCAACCCACCCCGAGGAAGCCCATAGGCATTGGGGGAGCCACACCAGCCCTTAGTGGGCTGGTGGGACAGCCCACAAGTGCCCTATGCGCCAAGGATTAAAAATCAAAGGAAAAGGAAAAAAAGGGGGAGGTGGGAAGGGAGGAGGACTCCCTCCCACCAAACCTAGTCCAACTCGGTTTGGGGGGGGGGAGAGTCCTCCCCCTTGGACTCGGCCGACCCCTTGAGGGTCCTTGGACCCCAAGGCAAGGCCCCCTCCCTCCCACCTATATATACGGAGGTTTTAGGGCAGATTTGAGACGACTTTCCCACGGCTGCCCGACCACATACCTCCATGGCTTTTCCTCTAGATCGCGTTTCTGCGGAGCTCGGGCGGAGCCCTACTGAGACAAGGTCATCACCAACCTCCGGAGCGCCGTCACGCTGCCGGAGAACTCTTCTACCTCTCCGTCTCTCTTGCTGGATCAAGAAGGCCGAGATCATCGTCGAGCTGTACGTGTGCTGAACGCGGAGGTGCCGTCCGTTCGGTACTAGATCGTGGGACTGATCGCGGGATTGTTCACGGGGCGGATCGAGGGACGTGAGGACGTTCCACTACATCAACCGCGTTCTCTAACGCTTCTTCTGTACGGTCTATGAGGGTACGTAGATCACTCATCCCCTCTCGTAGATGGACATCACCATGATAGGTCTTCGTGCGCGTAGGAAATTTTTTGTTTCCCATGCGACGTTCCCCAACAGTCACCTCGCCTTTAGCTGGTCTCCGTTTATGCCGTAGCTTTTATTTCGTGTTACTAATCACTTAGCAACCGAACCGGTATCCAATACCCTCGTGCTACTAGGAATACTAGTAAAGTACACATCAACATCATGTATATCAAATATACTTCTTTTGACTTTTGCCAGCCTTCTTATCTACCAAGTATCTAGAGTTGCTCCGCCTCAGTGACCGTTCCCCTCATAACAGAAGCACTTAGTCCCGGGCTTGGGTTTAATCTGGGGTCTCTTCATTAGTGCAACAACTGCTTTGCCGTTTCACGAAGTATCCCTTCTAGCCCTTGCCTTTCTCGAAACTTAGTGGTTTTACTAACCATCAACTATTGATGCTCCTTCTTGATTTCTACTTTCGCAGTGTCAAACATCGTGAATCGCTCAAGGATCATTGTATCTATCCTTGATATGTTATAGTTCATCATGAAGCTCTCATAGCTTGGTGGTAGTGACTTTGGAGAACCATCACTATCTTATCTGGAAGATCAACTCCCACTTGATTCAAGCGATTGTCGTACTCAGATAATCTAAGCACACGCTCAACAATTGAGCTTTTCTCCTTTACTTCGTGGACAAAGAATCTTGTTGGAGGTCTCATACCTCTTAACAAGGACATAAGAATGAAATCACAATTTCATCTCTTTAGAACATCTCTTATGTTCCGTGACGTTTCAAAATGTCTTCGGCGCCTTGCTTCTAAGCCATTAAGTATTTTGTACTGAACTATCGTGTAGTCATCAGAAACGTGTATGTCGGATGTTCACAACATCTACAGACGAAGTTCGAGGTGCAGCACACCGAGTGGTGCATTAAGGACATAAGCCTTCTGCGCAGCAACGAGGACAATCCTCGATTTTACAGACTCAGTCTGCAAAGTTTGCTACTATCAACTTTCAACTAAATTTTCTCTAGGAACATATAAAAACAGTAGAGCTATAGCGCAAGCTACATCGTAAATCGCAAAGACCATTAGACTATGTTCATGACAATTAGTTCAATTAATCATATTACTTAAGAACTCCCACTCAGAAAGTACATCTCTCTAGTCATTTGAGTGGTACATGATCCAAATCCACTATCTCAAGTCCGATCATCACGTGAGTCGAGAATAGTTTCAGTGGTAAGCATCTCTATGCTAATCATATCAACTATACGATTCATGCTCGACCTTTCGGTCTCATGTGTTCCGAGGCCATGTCTGCACATGCTAGGCTCGTCAAGCTTAACCCGAGTGTTCCGCATGTGCAACTGTTTTGCACCCGTTGTATGTGAACGTTGAGTCTATCACACCCGATCATCACGTGGTGTCTCGAAACGAAGAACTGTCGCAACAGTGCACAGTCGGGGAGAACACAATTTCGTCTTGAAATTTTAGTGAGAGATCACCTCATAATGCTACCGTCGTTCTAAGCAAGATTAGGTGCATAAAGGATTAACATCACATGCAATTCACAAGTGACATGTTATGGCCATCATCATGTGCTTCTTGATCTCCATCACCAAAGCACCGACACGATCTTCTTGTCACCGGCGTCACACCACGATCTCCATCATCATGATCTCCATCATCATGTCGCCATCGGGGTTGTCGTGCTACTCATGCTATTACTACTAAAGCTACGTCCTAGCAATATAGTAAACGCATCTGCAAGCACAAACATTAGTTTAAAGACAACCCTATGGCTCCTGCCGGTTGCCGTACCATCGACGTGCAAGTCGATATTAACTTTTACAACATGATCATCTCATACATCCAATATATCACATCACATCGTTGGCCATATCACATCACAAGCATACCCTGCAAAAACAAGTTAGACGTCCTCTAATTGTTGTTGCATGTTTTACGTGGTGACCATGGGTATCTAGTAGGATCGCATCTTACTTACGCAAACACCACAACGGAGATATATGAATTGCTATTTAACCTCATCCAAGGACCTCCTCGGTCAATTCCGATTCAACTAAAGTTGGAGAAACCGACACCCGCCAGTCATCTTTGAGCAACGGAGTTACTCGTAGCGATGAAACCAGTCTCTCGTAAGCGTACGAGTAATGTCGATCCGAGCCGCTTCGATCCAACAATACCACGGAATCAAGAAAAGACTAAGGAGGGCAGCAAAACGCACATCACCGCCCACAAAAACTTTTGTGTTCTACTCGAGATTACATCTACGCATGAACCTATCTCATGATGCCACTGTTGGGGAACGTCGCATGGGAAACAAAAAATTTCCTACGCGCACGAAGACCTATCATGGTGATGTCCATCTACGAGAGGGGATTTCCGATCTACGTACCCTTGTAGATCGCACAGCAGAAGCGTTAGTGAACGCGGTTGATGTAGTGGAACGTCCTCACGTCCCTCGATCCGCCCCGCGAACCGTCCCACGAACCGTCCCGCGATCCGTCCCACGATCCGCTCCGATCTAGTGCCGAACGGACGGCACCTCCGCGTTCAGCACACGTACAACTCGACGATGATCTCGGCCTTCTTGATCCAGCAAGAGAGACAGAGAGGTAGATGAGTTCTCCGGCAGCGTGACGGTGCTCCGGAGGTTGGTGGTGATCTAATCTCAGCAGGGCTCCGCCCGAGCTCCGCAGAAACGCGATCTAGAGAAAAACCGTGGAGGTATGTGGTCGGGCTGCCGTGGCAAAGTTGTCTCAAATCAGCCCTAATACCTCAGTATATATAGGAGGGAGGGAGGGGAGGAGGCAGCCTCAAACCCTCAAGGTTTGGCCGAAATTGAGGTGGAGGAGTCCTACTCCAATCCTACTTGGAGTAGGATTCCACCTTCCCACTTGGAAACTCTTTCCACCTTGTGTTTTTCCCTTCTCAAACCTTATGGGCCTTAGTGGGAACTTATTCCAGCCCACTAGGGGCTGGTTTATCTCTTCCCATAGCCCATGAGACCCCTTGGGGTGTAACACCCTCTCGATGGTCCCCGTCACCCCTCCCGGCACTCCTAGTACACTACCGATGAGCCCGAAACTTTTCCGGTAATGCCCGAAAACTTTCCGGTAACCAAATGAGGTCATCCTATATATCAATCTTCGTCTCCGGACCATTCCGGAAACCCTCATGACGTCCGTGATCCCATCTAGGACTCCGAACAACATTCGGTAACCAACCATATAACTCAAATACGTATAAAACATCTTCAAACCTTAAGTGTGCAGACCCTGCGGGTTCGAGAACTATGTAGACATGACCCGAGGGACTCCTCGGTCAATATCCAATAGAGGGACCTAGATGCCCATATTGGATCCTACATATTCCGAAGATCTTTATCGGTTGAACCTCAGTGCCAAGGATTCATATAATCTCGTATGTCATTCCCTTTGTCCTTCGGTATGTTACTTCCGCGAGATTCGATCGTCAGTATCCGCATACCTATTTCAATCTCGTTTACCGGCAAGTCTCTTTACTCGTTCCGTAATACAAGATCCCGCAACTTACACTAAGTCACATTGCTTGCAAGGCTTGTGTGTGATGTTGTATTACCGAGTGGGCCCCGAGATACCTCTCCGTCACACGGAGTGACAAATCCCAGTCTCGATCCATACTAACTCAACGAACACCTTCGGAGATACCTATAGAGCATCTTTATAGTAACCCAGTTACGTTGCGACGTTTGATACACACAAAGCATTCCTCCGGTGTCAGTGAGTTATATGATCTCATTGTCATAGGAACAAATACTTGACACGCATAAAACAGTAGCAACAAAATGACACGATCAACATGTACGTCTATTAGTTTGGGTCTAGTCCATCACATGATTCTCCTAATGATGTGATCCCGTTATCAAGTGACAACATTTGCCTATGGTCAGGAAACCTTGACCATCTTTGATCAACGAGCTAGTCAACAAGAGGCTTACTAGGGACAGTGTTTTGTCTATGTATCCACACATGCACTGTGTTTCCAATCAATACAATTATAGCATGGATAATAAACGATTATCATGAACAAATAAATATAATAATAACTAATTTATTATTGCCTCTAGGGTATATTTCCAACATAAACCATCGCGCGATCCCGACCGCCACACAAAGGATGACAATCAAAAGACTAATCATGCTCAGACTTCATCACAAAACGGTTCACCATACGTGCATGCTACGGGAATCACTAACTTCAACACAAGTATTTCTAGATCCACAACACCTTACTAGCATGACTTCAATATTACCAAAACCACAACTCAAAACTAATTGAGATGAATCAAACTTCTCTAACTATTCAATGCACATGAAGGTGGAAGTTTTCATATCCCTTTGGATAACTACCCCTTTTGAGACTACTTTCAAAGCATAGATCAACTACCAAGCCACGCACCGCTGCGCTCTAAAAGATATAAGTGAAGCACATAGAGCAAAAGTATCTAGCTCAAAAGATATAAGTGAAGCACATGTGAGCTGAATTGTCTACCAAAGGATATAAGTGAAGCTCGATAAAATCATGGTGAGTGCATGTCTCTCTCTCTAGGTGTTCAGCAAGGATGATTGTGACACAACAAAAAATAAAAGACTCCTACGATACCAGACGCTCCAAGCAAAAACACATAACATGTGGTGAATAAAAATATAGCCTCAAGTAACGTTACCGATGGATTGAAGACGAGAGAGGGGATGCCTTCCCGGGGCATCCCCAAGCTTAGGCTTTTATGGCATCCTTGAATCTCTTGGGGTGCCTTGGGCGTCCCCAAGCCTGAGCTCTTGCCACTCTTTATCTCTTTGTCCATAAGAACTTCACCCAAAACTTGAAAACTTCACAACACGAAACTTAAACAGAAACTCGTGATAACATTAGTATAAGAAAGCAAATCACCACTTCCTTAGGTATTGTAGCAAACTTAAATTCTACTTATGCTGATGTTGGGTTACTATAGTTTCAATCTTCCAAGGCTAATACCCTCCGATACTATCCATAGTTTCATCAAACTAAGCAACCAACACAACAAAAACAGAATGTGTTAACAGCAGACCAGTCTGTAGCAATCTGTATATTTCGTGTAACTCTGTTACTTCAAAAGATCTGACAAATTACGAGAGTCTGAAGACATTCCGTAGAAATCATCAGCAAAAATAATCAACTCAAAAGCTCTTACAGAATAAAAATGAAAATTATTTTCGTGAGCAGAAAGTTTCTGTCTTTTTCCAGCATGATCAAAAAATCATCATCAAGACTAATCATAACGGTTTTGCTTGGCACAAATACAAAAGACACAATCATAACAGAATTATGATGGTGTGGAGAAAAAAAAACAGGGAGCAAAAAAGCAAAGAAAATTTTATTCATTGGGTTGCCTCCCAACAAGCGCTATCGTTTAACGCCCTTAGCTAGGCATTGATTTCAATGATGCTCACATAAAATGTAAGGATTGAAACACAACGAGAGCATCATGGAGCAAATGGATAGCACATTTAAGTCTAACCCACTTCCTATGCATTGGGATTTTGTGATCAAACAATTTATTGAAGCAAGTATCAACTAGCATAGGAAGGCAAAACAAGCATAGCTTCAAAAATTCCAACATATGGAGAGGAAGCTTGATACTATTGAAATAAGTAGAAGCATATGATCCTCTCTCATAGTAATTTTCAGTAGCATCATGAATGAATTCAACAATATAACCAGCACCTAAGGATTTCTTTTCATGATCTACAAGCATAGAAATTTTACTACTCTCCACATAAGGAAATCTATTCTCAAGAATAGTAGTGGGAGTATCGTAAAAGACTTGAGCACTACAAATTGTGTCCACAATGAAAAAGAAAGGTTTAGCAAAGGGGTTCTCGAGAGTATGACAAGTTTTATCATCCCTCTTCTTTAAAGCATAAGTATCCTCACAATAATCATCATAGATAGGGGGCATGCTTTCATCAAAATGATTTTGATCATTCAAAGTGGAAGAACTAAGAAGATCATCTTCATCAAATATAGCAACCCCAAGCTTGTGGCTTTGCATATCATTAGAATCATGGGTATTCAAAGAATTCATGCTAACAACATTGCAATCATGCTCATCATTCACATATTCTATGCCAAGCATTCTATGTAATTCTTCTTTCAGCACTCGAGCACAATTTCCTTCCCATCATGCTCACGAAAGACATAGAAAACATGGAGCATATGAGGCATCCTCAATTCCATTTTTTTTGTTTTCTAGCGAAAGAACAATAAACAAAAAGATTCGATTGCAAGATCTAAAGATATACCTTCAAGCGCTAACCTCCCCGGCAACGGCGTCAGAAAAGAGCTTTGTTGATGGGATGTTAGTGTCGCTTACCTAGCCTCCCCGGCAACGGCGCCAGAAAAGAGCTTGATGTCTACTACGCAACCTTCTCCTTGTAGACGTTGTTGGGCCTCCAAGTGCAGAGGGTTGTAGGACAGTAGCAATTTTCCCTCAAGTGGGTGACCTAAGGTTTAACAATCCGCAGGAGGCGTAGGATGAACATGGTCTCTCTCAAGCAACCCTGCAACCAAATAACAAAGAGTCTCTTGTGTCCCCAACACACCTAATACAATGGTAAGTTGTATAGGTGCACTAGTTCGGCGACGAGATGGTGATACAAGTGCAATATCGATGGTAGATATAGGTTTTTGTAATCTGAAATTACAAAAACAGCAAGGTAACAAATAGTAAAGGTGAGCACGAACGGTATTGCAATGCGTGGAAACAAGGCCTAGGGTTCATACTTTCACTAGTGAAGTTCTCTCAACAATGATAACATAATTGGATCATATAACTAGCCCTGAACATGCAACAAAGAGTCACTCCAAAGTCACTTATAGCGGGGAACAAACGAAGAGATTATTATCGGGTACGAAACCACCACAAACTTATTCTTTCTGATCGATCTATTCAAGAGTCCATAGTAAAATAACACGAAGCTATTATTTCTGTTCGATCCATCATAGAGTTCGTACTAGAATAACACCTTAAGATACATATCAACCAAGACCCTAATGTCACCTAGATACTCCATTGTCACCTCAAGTATCCGTGGGCATGATTATACGATATGCATCACACAATCTCAGAATCATCTATTCAACCAACACATAGAACTTCAAAGAGTGCCCCAAAGTTTCTACCAGAGAGTCAAAACATGTGCCAACCCCTGTGCATAGGTTCCCAATGTCACGAACCCGCAAGTTGATCACCAAAACATACATCAAGTACTCACACGAATCCACGTGTGCCAACCCATATGCATAGGTTCCCAATTGTCACAAACCCGCAAGTTGATCACAGCAGATAGACACGTGCAAGACATACGTCAAGTGTTCTCAAAGACTCAATCCGATAAGATAACTCCAAAGGGGAAACTCAATTCATTACAAGAGGGAGAGGGGGAAGAACATCATAAGATCCAACTATAGTAGAAAAGCCCATGGTACATAGAGATCAAGACATCTCAAGAACACGAGAGAGAGAGATCAAACACATAGCTACTGGTACATACCCTCAGCCCCGAGGGAGAACTACTCCCTCCTAGTCATGGAGATCACCGGGATGATGAAGATGGCCACCGGAGATGGATTCCCCCTCCGGCAGGGTGCCAGAACGGGCTCCAGATTGGTTTTTGGTGGCTACAGAGGCTTGCGGCGGCGGAACTCCCGATCTAGGTTTCTTTTTGGGGGTTTCGGAATTTATAGGAATTTATGGCGGTGGAATTGCGTCAGTTGGGCTGACGAGAAGGTCACAAGCCTGCGCGCCACCACCGGGGGGGGGGTGTGGTGGCGTGAGGGCTTGTGACTCCCTCGTGGCCCATCTGGCCTTCTCCCAAAGCTTCGGGGGTCTCTTTTGGTCCAAAAAAAATCATCGTAAAGTTTCATTCCATTTTGACTCCGTCTGAAAATGGGCCAAAAACACGAAAAAATACAGAAACTGGCACTTGGCACTGAGTTAATAGGTTGGTCCCCAAAAAGATATAAAATAGCATATTCATGCATATAAAACATCCAAAGTTGACAAGATAATAGCATGGAACTATCAAAAATTATAGATATGTTGGAGACGTATCAGGTACCAACCTATCGAAAGAAGTTATGGAGCAATTCTGTCAGAAAGAGCACATCCGGCTTGACTTGGCGGTTGTAGCGCATCCGCAATCCAATGGGCAGGCTGAAAGAGCGAATCAAGAGATTTTGAGAGCATCAAACCCCAGCTCATGGTCCCATTACAATGTACGCCAGGGTTGTTGGGTTGAGGAACTCCCCTCGGTTCTCTGGAGTATCAATACTACTCCAAACAGGTCCATTGGATACACAACTTTCTTTCTGGTCTATGGTGCTGAGGCGGTACTCCCAAGTGATATTCACCATGACTCTCCTAGAGTCGTCGCTTATGTTGAGGGCGCCAATGAACAAGCATGACAATATTCTTTGGATGATTTGGAGGAAGAGCGAGACTTAGCAGCAGCCAGGTCAGCCATATACCAACAGGACCTATGTCGCTATCATACCCGTAGAGTAAAAAGTCGCACCTTCCAAGAGCGCGACTTTGTGCTCCACCTGATTCAAGATCAAACGGGTATGCATGAGCTTTTGCCTCCATGGGAAGGACCGTTTATCATCAACAAAAATCTCAACAATGGTTCACATTACGTGATCGATCTACGACCCAATAAGAACACCTCTGAAGCAGAGACAACCTGGCCGTGGAACATTGCTCACCTACGGCCTTATTATACTTAGAGGCACTAGCTCATTATTTCTTGTACGTCCCCCAATTTATGTACATACTTATGTATTTTTGAACATAATAAAGCCGACATCCTCAAACTTCAGGGCCTTTGTCGTTTTCAGCCTACAAATTGAGCATGAGTTTTATTATTTCAAAACATGTTACTTGGGGGCTACTGGTCCAAACAAATCATCGTGATCAATGGAATCAAGTCGGCTTATCTCGATTCCAGATTGTTTGGCAGTAATAGCATTGTCTTCTACCATCCTACATTGGGCTTTTCTATTGATCATAGGTCACTTGGGGGCTTCCAACTCATCGAATTTAGCTTTCTCACCGTCTTGATCCGGCAAAGACGCCACAAAATGGTTATACTTGCCTATATGTTTGATGCGACTCCGATCAGGTGACTCAGTGTACTCTTGACTATTCAATCCATCATGGACTGTGAATCGTGAATGTTAAAACATTGGTTTGTCACATGAGAGCCAGCATACTGAAGTTAAGATAAACCATGGGTTATCATGCTCATGACGAGATGATGTATATACTTCTCGCACCTCGTTGGTTACCCCAAGTGGAAGGTTGAGATATAATCACCAGCAAGTTTTCCCTCACACGAAGACTGAAGGTTTATCGAACCAGGAGGACTCCTAGGCTCAACAAGTAGGTGTCTCCCTCCCTGGCGCTAGCAGAAGACGTCGACCTGCACACACAACAAATAAATATGCTCCCAACGAGTACAAAGAGGTTGTCAATCTCTCCGGCCTTGTAGTTTGCAAAGGATCAAAACACAAGCGGGAAAAGTAATAGTAATGGCAACGGAAATGTAAATGAAAGCGGTAAATGATGGAGGTGTAAGCAATGGTGGTGATATGGACCGGAGTCACATGATGTTCACTAGTGATGTCTCTCTCCCAAAAGACGATAAACAACTATGCTTGGGTAAACAAATTATAGTTAGGCAATTGATAGAATTATAAACGCACCGCAATGCTAATTATGCTACTTGATAGTTAGAGGTTCAATAGTAATGGGCAGTGCACCAAGACAAGTAGACCGTTTATTCATCAGCATCTACTTAGTAAACATCCACCTTGAGATATCTATCCAGAACATCTCGCCGGTATTAAGTTGTGAGCCCCACCCAAAGTGTAAACTCAAAGAAACGGACAAATGCATTAACGAACTAGGCGTAAGGTAAACAATCCTTGCAACCGTGGTCACAAGCACCCTTGTTTTCTCCCTGGTGGCAACAACACATCCCCTAGTCTCGTGTTTCTGTCACTCAAGCTAAACGTCGAGGGGCATGAACCCACAATCATGCATAACACTCCCTCTTGGAGTTACAATCTACTACTCGGCCAAAGCAATAAATAGCAATGGAGAACATGCATGAATCACTAAAGAACATAATATAAAAGGATAATCATATATATAACTCATAACAATCTGAACATAATCTCATAATCCATCGAATCCTAACAAACCGAGCATAGCAATAGCAAGAGAATTACATAGATGCCTTGATCATGTAGGGCAGCTCACAAGGACTAACCATTGAAGCACAAGATTGGAGAGAAGACATCACATAGCTACTGGTCATGGACTCAGGGTCCAAGGAGGACTACTCACGGCAGGCCCGGGAAGCGTCCATGGCGGTTGAGAAGCTCCTGGAGGTCAATCCTCCCTCCGGCATGGTGTTGTTAAGAGGTCTCCTGATGCTCCCGATCACGGAAGCACTGCGGCGGCGGAACATTGGAGAAATTCGCGATTCTGGATCCCCTATAGGGTTTTCCTCATCAAGGGGTAAATATAGGCGAAAGGAGGGCACCGGAGGAGGTGGCACCCACCCAGGCGGCTTCTTGGCGCGGCCAGGGGGTAGGCCACGCCCACAAGTCGCCTGGGCGGCCCCTGGCCCCCCTCTCGCCCATCTTCGGTGACCTGGAAGCTTCCGGTACGCTGATTTTTTATTTATTTTTCTTGGGATTTTTCGGGCTTTGGAAAATTGGGTAAAAGCCCCTGCAAAATAGACATCAACAGACATAAACTGGCACTGGGTGCACCGAGTTAGTAGTTTAGTCTAAATATGTGTAAAATGATATAAAAGTGTAGCAAACCATATAACAATGTCACCCAAAAGATCATGGAACAAGTAGAAATTATAGATACGTTTGGGACGTATCACATGCCCGTTTCATTGAAGCAAGACTTGAGCCTCGAAAGCCGGTTTCTTTTTACCGTCTCTCACTAAGCCGAATTATTATTGCTTTATATTATCATGACTTGATCATTTCAGGTACAAACGCTATTGTTTTCGGCTCATATAGAGTGCCTAGGTTATAAAGTCATAATATTGTGATGAACAGTTCAAAATTTTACGGCTCACGGACAAAAATTGTGAATTCTAGAGCCAAGTCACAATAACTTGCCTTGTGTTGATTCAAGCAACCAGATTTTGAGAAAGGATAAGCCATGACAGAGCAGATTAAAAGATTAAGATCTATCTGATTCGTATGCATAAGGATTAAAGGCGAGTTAACAAAGACTAGTCCAGACATAGTTTCCCTTGCCATCATGATGAAAACCAAGATTTTTTACAAACGTGCCAAAGGCACAGCACAGGTGATACAACTATTAGCTTAGGAAATACATTACAAGGCACTCCATGCCCAAATGATGGAATCAAAGTTTTTCTCTTAACCAGGCTTACACATTTTTCGGGTTAAGTTTTATTTTGGTCTTGAGCGTGAGTTGCCTCCGGCTGGTCCCGCGTTTGATCCATCGGTTCTATGATCTGAAGATCATCCAAATTCCAGTTGCAATGGGACAAGGATTCAAACGTATCTATAATTTTTTATGGTTTCACGCTGTTATCTTGTCTTCTTTGTATGTTTTATGTACCTTTTTATATCTTTTTGGGGACTAACTTATTGATTCAGTGCCAAGTGCCAGTTCCTGTTTTTCCTTGTTTTTGACTCTTTTCAGATCTGATTTTGGAACGGAGTCCAAACGGAAGAAAAACCCCGAAATGATGTTTCCCCGAACGGAAGAAGTTGAGGGAGACTTTGGGCCAGGCCAGGTGGGCCCCAGGGAGCCCACAAGGGCCCACTCCGCCACCAGGGGGAGGCGGCGGTGGGCAAGATTGTGGCTTCCCTGGCCGCCTCCTGACCTAGGTTTTGCGCCTATATATTCCCAAATATTCCGCAAAAAATCAGGGGAGCCTCGAAAATACTTTTCCGCCACCGCAAGCTTCCGTTTCCGCGAGATCTCATCTGGAGACCCTTCCCGGCGCCCTGCCGGAGGGGACTTTGGAGGTGGAGGGCTTCTTCATCATCATCATCGCCCCTCCAATGACTCGTGAGTAGTTCACTTTAGACCTACGGGTCCGTAGTTAGTAGCTAGATGGCTTCTTCTCTCTCTTGGATCTTCAATACAAAGTTCTCCATGATCTTCATGGAGATCTATCCGATGTAATCTTCTTTGGCGGTGTGTTTGTCGAGATCCGATGAATTGTGGACTTGTGATCAGATTATCTATGATATATATTTGAGTCTTTGCTGATTTCTTATATGCATGATTTGATATCCTTGTAAGTCTCTCCAAGTCTTGGGTTTTGTTCGGCCAACTAGATACATGATTCTTGCAATGGGAGAAGTGCTTGGTTTTGTGTTCTGCCATGTGGTGACCTTTCCCAGTGACAGAAGGGGCAGCAAGGCACACATCAAGCAGTTGCCATCAAGGGTAAAAGGATGGGGGGTTTTATCATTGGGTTGAGATTATCCCTCTACATCATGTCATCTTGCTTAAGGTGTTACTCTGTTCTTATGGACTTAATACACTAGATGCATGCTGGATAGCGGTCGATGTGTGGAGTAATAGTAGTAGATGCAGAAAGTATAGGTCTACTTGTTTCGGACGTGATGCCTATAGAAATAATCATTGCATAGATATCGTCACGACTCAGCACAGTTCTATGAATTGCTCGGCAGTAATTTGTTCACCCACCGTCTACTTGCTTTCATGAGAGAAGCCACTAGAAAACACTACGGCCCCCGGGTCTATTCACATCCATCGTTTACAACTCTGCTTTTACTTTGCTTTGTTACTTTGTTACTTTCAGTTCTCACTTGGCAAACAATCTATAAGGTATTGAAAACCCCTTCATATTGCTGGGTGCAAGCTTTTGTGTTTGTGCAGGTTGGTGAGATACTCTTCCCCCGGATTCATACCTTGGTTCTCAAACTGAGGGAAATACTTACCGTCGCTATGCTACATCACCCTTTTCGCTTCGAGGGAATACCAATGTGCCGTAGTAGGAGTATTTCTGGCATAATTGCGAGGGGTACACAACAAACATCAGAAGTATTTCTGGCGCCATTGCAGGGGAAGAGGATCGCTTGCCGAGGAGGATCGTGAAGAATATTCTCCAGACAACACGCCTATTTCTGGCGCCGTTGCCGGGGAGGAGAAATCAAGATCTATCGAAGTAGGTCTCACAAACTCTTCTCTTGCATTTACTTTTGTTGCCAGTTGCCTCTCGTTTTCCTCCCCCCCACTTCACATTTGCCGTTTTCATTCGCCTTTCTCCTTCGCCGTTTTCCTTTGGCTTTGCCGTTTTCCTTCGCTGGTTTCTTGCTTGCTTGTGTGCTTGTTTGTTTGTTGAAGACATCATGTTTGAAAACACCAAACTTTGCGACTTCTCGAGCACTAATAATAATGATTTTATTAGTACTCCGATTACTCCCGCCACTAGTGCGGAATTGTATTAAATCAACGCAGCTTTGTTGAATCTTGTTATGAAAGAGGAATTATCTAGCCTTCCTAGTGAAGATGCCGCATCCCATCTCAATACCTTCACTGAGCTTTGTGATATGCAAAAGAAAAGATATGTGGATAATGACGTGACTAAGTTGAAACTTTTTCCTTTCTCGTTGCGAGATCGCGCAAAAACTTGGTTTTCTTCTTTGCCTAAAAATAGTATCGATTCTTGGGATAGGTGCAAAGATGCTTATATATCCAAGTATTTTCCGCCGGCTAAGATCATCTCCTTACGCAACGATATCATGAATTTCAAGCAACTTGATCATGAACACGATGCACAATCTTGGGAGAGGATGAAGCTTATGATTAGAAATTGTCCCACTCATGGCTTGAGTTTGTGGATGATTATACAAATCTTTTACGTTGGCTTGCATTTCGCTTCTCGCAATATCTTGGACTCCGCCTCAGGTGGAACGTTCATGGAAATCACGTTAGGAGACGCTACAAAACTCCTAGACAATATCATGACCAACTACTCTCAGTGGCACACTGAACGGTCGCCTGCTAGCAAAAAGGTGCATGCTATAGAAGAGATTAACTCGCTTAGTGCTAAGATGGACGAGTTGATGAATTTGGTTGCTAGTAGAAACGCTACCATAGATCCTAATGACATGCCACTATCTTCATTGATTGAGAGTAGCAACGCTAGTTTGGACGTGAATTTTGTTGGTAGGAACAATTTTGGCAACAACAATACTTTTAGAGGGAACTATGTTCCTAGGCCTTTTCCTAGTAACTCCTCTAACAATTATGGCAATTCCTACGACAACACTTATGGAAGTCACAACAAATTACCCTCTGATCTAGAGAGTAATATCAAAGAGTTCATCAACTCTCAAAAGATTTTCAATGCGTCCATAGAGGAAAAACTACTCAAAATAGACGATTCGGCTAAGAGCGTTGATAGGATGTCTTGTGATATTGATGCTTTGAAAGTTAGATGTGCTCCTCCCAAGATCAACTTGGATGAAACTTTGAAAGCTATGCGTATCTCCATGAATGAGAGCAAAGAAAGAACCACCCAAATTCGCACTAGACATGAATGGTTTAAAAGGGTGCGTTCTAGTGATGCAAATCACGAAGATCTTAAAGTGCTTGGTGTGTCTCCTCTTGAATCTTTGTTTTCGCGTGTCAAACCTACTCATGGAGGGGCTGGATATGAATCCACTTTTGTTGAAAAACGCCCCGATGATTCGGAGTCCACCTATCTTGATGATAAAGGTGTGGAGAGTGGAGTAGAAGAAGTCAAAATTTTGGGTAGTAATGAAACTCCCACTTTGGATTTCAAGGAATTCAATTAAGATAATTGCTCCTTGTTTGAATGTATTTATTTGATGCAATCCATTGCAAACTCTCCACATGCTTATAGCCAAAGTAAAGCCTTTACCGCGCATATCGTAGATGCTATGATGAAATCTCTTGAAGAGAAGCTCGAACTAGAAGTCTCGATACCTAGAAAACTTCATGATGAGTGGGAACCTACTATCAAAATCAAGATCAAAAACTATGAGTGTAATGCTTTGTGTGATTTGGGTGCTAGTTTTTCCGCGATTCCAAAGTCTTTATGTGATATTCTTGGTTTTCATGAGATTGAAGAGTGTTCTCTTAATTTGCATCTTGCGGATTCTACCGTCAAGAAGCCCATGGGGAGGATCGATGATGTTCTTATTGTTGCAAATAAGAACTATGTACCCGTGGATTTCATTGTACTTGACATAGATTGCAATCCTTCATGTCCCAGTATTCTTGGTAAACCTTTCCTAAGGACTATTGGTGCTATCATCGATATGAAGGAAGGGAATATTAGATTTCAATTTCCCTTAAAGAAGGGCATGGAGCACTTTCCTAGAATGAAAATAAGATTGCCTTATGAATCTATGATGAGGGCTACCTATGGTTTGAGCAGCAAAGATGACTATACGTGATTCCATCACTTTCGCCTAACTAAGGGCGTTAAACAAAAGCGCTTGTTGGGAGTCAACCCAACGAATCTATCCTTTTTCTTTCTGTTTTGTGTTTTTTCAAACTTTCATAATTCTGTTATGATTGTGTTTTTTTTGTTTCTTTTTGCGTTTGTGCCAAGCAAAACCGTTATGATTAGTCTTGAGGATGATCGATTGGTCATGCTGGGAAAGTCAAAAACTTTCTGCTCACGAAAAGAATTTTCATTTTTTTCTGTAAGAGCTTTTGAGTTGATTATTTTTGCTGCTGATTGCTACGCAAATTATTCAGACTGTCGTAATTTTTCAGAATTTGTGAAGTACTAGAGGTATACAAAACATCCAGATTGCTACAGACTGGTCTGCTGTTAACACATTCTGTTTTTGTTGTGTTGGTTGCTTACTTTTATGAAACTATGGATAGTATCGGGGGGTATTAGCCATGGAAGATTGAAAGTACAGTAACCCAACATCACCACAAGTAGAATTTAAGTTTGCTATAGTACCTAAGGAAGTGGTGGTTTTCTTTCTTGTACTAATGTTATCACGAGTTTATGTTTAAGTTTTGTGTTGTGAAGTTTTCAAGTTTTGGGTGAAGTGCTTATGGACAAAGAGATAAAGAGTGGCAAGAGCTCAAGCTTGGGGACGCCCAAGGCACCCCAAGAGATTCAAGGATGCCGTAAAAGCCTAAGCTTGGGGAAGCCCCGGGAAGGCATCCCTCTCTCGTCTTCAATCCATCGGTAACGTTACTTGGGGCTATATTTTTATTCACCACATGTTATGTGTTTTTGCTTGGAGCGTCTTGTATCATAGGAGTCTTTTATTTTTGTTGTGTCACAATCATCCTTGCTTCACACCTAGAGCGAGAGACATGCACACGCCGTGATTTTGTCGAGCTTCACTTATATCTTTTGGTAGACAATTCAGCTCACATGTGCTTCACTTATATCTTTTGAGCTAGATACTTTTGCTCTATGTGCTTCACTTATATCTTTTAGAGCGCAGCGGTGTGTAGCTTGGTAGTTGATCTATGCTTTGAAAGTAGTCTCAAAAGGGGTAGTTATCCAAAGGGATACGAAAACTTCCTCCTTCATGTGCATTGAATAGTTGGAGAAGTTTGATTCATCTCAATTAGTTTTTAGTTGTGGTTATGGTAATATTGAAGTCATGCTAGTAAGGTGTTGTGGATCTAGAAATACTTGTGTTGAAGTTAGTGATTCCCGTAGCATGCACGTTGGGTGAACCGCTATGTGATGAAATCTGAGCATGATTAGTATATTGATTGTCATCCTTTGCGTGGCGGTCGGGATCGCGCGATGGTTTATTCCTACCAACCCTTCCCCTAGGAGTATGCGTTGAATGCTTTGTTTCGATTACTAATAAAACTTTTGCAACAAGTATATGAGTTCTTCATGACTAATGTTGAGTCCATGGTTTAGATGCACTTTCACCTTCCACCATCACTATCTTCTTAGTGCCGTGCAACTTTCGCCGGTGCACAAAACCCACCATTAGCCTCCCTCAAAATAGCCACCATACCTACCTACTATGGCTTTTTCAAAGTCATTCCGAGATATATTGCCATGAAACTACCACCATGACATGTGCCACCACGTCTACTTGCCTTTGCATGATTGTAAGATAGCTTGCATGATGTTTCCATTGATGACTATGCCATGCTAGATCGTTGCCACGGTACACTACTAGAGGCATTCCATATATATAATTGCTCTAAGTTTTGAGTTGAAAGTGTGATGATCATCATTATTGGAGCATTGTCCCATGTGAGGAAATAAAAGAGGCCAAAGAAGCCCATAAAAAGAGGCCAAAGAGCCCACCAAAATATAAAAAATGAGAGAAAAAGAGAGAAGGGACAATGCTACCACTTTTTCCACACTTGTCCATTTTGAGCACCATGATCTTCATGATTGAGAGTCTCTCGTTTTGTCACCACCATATAGCTAATGGGAAATTCTCATTATATAACTTGGCTTGTATATTCCAATGATAGGCTTCCTCAAAAATTGCCTTAGGTCTTCGTGAGCAAGCAAGTTGGATGCACACCCACTAGTTTTCTTTAAGAGCTTTCACTTACTTGTAGCTCTAGTGCATCATTTGTATGGCAGTCCCTACTCACTCACATTGATATCTATTGATGAGCATCTCCACAACTCATTGATATGCCTATTTAATGTGACTATCTTCTCCTTTTTGTCTTGCAACCTCCACCATACTCCACACCATATATAGTGCTATAACCATGGCTCATGCTCATGTATTGCGTGAGAGTTGAAAATGTTTGAGAAAGTAAAGGTGTGAAACAATTACTTGGCCAATACCGGGGTTGTGCATGATTTAAATTCGTTGTGCAATGATGATAGAGCATAGCCAGACTATACGCTTTTGTAGGGATAACTTTCTTTTGGCCTTGCTATTTTGAAAGTTCATGATTACTTTGCTAGTTTGCTTGAATTATTATTGTTTCCACGTCAATAGAAAACTATTGTTTTGAATCTAATGCATCTGAACATTCACGTCACATAAGAGGAATTACAAAGGACACCTATGCTAGGTAGCATGAAAGCATGAGAAATTCATTCTTATCACTTCCCTACTCGAGGACGAGCAGGAGTTAAGCTTGGGGATGCTTGATACGTCTCAAACGTATCTATAATTTTTGATGGTTTCACGCTGCTATCTTGTCTTCTTTGTATGTTTTATGTACCTTTTTATATCTTTTTAGGGACTAACTTATTGATTTAGTGCCAAGTGCCAGTTCCTGTTTTTCAGTGGTTTTGACTCTTTTCAGATCTGATTTTGGAATGGAGTCCAAATGGAAGAAAAACCCCGAAATGATTTTTTCCCGAACGGAAGAAGTCCAGGGAGACTTTAGGCCAGGCCAGGTGGGCTCTAGGGAGCCCACAAGGGCCCACTCCGCCACCATGGGGGAGGCGGCGGTGGGCAAGCTTGTGGCTTCCCTGGCCGCCTCCTGACCTAGGTTTTGCGCCTATATATTACCAAATATTCCGCAAAAAATCAGGGGAGCCTCGAAAATACTTTTCCTCCGCCGCAAGCTTCCGTTTCCGCGAGATCTCATCTGGAGACCCTTCCCGGCGCCCTGCCGGAGGGGACTTTGGAGGTGGAGGGCTTCTTCATCATCATCATCGCCCCTCCAATGACTCGTGAGTAGTTCACTTCAGACCTACGGGTCCGTAGTTAGTAGCTAGATGGCTTCTTCTCTCTCTTGGATCTTCAATACAAAGTTCTCCATGATCTTCATGGAGATCTATACGATGTAATCTTCTTTGGCGGTGTGTTTGTCGAGATCCGATGAATTGTGGACTTGCGATCAGATTATCTATGATATATATTTGAGTCTTTGCTGATTTCTTATATGCATGATTTGATATCTTTGTAAGTCTCTCCGAGTCTTGGGTTTTGTTTGGCCAACTAGATCTATGATTCTTGCAATGGGAGAAGTGCTTGGTTTTGGGTTCTGCCATGTGGTGACCTTTCCCAGTGATAGAAGGGGCAGCAAGGCACACATCAACCAGTTGCCATCAAGGGTAAAAATATGGGGGTTTTATCATTGGTTTGAGATTATCCCTCTACATCATGTGATCCTGCTTAAGGCGTTACTCTGTTCTTATGGACTTAATACACTAGATGCATGCTGGACAGCGGTCGATGTGTGGAGTAATAGTAGTAGATGCAGAAAGTATCGGTCTACTTGTTTCGGACGTGATGCCTATAGAAATAATCATTGCATAGATATTGTCACGACTCTGCACAGTTCTATCAATTGCTTGGCAGTAATTTGTTCACCCATCGTCTACTTGCTTTCATGAGAGAATCCACTAGTAAACACTACGGCCCCCGGGTCTATTCACATCCATCGTTTACAACTCTGCTTTTACTTTGCTTTGTTACTTTGTTACTTTCAGTTCTCACTTGGCAAACAATCTATAAGGGATTGACAACCCCTTCATAGTGTTGGGTGCAAGCTTTTGTGTTTGTGCAGGTTGGTGAGATACTCTTCCGCCGGATTGATACCTTGGTTCTCAAACTGAGGGAAATACTTACCGTCGTTGTGCTACATCACCCTTTCCGCTTCGAGGGAATACCAACGTGCCGTAGTAGGAGTATTCCTGGCACAATTGCCAGGGGTACACAGCAAACATCAATTGCGCATAAGACGACCTGCAATGATTCAAGCTCATAAGTCACCATGCGATATGTCTTAGTGAATGAATATTAAGTGGGTTAATGAAAGGCTTCCGAAGATACTCATGAAACATGGCTTGAGTCATGTGGTCAATATGCCTTTTTAATTCGGATAGCTTTGCACAAATGTTTTCAAGTAGATCTTGAAAATCTTTAGAGCGCTTGGCCAAGGTGGCTTTCTGAGTTTTGAAGTATTTTATTTCTTTTTAAAAGCCTACCTTGATCTTCTCCATTTCTTCCAAAGATAATTGAAGTTTTCCCTCAAGCTCCGCTCGGGCGGTTTGTCCTACCTCAAGAGGTTTTGTCAAATCAACGATTTTCGACTCTGTGGCCTTCAGAGTTTCCTACACAAAAAAATTGGGGTAACAATAACCCGGAGGCAGGACAACATGATGACTATGATAAGGAAGATTATAAACAAGTCCCAAGAAGATTGCAAGCAATATACTTGGCACTTAGGGGCTAGTGCATGTCAGTTCTTTTCTGAACATATGATAAAAAGACCTGACTCATCTAAAAACGATGAGCCGGACCTTGGGGCTACAGGTCGATTTATTTCACAATAATCGTCAAGACCCGGCTCATCCCAAGAAGATAAATTGTCCCTTGGGGGCTACATTCGATTTCTTCAATCAAATCATCAAGACCCAACTTGTCTCAGAAAGATGAGCTGACCCTTGGGGCTACAGGTCGATTTCTTCAATCAAATCATCAAGACCCGACTCGTCTCAAAAAGATGAGTCGGCCCTTGGCGGCTACATGAGGATATGTGGAATACAAAGTACATAGTAAGGTGGAGAATACCTCATATTTTAGCTTCATCGCATTCATAAGGCCAGTTTCCACTTGTCGGCTTGCAGAAAGACGCTCAAAATAACCAACATGCAATTACTCAATACTGAAAGCATCATAATTTGGAAGCTCCAGTTTAGTTTTTCCTTTGTCAGACTGGATGACCTCCTCCTTTGTGGCAAGCTTTTCCAACACATCAGAGGGGCCAGGAGCAGTATAACTCAACCCAATGATGGCCAGCTCCGCGTTCTTGTCATGAGAAACATCTTCAAAGGGTTCTCATGGAAAGAGTGGATCAATACCAGTCGTCGGGTCAGTTTCCACGTCCATAGGCGAAGGAGTAATTGTTTCTATTTCACGCTGAGGTAAATCGACTGGGATTTCTTGATGATCTTCAACTTGCCCAGTGGTTTCGGGAGCCGCTGTGCCTAGATTTTCGGGCTCAAGAACTTCAGGATTAACAAATGAACCGTCAAGGTTCCTCTTCTTTGCCCTGGTCGTACAAATACAAGAGGGCAGGATAAATTTAGAGTTTTGGCAGGAAATATGATACAAAAATATGGAAAAACTAACCCTTGGTTGATAACAAAAGGTGGAAACTTCGTGGTAGATGAGTCGCCAGATGAAGGGGGTGATTCCCGGTAATTTGAATCGGCACGGTCGAGAGGTTGTTTAAAAAGACCAGGGTGTGGATGAGATGGAGTTGGACTATGAGGCACCTCGTCTGGAAGATTTCAAATAGCTAACTGGCTAAGTATGCCAGTTGTAGGAATATCAGAGCCACTACGAGGCTGGCACCTTGAAGCATGTTTGGCCTTTTTCAAAATAAAATCAGGATCCAAGTAAGTTTCTGGGTGAGAAAAACATACTTTCCGAATGACTCGCCTTATTTTCCTTGAAGACAAAGATCGCGAGCCGGAGGAAGTAGAAATTACCTCAACATCGTTCGCCTGACTCGTAGCAGCATCAATCTGATGGCAAAAATGTTAGCAAGTTCAATAATGAAACAGCTAAGAAAGTCAAATTCTACCTCCATAGATGCACGAGTTGTTGGAGACTCGCCCCTAAATGACGAAGTAGTGGCAGGCGACTTGCTCTTTTCCTTGGTGGGGGCGGCTTTAGGCTTGCAAGCTGGGACTTTCCTTTTCCTCTTCTAGAATGAAGAAGATGCCTGCAAGGTTTGATAATGTGAGTAAAGGACAAAATACTTGAAGTGTGGAAAGAGTTTACAAAGATAATCAAGAGATGTTTGGGTAAGTTTCTCACTTGAGGAGTTAGACTGAAAGCATTAAAGGGCTTCAAAGCAATTTAGTCACACACTACTTGAGTTCCCCCTAGCAATTTCTTCACAACCTTATTTATTTCATCTTCTGTCACAACCGTTGCACTATATCTTTGAGGATCATCCACATCGCCAGAATAATTGCACATAAGATCACTTCAGTGGCTCAATGGGAGGATCATCCAAGATACCCAACACCGGGTCAAGTCTACTCCGATCAAACCCCGAGACTGTAGAGCCGCCAATTTTGGGAGTACAAAAGCAAATTTGTCACACTCTTCTTGAGAAAGTCAGTCAGGAAGTTCAAACTCCATTGGGAGGCAATTTGATCTATAACCCGATGCTACGGCATCAAAAGTCCTTCCCTGGCAACGCCAGGAATTCTTCTTGCTACTTCTCTTGCTTGCGTCGGTTTTTCCCTTGAAGAGGAAAGGGTGATGCAGCATAGGAGCAATAAGTATTTCCCTCAGTTTGAGAACCAAGGTATCAATCCAGTAGGAGAATCTCGTCAAGTCCAGAGTACCTGCACAAACACAAAGAGCTTGCACCCAACACTATAAAGGGGTTGTCAATCCCTTCAAGATTGATTGCAAAGTGAGATCTGAAGGCGGAAAGTGTAACGAAGGAAAAGTGTAAGGCTTAAAATATGGTGTGGTGTAGACCCGGAGCCCATAGTGTTCACTAGAGGCTTCTCTCAAAATAGCAAATATTATGGTGGGTGAACAAATTACTCTCGAGCAATTGATAGAACCACGCAAAGTCATGACGATATATAAGGCAATGATCGTACATATAGGCATCACGTCCGAGACAAGTAGACCGATACTTTCTGCATCTACTACTATTACTCCACACATCGACCGCTATCCACCATGCATCTAGTGTATTGAGTTCATGACGAACAGAGTAACGCCTTAAGCAAGATGACATGATGTAGAGGGATAATTTCAAACCAATGATGAAAACCCCATATTTTTACCCTTGATGGCAAGAACACGATGCGTGCGTCGCTACCCCTTCTGTCACTGGATGAGGTCACCGCATGGTATGAACCCAAAACCAAGCACTTCTCCCATTGGCAGAATCATATATCTAGATGGGCAAACAAAACCCACGACTCGAAGAGAATTACAAGGATATGAAATCATGCATAAGAGAGATAAGAAGAAACTCAAATAAGATTCATAGATAATCTGATCATAAATCCACAATTCATCGGATCTCGACAAACACACCGCAAAAGAAGATTACATCGGATAGATCTCCATGAAGATCATGGAGAACTTTGTATTGAACATCCAAGAGAGAGAAGAAGCCATCTAGCTACTAGCTATGGACCCGTAGGTCTATGGTGAACTACTCACGCATCATCAGAGAGGTCATGGTGTTGATGAAGAAGCCCTCCTTGTACAAATCCCCCCTCCGGCAGGGCACCAAAACGTGCCCCAGATGGGATCTTGCGGAGACAGAAGCTTACGGCGGCGGAAAAGTACTTTCGATGATCTCCTGATTTTTTTGGGATTTTAGGGAATATATATGCGCAAAACCTAGGGCAGAGGTGGCCCAAGAAGCCCACAAGCCAGGGAGGCGCGGCCCCCCCTGGCGCGGCTAGGGGGCTTGTGGGGTCCCTGCACGCCCCTTCCCTGATTCTCAGGCTTCCCGATCTTTTTCTGTTTCAGAAAAAATCTTTTTGGCAGTTTTGTTCCGTTTGGACTCCGTTCAAAATCCTCCTATGAAAGGGGTCAAAACATGGAAAAACCGGAACTAGCACTTGGCACTGAGTTAATAAGTTAGTCCCAGAAAATATAGAAAAGGCATGCAAAACATCCAAAGTTTGACAAGATAATAGCATGAAACCATAAAAAATTATAGATACGTTGGAGACGTATCAAGCATCCCCAAGCTTAACTCCTTCTCGTCCTCGAGTAGGGAAGTGATAAAGAATGAATTTTTGATGTGGAATGCTACCTAGCATAGTTGTCCTTTGCAACTTCTTTCATGTGACATGAATGTTCAGATCCGTAAGATTCAAAACAATAGTTTGCTATTGACATGAAAACAATAGTACTTCAAGCAAACTAGCAAGGTAATCATGAACTTTCAAAATAACAAGTCCAAGGAAAGTTATCCCTACAAAATCATATAGTCTGTCTATGCTCCATTATCCTCACACAACTAATGTAAATCATGCACAACCCCGGTATTGGCCAAGTAATAGTTTTCGCACTCTTACTTTCTCAAACTTTGTATAACTATCACGCAATACATGAGCGTGAGCCATGGATATAGCACTAAAGGTGGAATAGAGTGTGGTGGTGGTTGTGAGACAAAAAGGAGAAGATGGTCACATTGACTCGGCATATCAAAAGGCTATGAAGATGCCCATTAATAGATATCAATGTGAATGAGTAGGGATTGCCATACAAGGGATGCATTAGAGCTATAAGTATGTGAAGGCTCAAAAGTAGAACTAGCGGGTGTGCATCCAACTTGCTTGCTCATGAAGACCTAGGGCAATTTTGAGGAAGCCCATCATTGGAATATACAATCCAAGTTATATGATAAAGATTCCCACTAGCATATGGTAGTGACAAAGCAAGAAGCTCTCAATCATGAAGAACATGGTGCTATTATGAAGCACAAGTGTGGAAAAAGATAGTAGCATTGTCCCTTCTCTCTTTTTCTCTCTTTTTTATTTTATTTTTATTTGGGCTCTTAGGCCTCTCTTTTTTATTTATTTTTTCTTTTTTTTGGGAACTTTTGGCCTTTTTTTATTTCCTCACATGGGACAATTCTCTAATAATGATGATCATCACACTTTTATTAACTCACAACTCAAAGCTTAGAACGATGATGACTCTATAGGAAATGCCTCCGACAGTGTACCGGGATGTGCAACGATCTAGCTTGGCGTATGACGTTGAAACATCTTGTTAGCTATCTTACGATCATGCAATGGCAATATGAGAGTGACGGCACAAGTCATGAGACAGAACGGTGGGAGTTGCATGGGTAGGTAGGTATGGTGGCTGTTTTGAGGAAGGCATATAGTGGGTTTGTGTACTGGCAAAAGTTGCGCGGCACTAGAGAGGCTAGCAAAGGTGAAAGGTGAAAGTGCATCTATACCATGGACTCACATTAGTCATGAAGAACTCACATACTTATTGCGAAAGCTTTTATTAGTAATCGAAACAAAGTGCTAAACGCATATTCCTAGGGGAAGGGTTGGTAGGTGTTAACCATCGCGCGATCCCGACCGCGACAGAAAGGATGACAATCAATAGATCAATTATGCTCCGACTTCCTAACATAACGGTTCACCATACGTGCATTCTACGGGAATCACTAACTTCAACGCAAGTATTTCTAGATTCATAACACCCTACTAACATAACTCTTAATATTACCAAATCCACGCCTCAAAACTAATTGAGAGGAATCAAAACTTCTCTTTCTACTCAATGCACATGAAGATCAAAACTTCTCTTTCTACTCAATCCTCTTTGGGTACCTATCACTTTTGGGACTACTTTCATAGCATGAGCCAACTACCAAGTCACGCACCGCCGTGCTCTAAAAGATCTAAGTGCAGCAGAAAGAGCAAAATTATCTAGCTCAAAGGATAAAAGTGAAGCACTATGAGCATTCTAGCAAAATCATGATGAGTGCATGTCTCTCTCTAAAGGTGTGCAGCAAGGATGATTGTGACACAACAAAAAGGAAAGACTCCTACGATACAAGACGCGACAAGCAAAACACATATCATGTGGTGAATAAAAATATAGCTCCAAGTAATGTTACCGATGGATTGAAAACGAAAGAGGGGATGCCTTCCCGGGGCATCCCCAAGCTTAGGCTTTTTGGTGTCCTTGAATTTGGCTTGGGATGCCTTGGGCATCCCCAAGCTTGAGCTCCTTCCACTCCTTATCTCTTTGTCCATGAGAACATCACCCAAAACTTGAAAACTTCACAACACAAAACTTAAACAAAAACTCGTGATAACATTAGCACAAGAAAACAAACTACCACCTCTTTAGGTACTGTAGCAATCTGGATTTCTATTTGTATTGGTGTTGGGCTACTCTATTCTCACTTTTCCATGGTTAGTACCCCCCGATACTATCCATAGTTTTATCAAAACAAGCAACCAACTCAACAAAAAACAGAATCTGTCAAAAACAGACCAGTCTGTAGCAATCTGTATACTTGGTATACTTCTGGTACCTCAAAAATTCTGAACAATTACGACTGTCTGGGCAAAAGGCATATCAACCAGCAGCAAAAATAATCAACTCAAAAGCTCTTTCTGAATAAAAGGAAAAATCATCTCGTGAGCAAAAAGTTTTTGTCTTTTTCCAGCAGGATCAAACAACCATCACCAAGACTAGTCATAAAGGTTTTGCTTGGCCCAAACACAAAAAGAAACACAAAAAACACAATCACAACAAAATTATGATGGTGTGGACACACCAAAACAGAAAGAAAAAGATAAATTCATTGGGTTGCCTCCCAACAAGCGCTATTGTTTAACGCCCTTAGCTAGGCATAAAAGCGATAGAATCACATATCGTCGTCTTTGGTGCTCAAACCATAAGTGGCTCTCATCATGGATTCATAAGGCAATCTTATTTTCTTTCTAGGAAAGTGCTCCATGCCCTTTTTTAAAGGAAATGGAAATCTAATATTCCCTTCCTTCATATCGATGATAGCACCGATAGTCCTTAGGAAAGGTCTACCAAGAATAATAGGGCATGTAAGATTGCAATCAATGTCAAGCACAATGAAATCCACGGGTACATAGTTCCTATTTTCAATAATAAGAACATCATTGATCCTTCCCATGAGTTTCTTGACAGTAGAATCCGCAAGATGCAAATTAAGAGAACACTCTTCAATCTCATTAAAACCCAGAACATCACATAAAGACTTTGGAATCGCGGAAACACTAGCACCCAAATCACACAAAGCATTGCATTCATAGTTTTTTATTTTGATTTTGATAGTAGGTTCCCACTCATCATGAAGATTTCTAGGGATAGAGACTTCCAATTCAAGTTTCTCTTCAAGAGATTTTATCATGGCTTCGACGATATGATCAGTAAAGCCCTTGTTTTGGCGATAAGCGTGTGGATAGTTTAACATGGATTGCATCAAGGAAATGCATTCAATCAAGGAGCAACTATCACAATTGAATTCCTTGAAATCCAAGGTAGTAATTTCATTACTACTCAAAGTTTTAATATCTTCTACTCCACTTTCAATGCTTTTAGCATCAAGATAGATGGACTCCTAATCATTGGGGCACTTTTCAACCAAAGTGGATTCATATCCAGCCCCATCATCATTAGGTTTGACACAAGAAAACAAAGATTCAACGGGAGTCACACAAAGCACTTTAAGATCTTCGTGATTCTTATCATGAGAACACGCCTTTTTAAGCCATTCATGTCTAGCACGAATTTGGGTGGTTCTTTCTTTGCTCTCAATCATGGAAACACGCATAGATTTCAAAGTTTCATCCATATTGATCTTGGGAGGAGCACATCTAACTTTCAAAGCATCAACATCACTAGACATTCTATCAAAGCTCTTAGCCAAATCGTTAATTTTGGGTAGTTTTTCCTCTATGGACGCATTGAAAATCTTTTGCGAGTTGATAAACTCTTTGATATTACTCTCTAGATCAGAGGGTAATCTATTGTAATTTCCATGAGTATTGTTGTAGGAGTTGCCAAAGTTATTAGAGGAGTTACTAGGAAAAGGCCTAGGAACATAGTTTCCTCTAAAAGCATTATTGTGGCCAAAATTATTCCTACCAACAAAATTAACGTCCAAGCTAGCGTTTCTACTCTCAATCAAGGAAGACAAGGGCATATCATTAGGATCTAAAGGAGTACTTCTACTAGCAACAAAATTCATTAACTCATCCATCTTAGCACTCAACGAGTTAATTTCTTCTATAGCGTGTACCTTCATACTAGTAGGTGACCTTTCAGTGTGCCACTGAGAGTAGTTCATCATGATATTGTCTAGGAGCTTTGTGGCTTCCCCTAACGTGATTTCCATGAACGTTCCACCTCAGGCGGAGTCCAAGATATTTCTAGAAGCAAAATGCAAGCCAGCGTAAAAGATTTGTATAATCATCCAAAGACTCGAGCCATGAGCGGGACAATTTCTAATCATCAATTTCATTCTCTCCCAAGATTGTGCAACGTGTTCATGATCAAGTTGCTAAAAATTCATGATATCATTAAGGAGAGAGATAATCTTAGCCGGCGGAAAATACTTGGATATATAAGCATCTTTGCACTTATCCCAAGAATCGATACTATTTTTGGGCAAAGACGAAAACCAAGTTTTTGCTCAATCTTGCAACAAGAAATGAAAAGGCTTCAATTTAATCACATCATTATCCACATCTTTCTTATTTTGCATATCGCAAAGCTCAATGAAGGTATTGAGATGGGATGCGGCATCTTCACTAGGAAGGCCGGAGAATTGCTCTTTCATAACAAGATTCAGCAAAGCGGCATTGATTTCGTATGACTCCGCACTAGTGGCGGGAGCAATCGGAGTACTAATAAAATCATTATTATTAGTATTCGATAAGTCACAAAGTTTGGTGTTTTCAGTCATGGTGACTTCGGCAAGCAAGCAACCACACTAGCGAACAAAGAGCAAGCGAGAAAAAAGGGCGAACGAAAAGGCGAACGAAAAAAGCAAATTGGTGAAGTGGGGGAGAGGAAAACGAGAGGCAACTGGCGAACAAACTAAATGCAAGAGATGAGGTTGCGAACCTTACTTGGATAGGTTCTTGACTTGGTCCTCTCCGGCAACGGCGCCAGAAATTCTTCTGCTATGGCAACAAAAGTCCTTCCCCGGCAACGCCAGGAATTCTTCTTGCTACTTCTCTTGCTTGCGTCGATTTTTCCCTTGAATAGGAAAGGGTGATGCAGCAGAGGAGCAGTAAGTATTTCCCTTAGTTTGAGAACCAAGGTATCAATCCAGTAGGAGAATCTCGTCAAGTCCAGAGTACCTGCACAAACACAAAGAGCTTGCACCCAACGCTATAAAGGGATTGTTAATCCCTTCAAGTTAATTGCAAAGTGAGATCTGAAGGCGGAAAGTGCAACGAAGGAATAGTGTAAGGCTGAAAATATGGTGTGGAGTAGACCCGGGGGCCATAGTGTTCACTAGAGGCTTGATAACCCTCAAGTATGGGGGATCGCAACAGTTTTCGAGGGTAGAGTATTCAACCCAAATTTATTGATTCGACTCAAGGAGAAGCGAAAGAATATTCTCAAGTATTAGCAGTTGAGTTGTCAATTCAACCACACCTGAAAGATTTAGTGTCTACAGCAAAGTATCAGTAGCAAGATAGTATGATAGCAGCAGTAGCAACAGTAACCAGTAGCAGCAAAGTAGCAGCAGTAGCAGCAGAGTAACATCAGCAGCAGTGACAGCAGTAGCGGCAAAGTAACGTAGCAAGGACCAGTAGTAAAAGACTCGTAGGCATTGGATCGGTGATGGATGATTATGCCTGATGTGATTCATCATGTAACAGCTATAACACGGAGAGATAAGTAACTAGCTCCCGTTCGTCAATCTAATGTAGGCATGTATTCCGTATGTAGTCATATGTGCTTAGGGAAAAGAACTTGCATGACATCTATTGTCCATCCCTCCCGTGGCAGCGGGGTCCTAATGGAAACTACGGGATATTAAGGTTCTCCTTTTAATAAAGAACCGGACCAACGCATTAACACTTGGTGAATACATGAACTCCTCATACTATGGTCATCTCCGGGAGTGGTTCCGGCTATTGTCACTCCGGGGTTGCCGGGTCATAACACATAGTAGGTGACTACAACTTGCAAGATAGGATCTAAAACACACATATATTGGCGACAACATAATAGGTTCAGATCTGAAATCATGGCACTCGGGCCCTAGTGACAAGCATTAAGCATGGCAAAGTAGTAGCAATATCAATCTCAGAACATAGTGGATACTAGGGATCAATCCCCGTCAAAACTAACTCGATTACATGATAGATCTCATCCAACTCAGCACCGTACAACAAGCCTACGATGAGATTACTCACAAACGGTGAAGAGCATCATGGAATTGGCGATGGAGGAAGGTTGATGATGACGCTGGCGACGATCTTGCCTCTCCGGAGCCCAGAACGGACTCCAGATCTGTCCTCTAGATGAAGAACAGGAGGTGGCGGCGCCTTCGTATCGTAAAACGCGATGTATCCTTCTCCCTAGTTTTTTCTGGGCGAAACAAAATATATAGAGCTGAGATTGGAGGCGGTGGAGCCTCATGGGCCCCACAAGCCTGCGAGGCGTGGCCACGGGTGGTGGCCGCGCCCGCTAGGCTTGTGGCCCACTAGCTCACCTCCTTCGGTGGATCTTTGCGCAGGTATGTTTCATTAATTCCAGAAAAAATCTCGTAAATTTACTGGTCATTCCGAGAATTTTTATTTCTGCACAAAAACAACACCATGGCAATTCTGATGAAAACAGCGTTAGTCTGGGTTAGTTCCATTCAAATCATGCATATTAGAGTCCAAAACAAGGGCAAAAGAGTCCGGAAAAGTAGATACGACGGAGAGGTATCAACTCCCCCAAGCTTAAAGCCTTGCTTGTCCTCAAGCAATTCAGTTGACAAACTGAAAGAGAGAAAGGAAAAACTTTGATGAACTCTGTTTGATCTTGTTGTTGCAACTATGTCTAACTCATAACCATAATTTCAGCAAGATCACAAGCAAACCACATAAGCAAATGACATCTAGGTCTCACAGTAAACTCATATCAATGGCATAATCAACTAGCGAGCAAATAATAATAAGCCTCAAATGTCAACACTTCAATCAAAACAACATGAAGCGGTACGAATAGATGGTATCTCGCTAGCTCTTTCTGAGACCGCAAAACATAAATGCAGAGCACCTTCAAAGACCAAGGGCTGACTAAACATTGTAATTCATGGCAAAGAAGATCCAGTCACAGTCATACTCAACACAGTTAAAAGCAAAGCATAAAAACGACAGAGGTGCTCTCCAATTGGTGCTTTTATAAGAGGAGGATGACTCAACAGGAACATAAATAGACAGGCCCCTCGCAGAGGGAAGCATTGATTTGCAGAGGTGTTAGAGCTCAAGCTTTGAAAACAGAGATAATAATTTTGGGTGGCATGCTTTCATTGTCAACGCAATGACTAAAAGCACGCTACACATGCTATAGGCGGTTCCCAAATAGAAAAGTAAAGTTTTGACTCCCCCACCACCAATCAATCACACTCCACGGCTAGTCGAATCCTCGGGTACCGTCCATACCAACATCAATCCTCGGGGAGTTTTGTTTGCAATTATATTTTCGATTTGAGCATGGAACTGGGAATTCCAATTACCGGCCCCTTTGTCATGAATGATAGTGAATAAACACATATCGAGGATAACACACCTAGCACGGAAGATACTGGTAGCCCCCTGTCACCACATGAGCGGTTTGGGCATGCAAAACAGATTATTTCTTGAAGATTTAGAGAGTGGCACATGCAAATTTACTTTGAACGGCAGGTAGATACCGCATATAGGTAGGTATGGTGGACTCATATGGAACAACTTTGGGTTTATGGGAGTGGATGCACAAGCAGTATTCCTACTTAGTACAAGTGAAGGCTAGCAAAATATTGGGATGCGACCAACTAGAGAGCGACAACAGTCATCAAAATGCATTGAGATTAACCAACATTGAGTGCAAGCATGAGTAGGACATAAATCACCATGAACATGAACATCATAGAGGCTATGTTGATTTTGTTTCAACTACATGCGTGAACCTACGCCAAGTCAAGCCACTTGAATCATTCAAAGGAGGATACCATCCTATCATACTACAACACAGTCATCTCAACATTCATGTGGGCATCTAAGACAAACCATTATATGATCCTAGCTAAGTAAGCATGGCATAAGCAACTATGGTCTCTAAGTTGTCATTGCAAACATGTTTCTCTCACAACAAAACTGAATCAGGCATAATGAGCTAGTCATATTTACAAAAACAAAATAGATTGAGTTCACACCAACTTTTCCAGGCTCAGTCACTTCATCATATATCGTCATTATTGCCTTTCACTTGCACGACCGAATGATGTGAACAATAATAAGCGTGCTCGTGCATTGGACTAAAGCTGGAATCTGCAGGCAAACACAAAGGAGAAGACAAAGTAATATGTCTCTTTGACAGCTAAACAGGTATGCATGCGAGAGCCACTAAACATTGTAACCATGGTCTTCTACCTTGACCCAAAGAAAAATAAAACTATTTACACAGGAAAGCTCCCAACAAGCAAAAGAAGAACAAGAAAATATTTTTGGGTTTTCTCAAACTAGACAGACACATGAAAAGAAAACTAGAAAAAGAAAATAAACTAGCATGGATGATACAATGGCAAAGTGTGAACACCGGCTAACAAAGTGAAAGCATAAGCAAGAATGTAAAGTCGGTGAGAACACGTACTCCCCCAAACTTAGGATTTTGGCCTAAGTTGGTCTACTCCCAAGGAGGGAAATAACCAGCTCTGGGATACTTCGGAGTGGACTGAGGATGCCACTGCTGTGTGAGATCCTCCGGCTCCCACTGATAAACTGGGTCTGGTACTCGACTAGTGGCTCGGGCACGGGCACCTATGGTTGGGCTAGGCCCCAATATGCGTAGATGTCCGAGGGCATAATAATGTACCTGCCTGTAAGAAGATTGAACAAAGAAGGAGCAGGCAAAGTAATAGTCTCACGAGTACCGTGACTGAATACCAGGTTATAAATCATCCTTCTATTTATATCTCTATCAAGAAAGTCATGGCGAACCATGCTATCGTAATCTAGATATCTCTCGGGAAGAAGAATCTCTTCTTCCTCCTCCAGTACAATAGGTATCTCAAAGTGTCTAGCAAGACGAGTAGCATAGATACCTCCATAGACAATGCCCTTAGAACGGTTCGTGTTCAACCGTTGAGCTACTATAGCGCCTAAGCTATAAGTTTTATCATTATAAAGGGCTTCACGCAAGACCGCAAGATCTGGGAAACTGAGTGACCCAGCTTTCCCACGGCCAATCAAACATTTTCCCTCAAAAAGTGAGAAGTACCCAAGCATGGGAAAATGAATGCTAGCATCTCTAGCGCAAGACACTCCTCTCTCCTCTCCTACAACAATTGTATCGATGAAAGCTTCCAAGTCCCGTGGATGAGGTTCATGAATATCCCCAACGTAAGGTAATTTGCAAACATTGCAAAAATCCTGGAGTGACATGCGATGGGGGATATAATAAAGTTTGAACTCAACCATAGGAGGATTCTTCCTCGGATAGAAGTTAAAGCTTTGTACGAAGATATTAGTGAGGAGGAGGTATTGCGGACACTTATCTTCAACGAAGGCGGTAAGGCCTGCGTTTTCCACCAAGTGGTAAAAGTCCTCATAAATTCCAGCGGCGCGGAAGAACACGTCACTTGGACACTCGCACGCTCGAACTTCTGCGGCTCGAAGGACCAAATACTTGGGCTTCTTCTCACTTCCATCATCTTTGGGGTCACGGCTTGAAGAGCCTCTTAAGAACCTCCTCAACTTTTTCCCTTTTCTATCTCTGAAAAATTCTGAAATTTTTAGTGACCCAAAGGAAAAGTGAACAAGGCTCAACTAAACTAGTAGCAACTACTCCCACAAGTGCCTAGAGGCCATATTACGCATCAAAACCACTTGGGACCAGCTAAAATTAGCATGCAAAGCTCAAGAACATGGTCACCAAGGCAGCAAAAATACGTGAAGTATAAGGCACTAGAGCAAAAACTAATTGGACCAATGGAGGAGTCACTTACCAAGGAGTAATTTCCCCAAAATAGTTTGGAGAATGATGATTTGAGCAAAGAGATCGAAAATCCCAGCAAGAGGAGCAAGAACACGGGTTTGAGCTGCGAAACGATTTTTTTTTGGAGGTAGGAGAACCAGATGAGAGCAAGAATGAGTGGAGGGGGTGCCTGTGGGCCCCACAAGTCTGGGTGGCGCGGCCAGGGGGGTGCCCGCGCCTCCAGGGCTTGTGGCCCACTGGTGCAGCCCCCAGACAAGCTCTTTGTCTTAGAATTTTTCAAAAATTCCAGAAAAAATCATACTTGATTTTGAGGACGTTCGGGGAACTTTTATTTTCGGGGTACTTTTCTACCAGACGCTAAAACAGAAAACAGGGAAAACTAAACTAAATCTATCATTTTTCTTCTAAGCAACCGAAGGTGAAAGCTTGGAACAGAGGTTCGTGACTCCTCGATTCATCCATCTCATGGTCATCGAAAGAAATTCGTCAGTGAGGTTGATCAAGTCTCTTTGACAAAAATTTTCGAATCACAAAAGAGAACGGAGATTTTTCGAATAGTCACTAGGTCACCTCAATGGGGATGTGTATCTCCCCAACAAGCAAATCATACTTCATCTTGACACGAGGAATAGGGCATTCAAAGCTCCCAATAAGAATCGATGAAGTTTTTTCGATAGCATTGATGCAATGTACTCGATATTGTTTCTTCGGAAAGTGCACCGTATGCTCATTACCGTTGACATGGAAAGTGACATTGCCTTTGTTGCAATCTATAACAGCCCCTGCAGTGTTTAAAAAGGATCTTCTGAGGATGACTGCCATGGCATCGTCCTCAGGAATATCCAAGATAACAAAGTTGGTTAAGATAGTGACGTTAGCAACCACAACAGGCACATCCTGGCAAGTGCCGATAGGGAAAGCAGTTGATTTGTCGACCATTTGCAGAGAGATTTTAGTGGGTGTCAACTTATCCAGTTCAAGTCTGCGATAAAGAGAGAGAGGAGTACACTAACACCGGCTCCAAGGTCGCATAAAGCACTTCTAATGCAGTTGGCTTTAATGGAGCAAGGTATAGTGGGCACTCCGGGATCACCTAGTTTCTTGGGAGTTCCACCCTTGAAGGTATAGATAGCGAGCATGGTGGAAATCTCAACCTCAGGTATCCTCCTCTTATTAGTCGCAATATCCTTCATGTACTTAGCATACGGAGACATTTTGAGCATATCTGTCAAACGCATTTGCAGAAAGACAGGTCTGATCATTTCGACGAAGCGCTCAAAATCATCATCATCCTTTTTCTTGGATGGTTTGGGAGGAAAGGGCATGGGTTTCTGAACCCATGGTTCCCTTTCTTTATCATGCTTCCTAGCAGCGAAGTCATTCTTATCGTATCTCTTATTCTTTGGCTGTGGGTTATCAAGATCAACAGGTTCATTCTCTACATCCTTATCATTGCTAGGTTGAGCATCAACATGAACATCACTATTGATATTATCATTAGGCTCATGTTCATCATCAGATTGTGTTTCAGCATCAGAGACAGAGGCATCGTTTGTACTCTCAGGTGTAGCAGCAACAGGGTTGTCAGCGTGCAAGTTCCTATCATCTTTCTTCTTCTTTCTAGGATGACTAGGTGTATCAGTGCAAACTTCTTGAGAATCTTGTTCAATTCTCTTAGGATGACCCTCAGGATACAAAGGTTCCTGGCCATTCTACCGCCACTAGTGACGACTCTAACGAAATTGTCATTCAACTCGTTGAGCAAGTCATTCTGAGCTTTAAGTACTTGTTATACCTGAGTAGTAACCATAGAGGCATGTTTACTCAGGAGCTTAAGATCATTGACATTTCTGTCCACACAAGCACTTAAATTACTAAGCATATGAGCATTCTGTTCCAATTTTCTGCTAACATAGTCACTGAAACTCTGTTGTTTGGCAACAAAGTTATCAAATTCATCCAGGCATAAGCTAGAAGGTTTATCAAAAGGAATATCACTCTCATCAAACCTATGCAGAGAATTTACTTCTACTACCTGTATCGGGTTATCGAGACCATGGATCTCTTCGATAGGTGGTAGATTTTTTACATCTTCAGATTTAGTGCCTTTCTCTCACATAGATTTCTTGGCTTCTTGCATATCTTCAGGACTGAGGAATAGAATACCTCTTTTCTTTGGAGTTGTCTTAGGAGGTGGTTCGGGAATAGTCCAAGCATTCTCATTGCACAAGATGTTATTCAATAGAATCTCAGCTTGTTCTATGGTTCGTTCCCTAAAAACACAACCAACACAACTGTCTAGGTGGTCTTTGGAAGCATCGACAAGTCCATTATAGAGGATATCAAGTATTTCATTCTTCTCAAGAGGGTGATCAGGCAAAGCATTCAGTAGCTGGATGAGCCTCCCCCAAGCTTGTGGGAGACTCTCTTCCTCGGCTTGAGCAAAGTTGCATATTTCCTGCAAGGCAGCTTGCTTCTTATGGGCAGGGAAATATTTTTCAGAGAAGTAGTAGACCATATCCTGGGGACTACGCACACAACCAGGAGCAAGAGAAGTGAACCAGGTCTTAGCATCATCCTTTAGCGAGAAAGGAAACAACTTGAGGATATAGTAGTGGCGGATCTTTTCCTCACTAGTGAATAGGGTGGCTATATCGTGCAATTTGGTAAGATGGGCTACAACCGTTTCAGACTCATAACCATGAAAAGGATCAGACTCGACTAGAGTGATTGACTCAGGGTCGACAGAGAATTCATAATCCTTATTGGTCACAAAGATAGGCGAAGTAGCAAACTTCGGGTCGTATTTCATCCTAGCGTTCAGAGATTTTTCTTTCCACTTGCGCAGTAATTTCTCAACATCATAGCTATCCTTACACGCAAGAAAGTCCTCAGCTATCTCTCCCTCCATAACATAACGTTCAAGCATAACACGCAATTCAGGCATATCAGGAGAGCTAGTTCTAGCATGCAAAATAGCAGGTTCTACTTCAATAGCATCAGCAGTTTCAGAAGTATCATCACATCTAGCAGCAACTCTAGCAATTTGTGCATCAAGGAATGCACCTAGTGGCAAAGCAGTATTAGGCATAGCATCATCAGGCAAAGCAGTAGTAGCATCATAAGGCAAAGCAGTATCAAGCATAGCATCATCAGGCAAAGCAGTATCAAGCATAGCATCATCATAAGCATCATGGGCAGTAGAAGTAGCATGATGAAGCACACGCGACATATCAAGATTTCTAGCAGGAGGTGATGTTGCAAACTTACTCATAACTGAAGGTGAATCAAGTGCAGAGCTAGATGGTAGTTCCTTACCTGTCCTCGTAGTGGAAGGCAAGACTTTAGTTCTTGGATCTTTCGGATTCCTCATAGTGACCAACAGACGTCAATCCCAAGCGACTCACAGAATATAGATGTGCTTCCCCGGCAACGGCGCCAGAAAAATGTCTTGATAACCCTCAAGTATAGGGGATCGCAACAGTTTTCGAGGGTAGAGTATTCAACCCAAATTTATTGATTTGACTCAAGGGGAAGCGAAAGAATATTCTCAAGTATTAGCAGTTGAGTTGTCAATTCAACCACACCTGAAAGATTTAGTGTCTGCAGCAAAGTATCGGTAGCAAGATAGTATGATAGCAGTAGTAGCAACAGTAACCAGTAGCAGCAAAGTAACAACAGTAGCAGCAGAGTAACAGCAGCAACAGTGACAGCAGTAGCGGCAAAGTAACATAGCAAGGACCAGTAGTAAAAGACTCGTAGGCATTGGATCGGTGATGGATGATTATGCCAGATGTGATTCATCATGTAACAACTATAACACGGAGAGATAAGTAAGTAGCTCCCGTTCGTCAATCTAATGTAGGCATGTATTCCGTATGTAGTCATACGTGCTTAGGGAAAAGAACTTGCATGACACTTATTGTCCATCCCTCCCGTGGCAGCGGGGTCCTAATGGAAACTACGGAATATTAAGGTTCTCCTTTTAATGAAGAACCGGACCAACGCATTAACACTTGGTGAATACATGAACTCCTCATACTATGGTCATCTCCGGGAGTGGTTCCGGCTATTGTCACTCCGGGGTTGTCGGGTCATAACACATAGTAGGTGACTACAACTTGCAAGATAGGATCTAAAACACACATATATTGGCGACAACATAATAGGTTCAGAACTGAAATCATGACACTCGGGCCCTAGTGGCAAGCATTAAGCATGGCAAAGTAATAGCAACATCAATCTCACAACATAGTGGATACTAGGGATGAATCCCCGTGAAAACTAACTCGATTACATGATAGATCTCATCCAACTCATCACCGTCCAACAAGCCTACAATGAGATTACTCACGAACAGTGAAGAGCATCATGGAATTGGCGATGGAGGAAGGTTGATGATTACGATGGCGACGATCTCCCCTCTACGGAGCCCAGAATGGACTCCAGATCTGTCCTCCACATGAAGAACAGGAGGTGGCTGCGCCTCCGTATCGTAAAGCGAGATGAATCCTTCTCCCTGGTTTTTTTCCCGGCGAAACAGAATATATAAAACTGAGATTGGAGGCGGTGGAGCCTCGTGGGCCCCACAAGCCTGTTAGGCGCAGCGAGGGGGGTGGCCGCGCCCCCTGGGCTTGTGTCCCACTAGCTCACCTCCTCCGGTGGATCTTTGCGCAGGTATTTTTCATTAATTCCAGAAAAATTCTTCGTAAATTTTCAGGTCATTCCGAGAACTTTTATTTCTGCACAAAAACAACACCATGGCAATTCTGCTGAAAACAACGTTAGTCCGGGTTAGTTCCATTCAAATCATGCAAATTAGAGTCCAAAACAAGGGCAAAAGAGTTCGGAAAAGTAGATACGACGGAGACGTATCAAGGCTTCTCTCAAAATAGCAAATATTACGGTGGGTAAACAAATTACTGTCGAGCAATTGATAGAACGCGCAAAGTCATGACGATATCTAAGGCAATGATCATACATATGGGCATCATGTCCGAGACAAGTAGACCGATACTTTCTGCACCTACTACTATTACTCCACACATCGGCCTCTATCCAGCATGCATCTAGTGTATTGAGTTCATGACGAACAGAGTAACGCCTTAAGCAAGATGACATGATGTAGAGGGATAAACTCAAACCAATGATGAAAACACCATCTTTTTACCCTTGATGGCAACAACATGATGCGTGCCTCGCTACCCCTTCTATCACTGGGTGAGGTCCCCGCATGGTATGAACCCAAAACCAAGCACTTCTCTCATTGCAAGAATCATAGATCTAGTTGGCCAAACAAAACCCACGACTCGAAGAGAATTATTAGGATATGAAATCATGCATAAGAGAGATCAGAAGAAACTCAAATAAGATTCATAGATAATCTGATCATAAATCCACAATTCATCGGATCTCGTTAACACACCGCAAAACAAGATTACATCGGATAGATCTCCATGAAGCTCATGGAGAACTTTGTATTGAAGATCCAAGAGAGAGAAGAAGCCATCTAGCTACTAGCTATGGACCCGTAGGTCTATGGTGAACTACTCACGCATCATCGGAGAGGTCATGGTGTTGATGAAGAAGCCCTCCGTGTCCGAATCCCCCTCCGGCAGGGCACCACAACGTGCCCCAGATGGGATCTTGCGGAGACAGAAGCTTGCGGTAGCGGAAAAGTACTTTTGATGATCTCGTGATTTTTTCTGGGATTTTAGGGAATATATAGGTGCAAAACCTAGGGCAGAGGTGGCCCAGGGAGCCCACAAGCCAGGGAGGCGTGAGCCCCCGGACATGGCTAGGGGGCTTGTGGGGTCCCTGCAGGCCCCCTGCCCTGATTCTCACGCTTCCCGATCTTTTTCAGTTTCAGAAAAAATCTTTTTGGCAGTTTCGTTCCGTTTGGACTCCGTTCAAAATCCTCCTCTGAAAGGGGTAAAAACATGGAAAAATAGGAACTGGCACTTGGCACTGAGTTAATAAGTTAGTCCCAAAAAACATATAAAAGGCATGCAAAACATCCAAAGTTTGACAAGATAATAGCATGAAACCATCAAAAATTATAGATACGTTGGAGACGTATCACCTGACACGGGGATCTCGTTTGTCGGGGCGGTGTTCCGATAGTAAACCAAGTTTTAGCCGACCCATTGGGACGGTTTGGCAGAGGAGCAGAAGGAAAGTCGCCACCTCTGCGTCTTTGAAGTAAAATACCAGTGAGTTATTGACTAGGACCATGTGTGCACTCGGTCTGGCGATTCAAATAAAAGAACTACTGGAAAAGTGGAACAGTGGGTTCCATTTGCATTTACACCTCAGATAAGACTTGAAATTGGCAAAGGTTTGATATGGAGTTAGGGGACAAATCTTGCGGGTGAAGATGAACAAAGTTGAGAGCGTACCAGAAGAACTTTGACCATGGAGGAGAAAATCCTCTGAAAAGGTGGTCTATGAAGACTACAACATGTCCTTCGTTTGGATTTGGGCGTACCTCTCCTTGAGGAGCCCGCCATCCGATTGCTTCTTTGGAGGTCAACAGACCTTGGTTTGCATAATCTTGGAGTAGCTCTTCGGAAACTTGTGAAGGCACCCAATCACAGTTGGAAGTTTTTGACATGATAACACACGTGCACACGAGTGAGAAGGTTGCAAAAACAATCGTGTTATAATCAAGGATAAGAGAATATAAAAAAATTATAGCAGAAGAGGCGCCCTAAAGATAAGCCGATACCCAAACATTGGCAATATTTACATGTGGTGGGTTATGGTCGTATAGACAAGCCGGCGATAGAGGCACCATACATCAAATAGAGGGTTTTCTAATTTCCCTAAGTCCAAAACAAATAGTTTTCCTATGGTTTGGTCACAATTTTGGATCCAGAGAATATTCAAAAAAGGGAAACGGTTGCTAGAACCTAAAAGTGAAAGTGGCAGCAGTCTGGGCCGCGAGTTCCTAAGAGAATCTGAGGATAATATGATTATCACAAAGCCATGTTCTCCACCTTTTCACTCTTATGATGACATGCGGTTAAAAAGCACATAGGAGGTGACAGTGGCGATGAACATACGAAAGGTCTCGGTTCTACCGACGAACTTCGAAGAAATCAAGACGGGATTTAGAAGGAATAATGATATCGTACCTCACTGATTTCCGCAGGACCCACAAGTGATGGGGAAGATCTTGAAGCGAATAGAATGCGGTGGCAGCCCTCAGACGGTCGTTGAAGCAAGTAGATGAGACAACAGCAATGGCGCAATCGGGTTTTCAGGCCAGAGGAAGAAGAAGAAGAGAAGAGAGGGTAAAATTGAAAAGAGGGGGACCTCCACTCATATTTATAACTCTCGAAGTGACAATTGCAAGGCATGGGCACAAAGGAGCCACAGTAAATCATTGAATAAAATGATGCCTCGATTTTCAGGACAAAGATGCGTGCAGAGATCGGTCGTGATGTCACCACATCCACATTAACTGCTGGTAGGTGACGTCATAGGTGGACTACACTAGGAAAAAGTCGCAAAGTGTGACAGTGATGTGCATGACCATCTGAAGAAACTAAGAAGACACAAGTGTAAGGCGAGGGCTAAGCCGCGTGATGGAAGTAAAGAGGATTGACATAAACAAGTTCAAATCAACCTAGGGCCTAATGTCGGGGATGTGACCCCGTGGTATAACCCGCCGCTTGGGCCGGGTTAAACCATAGAGAAGGGAGGAGGGTGAGCCACAAGACTTACCAAGTGAGCCGCTAGGAGGCCCAATACGAGAAGACGGTTACTTAGGGCCCACAAAGCGGGAGATGCTAGAAGCCTTCTCAACTTGGGAAGCAAGATGAAATAGAATTGTAGTAGGTCACGGGCGTTTTATTTGACCCAGACACTGTTGTAAACTCGAGGCCTCTACCTATATATAAAGGGGATCCCTCGTGTCAGAAAGATCAAGAAAGAAACTCTCGAGAGCTAGGTTAGCTATTTCGCATCCTTATAATCGAGATCTCCATCAGTATAGACACAAAAGCATGACGTAGGCTATTACATCCGTCGGAGGGGATGAACCTGGGTAAATCCATCTCCCGTTCCCGATCAACCTCTTTGAGTCGCTACATCGCGATGATGGCCTCACCACGAAGTCTTTTCAAGGGGACATCTGCCATGAAAAAACCACGACAGGGTCCGTTCGGTGCTAGATTGGATCGGATCGCAATTGGACCGTGAAGAGTACGAATACATCAACCACTTTATATACGCTTCCGCTTAGCAATCTACAAGGGTGTGTAGATGCACCCCTCTCTCGTAGTTGTTGATCTCCATAGATAGATCTTGGGTGCGCGTAGGAATTTTTTTGTTTCTCATTCAACGTTCCCGAATAGTGGCATCATGAGATAGGTCTATGCGTAGATAACATGCATGAGTAGAACACAAAGTGTTTGTGGGCGTTGATGTTCAGATTGCTTACTTCCTTAGTCTTATTTTGATTCGGCGGTATTGTGGGATGAAGCGGCCCGGAACAACCTTAGCCATCCACGTACAAGAGACCGGTTCCATCAACTAACATGCAACTTGTTGCATAAAGATGGCTGGCGGGTGTCGGTCTCTCCCACTTTAGTTCAATTGGAATTGACAGAGGCAGAACTTGTAGAAGGTTAAATAGCAACTTGAATATCACCGTTGTGACTTTGCGTAGGTAAGAATGGTTCTTGCTTGTTACCCATAGCAGCCATGTAAAACATGCAACAACAAAGTAGAGGACATCTAACTTGTTTTTGCAGGGTATGTTATGGCCAAAGACATGATGTGATATATGTGATGTATGAGATGATTATGTTGTGTATAGATTATCATGACTTGCACGTCAATGAGTACGGCAACCGACAGGAGCCATAAGGTTGTCTTTTATTAATTTGTGCCTTTTTTGCTTTACTTTATCGCTATGAGTTAGCAATAGTTGTAGCAACATAGTTGCCACGACAACCCCAATGGTGACACGATGATGGAGATCATGGTGTCATGCCGGTGACGATGGAGATCATGCCGGTGCTTTGGAAATGGAGATCAAAAGCACAAGATGATGATGGCCATATCATGTCACTTATATGATTTGCATGTGATGTTAATCCTTTTATGCGTATTATTCTAATTAGGACGACGACAGCATTAAAAGATGATCCCTCACTAAAATTTCAAGGTAAAATTGTGTTCTCCCCAAGTGTGCACTATTGTGAAGGTTCGTTGTTTCGAAGCATCACACGATTATCGCGTGTGATAGACTCTATGTTCACATACAACGGGTGTAAGCCAGTTTTGCATATGCAGAACACTTGGGTTAAACTTGAGGAGCCTAGCATGTACATACATAGCCTCGGAACACAGGAGACCAAAAGGCCGAACATGAGTCATAAATTGGATATGATCAACATGGAGATGTTCACCATTGAAACGACCTCATCTCACGTGATGATCGGACTCGGGTTGGTGGATTTGGATCATGTTACACTCGAAAAACATGAGGGATGTTGATTTGAGTGGGAATTCTTAAGTAATATGATTAATTGAACTCATTATGATGAAGATCGTCTAAGTTGTATTTGCAAAGTATGTCGTACAACAATAGCTCGCACTATAGCTCCCCTCTATTTTTTATACGTTCCTAGAGAAAATTAAGTTGAAAGATGATGGTAGCAATTATGCGGACTAGGTCCGTGATCTGAGGATTGTCCTCAGTTGCTGCACAGAAGGCTTATGTCCTTGATGCACCGCTCGGTGCGCCACCCCCTCAAACGTCTTATGTGGGTGTTGAGAACATCAGACATGCATGTTTTGATGACTACTTGATAGTGTAGTGTGTCATGCTTTACGACTTAGAATTTAGGCTCCAAAGATGTTTTAAACGTAACGGAGCATATGAGATGTTCCAACAGCTGGAATTGGGATTTCAGGCTTGTGCCCGTGTTGAGAGGTATGAGGCCTCCAACAAGATTCTTTGCCTGCAAGATGAAGGATAATAGCTCAATCGGTGAGCATGCGCTCAGATTGTCCGGGTGCTACAATTGCTTGAATCAAGTGGGAGTTGATCTTCAAGATGAGGTAGTGATTGACATAGTTCTCCAAGTCACTGCCACCAAGCTACTTGAGCTTCGTGATGAACTATAACATGCTAGGGACGGATATGATGATCCCTGAGTTATTCCCGATGTTTTACACCATGAAGGTAGGAATCAAGAACGAGCATCAAGTGTTGATGGTTAGTAAAACCACTCGTTTCAAGAAGGGCAAGGGAAAGAAGGGAAACTTCAAGAACGTCAAGGCACTTGTCACTCCAATGAAGAAACCCAAGGTTGAACCCAAACTCGAGACTGAGTGCTTCTGTTGTGAGGGGAACGGTCACTGAAAGCAGAACTGCCCCAAATACTTGGCACATAAGGAGGCTAGCAATGTAAACAAAAGTATATTTGATATACATGTTATTGACGTGTGCATTACTAGTGCTCATTGTAGCCCCAGGGTATTTGATACCGGTTCAGTTGCTAATATTAGTAACTCAAAGCAGGAGTTGTGAAATAAAGAGAGACTAGATAAGGGTGATATTTTGGTGTGTGTTGGAAGTGTTTCCAAGGTTGATGTGATCACCATCACACGCTCCATCTACCTTCAGGATTAGCGATGAACCTAAATAAATGTTATTTGGTTTCCGCATTGAGCATGAACTTTATACTGATTTTGTTTCTCGCGAGACGATTATTTATGTAAGTTAGAGAATAATGGGTTATTCAATTTACATGAATAATATCTTATATGATCATGCACCCAAGATGAACGGTTTATCAATTCTCGATCGTAGTGATACACATGTGAAAGGACGTGGATGTCGCCTAGAGGGGGGTGATACATCTACAACGTATCTACTTTTCCAAACTCTTTTGCCCTTGTTTTGGACTATAATTTGCATGATTTGAATAGAACTAACGTGGACTGACGCTGTTTTCAGCAGAATTGCCTTGGTGTTATTTTTGTGCAGAAATCAAAGTTCTCCAAACGTCTTGAAAATTTACGGGGAGCAGTTTTGGAAAATATCAAAAATATCTGCGCCAAGTTCCACCTCACGGGGTGGGCGAGTGGGCCACAAGCCCCTGCTCCGCCACCACCCCCCTCGTGGCGGTGGGCAGGCTTGTGGGGCCCACAGGCACCTGCCGCCCCCAACTCGAGCTCTATAAGTTGTCTTTCGTCCCAGAAAAAGAGAAGTTTTTGTCGCGTTTTCGATACGGAGGCACCGTAACCTCCTGTTCTTCATCTGGAGGGCAGATCTGGAGTCCGTCTTGGGCTCCGGAGAGGGGAAATCATCGCCATCGTCATCATCAACCTTCTTCCCTCTCCAATTCCATGAAGCTCTTCGTCGTTCGTGAGTAATCTATTTGTAGGCTCGCTGGGCGGTGATGAGTAGGATGAGATCTATCATGTAATCGAGTTAGTTTTGATGGGGATTGATCCCTAGTATCCACTATGTTCTGAGATTTGATGTTGCTACTACTTTGCCATGCTTAATGCTTGTCACTAGGGCCCGAGTGCCATGATTTCAGATCTGAAATTATTATGTTGTCACCAATATATGTGTGTTTTAGATCCGATCTTGCAAGTTGTAGTTACCTACTATGTGTTATGATCCGGCAACCCCGGAGTGACAATAACCGGAACCACTCCCGGTGATGACCATAGTTTGAGGAGTTCATGTGTTCACCAAGTGCTAATGCATTGGTCCGGTTCTTTATTAAAAGGAGAACCTTAATATCACGTAGTTTCCTTTTGGACCCCGCTGCCACGGGAGGGATGGACAATAGATGTCATGCAAGTTTTTTTTTCCCTAAGCACGTATGACGACACACGGAATGCATGCCTACATCACATTGACGAACGGGAGCTAGCCACATATCTCTCCGCGTTATAGCTGTTGCATGATGAATATCATCCAAACAAATCACCAACCCATTGCCTACGAGTTTGTCCTACTGTTGCTACTGCTGTTACTTGTCTTGCTCTGCTGCTACTACTACTACTGTTGCTACTGCTGTTACTTGTCTTGCTCTGCTGCTGCTGGTACCACTATTGCTACTGTTGTTACTTGTCTTGCTCTGCTGCTACTGTTGCTACTACTGTCGCTTGCTAATGTTGCTACTTGCTACTGTTGTCCCTACTGCTGTTCCTTGCCGTCGCTATTGCTCGTTACACTGACGTAACTCGCTACTTTGCTATTACTACTGTGCTTGCAGATACTAATCTTTCACGTGTGGTTGAATCTGACACATTCAGCTGCTAATACTCGAGAGTATACTCTCACCTCCCGAGTGGTAAACCAACAAATTGGGTCGAATACTCTACCCTCGAAAACTGTTGCGAACCCACACGCTGGTGGGCCATCAACAACATTCTTCCAGTTTCATTGTCGGGGAGTGCTAGCAGCATTCTTCTGGTGCCGTTGTAGGAGAAGGTTCGTTGTCATAAGCATTCATCTAGCTAACGCCAGAGATTGCAGGATCTGCCCTTTTCTCGAGCCATTGCCGGGGAAGCACAGCTGACGTCAGCATTTTTCTGGCGCCGTTGCAGGGGAGGTATTGCTATATTCTCTGAGTCACTTAGGATTTATATCTGCTGATCACTATGAAGAATCTGAAGGATCCGAAGACCAAAGTCTTGCCCTCAACTACGAGGGGAGGTAAGGAATTGCCATCTAGCTCTGCACTTGATTCACCTTCAGTTATGAGTAAGTTTGCAACTTCACCTCCTGCTAGAAATCTTGATATGTCGCGTGTGCTTGATGATGCTTGTGATACTACTGCTAGAGATGCTATGCTTGATACTAATGCTAGAGATGCTATGCTTGATACTATGCCTGATACTGCTAGAGATGCTATGCCTAATACTGCTAGAGATGATATGCCTGATACTGCTAGAGATGCTATGCCTGATACTGCTAGAGATGCTATGCTTGATACAGCTTTGCCTGATGATGCTAGAGATGTTATTTTGCCTGATGATGCTATGCTTGATACTGCTAGAGATGCTCATTTTCCTGATGTTCCACTAGGAGTGTTCCTTGATGCTCATATTGCTAGAGTTACTGTCAATGCTCGTGATGCTTTTGAAATTGCCGATGCTATTGAGATAGAACCTGCTTTTTCTCCTGCTAGATCTAGCTCTCCTAGATATTAATTGTCTGATATACCTGAGGGTTACGTTATGGAGGGAGAGATAGCTGAGGATTTTCTTGCGTGTAAGGATGCCTATGACGCTGAGAAATTAATTCTCAAGTGGAAGGAAAAATATCGGGAAGTTAGGATGAAAAATGATCCGAAGTTTGCCACTTCGCCTATCTTTGTCACCGATAAGGATTATGAATTCTTTGTCGACCCTGAGATAATCTCTCTAGTCGAATCTTATCCTTTTCACGGTTATGAGCCTCAGACAGTCATAGCCCATCTTGCCAAACTAAATAGCCAACCTTTTCACTAATGAGGAGAAGATGTGCCACTACTATATCCTTAAGTTGTTTCCTTTCTCTCTAAAGGATGACGCTAAAGCCTGGTTCACCTCTCTTGCTCCTGGATGTGTGCGTAGTCCCCAGGAGATGGTCTATTACTCATGTGAGAAATATTTCCCTGCCCATAAGAAGCAAGCTGCCTTGCAGGAAATATACAACTTTGCTCAACTCCAAGGAGAGAGTCTTCCACAAGCTTGGGGGAGGCTCGTCGAGCTACAAAATGCTTTGCCTGATCACCCTCTTAAGAAGAACGAGATACTTGATATCTCTATAACAGACTTACCGATGCCTCTAGAGACCACCTAGATAGTTGTGCCGGTTGTGTTTTTAGGGAACGAACTATAGAACAAGGTGAGACTCTACTGAATAACCTCTTGATCAACGATAATGCTTGGACTATTCCCGAACCACCTCCTAAGCCGACTCCTAAGAAAAGAGGTATTCTATTCCTCAGTCCCGAAGATATGCAAGAAGCCAAGAAATTTATGCAAGAGAAAGGCATTAGATCTGAAGATGTCAAAAATCTACCACCTATCGAAGAGATCCATGGTATCGATAACCCGGTACACGTAGTAGAAGTGAATTCTCTATGTAGGTTTGACGAGAGTGATATTCCTTTTGATAAACCTGCTAGCCTATACTTTGATGAATTTGACAACTTTGTTGCCAAACAACAGAGTTTCAATGATTATGTTAGCAGACATTTGGAACAAAGTGCTCGTATGCTTAGCCATTTAAGTGCTTGTGTAGACAGAAATGTCAATGCTCTGAAGCTTCTGAGTAAACATGCCTCAATGATTACTACTCATGTAGAACAAGTACTTAAAGCTGACCTGCTCAATGAATTAAATGACAACTCTGTCAAAGTCATTACTAGAGGAGGCAAAATGACTCAGGAACCTTTGTATCCTGAAGGTCATCCTAAGAGAATTGATCAAGATTCTCAAGGAATCAATGCTGATACACCTAGTCATCCTAAGGAGAAGAAGAAGGATGATAGAAACCTGCACGCCTGTTCACCAAATACTATCACACCTGAAGAACCTAATGATATTTCTGTGTCTGATGCGGAAACACAATTAGGTGATGAACATGAACCTGGTGATAATATGGACAGTGATGTTCATATTAATGCTTAACCTAGCCATGACGAGGATGTGGAGATTGAACCTACGGTTAATCCTGATAATCCACAACCTAAGAGATACGACATGAATGACTTCACTGCTAGGAAGCATGGTAAAGAAGGAGAGCCATGGGTTCAGAGACCTATGCCCTTTCCTCCTAAGCCATCCAAGAAAAAGGATGATGAGGATTTTGAGCGCTTCGTTGAGATGTTAAGACCCGTCTTTTTGCAGATACGGTTAACTAATATGCTCAAGGTGTCTCTGTATGCCAAGTACATGAAAGATATCGTGACTAATAAACGGAATATACCAGATCTTGAGATCTCCACCATGATTGCCAATTACACTTTCAAAGGTGGAACTCCTAAGAAACTTGGTGATCCTGGAGTGCCCACTATACCTTGCTCCATTAAAGGAAACTACGTAAGAACTGCCTTATGTGACCTTGGAGCCGGTGTTAGTGTTATGTTGCTCTCTCTTTATCGTAGACTTGAGTTGGATAAGTTGACACCCACTGAAATTTCTCTGCAAATGGCCGACAAATCAACTGCTTTCCCTATCGGCATTTGCGAGGATGTGCCAGTTGTGGTTGCTAATACCACTATCTTAACAGACTTTGTTATCTTGGATATTCCCGAGGACGATGCCATGGCTATCATCCTCGGAAGACCATTTTTAAACACTGCAGGGGCTGTTATAGATTGCAACAAAGGCAATGTCACTTTCCATGTCAACGGTAACGAGCACACAACGCACTTTCCGAAGAAACGATATCCAGTACATTGCATCAATGCTATCGAGAAGACTTCATCGATTCTTATTGGGGGCTTTGAATGCCCTATTCCTCGTGTCAAGATGAAGTATGATTTGCTTGTTGGGGAGATACATATCCCCATTGAGATGACTTAGTGGCTCTTCGAAAATTCTCCGTTCTCTCTTGCGACGCGAGAAGGTTTTGTCATAAGGACTTGATCAATCCCATTGACGGATTTCTTTCGATGACCATGAAACGGATGAATCACAGAGTCACGTACCTCCGTTTTGAGTTTTCCTTTTCTGTTGCTTAGAAGAAAAATGATAGAATTAGTTTAGCTTTTCATGTTTTCTACTTTAACGTCCCGGAGAAAAATACCTCGAAAATAAAAGTTCTCCGATGGTCCTGAAAATTTAGTATGATTTTTTCTGGAATTTTTGAAAATTTCTGGGCCTCAGAGCTGGTCAGGGGGCCTGACCAGTGGGCCACAAGCCCCCCCCACCACCACCTACCCCCGTGGTGGCGGGGTGCAAGCTTGTGGGGCCCACAGGCATCCCCTCCACTCATTGCAGCTCCCAGCCTCTTCTTCCACCTCCAGAAAAAATTGTTTCGCAGCTCAAACCCGTGTTCTTGCTCATTTGGCTGTGATTTTCGATCTCCTTGCTCAAAGCACCATTCTCCGAACTGTTTTGGGGAAATTATTCCTTGGTAAGTAACTCCTCCATTGGTCCAATTAGTTTTTGCTCTAGTGCTTTATCCTTCGCGAATTCTTGCTACCTTGGTGACCCTGTTCTTGAGCTAGAAAAGTTGATTTTAGTTGGTCCCAAGTAGTTTTAGCGCGTGATACAGTCTCTAGGCACTAGTAGGAGTAGTTGCTACAAGTTGGTTTAACCCTTATTCACTTTTCTTTCGAAGTCTCTAAAAATTTCAGAATTTTTCAGAGCTAGAAAAAGGAAGAGATGAGGAGGTTCTTGAGAGGCTCTTCAAGCCGTAACCACAAGGAGGATGAGAAGAATCACCCCAAGTACGTAGTCCCTTGAGGCACAGAAGTTCGAGCGTGCGAGTGGCCAAGTGATGAATTTTTGCGCGCCGCCGGACTTTATGAAGACTTTTATTACTTGGTGGAGAACGCTGGTCTTACTACGTTCGTTGAAGATAAGTGCCCACAATATCTCCTCCTCACCAATATTTTTGTTCAAAGCTTCAACTTTTATCCGAGGAAGAATCCTCCCATGGTTGAGTTCATGATATACGATGTTCCCGAGTGCATGACGCTGCAGGACTTTTGCAATGTTTGCAAATTACCTTATGTTGGGGATATCCATGACCCTCGTCCACGGGACTTGGAGGATTTCATTGGTTCTATTTCTGTTGGAGAGGAGAGAGGAGTGTCTCGCGCTAGAATCGCTAGCATACATTTTCCTGTGCTTCGGTACTTCTCACTATTTGTGGGAAAATGTTTGATTGGCCGTGGGGAGGCTGGATCACTTAGTTCTCCAGACCTTGTGGTTCTGCGCGAAGACCTTTATAACTATAATACTTATAGCTTGGGCGCTATAGTAGCTCAACGGTTGAACCTGAACCGTTCTAAAGGTGTTGTCTATGGAGGTATCTATGCTACCCGTCTTGCCAGACACTTTGAGATACCCATTAGACTGGGAGAGGAAGGAGAGATGCTTCTCCCTGAGAGATATCTAGATTATGATAGCATGGTTCGCCATGATTTTCTGGATAGAGATGCTAGTAGACGGATGATTTATAACCTTGTGTTTAGTCAGGGTACTCAAGAGACTATTACTTTGCCTGCTCCTTCTTTGTTTGATCTTCATGCAGGTAGGTACACTATTATGCCCGCGGACATCTACGCATATTGGGGCTTGGCCCAACCACAGACGCCCGTGTCCGAGCCGCCAGTCGAGTACCAGACGCCAGTTTATCAGTGGGAGCCACAGGAGCTCGCACAGCAGTGGCATCCACAGTCTGCTCCGGAGTATCCTGGAGCTGGTTATTTCCCACCTTGGGAGTAGACCAAGCTAGGCCAAAAGCCTAAGCTTGGGGGAGTACGTGTTCTCACCGACTTTCCGTTCATGCTTATGCTCTCGCTTTGTTAGCCGGTGTTTACACTTTGCCACTGTATTATCCATGCTAGTTTCTTTTCGTTTTCTTGTTTTCTTATTTTTTGTCCTTATGAGAAAACCCAAAAAGATTTTTCTTTCTTCTTTTGCTTGTTGGGAGCTTTCCCATGTAAATAGTTTTCTTTTTCTTTGTGTCAAGGTAGAAGATATTGGTTACATTTCTTAGTGGTTCTTACATGCTTACCTGTTTAGCTTTCAAAGAGCCATATTACTTTGTCTTCTCCTTTGTGTTTAACAAATGCACTTATTATCGTTTTCATCGTTCGATCGTGCAAATGAAAGGAAACAATGATGATATATGATGAAGTGACTGAGACTGAAAAGCTGGTATGAACTCTATCTATTTTGTTTTTGTAAGTATGACTAGCTTGTCGTCCCAGATTCAGCTTTGTTGTGAGAGAACCATGTTTGCAATGACAACTTAGAGATCATAGTTTCTGATGCCATGCTTATTTAGCTGAGAGCTTATAATGGTTTGTCTTGATTGCCAACATAGATTTTGAGATGACTATGATGTAGTATGATAGGATGGTATTCTCCTTTGAATGTTTCAAGTGGCTTGACTTGGCGCATGTTCATGCATGTAGTTGAAACAAAATCAACATAGCATCTATGATGTTCGTATTCATGGTGATTTATATCCTGTTCATGCTTGCATTCAATGTTAGTCAAACTCATTACATCTTGATGACTGTTGTCGCTCTCTAGTTGGTCGCTTCCCAGTCTTTTGCTAGCCTTCACTTGTACTAAGAGGGAATGCTGCTTGTGCATCCACCTCCATAAACCCAAAGAAATTTCCATGAGAGTCCACCATACGTACCTATTTGCGGTATCTACCTGTCGTTCCAAGTAAATTTGCATGTGCCATTCTCTAAACTTTCAAGAAATAAATCTGTTTTGGATGCCCGAACCGCTCATGTGGTGACAGAGGGCTATTGGTATCTTCCATGCTAGGAGTGTTATCCTTGACATGTGTTTATTCACAGTCCTTCACGAGAAAGGGGCCGGTATTTGGGATGCCCAATTCCATGCTTAAATCAAAAATATAAGTGTAAAACAAGAGTCCCCCGGATTGATGTTAGTATGGACGGTACCCGAGGATTCGGCTAGCCGTGGAGTGTGATTGATTGGCAGTGGGGAGTTAAAACTTTACTTTTCTGTTTGGGAACCGCCTATAGCATGAGTAGCATGGAAGATATTGAGAACTCTTTCTCATTGTGTTGACAATGAAATCATGCCACCCAAAATTATTATCTCTGTTTTCAAAGCTTGAGCTCTGGCACCTCTACAAATCAATGCTTCCCTCTGCAAAGGGCATGTCTATTTATTTTCCTATTGAGTCATCCTCCTCTTATATAAGCACCAATTAGAGAGCACCTCTGTCATTTTTATGCTTTGCTTTTGATTGATATTGAGTATAACTATGACTGGATCTTCGTTGCTATGAATTACAATGTTTAGTCAGCCCTTGATCCTTGAAAGTGCTCTGCATTTATGTTTTGTAGTCTTAGAAAGAGCTAGCGAGATACCACCTATTCATATTGCTTCATGCTTGCTTTCATTGAAGTGTTGGTATTTGAAACTCATTATTATTTGCTCGTTAGATGATTATGCCATTGATATTAGTTTACCGTGAGACCTTTGTGTCATTTGCTTATGTGGTTAACTTGTGATCTTGCTGAAATTATGGTTATGAGTTAGACATAGTTGCAACAACAAGATCAAACGGAGTTTGTCAAAGTTTTTCTTTCTCTCTCAGTTTGTCAACTGAGTTTCTTGAGGACAAGCAAGGTTTTAAGCTTGGGGGAGTTGATATGTCTCCAACGTATCTACTTTTCCAAACTCTTTTGCCCTTGTTTTGGACTATAATTTGCATGATTTGAATGGAACTAACCTGGAGTGACGCTGTTTTCAGCAGAATTGCCTTGGTGTTATTTTTGTGCAGAAATCAAAGTTCTCCAAACATCCTGAAAATTTACAGGGAGCAGTTTTGGAAAATATCAAAAATATCTGCACCAAGTTCCACCTCAGGGGGTGGGCCAATGGGCCACAAGCCCGTGCTCCGCCACCACCCCCTGGTGGCGGTGGGCAGGCTTGTGGAGCCCACAGGCACCTGCCGCCCCCAACTCCAGCTCTATAAGTTGTCTTTCATCCCAGAAAAAATAAAAAGAGAAGTTTTCGTCGCATTTTCGATACGGAGGCGCCTCCACCTCGTGTTCTTCATATGGAGGGCAGATCTGGAGTCCGTCTTGGGCTCCGGAGAGGGCAAATCATCGCCATCGTCATCATCAACCTTGTTCCCTCTCCAATTCCATGAAGCTCTTCGTCATTCATGAGTAACCTATTCGTAGGCTCGCTGGGTGGTGATGAGTAGGATGAGATCTATCATGTAATCGAGTTAGTTTTGATGGGGATTGATCCCTAGTATCCACTATGTTCTGAGATTTGATGTTGCTACTACTTTGCCATGCTTAATGCTTGTCACTAGGGCCCGAGTGCCATGATTTCAGATCTGAAATTATTATTTTGTCACCAATATATGTGTGTTTTAGATCCGATCTTGCAAGTTGTAGTTACCTACTATGTGTTATGATCCGGCAACCCCGGAGTGACAATAACCGGAACCACTCCCGGTGATGACCATAGTTTGAGGAGTTCATGTGTTCACCAAGTGCTAATGCATTGGTATGTTTCTTTATTAAAAGGAGAACCTTAATATCCCGTAGTTTCCTTTTGGACCCCGCTGCCACGGGAGGGCTGGACAATAGATGTCATGCAAGTTCTTTTCCCTAAGCACGTATGACGACACACGGAATGCATGCCTACATCACATTGACGAACGGGAGCTAGCCACATATCTCTCCGTGTTATAGCTGTTGCATGATGAATATCATCCAAACAAATCACCGACCCATTGCCTACGAGTTTGTCCTACTGTTGCTACTGTTGTTACTTGTCTTGCTCTGCTGCTGCTACTACTACTACTGTTGCTACTGTTGTTACTTGTCTTGCTCTACTGCTGCTGCTACCACTGTTGCTACTGTTGTTACTTGTCTTGCTCTGCTGCTACTGTTGCTACTACTGTCGCTTGCTACTGTTGCTACTTGCTACTGCTGTCCCTACTGCTGTTCCTTGATGCTGCTATTGCTCGTTACACTGCCGTTACTAGCTACTTTGATGCTGCAGATACTAATCTTTCAGGTCTGGTTGAATCTGACAAATTTAGCTGCTAATACTTGAGAGTATACTCTCACGTCCCGACTGGTAAACCAACAAATTGGGTCGAATACTCTATCCTCGAAAACAGCTGCGAACCCATGCGCTGGTGGGACATCAACAACATTCTTCCAGTTTCATTGTCGGGGAGTGCTAGCAGCATTCTTCTGGTCCCGTTGCAGGAGAAGGTTCGTTGTCATAAGCATTCGTCTAGCTAACGCCAGAGATTGCAGGATCAGCCCTTTTCTGGAGCCATTGCGAGGGAAGCACAACTGACGTCAGGGGGTGAATAGGCGCTTTAAAATAATTATGATTTAGGCTTGAACAAATGTGGAATAGAACTAACGTTTAATTTGTCAAGCACAAAACCTAAGACAACCAGGATCACCTATGTGCACCAACAACTTATGCTAAGCAAGATAAACAACTAAGTGATAGCAAGATATATGACAAGAAACAATATGGCTATCACAAAGTAAAGTGCATAAGTAAAGGGTTTAGGTAAGACATAACCAAGGCACGCGGAGACGACGATGTATCCCAAAGTTCACACCCTTGCGTATGATAATCTCCGTTTGGAGCGGTGTGGAGGCACAATGCTCCCCAAGATGCAACTAAGGCCACCGTAATCTCCTCGCGCCCTCACACAATGCAAGATGTCGTGATTCCACTAAGGGACCCTTGAGGGCAGTCACCAAACCCGTACAAACAAGGTTGGGGCAATCTATATTAATTGGAGGCTCCCAACAACACCATGAAGCTTCACCACAATGGCATATGGCTTCGAGGTGACCACAAATGCTTGGGGCAATCTCCACAACTTAATTGGAGACCCTGGCGCTTGCTCGGAGCTTTACACCACAATGATTGAGCTCCGGGGCACCACCAAGCTTCTAGGGGTACCAAGTACCCAAGGGTAATAAGCTTCTCAACTTGCCACTTCCACGTATCACCGTGGAGAACTCAAACCGATGCAACTAATGCAATGGCAAGAACACACGAAGTGGTCAAGTCCCTCACACTCAAATCCCTCCACAACAACAAAAGTTATGGAGAAATATGAGAGGAAGAACAAGGAGCTCACAAATAACTCCAAGATCAAGACCCAAGGGGTCCCCTCACATAGAGGAGAAAGTTATTGGTGGAGATGTGGATCTAGATCTCCTCTCTCTTTTCCCTCAAGAACTAGCAAGAATCATTGGAGGGATTGAGAGTTAGCAAGCTCTAAGAAGGTCAACAATGGAGGAAGAACACGAGCTCAACGGATAGATAAGGTCCAATGGGGAAGAAGACCTCCTTTATATAGCGGGGGAACGAATCCAACCGTTACCCCCACTCAGAACCCGACTGGAGCGGTACTACCGCTGCCCGGAGCGGTACTACTGCTCCCAAAACATTCGAGGGAGCGTTACTACCCCCCCGGGAGTGGTAGTAAAAAATTACTACCGCTCCGGGGGCGGTACTACCGCTGGATATTGAAACTGCTCTACCTTTCGCATATGAACTACGAATCGAGCAAACTCAAGCTTGTTGAATTCACAACAAAAAGAGCTATCCAATAGCTACATAAAATATTAAGAACATGAAGTTAGAAAATGCCAATGATATAGAGAAGTGAGACCTCTATGAATGAAGAACCAGCAAAAACTTCTAACATCGAAAACATCATAGAAGATGCATATGGACTCCGTTTTCGATGAACTCGAGATTGTCATGAAGATGACCATAAGCTCTAAAACTCACAAAGAGAAACACCAAACAAGAACCAAGAAATATGATGCAAGGATGAAAATGGTTTGAGATCTCAACGAACGATACGATCAAGCTACTCACTTGAGAGCCCCCTTGACAGTACGGCAATCTATCCTAAAATAGAAAACCTACCAAGGACAAACCTATACCTTGCACCTAGTCATCTTGAGCTAGATGATGATGATCTTGGCTTCCTCAAGATGGACCACCTTTCTTGATTGCCTTGGTTTGACGAAGACTAGTTGATTTCTCACCCATACTCACTATGGGTGATCCACTCTTCAACACATCTTCACACGTTCATTGCCACCACAATGAACGGCAAGCTTCAAGCATGATATCTTCGTGATGCTCCACTTGAACTTGCACACCGCAATCTTGATGACGATCACCACTTGATGTCATCCTTCATTGGTTGAATGAGATCGTCCTCTTGACACAAACCCATGGAGACACACCTAACCCCACTAAGAACTCTCACAAGGACGATGGGTTAGTACACAAAAGCATTATGGACAATGCTTACCGTACCATGGGATCACTTGATCCCTCTCGGTACATCTTGTACACTTTGTGTGTTGATCACCTTGATTTACTCATTGCTTAGTCTTGATGAACCTTGTGTCATTATGACCAATCTTTGGATAATACCTTGAATACCACCTTGGTCATCATATAAACTCCTTGACACCAATAGATGGACTTCAAGAAGTGCCTATGGACAAATCCTTCAAATATAACTTAAGGAAACCATTAGTCCATAGGGATTGTCATCAATTACAAAAACCACATATGGAGAAATATGCTCTAACAACATGTTCATAGCATTGATGCCAAAAGATGAAAACTTAGTAATGATAGTACCACTTACTTGTGGCACTGCCGCTTAGGTCATATTGGTGTAAAATGCATGAAGAGACTCCATGCTGATGGATCTTTGGACTCACTCGATTTTGAATCACTTGAGACATGCGAACCATGCCTATTGGTGTAAATGCATGAAGAAACTCCATGCTGATGGATCTCTCGACTCACTCGATTTCTGAATCGCTTGAGACATGCGAACCATGCCACATGGGCAAGATGACTTAAGACCTCATTTCAAGTGAAATGGAACGGGCCAGTGACTTACTAGAAATAATACATTTTGATGTATGTAGTCCAATGAGTGGTGAAGCATGCACTGGATATCGTTATTTTCGTACTTATTAGATAATCTGAGTAGGTACAGGTATATTTAGTTGATGAATCACAAGTCTGAAATGTTGAAAAGTTCAAGCAATTTCACAGTGAAGTTGAAGATTATCATGACAAGAGGATAAAATGTCTACGATGTGATTGTGGAGGTGAATATTTGAGTTACGAGTTTCGTATACATTTAAGACAATGTGGAAAATGTTTCACAACTCATGCCACATGGAACACCATAGTGACGGTGTGTCCGTACATTTTAGTCGTGTCCTATTGGATATGGTGTGTACAATGATGTCTCTTACGGATTTGCCACTATCATTTTGGGGTTATGCATTAGAGACGACCACGTTCACTTTAAATAGGGCACCATATAATTCTGTTTGAGATCCCACCATATGAACTATCGTTTGTGAGGGATCGATAGAAGATGTGTCTAGAGGGGGTGAATAGACTACTTGTGAAGATAAAATTTCTAGCCTAACCTAATTTCTAGGAGGGCAGAAATCTAGCAGTTCTAACAAGTCTAGGAACCCTGCACAAGCAGTTCTAAGAGTATATCAGTGGAAAGTAAAACATGCAAGTGTAAAGTAGAGGAGAAGAGAAGGGAGATCAAACGCATGAGGTTGACACGGTGATTTTTGGCATGGTTCCGATAGGTGGCGCTATCGTACGTCCATGTTAGTGGAGACTTCAACCCATGAAGGGTAATGGCTGCGAGAGTCCACGGAGGGTTCATAAAGAAGCGACCTTGTCTATCCCACTATGGCCTCCGTCCACGGAGGACTAGCCTTACTCACGGTATATCTTCACGAAGTAGGCGATCTCCTTGCCCTTACAAACATCTTGGTTCAACTCCACAACACGAAGTAGGAGGCTCTCAAGCGACACCTAACCAATCTAGGAGGCACCACCCTCAAAAGGTAATAGATGGGGTAGATCAATGCACTCCTTGCTCTTGTGCTTCGAAAGATAGCCTCATCAACACAAATCTCTCTCACACAGAATATGTATGGGTAGGAGGGGTTGATTTGGTGGAAAGCAGTTTGGGGAGGCTAGAGATCAAGATTCAAATGATTGGATTGGAATATCTTGGTCTCAACACATGAGTAGGTCGTTCTCTCTCAGAAAATGGATATGGAAATGAAGTGTGTGTTCTGAGTGCTTCTCCCATGAATGAGAGGTGGGTGAAGGGGTATATATAGGTAGCAGCCAAAATCCAACCGTTACACACAAAAGAGCAAACTCGGTGACACCAAAGTGGACAACTCGATGGTACCGATTAGCACTAAAGTGGTGAACTTTTGAATCTCGGTGAGACCGATATATAGAACTCGATGGAACCGAAAAGGTGACTAATGGTCAGATGGCCAAAATCGATGGCATCGATACTCAAACTCAGAAATTCCGATTTTGTGTATCTTGATAACAAAATGTTGGTCACATTGAACTCGGTAGCACCGATGCAGTTTCGGTTGCACTGATTTGGTGGGAATGGCTAGGGTTCTGTCTTAGGTTCAGACTCGGTGGGTCTGATGTGGCAATGTTGGTGACACCGAATTTGTGTATGTGGAACTTGACAGAGTGGATATGTGGGAAAAATGACTGAGTGTTTTGGTGGCTAACTTTGAGCATTTGAGCAATCAGTTCATTTTACTACCTCACCCCCTTTTAATAGTATTGGCTTTCCTATGGACTCAAAAGTGATTTCTCACAAATATAAAATGAAGAGTCTTCTAGCTTGAAGCTTGAGCCAATATTATTCCTTTCTTGCATCCACGGGCATCTCCACATAAACCTTAAGCCATAGCTCTTCGTGGACTAAACCTGAAATATCTAGGTAAAAGTGTTAGTCCAAGAGGCAATGTATGTTTTCATGAATTATCAAAATCACCAAGGGAGCATATGTGCTTTCAATATCCCCCTTTTTGGTATTTGATGACAACATACAATCAAAGCTTCAAATAAAGATACTCAGAAGTATATGACAGCTTTGACAGACATATGACTAGTACAAGCTCCCCCTAAATGTGTGGAATCCCTTTAAAGGATAGTTGCTTTGGAATGCATGGTCACACACAAGGTAGAAGGACAAGACAAGTCATATGGATCTTGGCTATATGCATCAAACATATGTGAAGGAAGGACTTCTATGTTCAAGACTCCCTCTTGCAAACAATATGTTCAAGAAACAAGAAGTCATCATGAACAAGGATATGATGCATATACTTACCTTAGGAATCTTGAGCGTCTTGACATAGAAGTACACTTGGGAAAACAAATGTTAGATAACACAAGAGTACCATGTTGTAAAGATGGAAAGAACTTCAAAGATACCAAGAAATTGAAGACATATTGAAGATAGGATTTGATGAAAGAATATGTCTCCAAGGAACAAGAACTTTTCTCCCCTAAATATAAATATGTAAAGTTTCCTCTCCCCCTGAATCATAGCATGTAGATATTGTGAGTAGGTAGGGAAAATAAGTTCAAACCAATAAAGCAATGTTTATCTCTCTCCCCCTTAATGTGTAAGGTTTGATACAAGTATCTCCCCTTAAGATTGTTTTCTCCCTCTTTTTGTATAAGCTTCTTAATGATATGTCTACCCTATACGTAGGTTCATTGAATTGAAGCTTTGATGATATTTCTCCCCCTTTGGCATAATTACCAAAAAGAAAGGCAGAGGGTAAGGGCTCACTGAGATATATGGATCCTGGATACTTCTCTCTTTTGTAAGGGTTCCTTGAATTTAGCTTTTCTCCCCTTAGATATTTTGTAGGGCTCATCGAATGTTCTCCCCCTTAGGTATGGATAAGAGGTCCTTGAATGATCCCCCTATGGTAGGGATCCTTGTAATTATCCCTCTTATATTGCATGGGATCACTAAGATTTTTCTCCCCCTAGAGAAGTTTTCTCCCCCTAAGATAATAGTTCGGAATAAATTTATCAGAGCAACAAAGTCAGAAAAATGGCAGTCACCGAGGCATAATGATTCGGTACAACCGAGATTAATATTTGGGCCTCTCGAAGAAATTGGTTGGACCGAGTTTCCCAATCCGGTGAAACCGAGTTGCAATGATAGTCAACTCTTTGACAGAAAGTAGGTTGATCGAAAGTATTGTTTCAAATGTTCAGTGTAAAAAAGAAAGATAATTCCAACTGAGACACTTAAACAAAACAAAAAGAAGAATAGAAAGAATTTTTTTTTAAAATACACACATATAGATGAGAGAGGGATGGTTCTAAGAATGTGAAAGATCAATTGTGGACCATCCGATATTCTCCATCTAGATGTGGGGCGGTGACTAGGTCACCTATATTAGAGTATTTGACTTGAGGAGTCAAGCAAGGATGCTTGATCATGGGTCATACTCATCGTTAAGATTCCCATTACATGCTTAAGCAAATCAATGTCTTCATATCACTTGAGTTGATGTACACCATGAATTGGTGTAGAGCTTCATCAAGGATATGAGTACATACCTTCGAATGATGTTGTTGACGTAGCATGTAGGTGAACTTGTTGTGGATGCTGAAGGTTGATGAATATCATCTCGTGTTGGGTGCAATCCATCTCGTGGTGGTTCACTTTTCACCTACAATGGTTAGTCATGCAAGGAAGAACATAATATATCCAAATGACATGAGTGAAATTCATAATCATAGTGTTGTCAAGGATATGATTTTGTTGTCTTCTTCCTTCATCTCCGAAGAATTAGGTTGCTGATTCTTGGCCATGTCAAGATTGCTTTTGTTTGGAGTTGGTTGAAATCTTGTGGAGTGTATTTCATCCAAGTACCTACAAAAGGTTAGATACAATATAAGGGAGCATAGTTTCCAAGACATAAGATGGTCATATCAATGGCACCAAGGAATAGTCAGTCAAGCTCATGCCCTTGCATGCATCCGAGTGAGTCTAGCTCAAGTTTGAAGCATCAATGATGTTCAACTCACTCCTCAAATGACAGAACACTTTCTCATCAAGTGGTTTGGTGACAATATCAGCCAGTTGTTTGTTAGTACGAACATGCCTGAGATCAATATCTCCTTTGGCAACATGATCACGGATGAAATGATGTCGCACTTGGATGTGCTTAGTTCTAGAACGTTGCACATGATTATATGCAATCTTAATAGCACTTTCATTGTCACACAACAATGGGACTTTTCTAACATGAATGCCATAATCCTTAAGCGTTTGAGACATCCATAGTAATTGAGCAGAACATGATCCAGCGACAATGTATTCAGCTTCGGCAGTTGATAAGGATACCGAGTTTTTTATTATTGGATGTCCAAGGGACAAGAGATCTCCCAAGAAATTGACATGTACCCGAGGTGGATTTTCTATTAACCTTGTCTCCAGCATAATCCGAGTCGAAATAGCCAACAAGATCAAAAGAAGATCCCTTGGGATACCATATGCCAAAGCTTGGTGTATGTATAAGGTATCTCACTATCCTTTTAACTGCCAATAGATGACATTCTTTAGGTGTTGCTTGATAGCGGGCACACATGCAAACACTAAGCATGATATCAGGACGAGAGGCACATAGATATAACAATGATCCTATCATTGATCGATAAACCTTTTGATCAACGGGTGCATCATCATTAGTGAGGTCAAGATGTCCGGTAGTAGGCATCGGGGTTATCATACCTTTGCATTCTTGCATGTTGAACTTATTGATCAAGTCCTTGGTGTACTTGGTTTGAGAGATGAACGTACCTTCTCTAGACTGTTTGATTTGTAATCCAAGGAAGAACTTCAGTTCACTCATCATGGACATCTCGTACTTCTCTAACATCAGCTTTCCAAACTTTTCACTAAAATGTGGGTTAGTAGAACCAAAGATAATATCATCCACATATATTTGACAAACAAATAGTTCACCATTTACTCTTTTAGTGAATAAGGTTGCATCAATTTTGCCAATCCCAAAACCCTTTTCAATGAGAAACTTTGTTGGGCATTTGTACCAAGCTCTAGGTGCTTCTTTAAGGCCATATAAAGCCTTGCGAAGTTTGTAAACATGATCAGGTTTCTTAGGGTTCACAAAACCAGGAGGTTCTTTAACATAAACTTCATCTTCAATTTAGCCATTGAGAAAGGCACTTTTAATATCCATTTGGTAGAGAGTTTTATCATGTTGATTGGCATAAGCTAGAAGAATACGAATGGCTTCAAGTCTAGCAACACAAGCATAAGTCTCACCATAGCCCATACCTTCGACTTGCATGTATCCTTGGGCTACGAGACGTGCTTTGTTGTGTACAACATGTCCGTCGTCATCTTGTTTGTTCTGAAACACCCATATTGTACCAATGATATTCTGCTCGCCTTCTGGTTTTTCAACATGTGTCCAAACTTGGTTCCTCTCGAAGTTGTGTAGCTCTTCATGCATGGCACTCACCCAATCTGGATCTTAGAGAGATTATTCTACCTTCAAGGGTTCAATGCTGGATATGAAAGAATAATGCTCACAAAAGTTAGCTAATCGATAGTTAGAGCGAGTGATTCTCCTGTTGTTTATGTCGTTGTAGATTTTTTTCAGCGGATGATCTCTATCCACTCTTGCTCTAACTCTTGACAGCTTCTTCTTGTTTGGTGGAGGAGCTTCTTCTTCATCATCATCATCATCTTGAGCATTGTCGTCGGAGTCATATTCTCCTTGAGGTGGTGGTGAGGAAGGTTGAGGTAGATCGTCACGATGTACTTGTTCCTCTTCTTCATCATGTTGTGTTCCAGTTGTGGATGCTTCCATGTCATTTTGCGGTTCGCCTTGACGCGAAGTAGGAGCTTCCACTTGAGTTGATGAAGTGCTTTCCTTCATCTCCATGGGACAAATCTTGCCAATGGACAAATCTTTGATAGCTTCCGAAGGTTCCTTATCTCCTATATCAATTGGCAATTGTTTGACTTGCGAACCATTAGTCTCATCAAACTTCACATCTACCGTCTCTTCAACTTTTCGAGTGAAGTTGTTGTAGACACGGTAGGTGTGAGAGTTTGCTCCGTAACCAAGAAGGAAACCTTCATAAGATTTACGTGCAAATTTAGATCGACGATGCTTATCAAGAATATAAAACTTAGAGCCGAATACTCGAAAGTATCCAACTTGGGGTTTGTTACCAGTGAGTAGCTCGTATGCCATTTTACCGAGAAGCTTGTGTAGGTAGAGTCGGTTTATGGCATGGAAAGTTGTTTCCACGGCTTCTGCCCAAAAGTGTCTTGGAGTCTTGTATTCGTCAAGCATCGTTTTCGACATCTCTATGAGCGTCTAGTTCTTCCTCTCAATAACTCCATTTTGTTGAGGTTTGTACGTCACCGAGAACTCATGTGAGATACCTTCTTCGTCAAGAAAAGTATCCACATTAGGGTTCTTGAACTCCATTCCATTGTTGCTCAGAACCTTCTTGATCTTCACTTTAAACTGGTTTGGAGCTTTTCGAGCGAAGTTCTTGAAGATCATTTGTACCTACGACTTATCATTGAGAAAGAGCACCCACGTAAATATGGAAAAATCATCAACAATAATTAGACCATAATAATTTCCACCGAGGTTCTTGTAAGCATTGGGACCAAAGAGGTCCATGTGAAACAGCTCGAGGGGTCTTCTTGTGGTCATGATGTTCTTCACGGGATGACTTCCACCAACTTGTTTTCATGCTTGACACGCACTACAAAGTCTATCTTTGTCAAAGATGACATTTTTAACACCAATAATATGATCACCTTTGATAAGTTTGTCAAGATTACGCATACCAACATGTCCAAGCCTTCTATGCCATAACCAACCTTGATAAGATTTTGCAACAAGGCATGCATGGGGTTTGGATATCTTAGAGAAACCAACAATGTATAGACCACCTCTACGGAAACTAGTAAAGACGATGTTATGATTGTCGCTACGAAATACTCGGCATTCAACTTGCGTAAATAGCACATCGAAACCGAAATCTGCTAGTCTAGATACGGGAAGTAGATTGTAGCCAAGAGATTCTACTAGCATTACATTCTGAATAGAACTTTCATGAGATACGGCCACCTTACCGAAACCAAGTACCTTACCTTTGGATTCTCTCCAAAAGTTACATACCTTTGAGGTCCACGATTCGCAGTGATTTCATGCAACATGTCTTTATCTCCAGTCATGTGATCAATGCATCCACTGTCGAGAACCCAATCTTTTCCACAAGCCGTGTAGTCTTTAAGGTTAGCCATAAGACTGAGATTCTGCATGGTCTTCTCACAGTCGGTATCGAAGTCCTCATCATCATCGTAGTAGCCACGTTCCGCATAGTCATCATCGGATGAAGTTTCCTCATAAGAGACAAATGTTTCATCAGAAATTTGACTATTACAATATTCAAGTTTATGCATTCTAATGTCTTCAACAATGATGTTGTTGATGGTAATGACATTTCCTTTGGCACGCATGAGGTCACGAAGCTCAAATAAGCATTTATCGAAGTTCGGATCGGTTGGCTTCATTTTATGGAAAGCATTGTATTTGTGAACAATGATATCAATATTTTTCAAAGAATAATATGGATATCTTTCATGTAAGTCTTTCCACAAAGTATGAGCACACTCAAAGTTTTGCAACTCATTAAGCACGTTTCTTGGTAAACCTCTAACGATAAGATTGACGGTGTTGAGGTTTCCAAGCATGTTAACTTCATCATCATGAGAACGATGTGTGGGGTCAATGGGAGGCGCATAGGGATATTCAATATACTTGCGCAAATGGAACTCATCGAATATGTCAAGCATTTCATCTTTCCATTGTCTAAAGTACTCCCCATCAAGAATAGGCACTCTACAACTAAAAATCTGGGAACTAGTCACATTCATCTTCCTCCAATGGCTGGTCAACCAAGGTTTTGGAGACCTTGTTGTGATACCAATTAAGGGATCGATAGAAGATGTGTCTAGAGGGAGGGTGTGAATAGACTACTTGTCAAGATGAAATTTCAAGCCTAACCTAACTTCTAGGAGGGCACAAATCTAGCAGTTCTAACAAGTCTAGGCACCCTACACAAGTAGTTCTAAGAGTATAGCAGCATAAAGTAAAACATGCGAGTGTAAAGTAGAGGAGAAGGGAAGGGAGATCAAACGCATGAGGTTGACACGATGATTTTTGGCATGGTTCCAATAGGTGGCGCTATCGTATGTCCATGTTAGTGTCGACTTCAACCCATGGAGGGTAACGACTGCGAGAGTCCATGGAGGGCCCCACCCACGGAGGGTCCACAAAGAAGCGTCCTTGTCTATCCCACCACAGTTTCCGTCCACTAAAGACTAGGCTTACTCACGGTAGATCTTCACGAAGTAGGCGATCTCCTTGCCCTTACAAACATCTTGGTTCAACTCCACAGCACGAAGTAGGAGGCTCCCAAGCGACACCTAACCAATCTAGGAGGCACCACCCTCCAAAAGGTAATAGATGGGGTAGATCAATGAACTCCTTGCTCTTGTGCTTCTAAAGATAGTATCCTCAACACAAATCTCTCTCACACAAAATATGCATGGGTAGGAGAGATTGATTTGGTGGAAATCAGTTTGGGGAGGCTAGAGATCAAGATTCAAATGATTGGATTGGAATATCTTGGTCTCAACACATGAGTAGGTGGTTCTCTCCCAGAAAATGGATCTGGAAATGAAGTCTGTGTTCTGAGTGCTTCTCCCACGAATGAGAGGTGTGTGAAGGGGTACATATAGGCAGCAGCCAAAATCCAACTGTTACACACAAAAGAGCAAACTTGGTGACACCGAAGTGGACAACTCCGTTGTACCGATTAGCACTAAAGTGGTGAACTTTGGAATCTCGGTGAGACCGATATATAGAACTCGGTGGCACCGAAAAGGTGACTATCGGTCAGATGGCCAAACTCGATGGCACCGATACTCAAACTCGGAAATTCCGATTTTGTGTATCTTGGCAACAGAGTGTTGGTCACACTGAACTCGGTAGAACCGATGCACTTTTGGTTGCACCAATTTGGCGGGAATGGATAGGGTTTTGTCTTAGGTTCAAACTCGGTGGGTCCGATGTGGCAATGTTGGTGACACCGAATTTGTGTGTGTGGAACTTTACAGAGTGGATATGTGGGAAAATGACTGAGTGTTTTGGTGGATAACTTTGAGCAGTTTGAGAAATCAGTTCATTTTACTACCTCACCCCCTTTTAATAGTATTGGCTTTCCTATGGATTCAAAGTGATTTCTCACAAATATAAAATGAAGAGTTTCTAGATTGAATCGTGAGCCAATATTAGTCCTTTCTTGCATCCAGGGGCATCTCCACATAAACTTTAAGCCATAGCTCTTCATGGACTAAACCTGAAATATCTAGGTAAAAGTGTTAGTCCAAGAGGTAATGTATGTTCTCATGAATTATCAAAATCACCAAGGGAGCATATGTGCTTTAAATTTGGCAAGAAACCTAAGTTGTCGTCTCTTAAAGTTTAGGATTGTGATGCATATGTCAAAAGGCTTCACAGCCTAATAAGCTCGAACCCAAAGCGGATAAATGCGTCTTCATAGGATACCCAAAGGAAACATTTGGGTATACATCCTATCTCAGATCTGAAGGCAAAGTGTTTGTTGCTAAGAATGGGTCATTTTTCGAGAAAGAGTTTCTCTCGAAAGAATTGTGTGGGAGGGTGGTGGAACTTGATGAGGTTATTGAACCGTCACTTCAACTAGAGAGTAGCAGGGCACATGAAGATGTTCCTCTGACTCCTACAATAGTTGAAGAGGAAGCTAATGATGGTGATCATGAAGGTTCAGATCAAGATACTACCAAACCTCGTAGGTCGACAGGGACACATACTACTCCAGAGTGGTCCGGTAATCCTGTCTTGGAGGTCATTTTGTTGGACAACAATCAACCTACGAGCTATGTAGAAGAGATGGTGGGCTTGGATTTCGACAAATGGCTCGAGGCCATGAAATCCGAGATAGGATCCATGTATTAAAACAAAGTGTGGACTTCGGAAGACCTACTTGATGGTCGTAAGGCTATTAAGTACTAATGCGTCTTTAAAAGGAAGACAAACAGTGATGGTAAATGTCACCATTTAGAAAGCTCGACTTGTCGCAAAGACGTTTCCGACTAGGGATGGCAATGGGTACCCATTACCCACGTACCCTGCGGGTAAAAACCCTATTAGGGTAATGGTATGGGACAAAAACTTACCCATGGGTATATAAATAGTAAAATCTAAAACCCATCGGGTAGAGCAGGTACGGTTATGGGATCATATAACCCATACCCATATACCCATGTACCCATATAAAATCTATGTAAACTCAAAATTATCTCTACAATCTACACTATGTAAATAATTTATGAATTGAAAGTGTATGCCTATGTGTTGTTGTTTATGACTATATGATGTTGTTTTATAAGTATGTGTTGTAATTATAATCTATCTTTGTAAAATATACAATACAATGCATTTTATAACAATAAGTTGTTTAAATTGATGTTTGCAAATATGGGTAATTTTACTCGCGGGTATCCGTCCACCCTGTCGGGTAACGGGTATGGGAAAAATTGTACCCGTTGACGGGTATGGGTAAGGGTGATGGGTAATATGAGACGGGGCGGGTAAGGGTATGGGGAGGCTCCACCCGTACCCATACCCTGCGGGTGCCATCCCTATTTCCAACAAGTTCAAGGAGTTGACTATGATGAGACTTTCTCACCCGTAGCGATGCTAAATTTTGTTGGAATTATGTTAGGAGTTCCTGCATTTTTCAATTATGAAATATGGCACATGGATGTCAAAACATCATTTCCTTAACGGTTTCCTTGAGGAACGGTTGTATGTGATAAAACCACAAGGTTTTGTCGATCCTAAGGATGCTAAAAGGCATGCGAGCTCGAGTGATACATTTATGGACTTGTGCAAGCATCTCAGAGTTGGCATAAGCGCTTCGATGAGTGATCAAAGCTTTTGGATTATACAGAGTTTATGAAGAAACTTGTATTTACAATAAAGTGAGTGGGAGCACTATAGAATTTCTGATAAGTATATGTGGTTGACATATTGTTGATCAGAAATGATGTAGAATTTCCGAAAAGCATAATGGGTTGTTTGAAAGAAGTTTTTCAATGGAAAACCTCGATAAAGCTACTTAAAATATTGGGCATCAAGATCTATAGAGATAGATGAGGACGCTTGATAAAACTTTCAATAAAGACATACCTTGACAAGACTTTGAAGGAGTTCAAAATGTATCGGTCAAAGAAGGAGTTCTTGACTCTATTGTAAGGTTTCAGTTTGAGTAAGACTCAAAGCCCAACCACGGTAGAATAAAGAGAAAGGTCAAAGATCGTGCCCTATGCCTTAGCCGTAGGCTCTATAATATGTCATGCTATGTACTGCACCTCGTGTGTGCCTTGTCATGAGTCTGTCATGGGGTACAAGAGTGATCCGGGAGTGGATCACTGGATAGCAGTCAAAGTTATCCGTAGTAACTAGAGGACTAAGGAAATGTTTATCGATTATGGAGGTGATAAAAGAGTTTGTCGTAAAGGGTTAAGACGATGCAAGCTTTGACACCAATCCAGATGACTCTGAGTAGCAAACCGGATCCCTATAGTGGATAAGTTATTTGGAATAGCTCCAAGTGGAGCGTGGTACCAACATCTACATTATGACATGGATAGTTGCAAAGTACACACGAATCTCAATGTTGCAGATTCGTTGACTAAAACCTCTCTCACAAGAAAAACATGATCAAACCTCAGAACTCACTGGGTGTTAATCACTTGGTGATGTGAACAAGATTATTGACTCTAGTGCAAGTGGGAGACTCTTGGAAATATGCCCTAGAGGCAATAATAAATTTGTTATTATCATATTTCTTTGTTCATGGTAATCGTTTATTACTCGTGCTATAATTGTATTGATTGAAAACTCAAATACATATGTGGATACATAGACAACAAAGTGTCCCTAGTAAGCCTCTACTAGACTAGCTCGTTGATCAAAGATGGTTAAGGTTTCCTAGCCATAGACATGAGTTGTCATTTGATAAGAGGATCACATCATTAGGAAAATGACGTGATGGACAAGACCCAAACCATAAGCATATCCTTTGATAATATAACTAAGTTTATTGCTATTGCGTTCTGCATGTCAATGTATCTGTTCCTATGACCATGAGATCATGCAACTCACTGACATTTGAGGAATTCCTTGTGTGTATCAAACGTAACAACATAACTGGGTGATTATAAAGATGCTCTACAGGTATCTCCGATGGTGTCTATTGGGTTGGCATGGATCGAGACTCGGATTTGTCACTCTGTATGACGGAGGGGTATCTATGGGCCCACTCAATAATACAACATCACAAGAAGCTTCCAAGCAATGTGACTAAGGAGTTAGTCAAGGGATCCTGTATTATGGAACGAGTAAATAGACTTGCGAGTAACGAGATTGAACTAGGTATGGAGATACTGAAGATCGAGTCTCGGGCAAGTAACATACCGCTGGACAAAGGGAACTACATACAGGATTGACTGAATCCTTGACATTGTGGTCGATCAATAATGATCCTCATGGAATATGTGGGAACTAATATGGGCATCGAGGTCACGCTATTGGTTATTTGTCGGAAAGGTGTCTCGGTCATGTCCACATGATTCTCGAACCCGTAGGGTCCGCACGCTTAACGCTCGATTGACGCTATAGTAGTATTGGTATATGTATGTTGGTGACCAAATGTCGTTCAGAGTCCCGTATGAGATCCCGGACGTTACGAGGAGTTTCACAATGGTCCGGAGGTAAAGATTTATATATTGGAAGTCCTATTTTGCCTAACAACAAAGTTTCGCGCATTACCGGTAGCGACCGGGGTGCTGAAAGGGTTCCGGGTGTCCATCGGGGGGTCCACTTGCCCCGTGGGCCCACATGGGCTATAGGGCTGGTGCCCTAGCCACGGGGTGCTGAAAGGGTTCCGGGTGTCCATCGGGGGGTCCACTTGCCCCGTGGGCCCACATGGGCTATAGGGGTGGTGCCCTAGCCACATTAGGCTAGGGCACCAGCCCCTAAAGGCAAAATTGGCTTGGGGGGCAAGAGTCCCAATGGGACAAGGCACCCCCGAGGTGCCTTGGAGGAGGGGGACTCCTCCCTTCCTTGTGGAGGGAGGACTCCACCCTAGCTGCCCGCCCTCCTTGGAGGAGGAGACAAGGGTTGCAACCTGAACCTGCCCCTTCCCTCCTATATATAGTAGATGGGAGGGGGGCTGGACATAACAATTCCCATGCCCTACGGCCTCCCCTCTCTCCTGTTCTTCCTCGTTCGTAGTTCCGGAGGTGCTTGGCGAAGCCCTGCTAAGATTGCTCCACCACCATCTCTACCATGCCATCGTGCTGGCTGAGATCCCATCTACTTCTCCTTCCTCTCTTGCTAGATCAATAAGGAGGATACACCATCGAGTCGCATATGTGCTGAACGTGGAGGTGCCTTCCGTTCGGCGCTAGATCGGATCACGATTGTATCGTGAAGAATACGACCACATCAACCGCGTTATATACACTTCCGCTTAGCGATCTACAAGGGTATGTAGATGAACTCCCCCTCTCATAGTTGTTGATCTCCATAGATAGATCTTGGTGCGCGTAGGATTTTTTTGTCTCCCATGCAACATTCCCTAATAGTAGCGTAGGGCCAACCCCACGCTGATATTGATATAAGTAATAGTAGCGCGGGGCCATACTCGTGCTACTACTATAAGTTAGTTGAAGCGCCCTAGCAGTTGCGCGTGGCCCTGCGCTACAGATAGGCTTATCCCTAGTAGTAAAAACGTACCAATGAGGTTGCATGTGTGTGTCGTTGTCATCATTCAACCTTCAGCCAACTACTCGGATTTCACCGCACACACCTATCAACAAAACCGAAACCACATGTAGAAGCATGCCAAACAGTCAGTCACACGCGTCCGCAGTGAGGCAACTCGAATTTTAAAGGCGAGGTACGAAGGAAAATAATTCAAGACTTGCGTCAAAGAGGACCATCGTGAATGGAACACACTCTCCCCTATTATTGCCACCGATCACCGTCTAAATGACACCTTCATAGGTTTGAGTTCATAGCAGCAAACAAACTACGGCAACCTCTCGAGTGTGCTAAAGAGCCTACTACCAAGACCATACCACTTAGACAATCATTTCTGATCTATGAAGCCCCCCACTCCCTCAAATCCTAATCCTTCGATCTTTGAGAGATTTCGTTTGATAGAAGAGAAAACCCTAGCCAATATCCACAATTGCCCTCCCTCTCGACCAACTAGTTATGCAAGTTGAGCAAGTTAAAAGTTTTCCATTTGATATTTTACTCTTAGAGGTTGTAGACTCCTAGGCAGTAAAAGTCATATGTGAAGATCCAAGGTTGTGGATTTCCCTAGAGATTGTGAATGCTTGAAGGCCGCCTCAAGGTACCACAAGTGATTGATCTTCACCTTTGTAGTGAAGGCTCAAGGGTAAGAAGTTGAGCCTTGGTGGCGTAGATAAACTTTTGTGATCATGCATATCGATAACAGTAACAAAAACTAACCTACTAGAAAGTGAACATCGGGATACAGATTCGCCTTTGCGTGCATCGATTGTTCATATGCCCAAGCTTTATCACTTGGGATTTTACTTTGATCCATTGACATTTGCATCTTTCGTATAGGTTGTGCTCACCATAGTTACATTTAGGCCAACTTTATTATCTGCAAAGCCTAAATTGTTCTGATGTAGGTGCGATCCTTGAGTCCGAACCCAACAAGAAATCGAAGGATGGGGTCTAAGTGATGCGCCGCCTGAGTGAGTGCTCGCAGACCCCACAATGACTTGGTGGGTGAGCTTGTTGTCTTCTTTCTAAAGGCGGAATTTCAATGAAAGAGAGAGGCGAGTGTTGTGAGCGGTGCAATGTGAGCGATGAAAAATGTGGTCTGGCCGCAATCACCATTAGGGGGGCCCTTTTGCATTGTAAGTATGCGGGTTCTTGGTGGCTTGCGGGTTCATCGTGCTTGAATATGATCCCTCCTTGTCTTTCTGACCCCAGGATATATGGTGAAAAAACCCAAGGGCGAAGAATGAAGTTTCTTTTCCTCGAAGATGACTCCATTTATGCCTAGCTAGATGACGAGGAAAACCCGATGTCGACCAACCAAGCTAAGAGAGCTAAATGATTTATCAATTCCCCTCAACCATTTCCCAAAATATTTGAAGTATTAAATGAGGGGCATTGTTTTGCGGAAAATGCCAAGGTGACGTTGAATGTACGGCTAGATATTTTTCCCAAAATATATGCAACATTACATGGGATAGTGATGTTTTTTTCCAAGGTGGTGTTAAATTTACAAGTCGCCCATTTGCACCATACACCAATCGAAGAAGAGATCCCCAATACTTCTTGTTTGTAAGAGAAGCTACAATGAGTGTCGTACTGTCACATACTTTACCCGAGTTTACAAAATATTTCTTAAAAAGAACACTTATAACTTGAAGGGTAATTCAAGACACCGCAATTTTTTAGGTTAAAATCTGACTCTTGTAATTTCTTATTCTCTAGTGTTGCATTGTACCACCGTTTATTTTTAATAAAATCCGTGGTCCTTTTTGCCAAAAGAATACGTCGAGTGCACCAAAAATAATATCAACATAAAGATCCAATTGAAGCAAATCTTAGCTTTTAGTAGTTAGCTACACATAGGTAAGAGCATCTTCAATAGAAGATGTAATTTTCGAGATGTAAAAGTAGGTGTTGTATAGTTTACATCACCAAAAAATGACTTTTACATCTCCAAAAAAGATCCAACTCCAACGGTGATGTAAATGAACAACTCCAATAGGTGATGTAAACATGAGATGCAAAACCTGCCGCCACGAAGAATTAGTCGTCCAGCCATCGGTGGCGACGGTTGCAGACGGCGTCGATTGCACAACACAAGAGACGGACGGACGTCACCGGGAGCACCGCGCGGCAGGCGGGCGGCTTCGCACGGCTGGAAGAACGGTCGAGGCTCGCGATCGTCGGGAGGGCGGAGTGGTGTGCCTCCACTAACTCCAGCGCGGGGGGGGGGGGTCTAGGCTTGGATGAAGCCTACCCCATCACAGACCTCGTTGAGAAAGGCATTTAGGCCAGCCGCAGCGTCCGGAGAAACATCGGTTGTCGACGGCCGAAACTGAATCGTAGCTCCGAGCGACGTGCCGGCGAGGCAGGCATCGGGGGACGGGGAGGGTGCGAAGTCGCGGCGGGCCCGACGATCGTCGGGCGGTGGGCGACGACGTCGATTTGAAGTGGATTTGGGCGACGGCGTAGTCGGGCGACGACAGCCGGTCGTGCCGAAGGGGGTGGAAGTGGCAGTTGGGCGGTTGGCGGGCCGACACGATTTTACATCTCTAGAGTTGGAGAATGCAAATTTGCACCACGAAGTGGTATAGGATACATCTCCACGATGTGGAGATATTTTTTTTTATCTACATCATATATTGAATCAACGTTTTTTGCCTCGAAAATGCAAAAGCTAGTTATTTTTACATCCACATTTTTTATTGTAGATGCTCTAATGTGCATATTGTAAATGCAAAATAGTTGGTATATATCCAACTAAAATTTGACGGCACGGGGTTGGGCAAAAATACTATTTGACGACACGGTGTCCAAAGAAATAAAAAGGTAAAAAAGGAACGGATGTAGTAAAATCCCGGCCAATGTATGCAATCTTCAATTATTTAACTTGGTTCTTCTTGATATTCGTTGTTGGTATTTGGAACATGATTCCGCGGCAGGAGATAACACCGCCACTAGCCGCGGTCACGTCAAATCTTAGCCACGGTCACATCTAATCTCGCAAGGAGATCGATGAACTCCCAGAAATGAATCATATCTTACGCATACACGAAAGATGTTTAGCTTTTTCCATCCAACAAAAAGAGACACAGATGGTATCCCGTCGCCGCGGCCGCGCGTGCCAGCCTCTACCCGTAAATATTCTCCACAAATCGATATATCTCACGTACGCCGGTGAATATATGGTATGTCTCGAATCGATGCGAGCACAAAAGAATCGAATTGATTCACAGGTTTCTAGGCAAACTGCATGATAACACAAGGTCAGGAGAGGCCGTGAAATTTCCCGGTAGAGTTTGAGTGGCATAAGACAATATATATGTCGATATATTTGATGGACATTGTCAATTACCGGCGTGTGTCAAGTATACCCGTAATCCCTCGCAGCTGGAGATTTAAAGACGTGCGTGTTCACGTTAGGATCAAAGAGAATCATCTTCAGGAAAAAAGTGGGATAAATTAAAAAAAGAAGATTTTCTCAATAGAAAAAGCAAGACTTTGTATTTCATGATCCATCTATATTGATTTTATAATCCACCTAATGATATTAATTTCATATTATGAATGTTTATATTTCTTACATATAAGAGCATCTCTATCGGACCCCACATATTTGTAATCTAAAAAAGCTGTTTACCGTTCCACGAAGCTCGGTTTTGCGAAGCAAAATCTTTCGCCGCAGAACAGACCCCCTTTATGAAACCACACTCGTTCAGAGTTCATTACTTAGTACACAATCATACATACTACGGCCCTGTTTGGATACTCTAACTCGGTTAGAGGTTAGAGTTAGATTCTAACCCTGGACTAACCCTAAACTAACTCTAACCAAAGAGGTGTTTGGATGGAAGGGTTAGATTGTCAATAAATGCACCTTTTCCAATCATTTGGCTCCTTTATCAAGGATTTGGTGTGGTGGAGGTAAAGAGAAAAGTAATTTTTTATGGACCAAACCCAACTCAAACCCAAATAAGCACCTCTTGGGTTGGTTAGTTTTTTTGAATGGGTTAGATGCATCTAACCAACTCTAACCCTTCCTGTTTGGATGTTTTGGGGTTAGATTGGTCCAATCTAACCAACTCTAACTCTAACTCATGGATCCAAACAGGGCCTACATTTAGAATTCATCAGTTACCTGGGTGTGTGTGTTGGGGCGGGGGGGGGGGGGGGGGGGGTACACGTAAGCTAACCTACCGGAGATCATCGGAGCTACTAACTATCCTACCGCAAAATTGTACTCACCGGAGTCGAGCTCGTGCGGTAGCACATGCGGCAGCGCTCAGTCGTCGTCCTCGTCGGAGGAGAGCTCGACGTAGATGCGCTCTTGTGCAGTGGCTTCGCGGCGCCACTCCTCCACCTTGTGGCTGAAGGCGAGGGCCGACGCGACACCCTGCTCGTAGAGCACAGTGTCGATTTCCTCCTTCCTCCGACGGTGCTGTCAGTCCTCTTCCGCCTCCCGCGCACTCCGCGCCAGCAGCGCGGGCAAAAAGGCTGCCCGCCTCGACCAGGGGAAGGAAGTCCTCCGGTCCGACGACGCCCCAGGTAGGTTGCTGCGGCACTGCCTTGGCCTTCGGCTCCATCTTCATCGACGGGAGCTCCTCTAGCTCCCTCTTGACCTCTGGGTGGGAGGAGCGCGAGCTCGACGCCTTGGAGGAGCTGTCGCAGAAGAGGCGGCCGCGTGCGCGGTCGTACTCCTCTGTCTCGTGATGGAGGAGCAACGGCGGCGACGTCATGCCCCATTACGTGTACCGACCGGCGGCGTGCTTTCGGACGGCGTCGGATTTGACGCGACGAGCCCTCTCGGGGCCGTCGTTGCTACGGCCGCCGGAGTTAGCCATCTTCGACGGTGGAATGGAGCGGCTAGGCGGCGGAATGGAGGCGCGCGAGGCGGATCTGACGCGCCGGCGGTGAGGCGAGGGGACTTTTCGCGCGACGGAGGGATAGGGTTCCGACCAGCATCCAACGGCCGAACCCGCAGATATAACGGTCGAGCGAACGCGTTTACGGGCCGCCGCAAAATATTTATGGGCCGGGTCGCGTTTACAGTACCTGATCTGATACAAAAAAAACAGCCCAAACCCGTATAATCATCGAAATTTTACAGTTTCGACGAGGTCTCTTAGAGATGCTCTAAGTTGGCCAAACTTTAAACAAAACTTATCTGCAGAATGAAAAGAAATGGAGGGGGTACATATGTGTCTAAGATTCTTCTTTTTTTTCTCTTTTTCACAAAAAGGACAACTGTATTTTTTTTACATAATCAATATCACTGTATCTTCGAATGACCACTACTGCCATCAGAATGAATGGCGGACGCACACAACTACTAGTATTTGTTAGGATTGTTTGATACATGCAATCTCGTGAATGTAATTTTCATGTTTGTATGAGTCAATATTAAATCACGGATAAATATTATCTCCAAGAAAAGAGATCAAATGGAAATGAGGTGCTCCCAAGACCTTTTCATTTTCCGATTAATACTATGTAGCACTAGCTGTGTGGCTACGACTATCTTTTGTCTCGCAAAAGAAGCAAAACTTTATTGCAATTATTCTCCTCACACTCCACATCGATTTGGCGATCTGATCCATGCTTATCCGAGCAGAGTCTGGAGGCATAATCTAAGACGCAAAACTTACATAGGACCCATTACGTAATAAGTTTTTCAATTTCTATATAGCTGTACCCTTTGATCAGTGCGTTGGTATTTGATGGAATTATAATCTCCCAAAAAGCAATAAACCCTGTAACCGACTCGTGCAACACGTTGGAGCACACTATTTATCTTAAGAAAAAAAAACACGTTGGAGAGCACATATTTTTCTTGTATAGAAAAGTCTTTCACGTGGGAGTACAAACCGCCAATGACCTCACTCGCCTCGATATTCAGCGAGCTGATATTATGTACTCATATATAAAAAAGCTACACGCTGTTGATGCCAAAGAGGCACCAAAACGTGCAGACGCTGGTGCTACGAAAATAGGGACGCCATAACGACAATCCAAAAAAAACTACTCGGTGCCAAACCAGCACCCCATACACGTTTGCTCGCTGGCCGTTGTACAACGCACTGCATTCTGTTAGAGGAGGAGGAGGAGGAGGAGGAAACGCACGGCACGATGAACGTATGGGAGAATACGTAGCTAGGAAACGCTATTTCGAGCAAAATGACACTAGTAACTACATTTTTTTTTCTTGCGGGGGGCACCAGTAAGTACTCAGTGTTAGCTAGTAAACTGGTGGATAGTTTTTGACATGGAGGCCCGAGTGGTTGACGTTTTTCGACGTTGAAAAAGAGAGTCTCTGATAGTTTTTGGTGTACCCATAGGCCATAGCCGCCTGTGGCTGCTATGTTGCGAGCCGGTCTTCAAACGTACTGTACTCGTCACTCCACTATGTGCGTCGATCGAGTAGTCTAACGCATCATCTTGTAAAATAAACAACAAGTTTTCTTTGTGTAGAACAGAAGAAAAAAAAACCCTTCGGAGATGGTGTGTGTCGAAGGCTCGAAGGTGTCATTTTCCCAATGCCGCCGGAGAGACAGAAGGGAAGAACCGAAAGGAAGAAAAACTAGGAAGGACGACCGCCAACGCGTCGAGTCAAATGGCCGCAAACTTCGTAGTTAAAATGGGCAGATTTTAAAGAAAACTCCAGTGCCAAAGATTTACTCCTACAAGCGACGGGAAGTCGGGGTCGGGTGGCGCAGCGTTGGCGTGGGCGAGCCGCAGCCTGGCTCGAACAGCGGGGACGCAAGCGGCGGGGGTATAAATAGCCGCCCACGCCCCACCATTCCTTCCACCACAAATCATATCAACCGCCCCGTCCCCGACCCCGACCCGATTAACCCTACCTTCCGCTCGATTCCACTCCCCTTCCTCTCTTCTCCTTCTCCACCCGCTCGTCGGGTCCGGAGCAAGCAGCGCAGCGCACCGCACATACACATCAGATCAGACCAATGGCGGCCGCGCTGAGGAGGGCCGTGGCGCAGCGCTTCGCGGCGGCGGCGGCCCCGCGGCAGGCCTACGGGACGCCGCGCCGCTTCATGCAGGAGCAGCGCCCGGCCTTCCGCCCCGCCGTGCCCCCGGACGTGGGATTCATGCCCCTGGCCGACCGGATCCGCGACCACCTCGGCGTCTCCTTCCCGCGCATCAACCTCGACGGCCTCGTGCCGCCCGCCCCGCCCCGCCCGCATCCTCCCACTCCCAGGGAGGCCGCGACGGTCGTGGCCAGCCTCACGGTGGAGGAGGCCCGGAAGGTGCTGCGCGCCACGCAGATGGAGGCGGCGCGCGCGCGGGTGCGGGCCTCCCGCGAGGGCACCGTCACCCACGCCGAGTTCCTGCGCCTCTGCTGCGACGCCGCGGGGGCCGACGACGGGCCCTCCGTCGCGCGCGCGCTCGACGAGTCCGGATCCGTCATCGTGCTCGGCAGGACCGTCTTCCTCAGGCCCGAAATGGTACGGCCCCTCCCCTCTTCCTCCCCGCCTCCCATTTCAATACCTCAAATCAAATCTAATCAATGGCCTGTCTGTCTAAATGTTGCTTGATCCATCCCCAACCTTTGTGCTCTAGCTTTGCCTTGCAGTTACCGTCTTTTACAGACGAAAAAAAACAGAAACGTTGGTTGCTCTGTTCTTCTCCTGTTCTACTCTTCATTTTTAATCCGGGTCACCGGGTACCGATTTCACAAGGCTAGAGATCTGATGAGATTTTTCGCGTGTTTTGCATGTTTCTCCCAACAGGAAATGAACCAAAGAAACGGCGGTGTTCTAAAACAATAGAGCAGTTGTGACACCAAAAGTTTGGGGGATTTTATCCCCCCGTCCCGTCCCGTTCCGTTCCAAGATGGGAGTTTCCTTTTCTTCTCTCAAAACCAGGAGGAAAACTACAAATCTAATTTCTACCCCTCGATCTAAATCTGAGGAGGGAAGAAACAAAACAGACACTCTTGCTAAAAAAACTATCTCCGATGAATGAACATGAGGAGAACCTAGCTGCCACTCAGCACCCAAAAAAGAACATGCATGATTATTCTCTATATTCAGATTGGTTGGCATCTAGTCACCATGCTGATGGTAATGGCTCCATTATTTTGGGAATTGGAATGGGGCCATCAACCCTACTATTGTTTGAGCACATATTTTCAACTTCATCATTACCATTCATAGTCATATAGATGTTCATACTGAAGTACTTCACCAGGTTTTCTACTCTATAGTTTAAAAGACACATTAGTGAAGGACCATTCCACTAGCTGTTTTCCGGTCTACAATTAGATGGCAGTAATAAGTAGTAATTGACAGTATGAATCTGCTGTTTGAATTGCATAGTAGAAGATTCAAATCTACAGTACAGTCATATGTCCGTGGTGGGGGTGGTTTGATTTACCTTTGATCATGTCATGCATGCCAACGATTTAGTTAGTCACATAGTGGAAGATGAAGTAGTGCTACTACCATTTGCATAAGAAGTAGTGCCTGTTGTGTCCATGAGATCATCCCTTTTTGGCAATCGTGACACCGGAATGGCCCATCATGTGGTCTCCTTGTCGTCACTGGTTCCGTTCGTTTGTTAGGGTAAAAGCTATTTACTTGCAAAAATATCAATTTTGTTTGGAGATTTTAACCTGCATCTTAACTGCAACAGTGTAAAATTAATCTTGTGAATGCTATTTGTTTTCATGAGATATGAAGTACCAAAAAAATGGTGTTCTTATTTCCTGCTGAATAGATAAGCTGCATCCCATCCCATTTGAAAAATAGGAGACTAATGCAGGGCTAACAAGTCAATGACAAATCTACTTCTCTTATCTTCGTGACCTTCTCTCCCAAAAAGTTTTGGGTGGACCTAAACAAAGTTTAGGAACATCATCACATGCCATCTGGTTCAGATTAGGTCATAGCAGTTGCAGGCAAGACAAGTGGTATGATTTATTGTTTGTTTTTTGCTTGGTCCCTCCGTGGTCACCAGAACATGCCAAGCTACCCCTTGCAAGTTGTGCCTGTTGGTGGTGACAAAACTAGTTGTGGAAAATCTTTTTGCATGATTTAGTCTGTAGTTGTATCTGCTGTTAATAGCCTGTTAACTTTGTCATGGAACTCTTCAACATGGATGCTAAGGCGTGCAGTCGAGATGTTTAATGCCCAATACTGACTTACAAAAAAAACACTTTCTTTTGGAAGGTATTTGAATCCACGTGGATGATAGAACCAAAACATTTTGCACCTGTTTTGACCGTCCAATCATATACAGTTTGAGTGAAATGTTTTTGCCTTCCAGCATTGCTCTTTCTTTTATTGAAAAGAAGAGCAGCCAAGTAAAATTTGGAAATGTTTTTGTCCTTTTTGTTAAAAATTCCAGGTTGTGAAAGCAATTGAGAAGGCCATACCCATACCACGAGGGGTACCTGTCGGAGAGAATGACCCTGCAAGGGAGGAGCTGAAGGCCATGGAGGCACAGAAGGTGGACATTGACCGCATGGCGACGCTCCAGGTGCGGCGGGAGCTGTGGGGAGGGCTGGCCGCCCTAGCCCTCCAAACGGCCGGCTTCATGAGGCTCACATTCTGGGAGCTCTCCTGGGACGTCATGGAGCCCATCTGCTTCTTCGTGACGTCGACCTACTTCATGGCCGGCTATGCCTTCTTCCTCCGGACCAAGAGGGAGCCGTCGTTCGAGGGCTTCTTCCAGAGCCGTTTTGCAGTGAAGCAGAAGCGACTGATGCAAGCCAGGGATTTCGATGTCCGAAGGTACAGCGAGCTCCGGCGAGCCTGCGGCCTCCCGGCGCTATATCCTCAGAGCCCCTGCACGTCGTCCTCCTCGCAGGAGAGCCACCACCATTGCCATTGTCATTGATGTGTGTTGTTTCGGATTTTTTATGCCCCATTTGATGTGGTTGCTGCTTCATGTACCGTTGTGGAATGTGGATGCGAAGCATACTCATTGACGAGATCAGATTCAGATTTTAAACTCGAAATGGCCGTGTCCTGTCCTGATGGATGGATGGATGCATCTGAGTCGTGGGGTTAGGCGAGGGAGGTCAGCGTGTATATACCGGCTGTAAACAATCCATGAGAAGAAGAATGAAAATGACGAAGAAAAATTGATCCCATCACAAGAAATTGTCATCCAGCTCATCTGGCTCAACTTGTCCAAAATGCGTGTTGGCAAGGAATCTTGAGCGATTATTCTCTTTATAGGCATGGTCATAATCCATCATCATGGTATCTTTTATTTGTCATGGTTGGGTCTAGCTTATTCTTTAAGAAAATCAAAGTGATCTCGAAGCATCAAGGGCATCAAAAAAGGCATCTTCAACGGCTACGCCGCGGAAGGCAGCAGGGCCGTCAGCTTTTTCGTTTGGGCCTGTCCGTCCTTTTTCTCGCTGTCCGTTTTTGGCCTGTCAGTACGTCATGGCATGATCCCCCACAAAGTCTGGTGGGGTTTCCTTCATTTGATGCCTTGTGCTCGTGACCGTCCATTGCCATCTCCACCCACCCGGCTGAAGCTTTTAACTCGTCAGAGCAACTAGTGGCTGGCACGGCATCCGCACCACGCACGCGCAGCAAATCAACACGTACTGGTCCTTCCTTCCGTAGTTAACTGGCCATGCAGCAGATGCAGGAAGTAGTGGATCTGTGGATGGCACGGCACCGCGCAGCCAGTCCGACTAATTTAGATGGTTTGGGTTTTATTTCTAAACAGTATTCTTTGAATTTATTTCAGCCATTTCGATAAAAAGAAGATACAGGTAGCAATCTGGCACTGCCGCGTTCGTGAAGGAACAATCATAAAGCTGTTGGCCAGCTTTCCAGGAAAGGAACAAGGAACGAACGAAGGAACGAGCTCCGGAGAGCGCGGTGGCGTGACGCGCCGAGTTACCGGAACGGGGGTCGCGGAGTGGAACCGGCCGTGACGACGCGCACCCGCGAGGAAAGCGGCAGTTTCCGCACGCGTCGGGTGAGGCGCCACGTCGTCCGGGCGTGGCTGGCGCTGGCGGACCAGGCCGGTGCCGTGTCTCCCTCTCTCGCGTGTCGACGCCGCGCCGCACGCCGCAGAGGATTCTATTCGCGCGGTCACGCACGCTGCCCAGTTTCCCACCCACCCCACCGGCGACCGGGCGCCCCGTTCCTTGCCGCGCGCCGGCGGCTTCGGTCCAGCCCGGCACCGGCACGCGCCACGCGACTGGAGCGCACCGTCGTGGCCGGGAGCCATCTGGGGGAGGTGGGGTGAGGACGCTGCTGCCGAGTGCCGACCCGGGGAGGGCCGTGTGGCCGTGTGTGGATTATTTTCGCACTGCAGTCTGGACTGTGGAACACGCTGGTGACACTGACTCGATCCTTGCTCGTCTCCCGATGTATATCTGCAGGACAACAGCGACGATGAGTACGTATTTGCTGGTACTAGATAAACCAACTAGGAAGGCAGCATCATGAACTCAAGCTTGTGAACTTGTTGGAAGCCGGGCGGTGACGCACTCGCTTATGGGGCAATGGGACATGGCATCTCGACCCGCTTCATACTCTGATTGATACATTCTAGTTGCGCTGTTGTGGACCGCTCACCTGTCCATTGTTCAAGTGCTCACATGCTAGACATGCACCACTGTTCGTACCTAGTGTCACAAGTCCATATGGATGTGTTTGATTGCGTGCATACATGTCAATCAATTTCAGGCGATAAAAATGCCACCCATCTGATTACATGCATTTATTATTGGATATGCATAGCATGAAACTCAAAATACCTTTGATCTGTCTCGTTGCTACGTTCGAATCAACGGTTTCTTCAAAAACCAAGCCCTTGTGATGCACGCAGGCGGCGGGGGCTGTACGGGAACGACCATGCTCGAGAAGCCGCATTGCTTTTCGAAGCATCGTCATTTATTTTTCTCACCTTCCCTCACTCACGGCGGTGGCGACGTTCAACAGATCGGAGAACAGCAAGGCGACCTACATCCCATTCACCGGCATCCACAACAGCACTTTGGCAATGACGGTAAGCACTTTCTTCACCTTCTCACGTACTATTTCACATTCGATCCGTGTTTAAATTTGATCTGCGTTAGGGAATGGGGAATCGGGGTAAATGGCCATAGGAGTGATCATGACATCGTTGTGAGTCCGTAGTACCGATGGATTTGAGGTTCGCGATCCGGATCGAGTATAGGAGGAATGGTGATTTGGAGTTAATCTTACACAATAGTCTCAAATCTTAGCTCGGCAACCCTGGAGGCGGTTGGAGCGATGGGTGCCCTTTGCCTTGTTCTTCTCGTTGAGCTGCACCATTGTCTCTTCTTCCTCGTAGGAGTCCACATCGATTAGCATGCTTCGGTATCCTCGCTTCGACGCCCTTACAACCATCGCCACCGCACCACATCATCTTCTTCTACCTCCATCGGCACCTAATGAGGACATGGCTAATGTCGGATTTCGGGCTCCGTAGAACCCTAAGGATTCGAACACAGGGGCATGTGCGTAGGTTCCTCCCTGCTTCACCCCGCCTAGCCCGCAACTCGATGGTAACAGCAAAGAACTCATTCGAAGGTGAGGAGGACACATAACACATCAGTTTACCCAGGTTCGGGCCGCTGCGAAGCGTAAAACCATACTCCTGCTTTGGTGGATTGCCTCTCTCGGAGGTTGAGGAACGAGATAGTACAGTGCTTTTGTGCCTCCGGAGGCCAAGTGGCTTGGTGTGTTGTTCTAGGGTTCCCGTGGTCTCATCCTCCCACCCCCCTCTCAAGTATCCTACCCTCTTTATTTATAGTGGAGGCAAGGGTCCTCTTCCCTTATCGTCGGCGGGAAGGGATCCCACAACGGCCAGCGTCGGTGGGAGTCAGGGGAACATGCCTCCCCTGCCAAAAATGGTCTTCGCCTGCAAAGCCGCTGCCAGCACCGCAGAGATGAGCGCACGAGTGACGTCCGTCCTGCATGCGGGCGAGCACGGTCTTGTTGGACCGGAAGGGAAACCTTTAGAAGATGCCTTTGGGGTCCTGATTTGCTCCTGCCTTCTTTGCACCGAAAGGGGAAACGGTCCTGCTCTGCCACCTTCTGACCGCCTGCCCGTTCCTGACGTCACCCTTGACTCCTGAGGCCCAGCCTTACCATGAAATATCCGTCGCTCCGGAGGAGTACCGAGGAAGCCTCCGTGCGGGTCTTGACGCTGCTCCTCCTCGTGAGGCTTGGCCCCTCACGAGGGCCTTGTTCAAAGCGGTGATGTTCCTTGCCAAACTTGTGTAGACGAAGCGGGCCAGCCCTGGACCGCAGGCAGGCAGGTCTGGGTACCCCCGTTCCCAGAACGCCGACAGTAGCCCCCAGGCCCAAGGAGCGCCTGGGTTGGCTTCCTCGCGAAGCCTTGAAGACGACCCGAAGCGCCGCGGGCCCCATTTGCCTGCGGTTCTGGCGACCCACGTGTCTCGAAGGTGCGCGGTGATGCCCTCGCTCCCCGAGGTGCCCCGACGGTGCCGGGCCACGACGGTGCGATTCCCAAGACTCGCGCAGGCCATCATTTTGCCCATTGAATGCGACCGCACCCAACGGCCCCAACGAATGCGACCGATCGATGGACATGTGAGGCGACGTGAGTGGCAGCGCTTCCATCGGCCCACCTCGCAGCCCTCGCGAGGCGTGCGATGCCCATGCTCCCGCGACGGTTGGTGGCTGGTACTCGCCCTTAAGTACGCCCTGCCTCCTGTGCGGGAAGGTACCACAACCTTGGGCTCCTTCTATGCTTCCCCCATCCGCCGCGTGGAGGCTTCTTCCCCTTCTTCGCTCTTCATCTTCATGGCATCCCCCGGAGATGGCTCTGGCCGGGGAAAGTGTGCGGCGCCTCCTGCGCCCCCGTCCGCCCCCGGGGGCAGTTGCGGAGAGCGCTTGGGGCCCTCGCGCTTCCGCCCCCGTTGGGTGCTCGCTCGCGAGTAAGTCCTTCATCGTGCTTCCTTTGTTGTCCTGTCTATTGTCCTCGGGTTGATTCTTCTTCTTCCTCAGCGCGCCCGCCTCCGAGCCAAGGTTAGGAGGGCTTCAGGAGGAGGTAGAGGGGTTGCGGGCCTAGCTTGCGAACGCTGAAGCCGCTCTCTAGTCCGCTCGCGGGGAGGAGGCAAAGGCTGTAGCTGAGCTGGCGTCACTACGGAAGCAGGTCGAAAAGGCGACTGACGTCGTCCTGGCTGCCGATGGTGAGGCGTCGAACGCCCGAACAATGGTCCGCCAGCGCGCCATGCGTTTCACCGACATAGCGAGCACGGCAGTCGGCGCAACTCGCCGACTGGTGGGGATGGCCCCGGCGCGGCCTAATGTGACGAGCGACGGGGGCTACCTCACCTTCTTCGAGGGGGTGGTGGAGGCGCTGGAGACCAGCGTCCCCTGCGCTGAGAAAGATGGCGTGGCCGACGCACGCGAGCTTCTGAGCCTCGCCCTACCGCTTGTCTTCTCCAACCCGTGTCGCCTTGCTCCGGAACTTGACCTTCGGCGTATTGTCGCGTCGGCGCACGCACGGTCCCGTCTTCTCTCCTGGGGCGAAGTCCGCCCTCACGTGGCCGCTCTGGAGGAGCGCTCTGCTCGAGCGCATGTCTCCAGCGAGGAGGAAGACTCCGACACCGAACACGTGGTCATCAAGGGTGCCGCCGACAGTCCCTCCTTCTAGGTGTCCTCCATCTTTTTCCCGCCTATTCCTGTGATGCCAGACAAAACCCTGCTTGACTGGGCGTTCAAATTCTGTTATTATTACCTTTGCTGCTCTCCTCATTTTTTGTCGCTGGGGTGATGTCTTGCGTACTGGTGGTCGTTGTAGCGGAGCTGCGAAGCTTAGGGCTTGTGGCCGCAGCTACCGTTGCTTGGGGTTGGCGAGGGAGGCGCGACCTTCCGGGAGTCCTGCCCTCCTGTGGCACCTCCCGTGCCGCCGCGCACTTGGACGCTGGGTTCGCTCCTTGCTGTCGCCTGATCCTTAGGCCGTGCATCCTTCGTTAGTGCGCATATTTCGATTCATTGTTAGTTTGTTGTAGAGCACGAGGGTCTAGGTCAGGGCCTGTGAGGCGCTTAGCTTATGGGTTTGTGTCGGTTCCTCGTGTAGTCCCTCCAGTGCAGCTCATGTTTCACAAGCGGGACGAGGTGAAGACCCTTTCGACACTCTATGTCTGCAGGTCCTGGTCTTGATAATCGGTGAGCTCCTGAGGCTCTCCCAGGAACCCCCTTTCTGGCGCTCGAGCGATTCCACGCCTCGTCCCTGTGGTCATTGCCCCGGGAGGGGCCGTGGGGCCTCCCGAGACTCTTTATGACGGCGTGGAGTAGTCGTCTCCAAACACGTCCTCCGGAAGGGAGGTTTCAAAGCGAGTGAAACGAGAAATGCAGGAGAGAGTTCTTTTTTCTTCTTTCCATTTTTCAAACATCGGTCATTTAAGACCAGAGAAAACCAACTTAAGAAATCAGCCAGTTCAAACTTAGTGAAAAGTAGTCCAAATCCAAAAGAAAGCAAGTGCCGCGTCCGACATTTAAAGCTGTCATAGTCATTGGTGGACTATATGGGTTTCCTTGCCAGCTGCGAGCATGGTCATTGGCAGGCCATGCTGATTGCCTTTGTATCTGTACTGAGCGCGGAACTAAGGTCTTCCACTAGGTGTGGGGTGGACCCCTTCCGCATCCTCGGGGGGCCCTGGGCGTATACAACCTCGGTTCGTTATTATGTGAGAGTGTCACGGTGGAGGTGTATATGGGATGTCGCGAGGATGCTTTGGCCTCGCGAGTGTCCCTACCCCCGAGGCATTGGGGCCTGAGCTTCTAGAATAATTGGGGACTTTGTTGTACCCAGCGCGGAGCTAAGGTCTTCCACTAGGCGTGGGGTGGACCCCTTCCGCGTCCTCGGGGGGGGGGGGGGCTCGGTGTATACAACCTTGACTCATTATTACGTGAGAGTGTCACGGGATGAAATATGTTCCGTAAGGATTGAAGGATGATGCAGAGTCGATGCAGTGGCGACGCTGGGGCATCCCGAGACCACGCCGAGGTGCTAAGGGTCGATGCGGGTCTTGCGTGCTTGCGCTCCCTCCCGGAGGCCTATTGAAGGGCTTTTATGTCTCTACGTTGTCATGTCCCAGTCCAGCACATTTCCCGACTGCCGTTGCGTGTGACCGAGTGAACGGATGTAGCTATGGGGTCGGGCCCTGCTTCCCCTGACACCGACCAGATCAGGGACACTGTCAAGGGCAGATGGTGGCATTGTGACCGGTAAGGCTCCGGAGGCACGGTGCTCAGGAGTCCCCCTTCTATCGTTTGAGCGGCTCTATGTCGTTAGGATCTAGTCCGGCTCATTTCCCGATCGCCGTTGCGTGTGACCGAGTGAACGGATGTAGCCGCGGGGTCAGGCCCTGCCTCCCCCAACAATATCTTGATCAAGGACGTTGTGACCGGTAAGGCTCCTGGAGCACCATGCTCCGGAGTCCCCTTTTTGACGTTCAAGCGGCTCTGCGTCACCAGGACCCGGTCCCGAACATTTCCCGAACACCGCTGCGTGAGACCGAATAAACGATCTCGACCACGTGGTCAGGCCATGCCTCCCCTGATAAAGACCGGATCACCAAGGACGATATCAAGGGAGGCAGGTGGCCTAATGACCGGTAAGGCTCCTGGAGCGTCATGCTTCGGAGCCCCCTTGGATGCTCAAGTGACTCTGATTTCATCATGTTGACCGTGATCCTGAGGGGCCGCGGGGCTCCCCAGCTCACGTGATGGGGCGGTGCGTTGTGGCCGAGCGGTTGTCGTGACGCAAGCAAAGCAGCGGGTTAGGTTGCCAAGTGGCTGAAACAAGAATTGTAAAGGGAGCAACTTGCCGAAGTACGCCCTAGGTAGTTGGAGTCCCTGCGGTGAGCAGGCACCCCTTAAGGCAGCAAATCCAAAAAATTACCTCGCCGAATAGTTGAAGGCCCTTTGCGCTTCAGGAACGCCGCGCAAGGTATGGCCCGTGTTGCCCACGCCTGCGCTTTGGCCGTCGCGGGTGATCCATGCCGCTGGTGTCTCCTCGCGGCATTCGACTCGTCTTCCGGAGGCCAACAAGTTTAGCCTCGCGTAGTCCCTCCGCGAGGTGAGGTAGCTGGTGCCATGCCCCGCGGTTTGAGGGCGTCCTCCTAACCAGGCCCCTTGGGCCCAGCCCATGGAGGAGCCCCCGAATGCTCCTTACTCTAGAGGAGGGTAGGCGCCCCGGGGGGACCCGTGAAACTCTTCCCAGTCCGGAGGGTCAGGTAGCGCCGCACACGCTGGCATATATGGCTCCTCGCAAGCGCTTGCCCATCTCCCACGTTCGGTCATCAACGCGATGGTGGCCGTCCCTCTTGGCGGCAGAGGGGGATCCCCCCGTTCGTGCTGCTTGAAGGTCTTCTTGCGGCAGGCCTCCGCGCGAAGTCGCTTGTTCCCGCTGCCGCCGTCGGCTGGTCCCGACACCGTCTAGTGTTGAGTTCCGCCTTGATATCCCATCGTGTCTCCGCTGTAGTAGTTCATCCGCGCCATCGCCTCCGCCCACTGCTGGCTATGCCGTATGGAACGCTCCTGTCGGGCCGCCCCTGGCTGTCGAGGGCCGACCTGGTCCCGGTAATGTGTACCAGCGTGTGATACGTCCCAAATGTATCTATAATATCTGCTTGTTCCATGATCTTTTGGGTGACATTGTTATATGTTTTGCTACACTTTTATATCATTTTACACATATTTGGACTAACCTACCAACTCAGTACACCGAGTGCCAGTTTCTGTCTGCTGATGTCTATTTTGCAGGGGATTTTACCCAATTTTCCGAAGCCCGAAAAAATCCAAAAAATATATATAAAAAATCAGCGAAACAGAAGCTTCCGCATCATGGAAGGAGGGCCAGAGGGGGGACAGGGGCCTCCCAGGCGGCCTGCTGTCGCGGCCAGGCCCTAGGCCGCTCCACGAGGTCGCCTCGGTGGGTCCCACCTCCTCCGGTGCCCTCCTTTGGCCTATATTTAGAGTCCCGAGAGGAAACCATCGCAGACTTTCTGGAATCGCGAATTTCTCTATCGTTCCGCCGCTGCAGTGCTTTCAAGATCGTGAGCGTCAGGAGACCTGTTCCCGGCACCCTGCTGGAGGGAGGATTAACCTCTAGGAGCTTCTCCACCGCCATGGACGCTTCCCGGACGTGCCGTGAGTAGTCCTCTGATACGTCTCCAACGTATCTATAATTTTTGATGGTTTCAAGCTATTGTCTTGTCAAACTTTGGATGTTTTGTATGCCTTTTATATCTTTTTTGGGACTAACTTATTAACTCAGTGCCATGTGCCAGTTCCTGTTTTGCTGTGTTTTTGACCCTTTCAGAGGAGGATTTCAAACAGAGTCCAAACGGAACGAAACTTCCAAAAAGATTTTTTCTGAAACAGAAGACGATCTGGAGACTTGAGAACCAAGGCAGGGGGTCACCAGGGACCCCACAAGCCCCCTAGCCGCGGCCATGGGGGGCGCCTCCTAGGTTTGTGGGCTCCCTGGGCCTCCTCTGCCCTTGGTCTTTTGCCTATATATTTCCTAAAATCCCAGAAAAAATCAGGAGATAATCGAAAGTACTTTTCCGCCGCCGCAAGCTTCTGTCTCCGCAAGATCCCATCTGGGGCACGTTCTGGTGCCCTGTCGGAGGGGGATTCGGATATGGAGGGCTTCTTCATCAACACCATGACCTCTCCGATGATGTGTGAGTAGTTCACCATAGACCTACGGGTCCATAGCTAGTAGCTAGATGGCTTCTTCTCTCTCTTGGATCTTCAATACAAAGTTCTGCATGATCTTCATGGAGATCTATCCGATGTAATCTTCTTTTGCGGTGTATTTGTCGAGATCCGATGAATTGTGGATTTATGATCAGATTATCTATGAATCTTATTTGAGTTTCTTCTTATCTCTTATATGCATGATTTCATATCCTTGTAATTCTCTTTGAATTGTGGGTTTCGTTTGGCCAACTTGATTTATGATTCTTGCAATGGGAGAAGTGCTTGGTTTTGGGTTCATACCGAGCGGTGACCTCACCCAGTGACAGAAGGGGTAGCGAGGCACGCATCGTGTTGTTGCCATCAAGGGTAAAAATATGGGGTTTTCATCATTGGTTTGAATTTATCCCTCTACATCATGTCATCTTGCTTAAGGCGTTACTCTGTTCGTCATGAACTCAATACACTAGATGCATGCTGGATAGCGGTCGATGTGTGGAGTAATAGTAGTAGATGCAGAAAGTATCGGTCTACTTGTCTCGGACGTGATGCCTATATGTATGATCATTGCCTTAGATATCTCATGACTTTGCGCGGTTCTATCAATTGCTCGACAGTAATTTGTTCACCCACAGTAATATTTGCTATTTTGAGAGAATCCTCTAGTGAACACTATGGCCCCCGGGTCTACTTCACATCATATTTTCAGCCTTACACTTTTACTTCGTTGCACTTTCCGCCTTCAGTTCTCACTTTGCAATCAATATTGAAGGGATTGACAACCCCTTTATAGCGTTGGGTGCAAGCTCTTTTGTGTTTGTGCAGGTACTCTGGACTTGACGAGATTCTCCTACTGGGTTGATATCTTGGTTCTCAAACTGAAGGAAATACTTATTGCTCCTGTGCTGCATCACCCTTTCCTCTTCAAGGTAAAAACCAACGCAAGCTCAAGAGACGACAGAAGATTTCTGTCGCTTTAGCAGAAGAATTTCTGGCGCCGTTTCTGGGGAGGATCAAGTCAAGAACTCATCCAAGTAAGTGTCGCAAACTCATCTCTTGCATTTACTTTTTTGCCTCTCGTTTTCCTCTCCCCCACTTCTGAAAAACAAAAAATTACAATTTTTTTGCCTTTTTCGTTTGCCTTTTTCTCTCACTTGCTTTCTGTTTGCTTGTGTTGTCATGTGCCTTCAATATGCTTGCCTCTTTGCTTGCTGAAAATATAGTGATATGGATCCTCATCCACTTGCTAATCTCTTTAGGTGATCCAATTATGTTGATCCAATTGCTAGTGAGTTGAGTGCACTTGACTATCTTTATGGAGTTTTTCTTGAGATGCGTGAATCTGAAAATCGGGATGAAGAAATTTATGAAGTGATTCACGAGGGCTCCTTGAATGAAAATCATGATTGCAATGGTTTCACTATAAATCCTATTAGTGTCAATCATGCTAAAAATATGCAAAACCCTAAGCTTGGGGATGCTAGTTTTGCTATGTCCACTACTTGTTGCAATAATCATGCTTGGGGTGATGATTTTTCTTATGATCTTGAAAGTTTGTTTAACCCTCATGATGATTATGATGTTTGCAACAATATTGAAAGTGGGTTTGGAGAAGTCATGACTTTAGTTGATGATAATCCCACTATTTTTGAAGAGCGTCAACTTTGCAAGCATGTGGATCATGAAAAGAATATCCTTTGTGATAGCTATATTGTTGAATTTGATTTTGATCCCGCATGTAATTGCTATGAGAGAGGAAAATATTATGGTAGAAACTTTCATGTTACCAAATTACCTCTCGTTATGTTGAGATTGCTATTGTCTCTTTCTTCTTCCTTGCATATGATAACTATTGGTTGTCTTGACAATCTGTTTTCCTATAAAATGCCTATGCATAGGAAGTACGTTAGACTTAGATGTGATTTTCACATGCTTTATGATGCTCTCGTTGTCCTTCAATTCTTGTCTTTTGTGTGAGCATCATTGAATTATCAATGCCTAGCTAAGGGCGTTAAACAATAGCGCTTGTTGGGAGGCAACCCAATGAATTTATCTTTTTCTTTCTATTTTGTTGCGTCCACACCATCATAATTCTGTTATGATAGTGTCTTTTGTGTTTCTTTTTGTGTTTGAGCCAAGCAAAACCTTTATGACTAGTCTTGGTGATGGTTGTTTGATCCTGCTGGAAATAGAGAGAAACTTTTCGCTCATGAGATTATTTTTAATTTTATTCAGAAAGAGCTTTTGAGTTGATTCTTTTTGCTGCTGGTTGATATGCCTTTTGCCCAGGCAGTAGTAATTGTTCAGAATTTTTGAGGTACCAGAAGTATACGAAGTATACAGATTACTACAGACTGGTCTGTTTTTGACAAATTCTGTTTTTGTTGATTTGGTTGCTTGTTTTGATGAAACTATGGATAGTATCGGGGGGGTATTAGCCATGTAAAAGTGAGAATATAGTAATCTAACACCAATATGAATAGAAATCAAGATTGCTACAGTACCTAAAGAGGTGGTAGTTTGTTTTCTTGTGCTAATGATATCACGAATTTCGGTTTAAGTTTTGTGTTGTGAAGTTTTCAAGTTTTGGGTGATGTTCTCATGGACAAAGGGATAAAGAGTGGAAAGAGCTCAAGCTTGGGGATGCCCAAGGCATCCCAAGCAAAATTCAAGGACACCAAAAAGCCTAAGCTTGGGGATGCCCCGGGAAGGCATCCCCTCTTTCGTCTTCAATCCATCGGTAACATTACTTGGAGCTATATTTTTATTCACCACATGATATGTGTCTTGCTTGGAGCGTCTTCTATCGTAGGAGTCTTTTCTGTTTGTTGTGTCACAATCATCCTTGCTTCACACATTTTGAGAGAGACATGCACTCATCGTGATTTTGCTAGAATGCTCATTGTGCTTCACTTATATCTTTTGAGCTAGATAATTTTGCTC